>NC_086259.1:18592500-20005000 GCF_021018805.1 Prinia subflava | reverse complement strand
GGGATGTTGTGCATGGCCCAGGGTTGGGTTGTATGGGATTAGGGGGGCCTAGTTCAGGGTAAGGGAGCACGGTCCAGAATGGGTGTGCCTGGACCGATATGGAAATACACAGTCTGGCGTGGATGTGCACACACTGGGATAGACATGCACATTCTGGGGTGATGTACACGGTCCTGGACAGCGGGGCACAGTCTGGGATGGATGTGCACGGTCTGGGATGAGTGTGCATGGTCTGGGATGGATGTCCATGGTCTGGGATGGATGTCCATGGTCTGGGGTGGATGTCCATGGTCTGGGATGGGTGTGCACGGTCTGGAATGGGTGTGCCCAGTGTGGGATGGATATGCACGGTGTAGGATGGGTGTGCACGGTTTGGGATGGATGTGCACGGTCTGGAATGGGTGTACACGATCTGGGATGAGTGTGCGTGGTCTGGGATGGATGTGCCCAGTGTGGGATGGCTGTGCACAGTCTGGGATGGGTGTGCCGAGTCTGGGATGGATGTGCCCAGTGTGGGATGGATGTGCACGGTCTGAGATGGATGTGCACGGTCTGAGATGGATGTGCACAGTTTGGGATGGGTAACCATGGTCTGGGATGGATGTGCCCAGTGTGGGATGGATGTGCACGGTGTGGGATGGATGTGCACAGTTTGGGATGGGTAACCATGGTCTGGGATGGATGTGCCCAGTGTGGGATGGATGTGCACGGTCTGGGATGGATGTGCATGGTTTGGGATGGTTGTGCCCGGTCTAGGATGATGGAGTGCCCGGTCTGGGATGATGGAGTGCCCGGTCCCGGGTGCACAGCCCGGGCTGGGGGTGCACACCCCGGAGCTGAGGCCGCATTCCCCATTCCCACAGAGCTGCTGGAACTGCGGGCGCAAGGCGAGCGAGACGTGCAGCGGCTGCAACACCGCGCGCTACTGCGGCTCCTTCTGCCAGCACAAGGATTGGGAGAAGCACCACCACGTCTGCGGGCAGACTCTGCAGGGGCTGCCGGGCCCCGCCGCCCCCGGGCCGGGCCAGCCCGACGCGGTGCCCGCCATGGCCAGCAGCCCCAGCGAGGCGGGCTCGGTGGCCGCGTCCCGCGCCGGCACCCCGGCCACGCCGGCGCCGCTGGACAGCGCGTCCCGCTGAGCCCCCGCGGGCTGCGGAGCCACGGACTGCACCCGGTGCCATTTCCTCAGCTACCTGACTCGTGTGACCTCCGAAACGACCTCTCTAGCTCTCACAACTAATCCTCACGGATCCTCAAACTGGGCTTTAAGTGGAGTTAAGGCAAATACCGGTCTCTGTTCTTTCTTCAGTCTTTGTTTTGGCTTTTTTCGGTTGGTTTTCTGTCGGTTGGGGGATTGTGGTTTGGGATTTTTTGGGTTTTTTGGCTGGTTTTTTTTTTTCTTTTTTTCCTTTTTTGCTCTTTGGATGAGGGATTTGTCTCCAGCCTCACCAGGCAATGCTGAGGTGAGAGACCAGCCCGATCCCATCCCCCAGCAGCACTGCTGAGGGGCTCACTTGGAGGAGGAAAGAACCTTCTTTTCTTCATCTCTCTCTTCCTATTTTTTTTTTCTTTTTACCTCTTTTTTTTCTTTTGTAAAAAAAATAAAGAAAATAAAAAAGAAAACGTCGGACTCTTTGGCTTTAAGTAAGAAATTGTAAAAAAGGAAAAAAAAAAAGAAAAAGAAAGAAAAATCCAAAAACCAGACGACGCGTGACGGACGCTCACCTGTAACTACCTTGCTAGCTAGCCAAGAACAGACCAGACTCACCTCTGCTCCAAAGGAAATCCAAAACCAAGGAAGATCCAAACGTCTCTCCACTGCCAAAGTTCGTTTCGTTCTGTTGTCGCTTCCTTCCCCTCCCCACAAGGATGGATGGACATGCCCCTGGGGCTTTAAAGAATTTCTATTAAAATAAAGCAAAAAAAAAAAAAAAAAAGGTGTTTTTTTACTAAAACCCCAACCCCCAAGGTGTGGGAGGGGGAGATGGGGCTGAGAACCGCAGCTGCAGCTGGCACATCTCTACCTCTGCCCACCACCACCCTGGAAAAGGAGAACATAAAGGAGATTAAAAAACAAAAAAAGAGAATAATAATAAAAAAGAATTTTACAAAAAGGGAAATTAAAAGACTGATATTGGGTTTCTCCCTCCCCGAAGCCGTCGGGGGATCCCCCCATCCCTTCACTGCCAGGCTGCTCCCACACCCCGCGCTGGATTTGTTTCACGAGGATTTTTAAGAGGAAAAAGAAAAGAAAGGAAAAGGAAAAGGAAAAGGAACGCTGCCCCTGCCTGGCCGAGGCGGCGGCCGAGGACGATGTGGATTATTTGGGATTCTTGCCTCGCTGGAGCGGCACCGAGGACGGAAGTGCAATACGGAAAGTCCGAGCTCCGAGCGGAGGCAGCAGTGCTGTGCGCTAATGTGAATGTAAATAGTGTCTGCAGAGGTCCAAAAATGAATAATAATAATAATGATAGTGATAATAATAAGAGACGTTTGCCAAATAAAGGATGAGGAGGAAGCGTGGAGCTGTGGCGCTGGCCGGAGCGAGGCCTGGCATCGGGAGGAGCTGGAGCTTTTCCGCATTTGCAAAACCCATCCTGTGTGTTTTCCGTGGGGGAGGAAGAGGAGGGAAGGGCTCGGGGGTTGTGCTGCCGGTCACAGGGCTGGGCTGGGCCACAGCAGAGCTTGGGACACGCCAAGGGTGATGTCACCGGCCCTGTGCCACCGGCACCCAGCCCTGCTGGGGGTTCTGTGCACCCCAAAATCTTGGGGCATCCCCTTGGATGAGTTCTGTGCACCCTAAGACCTTGCTGCCTCTCCCTGGGGGGTTTCTGTGCACCCTAAACTCTGAATCCTCACAGGGTTCTCCTTCTGAGGTGTCGGTGCATCCCCCCAGGAGGTTTCTCTGCACCCCAAGACCTTGGGGCATCCTCCTGGGAAGGTTCTGTGCACCCCAAGGTCTTGCTGCATCCCCCCAGGAGATTCCTGTGCACCCCAAGGTCTTGGCCCAACCCCGGGCACGTTTCTGTGCCCCCCAAGACCTCGGTGCAGCCCCTGGGTGGTTTCTGTGCCCCCTGACCCTGGGAGCTCTGCCGGGTGCCCCTCCTGTGGCGGTTCGCTTTATTTATGGTGTGACATATGTAATGCTGTCTATTTTTCTTACGTTTCCTGAGAAGAGGTAATATATAAGAGTATTGCAGATGCCCCTGCTCGCCGGGTGTCCGGCCCGTCCCCGCCGTGTCCCCGCCTGTCCCTGCGCGGCCCCGGCCCCGCTTCTGTCGGGGCTCTGCCTCTCTACCTCCACCTCGCCGGGAAACCGCGGGTGAGAGCACTTCCACAGGGACTGCTCTCCTTTCCACTCCGCTCCCTGCTGGTTTGCTTTTTTTGGAATTATTATGATTTTTTTTCCTTTTTTTTTTTTTTTTTTTGTTTTGTTTTGTTTTGTTTTGTTTTTTGTTTTTTGTTTTGTTTTGTTTTAATTTTTTTTAATAAGAATAAAACTGCCCTACAGAACCTTGCATTGAAACCAAAAGCCGACGGAGGGGAGGGGAGTGCGGGGACAGGCGGCACAGCCTCAGCGAGCGGCCAAACCAGAACGACAGCTTTAAATGTGAGATTTCCCAAAAAATGTGTGCTGCGGGGAGGACGGAGCGGCCGCGGGGCCGCAGTGATGCTGCGGTGGTGCTGTGGGTGCTTCTCTGGGGGTTTGCTCCGAAACGGTGTTGTTGGGGCGTGTGGGGGGCCAAGGGACGTGTGCCACGTGCTGTGCCCCTTTGGTGGCTTTGTGGCACCCTGGGGATGCCAGCGTGGTGCTGGCACAGCCTGGCCGGGGCAGGGGCTGTGGGGCAGATTGGGGACATGGGGTGCCACATCAGGTCCCCGTGGCTGCTTACAGCTCCCGGGTTTGCTGCTCCCATCACGGCTGTGGCAGGGGGACAGTGCTGGGGACACAGGGACAGCGTGCCCCAGGTGCCCGTGGGGAGGCAGAGCCCAGCGTGCCGGGTGCTGGCTGTGGCACCGAGCTGGGGAGGTGGCAGGAGGGACGCGGCTCTCTGGTGCCAGCCACGGCACCGGGGTCCCCTCTCCAGCCCCTTCCTCACGTTCCCAACCCAAAATCCCAGCTGAAACCAAAGTGTCACATCCCGGCGAGGCTGGAGCGGGGGTCCCACACCTGCCTGGCTTTAGCTCCATCACTGCCAGAGCCCCCTGAACTCCCCCTGCAGCATCTCCTCCTCCTCCTCCTCCTCCTCCTCCTCCTCCTCCTCCTCCTCCTCCTCTTCCTCCTCCGGGGGCTCCCCCCTCCTCCTCGGGGTGCCTCTCTGGATCCCAGTGGGTCGGAGCCTGGGGACAAGATGCCACTGTGTTCCCAGGTCCCAGGCACCGTGATGGGGTGTCCCCCCTGCGGTGGCAGCCCTGGGGGCTCCTCCGATGTCACCGACCGCCACAGCCCCAGGAGGGAGGTCGTGCCAGGGTCCCCGCTCCCTCCTGGCTTCCCCGACCCCGTGCGGGACTGAGCCCTGCCCTTGTTGCCCTGCCAGCCCTGGGATGGGGACACCGGGGCACGGGGGGCTCTGAGGAGCTGGAAACCGGAGCCCCCCGCCAGGGCCAGGCGTGGGGTGTGGGGCCAGCCCAGAGAGATGACGTGGTAGGACTTTCCTTCGGCATGCTGTCCCCCCCTTGCTGTTCCCCGCTTTCTCTAAGTGTACTGTATGTTTGACCTGTGAAAGATGTAAACTTTATGATTCAGGTTATGTCTGTTCTTAACTCTGTATCTGTGTAATAAAGACAATTTAATATCAACCAGAGGCTCCGTAGCCTGGGCTTGTGCTGGGTGCCCTCGTCCCCCACTCCTGGCGCTGCTTTGCACTCTGTGCCCACAGCCCTGGCTCGGGAGGCTCCTTACGGCCCTGGGCCCGCTCGCTGCAAAGGAGCAGTGGCAGGGGGAACTCAGGTGTGTCCCCAGGGCACTCAGAGGGATGTGTCCCACCTGCAGCTGCTGCCTTGGGGCGCCCCCTGCTCCCCCTGTGCTGCCAGCTGGCCGCAGCCCCCGGCGCCACCGGCGGGGTGGGTGCACTGGCACGGGCGGGGCACCACGCGTGTCAGCCCCAGCTGAACGTTGCTGCCGGGTCTCGAACCCGCGACCCCCCAGGCGTCCCTGCAGGGCGGGGCCGCCTCCGCCGCTGCCCCTCCCTCCGGGCGGGGGCGGGGCCTGGCGCGCGCCCCGCCCTGATTGGCCGCTGATGTGTGAAAGTGGCGCGCGGGGCGAGCCCCGCTCGTGGTGGCGGGAGAGCCGCACGTGGGGGCCGCCTGCGCGGGCCGCGCGCAGCATGTTCGGGGCCCGGGCCAGGTGCGTGCGGGACCGGGCCGGCCCCGGACCGGCACGGCTCGGCCTCGGACCGGCACGGGTCTGGCACGGTTCGGCCCCTGCTCCACCGGCCGCAGTGGAGCCGGCTTTCCCCGCCCGGGTGGGAGAGCTGGTTCTCGTGGGTGGAAGGGCGTGTCCCTCCGTGAGCCCCCCGGGGGTTGGGAGGGAGCGGCTCTCCTTTCGCTGCGGGAGGCAGAGCCCCCGGGTGCTGCCCTCTGCAGCCCGGCAGCTCTGGTGGTGGCTGTGTCCTGCTCCTTTCCCTCCCCTACCCGCCTGCTGTGTGCCCCTGGGGTTTTTTCCGTTTTAGGGCAGTTGCTCTCAGGTCCCCTCTGCAGCCCCCATGAGCTGGGAATGGACTCCGCGTGAACTGGAGACCTTTTGGTTGCACTTTGCAGCTCTGGGGTTTTGCTACACAGAGGACGGGCTGTGTTAATGTTACCTCTTTGCCCTTCTGCTGGAAACGCCCCGCAAGCCTTTGCCTGGCTGAGGCTGTGCTTTAGCTGATACGTTAAATGCTGTTGGTTCAATGCCCTTTTGCCCCTTGTCCCGCCCAGTCCTCTGTTCCTGGACACTTCAGAGATTTGGTGGCAGGACCCACCGTCCCTGCAAGCCGAGGCAGCGTCCTGGGACGTGGCGGAGGTGGCAGCGGTGTGCAAGGCAGCCGGTGAGGGCTCAGAGCCCAGCCCCCAGGAGGGGAACAGCACAGAGGGGCAGGATGTTCAGGACCCGGTGAGTGCCTGCCTGCCTGCCTGGGAGCCAGTTTTCCCTGGTGCCCAAAGGAAATGGGGAACTTTTCATGCCTGGGGTGTCCCTGTTTCGTGTGTGCTGCTTGTGCAATTCTTGGTTTGGGATTCAGGAGCTGGAGGCCATCAAAGCCAAACTGCGGGAAATAGAGAAGGAGGATGAGAGGCTGAAGGAGCTGCAGCTGGAAGCTGAGAACCACCTGTTCATGAGCTCAGAAGCAGGTATGGGCTGTCCCTGGGTGCTGCTGTCCCTCCCCAGGGACACCTCTGGGGCACAGGGTGATAATTGGAGACAGAATGTTCAGCCCTGCTTCTCTGGGCACCTGGGACTGGGCACATAAGGTGGGTGAGGGGGATGCCAGGACTGGTGTGGTGCTAATGAACATTCTATCAGCTCTTACTGCCTACCTGTGTGGGCACAGATGTAATAAATTAATTTAATTGCATTTAATTCAATCAAGTAATTGAGTTTAGTACCAACAGCCCCAGTAGAGGAGTCACTGTGAAAAGGGGCCAGGGGGTGGAGGAGGAGGCAGAAGTGTGAGGATTTGGGTACACCTGGATGTGACCAGGGATCTGAGGAGCTTTGCAGTGTGTCAGCTCAGGGCTGGCTGTGCTGCTGTGGGACAGATGTCCCTCTGTCTGTGACAAATCCCTCCTCTCCACAGCTCTCTTCCCACTGACTACCAAGGAGAAGATGGAGGCTGACCAGCGTTCCATCTACGTGGGCAATGTAAGTGGGAGCCCCTGCTCTGTGCCCAGCTGTGTGTCCCAAACCCCTGGCATGGGGCCCATTGCTCCCACCAAAGCCTGGCTGTCCCCATCCCAAGTGTTTCTGCTCTGCCCAGCCCAGCCTGGGAATACAGCTCATTATCTGCCCCTTGCAGCTCGTCAGCTCCTCAGAAGCCCCCTGGAAGCTGTGGGTTGTGGGGAGTAGCCTGTTCCCTCAAAACAGGCCAGGTTGTCTCTTGGATTTGTGTTCCAGGTGGCAGCACGGAGCTGGGAGGGTCCCCTGTCCCTCAGGAGAGGCTGAGCTGTGGTGGGGGGGTGTGAGGGGGCCAGCTGGGCCCTTTGCCCCCCTCGCTGGGGTGTGGGTCCCACAGCCACCCATTGGGGCTGGGGCTGTCGTTGCAGGTGGATTACGGGGGCACAGCAGAGGAGCTGGAGTCTCACTTCAACAGCTGTGGGCAGATCAATCGTGTCACCATCCTCTGTGACAAGTTCTCGGGCCACCCCAAAGGGTCAGTGCTGCGTGCAGGGAGGGGTGGGGGTCTCTGGGGTGTCCCTGGGGCTCTGCTCACACCGTTCCCTCACAGCTACGCCTACATCGAGTTCGAGGAGCAGAGCTCTGTGAAGGCTGCGGTGGAGCTGGACGAGAGCGTCTTCAGGGGCCGTGTCATCAAGGTGAGAGCTGGGGGAGCCTCGGGGGGCTGCTCCCCCTGTTCCCAGCCCTGCCTGCCTGGTGCTGTGCCCAATCCCAGCCCCAACAGCCCCTCCCCACGCTGCAGGTGCTGCCCAAGAGGACCAACATGCCCGGCATCAGCAGCACCGACCGCGGCGGCTACCGGGGCTACTTCCACACCCGGGGAGGGCTGAGCCGCTGGGGGGGCTACTACGGGCAGCACCCCAGGGTGCGAGGGAGGACCTACAGGTGAGCCATGGGAGGTTCCTCAGGCGTGGAGCAGGGTGGGGTTCCCTGCTCCCCTGTCTCGGTTTGCCCCTCCCACCCTGGCGTGGCTGGGAGGAGGGAGGAGGGCTCTGGCAGGAGGGAAATTTGGAGTTGTCACCTTGTCCCTGCAGGAATTTGGGGAGTGGTGGGTGGGTGGGCATTGCAGCCCCAGCCTGACCAGTCCCAGGGCTGTGCCTGGCTTTGGGGGTGCAGCCCAGGGTGGCTGTGCAGGAGGAGGGTCCCAGCCCTTGGAAGGGTGGAGGAGCAGGGAGCGATGCCCCTGTGCTTCAGGATGTTGGGTTTGTTCCTGTTTAGGGGTCGGGCAAGGCTGCTGCCTTGGTATTTTCCATACTAGAGAAGACTGGAGTGCCTGGTGATGCCAAGGGGACTGCAACAAGGAGATGGGATTGGAGAGATTTAAAAACATGCCTACCTAAGCCAAAAAAACCAGATTAATTTTAAAAATGCCATCTGCCTGGCCATGAAGATTACTGGTTAGCCCCGTGCTGGGCTGCAGGAGGAAAGATGGGATCTGCTCCATCCTGCCAGCGTCCCAGGAGAGCTCATCCCACCTCAGCTCTGCCCAGGGAATTGCATTTGCATGGAAAACAGGCTTGTTCCAGAGGACACTGTCCTGGGAAGAGAAGAGCTCTCCCAGACCATCAAGTCTCCTCCTTATTCCAAGGAAAAGGGCTGTCCTGGAGGGTTTGGTTGGCTCTTGGCTGGCTGGGTGCCCTCCATGCCACTGCTTGGCTGTGAACCTCCCTCAGCTCTTCCTACAGCAGCTGGATGCTGCCTTCTCTTCTTCTAAAATCCTAAAAACTGTTTCCTTTCCCAAATCAGTGGAGAAATTTTGGGGTTGCAGCTCCAGATCTGATTGCTGGGGAGCTTTCCTTCATCAGCCCCATGGATGTGACCTTGCTCTTGGGAAGCCTGATGTGGTTTGGGTCTGCACTTTAGCTTGCTGCGTTTGTACATCCAGGACAGGGAAAAGCATCCCTTGTTTCTCTGGAAGCCTCTGTGTGTCTGTGGTAGTTAAACAAGACCTGGGTGTCACAAAACCCTTGCTCTTGCTTATTTTGGATGTCAGCAAACCCCTCTTCCCTCCCTCCTGCTTTTATTTCAAGCTCCAGGGGTCAAAGGGAGCCAGCAACTCCTCATTTGACTTTATTTCTTGCAATAACAGCATTACAAAATCACCTTCACTGGTGCAAGTTTGGTCTGGTCTCTCTCTTTATTCTCATCACCATTCCTGCTCTGGAGTCGATTTGGGGATGGTGTGAGCCCTGCTGGAGGCTCAGGACCAAAGAGCACCAAAGGGGCCCAGGGAAAAGGTTCCTGGCTCTTCCCTTTCCTGCTGATTTTGTGTTCATGAGCTCTGAAGCCACGCGTTTTTAAAGGAAAAACTTTGTGTTAGAAGAGGTGGGCTGGGAACCCCGGCAGGCAGCATTCTTGGGGGAATTTCTGCATGGAAATGAGTTTTATTATGTAATTCTCCCACTAATCTTTTGGGATCCTTGGTTAGGATTTCTCTAACCCAGATGCAACCAACTCCTAAAGCAGCTTTTCACAGCTCAGGGGCATCACCAGGCTAAAAATCCCACTGATTTTTTTTCTCTTTAAGATCTCTAGATTTTTTGTTAAAGCTTGGGGCCTTAACTCTTCATGTTGTGTTGTTATTGTCCTCAGAGCTGCTGAGACTGACCTTGATTTGAGCTACCCTTAGGCTTAGACTATAAACCAGCTTTTTCTTGGGCTTCTGTTTGATAGGATTATAAATTTTTGAGGCTTATTTTTAAATAAAAAACTACTTTGGGGTATTTGCACTCTCCTGTGGAAGAGGCAACACTGAGCTGCTGTCTCTGTGAGTGAAAACAGCCAAGTTTTTTAGATGAAAATGTTTGTGGATAGCAGTGCACAGCTGTGCCCTTTGGAGATGGTGGGAGAGGCTTGAACCTCCCATGATATTCCAGGTGGTTGCTGATAAAATGTACTTAAGTTCTGTTTGAGAAAGTATTTGTAACTGTTACTTATTTTTAAAATAAATGATCCTGCTGTGTGAACTTCGTGTGCAGTTCTGGCTTTCTCCAGGCCCCTGGGATCCCCTAGGGCTGGGCAGATCTGTTATTTTTAGCTGGTTTCTGTGGTTTTTAACTGATGGGATGCTTGCAATAGAGGGGTGTGTGCCTGCTCCTGCTTGCGTTTCCTCTGCTCAACCAGGAGTGATGGAGCTGGGCTCCTTTTCCAGTGCAATTTGTGCTTTATTCCAGTGAAATGCCTGCTGCTGATTTGGGAGTCTGTAATTAGAGCTGCAGGGGAGGAGCTGCTAATAGAGATTCATTTGGGATGAGGCAGCTGTGCAGTCCTGATGGTTTAATTTGGGGTTGGGGGATTGATTCCAGCTGCTCTACCTGGGCTGGGAATCGCTGTGGATGAGGTGCAGAGTGGCAACAGCAAATGGAGGGACCCAGAAATCAGCCCAGGCAGGGAAGCTCCTGGAAAGGTTTGGGTTGGAAGGGACCTTGGAGCTCCTCTTGTTCCAGGGGGGCTTGGAGCAGCCTGGGACACTGGAAGATGTCCCTGCCCATGAAATGAGATGGCTTTAATGTCCCTTGTCACCCAAACCATGCCATGATTGTGTGAGCAGTTGTTTCTGTTTGCTTGAGCACAAATCCAGGCAAACCTCGCAGGTATCAGGTTTATTTTACACAGGATAAATTTAAATTATTACACAGAACAGAATATTTACAGCTCTGCAGGCACAATCCTGCACACAGGGAATGTTTTCCAGGGGGTGGGAAGGGCTTCAGCACACCTGCATCATCATGGAGTTCACCATAGTATCAAAAGCTCTGGAGAGGGAAATAAAGACAGATTATTAAAGGAAGCAGCTCATTCTGCACAGCTTTTGTAACAAAACCACTTTCTCACCCTGCCTCTGCCTGCCTTTCCCTAAGCTGGACATGGGGTTTTACTCCTGACATCACAGGCTCTTTAGGGATTAATGACTTTTAATTAAGCTGAGGTAAGGACAGGTCTTACTCTGGCTGCTGCCCTGTCTCTGCAAAGTTGTTCTGCCTAAGCCATAGAAATTCCCAATTTATTAAAATTCCCTGTGAGTTACAATGGGAATGGAGGACACTGACCCTCACAGATGAGGAATTCCATGTGCTGATTGTTTGTCCCTACACAAGGATAAACCCTGGACAAGGGCACTTGTTCACTCTTTAACCTGTTCTACTTACTACACTTGAATATTCACAATTATTACATTTGCAAAAGACCTCTAACACCATCAAGTCCAACTATGTCTTACCTCTATTTTCAAGTAACTTTTTCTCCCCCCAAAATACATTTTCTTGACTTAATGTTTGTAACCCCAGTTCTTAGGCAGGAGTGAGGAGTTCAGTAGAACTTTTTATGACACCATCAATTTTTCATGAGTAGGAATGGCCCAAACCCACCATCAATGTTCTCATTCAGGCACTTGGAGCACACACACCTGAACTGGCCAACCCCAGGGTTGGTCCTGTGGCATCAGAGGTGCCCTGAGAATTCCAGAAAGGTGCCAAAGACACAGATCCATGTGAACAACTCACCTGGAATGGATCCTGTCCCCAGGGTTGTAGAAAGGGTTGCACATGATGTCTGTGTAGGAATTGTGCAGCTTTCGGAACATCTGGAAAGGGAGTGGAGGTGAATTAGTTGGTTTTTTGTTTCTCAGCCCTCCTGAGGAGCTGGAAGGAGCAGAGCCACCGAGGTGGTTCTGCCTGGGGCACTCACACTGCGGATCTCGTTGTCCCTCAGGGCTGTGTTGGAGGAATCCACCACCATGACAAACTTCACCTTGGAGTTGGTCACGTAGCCATACCTGGGCAGGGGTTAAGGTTCTCACACAGCAGGGCCTGGCACAGCCACTAAACCAGGCTGCAGTGTGCCCAAAGGGACAAAAACTAAGCAAGAAGAAAAGTAATTCTGCTCATTTTGGCTCTCTGAATTGGGAAGAAGAAAAATGGCAATAAATTATTAAAGAGCAGAAATAGTCACATGAGAGGAAACATGAGGGAACTTCATGAGGGGCAGAAATGGAGCTGTTCTCACTGTGAGGAGAGACAGGACCCAGGGAATGGCTGTGTCAGGGAGGTTTAGGTTGGATATCAGGAAAGGTTCTTCCTCCAGAGGTGCTGGCACTGCCCAGGCTCCCCAGAGAATGGGCATGGCCCCGAGGCTGCCACAGCTCCAGGAGAGTTTGGGCAGCACTGCCAGGGGTGCCCAGGGTGGGGTTGTTGGGGAGTCTGTGCAGGGCTGGGGTTGGACTGATGATCCCTTCAGGCTGAGGATATTCTGTGATTAAACTGAACCCACAATGGCCTGGCCAGAGGCGTGACAAAGATACACCTTGTAGTCCTCGGTGGGGTAGAGCAGCCCCAGGTACAGCTCCCTCTGGTCCACCAGGGCTTTGCCCATGGCTGAGATCTTCTCGTCCACCACGTCCAGGGAGGTGTGCACGGTGTAGTGGAACTTCAGCTCGTTCTCCGTGGGGACGCTCCGGATGTACAGGGGGTAATTCTGGGAGCAGAACAAACCACACTGGCTGGGACCTGCTGCTGTCAGAGCTGGGTCACCATTCATGTCCCCAGCACAGCCCCCTCCCCTCGCTGTAGCCCCTCTGGAGCACAGCTGTCCCCATGGTAGGAGAACCATGTGCCCAGGCACCGCACAAGGCTCTGCTCTCTCTGCTCTTCTGTTCCAGTAGAGCCTGTGGCTGTCTCTCCCAAGGCAAACCCTTCTGTCCCAGCAGCCTGAGCACCCTCACACTGTGTCTGTGCTGGCTGCCCCAGCCCTGCTCCCATTCTGCTCCTGCCCAGCCCATTTCAGCCCAGTTCTGCCCCTGTGTCTGTTCTGCTTCCCTCACCCCCATGGCACAGCCTGACATCCTGCCCATTCCCCTGCCCCACAGCCCCAGCCCTGCTCAGACCCTAAAGCCAGAGCACCTCGCCCTTCCCCAGACCCCACTGATCCCCTGCTCTCTTCAACCCCACACCCTGAGGCCCAGCCCCTCTCCCCTCACCTTCCCCAGACCCCACTGTCCCACCTGACCCCCGTTTTCCTCAACCCCACACCCTGAAATCCTGCCCATTCCCCTCTCCCGTTCCCCACAGCCTCACCCGGCCCCGCAGCCCCAGTCCTGCTCAGACCCTACAACCACAGCCCGGCCTCTTTCCCCTCACCTTCCCCAGGCCCCACTGACCCGCTGCTCCCCACAGCCTGAGGCCTCTATTCCCTGCTCGGACCTCGCTGCTCCACCCCAGGCCGCACTCAGGCGTCATGGCGCCAGCCGGACGCGCTGTCCCCCTCAGCCCACCCCCGCTGTCCCCGCTGTCCCCGCTGTCCCCGCTGTCCCCGCACCTCCTTGGCGATCACGGCGATGCACACCGCCATCTTGGCCCCGCCCCTCCCGCCGGGTCACGTGCTGGGGGCGCGGCCCGCGGTCACGTGGCGGGGCGGTCACGTGGCGCGCGGGCCCGGTTGCCATGGCGAGCGCGGCGCGGAGGCCGCGGCGGCTCCGCTGGGTCCTGGGCGCGCTGTGCGTGTGCTGCGCCCTGCGCCCCGCGGCCGCCGCCACCAACATCCTCCTCCTCCTCATGGACGACGTGAGTGCGGCACCGGGGGGGCGGGGGTGGTGTCACCCCGCCGGGGTGTGCCATGGAGGGACGCGGTGTGAGGGCTCCGGGGCATCGCCCCGGTAAGGAGGCGCTGCGGGAGCCGGCACGGCCCCGCTGGAGAAGGGGAGGGCTGAGAGGGGATCCCATCAATCCATGGAAAAGTTTCCATGGGGTGTCAGAGGACGGTGCCAGGCTGTCCCCAGTGGTGACCAGCGACAGGAAGAGAAGCAATAGTCACAAACCAAACCACGGGAAGTTCCACCGCAACACGAGGAAGAGCCTCTGTCCATGGAGGGTGGCAGAGCCCTGGCACGGCTGCCCAGGGGATGTGGGGTCTCCCCCTCTGAAACATCCCAATCCCACCTGGATGTGTCCCTCTGTCACCTGCCCCAGGTGCCCCTGCCTTGGCCTGGGTGATCCCAGAGCTCCTTCCAACTCCAATGATTGTTGGTCACAAGGAGGGGCTTGGTGGCCTCCTGAAAAACTAAGCAAAAAGAAAAGAAGTTCTGCTCGTTTTGGCTCTCTGAGCTGGGAACAAAAAAAAAAGGCAATAAATTATTAAAGAGCAGAATTATCGCAGATTTATTTCTAACTCAAAATCTTTTTGCACCTTTGGCCACATGGATAAGGAATGATATTAATTTCTAACACATTCAGGTCGCTGCCATCCACCCGGTTTGCTTCTCTCCTAATAATTTCCTGTCACCTTCCAGGCGTGATTTTGGTGGAAATGGGTCTGTTGCTGTTTGAAGTGACTCAAGGAGCTCACGAGGGTGGGCAAACCCTGCCCTGTTTGCCAGTTCATCCACGGTGTTCCTGAATTCCTGAGCAGGATAATCCCCTGCTTTTCCAGCCAGCTCTGGAAGGGGCAGCCCAGGGAGGTTTGGAGTCTCCACCCCTGGAGGTGTCCAGGGAAGGGCTGGATGTGGCACACAGTGCTCTGGGCTGGGCACTGGGCACAGCTTGGACTTGGAGTATTTTCCAACCTCTGTGATTCTGTGATCTCAGTTTTCCATTCAGAATGTTTCCCCCTCCCAAGCTGGAATTTGTCTTTTTCCAGAGGAAAGCTCTCTGGGACAGGGATTCTCCCACTCTGGAAGTGTTGGTACAGCACAAGGCTCCTGTCTGCAGCTTCTGTGAACTATTGATTTATTTAATATGTTCATTAAAAATTCATCTCCCTGGTTTTTTTCTCTGCTCCTCTGGGACTCTGGAATTACAGCAATGTGAGGCTCTTTTTGCCTTTCTTCCTTGACGATAAAGAGAAATCAAGAAGTTGGCTGTGAATCCACTGAATCCATTTTAATTCCTCATCCCAGTGGCAGGGGGAACCATTTAATTGCTCCTTAACTCAGAAACCATCTCCGCAGCCCTGCAATGATTTTCTGTTCCAAACTGCTGGCACCAGGTGGTTTCCTGAGGATGTGGATGATTCCCACCCTGTGCATCCATGGCTCACCTGGCACACACCTGGATCAAAGGATCCCCAGTGCCTGTGGGGCCTCATTAAGCTGCTCCCTTCCAGAACCTTCTGCCTGAAGCTGGGCTTTTCCCAGGAATGGTTTTCAGCAGTGAACACCCGATGGGAGTTTTATGGTTCTCCTGGTATGTGACCCCTTGGAATCAGGAGGAAGAGCAGGGTGGAACCACAGTCCTACAGATAAGCACAGTCACTTGTGATGCCTCTGGCAGATTCCTCTGGCTTTTAAAACCTCCTTGCTTTTCCTGCAGTGCTGCTTTTGTGTTCAGGCCTTTTCCTTGTGTTTGCAGTCCTGGGGAGGGGTAGATCCAGAGGCTGAGGTGGAGTCCTGGGCTCCAGCAGGGACTGAAGGCTCAGACGTGGCAGCTGCACAACCCCGAGTAAATCCTGTGTAACTTCCTCTTCCTCCTTGCTCGGGGTGTGCCTCAGGCCTCTGAGTAAGAGTGAAGGCACTGGGCTTCTTCCAAATGCTTTAATACCTGTTAATAAATCATGTAATCCTGTGTGTGCCTCAATTTCCCTCCCACCACGGAAAAATGTTGGAGTTCCCTGCAGGGTGGGAGAGATCATTTTTGTCACATCTGGGAAGTGCTGAGTAGGGAGATTGTAAAAATCTATAAATTAAGTGACACAGTGAAAGTGTTATGTGGGCCCAAAAATGTGATTGTGGGAATGGACTTTGACATTTGGTGTGTTCCTTTTGCAGATGGGCTGGGGGGATCTGGGAGCTTTCGGAGAGCCTTCGAAGGAAACCCCTAACCTAGACCAGATGGCTGCAGAGGGGATGCTTTTCCTGGATTTTTATACTGCCAGCCCCCTCTGCTCTCCCTGTGAGTACGCTGCAGTTTGAACCATGGAAGCACGAGAAGCATCTCCCTCTGAGGAGTCTGGGGTGTGTGCCAGCCTCTGACATGGACTAACAACCAAACCAGTGACTGCCCTCAGGCCACAGATTGGATTTGCTGCTTTGATCTTGCATTTTGCTCCCTTTTTATTTGTGTTTGGATTGGAAAAGCGACAGTTTTCAGTTTGTACAAAGAACTGGTTCAGTGATCAGTCCAGCTAAGGGATTTTTATACCATTTCAGTTCAGAATTCCAGCCCCAGTCTTTGCATTTTTTTCATCTTTCTCGTTTTGGGTTAAACAAAGCAGGATCTGAACTGTTGCTGGACATATTTGGTCTGATTCTGTTGGCTCTGGTGAGACTTTCATGCAAGGAAAAGCAGCAGTTTGTGTCCTGCTTTTGACCCTGGTGTCTCACAAGACTCTTGGGACAGGGACAAGAGATAAAAGGAACGTTTGGGTCTGGGAGAGGCAGATATTTTTCTCCTTGTTGTTTTTTCTGTGAGGTGGTTTCTCTTTTTGCTTTCTTTTTTCCCTTCAAACCTGATTAGCTGCCAAGAACTGAAGCAAAAATGAAGAACAGGAGCTTTTTATTTGGGCTCTCATTTAGGGTAGCACTTGCCAGTGTGTTGATGATTTCCTTGCTCAGAAAAGGCATTTAAAATATGCTGAAATCCTGCTAATCCAGTGGTGGCACTGCATATGCTTGAAGTTAAACATCTGTTTAAATATTCCCTGCAGACAGGACTTGACTTTTATTGTCAAAGCTGGACAGCTCTTTCTTTGTATGTCATGATTTTTGTTCAGTCAAGCTCGAAAGCTTAGCCTTGAGCATCTAATCAGTTTGTGCTAGGATTTTCTCTTCAATACATAATAAATATATATATATAACTGAGATATAAGGGTTGTTCCATTGACTATTCAAAGGAATGACTCTCCACTGTGGCTAATTTAATAAAGGGGCCAAATTTCAGCTGGAATAATTCAAATGATGCATCAGAACTGATTCTCTCCATGGCTTGTGGGAGGGCTGGTTGTGACAAGAGGACACTGCCACCCTCCAGTCAGTGTGCTGGCCTCATCCTCCTACAATAACCTGAATATTAAGCAGAGAATGGATGTAAAGAGATGTTTGTGTTGTTTGCAGCAAGGGCAGCGCTGCTGACGGGCCGGCTCCCGGTCAGGAATGGCTTTTACACCACAAATGGACACGCCAGGAACGGTAGGAGCCTCATTCCTGAGCCCCCTTCCCCTCCTGATTTCTCTCTGTGCCTTGTAGGAGGTTTCTCTTTGCACCCATGGGTGTTCCAGAGTGCCACCAAACCCTGCTAAGTGCTGGTAATAAGTGTGAATTTTATTGCCTCCTCCTCAGATTAAGAGGATAAACCAGGCTGCTTGATGCATTTGTTTCTGCTGGCTGAGAAACGTTTCCTCTGGGCAGGGGAGTTGGGGAAGGAAAATCAGGTGGGGGTGTTAATAAAGAGGGGAGAACTGGCTGCTCACAGGTTTATTCAGCAGGCAGTTGAATAAATTCTACCCAGTTTTAGAGCAGTTTTCCATCCCTCGTGCCTGTGGTGCTTCCAGGGATGATCCCTGGGTTGGTTTGGGTCCCAGGGTGACAAATGCCACGTGCTGGGACAAGGCTGGGCAGGAATCAGCACCAGGGGTGGATTCCCAGGGCAGAATCACTCCTGAGAGCCTCAGGGGCTGGCAGAGACTCTTCCCTTCTTTCAGAATCACAGAATGAATTAGGTTGGAAAAGACCTTTGGGCTCATCAAGCCCAGCCTATAATAAATCAGCTCTCGGAGTCTGAGCACCTTTATTGATTATGTGAGTTAGGAAAAAGCTGCCTTCATTTTAGAAAACACAAAGCAATTCTACAACATAAAGACCACCCCTAAAGCACCTGATTTTCTGTGACATCTCCCTTTCAAGGTGAGGTGAGTGGATCTCACTGCACTCTGGGGTGGCAGCTCCCTTTATTATTTCCCTCATGCACAAGTGGGTGGAAATCTCCCTTTGGTCTCCCTGAATCAGTTTATTCTCTCCATCCCATGGGAGCACTTCCAAGGAGTGGCATTGCTGGGACTCCAAACTAATTGCTGTTTCTGATCCTGTACCTGAGGTGTTTGCTGTAATATTCTGAAGAGTAAGAAAGGTGTTTTTCATTTGTTTTTCCACAGCTTACACACCACAGGATATAGTAGGAGGAATCCCAGATTCTGAATTACTGCTTCCAGAGCTCCTGAAGAAAGCTGGCTACACCAATAAGATCATTGGCAAATGGTAAATTTATTTGGAGCTCTCTTGGTTTGAGATTTTACTCTGTGTATGTTGGGAAGGAGCAGCAGAAAAAACAGAATTACAGGAAAAGAACTGTTTTGAAGCTCAAATGTCCAATTTTGGAAAGTGTGATGGATCTTCCTCCTGCTGGGATCAATTCCTGAGCGTTCCCATTACAAGTACTTACACATATCTTCATGCAAAGAGTTGGTGAGGTTTTATATGTGTATTTGTGTTTATAAACTCCTCAACTCTGTGCTTTTATCCACACCTCACACCACTTATTTAATCAGAAAACACTGGGATATTCTGTTGGAATTTGCCTTGAGCACCTACATGGTTTTTATCTTTGACTCTTGCAATGTTGGTTTTTTATTAAAAAACTGAATTCCTATGGAAAGTATCAGGAATTTCTTTATCAGTTTCATTAATAAATTAGAGAAAGGTGGATTTGAACAGTGGTTGGATTCACCTGCTGGAACTGGGAGGAAAGCAAAGCACCTTAAGACAGTGAATTATTTATCAGCACAAATCCAAGCAGGAAAGGAGCCCTGAAGGATCAGCTCAGTGGGCTGGGTGCAATCAGCTGCAGTTCAGTGCTAATAAATGGAAATTCATACACCCAGGGAAAAGGAATAAACAAGGCAAATGCAGATTGGTGCCAGTTCTTTGGGGGAAAAAAAGCAAATCTGGAAGGACCTGCAGCTGGTAGCAGGAGTAGGACTAAGCAGGAGTGTGCAGGGCATTATTGTGCATCCAGAAACTTCTCCTGGCCAGGGCTGGGAGTGATCCCTGCTCCCTGGAAAGGTGTAAAGAAATGCAGGGTAAAACTGGAGTCTCATGCTGGCCTCACAGAGGTTTGCCAGCAGAAAATTTTCTTACTGTTTCATCATCCCTTCTAAAATCTTTTCAGGGTGTCCAGTGACAGTAAATTCCATGGTTTAATTATAATTTTGCAAGTCAAGTATTTCCCACGACCGGTCTGGAATTTGTTGTGTTTCGTTAAATCTCAATTTTTTTGTGCTGTAAGATGCAGAGACTGATCTGGATCTCAGTCACTGTTTAATGTCTCTGTAAGTTCTTTTAGGGCTTTCTTAGAATGTTTTTCCATCTCCCCTGTTGTAGAAACAGGCAGGAATAACTTTGTGTTCCCATGTCTACAAATGAAGAAAGGGTGGAATCCTGCAGGTCAGACCTGCAGAGGCAGTTACATCATCGAGCTGTAATCATAGCTGAAATGAGGATTATTTCTGTAATAACTCAGTTTGCAATAGCTCAGAGTAACTCTAAAGATCATTTTCCTCCAGGGAATGCATTTTATGCCTTTTATGTTCAGAAGGTGCAGAGGGGGATGGCACAAAGTGGACGGGGGCAGATCCAGGCTCGTGAGGGGAAGATGAAATTATTAAATAAACATTGAGCTACCAAGATCCTCTTTAGAGACAGAGAGATGGGAATTCTCTGTCTTCAAGGTGCTATAAATGCAGGAAATGTAGAATTTGCAGTACAAAACCTGGAGATTAGAGAGGAGCTTCATCTGGAAGTTAAGGAGGGAGGATTTTCAAGCTGCACAGTAGAGAGGAGCTGTCATCAGGAGTAGCTAAAAGTGTTTTATGTCCACATGTGCACACAAAAACCTCATTTCATTTCCATTGCGGTCTCTTTGTACCATTTTGGCAGCATGAATGCTCCATAAAGGGGATGAGGATGGAATGGTGCATTTCATGAGCTCTGCCTTGTGTTTTTACAGCTCAGTGGGATAACAGGGACTTGTCCTAGGTCAGAATCCTCAAGTAAAACATTATGTGCATCTCTGCAGTGGTTTGGGGCAGTGTAGTCCATCAGTGCTGATCATCAGACAGCATGGGAGAAGACACCAGTGGAAGGAAAAAATGGAAAACAGTGATTGGAGAGTAAATAAAATGGAATATAAGTGAGCACTGGGGTGAGTCTGCATGGCTGTGCTTGCAACAAGTGTGAGAGAGCTCAAGGCACTGCTCTGGAGCCTTTTATGTGATTGAAACGCTTTGAGTTTTGATTTCTTAGGCAGAGAAGAGAGAGAATGCAGTTCTTGCATGCTGTTCTGATGAGCTGAGGTTTGCAGAGGCATTTTAAGCCCATTTTTGCTGTTGTTGGCAGGCACCTGGGGCACCGGCCGCAGTTCCACCCGCTGAGGCACGGCTTCCACGAGTGGTTTGGGTCCCCAAACTGCCACTTCGGGCCCTACGACAGCAGGGAGCGCCCCAACATCCCCGTGTACAGGGACTGGGAGATGGTTGGCAGGTAAGGCAGCTCCCTGCCTGCCTCTGGGCTGCTCTGGGCTCTCCCTGCTGCCATCACACCCCTGGCTGGGCTTTGGGCATCCTTCCAGCCCACACCGTGCTGGGGTTCTGTGATTCTGTGCTCGATAAAGATCCAACACCGTGGCCAACCTGGGTGTGTCGTGTGGCTGGGGCAGGGATGTGGAGCTGCCCTCCCAGAGCTGTGTGCTCATCCCTGGCACCCTGAAGGCTTCCTGAGCTTTCCACTCCACTCTTGGAAGCTGCTCCCATTCTGTACTGAAAGACCTCTTTGTTCCTTCTCTTCCTGTTTGGAATAACATTTTGTGTGTTTGCATAACTCCATCCCCTGCTCCCAGTCTGCAGTCTGGACCCTTCTTGTCCATTCATTTCTCACTCTGGTGTTGTCTCATTTCACTGCTGTTACTGCCCTGAGCACTTCCCCAGGCCCTTCTCTGCTTCACTGGTGGCTGAAGATCCCTCTAAAATAATGTTTCCAAAGCAGCCCAAGTTCTGCTTCCAGCATTTCTCTGTCTCACTGAAAGTTGTTGTGTACATCTGAAATTTTATTCACATTTCAACCATCTCTTTATGAATTACCATGAGATTTGGAAGCATTTTGCCCCTTACAGCAAAAGGCCAGTCCCTCAGGTTTGTCCAAAACTTGAAGTCATTAATTTGGATCAAGCTGTGTCACCACTCTCTCCCATAAGAACAATTATGGTGACATATTTTTAATATCTGAAGAGACCTTGCTGAGTGGTAACTGTGACTTGTTTTTCACCTCCTTACACAGGGAAAAAATCCATAAAAGGAGAGAAAATCTTTTTTTCTGATGTTTATTCCTTGGAATTGATTTTTTCTCTCTCTGACTCCTTTTATCTTAAGGTACTACGAGGATTTCAAAATTGATCTGAAGACAGGTGAAGCCAACTTGACTCAGCTCTACCTGCAGGTACTATTTTAGTGCTGCCTTCTAAGCCAAGGGAACTTCATGGGTTTTTTTGGAGAAATCTTGACAGCAGAGGATAAATTCATTTTTATTGTTGTTTACAGGAAGCTCTGGATTTTATTAGCAAGCAGCACGCCAGCCAGCAGCCATTCTTTTTATACTGGGCAATTGATGCTACCCACGCTCCTGTTTATGCCTCCAAACAGTTCCTGGGCACGAGTCAGAGAGGGCTGTAAGTTCTGCTTTTGGGGATGTTAATTTGGGGTTGTTTTAATTAACACCTCCTGCAGCAGTGGTTGGGGGATGGATCACTCCTCAGGGGGGTGTATGTGGTGAAATGCGTTATTTGCTCGGATTGTTCTTTCAGAATTTGGCTTTAATCTGAACAGAAGCTCACGTGACCCCAGGGGGAGCAGGGGGCTCTAAGCTCCTTTGCCAGTTGTGTGAGGAATGAAATGCTGTCTGTGGCACAGATGATTTTTTAGAAGGCTTTTGTATGATTAGTGCCTGTTTTAAAAGCCTATAAATCAGAGCAGCAAATAGAAAAGCACTCCTAAAAATGCAGTTTGGAGGAGGCAAAGAGCTCTGTAGACACTGGGAGTGTTGCCTCAAAGAGTTTCTAACCATAAGGAAAGCTGTGTTATTACCTCCCAGTCTGTGGCAAGGTGGTTTTGCCTCTGTGTGGGAATTTTATGGCTGAATTTCTCTGCCCAAGAGTGGCTCACACCTGAGCAAACCCTGACCCTCAATACCCCAGAGGGGCTGCTCTCTGCAGGCAGAGACACAAACGTTTGCAGTGGCAGCAGAAAGCCTGATGCACGAGAGGGATTTCTGCAGCACAGGTACAAATTAAATCCACTGAACACGTTGTGCTGACCCCTTTTTTTGCTGCTCTGAGTGTTCTGCATCTCCTTTTGCCTCAGGTACGGGGATGCTGTGCGGGAAATCGATGACAGCGTTGGGAAAATCCTGAAGCACCTCCAGCAGCTGGGGATCAGTGAGAACACCTTCGTGTTTTTCACCTCTGACAACGGGGCTGCTCTCATTTCAGCTCCCAAGCAAGGTGAGGCTCAGCTGAACAAACCTGGCCTTGACTTAATCTTGGCTTAAATCAAGGCTTAAATCTGTCTCTCCAAGGAGAAAAAAGCCCTGTGTGTGGGATCTGTGTTATGAGTTAGGAGAAGCCTCAAAAGACAGAGTATTTATGTTTGGAATAATTTATGTTCAGTGCTTCTGGTCACTGCTGGAGGAGGTGTCCTTGGCCAAGTGGAATTTTTCCTGCCCCAGTGTTGCTGTTACCTGTGTGTATTTGCACTGTCAGGGAGGGAATATTCTGTAATTTATTGAGAACCAGGCTCAGTAACTTAGCAGGGTGTTTACTGTCCATCTGCCAAATGCATATTTCAGCCTTCTGAGCAACTAGAGAGAGTTCAAGAGTCCCTCATTCTTTAGCTCTCATGAAAAATATCAAGAAGAGAAACGATTTTTGTTACCTAACAGATTTTCTTTTGTTTAAGTGATGGTTTCTCTGAAACAAATCACTGCAAATTGATTTTAGAACCTGCTCTGTTCTCTTTGGAGCCAGGCTTGGCTTGTGGTTATTGAACCACAACGCAGGGAGTAACCTGAGTTCTGATTTCAGCTCAGCCACTGGCTTTGATTCTGTGTGGCCTGGAATCAGTGAGACCTCCCTGGTTGTTCCTTGGCCAGCTGAGCTCCAGGGTTGGGTTAAAACTCCAGATATTCCTGCAAAGCCCTGGCCCTCTCTGAGACTGACCATTCAGGGAATGCAGGGTTATTTTTCTCATTCTTATACCTTCATCTAGTGTTCTGGTACTATAAAATCTAAAATCATGATGAAAAAATGCTGTTTCTGCCTGAAAGTGTCAAATTTCCTTTGGTTACAGACAGCAGCTAACACCCTTTTTGTTTGTTTGGGGTTTGGTTTTAATTTGGTTGTTGATAGCAAGTTATGTTTAACTGTGACTTTCTCCCTGTGCTGAAAAGACACTCCTAAAATTTCATCACAAATGGATATTGAAAAAAAAACAACTAAAAACACAACAAACAGGAAAGGAAATAATGACAAAAAACCCAACTCTGGCTGTGTTGTTTGAAGAAGCATCCATGCAGAAATGAGAATTAATTTCAGACCAGCTCGGGTGACAACGTCCTTTTGAAATGCTGATGTTTTGTGGGGTTTAAGGCTTTTTTTCTGCCCCTAGGAGGAAGCAATGGGCCTTTCCTGTGTGGCAAACAAACCACCTTCGAGGGTGGCATGCGGGAGCCTGCCATCGCCTGGTGGCCCGGCCACATCCCCGCAGGAGGGGTGAGTCTGAGCCTGGGGCAGCTCCTGGCAGCGCTGGGGGCTGCAGGGAGTGGGGAACTCCTCGGGGGGCTCGGGGGGCTTCACTTCACCCTCTCCCCGTGGTGTTTGTGTGAGTGAGGAGCTGCTGCTGCCCCAGACAACGCTGCCCTTTTAATGCAAATTTGCATTTAGAGGGTCTGTGCTCAGCTTGGCTGTGAGCACACGGGGTCTGCTCTTGTCTTGCTGCTCTTTTTAAACCCTTTACTCTTTTGGACCCCCGTATTTCTCATGTGTTGGAACAATTTGGAGTGTAGAGAGCAGGAATTTGTTCCCCACACTCTCCGTGCCCTGACTGCCGAGCGGTTTGACCCTCACATCTCTCACTTTGGTGCTTGATGAAAGCTGCACTCAGGGAGGTTTAGACAGCACATTATTGCTGTGTGCTGCCTGTACACAAATGCAGATATGATCACTTCCAAATAACCCCCCAGTGGCACTGGCAGCCCCCCTTGTCCCAGCTCTCATTACAGAAGGATGCAATCAATCCTGCTGCAGCATGGCAGGGACAGCACGGCCCCCTCCCCCTGGTGAGCATCCCTGAGCCCTGCAGAAAGTGATCCTTCATTAACTGGGCACCGTGCTCCAGCCTGCAAACCGGTCATAAATAAAACATTTGTGGAAGTTGCATTCCATTGGGGTGGTTTAATTGAGGCAGGCTAATGATAATTTATCATTTACATTTAGGAGGGACCATGAGGCAGCTCAGATCTGCAGCTGAGGGCAGGAGGGTGGTTTGGTTTCATTATTTTTCGAGAGTTCACCAAACCTACCAAGGATGGTTTATTATTTTTCTAATTTGAAATGAAAACAGTCTTTTTGTTTAAATTTAAACATTTCCATAAAGCCTTTGCAAGCCAAGTACAACAGCCCTGGGCTAGCAAAGGAGAACATGAAACTGCAGCTGAGTGTTTTGTTTGCTGGGTCCAAACTAAATAATGTGCTAAAAGTAAACATGCATTATAAATGGGGACGAGAAAATGCCCAAATTTAAAAATTCTTTCCATTGTAGTAACTCTGAGGATAATTAAGAACAGGAGCAGAGAGAAATCCTTGGGCCTGCTTCTTTTCTGCCTGGCTGGGACCCCTCTCCCAGGTAGTTTTTGGGAGCTGCTGCTTGAATTCCTGGGAAGAGGAATTGCTGTGCAGAGCTGTGTGTGCAGGGTGGGCTGGGCAGCTGAGCTGTGCCTGGAGCTCCCAGATTTTGGGATGCACCCAAAATCCCTCCTCCACCACGCCAGCATCACCCTTAAGCAGGTGCTGAACTTCAAACCCTCATTATTTGCTGCTGCTGCTGCTCAGTAACTGTGATAGAATCTCACCTGTGTTTTCTGCTTGTGTTCTTGCCTTCGAGGCTCCGGCACTGCTCCCTCAGCAGCCCTGACCACAGGTGAGAGACTTGTGTCCACCACTGCATCTTTGGCTTTTTTTTTTCTGTACCTTGCTGTAGCTTCACCGTTCTCTGGATGAGTTTAAACTGCTCGGCCCCAGTGCTGTGCACTCCAAGCAGCTGTAAAATGTGGGAAAGCTGCTTCAAAGTCACTCATTGCTGCTTCTTTTCAAGAGCTGAAGGAGACAAAGGCTTGGGAGATCTAAACTTCAGCACAAAGCTGAAGGGTCAAGTCCTTGCTGTGCTGGGTTTGCTCCATGGGCAGTGATTGTTTCTTTCAATTTGAGGAGCAGGGAAGGGCCAGGAGCTGTTTCAGGTGGAACAGCTGCAGCCAGGAAAGGAGAGTTTGTGTCTCTGGCCAGTGAAATCCAGTTATTGTGTGGAAAGCTCCATCTGCTGATGGGAATGCTCCAGGAAAACCTCATTGCAGCTTTGCAGTGCCTTGGGAAAAGGAGGGAAAGGGACTTTTTATATGGGCAGATAGTGCCAGGACAAGGGGGAAAGGCCACTGCCAGAGGACAGGGATGGGTGGGATATTGGGAAGGAATTGTTCCCTGTGAGGGTGGGCAGGCCCTGGCACAGGTGCCCAGAGCAGCTGTGGCTGCCCCTGGATCCCTGGCAGTGCCCAAGGCCAGGCTGGACAGGGCTTGGAGCAGCCTGGGACAGTGGGAGGTGTCCCTGCCCATGGCAGGGGTGGCACTGGATGGGATTTAAGGTCCCTTCCAACCCAAGCCATTCCATGATTCTACCTGGCAATTTGTTAATAATTTTATTGATACACAAGACAGGGGGGTTTTGTTTTTATTAAAGAGCACATTCATGTGCTGGAATAAAGGAGCACCTCGATCTAAACATGAGGAGTGAAGGGACAGGGTGGGAGCACCTGCCAGGCTCCCCATGGAGCTGGGGATAATTGGTGCAGTTGGCTGGTTTGCAGGTTTTTGGAGGGGAAAGATGCCTCAGGAGTGTGTGTTGCTCTTGGCATCAACACTCAGTGAGTTCTGCTTCCCCACCAGGAATATTTATTCCCACACAAACAGCCTCGCTGCACTTCCCTGCTCGGCTCCGTTTTCCAGGTGAATTCACAACAAATCAGCGTTTCAACATTCCCCACATCACATCTGCCTTCTGGAAGGATCCAGCTGGAAAAAAAATCATATTCTATTGGTATTTGAATCCTCCTCCTCTCTCCCCTCGCCCTCCTCCCCTTCCTCTCTCGTGCCTGCTTCCTGAAGGAGAAAAGAACATATCAACCCAAAGACAGCATTGCAACCTTTTCTTCCCTATCTCCCATGGGGCGCAAATTGAAATTGAATTAGACAGGGATATCAGGTCTGCTCGCTGTGATAACTGTAAAAGGATTTTATTTAAAAACACCCTGACATTTGTTCACCCAGTTTCAAATATTTAGCTTTCCTCCTTTCCATTCCTGGCGGGGGCGACTTTATTAATTGTCGCCTTTGATTCAGAGTTAAAGCTTGAAAGAGCTGATAACAGCACTGGGGACTATTTCTTCCAGCGCCGTGGCCCACAGCAAAAGGATTTCATTTTCTTAAAGACGTTGTGTGGATACTGAGAGTTTATTAAAAAGAAGGGGGGGAAGGAGGGGGGAAAAAAATCCGTCCTTACGTGCGTAATACCGGCTGTTCCTCACTGATACAGCAATATCTGATCTCCCTCCGTTTATATATTATTTATTTTCTCTGGGCTGTTGCCCTCTCTGGATTTTTCTTTTTCTTTTCTTGAAAAAAAAAATGAAATAAATAAAAGGGAAAGGCAACTAGAATGAAAGAGCCCTGTTGACAGGAGAAAATGGTAATTTTTTTATTTTTTCTCTGAAAATACTTCAAAGTTTTATAGAAATATTAACCTTTTTTTTTTTTCTTCCCTTTTTCCTTCTTCAATGTGGTGCTGCAGAGCACAGATAAATCCAAGTGGCTGTGGCATGGGCATTTAATTTCCTTAAGAAGTTTTCTCTGCTTCACGGCAAAAATGTTGTCTGAGACCAGAAACGTAATTGGATGATTAAAGAGAGTCATCTACATCTGGTGCTGGTTAATAAGGGCCAGGACAAGGGGAGCGTGCTGGCCCCCCAGGATTGTCCCCACGCTCTGGATAAATGAGGTGACATTAAAGGCACGAGCCCGGGGTCAGCAATTGCCTCTTATCAAAAGATTGAGGCGCTGGGACGGAGCCACACCAGGAAAAGTGACTTTTGGATTAGATGGAGAAATTGTGAGAGCTCTGATTACAAAAGGGCTCAGCCAAGGGCTGGGTGTGGGAGCAGGAGGGGTCAGAGCTGTTCCTCTGGGAGCTCTGCAGGGAATGAGCCCAGGGGCTGGGCCTGAACTTCAGCCCTGGGGAGCTGGGGCTGCCCAGCCTGGGGGGACAGAGGGACCTCAGCCATGTCCTTGTGCAGGGACAAGGTTCAGAGGGACCTCAGCCATGTCCTTGTGCAGGGACAGGGCTCAGAGGGACCTCAGCCATGTCCTTGTGAAGGGACAGAGCAGGGACAGGGCTCAGAGGGACCTCAGCCATGTCCTTGTGCAGGGACAGGGCTCAGAGGGACCTCAGCCATGTCCTTGTGAAGGGACAGAGCAGGGACAGGGCTCAGAGGGACCTCAGCCACGTCCTTGTGCAGGGACAGGGCTCAGAGGGACCTCAGCCATGTCCTTGTGCAGGGACAGGGCTCAGAGGGGACCTCAGCCGTGTCCTTGTGCAGGGACAGGGCTCAGAGGGACCTCAGCCGTGTCCTTGTGCAGGGACAGGGCAGAGCAGGGCCCAGCTCTGCTCCCAGGGCCCAGCACAGGAAGGATGGGCAGGAGCTGATCCCAGGAATTCCACCCGGACATGAGGCAGAGCTGCTTTGTCTGTGCCCAGAGTGGGTGTGCAGTTCCCTCAGGAGACATCCCAGAACTGCCTGGACACCATCCTGCACTCTGGGGTGGCCCTGCTGGAGCTGGGAGGTGGGACTGGATGATTAAAAACATTTTAAGGAGAGGAAAATGCTGCACTAAAATAAGGAATAAATATTCTCCAAATCCCATCCGAGCTGGCCTTGAGCACTCCCAGAGCTGGGGCAGCCACAGCTTCTCTGAGAAACGTCTCCCTTAGTGCCTGCCCCAGGGCCAGGCTGGGCAGGGCCTTTCCCAGGCCATGGATAAATCCTGAACTCGAGGGCTCAGGTCCTGGTGGTGTGGGCCAGCTGATCCAGCTGCTTTCCCAGGGATTTCCACTGCCAGGTTTCCTCTTGTGCTTCAAGCTTTGCACTTTGTTTCCTCCCAAGGAATTGTGGCAGGATTCTTGCATGCAGCTTTAATAAGATGTGTTCCTGCCAACACCTCCTGATGAATGAAAGCCATTAAAAATTGAAATGACTGTAATCAAGTAATGTGATATTGTAATGTTAAACTTGTAATTAGACCCCTGCATGTTACTTTCTCCAGCTCTTTTATTTTTTTAATTTCTTAATTCTTCCTTTGTGTTCACTTTGTTCAGCCCAGCCTCTTAATACAAGGTTTAGTATCCCATTTTTTTTCCTTTGTTTTTGAGCCAGCATCTCACAAAAACTCATTTATCATGTCATCATTTGTTGCATTTAAATAATTTGTGTCAGCTTAGAGGCTGAGGGTCTGTCTGTAAGTAAAAGGAATCAGAAGTAAAAAGTCTTTGATAGTACCAACATTGTTCTGTTGGGATTGGAGTTGGATTTTAGCAGAAATTGCTTTGGTGCTCACAGCTGTGGGGTTGTATGCAATGGTTTCTTGTTTCCCAACAAGTGCTGTGGCTGGAAATGCTCTTTTCCTGTCACATCTCATCCTGGTGCATCCTGGTGCTCCTGATCTGGCAGCATCTGCTTTAATTGAGTGTGTCACTGACTAATTAGACACCCTACGACAGCTCCCACAATCGGGGAGGGAGCAAAGACTCAGAAAGAATCAGGCAGAACACACTTGGTAGGGTTTTAAAATATAAATAATTAAGAGCAGAGAGATGCATATGGCTTCCAAGTAAGGAAAAAGGGGAAAAAAACCCTTGCACATCTCCATTGAAGCCAAACCCAGATGTTTTTCTCCCTTATTAAAATATGGACTAAAAATACCACAACTTTACAGTTCTTGAATTGTTGGAAATGGTTTGCAGATGAAGTCATCAGGCTCTTTTTGTTATTATCCATCTATCCCTGTGCTTTCTGGGAACTCTCTCAGGGTATTCTGGACCCCAGAGATGACCTGGAGAAAGGAACAAATCAAGGACTTTTTTTTCCCTTGGTGTAAGTGCTGATTTTTCAATCCACAAATGAGCTGGAATTCACTAAATTAGGTTGAGCCCTGTGACAACACACTCCTGGAAAAGGGATCCACAGGAGTGAGGAGAGGGAGAGGAAAGTGGACAAAAAAGAATCAAAATGCAATTTTTCCCTGAAAGTGGAGAAGCAGGGATTGTTTCCTTTGCTTTATTCTTTTCAGAAGAGTTTGCTGGTGACTGCAGCAGTGTAAAGGGAGAGGTTTTCAGGCAGCTTTGGAGGGAACCCATTTCCATATAGATTTTCCTGAAGGGCTCTTTGCAAATGTGTTTGTGTTGATGTTTTTTGTTGCAGGTCAGCCATCAGCTGGGCAGTGTGATGGATCTGTTCAGCACCAGCCTCTCCCTGGCGGGTCTGCAGCCTCCCAGTGACAGACAGATTGATGGCATCGACCTTTTACCTGTCATGCTGCAGGGCAAGCTAATTGACAGGTCAGTGATTATCCCAGAGCTGCCTGCCCTGCTCCTGGCTGAAGGGATGCCAGATTTGGGGCTGGTTTTTTTAGCACCAGCTCACAAGTATTTAATGTGAAGTGAATGGAGGCAGCAGCAGAGCTTCCCACCGCGCTCCCGCGCCGCTGGAACAGGCTGAGGTGGGAATTCCTGACATGTGGCATGTTGCCATACACTGGAGTCTGGGGACAGATGAAAATGTCACAGGGTTAGCAGGGATCCCTGGAACAGCATATGGCAGGAGGGGAGATAAAAGCCTGAGAACTGGAGCCTGGCTAGGGGAGAATCCATTATTTATCACTGCAAAAGCTGCCCAGAGTGTGCTGGGTCCTTGTCCTGCTGCAGAGCTGGGAGGTAAAGGCTGTGCTGCTGCAGAGGACCTGGAAACACCAGGGGAATCCTCTTCCCAAGCTCCTGGATCTGGGAGTGCTTCTGCAGGGATAGATTTGGGTAAAAGACTGGAATCTTTATCTGATTGTCAGCTCTTGGGCACAGGCACTGAGATCTACAGCAAATCCTGCCAGCAAATATTTTATAGGAAGTGTCAGAGGTCAAGAGAGGTCTTGAAGTTGGGATTTTGGTGAGGAATTTGGCAGCCTGGGAAATATGACTACCATCATATTCTTTGGGAGATAGCAAGGAAATTTATGCATGGAAGACATTTTTGGAGCTCTCTTCCTCTTTGGATGAGAGCCTTTGTGCTGTGAAATTCCTTTTGTGCCTGTTAAGCAAGGAGCACACCTGAGTGTCACCTGACAGGAGCCTTGCAGGTTCCTCAAACCCAACCTGGCCCATCTTCTGGAAGTTTGGAAAGGTTCTTTGTTGTTTTAAAAAAAGAGAATTTCAGTGCAGTCACCAACACCTCGTTTGTGTTACAATAACAGTCACTCAAACATGTTGTGGCTTTTTTCCTTTTTTTTTCCCCCTAGACATGACCAGGACAAAGTTTTCACAGCCCCCAAAAAACTTTCCAGGAGATGCAGTTGTTGTGTTCTTTTAAGCTTAAAAAGGAAAAAGTGAATGGGTGGGGGGAAAGAAATAATTTATATCAGAATATTGAGTACAAGCTGGAATCCTCCTTCAAAATAGAAAATTTTTTTTTAAGGAAAAACCTAAAACCTTCCGTCAAGGGAGCACATAATAACTGGTCAAATGCTTTTGCTTTTGATGGCAAGGAAAAGGAGACTGGAGTGCTGTGTGGAATATTTTTGGGAGGTTTTGTTGATAGCACTGGTTTAGATCAGGTGCTGCACTTTGGTGAGTCCCTCTTGCTGCCTTTATTCCACTTCCAGGTGTGCTGAGGATGCAGGAATGGCCCTTTCTGAGAGCAGCTTCCCCTTCCTCCTGGGGACCGAGTTATTTTCCCTTTGTTCCTGGTGACAAAGTTGCTTCCCCTTTGTTCCTGGTGACAAAGGAGGGAGGCTCATTGTTACTGTGAGGCTAAAAGAGCTCTGAGGCCACTCCTGTCATTCAGACAGGGATATTCAAATTTCACCTTGCATTTAGAGACAAATTTTTCCAGGTGGCATCACCAGAGTGAGGCGTTTTTGGCGTGACATCTGAGAAGGAAAGACAAAGGTTTCCCCTGACAGTGACAAACAGCTCAACCCTCGTGTCCTGTCAGCAACCCAAAAGAGCTGGAGAGAGGAGCACCAACAAATCAACCCTCTCTCCTGCAGATAATCCCTCCCAGTAAAATTTTGTGCTGTTCCCTCAAAAAAAGCCGGGAGTGTTTTGTTGGGAAAACCAACAGGAACATTGCTGGGATGCCCAGGGAACAGCACAGATGCAGCGAGTGAGATGCATTTCCTGGATGAATTATTAATTAGGGAAACCTCTGGGAACAAATGCAGCTTTAGCAGCATGTTTACATGCTGCAAAGTGAGGTTTGGGGGGGAAAAAATGGAGAGGAATTAAAAACACAGCATGTCTGGCTGCCAGGTTTTTCCACGTGGAGTTTCTCGGAGATGTCATCCAGAACACGGCAGCATCTGGTGTCCTCCCGGCCACCCTGCCCGTGTGACACTGCCAGCTCCACAGCAGGGCTGGGGACAGCAGCCTGAGCATCCCAGAGCTCATGAATCCCACTTTTCCCTCCCAGCCAGGCACTTGAGAGCTGTTTGACGTGGAAACCGCCACGCTCCAGAGGAAATCCCAGGGGCTGAGAGTTCAAGGATTAACAATCACTGGCAGCCAAGCTGGATAATGTTTCATTCTTGCACCGTGTGAGCTCTCAACTTGATGAACACTTTAAGAAATGTTAATTGAAAACCTTGCAGAGGAGACTATTAGGAGGCAGCCTGTTCCTGCCTGATATCCACATGGGAAGTGGGATGCCATTAAGGGGTTTGTGGCCCTTATCAGGAGGCTGGGCTCGGGCTGTTGCTGTTTCTCATGCAGCTCTGCTCTCCTTCCAGGCCCATTTTCTATTATCGTGGCAACGAGCTGATGGCAGTGAGAGCTGGGCTTTACAAAGCTCACTACTGGACCTGGAGCAACTCCTGGGAGGAGCACAGCAAGGTAATGGCACAGGGACCTGTCCTGGAGTCACCAGGATCCTGGGGACAGACACCCTTTAAACTGGGGGATGTCACCATGCCTCAGTCTCCTCAGAGCTACACAGCTGCTCCTGTTGGATATCAGGAATGTTTCTGCCCCAAAAAGGGCTGTCCTGCCCTGGCACAGCTGCCCAGGGAGGTGATGGAGTCCAAATCCTTCTTTTTAACAGTCATATGGATGTGGCACTTGGGGACAGGGGTTGGTGGTGGCCTTGGCAGTGCTGGGGGAACAATGGACTTGATGATCATAGAGGATTTTCCAACTGAAATAATTCTGTGATCCTAAAAAACCTGAAGGGACTGGACCCTCCTCTCCTAAATCAGGGACAAAGAGAGGAAAATTTGCAAATTCCAGGTTGTTCTGAGGGATGCTCCCTTTAATCAGCCTTTAATCCCCTTTGATATTAAACCTTTCCTGCTGAATTCTGAGCTTTTAGATGTTCACCTGTGGTTGGACTCCCTGATCCTTGTGGGTCCCTTCCAACTCACTCAGGTGTCCCCACGTTCCTGGTACAGAACACCTGCTGTCCTGAGCTACTGAAGTGGCACTGGGATGAGTGTGTTGGGTTTGGGATGTTTAAAAGGAAAGATGTAGGAAAGGCAAAGGCACAGTGGAAAATACAGCAGTGGTTGGAAACAGTGAAATAAACATATTTAATCTGTTAGCAGCACTTTTGTGAGCCCACATCCCACTATGTATAACATTTTATTTTATTTTATTTATTTCCTGGCTGATCTCCTCACAGTTAGATGTTAAGCACTATTATTTCCTTTTCTTTTTGTGCCTTTCTTGGCTCTAAACTCTGGGGCATTTGCTGAGTGGCAGCTTCACACGTGTGCCTCACTGCAGATACCTTCAGACAGGAACCCAGAGCATTAAGGCCCAGCTCTCAGCAGTCCTGACAGCAGCCTGGGCTTGGGGAGAGATTGTTTGCATGATTTCTTTTTTTATGCCTTTTTTTTTTTTTTTTTAACTTATGGAAGGTCCTCAAGGCATCACAGGTGCAGAACTAAGTGCTGGTGACATTTGTGGATATAAAAGTGCAGGGATTCTTTCACTGGGATGTCCTGGGGGTAGAAGGAAGTGTCAGCTCCAAGGGAGTCATTTCCATTCAGGGCTGTAAATGTGTGTGCTTGTCTTTTTTCAGACTGCAGTGCTCCAGGAGTCAAAGCTTGTTTTACAGGGAGCAAGGAGGAGAGGAAAGTTGGCTCTAGAAATGTGTTTTATGCTCTGTCTCAGTGCTAATTCCACACAGATAAAATGAGATCATTCATTTGTTTTGTGTGTGAGTAAAACCTGTTTATCTCCCGTGGAGTGTTTTCCCTGGGTGGGAGGAACTGGGAGCTCCTCTGTCTGTGTGTTTGGGTGTAGGGGTGGCCTCCTGCTCTTCCCACGAGTGTGGCAAATTCCCACAGGAATTCTTGCTCTCCGTGGTGATAAAAGCACATCCCCACACTTCCAGTTGGGAAATAAATAACTCCCTGCATGAAACTCAACTCATTCCTACATGTCTGAGTGTGTAACAGTGATAATGGGGACCAGCTACTCCTTCCAGAGGCTCTCCCACTGTGAGCAGTGGCAGTGCTGCAATTAAGGAATATTTATTTCCTTCCAAGTCTTTGTTTAACTGCTGTCTGATAAAAGTCAGCAATTATCCTGTACATCAGAGAGACGATTACAAATCCACTCTCTTTCCTGCAGCTTGGATCACATGAGCTTGATGTGGGGAAAATTGGAGCACATTAGTGGCCAGAGCAGCCATTAACAACATGCAGAGGAAGCTGAGGCTGAGATTTGTTCCAATTCTCCTCATGTCCTCGAGCCATTAATTACAAACCTCGCAAGTTTAAAAATAGAAATAAATCAGAATGCAGAGCAGTTCCACAGTTCCCAGCCCTGCTGGAGGAGTTTCTAAGCTCACCTTGCAACACAGTTCCCTTTCAGTGACTGGGCTTCCCAGCTGTGTTGATATTGGACTCTGGAATCAAAAAGGCCACTTTGTTTGCTAATTCCATCTGAGAAACAACTATAAATCCATGCACATCTGTGGCATTTGGAATTCTGACTGTTGGCCTGTTTGTTCAATAAGGTTGATTTGCCATCCCAGTAGAACTAGAGCTAATGAGGATTTGTTAATTGTATGGTGTTTAGAGGTCTTTCCTCATTGTGAATCCAGTGAGACTTCCAGATATGAAACTGTGTGAAGGTCCCCACTCAGACCTGGAATATGTGGTTTTCCTGTCATCCACTGGAAAGAGAGATGAAGTTGGCCAGATGTGGCAAAACAGCTGCCTGCATATTTTGAAGAGGTTTGTTTTATGGGTAGGTGAATATTTCATGATTTTGACAGGCAGGGTTTAGCCAGTCCTCCTTTGACTTTCAGAATTCCCTTGGTAATTGACTGTGGAAAATCACTGATACAAAAAACTTGCCCTGGGTTTAATCCACATTTTTGTTTGACTTTCAGATGAGATTATCTCATTAAGGCAGCCAGAACCCCATTTTCACACTGATGCTGGGAAATGGGGAGCTGCTGCCTGTCCAGGGTCTGTTTGGGATGAGCAGGATGGAGAGGGAGGATGTGGCCCCTCACCTGGAAAGCTGTGTTTGACTGAGGTGTGAGTTGGTTCAGTAATACAGGATGTACACACAAATAAAAATGTTCCAGGGAGAGACAGCCTGCAGAAAGCACAGCCTAGCAAAGCAGAACAGGGCTCTGAAGGCTCCTCTCCATCTGGCACTCGGAATATTTACTCTGGAAACATCCCATGCAGGCAGCACACAGGTTTGCAGTCATCCCCCAGTCCCATGACAGCAACATGCCCTTACTGGTCTGCATCCTCTGCCTTATGGCCTGGGATTAGCACTTGTCATCTGACACACAGATGAATTGTGCTGTTCTGTTCTTCCCAGCTTTTGTTTGTTTATTTTTTAACCCCCAAGCAATTTTTTTTTCTAGTCTGACTCCTGTCAGGAAGCCTTGTAGTCTCTCTCAGTGCTGGAGGATACCTTGATGCTGCCTTTTCTGCTGGATTAACTGGATTTCTTCATTCTTCAGGGGGTGGTCTCTTGAAAGCATAAAGGGAAGGTTCACTCTGCAGGATCAAGTGGGAGTAAGCATTTTGTGGGACATTTTCCCTGAGGACTGCACAGGATGCTTATTTGGAGCTGTTTACCTGCCTTCCATCTATATAGGTGGCTCATGTTTACATAATTTGACATCTCTGACATTCAAGAGGTGATAAATGGGACAGAGAGAGATGAAAGGAAAGCCTGACTTGAAAAATGTGTTTGTATTTTTCAACTGTTTGATAGAGGCAGAAAAATCTCCTTCCTGCACACGGGCTGAGTGCCTGGTGCTCTGGGACTGGTGGGTAGAAAGCTTTTCCATTGTTGTTCACCTTTTTTTCCTTGTGATAAAAATAGCCACGTGTGCAGGAGCAAAGAGAGAACTGAGGATAAACCTGGAGAGATCCCCTTGGACACTGAAAACACACAGGACTTTCACTGGCAGTCACCTGTAAAATGCTGGGGTTTTGTGTTTTTTTAATAGTAGAGGTCTGAAAGGGTAAAAAATTGGTGTTTTCTATAAATTTACCACAATAGGCAGCAAGTCCTCAGGAATTTCCTAATTTAGTGCTGCGTAGAGGAGGCAGGAATGGGAGATAGCAGGAGAAAGGAAATCTCCTTTTCTGTGCCTGCCACCAAGAGTACCCAGCACAGAACAGCCCTTGTACCTCCCAAGAGCGCCGATGCAAGAAGGGGAAAAAATAATGCAAGAAAAAACGTGGAAAACGCCCTTTGGTTGTGGGAGAGGGGCTGATAACATCAGCCTTTGTTGGGAGCCTTCCGTGGGATTCCTGGAGCGCTCCTGTGGCTCCTGCAGCCGCTGCTGTTTTAACGTGAAATGCCAGAGGGGTTATTCCAGTCAGGCTCTGCCATTGCCCTTCTCCTCCACGTGAAGGGATCGATAAAGCCTTTTCTGCACCGGGGATGTGAAGTCAAGTAGAACCTCACAAATAATGACATTTGATTGCGGTCCTCTGAGCATACGAACCAGGCATCGATCGCAGCTCGCTGCGCTGCCCGTCTCCGGGGGCTGCCCATCTCCGGGGGCTCTTCCAGCCTCTTAACACATTAGAGGCAATTTTGGGGGCTTGAAGCTGGGCACCCCCACTTGGAGCTGACTGCTCATCCCAAGGAAGATTTCCCCGGGAATGGCCGGGAGGGCAAGGGCACCGTTCACCCGCGCTGTGGCAAACAGCAAGAAACAACACTTTAATTACCAGCTGCGCTTTTCTCCTCGCACTGGTGACTGGTTTGGTGCCCTGGGTGGTGCTGGTGGAGCGAGGAGACCCGAGCAGGAGGCAGCAGGGCAGGGGTGGCTCTGCCAGGCCGAGTGGCTGGGCTGGAGCCAGGCTGAGGAATTGCCAGAGGGCTCCCGTTAACACAAGTGGTGATTCCATCTCTTGGCAGGGAGCCCAAACTGGCAAGCGGCTGTGTTTGTCTCATGTCTATATTGACACAGCATCTGTGGGCCATTTGCTCTGGAAATTAAAGCTGTGCAACCAAAGGCTGCTGCATCCCAGGGATGGAAAAACAACCCAGGCTGTGTGAGTGCTGGGAAGGACGGGGATGGTGAGTGCTGGAAGGTTCACCTGGTGGGCAGGGAATGTTGTGTTTTTATCAGAATAATCGAAAGAAAGGATGGTTGGAATCTCTCCTGCAGCAAACAGGTTTCTGTGGTGAAAAACACTGAGAGCTGGGCAGGAGCTGAGCTGTTCTTGATGCTCTGTGGGCTCCCCTAGAAGGCAGGAGATGCTCCAGACAGGAGCTTCTGGTTTGGCTTTCAGGCTTTTGTGAGAGGAGAAAAGCTCCAAGAAGTTTGCTGAAGCACAGGGAGTGCCCTCTGTGCTGTGTTTGATCAGTGAACCCTGCAAATCCCAATCCTGGAGGTTGGAAAATCCCTCCAGGCTCATGGAGCCCAACCTGTGAGCAGTGCCCAGGTGGGAGCACTGAGCCACATCCAGCCCTTCCCTGAGCCCCCAGGGATGGGGGATCCATGCAGTGCCTTGGGTAGGGAGCAGGGACAGAAATTAGGAATGTGTTAAATTATTGATCCCTGCATATTATTATGGACAGTCTGACAATAAACAGCTTTAGGGATAACAGGAGAGTGGATTTGGGTGGTGTTATCCTGGTGGGTAAGACAGGCTCAGGCAGCTCTTGGCTCTTTTCCAGCTCCAGACATCACTAAACCTACCTATAGAAAATAAATAATATTGAATTGTATTTTTTTTCTCATTTGTTGATGAATAGAAAATCCTTGAAACTCTCTCTGCAGGTTGAATATTGACTCACATAGTACATAAAAATAGCAATATTCCATTTTATTTGCAGGGATAAAGTTGGAATGCCTTAGAAATGTCCTAAAATGGTATTCTTGGGCTTTTATTTACTCACCTATTTATTTATTTGACTTTTCTCCACTAGACTGCTTTTGAAGAAAGTACTTTTGAAGTGCTTAAATTAGAATGACAGGTAGCTTTGGGCTGGTGGCATCAGGCAAATTGTCCCAGCACTTTCTTTCCTGGGAATCTTTGGGATTGTGTTCTGGAGTCTGGGCTACAAGGATTTCCTAGGAAACACAAGATAAAATAGAAACAGAGCAATGTCTAAACAAACACCCAAGAGACGAAAATCTTTCACACTGAAGCATTTGCAGCCGAGGAGCATTGTACCAATTAGCAGGCTCTTAATTAAATTGCTTGTTTGATTTGCATCCAAATTATAATTTGGATGTTATGGAGGCTTTGATACCTTTTCATTAACCGGTCCTTTTGTGGGAAGAAAAAAAAACCCCACAAAAATCTCTTTTCCCTGTGTGTTTCAGAGGCCTGTGGCATCACAGGGTGGGAAGGTCAATCAGTTTTGTATCCATTTAAAGTCCATTATTGGTAGGGCCGATCCAACCTATCAAACAACTCCCTTATTTTTCCAGTCAATGATTCAGGAATCTATAGCCCTGTGCAGATAAATGGGATTTCATGGGCTTCTAAACTTCTTGCTTTATTGAAAAGCAGAATATTAACTGCTCCACTGACCAGCTGTCCATTAAAAACACGGGATATTTTTAGAAAATTGTTTGCCAATCAAATCCTACCAACATCTGGAGAGAGCCTTTTCAGTTTGTTTTATAAGCAAATGCTACAGCTGCTTTCCCACTTCCATTGAACCATTCCCATTTACCTGCTCTCCATGTCTCTGTCCATGTGTCAGGGCAGTTTGGGATTGTGAGGAACAGCGTGGGGGCTGGAATTGTTAAACCCAGCTTTAACAAGTCCAGTTGGGGCTGGCCTGGGGGGCCCTGCTTTATTGCCTGCCCAGGGAAATGAGGGCTTTGGCTTTTTTGGCTCTTGCTGGGGTTTAAATGGGCTCTGGTGGCCCTGGAGGCTTCGGGCTGGGGATTAGGGAGCTCCCAGCTGGCAGGGCTGGTGCCCAGTGAACATTTAACCCCTTGCTGCTCCCTGCTGCTTAACCACAGGATTCCCAGCAGCTGTGCCCTTCAAATCCACTGCTGCTGCAGGGAAAATCCCACCTTGTGTCCCCACAGATAGGGACAGGAATGTGGGGATGTCTCCACTTCCATCCCCACTGTCACGCCCAGGTGAGTCCCTCAATACCAGCCTGCCATGAATCAAATTGAAAACACACCAGTTTTTATAAAATTAACCAGATTTGCTTCGTTTCTCAGAGAAACTCATCCTTCAGGTGCTGGCAGGGGAGTTTTCAGGTGCCTGCTGCCTCTCAGGGTGTCTGGATGTCTCTCCTGGAGTTTTGGTTTCCATCAGAAGTGCCAAGCCCATCTTCCTGGAGCCTTCCAAAGCCATAAAAACCAGCCAGAAAATCCTTTCCACGGGCAGAATTTTTATGATTAAATGCTTCCACCTCTTTGTCTCTTGTTCTGCCACTTCATTTTAATGAATATTTTATTGGGATTATATTTTTATAAGACAAAAATGCACGGCCTTGCTTCAGCTCTTATGTCAGTGCAACACCACTTGGTCACCTTATGTTACCCCACCAGCTCAGAATGTGTTTTGGAGATTGAAGTGGACTCTTGGTTTCAAATAATCTGATGTTTGTTGGTGTTCTGCTGGAGAAAGTGGCACCAACTCAGGTTTTGCTGCCTGCCCTGCATCACTTTTGATGACTTCTCTTCTTTGCCTGCAGGGCATCGATTTCTGTCCCGGCCAGAGCGTGGCTGGGGTGACAACGCACACGCAGGAGGAGCACACTTACCTGCCCCTGCTCTTCCACCTGGGCAGGGACCCTGGCGAGAAGTACCCCCTAAGGTGAGTCACTTCAGCACTGTCAGTGTCCAAAATTTGTTTGCTTTGGTAGCTGGTTCTTGAAATCGGCTTAAAAACTGTCCCGTGCTGGGAAATAATGGCTTTTCCTGCTGGCTGTTTCTCAGGAGAAGGAAAGGACCAAACCTTGTTTACAGGTGAGAATGGGTGTGCACAGGGACTTGTCAGCCTGGTTGTTCTGTGTCTTTGGGGAGGAGGAAAACACCAATTTTTCACAGGACAGGGCTGAGTGCAGCACATTCAAACAGAGCTGCTGGGGAGCTGTGCCTTGGAGCTGGGAGTTCTGGGGCCAGGGCAGAAACATTCAGTGCTGTGTGGTGCTGGAATCTCTGCAGGGCAGACTGGTAACCTTCCAATCTCCTACCCCAGCTAAGGGAGCTTTTCCAGAGGGTCTTTATTGAGAGGACTTTGTGCCCAATCCTGCTCCTTCCTCAGGCTCTCCTGGCTGTCTGAATCCATTTTCCTCTAAGCCTGCTATTGTAATATTTATCTCTGGCACACACCATGCCCTGGGAGATTCCTGCAAGGATTGATGCAGGCAGCAGCCAGCAGAGCCCACAAAGAACCCTCCAAAAACGCTCCCAAGGTGTCCCCACCTCCCTCCTCCCCTCCCTCCCTGCAGCAAATCCAGGGACACCTCACCAGTGGCTCTGACAGGGAGAGTGTGGAAATAAATCAGGAGGGAACAAGTGCTGCTGGGACTGCCTGCCCAGAACGGGGTTTGTGCAGCAGCCTGGAGAGGCAGAGATGTTTCCTGAGCTGACAGGGCTGCAATTACTCAACTGGTTTGAATAATTGAGTGGACACACTCGCCCCATTCCTTCCAGAGGAACTGAGCCTGTGCTGTCCACTGAGTGTTTTCACTGGAGAGAGGAGGGGAGGGAAAATAATTCCACTCTCTCTCACTTAACAGAGCATTTTAGAGGTGCATCAGCAGTGGGTAAAGCTCTTTGGGAGCTCTGCTCCCACTGCATTCCAGCACTAATGAAGGAAGCCCAGCTGCAGCTCCAGGGCTGTAAATGCAGCTCAGTGAGACTGAACCGGGCTGGGATTCCAGGTGAGACCTGGGCAGTTCAACTGTTTTATCTCCCAGGGGCCTGGAATGGTTTCCCAGTGCCAGAGGGCAGGGATGGATGGGATTTGGGAAGGAATTCCTCCCTGGGAGGGTGGGCAGGCCCTGGCACAGGTGCCCAGAGCAGCTGGGGCTGCCCCTGGATCCCTGGCAGTGCCCAAGGCCAGGCTGGAGCAGCCTGGGACAGTGGAAGATGTCCCTGCACATGGCAGAGGGTGGCTTTAAGGTCCCTTCAAACCCAACCATTCCAGGATTCTGTGATTCTGTTTTAGGAAATGAGTGTATAGAAACAATCTTTTTCCAAAAATCAAAGAAAGGGGTAGCAGTAACTGAACTGCAGCTTGCCTGCTGTGTGTGTCACCTTTGTCACCTGCTCCAGGTGACCCTGCCTTGCCAGGGGATTGCACTGGATGATCTCGAGAACTCTCAGCCCTAAATTCTCCATGATTTGGGGATTCTGTGATGCTGTTTGTGTTTCCTCTGGGCTCGAGGCAGAGGAGCTCTTCCCTCAGAGGTGTTTGCAGCACCTGCCTCCCTGTGATTCCTTCCCACCACCGTGGGGTGAGCACTGTAATAAATTCCAGGGTTCCAACTGCAATCATTTCTCATATGGTTGCATTGATTTTTTGGATATTCACAAGCTGTTGCTCTGATTGAATTTTATGGCAGGATTATGACCCGATTATGGAGAGCTGTGCTGGTGTTTATTATGCAGCCCCTAATAGAAACCCTCTTTTTAGCCAACCACTCTTCCTTTCTCCAGCACATTCTGCTGCTATTGTCTCCTCTCTGGTCACAATGGAAAACTCATGGGAAGTGGGTCTCCTCTATCGAATGTGGTAATTAAATTATCCTCATTTGTGGAGCTGTTGCTGGTGTGTATTTTTATTTAGCTTAATTATCCCCCTTGGCAGGGAGCCTGCTGGGAGTCCCGACACTAATGTTTGTCCAAAGGGAATCCAGCATCCTGCTCCCAGCCTGCATCTGTCTGTCCCTACATGCTGGCTCTGTTCTCCCTGCCTGCTTTTGCTCACTGTTTATTACATTTATTCCTTATTTAGTGCAGCCTTTTCTTCTCCCTTGAAATAATTTTTAATAATCTCTCATCTCTCTTGATTTACATGAGTTTGGAGTGGGGTCACATGCAAAGCCACCAGCAGTGGGTGTCACTGCTGCTCAGGAGGGCCTGGCATCACATGGCACGTCCAGAGGGATTTGCTGCTTCTCTGGGATCTGAGAGCCAGGGAATCCCAGGAATCAGCAGCTCAGCCACCTGCAGCAACACCCTGTGACACTGCACGTGCAGGACACACAGAGACAGTTCCTCATGGCTGCAATTTTAAATATTCAGGGAATATTTAAGATTGGACCCTTAGGACCATCAAGTGCCATTAGCCTGGCCCTGCCAAGCCCAGGTGACCATTTGGGTCATCTCATGGGGGTTGGAATAAAATGAGTTTTAGGGTCTCTTCTCTCCCAAACCATTCCATGATTGTTATTCTGGATTAGGAAGATGAGTGGATATCTCATCCAGCCCTGCCCTCTGGCAGTGGCTTCCTGTCCCTCCATCCCTTGTCCCAAGTCCCTCTCCAGCTCTTCTGGAGCCCCTTTAGACCCCTGAGTTACCTCATCCTTGGTGGTGAGAAGTGAACCCTTTGTGCCTTTTTATCACCTACATCAGGCAGGCTGGGGGACAGAAAATCTCTTTTTTTTATAGGTCTCAACTTTAAACTGTAACTAAGAGTGTGTGTTGGGCAGCACAGAAAGCAGAAGCATTTCCCTGAGTCTGAGCAGGGCTTTGTTTCCTCCCTGGATGCAATAACTGCCTTTGTAACCAAATTTATCCAAATGCAGAACTAAAAGACCTGATGGTTTTTTTCCTTGGCCAGATTCTGTTATCTTTGGGCTGTGGTGTGCGTGCTAAGTACCACAGAGGGAACTTGTTTCTCCAATGTGACAAATTCAGTGAAATTATCTGTTCCTACCATCTTCACAAGCAGTTGTCATTTTTATTATCTGAGTCAGATTATTGTTTATACAGACATTTACTAAAATACTACATTACCAGTCAAGAAGAACACAATGATTTTATATATGTTTATATATATCTCTAAAAAGCAAAGCTGGCACAGCTAAAAAATACAGTTAGTAAAATACCTAATGCAGCCTGAAGTAGAAAAAGTGTTTTGAAGCCAAAGAATTTATAACAGAGATCTCTGAAATGCTGCCAGTTTGAGCCAGAGGTGCAAAGCTTAATAACAAGTGAGGACAGGGTAAGTACAGCCTGCTCACACCTTGTTGTTACTCCAGGTTTGTAGCAGCTTCTGCTCTGAGCAATGAGTTTATTGAATTATGAACATCAAAATTCCTGTGTTTTACTTAGGGCAATGGATTTTACTATTATGGAAGAAAATGGAAGTGATAAGGCTTGGTTGATGAACATAATGATTTTAGAACACATTAATTAAGAAGAGAGCTCACAAGTGCCTATTTCGAGCAGATGGAAAATTCAGGAAATCATCAGAGAGGTAATTGCAGTGGTTATGGAGCCAGAAAAAAAGGGAAGGAGCTCCTGAAGGGAAGCTAAAGGGGAAAGGATCTGATGGAAAAGTTGCCAGTCTCACCTTAGTGCTCAGGGCACAAACCTGGCTGTGGGGAAGAGAGAGAAGGTGCAAAACAGGGGGAAAAATGTGAATAATAGCAAAGAGCAAGGATTGTGCCTGGGGGAGATGCTGACTCCTCATCCTGGAGAAGAGGGAAATGGTACCAGCTGCATTGCAGGGTGAATTACAGCTGCCACAGGAGAGGTGGCACTAAAAGTGTGGAAATTGTGGCTGAGGAGCCTCAGAGGTGGCAGGAAAAACCATGGAGCACCAACCACACCGGGGCTGGATGCAGCAAGAAACAGGTGAACCACGTGGGACTGGTACAGAGCCAGCTCAGAGGGAAGAGAGGAAATAAAATCCCCCTGTGGAGGAGAATCATCAGCCTGGAGACTGGGAGTGGACACAAATACGTCTGGGTCCGTGGCTGCCCTTTCCCAGTCTCTGGGACCAACCTGGAATTTGTGTTTCATCAGCCCACAGCCCTCAGGTGTTCTGGGTGGAGTGCTGCTGCAGAAAAGGAACACTGGGAGAAAAAACGCTGCATGAAACAGCTGCAAAAAATGCAAAATCAGTTTGAAATGGATGTCAGCATCATCTTCTTCTTCAGAGACAGGACCAGGCAGTGCTGCAGCCACAAGAAAGTGGCCTGAAGAGCACAGTGAAAATTGTGATTCAGGAATACACTGGAAATGAAACTTCAGGAGTAGCACAGGAGCACAGCAGGAGGATCAGTGGGTAGCTGTTATTTCCTCACACCCAGAGGAAGGCTTTACTACTCACTCCACCTTTATCCCCTTTGCCATTTCAGTGCTGGGGTTCCTGGCAGTGAAATCCAGCAGAAAGGCAGGATGCTGGGGGCTGGGGAGGGAAAACTTCCATGGAAATAGGTGAGCAGGAGGATCAGCACCATCACATCTTGCTGCAAGGAGTGTGCTGATCATCACAGCTTGGACTCTCCAACCTTGGAGGCTTTTTCCAACCTGAAGGATTCTGGAATTCCAAGGTTTCCTGTGGCCACATGCCCCTCGTGCCTCCAGGGATGCATCTGGGCCCCAAAATTCTGCTATCCAGACTCGGCCTGAGGGCCACCTTCACCCTTTGGTTCCTCATTTGTTTTCCTTTGGCTCCTCTGACTCTCTCCAGTAATTCCAGCAGAGCCCCAAACCTGTCTCTGCCTCCTGCATTGTGCAGACCTTAAATTGCAAATAAACTTGATAATAGAAGAGAGGAACTGAGGAGGACTGAGTAATAAGACAAGATCAAGACTTGGATACCACAGTGCTGCGAAGCCTCAAAGCACCGATAACAGATAAAATCAAATTATCAGAATCTGGGTGTATTTCACAATTAAAAATGATGGTTTTAATTACAATAATTCCAGGGGAGAAGGAAGTAAAGTATCATTAGCCACGTTTTATGCTCTTCCCATAACTTCATATCAATCTGAGAGCTGCTGTTCCTAGAATCATGGAATCCTGGAATGGTTTGGATTGGAAGGGGCCTTTAAAGCTCATCCTGTTTAAAGCTCATCACCCTTCACTAAACCAGGCTTCTCCAAGCCCTGTCCAAGCTGGTCTAGAGCCCTGTGTGAGGTTTCTGTGAATCCCACAATGGGATTTTTTATAATACATCATTCCCATTTTGTTCCAGTCCTCTCAGTTATACCACAGCCCCTTCACTCCCAGGACAAACACTGCGCTGTGAACCAGCAGGATGAGGAGTAAAACTGAAAAACCCCTGAAATCCTGCTGAAAATGCTCCTGGATTTGTTTGGGTGCTGATCTCTTTGGGGGTGCATTTAATGATGGCAGAGAATCATCCCCGCAGGTGAAAGCCCAAGGAGCAGAGGATTAAAGGCGAGTTTGAGCTGTGTGTGAGACAAACCCCGCTCCCCGCAGAGCTGGATTTGCTGGGAGGGCACGCTGGGGTTAAGCAGCAGAGCAGGTTCCAGGAGCTGTGGGGGGAGGACGGGAGCAGATTGCCAAGGCACAATTACAGTAAATGAAGGAAGCACAGCCCACACCTGTGCCTGGGACCCCGAGCTCCAATCCAGCCCTGATTGCATCTCCAGGGACTTCCCGGAGGTAAAGTGTCAATTAGTGTAATGACCCTGGACTTTGTCCACTCTGCTCCCTCCTTCTGAGCGTGGAATAATTTCATGGACGCTGGGGGATCTCTTTTAGCAAACTCCTCACAGCACCACCTGCTCACCCTCTCATTCTTGCAGTGCAATTCCCAGCTCTCCTTCCCGGGATTGCTGAACTGGAATACGAAATGCAGCTCGCCCCGGAGGCAGCCGGGGCTGCAGCCTCCCAGACAATGGTGCCCAGACACCTGTACAGATAATTCCACCTCTTTTTGGAACAGGGAATGCAGCAAACCTGGCCTTGCAGCCCAGACCTGCATATACATTCCAGGAAAGGATGGGACTTCAGGTGGGAGAGGTTCCCAGCTCCCTTAACAGCTCAGACTGATTACCATGAGGTAATTATCCCCATTTTACATGCAAATTCCAGGCACTCTTGCAGATTTTGTCTCAAAAAACACTTGGTTGGAGCTGGAGGCAGTTTTAACTCCTGTGCAGTCAGTAAATACTTCACAAATCCATGGATGTGGGATTTTGGGACATGTTGTGGAGCTGAACAGGAATATCTGAGGAAAAACTGAGCCATGGAGCCAAGGCAGGAAAACCAATCCCCATGGAATGGGGGTATCCATGGGGCCAAGGAAAGAAAACCAACCTCCATGGAGCAGGGTTTAGATGGGATATTGGGAAGGAATTTTTACCTGTGAGGGTGGGCAGGCCCTGGCACAGATGCCCAGAGCAGCTGTGGCTCTCCTGGATCCCTGGCAGTGCCCAAGGCCAGGCTGGAGGGGACTCAGAACACCCTGGGACAGAGGAAGGTGTCCATGGCAGGGGGTGGGATGAGATGAGCTTTAAATCCCTTCCCACCTGAACCATTCCAGGATTGTCAGATTCTGTGAAATTCAGGAGCTTCTCAGGATGCTCTGGATTTCAGGGTGGCCTCCAGCTCTCTCCACCAGGATCCAGGCAGCAGCTGGGTGTGAGAGCAGCAGCTCCAGCTCCTCATCCCACATTCCCTTCCGGCTCTCTATCAGCACAGCTCAGCCCAGGCTCACAATCAGCCTCTCCCTGGCTGCCTGCCGAGCTGGGATATTTATAGGGTTTACTGGAAACGCTTGGCACATCACTGGCCTTCGAAATGTGATTGTTTTGCAAAGAAGGAAATTAGCTGGAGTGTGGGGCTGGTGGCCAGCTTGGCCTGGGAGCAGAGGGAGCCCGAGGTCAGGACCCAGCTGCATTGTTTCTTTTATCTTCAGAAGGAATTTGCCGCTCTGTGTGGGGTTTTTGGTGGTTTTTTTTAAGTGACTCTTAAGGTGATGGACAGAGACATCGTTGTTAGGAATCCTGCTTGTTAGAAATACTCGAGATATTAGTGAAGGGCAGCCTGAGCCACTCCAACAAATACCTGCTGGAGGAATCGGGTGGGTCGGGATCTGGGCATTTATAACCACGTTTAGGGCACAGCAGCTGGGTCCCAGCTTGGAATAATCAAGCTGTAATGGAAGAATGTGGATGGGGCAGAACCTCGGCATGTTGTGGAATGGGGGAGGTATTCTCATCTTGGACAAGGCCCTTCTATTCTTCTCTCTGTTTGCATAATTTGAGTTCATTTCCTTGGTGGTTGTGGAGTTTAACTGGCCTGGGGTTGTGTTTGAAACCCTTCCTGAGAACGCTCTTGTAAAACAAAATATTGACATTCTCTTGGCTTTCCTTACAACAAACGCCTCCGCCTGGGGCAGGTGTTCCAGGAGAGCTCTTGGAAGAGTGGGGGGTGAGTGTGGAGAGCTGCTGACCTCAGGTGGGACACGCCCTTTTATTTGCTAAGACAATTCCCTTGGGAATCCACATGAGCTCCTAGCAAATCTGCACAAGGAGGAAACATTTGGGGCCCCTGGAGCAGCAGTTTGGAAAGCTGAGCTGCTCTGGAGCCAGGTGATTTCTGGGGAGGACAAGCCACTGCCCTCCTGGTGTCCCTGAGCAGAGCACCTGCACCCTGCCAGCCTGGGTTTCACTCCCTACAGACCCGTGGGCAGCTGGCAGGATGTTTCCACATCTCCTCCTCTTTGTGGCCCAGCCTGGTGATGTGCACACAGAGTGAAGGGCCAGCAGTAACTCCTGTGCTTTTCCCGTTGCAGTTTTGCCAGTGAGGAATACCAGCAGGCTGTGGAACGCCTCTCGGGGCTGGTCCAGCAGCACAAGGCCACCCTGGTGCCAGGCCAGCCCCAGCTGAACGTGTGTGACCAGGCTGTCATGGTGAGTCCCTAAAGCACAAATGCACGGGGGAATCCTTGGGTTAAAATACAGTTTGTGAAGGTTTCATAAAATGTCGGTGTTGGGAAGGGATGGAGAAGAGATCACAGTCACCTCTTGGTGGTTTCCTTGCTTAGAGACAGGGCAGATCCTTCTTCTCCTTTCTAATCCCCTTCTGCAATTCTCAAAATCCTGGAATTGTGGAATCCTGCAATGGTTTGGGTGGAAGGGATCTTAGAGCTCATCCAGTGCCACCCCTGCCTGGGACAGGCAGGGACACCTTCCACCATCCCAGGGTGCTCCAAGCCCTGTCCAGCCTGGCCTTGGGCACTGCCAGGGATCCAGGGGCAGCCACAGCTGCTCTGGGCACCTGTGCCAGGGCCTGCCCACCCTCACAGGGAGGAATTTTCCCCAATATCCCATCCATTCCTGCCCTCTTTGTTTTGAGTTTTCTATGGGACAGTGCCTCGTTTTCAGTGATGTATCCTTGGTCTTGCCCTGTCTCCTCCAATTCCCCTCCTGCCTGAATTTTCCAAAGTCTTTATTAAAATTGAACATTTTCAATTCTGTTTTCTCTTTCCTGTTGGAAAGTTACCGTTTGGCTTCCCTGTCAAACACTGCTTGGTTTGCTGAGAACCTGGGAGAGAAACTGGATAATCTGGGGGAGGTTGTCACTTGACAGGAGGTTGTGTAGTCTGAGGGAATGTGTCTGTGGGCTGACAGACAAAATAGTAACAGGCAAAATCTTTTTACAGACAAAATCTTGTAACAGGCTGTTACAAAATAGTAACAGGCAAAATCTTCCTGATGCAGAAATAAATCTCCTGAATCAGTCAGAACCCGCTGCCTCTGGTCTGTCACCAGCAAAGAACAGAACGTGGAGCTGTGTCCCCTCCCTTTGCCAGTAACAAGGCAAAGATCTCCCTTAGCTTTGTCCCATCTCTTTATTTTTGGATGTTAAATAGGAAAAAGATTTGAGGGCCCATTGTTTCTGTGTTGTTTTCTTTCTTTATTCAATTTTTCCCTTAATGAACACTTTTCCCTGCTCCTCTGGGACCTTTTGGATTCAGGACTGTCCCCAGGGCCTGGCTGCTGCCAGAGCCCTGCCCTGGGGCATTTCTTCCAAAACTGCTTCACAAATCGAAGGCCACCAGAGGCAGAAACTGTGCTGGGGGGATCCTAATCCCAGGAGAAACGTTTCAATCCCAGCAGGAAGCACAGTGAGTTTTCCAGGCTGTGTACACTCCTCACAGGATAACTCCATGGTCACTACACCAAAATATCAGGCACCAGATTGCTGCCTTTGGAGAGCAGAACTGAAGATAAGCAAATCTTTAGGGAGAGATTGTATTGCTGGGGTGGACTGGGGCCTAAATCTGGTTTTGGGGGATGCTGGGAGATAAAGATAATTTACTGACACTATCTCCTGTCACCTGTTTATTTGATAAGGGCGTTTGATGTATTTGGGAGAGAGGAGAAGGATTGTCTTTACTTACACATGAACAAAGTGTGTGGAAGTGTTCAAGGAAGTGTCCAAGGCCACAGAGGGACAGGACACAGGGAATGGCTTCCCACTGCCAGAGGGCAGGGTTAGATGGGATATTGGGAAGGAATTCCTCCCTGTGAGGGTGGGCAGGCCCTGGCACAGGTGCCCAGAGCATCTGTGGCTGCCCCTGGATCCCTGGCAGTGCCCAAGGCCAGGCTGGAATAGTGGAAAGTGTCCCTGCCATGGCAGGGGGTGGCACTGGATGAGCTCTAAGGTCCCTTCCCACCCCAGCAGTGCAGGATCCATTAGCAGATGGATCATTCTTAGCTCCTGCAGCCGAGGGCTGATGGAGGCTCTGGAGCAGGGGAGGTGTTTGCAGCCCATCTGTGCTGGCTCCCAGGGAGCTCCCAGAGCCGGCTCTGCTGGGTGTTCCTGCTCTGGAAGGGAGGGAGAGGCTGTTCCCTGCAGCCCAGGGCTGGCCGGGCTCACAGCACACGTGGTGTCCCCAGGGCTCCCAGCACACACCAGCCACGGGACTGGGACTGCGGGAGTGCAGCACAGACCTTTTATTGTTCTGCTTTTTCGCAAGAACACACATTTCATTTCATGTGTTCCTTCTGCAGAGCGCTCTGAATTTTCCAGCCGTGGCTGCACATTTTAAAGCAGAGGAACAGATTTGGAAAACAGCATTAATTGTTGTGAAAGCCTGCAGAGCCCTCGGTGCAGAGGTGCCTCCAGCACAGCTCCCTCTGTGCCTGCTCCTCTGCAGGAATAGCTGGTGTCTCACTGCCATCTGCTGTCAGCTCCATGGAAGGAAAACCTGCTCCAGCCGTTTTCTTCCCTGGGGTTGAGCGTTTCCTTTCCGCAGGAATTGGATTCCAAGAAAACATAAATAATTGCAGGGTGAAAATCAGCAAAATGAGAGGCAAGAGGTCAGTGTTGAACTGGCCTTTGATAGGGGACACCAGGAATGTGTCCTGGTGGACAGACCTGAGAGAGGGAAGGACAGACAATGAGCACAAAAGGTTCCTGAAGGCAGAATGGGAATTGTTATCTGCCCTTCCCATGACCACAATCCCAAATTTTAAATGGCAAAACCTCAGTGAAATTAAAAATGTTCATTTATCCAAATTTCTTCCTTCATTAATCCCTCTGGGAGCTGAGGTTGGCAGTGGATCTCGCTGCTGGTGTCCTTTTTGTGTTCTACACATTCAGGTAGCTCAAGAAACGTGGAAACAAGGAAAACAAATAGTTCTGGTGTGCAGTGGAAGAGGTGTCTCAGGAATGCTTCCTGCTCCCTCTGCCCATGGATTCATCCATCAAAACTCTCATTAAAATACCTTACGGCATTCTTATCTCTCTCACACCCTTGGCCTTCTGCTGCCTTCTGCTTCCCCAGGAAAGGGCCTGGATATGGCAGCGCTGAGAATGGGAACTCCCCTGGAATTCCAGGAAAACTGAGGGTGTCACCAAAACCTCCTGGTCTGGTTGTTCTGGGAGAGGCCAGAAGGACTGGTGTATCCCAGAGGAGGGAATCCTCTCTGCACAGGATTTGTAGCCTTTCCCAGAGCTTTTATTTGAGCAGTGTTTGGAGTGGGGAAGTTTATGAGCCCAGAGGCTTCGGCTGCAAGAGGAGTTTCATTTTTCAAGCAGCACATAAAAGTGTCTTTGTGAGGATCATAAAGAGCTGGTTGGGGTGAGAGCTTAGCAGATACTTGGTGTGAATCATCTTTGTGTCTGTTTCTGTTTATTTTTAACAGAACTGGTCCCCTCCAGGCTGTGAGAAGCTTGGGAAGTGCCTGAAAGCGCCGGAGTCTGATCCTCAGAAATGCTCTTGGCCTCACTGATGGCTGCAGCCCTGCAGAGGCAGCTGGACACCCAGCTCCCAGTGCCTGCTCCCGTTGGCACTCCTGTTTACACAGGAAGGGTGTGATGTGTGCATGATATCATCACTTGCTCTTCCAAAAGGGCCAGTGTTTATATTCCTCGTGCTCAGGGTTTAGCCTCTACTCCTCTCTTCTCCCCGTTCTTTCCCTAAATGGTAACTCCAGTGAGGATTGGTTCAGCTCCAAAAGCTCTCTGGACAGTCACCACTCTGCCATCAGCTCCCAAATGCCATGGGTCACTCCTGCTCCTTCCCCCCAACCCTGCTCGCTCGGGTGCCCCAACAGGAGCCACGGGACAGGTCAGGAAACTCGGAGCTGCCAGGGAGCCCTGCCCAATCTCCCCATGTTTTGTTTGCCTGTAATTTGTTGTTTTAACATTTGATTTCCATTGTGAACTCTGGACATAATTTGTTTTTCGTTTCTCCCGAAATGTGTGAGTTCTGGGTGCAAACAAGGGATCCTCCTGTGCACAGCTGAGGGGTTGGATCCAGGGACAATGCCCTGAATCCCTCCCAGGTGTAGCTGCAAACATTCCCTAGGTTATGGTTAAGGAAAGGTGAGGATTGTGTTCAGGTAAGTGTTGGATTGGGGTTACAGCCCCTGCCAGTGCTGAAAGGACTCCAGGAGACTGGAGAGGGATTTTGGAAAAGGGCCTGGAGTGCCAGGACACAGGGAATGCCTTCTCACTGCCAGAGGGGGGAGTTAGATGGGATTTTGGGAAGCAATTCTTCCTTGTAGGAGTGGTGAGGCCCTGGCACAGGTGCCCAGAGCAGCTGTGGCTGCCCCTGGATCCCTGAAGTGTCCAAGGCCAGGCTGGACAGTGGAAGTGGGGTGGGACTGGATGAATTTCAGGTCTTTTCCAACCCAGACCATTCCAGGATTCTGTTGTCTAATTGTTGGTGCAGGACATTTGTGGGGAGCTGGGGGTCAGGTGTTCATTTCAGGGCTTTCCTTAATTTCCAGAAATCTGGGTCTAAAGCTGGCCCAGGTCACACTTCCCTGCTCTGGGAAGTGCAGGCTCAGAAATGCCCCTTTGCATCAGCCCTTCACTCCTGACCCCGTTCCAGCACACGCTCTCTGAGGAATTCTCCTTGTGCAAACTTCCCCCAGCCTGGGTGTAGCTCTCCTTTAGCCAGGGTTCCTGGGGAACAGGAGCCTTTGCTCAGATCCCTGCTCTGCCCTGGAGCCTGTTCCTCGCCATTCCCTGTCTCCAGCAAACCTGTCTGGAGCAGAACCAGGCTCCTCTGGGCCTGCAGGGCAGAGCTGGAGGGGGCCCTGGGCATGTTTGGGTTCAGACTGAAAGAGGGTCAGTTTGGGTTGGATATAAGGAAGGAATTGTTCCCTGTGAGGGTGGGGAGGCCCTGGCACAGGGTGCCCAGAGAAGCTTGGAGCAGCCTGGCATAGTGGAGGGTGTCCCTGCAGTCCCCGTGGCAGGGGTGGAACAGGATGAGCTTTTAGATCCCTTTGCACCCAAACCATTCCATGATTCTCCACTTGTCCCACCAGCAGCTCCACTTGCACCCCTCCAGTGTTTTCCACAGTACACGTGCCCTCTCTGTGTGATGTTGTGCTGCCTTAGGAGAATCCAGGTGCTCTGTACCTGGAAACAGCTCCAAATCCTTCCCAAGCTGAGCTTGAGAGCTCTGCTGCTGTGCTCCCACCAGCTCCAGGCTCTCAGCTGCTTCTTCCTACCCTCCTGTAATCCCAAACACCCCCATTCTCCCCATTCCCATGGTTTATGGGCCTGTAACCCCCTCCACAGTAATTCCTGGTGTGTGTCTCATGAAGCTGGATAATCCCATAAAACTGCAATAAGAACAGCACTCGAGTCAGCTCTTGCTGTTCCACCTCTCAGAAATTCCAGCCAACATTTCAGGGATCCCTCACATCTTCAAGTGGCGTTTGTTTATAGCCCACATTTCTTAGGGTGTTCCTGATTGTCCTTCAAGTGTATCGTGGCATTGCCAGCTCATCCATAACATCCCTCCTTGTTTAGACACAGCTCAGGCTTGGGAGATCCGGCCTGGGGAGGGGAGGGCTGGGAGCAGCTGTGGGTCTGTCAGCACAGGAGAGCAGATAAAACCAGGAACTCCCCATTTCTCTGCTTTAGGGCTTCTCCATGTCCAGAGAAAGGAGCAGAGCTGGGAAGGGGCTGGAGAATCCTGAGGGAGCTGGAAAGGGGCTGGAGAATGCTGAGGAAGCTGGGAAGGGGCTGGAGAATCCTGAGGGAGCTGGGAAGGGGCTGGAGAATCCTGAGGTAGCTGGAAAGGGGCTGGAGAATGCTGAGGGAGCTGGAAAGGGGCTGGAGAATCCTGAGGGAGCTGGAAAGGGGCTGGAGAATCCTGAGGGAGCTGGGAAGGGGCTCAGCCTGGAGAAAAGGAGGCTCAGGGGGACCTTGTGGCTCTGCACAGCCCTGACAGGAGGGGCAGTGAGGGGGCTCAGGCTCTGCCCCCAGGAACAGGGACAGGAGATGTGCCAGGGGAGGGTTAGGTTGAATATCAGGGAATTTTATTCATGGAAAGGCTGAAAAGTGTTGGCACAGGGCAGTGGTGATATCCCCATCCTGGAGGTGTTGAAAACTTTGTGGATGAGGCGTTGAGGTGACCATGGTGGTGCTGAGCGTTGGACTCGATGGCCTCAAAGGTCTTTTCCAACCTCAGTGACTTCAATTCCACAATTCTGTCACCTGGGACTGCCAGAGCCCTGCATTCACTACAAAACTCCCACCAGAGGAGGGAGTCCATGGCTGCAACTCCCTGGAAATCCTGTCAGCCTCAAATCCTTGTGAGGTAACGGCACTTTGTGAGGTTTTGTGCTGCTTAGGGAAAGATCCCCCAGGACCAGAGCTGGACCCTGGCCTGGCCACGCTGCTCAGTCCCCAGAACTTGCTCTGGACACCTCCCCCTGTCCCCTGCCTGCTGCTTCCTCCTTTTCTCTTTCACAGCTGCACTTGGGAAGATCCTGCTTTGCCCCTGGAACTTGCTCTGAGCAGCCACGGGGTTTGTGCCCCCTCCCAGCACAGCAAACCCTCATTCCTTCCTGGAATAATTCCAGGATTATTTCCTGGAGGGAAACTTTGCACTTGAAAGCAAGTAAGTGAAGCCATGGAGTGCCTGTTTAGAATAAAAGGACACGAAGCAGATAATAAATAATCAGGGTTTAATGTGACAAAGCTTCTGCTTTAAATAGGAATAGTTGTTTTACAGCTGGGTAATAGGAGGAATTTTTAATGAATGCCTTTCTTAAAAATGTACAGATTTAAAAGTTGTGAGGTGATGAACTAATGAGGAACAATAAACTAATTTATCAGCAGTGCAGTCTGTGATTTCACCTGTGAGCCAAGGGAGTTAAACCTTGCTTTGGGGCACTCTCCCAGATTCCCCTCCTGGATCATGGGACTGGCTGGGGTTAAAAAGAACTTGGTTTGTTGTCCTGGAATTTTCACCATGGATCAATCTCCCGGCACACACGGTGCAGTTCAGAGGCTGGGGGGAGCCAGGGCCTGCACAGGGCTGGGGATGGTGCCTGCAGCCCCCCCTGCCCACTCAGGGCACAAAGTGGCCACATCTGCCCTTAAAAACCATCCTGAGCTGCTGCCCTGAAGCTTCCCAGTCTGGAACTGGGGCAGGAGTGGGGCTGGAGGGATTTCCTGCCCACCCAGGGACCTGCAGCAGCCAAACTGGTCTGGTGGTGGCTTCTGTTCCCAAGCTGTGAGACAGAAATGCCAAAGGAATGCTGGAGTTTAGGGCTGTGCTGTTCCTTTCTTTATGTTTATTATGCTGAACACTAAAAGCTTAATATCTTCCTGGCCTAAGAGTCCGAAGAATTTCTTTCTTGCCTTTAATTTCCAATTAGCTGAGCCTCTCAAGCCTCCCAGCTCTGCCCCTGAGGCTCTGTTATCATCCCACCCTCCGTGCAGAGAAGCTTCCGAAATGGATGGAACTAATAATCATGGAAAAACTCTGGCTGCATTTCCAGGCTCTGGCTGCAAAAGTGGAGCCTTGATTTCAAATCCTGCAGCGACAAATGGATTATTTCAGTGACAAATTGGTCCCCGGGGAGCAACAATTTGGGGAGCTGAGCGCTGGAACTGGGAAGCAGCAGATCAATTCCAGCACTTAGAGCCAAGGTTAATGCCCTGCAAAGTGCCCTGAGTGCAGCAGGGAAGGTCCAAGGGAGCTCAGGAATGTGGTGGCAAAGGGAAAACAGGGAAGTTTGGAACAAGGGAAGTCCCGTGGATTTGCTGGTAAAACCTGGGGGCTGTTTTTGGGCAGGGACAGTGGGATTTGACTAGAAGTGGTGGAACTGATGTCTCCAAGAAGGAGGCTGTGGGACTTGGGACAGTAGTGGAAGTGGCAGTTCCCTTACCTGTCACCTCCAGCCCTTCCCAAACATCATGGACAGCATCCCAAAATTCCTGGTTTCACATAAAGGATCTCCTCAAGGCTGGACACTCTTATTTTCCTCACTTTGAAACAGCCATGAAAGAATTCCAGCAGCTGAAGAAGGACCCGTGGAAGGTGAGAACTGAAGAGATTGTGGGGCAGGAAGGTTTGGGGTGCTGGGAGGTGAATTTTGGCTGCAGGAGCCTCTGGAGCACGGCCAGCAGAGAAATCCCTCCCCAGGGATCCTGCCCTTGTCCTCAGCACTGGGAAACTTCACAAACTAAACACACTTCTATTCTCTTAAGAGTTCCTTTGCTTGTTCAGCTTCCAAGTAACTGTTCTGCAGTTAGAATGGCCTGTTTTCCATCTCTCCTAGCAGTTAGAATACTTGGAAATTGACTTTTCCTTTTGTTTTCTGGTAGCACTGGATGTTTTTCTATGTTATCAGGAGGCAGCACTGTGGTGCCCCTTGAATTAAACTGTCAGGGGGTTTAATTTTTTAAGAACAGCTGCAAGGGAAGAACTGAAATCCCATTTTGGGTTCTTTTTTCCTTTGGAAAATGGCTATTTTAAACACCAAGGCTCCATTTGCCTGTTTGCTTTATATCCCCTTCCACCGTTTAAAGTTTTGTTGTTGCTTCAAGTCTAGTTGGGATTATATAAATCCTAAATAAAGGTGGATCTGTAGCCAGAAGCTTGTGGTCTTTTAGGAGGGAGGAAAAACCTCTGCCTTCCAGCTTCTGGAGAGAGGCAATCTGGCAGCTCTCCGGGCCTTTGTCCCTCTTGGAGTCACTTAACACCCTCTGGGTGACGGGAGGTTGGTAGCACAATTCCCAGCTGAAAGGGAGAGCAGATAAAAGCCAGCAGCGAGGAATGCGAGCCAAATCCATTAGTTCTGGATCACACACAAAATCCAGGCTGGCCAGGGGAGGGAGAGGAGTTTTGTGTCTTCTCCAAGGGTCTGATCCAACCTGCTGCAGCAGGCAGGAGGTGCTGCCTTGGCCTCTGAGGGAGGCAGAGCTGGATCACGACACTTTTCCCTCTTTCAGGGGGACAAAAGCAGCTCTGAGGCTTCTACCCCAAGCCCAGGGCTCTGGCTGGGGAGCTGCATTCTTTTGGTGTTGAAATGAGTTATTTCAATTTGGTGGTTGTTGTTGTGTTTTGGGGGTTTTTTTTAAAGGGTTTAAAGTGCATGAGTTTCCTCAGCTGAGATTGAAACAAAACATTCCTGTGGATTTGCAGGGAAATTTTTGTGCTCTTTTTCCTTCGTGGAAGGGGGATGTTGAAATTCGGGGCATTTTGTTCCACTTCACACTGAAGTGTTAAAATCCTGAACGGAACACAAACTTCCAGGCTCAGCACAGCTCTTTAATTGCCTGGTTAAGCTGATTACAGTTAGTTCCCAAGGTTTTATATTCCCAGTTTCTGTGCTCCCTGGCTAATAACACCTCTCCTATCAGGATCTCAAAGCACTTTTAAATCACTGGTGACCTCAATGTCCAGAAAAGAGGCAAACCCAGAGCGTCCTGGGGGAACCCAGGCTGCAGGTGGTGATTCCTGTGCCAGGCATGGATCAGCCCTGAACCTCTCGAGCCACGGGCGGATGTGGAGTCACCTCCCGGGTGATATTCCAGAGCCCTTTGACATCACATTTGGAAAGGGGTCCTAGGAAAGTTCTCTGCAGATGGAAATTGCAGTAGGAGTCGGCAGCGTTGTTTGAAAGGTGGAACAATCACAGGGAAAACTGATTTCCTTGGGCTGTTCCAGTGCAGTCTGTGCCGGTAGGTGCAGTTGGAATCCTTGGAGATGGGGGATAAATCAGGAGTTCAGACAGGAATCTCAGGAATGTTGTATTTTAACCGTGATTTCTGGCAGCTGGGTCACTGCCAGTCCAGTTTGGTGTAACCTTTGTGCCCTTCCTGGCAGATCCAATGGGGACAGACTGATCCCACATCCCAGGAGGAGACATCCCTGGCTGTGGGGTGGAGCAGTGGGGACACTCAGCTCCACTGAAGCTGGTGAAAGTTTGTTAGGGCTTGGTTGGGGTGAGGGGCCTGGGAACATCACTCAGCCTCCAGGAGAACGTGCTGGAGTCTCCTGCAGTACGGGTGGGATTGTGAGGGGGTCACAAACAGGACAGGGGTGACACAGATCCCCCGTTCCAGTCCCTCTGTTAGTGAGAGGCGAAGCAGAGCTGCCTGGCAGGCTGAAAAGATCCTTTTTTTCCCAGGAAATAAGCTCCTGCTTATTTATTTCCACGAGTAGGCAGATAAATTCCATCAGCAATTCCATCTGCCAGGAAGAAGAGGAGTTGCTGGAATAGCTCATTGTCCAGGGCTGTGCTCGTAAGGTCACACGAGAAACCCGTCCAGCTCATGGCAGGGAGCGAGGTGCTGCAGAGCCCTGCTCCACTGCAAGGCTGAGTCCTTCCTCCGTGTTTGCTCCCCTGGAACAGCTGCCCCAGAGGAGTCTTCTGGTGCCAAAGAGATAATCTGAGTTCAGGGAAAATCTTAGTTTGTGAGGGAATGGTTGTGAAGGGAGCACAGGCTGTCTCTGGCAGTACAGGGAGTTAACCTTAACAGGAGTTGGGATTGTTCAGCCTGGGGAGGAGGAAGCTCCAGGGGGACCTTAGGGCTCTTTCCAGTGCCTGAAGGGTTCTGAGAGAGCTGGAGATGGACTTTGGACAAGAACCAGGGTAAAGGGGAATGGCTTCCCCAGAGGGCAGGGTTAGATGGGATATTAAGGGGAAATTCCTCCCTGGGAGGGTGGGCAGGCCCTGGCACAGGGTGCACAGAGAATCTGTGCCTGCCCCATCTCTGCAACTGTCCAGGGCCGGGTTGGACAGGGCTTGGAGCACCCTGGGGTAGTGGAAGGCTCTCCAGAGGGTGAAGTTTTCCCGCTCACAGCTCTCAGCAGCAAACACTGAGCTCAGCCAGGGGTGTTACAGGCTCAAACTGCTTCTGCTTTCCACAGCGAGCCGTGCCCGGATGGGTTTGGAGCAGATCCAAGGTGTATTTGCTAATGGAAGAGGAGATCTGAACTCCTTTGGTGGATTTTGCATGGCCAAACAACATTCAGAGAGATGGGAGCTGTGGGAGCTCCCCGACCTGCCCAGGACTCGGTGACACCAGGAGCTGCTGGTCCAGGACCCGGGGCTGTGTTATCGTCCCTCATGGGTCTCACCCCAACCAACAGGTTTAACAAACACAGAATGACTCCAGGAGTTCACACGAGGTGATGAGGGATGGAAAAGCAGGAAAGAGCCAAGTCCTGAGGAGCTTTCTGTCTGTGGAAGGCTGGGCAGGGGGAGGGGGTGGAAATGGAACCCCCAGGCAGGGAGCTCCTTTCTGAGGCTGGGGCCAGGCAGGGAAATCCAGCTCCACACGGAGCAGGAACCGGGGAACTCTTCAGAGGGAGCCAGGGCTCCATGCACTGCCAAGGTGCTCCCTGCACCTGGGAACTGCAGCTCTGTGTGCCAAGGTGCTCCCTGCACCTGGGAACTGCAGCTCCATGTGCCAAGGTGCTCCCTGCACCTGGGAATTGCAGCTTCATGCACCAGGGTTATCAGAGCTCCAAGCACGGGGGAACTGGGGCTCTGTGCATGAAGTGCCAGGGCTCCACACCCCAGGGTATCGATGCCTCATGTCCCGGGGTTCCAGACCTTCATGCACTGGGGGCTCTGGGATACCCCCATGTCTGCAGTATCAGACCTCCATGCCCTGGGAATTTGGGGCTCTGTGCACGGGGATACCAGAGCTCCATGTGCCCGGGGGGCTGATGCTCCATGCTCCGGGATACCGGAGCTCCAATGCCCCGGGGTACCAGAGCTTTGCACACCGGAGGAGGGATGCTCCATGCTCGACCATACCAGAGCTCCAAATACCGGCGGAACGGATGCTCCATGCCCTGAGGTACCGGGGCTCTGCCCACCGGGGGAGGGATGCTCCACGCTCCAGGACACTGGAGCTCCGCACTCCGGGATACCAGAGCTCCAAATAACGGGGGAACGAATGCTCAATGCCCAAGGACACCATAGCTCCACACTCGGGGGTACCGGAGCTCCAAATATCGGGGAGACTGGGGCTGCACTGCCCTGAGGTACCGGAGCTCCGCGCACAGGGGGACGGATGCTCAATGCTCCGGGATATCGGGGCTCCACACTCCAGGGCACCAGAGCTCCAATTAACGGGGGAACGGATGCTCCACGTTCCAGGACACTGGAGCTCCGCACTCCGGGATACCGGGGCTCCACACTCCGGGGTACCGGGGCTCCACACTCCGGGGTACCGGGGCTCCACACTCTGGGGTATCGGAGCTCCACACTCCGGGGTACCGGGGCTCCACACTCCGGGGTATCGGGGCTCCACACTCCGGGGTACCGGGGCTCCACACTCCGGGGTACCGGGGCTCCACACTCCGGGGTACCGGGGCTCCGCGCACCGCGGGGACGGATGCTCCATGCCCTGAGGCACCAGACCCGCACGCCCCAGGCCCCGCCGCTGCCCGGTGCCCGCTGCTGCCCGGGGCCCGCCGCTGCCCGGGGCCCGCCGCTCCCCGGGGCCCGCCCGCTCCGGTCCGCCCCGGGGCGGGCCGAGCCGCCCCCGCCCCGCCCGGGCTGGCGGAGCCGCGGCGGCTGCGCACGGCGGGGCCGCCATGAGCGAGGAGAGGCTGCGCAGGGTGCGCGACCGCGTCCGGCCCTTCCCGGACTTCCCGGAGCCCGGCGTGCTGTTCCGGTGCGGCCGGGACGGGCACCGGGACGGGGATAAGGATGGGGAGGGGGGCGAGGATGAGGAGGGAGCCGGGGACGGGGAGGGGGCCGGGCATGGACCGGGACCAGGGATGGGAGCGGGAGGGGACCGGGACCGAGACTGGAGCCAGAACTGGGGTTGGAACCAGGACAGGGATGGGAATGGGGCCGGGGATGGTGCCGGGGCTGGAACTGGGGCTGGGACCGGGGCTGGAGCCGGGCCGGGGAGCCGCTGCCATCCCTGTCCCCTCTGCCCATCCCTGCCCCCGCTGCCCATCCCTGCCCGCTCTGCCCATCCCTGCCCCCGCTGCCCATCCCTGCCCGCTCTGCCCATCCCTGCCCCCGCTGCCCATCCCTGTCCCCGCTGCCCATCCCTGCCCCCTCTGCCCATCCCTGCCCTCGCTGCCCATCCCTGCCCCCTCTGCCCATCCCTGCCCCCGCTCCCATCCCTGCCCCCGTCCGGAGCCCTCCCTGGTCGGGAGCTCGGCGTTTCCCGAGCAGCGCCCGCAGGTCCCTCACTCCCTGTCCCCCCTCATTGCAGCGATATCTGCCCCTTGCTGAAGGACCCTGTGGCGTTCCGGACTCTGATCGATCTTCTGGAGGAACATGTGAGGGCGTCTTTCCCTAAAATCGACTTCATTGTGGGTGAGTGTTGGCTGAGTGTCCCCGGGGCCTGGGCTGGGCAGGGTGGGAGGTGTGGGGTGGCCCTTTGGGAATGTTGTAGCCCTTGGACACAAAAATCACCCAAACATTGGCCTCTGTCATGTGGTAACACTAGGACAGTTTATCCCCCTCACCTCCTCCTGTGATTCCCTGAAAAGCTGGTTTGGGATGTGGCGGGTGCCCTCTGACCCTCCAGTGCCATTCACTGTTCAAATGGGGGAGCACAAAGCCTGCTGTGCCCGCAGTGTCCCCACTGTCCCCAGGGCAGGCACACCCTGGCCCAGCTGCTGTTCCCCAGGGAGCCTTTCCAGGCCAGAACAGCTCTCGGCTCACCTGGCAAAGTGCTGAGGAGGGCACGGCTGGGGTTCAAGGAGCACACAGCAAACCTGGCCCAGGTATCTCGCGATCAGTGAAGTCTGCCCGGAGGTGCAGAGGTCTGCTCGTGTGGCCGGACTGATACCGGCCCTGCTGTGTTTATCTCGAAGGAAAAGGGTCAGAGGGGAGGGAAATGGGCTCTGGGGGCCCAGCAGCAGCACATCTGGGTGAGAACAGGAGTGTGGGCTGTGTTCTCTACCCTTAGAAGTGACTTGAGGAGCAAATTGCTTTTAGAGCCCCTCTGAATGGGAGGATAAAACAGGGGGGGTTGTGCCAAGACCCTCCTCCAATGAAATGGGTCCAGTCTGAGTGATGGGACAAGGGGAAAAGGCCTCAAGTTGCACCCTGGAGGGAGTTAGGTTGGATATGAGGGAAAATGAATTCCCTGAGAGGGTGATCAGATATCAGAACAGGCTGCTCAGGGCAGCCGTGGGGTCACCATCCCAAAAAATACCTGGATGTGGCACTCGGGGCATGGCTCAGCTGGGAAGTGGTTGGACCTGCTGGTCTTGAGGCCCTTTCCAAGGTGAATGATCCCCTGATCTCCTGATTCCCTGATTCCCTGGTCCCTGCTGTGCCCCAGGCCTGGACTCCCGCGGGTTCCTGCTGGGGCCGCCCCTGGCACAGAGGTTGGGCATCGGCTTCGTGCCCGTGCGGAAGAAGGGGAAACTCCCCGGAGCCACCGAGTGCATCTCCTACAGCCTGGAGTACGGCAAGGTGAGCCCTGGGGGAGCAGGGGTGAGGCCTGGGGGTGCTGAACCCGTGGGGAGGGGGCCCAGAGCGGGCTGTGGTGCCGTGGGTGATCTGGCACGGCACAGCCCCGGCAGTGGCGCTGAGCCGCGGTCGCTGGGTTTGGTGCCCTGACTCTTGTGAGGGGTTGGTGCTGTGACCCAGTGCTAAATGGCTTTCTTTGGCTTGAATTCAGGGGCATGACCACGGAGAGTGTTCCCCACTCTGGCAGTAAGTGCTGTAAGTCAGAGCCCTCCCGCATGGCTTCCACTGCCCCGCCTGTGACCCCAGCTCAGCCTCGCCCTGCGCTCCCCCACCAGGAACTAACGGCAGCAGAACCCCCCCTAAGCCTGGCCTAAGCCATGAGGATTGTTTGGGCCAACCGAGCTCATGTGACACATCCAAGCAGGTGCCAGTTTGGATCTGGCTCTAGGCAGAGCTCCCCAGTGCGTGACAGGAGATTTTCCTCACTGGAGAACCGCTCTGGGATAAGATTCCACCATAACTCACACCGTGGAAGTTCAGGATGTTGGCGTGCCAGAGGGTTGGCCCAGCAATCCCCTCCCTGCTCTGTGTTTCTGTGGCGATCCCCTGTAGCTGGAATTTGTGGGGTTTTTGGGATTTTAGGTGCTGAGTGTTTAGGCTGATGTCGCTGAGGACTTGTCTGTGTTCCAGCATGAACCAGCAGCTCGTGAGGGGGTTTCTCTCCAAGGCCAGACTAAAACAAAGCTGCTCTTTGCTTCCTGCAGGCTGAACTGGAGATCCAGAGCGATGCAGTGGAACCAGGACAGAAGGTGGTGGTTGTGGATGACCTGCTGGCCACTGGAGGTGAGGGCAGCGTGTGTGACCCGGGTACTCCTGGGATCCTGGAACGGCTGGGCTGGAAAAATCCCAGCCAGTCCCACCCCCTCCCACAAGCCCAGGTTGCTCCAAGCCCCATCCAGCCTGGCTTTGGACGTTCCAGGGGTGTCCTCTCCTCTCTGGTGTGTGTTGGCAGCAGCAGGGGTGGCTGTGGGGCTGGGGGCTGCCCCTGCAGTGAGGATGTTTCTGCTCCCCTCGCAGGTACCATGTGTGCTGCCTGCGAGCTGCTGAAGAAGCTGAAGGCTGAAATCCTCGAGTGCCTGGTGGTGGTAGAGCTAAAAGGCCTGAAAGGGTCGGAAAAGCTCAATTCCATCCCTTTCTACTCCCTGCTGCAGTATGACTGAGGAGGAGCAGGGAGCACTGGGAGCACTGGGAACAAATTTGGGGTTTTATTTAGTGACTCTGGATGTCACGAGGGGGTGGGCAAGGGGGTTAAACACAGCTTTTGAGCATGGCCAGATGCTCCTCAATCCTAAATTTCCCCAGCACTGTGTTGAGTGTAATGATCCCTTTTGGAGTTCATCCTTTTGGGAGGAAGGAACAGGCTGATGGGTTTGGGGGATGGAGACCAAGAGGCAGCTTCACCCAATCTGTGATTTTTAGGAGACCAAAGTGACAAGATTGCTGCTGAGGCAGGAGAGCTCTGACAGGGCACCAGCATTCCCTGAGCTGGGCCTGTCAGCCTCCAAGGAACCTGCTAAAAAATTCCCAAAGAAACACAGGAGATGGGCAAAAAGCAATTGTTTCTCTAAGGGACAAATCCTGCTGTATTTGACCTCAGGGGATGGTCTGGGTGCTCTGTGCTGTCACTCACACCAGAACAAGCTCTTACAGCAGGGCTGTGCTTGCTGAGGAGATGGAAGTGCCTGCTGTGTCCTTAAATCAGGATGGGGCTGGTGTGGATGAGCTCAGTCAGTGTTTTCCTTCCCTGGAGACCACAGGCACCTCTTGTTCAGCAGGAATTCCCCATCTCCTGCACCACTCTCCCTTCCCTGTGCTGCTGCTTTCCCTCTTCCCCTGTTCTGGGCCATCTGCTGCCACTTCAGAGCCTGCTCTTGGTGGGAGTTTGGTGTCACTGAGGGCACAGAGGTGCTGCAGGGGTCTCGGGTGTGGGATGGATGAGGGGGTTTGGAGGTGATTCCTCCAGCACAGTTCAGTTTGGTCACAGCTAAATCCCCACGTGCCAAAACTTCCCCAAGCCTGAGAACATCAGGGACTGTGTCCCTGGCCCAGCAGGGACTGGACTCACGGGTAAAATAAATATTGATGTCTTTTTATGTTTCCTGATCTGTCTCAGAGCTGTTCTTGCAGTGGCTGAAGCCCTTAGGGACCCTTGGCAGTGCCTCCCTGCAGCCCCAGTGGGGCAGGGCTGTGGGCTGAGCTCTCCCTCATCCCCAAATGCTTGGAATTGTTTTCCAGGGAGCTTTCAGGTACCTTTTCTTTACTTTGCACCAACCTCTGGCTGAAGGGGCTTGGTCAGCTCAGCTCCCCTTCCCCATCCAGCACCTGGGGCCACCTCCCACGCAGCCCTTCCCCTTGGAAGGATTATTCCAGCTGTTTTCACCCCCGTTTCCTGAAAAGCCACCTCAGTGCTGCTCAGTTCACGCTGAGGAACACAATTCCCTGGGGACCTGGGGAGGCAGAACCTCCCGGGCTTGGCACCAGGAGAGGGTCCCTGCTGCGGGGGAGGAGGGAAAATCAATTCCACGCCGAGGAGCCGTGGAAAGAGCTGCGTGCCGGGGAAGCAGCGTCAGCCCCGCCAGCGCCAGCAGGTGACATCAGGGAACGTGGGCACGGGGCCTGGCTGGGCTGCCACAGCCCCTGATGTCATTTGCTTGGAGAGGCTGGGCAGGGGCGGCCTCCAGGTGGGAGAAGGGTTTTATCCCGAAGGGTTTTATCCCGAGGAGCAGAACGGGAGCGCGCTGGGAGCTCTCCTGGGATGAGCGTGGCTGCCAGGCTGCCGATCCCAGCTCCTTTCCAGCCCTGCTGCTTGGCCCCAGCTACTGAAATCCAGCTCCTTTCCACCACGGTGGGGTCCCTGAGCATGGCAGAGAGCCCAGCCTGCCCCAGGAGCCCCCAGCCTGCCCCAGGAGCCCCCCCAGCCCCACAGGCAGCCCCTGGGCTGGGTTTAATCCCTTCTCCTCCTCCTCCCTGCAAACTGGGCACAGCGGTGCTGCCCAGCTGGGCTGCACAGGCAAGCACGGGCCTGCAGGAGGAGGAGGAGGAGGAGGAAGGCCTCCTGCTCCCTCAGGAAGTGCTGTGGGATCTCAGACGCTGCCAGACTCCAGCCCAGCACTTGAAGGGGAGGAATCTGCCCAGGACCAGCGTGGGATCAAAGGGTGAGGGAGTCCCTGTCCCTGCTGGTCCCTGTGTCCCCAGCTCTGGGCAGCCCGGCCTGGGGAGGGTGTGAGGGGTGTGAGGTGTGTGACGTGGCCCCGGGCAGCTCCCAGCCCTCCCCTGTGCCCACACTGCCCCGAGCCGGGCGTGGAGCCAGCCCAGCACCTCTGCAGCCATCCTCACCCTCTCTGTCCCTCTTCCCAAGCCACTTCAGCTGAGTGGCCTGGGATTTCCCCTGGGGAAAAAAAACCAACCCTGGACCCCTGTCAGCCCTGCCTGCCCCGGTCCCTGCAGGAGCTGCTGCCCCAGCCCCCTTTACAAAAGCTGCTTTCAGCTCCCTGCAAACCCACGCTCACTTTTTCCAGTGAGTCTTTCTCCAGGAGCTGGATGAGGACCCAGCCCTTCCCGGCGCCAATTGCCATGGAGAACCACGAGACAGGCAGCGAGGAAGAGCACTGGGTTAACACAAGTCAACTATATTTAAAACATTTAATACAAATATGTTTTGACAAGTCCTGCAGTTGTTTCCAGCGAGGACTGGAAGATGCATTTTCCCTCCCTTAAAAACAGAACGAGGCCTGAAGCTCCAAAAACATCGATTTGTGACTTTTTCTCTTGCTCCTTCCTGCTTGTCAACCCTCTCAGCCTGCCCTGTGCTGCCTTCACCCCACCAGGACCCAGTTAATGGAAGAAACCTCCAAAATTGAACCTTCAGGAGAACACGGGAAAGGAGAGGAAAAGGTTCCTCAGGTTAAGGTCGCTTTCATCACCACCCCAGGACATGGGATTGCTCAAGGACTAAGGGACCTACAACCCCCACGGATCCCACCACAGGATTAGTTAAATTAAGGCATTTTGCCCTTCCTCAGCCCCCCGAGGACGAGCCTCCCTCCAGCCCACCCCAGCACCCAGAGCGCTGTGGGGATTTGCTACATTTCCAGGAGATTGCACAGAAAAAAACCCTCAACCCTTGCAGGGCTCAGAGAGCTCCAGCCTCTTTGGCCGCCCTGTTGAGCCTCTCGGTGACGAGGCCCAGGTCCTTCTCCTTGTCCAGCTTGACGTAGGTGTCCGTCCTGAGGGCGTGGATGCCCACCCAGTCGGGCAGCAGCTCCGCCAGGAGCCGCACGTGTTCCTCCATCTCACCTGCGGGCGAGGAGAGGGTCAGCGCTCCCCTCCCCACGGCCCCCTCCTCCCGCAGAGATCCCCCGGAATTCCTACCGGGCGCCACCAGCTCGGGGCAGCTGTCGGCCAGGCGGGCACAGAGCAGCTCCATGGCCAGCGCCGGCTTCTTCTCGGCCACGAAGACGCCGCGCAGGACGCGCGCCATGGCCGGCAGCCGCGCCAGCCGCGCCGCGCGCCGCTCCTGCGCCGCGTCCCGCGTCAGCAGCGCCTGCAGCCGCCGCGCCTCCTTCGCCCGCACCTGCCAGAGGGACACGGGGCTGGGTGAGAGCGGGCTCACCCCGAGGGGACGGGCTGGGCACAGGGACACGGCCAGGACAGGGTGACTCACGCGGTCCAGCAGCCCCTGGGACACCCCTTTGAGCGCGCTGGGGGTGCTGGCAGGGGCCGGGGCTGGGGAAGGCGTCGGTTCCTCCGCACTGGCTCCGGCTGTTCTCAGGGCCAGGTTGGCAAGAGCTTTTTCCATCTGCTCATGTGGAAGGAGGAGGAGTTGGGTTACAGTTCAGGCTGGAGGAGGGAGAAGTTTCCCCTCTGCCGCCCCCGTTGTCACCCAGCAGTGCAGTGATCCCAGCCCAGAGATCCAGATCCATCCTGCCTGCACTGAGGAGTTTGGGAGCTTCACGAAATCATGGAATGGGCTTGGGTGGGAAGGGACCTGAAAGCTCCTCTCATCTGCAGAAGATGAGACCTTCCACTAGTCCAGGCTGCTCCAAGCCCTGTCCAGCCTGGCACCCACAGCTTCTCTGGGCATCCTGTGCCAGGGCCTCCCCGCCCTCCCAGGGAGGAATTCCTTCCCAAAATCCCACCTAATCCTGCCCTCTGACAGTGGGAAACCATTCCCACCTTCCCAGAGGTGGCCCAGACAGTGCCAGCCCTGGCCCTGCCTCACCTTGGGGCTCAGCATCCCCCGGGCCGTGCTCAGCACCTCCTGGGCCGTGCTCAGCCTGTCCTCCTGCGGCGGCTGCGGCAGCTCCGCGGGGGCGATGTCGGGCACCTCATCCACGTTGAAGCGGGGATGCCACCGGGTCAGCTTCTCCTCTGGCACCACCATGGGAGGGCTGAGAGCAGCCAGGAATGCCTGGAGAGGGGCGACAGCTGTGTCATGGCACCAGGAATGGAGAGGCAGCCACTGCCCTGCGCTCCCAGCACAGCTCGGTGGCACAGGAGTGAATTCAGAGCCCATCTCCACAGGGGTGTCCCTCAGCCTGGATGGCACCAGTGACAAGCCCAGAGCAGGGGGTGCCAGGTGCCCCTCACCTTGTGGTGCTCCCTGACGATGTTCACCAGGTTGCGGTGGAATTCCCTCCGGCGCTCCAGCAGCCGTGACGCCGACAGGTGTGGGCGCCCATTCACCTTCTCCTCTGCAAGGAGGGACACAAGTGTCACCCATGGCACCCCGGAGGGCCACAAACCACGGGAGCCTCAGGAAGCACAGCATCAGAGCCCTGCCATGGCGCTGGGTCACTGCCAGTCACTGCCTGGACATTCTCCCTCTTGTCCCAAACGTGTTTCCCACTTCTGATGCGCTCGGGGCTCCATTTGATGCACCAAGCAGAGAGCATCCCAATGGATTCAGGGACCAGCCAGGACTGAGCGTACCCCAACTCCCAGGCACCCCAAAACTGTCCATACCTTCCCCCAGCAGCGGCTCCAGCGTGAGCTGATACTCTGACTTCTTCCCACCGCTGCCGAAGGTGGGGACGTTCTTCTCCTGGCGCAGCCGGTACGAGCTGGGATACACGGCCTTGATCTGCCCCAAGTGCCGCTCTTCGAACTGCCTGTGACAGCACCACAGAGGTTGCGGACCCTCAGGGCCACCAGCCCCAAGAGCTTCAGCTGGGACCTCAAAATGGGATGCTGGGACCCCAAAATGGGCTGCTGGGACCCCGAATCGAGCCGCCCACCGCTGCCAACGCACCTGCGCATCATGTCCTGCACGCTGCGCTTGACCTTGGCAAAGGTGACGGTCTCGGCGCGGTTGAAGAGCATCCCGGTGACGGTGTCCACGCTGCGGAACATCTCTGCCAGCACCCGGAACTTGTAGGGCAGCGTCAGCCCCGGGGGCAGGTCCTGGGCCAGCGTGTGGAACCGCTGGTACGCCGGGGGCTTCTGGCTGCAGGGAGGGACAGGACAGGGGTCAGCAGGGTCCTGCTGCTGGCAGCGCCCACCTCCCACCCCTGACCCTAACCCAGACCCCTTCTCAGAGCAGGTATTGTGCTCATGTCACCTGAGGACATCGGTGTCACGATGCTCAGAGCCCCCACACCCCTCAGACCCCCACAAAACCACTTCAGGGCTGCGGCAGCTCCTGGGACCCTCCTCAAACCCCTCCTGCAGCTGCTCCTCACCCGGTCTCTCCCTCGGGAGCTGCCTCCCCGGTGTCCCTGGGAGCCATCTCCCTGGTGTCCCCGCCGGCCCCGGTGTCCCCGCCGGCCGCTCTCCTCTGCCGGACGCGCAGCTCCAGCTGCCGCACGCGCTCCAGGCGGCTCCGCAGGTCCCTGCTGGTCCCGCTGGGCACAGAGGGCACCGGGCCCGGCACCTTCATCCTCTGCAGGCGGCCCCGCAGCTCGGCCACGTCCTCCTGGGCAGGGAAGGGACACAGGGTCAGAGCGGGACACGCAGCACCAAAGCCACCCCGCCCCGGGAGCTGAGCGCAGCCGGGACCGGCCCGTACCCGCTGCAGGCGCCTGCCTGTCCCCTGTGTCCCCGTGTCCTGCCCACGGCCGGGGGGGACGCTGGTGGTGGCCGGGGGGGACACTGCCAGGTCCCGTGAGAGGGGTGTTGGGGGTCCAGGAGTGGCCAGAGGAGAGGAGCTGGTGGCCTGCAAGAGAGAGGAGAATCAGGGAATGTCCGGGGAATGCACCCGCCCGGATCCCTTCCCCTGTGCCCCCCAAAGTCTTGCACTGGGAGGGGGAGCCATAGAGGGGTCTGCAACAGGGACAGGGGGCAAGCCCAGCGGGCAGAGGGGCTCAAGGGGGTGAGTTTAGGGGGTCGTGCCCTTGGGACAGGGCTAAATCCGTGTGAGGGGGGAGATTGTGCATCAGGAGAAGGAGGGGGCAAGTTCTGGGGGTCCTGCACTGGGAGAAGGGGTCGAACATTTACAGCGCTGTTGTTTCATGGTCCCACACCCATCCCTTCACTCCCCCACGCCCTTCTCCTCCCGATCCCATTTCAGGGCCGCATCCCCGAGCCCACCATCACCCTACCGCTCCCGGGGACCCCGGCTCCGCATCCCGGGGCAGCTCCAGCCTCTTGCGCGCCGATTTCCCGCTCGGTTCCCCGAGCCGGGCCCCGAGCGGCGACTCCGCTTCCATCTCCCGGCGGCTCCGCTTCCTGCCCGCCAGGCCCCGCAGCGCCGGGGAGCCCCCGCGGGCCGGGGTGCGCAGGGGGCCGGGCAGCGGCAGCGAGCGGGCGCTGAGCCCCGCCGGGGCACCATCCTCCTCCTTCTCCTCCTCCCGGTGCACCGGGGGACCGCCGAGGGCGGCCTTGAGCCCGCGGCCGCCGCTGCGCTTGGCCGGGGCTCCGGTGGTCGCTTTTGTCTGGCCGAAGAAGTCGGTGAGGCGGAGCTGGGCCATGGCGGCGGTCCCGGTCCCGATCCCGGTTTCGGTCCCGATTCCGATCTCGATCCCGGTCCCGCTCCCGGTCCCGCTCCCGGTCCCGCTCCCGATCCCGGTCCCGATCCCGGTCCCGATCCCAGGAACACGTGGGGCCGGTCCCGCGCGCTTCTCTCTTGGCGGGAGCCCGCGCGCTCTGAGGCCCCGCCCACCGGGGGCGGGGATAGGTCACGTGAGACGGATTTGGCGCCACTCGGCTCTTAAAGGGGCCGCGTCCCCCGGAACGGTGCTGCACGTGGGGGCCCGGGGGGCCCGGGACAGCTCCGGGGCTGGGGGGGCTCCGGCATTGCTGGGTCAGGGATCTGCTGATGCTCCATGGGCAGGGATGGAAGTTGCCCACTCTAGCTGGGGGTAGTGGGGCGAAAGCAGGGAATTCCCATCTGGAATGGTGCTGGTGGTCACCCCCTCATCTGCTCTTCCCAGTGCACGTAGGGCCAGGCCCTGACTGGCTTCCATAGAGCCCTCCGTGGTGACATGGAGACCTCTAGAGAATGGGGAAAAGGGCTGCAGAGGCACCTGCAGCGTCCCCCTCTGCCCCGCCATTACCTGCCCCATACTGTGGCCTGGTGCTGTTGGCAGTGCCCGGAGCTGGGAGAAGCCTCTGGCCCATCCCTGCCAGCCCGGGCACTCAGGCCGTGCCCGCAGCACTTTACGGAGCTTTACGGGTCTCCCTCATCCCTCATAAAACCTGAGCGAGGCCGGCAAAGTGCAGCAGGGCCGGATTCAGCCAGCAGGGCAGGGCTCTGGGGTGCCATTCCCGGAGCCCATTTGCTTCCACAGCCTCCATTCCCTGTCCAGCTTTCGGGCTGGGCTGGCAGCTCAAGGCTGGTGCGGGTGCCTGAGCCGCCCTTTCCTGGATCCCTGCTGGCTGCGGCGTGCTGCGGGTGTTGGCAGAGGTAATTCCCATTATCCACATCTCGTGGACACGGTGTTAATGCTGAGCCTCACGTCTTTGTGATGGTGAGTGTTTAATTTACACGAGCAGATCCCTCCGGATCCCAGGGATGAGGGTGGATGCAGCTGAGTCCCCGTGGTAAGGATGCTCCCACAAGGGGCTGTGCCTGCCAAACCCATGGATACAGACATTTGGGAGCCATCAGGCCCATCCTGCTTTGGGGGTCACAGTGTGGGCAGGGGTGCCCAGATGGCTGGGGCACATTTGGGATGGGGAGAAGAGGCCCTGGAATTCTGCAGGGAGCCCAAAGGAGAGTGGGGAGCAGTCTGGCAGTGTGCCAGCTGGATGCCAGTTTATGATCCGTGTTGGGAAAACAAGTGCAGGGAAGCCAAGGAATGTGGAGAATTTCATGGGCCATGGTTCCTGTGAGAGGCTGGAGGTTACCAGCGCTGCCAGGTGTCACCGGCCACACTGCCCGTGCCACCAGCTGTGCCTGGCTCCTTCCCAGCGGGATTCGGGCTGGGATGAGGGACTGAGCTCAGCCCAGTTCCAGATGTGACCCCAGCTCCCCACAGCTGGGCTCCCTGTTCCGTGGGTCTGCATGTGGCTCTGCAGTGGCACCGGGCTCTGGGAACGTGGCACTGTGGATCCAGCTCCAGGGATCTCAGACCCAGCTCTGGGAACAGGGGACGATTCCCCAGTGCCAGAGACACAGCACCCAGCTCCAGGGCTGCCCACCAGCCCCAGGGCTGGGAGCACTCCCGAGCTCCCCACTCCATGCAGCAGTTCTCAGCCCTGGTATCAGCAACAAACATTCGGCAAAAATTACCTCCAACTTCTTTATTTCATTTTCGGGCGAAATAAACAAGAAACACATCTGCTTATCACTCTTTCCTTTTTTTTTTTTTTTTTTTTTTTTTTTTTTTCCCGGACGGCAGAAAGCGGAACCCGGGGGCTGCGGGGAGCCGCGGGCAGCCCGTGCCGGGGCGGCGGGCGCGGTGCCGGCGGGCGGCGCTGGGGCCGCGCCGGCCCCGCGGGCGGGGGGCGGGCGGTGCCGCTTTATAAACGGCGGGCGCGGGGCGGGGGCAGCGCCTCGGAGCGCCGCGGCACCGGGCAGCGGCATCGGCACCGGGGCCTGCCCTGCCCCGGCGGGGCGGAACGGCTCGGAGCGGCTCGGGCCGGGCCCCCCCCGGGCGGGATGAACCGGCGGGGGCTCTGCGCCGGGCTCTACTGGCTGCTGCTGCCGCTCGCCCTGCTCGCCGGTGAGTGCGGGGCGCGGGGATCCCCAGAGAGGACACGGGTGGGTTCCCCCGCCCGTGGGGAGGGTGGCTCGGGGGACCCTCGGGGCTGTCCCGGCGGTGGCCGCGGGGATCCCCCGGCACGTGGAGCGGGGGGCGAGCGGATCGCTGCACCCCGGAACCGGGGCTGGGATCCCCCGAGGAGCCGCCGCTGGCTCCGGTGCCGGGACGGGCGGTGGTGCGGTCTCCCCGCGGGGAGCACCCTAAATCTCGCCGTGTCCACCCGTGACCGAGCCCACTCGCGGTTACGCTGCGATTTCCTCCGGGGCGGGAGGGCGTGTGCGTTTCCCCCCCTGTCCCCCGACAGCCGGGGGCTGTTCGGGGTGCGGGTGACCCGTTTCGGTCACAGCCGTGTCACCACGCTCGTTCTGCTGTGGCTGCAAGGTGGGGGAGTCGCTCGGGCCGGGGTGGGCGATGCCCAGGGAGCAGCTGGCACCCGTCGTGTCTCCATGTCCGGGTGGATCCCCGCAAGCACAGCGCCCACCCCGGCCCCTCTGCGGTCCCCAAGGTGCCACCAGCCCGTTCCCAGCGCTGCCCCCCTTTGATGGCAGATGTGCCACCCACCGAGGCAACCGGCTGGCCCCCGGCCTGGAAAATCCCCGTGTCCCGGGACGCGCAGGACAAGAATCGGCTCTTTGAAGCCCGGCTGCTCCGGAGCCTCCTCGGGCACGCCGCGTTTGCGTAGACGCAAAGGAAAAACCTCTTTATAAACAGGATTGTTCAAGGGGCTCCTTGTGCCGGGCACGGGCTGGGGCTGTTTGCCACCGACGCCGGGCTCACCCCACCCGTGCTGGGGGGCCTGCGCCCCGCGAGGCTCTGGCAGGGCTTTGGGGGAGCCCTAGAATGACTTTTGGGATATTGTCACCTGGAGAGAGGGAGAGAGACGTGCGCCCAGCCGAGGGGGGCGCGTCCGGCTGAGCAGCTCCGTTTTGGGAAGCGGGCTTGGGTTTCGGGGTGCTGGCGCCGGGCAAAAAGCCTCGCTGGAGGAGGAAGTCGGTGACTCTTGAAAAAGCTGCTTTTCCTTCGGTTTGCTGGGGCAGTGACTCAGAGCATCGCGCAGGATGTGAGGAGGTTAATTATAACCCGGCCCGGGAGCGGGGCTGCGGGCAGGGGCTGCGGGCGGGGGCAGCGCCGGCCCGGGGCGCGGGAGCTGCCGGGGGCATCCCATGGGTGCCCGGGCCGACACGTGGCCTCCGGGCGCAGCCTCCCGCGGGGCCCTCCTGCTCCAAACCGTGCTGATTTGGCCCCAAATCGTGCCCAGGCTTGTTTGACTCTTCACCCTGCCCCGGCACGGGACATGCTGGGAGTCCCCGGCCCCCCACAGCTGGGGACAGCGGTGGCCTTGCTGTCCCCTCCTTGCTGGGCTTGTAGGTGGCTTGTTTAAATTTGGGGCCCCGCTTGGGCGGGGACTCCGTCCTGCTCCGGCTGATTGGAGAGAAGGTGTGACTCAGCAGTGCCCCGGGGTCCCGCAGGGGCACCCGGGGGAAACTGAGGCACGGGGGGGGTGCGGGTTGTGGCTCGTCCCACTGCACCTGGGTGGGAGGATTTGCCCCGGAGCACGACCCGCCCGCGGCCCTTCCTTCCCTGGCCATTTGGCTCTCCCCAAACGTCCGGAGGATGTTTGCTGGCGGCTCCCGGCCAGCTCGGGGGGCTCCCGGCCAGCTCGGGGCGAGTGGAGGCGCGGGACTCGCGGCTCGGGGCAGCCCCCGCTCCCCACGCAGCCCCCGCTCCCCACGGCTGGCACAGCCCTGGCCCCGTGGGGGGGTGCCAGCCGTGCCCTGGGCTGTGTCCCCACCTCGGCTCCATCCTCCCCGCTGGGGTTCTGGGGTGCTGGAGCCGCTGTGGGGGGCACAGCACATCCCATACAAGGGGGGCTGGGCACCCCCAGTGCCAGTCGTGGCCATGCTGATCTGTGGTGCTCGGGCAGAAGTGATGGGTGAGGGTGGCACCCCCTCCCTGGGGCTGCGGTGCCCCCCAAACCTCCAGATGTGGGGACAGAGCCCCCCCTGCCCAGCCTGGGTGCTGGGGGTCCCTGGGGGTCCCGGGTGCTGCGGGGCTGGAGCCCAGCTGGGTGCCAGCGTGGGCTGCAGCAGCTGCCTCCTGCGGTCAGGTGCTTTTTATAAAACCGAGGGAAATAAAATAGAGGAGGAAAAAAAAAAACTATTAAAAAAAAAAAAAAAAAAAAAAAAAAGCAAAGCCACCGCTGTCTCCAAGAGCAATAAGTGCTGCTTCCTCCCGGGCACAGGGGGAGGGGATGGGATGGAGGTGCAGGGCCTGGGTGCCCAGGACTGAGCCCCCACAGCCCCAGTGACAGGGGGACACCGTGGGGGGCTCCCCAGAGTCACAGCAGGTCCCCTTTGGGGGAGCACAGCAGGGTTTGGGCACCGCTTGGCGCTGCCATATGGCAGCCATGGTCTGGGAATGTTGGTGGATCTGGGAATGTGCGTCCTCATATGTCCCAGAGCTGAGCCTGTGCCCGGGCTGTGCCATCCTGGGTGTCCCCTGACCCTCATCCCTGAGCTGCTGCATTCCCTGTCCTGTGGCACGAGCTCCTGGCTGATGCTGGGATTTGGCAGGCTGGCAGCCGTGGCACCCGCTGGCACCCGGCCCGGAGCCCTCCTGGGGCATCTCCTGCGGCATTCCCGGGAGCAGGGTCGGGAGCTGCTCCCGATTAACTTTCCACAAAAACAGGATATGGTGGGGGAGCCGGTGGGGCTGTTCTTTCCTGGAAAGAGGGGCTGAGGCTGGGGCTGGGAATGTGCCGGTGGCCAGTTCTGCTTGCCCAAGGGCTTGTTGCTTTGGGACTGATGGGATTTTGGGATGAGGCCTCTGGGTTCCTCACCCTGCCTCTGGTTTGCAGCCAGCAGGTGCAGAGTCGAGCCCTGGGAGCAAAGTGACACTTTGGGGACCTGTCAGGGTCCCTGGGGTCCCCACGTGGGGCTGGTGAACTGGGAGGCAGCTTGGCAGAGCTGCCTGGCTCTGGCAGCAGGTAACGGGCCCGTGTGAGCGAGCAGGGCAGGGAATTAAAGAGCTCTGCTAATTAATCCTGAGCGGCCGCAGGTCCCCGCAGAGCAGCGGCTGCGCCGGTGCCAAGGGTGCTGTGGATGCAGAGCGATGCTGCAGGGCTGCTCCGGGGGAGCCCCCTCTCCCCATGCAGGTGGGAATGGATCCATCCTGGAAGCTGGAATGGTGCCTGCTTTGCAGGGAGGGGCCTGTGCCAGACCCCAGCCCTGTCCCACAGCCGCTCTCGCCGGCCCTGTGCCCTGGGAAAGGCGCCGATGCCGGCTCCTCCTGGCTGCCCCCACTTTGCCAGTGGTGCCCAGTGACCCCAGTCCCCTCCCACGGGGAAATTCAATTAATGCTGGCATGGAGGAACCCCGGCACATCCCGCCCAGCTCCCCAGCGCTGCAATTTATCCTCCCTCCAACTCGTTAGTGTCGTTAATATTTCACGTGCTGCCGGTGCTGGCCGTGGTGAACTCCAGGCAGCGTGGGAGCTGCTCCCGGGGTCACGGGGCTGGGCCAGCAGGAACTGGGGTGCCAGTCCAGGATACCTGACTGTCACAGGGCTGGGCCAGCAGGAATTGGGGTGTCAGCCCACAATACCTGACTTAGGGGACAAGATGAGTGCCCAGAGACACCCCAGGGTGTCGTGGGTGAGGGCACTGCTTGCATGGGGAGGGGGCTGTGGGTGCCACGGTGCTGCACCCACTCACCCACCCACCCAGCTGGCTGCTCAGAGGGCGGGTTTGCTCTCCCCACATGCCAAACTGGTTTTTCTCCCTGTGCTTGCGCTTTCCCCGCTGTCAGCACTGCGGGGAACCGGTTCCCTCCGACTGTGCAGGACGAGCACCCACGCAGCCAGGCAGGGCACGCCCCGCTGCAGCCGGGTGGGTGCCAAGCCGGGCTCCGAGGGTGCTCCCAAACCAGGCTGGCATCACCTCCTTTCCCTCCTTTTCCATCCCGCTTGAAGGCACCGAGCAGCTCTGGGGGATTTGCTGGTGATGCCCGAGGGGTGCGGGGTGAGCCCCGCCAGCCAGAGGGGCAGGTGGCACCCAATGATGGGGTCACCATGAGGGTGACCCCCGGTGCCAGCAATCATTGGAACCCCCAGCCGTGCCACCGTGTGCCCTCGATGCCACCTGCACGAGGCTGTGGCTGTGCCAGGGGCTCACGGTGGGGCTGGGTGACCCCAAGGTGGGCAGTGGGGTGGGTGGGCACAGCGGTGCCAGTGGCCGAGGGGCCCTGTCCGGCTCCCACGGAAGCCGGAGCAGTGTCTCGCCCCCGTGCCGGGAAGGCTCCTCTCGGCTGGAATATTTGCTCCATGAGATCATGGTTTGCCGAAACAGCCAGGAGCCCTCGGCAGCGGCTGCGGGAGGTGACGCGTCCCGGGGTCACCGCGGGGAGGTGGCTGCTGGTGGCGGTCCTGGTGCCCCCCGCCCCTGCTCAGGGCCGGGCTGTGTTTGGGGACGTGTGGGGACCACGCTGGGGACTGGCGCTGGTTTTACCCCAGCTCAGGACGTGTCCCAGGGCGTTCCTGGGTGCTCCCTCCTGTCACCCCACGCCCTCCGAGGGTGCCCCGCTGTCCCCGGGGCTTGCGAGGTGTCCCCTCCCCGGCTGCGCTGTCCCTCACCCCAGGATGTGTTGTCCCACTGAAACCTGGTAAACACAGGAAGGGCCGTGCCGGGCTGCGGTGCTGAGCATGTCCCTGGCGCACTGCCGGGCTCCCCTCACCCCCCCAGTCCCCCGGGGCCAGGGCTGCCCTCCGAGCCCCCCGTGTCACCCCCTTCCCACGTGGGGTGCCAAGGGGAGCAGCTCTGTGCCAGCCAGGGTCACCAACAGCGCTTCCCTGTGGCTGTCCCCTCCCTGGGCTGTCCCAGAGGGATTTTGTGTCCCTCTGGTCTGCAGCAGAGGGGATGGGGGATGTCCTGGGGCTGCCTGGAGCAGGGCACAGTGGCAAAGCTCATTCCCCCATCTCCAGCTCATCCCGGGGGTGTCTCGGTGGTGCTGTCCATCCCCAGCTCCTGCCCGTGCATGTGCTGGTGTCTGTCACTATCAGTGAAGTGACAGGAACGCTGTGTCCCCAGCCGGGGTGGCAGCTGCCCCCTCACGTCCCTGTCCCCATTCCTGTCCCCATTCCTGTCCCTGTCCCCGTGGGTCGCAGCCCTGCGGGGCGCTGCCTCAGCCCGGCCCCTCCGGTAGTTTTGTGCCTCTGTACAACAAGCTGTAATTTAGATCTAAAAATAAGCAGGGGGGAAGGTGCTGAGCCGGTGGCACACCCAGAGCAGGGCTGGGGGCAGGTGCTGTGCCAGCCCTGGAGGGGTCACGGGTGGGGGTCCCAGCCTGGCCGTGGGGGTTGCTGCAATGCTCAGCCTGACTTTGTGGGAATGATTTGGAAACGTGGCAGATTTTTCTCATGGCTCTTCTTTCCCTGTCACCCCGTGTGTCTGGGACCTCTGGTGTCCCCTCTTCTCCTTGTCACCCGTGTGGGTCACCAGGAGTGGCACAGCCTGAGGTGCTGCCTCTGTACCTCTTTCTAACTGCACTTTTTGGGGGCTTGACCCCCTTGTCCTACCTGGCATCACCCCAGGACCCCAGTACCCCCTGACATTTTGGGGTGTCTCTCTTTTGGGGGATCCTCATGGTGTGGGGGTGCAGCTGTGAGCCCTCCCTGTGCCACACCCCTGTCACTAACCCTGTCCCTCTGTCCCCAGCCTCCCTGTTCCGCTACAACGTCCTCTCCCTGGTGTACCTGCTCTTCCTGCTGCTCCTGCCCTGGTTCCCGGGGCCCTCCCCACGCATCACCGCAGGTAAGGGGCTCACCTGGGGGTGCAGGGCTGGGCCAGGTGGGGTGGGCAGCAGGGCAGCCGCCACCCCCCTCCCGCAGGCACCTCCGCTGCGGTTTCACCCCGGCGGGGCAGCGCGGCTCCGTGCGGAGCCTCTCTCTGTTAATTATAGCCCAGCGGGGCTATTAATAGCCCTCCTGCTCCAGCACGGCCACTTTGGAGCCTCATTAACCAAAACCCTACGGGCTGGGCTGTGTGGGCACACCACCAGCAGCCCCTCCACCCTGCCCGGGCCACTGGGGTGGCCGCAGGGATCGCCCACACCAGGGCAGGTGCCCGTAGCCCCCCTGTGCCCGGCTCTGACCCCACTCCCGGCACCTGGCACGGCCACGGCTAAAAGCTTTACCCTGTGAATATTTCATGGGCTCGCACGGCCCCGGGTCCGGCGCTGCCGAGAGCCTTTGTGGGGATTTATAGGAAAAAACAAGCGAGGGAAAGCTGCTGGCCCGGGGCCGCCCCCAGGCCGGCTCGCAGCTGTGGTGGGCTCGCTGCCCACCCCACCCCGGCCAGGAAAACGGGCACAGGGCCCGGGAGCCGGGTGGGAAGGGGGCACGGCTGCAGCTGGTGGAAGGGCTGATGGGGTTTGGAGTCGGGGGAGACCCCTGGAGCCCTCCCATGGAGGTTGCAGCAGGGATGGGGGTGCTGACTGCACCCTGGTGTGGTCCAGCAGGGCCAGGGAGGTGCCAGGTGGGTGCTGCAGGGACATGGAGGGTGCTCCTGAGCTTTGGCTCTGGGGTGAACTGGGCTGTGCTGGGTGAACAGTGAGGGCAAAGCTCTGGTGGCATCCCGACCCTGCAGTCCCTGGGCACAGTGCCCCCTTCCCAGCTCTGCCTGAGGGTGCAGGGTGCCTGCTGGGGTTACTGTGTACTGGATGCTGGGTGCCAGCTCTGCCCGTGTCTCACAGGTCACACCAGCCGCATCCTCAAAGCTCTGCTGGGGACCAGCATCCTCTTCCTCCTCGCCCACCTGGTTTTCCAGATATGCCTCTACACACTGCCCATCCTGGACCAGCTGCTGGGGCCCAACTGTGAGTAGGGGGTGCCCGTGCCCACCCTCACCCACCCACCCACAGCCCTGGGGCTGCACCCTCAAGCTGGTGATGTGTGGGACCCATCCTGCTGCTGCTGGGGGGCTGCTGAGGCTCTGCAGGGTCCCAGCCACGTGCCAGCTCTGGGGGCATCCTGTGCCATGCCAGGGTGTCTGCTGGGTGCCCTGGGCACAGAGCGCATCCTGCACTCCCATGGATGGGAATGTTCTCCCCATGGTGGAGGGGTGCTCAGAGCCTGCCCCCCTCAGTGCCCCCCTCCTTCCCACAGGCAGCTCCTGGGAGATCCTTGCTCGGCACATTGGGGTCACCAGGTAAGGGCACCCTGACGTGTGGGGCTGGGGGCTGGCAGTGCCTGGGGGTCACCCCTGAGCCCTGCCCTGCCCCGCTCTCCCCCCAGGCTGGACTTGAGTGACATTCCCAACGCCGTGCGGCTCGTGGCACCCGACGTTGGCATCCTGCTGGTCTCGTCCCTGTCCTTGTGCCTGTGCTGCCGCCTCGGCCGTGGCCGTGCCGCCTCCCGAAGGAAACCCGAGCCCCTGGAGTCCCCTGAGGGGGTGAGAGCCACCCCCACTGCTGTGGGGACATCCCACCATGCACGTCCCACTGGGTCCCTGTCCCTGTGGCTGGTCCCTGTCCCTTCCCTGGGCACAGCCTGGGGCTTGGCATGGGGACATCCACTGTGGTCAGGGACCCAGTCTGGGGCAGTTGTGGCCAGGCTGGAGGGCTGGGTCATTGTCACACAGCTCAGGGTGACTCAGCCATGGAGGAGTGCCCGTGTTTGCTCTGGCATTGCCACAGGGACGGTGGCAAACAAGCAGGACAGTGGGGTGGGCAGTTATGGGGTGCTGGCCCCCAGCTCGAGCTCGCTGGTGCAGGGTGGGTGCTGTGCCATGCTGTGCTGTGCCAGCCCCTCCTGGCAGTGCCAGCAAGTCACAGGGACACCGTGCTTGTGGCACAGGGGTCACCCAGGCAGACACAGCCCCAGTGGCAGCCCCAGCCCCGCTTTGGGGGCTCCCCAGCACCCCGGGCTGCCGTGCCGGGCTGTAACCGGAGCGGCGGCCGGTGTGGGTGCCTGTGCCGTGAGCCCGGGAGGCAGCCTGGAAACCAGCTCAGTGCTGGGAGCCCGGAGCCAAGGAAAACACCGCCCCTCTGGAGGCGCTTTCCGGGCGGCTGCCGAGATAAACACGGCCAGGTGCCGGGCACTGTGCCCGCCTGGCCGGCCACCCCTGCCCTCCCCGGCATGGGGAAACTGAGGCACGGCCAGGAGCTGCCCGGGCTCAGCTCACGGCAGCGTGGTTTACCCGGCAGAGGGAAGAGAAGGATGTGGGGCGGCACCGGCACGCGGCCCACGGGCACACGCGGCTGAGGAGCCGCCTGCGGGACAAGGCTCACTGGCTGCTCTGGGAGGCTGGCAAGGGCCTGGCCATCCTGCTGCTGGCCTTGGCAGGTGGGCACGGGGTGTGGGGGGCACGGGCTGAGCTGGGGGGATCAGGGGGCTGTGCTGCTTGGGGGAATGCTCGGGCCAAAGTGGGGACACTCAGTCCAGGGTGGCTGTGATGCTCTGTCCGAGGGAAAGCGTGCTTGGCCCATGGGGGGAGGATTTTCCATCCAAAGGAGAAGGCTCAGTGTGTGGAGGGAGGGATGCTTGGTCTGAGGGGGGAGAATGTTCAAGCCAAGGGAGGAATCTCAATCCAGGGGGAGAACTGCTCACTCCAAGGGTCAAATGCTTTATCTGTGGAGGAAGAGATGCTTGGTCTGGGGAAGGAGGGGATGCTCGTTCCAAGCAGGAGCAATGCATGGTCTGAGGACAGGTTTAGAGTCCAAGGGGGAAAGCTTGGACCAAGAGGAAGGAGATGCTTGGTCCAAGGTGGAAAACTTGGTCCATGGGGAAGGGATGCTCGCTCTGAGGAGGAATGCTGGCTCCAGTGGGATGCTCTCAGTCTGGGGGGATGCTCTCAGTGCAGTGGGATGCTGTCAGTCCGGGGGGCTGCCGGGCTGTGCACTGACCGCCCATGGGGCGCTGCTCCCCAGGGATCACCCTGCCCTCCGCCTCCTCCAGCGTCTACTTCCTGCTCTTCGTGGGGCTGTGCACGTGGTGGGCCTGTCACCTCCCCAGCAGCCAGCAGGCCTTCAATGTCCTCTGTGTCCTCGTCGGCATCTACAGCGCCTGCCACCTGCTGTGCCTCTATGCCTACCAGACCCCCTTCGTCCAGGGGCTCTTCGAGCCCTCCACCATCTGGGCACGGTGAGTCCGTGGGGTGGGAGTTGTGCCCAGGGTCCTCCTGAGGTGCTGGCTGAGCTGCCCTGTCCCACCCCGGGGAGGGCAGCCAGAGCATCCCTCTGGTGCCAGCACAGGGTGGCACCCTGGCTCCTGGTCCTGCCTGGGGGGTTAATGCCACCTCCCCTGTCCCCACAGCGTGTTTGGCTTCAACGACATCATCCTGTACCACAACTGCTCCCATCCCAACACCCTGGACCTCAACACCAGCCACCCCTGGCCTGTCTACGCCAACCCTGGCGTCCTGCTCCTGCTCTACTACACCATGGCCACCCTGGTGAAGCTGCGCTGGCGGGAGGCCAAGGTGAGGGGCTGCAGGGCTGAGCCACACCCCGCTGGTGGCAGCGGTGACAGTGTGTGCCTGGCTGTGACTGCCCCGGCCATGGCGCGAGGGGAGGTGGGGGCAGTGGGGTGCCCACAGTGCGGGGTGCCTTGGCAGGGGGCTGGGGCATGGCCCTGCTCCCCGGTGGTGGCAGTGGGTGCCCTGAGCTGGCTCCTGCCCCTCACAGAGGGCGGCACCGGCACGGCTGAGCCCGAGGGACCTGGTGGAGCTGGAGAGCTGGCCCAAGGAATCTCCCTGCGTGACTGAGGACACCAAGGTGGGTTCAGAGGGGCTGTGCCGGGAATGGGTGCGGGATGAGGGTGCCAGGGTGGGCTCTGATCCCTCTCTGCCCTCAGCCCATGCTGTCCCCCAACGCCGCGAAGCCGAGCGCCAGCAACGAGAACTGCACCGTCCACGTCTTGAACTCAGCACGTAAGCCTGACCCCAGCCCTCCCCAACCCCTGCCTGCAGCCTGGGGGTGTGCCTGGTGCTCCCCCTCCCCAAACCCTGCCTGCAGCCCGGGGGTGCCTGGTGCTCCCCCTCCCCAAACCCTGCCTGCAGCCTCACGCTTCCCCTCCCCATGCCAGGCAGGAGGCGTCCGGTGGCGTGGATGCCCCTGCACACCGTGAGCCACGTCCTCATGAAGCAGAGCTACGTGTCAGCCCTCATTGCCATGATGGTAAAGAGCTGGTGGGGGGCCGTGGGGAGGGGACACGGCCGTGGGGAGGGGACACGGCCGTGGGGAGGGGACACGGACACCGGGTGGCACCTCCCAGGCCCAGCCCTCACCCTCCCTGCCCGCAGGTGTGGAGCATCAGCTACCACAGCTGGCTGACCTTCGTGCTGCTGCTGTGGTCGTGCCTGATCTGGACGGTGCGGAGCCGCCGGCACTTCGCCATGCTGTGCTCGCCCTTCCTGGTGCTCTATGGCGTCGCCCTGTGCGGCCTGCAGTACGTGTGGGCCATGGAGCTGCACCCCGAGCTGCCCACCCACATCGGCTTCATGCAGCTGCGCCAGCTGGGGCTGGTGCACCCCAAGTACCCCTGCCTGGCTCTGGGGGCCAAGGTGAGCGCGGCGCTGTCCCTGCCCTGTCCCTGCTGTCCCCGCTGTCCCTGCTCACCCCCTGTCCCCACAGCTCCTGCTCACCCTCACCTTCTGGATGCTGCTGCGGCGCTTCGTCACGGAGCGGGTGCTGGCGAGGAGGGCGCCGGCCTCGCCGCTGCTGGAGGTGTCTGTCACCGATACAGGTGAGGGCTCCTGGTGTCACCCACACTGAGCACCCCACGGCTGTGGTGGGGGGACCCCAGCGCCCCCGCCCAGCTCCTGCAGCCCCCCCGTGCCCCACAGACACCAGCCAGATGCGGGATGTGCTGCAGAAGCTGGGGGAGGTGGTGCGGAATTTCTTCGCCAAGTTCTGGATCTGCGTCTGCGCCGTGATGTTCATCGTGGTGACCTTCACCGGCCGCCTCGTCATCTACAAGATCGTCTACATGCTCCTCTTCCTCCTCTGCGTCATCCTGTTCCAGGTAGAGGGGCTGGGGACCCCTGGGGGCCGGTGCCATCCCCAGGGTGGCCGTGCTGATGTCCCTGTCCCTGCAGGTGTACTACAGCCTGTGGCGCAAGGTGCTCAAGGCGTTTTGGTGGCTGGTGGTGGCCTACACCATGCTGGTGCTCATCGCCATCTACACCTACCAGTTCGAGGACTTCCCCGTTTACTGGAGGAACGTGACAGGCCTCACTGATCAGCAGTGAGTGTCCCCTGCCCACTGTGGGCTCCCTGCTGGCACCAGGGCATGGCCAAGGGCTGGGTTGCACATGGGGAAACCGAGGCACGGAGCAGGTTTGGTGCTCGGTGCCTGTTTGGGGTGGGATGGATGAGACCCCGTGCTGACCCTCCTCTCCTCATGCAGGGTGAGGGACCTAGGCCTGGAGAAGTTCAGCGTCTCCAAGCTCTTCTCCAGCATCCTCGTGACGGGGTTCTTCCTGCTGGCCTGCATCCTCCAGCTCCACTACTTCCATGAGCCCTTCATGCTCATCACTGACCTGCAGCGCATCCGCCCGCCCTCTCCAGCCCCCTGCCACATCCCCAGGTAGCACCCAGTGCTGGGTGAGCCCCCTGTCCCCCGAGCCCCCCGTGCCTGCCCTGAGCCCCCCTTCCCTCAGGTCCGAGGAGCTGCACGGGAGCCGCCTGCTGCGGGACGCGGCCGCTGCCGAGAGCGCCGGGTCCGGAGACTCCGACAGCGAGTCCCTGGGTACAGGACAGGGGTGGGGGATGCCTGGGATGGGATGGGGTGTCCTCCAAGCCAGGAGGGACCTGGGAGGGTAGGGAGGTGGGATTTGGGTTGATAGCCAAGTGTGGGAGGGTGTGGAGATGGATTGAGGCACCCTCCAAACCTGGAAGAGACTTTCAGGGTAGGGATTGGGGTGTCCTCTGAGCCAAGAAGGGTCTGGAAGGGCGTGGGGGTAAATTGGGGTGTCCTGAAAGCCGGGGTGGGACCAGGGTAGTGCAGGGATTTATTGGAGTCTCCTCCAAGTCTGGAAGGTTACAGGGGTGGATTGGGATGCCCTCTGAGCCAGGAAGAGGCTGGAGGTTGCGGGGATGGGTTGGGTTGTTCTCCAGGTGTGGGAATGCGTTGGGGTGTCCTCAGAGCCAGGGAGGACACAGGAGATGGGTTGGGGTGTCCTCAGAGCCAGGGAGGCTGCAGGGGTGTCCATGAGGATCCCTGTCTCACAGACTCCAACAAATGGGGGCTGGTGCTGGAGCGCCTGGTCGTGCTGGGCCGGACCTTCTCGGACATGGTGACACGCGGGGAGGTCTTTGTGAGGCGCCTGCTGGAGCTCCACATCCTCAAGATGGTGGCTATCTACACCGTCTGGGTGGCCCTGGAGGAGGTACCCTGGGGCTGCGGGGTTGGGGGGCTCAGCCGGGCCCCCCGAGGTGCTGACACGGCCTCCGCCCCAGGTCTCGCTGATGAATTTCTTGCTGGTGCTGCTGTGGGCCTTGGCCATGCCCTACTGCCGCTTCCGCCCCATGGCCTCGTGCCTCTCCACCGTCTGGACCTGCATCATCATCGTCTGCAAGATGCTCTACCAGCTCGAGGTCGTGGACCCCCACGAGTACCTCAGCAACTGCACCCAGGTGTGCCCGGCGGGGCCGGTTCTTGGGGGGCTCCCTGGCTGCAGGGGGGGTCTGGGGGACCGAGGGGCGCTGACCCATCCCCTGGTGCTTCCCTTTGCAGCCCCTACCCAACACCACCAACCTGACCCCAGAGGAGCTGGGCAACTCCACGCTGTACCGCGGCCCCGTGGACCCTGCCAACTGGTTTGGCATCCGGAAGGGCTTCCCCCACTGGGGATACGTCAAGGTGGGCGTGGGGATACTGTGGGGACCGCCTGGGGGGGATCCTTGGCTTCACAGCGTGGTGCTGAGCATCCCCCGTTCCCCCAGAACCACCTGCGGGTGCTGCTGCTGCTGGTGTTCGAGGCCGTGGTGTACCGGCGCCAGCAGTACCACCGCAAGCAGCACCAGCTGCTGGCCCCCGTCACCGAGACCATCTTCGAGGACATCACCTGCCACCACCTCGACCTCGGCTTCGTCAGCTGCGCCAAATACTTCATCAACTACTTCTACTACAAGTTTGGCCTGGAGGTGGGAGCAGGGGCGTTGTGTGTGTGTGTTGGGGGGGTCCCAGCGCTCACAGCGTCCCGGTGCTGAGCCCTGCGCCCCCCCTGCGCCCCCAGATCTGCTTCCTGATGATGGTGAACGTGATCGGGCAGCGGATGAACTTCCTGGTGCTCGTGCACGGCTGCTGGCTGGTGGTGATGCTGACGCAGCGGCGGCGCGCGGCCATCGCCCGCCTCTGGCCCAAGTACTGCCTCTTCCTCGTCGTCTTCTTCCTCTACCAGTACCTGCTGTGCCTGGGGATGCCGCCCGCCCTCTGCATGGGTAAGGGGCACAGGGGGACCCCGCCTTGCTGTGGGGCACTGTTTGCCTGTCCTGGAGGAGGGGGCTGGCTCTGATTGTGCCCCCTGCCCCCCAGACTATCCGTGGCGCTGGAGCAATACCATTCCCCTCAACTCGGCACTCATCAAGTGGCTCTTCCTGCCCGACTTCTTCCAGGCTCCCAAATCCACCAACCTCATCAGTGAGTAGCCCCCTGCCTGTGTGGTGCCCTGTCCCCCTTCTCCAGCCCCCGGCAGTGCCCTGCTCATGAGGTGACACAGACCATGGGGTGCCCTGTCCCCCTGCTCCAGCCCCTGGCAGTGCCCTGCTCATGAGGTGACACAGACCATGGCAGTCCTCTGGCCCCCTGCTCCAGCCCCTGGCACCTCTGTGCCCACAGGGTGCCCTGTCACCCTATTCCAGCCCCTGTCCCCCAACCTCTGGGACCTCCCCAGCCATTGCTGGGGTCCCATCCTGCCTCCAAGAGGAGGAAGGACAGGCAGGAGGGGTGGAGGAGCTTCAAGAGCCCCAGTCCACTGGAGGTAGAGCTTACATCACACACACCCCGTTGGAGAAGGAGTCATGGCAAACCCCACCCCTTTTTGGGGGAACTTAATTGTATTCCCACCCTCTTTTGGGAAAAGGAGGGGCCTGGGGAGACTCACACTTGGTTAGGAGGAGGTGGGGCCCTGGGAGAGGGAATTAATGAGCTCTCCATGCTGGGCAGGAGTGTCCTGGGATGCCCCACGCCTCGGGGAAGGGTCTGGGGGGTACCAGCGTTTCGGGGAGCCCTGTGGCCCGGGCTGAGCCGTGTCCCCTCAGATGATTTCCTGCTGCTGCTCTGCGCGGCCCAGCAGTGGCGCGTGTTCGAGGCCGAGCGCTCCCAGCCGTGGCTGCAGGCGGCCGGGGACAACTTGGACCGGCTCGACCGGGAGCAGGAGCACGACAACCCCACCCCAAACTTCATCTACTGCAAGTGGGTGCCCCTGGCAGGGGCTGGGGCCACGGGAATGGGATCTCCTGTGGGCGGTGAAGGGGGCACTCCTGTGGGATGGGGTCCCTGGGGATATGGGCAGGATGGGACCCCTTGGGGTGTGGACACAGTGGAATCCCACCCTTGGAATTCCAACCTTGGCATGCCAGACTTTGGGGTATGGACAAGATGGGTTCCTCCCCTGGGATGGGACCCTTTGGGGGAGGGACAAGATGAGATCCCACCCTTGGATGGCAGATCCCCTGGGATGGGACCTGCTGGGCTGGGATCCTCTAGAATGGGATGGAAACCCCTTTGGGCCAGGGTCCCTTTGGACATGACACCCCTGATGGCTGGAGCAGCAACTCCCTGAGGCTCTTCTGGAAGGAAATGAGGTGGTCCAGGACACCTCTGGTGACGGTGCAGGACCCTCAGAGGCTTTGTGCCATAAACGGGGACAAATCCCTTTGTCCCCCATGACAGGGCCGGTGTGGGGACTGGGACCGTGCTGGGGGTGGGTGCTGGGAAGGGACACGGCCCCTGCTCCGCAGGTGCTACCTGGACATGGCAAAGGTGGTGGTGTTCCGCTACCTCTTCTGGGTCATCCTCGTGGTGGTTTTCATCACCGGCGCCAACCGCATCAGCCTCTTCGGCCTGGGCTACCTGCTGGCCTGCTTCTACCTGCTGCTCTCGGGCACCGCCATGCTGCGCAAGCCGGCCCGCGCCCGCCTGGCGCTCTGGGACTGCCTCATCCTCTACAACATCGCCGTCATCGTCTGCAAGAACATGCTGTCGGTGCGTGGTGCTCCGCATGCTCCTCCTCGCGCCGCCCCGGGCGTCCCCGGGGGCGCTGGCAGAGCCACCTCTGCGCCCTCTCTGCCCGCAGCTCCTGTCCTGCGTCTTCGTGCGGCAAATGCAGAACAAATTCTGCGGGGTGATCCAGCTCTTCAGCCTCGTCTGCACCGTCAAGGGCTACTACAACCGTGAGTTGGTGGTCTGGGGGCGATCTGGGGGTGTGGGGGCTGCGGGTTTGGGCTGCTGCCTGACCTGCCTGCACCTCTGCCTGCCAGCCAAGGAGATGCACAAGGACCACGACTGCACGCTGCCCGTGGAGGAGGCCGGCATCATTTGGGACAGCATCTGCTTCTTCTTCCTCCTGCTGCAGCGCCGCATCTTCATCAGCTCCTACTACTTGCACGTCATGTGGGATCTCCAAGCCTCTGCCCTGCAGCCTTCCAGGTGGGATTGGAGTCCTGGAGGGTCCCCGTGGCTGCTGGGGCCCCCCATGACCCTCCCCTGTCCCCCAGGGGTGTGGCTCTGTTCAAGGCCACCATCACAAAGAGGCTGCGCTTGCACCGGCGATCCGAGAAGAGGTCGCTGGACCAGCTGAAGCGGCAGTGAGTGGGTTTTGAGGGCACTGGGACCCTCTCCCTGTGTATGGGCACCCCTGGGGGAGCGGGCACTGCAGCATCCTCTGCCTCCAGGATGGAGCGGATCCGAGCCAAGCAGCAGAAGTACCGCCAGGAGCACCTGCCCCGCAGCACCGGCCCAGAGCAGGAAGGGCCTGGATCAGGTGAGAGCCAGGGAGTCCCTCCTGTGTCCCCAACCCCTCTCCAGGGAGTCCCTCCTGTGTCCCCAACCCCTCTCCAGGGGGTCCCTCCTGTGTCCCTAACCCCTCTCCGGACACACGGCTGGCTCTGTGACCCATCGCCGACGCCCATGCTGGTGGAGCCCCGTGGAGCACTGTGGTGACCCCTCCCACCCTGAGTGCCCCCAGGGCGGGGTGGGTGCCCTGGGTGTGGCCGTCCTCAGCCCCCTCTGCCATCCCACAGCGCCCGGTGGCCCAGCAGACTCCTCCCGGCACAGGGAGCGGTGGCAGCGGCCGTGGGTGGACCATGCCACAGGTACAGCCCCGGCACGGGGTGTGACGGGTCCCCCTGCTAGGACCGCTGACACCCGCAGGGGCGCTGGTGGCACTGCTTGGCCAGGGTGACACCCTGCATGTCCCCTGTCCCCAGGCTCAGCCGCAGGGCACTAACCATGGCTTCTCTGCTCCCCAGCACTAATGGGGTGTTGGACTGGGGGTGCCAGGCTGGGTTTGGGGTCACTGACGTCGGTCACCTCCGAACGCTGGCGCTGGAGGGACGCTGCTTTGGGGACGTGGCAGTTGAGTTGTTGGACACCCCATGGGTGTCCTCGGTGCCAGGCAGAGCCTGGGAGATGGCAGGGGGCCAGCCTGGGGTGTGACAGCCCTGCCGTGGCCCTGGCTGTGCTGTGACACCCTGTGCCCCCCGGCAGTGCTGCATTCCGGGGAGTACTTCCTCTTCGAGTCGGACAGCGAGGAGGAGGACGAGGTGCAGGAGGAGGTGCGGCCGGAGAGGCCGAGCGCCTTCCAGGTGAGCAGGGCTGGGGGGCTGCAGAGCAGCCGAGGGCTGGCAGTGTCCCCAGGGTGCTGATGGCTCCTGTCCCCCTCCAGCTCGCCTACCAGGCCTGGGTGACCAACACCAGGACGGTGCTGCGGCAGCAGGAGCAGCGCGAGCAGCCGCAGCCACCCGGCACCGAGAGCGCTGCAGGTGGGTGTGACACCCCAAAATAGGGCTGGAGGGGACAGGAGGGGACATAGCTCTGCCTGGTGTCCACTGTGGGCCCTGGCAGGGCACTCCCAGTGTGTGTGGGGACTCTGGTGGCTACAATGGGGTTGGGCACAAGCTGTGCAGCTTTTTTGGTGCCCACCCTGATTTTTAAGGTGGATGTGGAGGGACAGGGGATGGGGTGGTGGATGGGAGAGCCCCAGAAATGATGTTCATCCTCCCCTGGGGGCTGATCTTTGCAGAGGATGGCACAAGGAGAGAGGCGGAGGCTGCTGGGGAGGCTGAAGGCTGGGAGGAACAGAACACAGAAGTTTCTGGTAGGTGGGCAGCAGGACTGCAGTGCAGGGGGAGGCTGGGGAGGTCTGAGTGGGCACGAGTGGACCCTCCACCCCTCTTTTTGCCCTGGCAGAGCGGAGCAACGTCTTGCAGCGGGCACTGAACACGCTGAGGTTCCTGTGGCTGCTGTGCCAGGCGCTGGTGGACGGGCTGACGCAGTGGCTGGACGCCTGGACACGGGAGCACACGGACATGTCCCAAGTCCTGCGCCTCGAGAGATGCATCATGGCACAGCGGCTGGCCAGGGTGAGCCCGGGGGACACCGGGGCACGGGGGGTGGCAGCCCACGGTGGCACTGATGCCCTGCCTGCCACAGGGAGAGGAGATTGGCAAGGACTTTCCGCATGAGCTGTACAACCTGCCGCCAGAGCAATTCCAGCAGAGGCTGAGCCTGGCCGTCCCCCTGGCTGCAGATTCCCAAAGCCACACTTCCAGGCAGGTGCATAGAGACCCCCGAGGGGCCGCTGGCAGTGCCCCAGTGGGGCAGGGGCTCAGCCCTGACCCTGTGTCGTCCTAAGAGCTCCCCCTTCTTCCGGCAGCCAGGAGCTGCTGACGAGCCTGGAGGACGTGGTTGAAGCTCAGCATTTGGTGGCCGTGCCCCAGCCGCGCAGGCGGACTGCCAGCGAGCTCCTCAGCAGCAGGTGGATGTGGGGACAACGGGGTGTGGGGACAGCAGGACAGGGGTGGCAGGGGGGCTCACCCCAGCCCTGCACCCGCAGGAGGTTCTCTGTCTGTGAGCTGGAGGAGTCGGAGCAGTTTGACCAATCCCACAACCGGTTCCTGAAGCTGCTGCTGGCCGGGTACCGCTACGTGACCGCCCACTCCGAGCTGCTCTGTTACTTCGTCATCATCCTCAACAACATGGTCACCGCCTCCGTTGTCACCCTCTTCCTGCCCATCCTCATCTTCCTCTGGGCCATGCTTTCCATCCCCCGGCCCTCCAAGCGCTTCTGGGTGACTGCCATCGTCTTCACTGAGGTGGGCAGGGGGTGGCCAGCGAAGGGACGATGCCACCTGGCCCCCGCTGCCACCCCACTGACCCCAGCGTCCCCGCAGATCATGGTGGTGGTGAAATACCTCTTCCAGTTTGGGTTCTTCCCCTGGAATGGCCACATCACCCTGCTGCGCTATGAGGGCAAGCCCTTCTTCCCACCACGCATCCTGGGCATGGAGAAGTCCACCCATTACCTCAAGTACGACCTCCTGCAGCTCCTGGCCCTCTTCTTCCATCGCTCCCTGCTGCTGGTGAGCCCTGGGCACTGTGAGTGGGCATTTGAGGGGAGCTGGAGCTGCTCCTGGGGGCTCCGGGCAGAACCCAGTGGGTGCTGGGTGGCTCTGCCGTGGTTTTCCACCAGCACTGGTGGGAGCTGATGCTGCAGGATGGGGGAGTGAGATGTGTGGGGGCTCTGACCGTGTCCCTCCACAGTCCTATGGGCTGTGGGACCGGGAGGAGACGGCGGCGGAGAAGCAGGAGAGCAAAGACGGGGAGGAGAAGCTGGAGGAAGCCGAGTCCCCGCTGCCGGCGGTGGCCGAGGAGGGGTCGGAGGCTCCAGCCCAGCAGGGAGCACTGGAAGCGGCCACGGGGTCGGAGCTGGAGCTGGAGCTGGAGGGAGAGTCCGTGGAGCAGGAAGAGGGGACCAGGGCCACGCGGCTCCGCCTCAGGAGGAAGCAGGGGAGGAAGACCATGGAGATTATTCCGGCGGAAGGTGAGCACCAGTTCCCAACCCTCTTGCCAAGGCTGGCACTCCCAGGGTGCTGGGGTCAGGCAGGATGTGGCCCTGCAGGGCCCTGGCTGTCACCCACGCTGTGCCTCACTTCAAGGGGGCGAGGAGGAGGAGGAGGAGGGAGAGGAGGAGGAAGCCTTAGAAGAGACTCGCACTCAGAAGAAGCTGAAGGAGATCGGCTTGCGGGTCAAGGGCTTCTTCCTCACCATGTGAGTCGTGGTGCTGCTGGTTGGGGTGGGGGCTGTGGGGTGCAGTCCCAGTCACCCGTCCCCTGTGTCCCCTGTGTCCCCTGTCCTTGCAGGGCACATAACATGTACCAGCCAGTGCGCAAGTTCTTCAAGGACATCCTGGACACACAGAGCCATGTAGCCACCGACGTCTACGCCTACATGTTCGTGGCTGACGTGGTCGACTTCATCATCATCATCTTCGGCTTCTGGGCCTTTGGGGTGAGCAGGGAGTCCCACAGGGTCTGACTGTCCTGCCTGCACCATGGGGTGAGGCTGGGCCCCATCCTGACCTCTCCTGCACCCCAGAAATACACGGCGGCCACCGACATCACCTCCTCGCTGTCGGATAACCAAGTGCCGGAGATTTTCCTGGTCATGGTGCTCTTCCAGTTCAGCACCATGATCATCGACCGCGCGCTCTACCTCCGCAAGACCGTGGTATGCAAGCTCATCTTCCACGTCTTCCTGGTCTTCGGCATCCACTGCTGGATGTTCTTCATCCTGCCGGCCGTCACCCAAAGGTGCATCCCCAAGGATTCCTTGCCGTGGCATGGCACGGTCCTTGCGTGGCACCTTGGTGTCACCGAGCCCGCGCGGTGGCCCAGGCTGGCCGAAGAGTGACACGTCCCTCCCGCAGGTTGTTCCGCCAGAACACGGTGGTGCAGCTGTGGTACTTCGTGAAGTGCATCTACTTTGGACTGTCGGCCTACCAGATCCGCTGTGGCTACCCCACCCGCATCCTGGGCAACTTCCTCACCAAGAAATACAACCACGTCAACCTCTTCCTGTTCCAGGGGTACGGCACGGGGCCACAGGGAGCCGTGGGCACCCCGAGGGTGCCGTACCACTGCCCTGTCCCCGTGTGCCCCCAGGTTCCGCCTCGTGCCCTTCCTGGTGGAGCTGCGGGCCATCATGGACTGGGTGTGGACGGACACCACGCTGTCCCTCTCCAACTGGATGTGCGTGGAGGACATCTACGCCAACATCTTCATCATCAAGTGCAGCCGGGAGGCTGAGAAGGTACAGCCCCTGTGCCAGGAAGGGTCCTCCACTAAACCCCTGCTGGGGTTTTTTGGGGTCCCCCTGAGCACACCCCACACCGTGTGCTGTCTCCCCCCCACCCCAGAAATACCCCCAGCCCAAGGGGCAGAAGAAGAAGAAGGTGGTGAAGTACGGCATGGGCGGCCTCATCATCCTCTTCCTCGTGGGCATCATCTGGTTCCCGCTGCTCTTCATGTCCCTGGTGCGCTCCGTGGTGGGCGTTGTCAACCACCCTGTCGATGTCACCGTCATCCTCAAGCTAGGGGGGTACGAGGTGAGGATGTGGGCGTGGGTGTTGGGGTGCCCAGAGGGGACACCAGGGTGCCCTGCCCGCCTGATGTCCCCCTGTCCCCCCAGCCTCTGTTCAGCACGAGCTCCCAGCAGCAGTACATCCAACCCTTCACCTACGAGGACTACACCGAACTCACCGAAGAGTTTGAGACAGAGCCGGTAAATCCCTTCCCCCACCCCAAAAAATCCCTGCTGGCTGCCTGGGTGGGTGCTGGCAGAGCCCCCAGGGCAGGGGCTGAGCCCTGTCCCCCCCCCGGTGGCAGGTGGCCATGCAGTTCATCACCTCGTACGGCATGGAGGACATCGTGACCGCGCGCATCGAGGGCAGCTCGGGCGCGCTCTGGACCATCAGCCCCCCCAGCCGCAAGCAGATGCAGCAGGAGCTGCGGAACAGCTCCTCTGCCATCACCCTGCACCTCACCTGGATCTTCCAGAGGTACCTCGGGCACGGCCAGGGGGAGCCAGCGCTGCCTGCGCCCCCCTGCCCACGCTGAGCCTCTCCTGCCCGCAGGGACCTGAGCAAGGGGGGCACAGTGGAGAACGCCTACGGCAAACACAACACTGACCTGGAGGCCGGCGCGCCGCAGCGGCTGGAGCTGGCCCAGATGCTGGATGGCACCAGGGATGAGCCCGTGTGAGTGTCCCCTGAGGGCGTGACTGGACCCCTGTGCTCTGGGGGATGGTGTAACCCCACCATCACTCCTGGTGTAACCCCACCATCACTTTCCTGCAGGGTATTGCCCAAGCTCTTCCCCAAATACATCCGGGCGCCCACTGGCCTCGAAGCTGAACCTGTCAAGCAGCTGCTGCCAGGTAGGTTCTAACATGTCCCCTACAAGAGAACCAGCACTGGGTGCCACCTCTCTGAAAAAAGGGAGGACACGAGTCCCAGTGTGTCCCTCTCTAAAAAATCAGCACTGGGTGCCACCTCTCTGAAAAAAGGGAATACACGAGTCCCAGTGTGTCCCTCCCTAAAAAATCAGCGCTGGGAGCACACCAGATGGTGCCAGCGCCTGCAGGCACTGAGGACGTGAGTCCCACTGTGTCACTCCCCCCAGAAAAGTCATCCTTAAAGCTCAGCAGCCACTGTGCTGTGCCCTGACGGTGTCACCCTCTCCAGATGACGTGGAGAGCTACCTGGACGTGGAGGTGTGGCTGAAACAGGAGCGCAGGGGCTCTGGCCAGGGCCAGCACTTTGTGGAGTGGTGGGTGCTGAGGCTGAAGGACGCTCCACCCCACGAGGGCAACACCCTCCCCATGATCATCTTCAACGACAAAGTCAGCCCTCCCAGCCTGGGCTTCCTGGCCGGCTACGGGTAGGTGGAGGGTGCCGGGGTGTGGGGGATCCCAAGGGCATTGCTGGTGGATCCAGGGATCCAGGATCTGCCCCCCTTGCAGGATCATGGGGCTCTACGTGTCCATCGTGCTGGTGATCGGCAAGTTCGTGCGGGGCTTCTTCAGCGAGATCTCCCACTCCATCATGTTCGAGGAGCTGCCCTGCGTGGATCGCATCCTGAAGCTGTGCCAGGACATCTTCCTGGTGCGCGAGACGGGCGAGCTGGAGCTGGAGGAGGAGCTCTACGCCAAGCTCATCTTCCTCTACCGCTCGCCCGAGACCATGATCAAATGGACACGGGAGAGGAACTAAGGGGAAGGGGCTCCAGCCCTGCCCCTGACAGGGACATCACCGCCAATGCCTTAACCAGCACCCCCAGCTGGGGCTGCATCCCGGCCCGGGAGGCAGTGGGATGTGGGGTTCTGGGCGCTCCCTCGGAGGGAGGATGTTTTTCTGGATGTTTTTCTTACGTTGCTTTGAAGCCGTCCGACCTGCACAGACCACGTTGTGCCTTCCCGGGGAGGGGGACAGGAGGTGGCCCCCTGACCCACTGGGCACCCCTGACTGCCAGGTGGGGATGGGGGTGAAGAGCCAGCCTGTGCCCCTCCCTGCCGGCCCCAGCCCTGCTCCAGAACCAGGTTGCACTCAAGCAATAGCCACCCTCCCCGCCAGCTCCAGGATGGGGGTCTGGGGTTGTGGCCCCCCACGTTTGAGGGGGTCTGGCAGCCCCAGTTGGACTTTAGACACTTGTGACTTCGGGTTTGTTTTATTTTTTTTATTAATTCAAATGGTTTATTTATACAGATAGCAAATAAAACAAACTTGAGGCCCCCTGGCTGACAGGCAGCTGGGGCAGGGAGGTGGAGGGGACCAGGGCCCTGCACCCAAGCCCCCAATAAACGGGGTGTGGGGGCTCTCCCTGCCCTTGGCTGCGACAGAAGGGGGCTATAAAAGCAGCTGCCTGGGTGCCAGGAGTCCTCACCAACCTCTGGGGTATGCCTGAGGAGTGGCACCTGCCCCAGCAGTGCCACAGTGGGATGGAGGAGTGTCCCCCGCTGTCCCCAACCCCTTCAGCTCTTGCTGGACTCCTGGTTCTCCTGGTTCTGCTCCATCTCAGCTCTGCAAGGGACGGACACTGGATGGATACGGCCTTGGGGGCCGAGCAGGTGGGGAGGGGCCCCCACCCCCAGTACCTGCGGAGCCTGCGCTGGCCCTCGGCGCGCACGTAGGGTGGCAGCGTGTCCAGGGGACCCTGCACGAGAGGGGCTCTGAGCCTGGGCACCCCCATCACCCCCAGAACCACCCCCTGCACCCCAAAGCCTCACCAGCTCCTTGAAGGTGAGGCGGCAGCTGTAGCACAGCAGGGGGATGTAGGCAGCTTTGCTCTCCACCCTGTGGGACAGGGACGAGGACGGGGACACTCAGCGGTGCCACTGTGGTGGCCTGGGAGCAGGTGTGGCATCCTGGAATGTCCCCAGCCCATGTGCTCACCCTGCTGCTGGCTCCTCCAAGATCAGCGTGGGCTCCAGAGCCAACTCCTCCTCTGTAAGAGCCAGGGGGTCACTGAGGGGTGCACGGCTGCTCCCCAAACCCCCCGAGCCCCCCAGTGTCCCCCCTCACTCACCCCCTTCGATGTCCAGGCCACAGAGGCAGAGGAGGCAGCGCTGGGACTCACTGCTGGCCTTGGCCGGCTCTGGGCTCAGCTTCTCCCCTGTCCTGCAGCCAAAACGGGGGTTGTGGGTGCACCCCAATCCCCCCACACCCCCAGTGCCCCCACAGGACCCCCCATACCGGTACACGGTGCTGATGGTGGAGGGGAACTCCTCCTGCAGCCCCAGCAGGAAGTGTTCGACCAGCTGATGGATGCTGGGCTTCTCCCGGTGCTGTGGGAACCAACAGGGAGGGCAGGGCAGGACTGGGGTGTCCTGTCCCTGCCATGGGGACACGGAGCGTGGGCTCCCCACCCCGGGACCCCCCTACCTTGGTGAAGAGGGGCGGCACGGTGACGGTGGGGACGCTGAAGAAGAGGTTGTAGAAGGCGATCTCCTTGGCCGTGTAGTCCCGCATGGGTCTCACCACCATCACGTCACCGTGGCGCTGGTCCGTGAAGCCCTGTGGGCGCAGGGCTGCCAGGGGACTGTGCCATCCCCAAGCCACGTCCCCATGGCGTGGTGTCACCCCTTGGGCCCGGGTGCTGTCCCCAGCTCACCGTGTCCACGGCGAGGAAGGCGCCACGCCCCAGGGAGAGGTTGGTGAGGAGCTTGACGGCCACGCGCGTGAGGCTCTCGCCCGTCATCACCTTGGCGTAGCCCCTGTCCCGGGCCGTCTGCACGATCAGGTGGGTCCTGGGGACGAGGTGGCCGCGGGTCAGAGCCACCCTGCCCCCCTGGCACCGGCACCGGGCAGGGCCGGCCCCTCACCGCAGCATCTCCAGCAGCTCCTCCCGCGCCGTCGCCGTCCCCGCGGCCTCGAAGCCGCGCAGCAGCTCCCGGCTCCGGGCAGCGTCCGGCAGGCGGGGGGTGGCCGGGGGCCCTGCTGGCCTGTCCTGGGTGCTGTGACCAGGCTGAGAGGTGCCACCGTCCCCGTCCTGCCGCTGCTGCTGGATGAAGCTGTCCACAGCCTCCTTGTAGGAAGGGCTGACTGTGCTGGTGCGCTCCGGTCCCGGCTGTAAGATGGACTGGGGCAGCTCCAGCGCCTGCGGGGCAGAGAGGGATGCAGGGGGAGGTTGGGGGTGTCTGAGTGGTGGCCCTGCCTCAGCCCCTGTCCCCATGTCACCCCAGTACCTCCTCCAGGTGGATCACGTGGTAGGGGAAGCCGGTGGCCTGCAGCAGGGTCTCCATCTGGGCCAGGGTCTGCTCCCGCTGCTCCGGGCTCTGCCTGCGCACGGCTCCCTCTGGAAGGTGAGGGGACAGTGCCAGGGCTGTGGTCACATTCCCAGCCCCATTCCTGGCACAGTGCAGGGCACACTGCTGGGAGTCGGTAATGGGGCAGGGAGTGGGGCTGGGAACAGGGTAGAGAATGGACAGTGGGGCTGGGAATAGGGCAGGGAACAGACAGTGGGACAGGGAATGGCTTGGGAATGGGCAGGTGGACACGGAGCAGAGATGGGTTGGGAACAGGCAGCTGGACACGGAGCAGGGATGGGTTTGGAATGGGCAAGTGGACACGGAGCAGAGATGGGTTGGGAACAGGCAGCTGGACACGGAGCAGAGATGGGTTGGGAACAGGCAGCTGGACACGGAGCAGGGATGGGTTGGGAATGGGCAAGTGGACACGGAGCAGCAGCGTGGCTCCCTCACCCTCAACGTAGACGAGGCTGGGGATGAAGCGGAGCCTCTTGGCTGCCTCCCTGCTGAGCCCCTGGCAGAGGAGTGGGGTGAGGTGTGGGGTGAGGTGTGGGGTGAGGGGGAACGAGCCCTGCGTCCCCCAAGCCCCCCTGAGTCCCCACTCTCACCTCCTGCACCTGCCGGACCATGGCGCTGGAGGCTGGGCCCCCTGACACTGCCAGCAGCACCTGCGGGGACAGTGGGGACAGTCACCGGGGCTTGGTGCCACCCCCGGGTGCCCTGTCCGGGTCCCCCCTCCCGGTACCTTCTCTCCTGGGAAGATGACGCGGTTCTTGCCCAGCATGGCACGGAACTTGTGCACGAAGTACTCGCGGAAGCAGGCGCTGGGGACACGGGGACACGGGGACTCCTGAGCCACGGCCTGTGCCCACACCCCCAGACCCCACAGCCCAAAGTCCCCTCGATGTCCCCGACACCAATGACCCAGAGAACAACGTGCTCAGGCCCCGCCATCCCCGATAATCATCCCCATGAGCCACGTCCCCAGACATCACCGTCCCCCCTCCCCGATGTCCTCAAGACTCAATGTCCCCAAACCTTGTTTGTCCCAGACACCCAAAGTCCCCAAACCTTGAAGTCCCAGAGATCCAGTGTCCCCACCCCGACAATCCCAATGCTCCAGACACTCCACATTTGCTCTCCCTGAGAACAAACGTCCCCGATCCCTGATGTCCCCAAGTTCACAACCCTCGTTCTCAGAGACTCAAAGCCCCCATTTCTGGTGTCCCCATCCCGCTGTCCCCACCCGGTCCCTCACCGGCAGAACGGGTCCCCGACGCGGATGACGAGGGCGGCCGTGCCCTGCCCGCACTTCATGCAGGTCCGGGGGCGGCTGCGGGGACACGGCCGGTCACCGGGGACACCGCGACCCGACCCCCGGCACCGGGAGGGGAGGCGGTCCCGGTCCCCGGGCAGCACCAGCGATACCCGCGATGTTACCGGGGGATACCGGCGGTAACACTGACAGATATCAGGGGGATACCGGCAGCGGGGAATCGGAGATGGCGCTGGGGAGTACCGGAGAGATACCGGGAGCAGCCCCGGGGTCACCGGGGGACATCAGAGGCAGCCCCGGGGGATCCAGATGACACACTGGGGACAGTACCGGGGGGACACCGGGGCGGCATCATTGGGGGTATCGGGACGGGCGCATTGGGGATGTACCGGAGGCAGCACCGGGGGGATGCTCGGCGGAATACCGGGGGGTACCGGGAGCGTCCCCAGCGGTCCATTCCCGGACCAGACCGGACTCATACCTGTCTCCCGGTGCGCGGCGGCGCCGCGGCGTCTCCGCGTCCGTTCCGCACCCACCACAGTCACCCGCCACGTCGCACATGGCGGCGCCACTCGGTGGATTCCGGTGGGTCCCGGTGGGTCCCGGTCAGTCCCGGTGGGTCCCGGTCAGTCCCGGTGGGTCCCGGTCAGTCCTACGGGGACCTGCTCGGCTCGGGCCCCGCTCGGCCTCGTTCGGCTCCGCTCGGCCTCGTTCGGCTCCGCTCGGCTCGCACTCGGCTCCTCTCGGTCCCGGCCCGTCCCGCCGTGTCCCGGCGTGCTCCCGTCGCGCGGCGATGACGCGGCGGCGCCTCTCGGTGACGTCGCCCCCGCCCCGCCGGCCGCCGCCGCCGCCATGTTCCGGAGCCTGCTGGTGGCGGCGGCGCAGCGGCCGCAGGGCCCGGCCGGGCCCCCCCGCGCCGCCCCCGGGCCCGGCGCCGCGGCCGAGGCGCTGGAGGCGCAGTTCAGCTGCCCCATCTGCCTCGAGGTTTTCCACCGCGCCGTCGGCATCGCGGGCTGCGGGCACACGTGAGTCGGGGCCCGGGCGGGGGCGGCGGGGACCCCCGGGCTGAGGCGGCCCCGGGGACGGGCGCGACGCGGGGCTGGGCGCTGTGCTGGCCGTGGGATCCTTGCGAGGTCTCTGCCCGGTGACCCCGGCCGGCACCGGGACCCCCAGCCCGCACCGGGGATGGTTCAGCACCGGGACCCTCATCCCGTCCCACCCCTTCACTCCCTGTGCTCCCAGACCTGGTCCTGTCCCCAGGAACCCCAAACCCTTGTTCACGGTCCCCCCAGGATTTCGGGGACACCTTGATCCCTTTTGCCGTCTGATTTTGGGGACATTCCCAAGGGATGTGGCTTTGTTTGGAGCTCCAGCACCGCCTCACTCCTGCGTGTTTGGGGCTGGGGGCGATTCCTGAGCCCTCCGTGATCCCCCTGCTCATCCCCGCTCCCCTCGCAGGGGCTGGGGGCTCTGTCAGTCCCTGTTCCTGGGGGCTGGAGCTGGGCAGGAGGGGCCGGGAACACCAGGATCATCGGGTTTGGGGACGGGGCTCTTTTGCCTCCTCTGGGCTGCTGGGATTCCTCAGCCCCTGGATTCCTTTGCTCCCGGGGATGGAAGGACCTTGGAATGAGGTGATCCAGGCTCCTGCCTGGCCTGGATACTCAGCCCTGACTTTGGCTCCTTTCAAACCCTGCCTCGGAGCAGTGGAATTGTCTGTGCCTGCAGGGAGCTCCCTGGGGACTCCCCTGCTCCCAGTTCTCCCAGTAGGGACGCCGATCCCTGCCTTTGGAGGCATTGGGAGGCCCGGGGAGGGGGTGCCCTGCTGGGACCCTGCTGTCCCGGGGTGCTCAGGGCTGCTGTGTGCCCGCAGGTTTTGTGGGGAATGCTTGCAGCCCTGCCTGCAGGTGCCCTCCCCGCTGTGCCCGCTCTGCCGCGTGCCCTTCGATCCCAAAAAGGTGGAGAAGGCTTCCAGCGTGGAGAAGCAGCTCTCGTCCTACAAGGCTCCCTGCAGAGGCTGCAGCAAGAAGGTAAAGCTGCCTGTCCCCGTTGTCCCCATTGTCCCCATCCTCCTCTGGAATGTGTCCAGGGTCTGAGGGAGGCTCAGCGTGGAGAGAAGGAGGCTCAGGGGGGACTTCTGGCTCTGGACAACTCCCTGACACGAGGGGACAGCCAGATGGGGGTCGGGCTTTGCTCCCAGGGAACAGGGACAGAACTTCTGGGGATCCCTGCAGCCCCAAATCTCTTTCCTGCAAGGAAGGAAGGGTGGGTGCAGCACTGTGGGTTATTCCACATGGACCAGAGGTCACTCCCACCTCAGCTGAGCAAAGCCAGCTCCTGTCCTGGCTCCTGGCAGGTGTTGCTGCAGCTCCAGGAGTGTTTCTTGTCCTCCTTTTCCAGGTGACCCTGGCCAAAATGCGCTCTCACGTCTCGTCCTGCGCCAAGGTGCAGGAGCAGATGGCAAACTGCCCCAAGTTCGTTCCAGTTGTCCCCACATCCCAGCCTATTCCCAGGTATTTCTGTGCCTCGGGTAGGGAAACCTTGCATGCCCTAAAATCCGGGTCTGTGTTGTGCCTTTCCCTGGGAGGAAGAGCACAATTAGGGTTTTCCCTCCTGGCACTGCTGGTGTGGGTTTCAGAGTGTGGGGTGGGATGAAGCATCCACTGGAGCAGGGAGGGGAGGTGGGAAGGGGCTGGGCTGGCTTCTGCTGTCCCAGAGCTCTGCTGTGTTAGTTTGGGAGGAGCCAATCCAGCCTCCCCTGAGATCTGAGCTCATCCTTGCTCTCCTCAGCAACATTCCCAACCGCTCCACGTTCGTGTGTCCGTACTGTGGGGCGCGGAACCTGGACCAGCAGGAGCTGGTGAAGCACTGCATGGAGAACCACCGGAATGACCCCAACAAGGTGGTGAGTGACCCTGGGACAGCTCTGGAATTCCAGCCACACCCCGGCTGCTGTGGCATCCCAGGCTGCCAGCACGGATGTGTGTGGAAGCACAGCTGGTTTAAATCCCTTTGGGAAGTGGGGTCTGTCTCTGCTGTGTTAGAGGCTCCCTGGAATGAGCTGCCTCCATCCCCCTGTTCCTGCAAACCAGGTGGTGCTGGATTTCCTCTCCTTGTTCCCCCTGGGTTGACCAAGGTGGGGAACTTGGGATCTTCAGCACAGGAAGGATCTGGGGCTGTTGGAGGGACTCCAGAGGAGATCACCAGGTTGATCAGAGGGATGGAGCAGCTCTGCCGTGAGGAAAGGCTGAGAACACTGGCATTGTTCAGCCTGGAAAAGAGAAACTTCAGGGAGACCTAATTGTGGCCTTCCAGGACCTTCAGGAGAGGTGGAGAGAGGCTGTTGACAAGGGGAAATGGATCCAAACTGCCACAGAATTGGTTTGGGTTGGATATTAGGAGAAATCCTTCCCTGTGAGGGTGGACAGACCTTGGCACAGGTTTCCAGAGCAGCTGTAGCTGCCCCTGGATCCCTGAAGTGCCCAAGGCCAAGTTGGACAGGGCTTGGAGCACGTCAGAGGAGAGGCACCACTCACCTCTCAGGGAGGTCCCTGTGCAGGTGCCACCACTCCGTGTCCCCACAGGTGTGCCCGGTGTGCTCGGCCATGCCCTGGGGGGATCCCAGCTACAAGAGTGCCAACTTCCTGCAGCACCTGCTCCACAGGCACAAGTTCTCCTACGACACCTTCGTGGTGAGTGTCACCCTGAGCCACAGAAGGGGGCTCCCCTCCCTGTGTTCTGTTCCAGGAGGTGACACCAGCCCTTCCTGGCACACGAGTGCCACCCGTGAGACCCCCACACCCACCAGGTTGTCCTCACACACCAAGAGGAGAGGGACATTTTCCTGCGCTCCACAAAATGGATTTTTCCATGAAGCTCTTCCCCTGAGGAATTCTAACAAAAACCCCCTTTTCTTGGAGGGTTTGGGAGCAGGGGGTGGGGCCAGCCCAGCCCCAGGGTTTGGGGGGGTTTGGTTGTTGCATGTGGGGGGTCCCTGACCCCTCCTGTGTGGGGGGCAATTGTGATGGCTCAGCTTTGGCCTCAGGGGAGGCTCTGTTCCCATCCTGCTTTTATTGGATAGATGTCAGGGAAAAGAACCTCCAGGCATTTACTGAGGAGTATCCCGACTTCGGGAGCGCTGTTGGATAAATCCTGGAACTCTGAAAAACCCCTGGCCTTGCTAGAAAGCTTCGTGCTTCGGCCTCAGCTTGTGTGGGCATGTTCCATCCCTCCTGCCAGGGGGGAGATTCCAGGCAGGAGAGGGATGTGGGCACAAGGGACACCCCAAAGAGCACGGGCGGCATTCCTGGGATCTGTGCGCCAGAGGGATGTGGGCACAAAGGACACCCCAAAGAGCACGGGTGCCACTCCTGGAATGGAGGCTCCATGGCACAACCGGGAGCGGGCAGGGCTCCGTGGGCACAGCTGCCCTGGCTGTGCCAGCTCTCCTGAGCTCCCCTGTTTGATTTTCAGGATTACAACATCGACGAGGAGGCAGCGTTGCAGGCGGCCCTGGCTCTGTCCCTCTCTGAGAACTGAGGCTGATCCCTGCCCTGGCTCCTGCACACCCCAGGAGCCCTCCGGAGCCCCGCTGCTGCCTCTGTTCCCGCTGCAAATCCCACCTTGTTTAAGAAGGTGGAGCCTCTTCAGTTGTCACAGTGAGTGAGCAGAGGCCTCTGGAGAGAGCAGCCTGTGCCTCAGGGCTGGGATCAGTCCTTGGACAGGCATTTCGTGTCCGTGTTGGGAGCAAATCCCTTTGTCCAGATCTATTTATTATCAGATGCTTTTTGGCACACTCGTCCCTGCTCTCTCTTGCAACAGAATAGGTACCTGAAGCTGACAGACTGGATGCCAAACACCCTATTTTGGGACTGGAATCAGCCACATCCTTTTAAAAAGGAGGAAGGCAGCACGGAGCATCTTTTTTTAAACTCTCCAAGGATTTTTCTAGAGATGTCAGGCTGTCCTGACCCCCGTGCTGGAGGCTGGAGCTGCCTCCTTCACCTGAATCCCAGGATGAGACTGAAGAGTGGTTCAGAGGAGCCCTCGAGGATGGCACCCAGCATCCAGGGAAACCCTCCCCTCCTCGTTTTGTACCGGCTCTTGGGATACCAAATCCTTGGTTTTTCTACACGAAGCAGCACGAAGCCTTTTCCACGTTTTCTAGAGCGGGGTCAGAAGCTGTTCCCCTCCTCACTGCAATACCTGCCACCCAGGACAAGAGTATTTTTATGGAACATTATTAAGAAAGTTTATTTTTTACACAAATAACCCAAGCAGATGAACACGTGGATTGGGAGTGGGGTGAGGCAGGAGCTGGATCCCAGAGCGGCAGGTTGGACTCTGAGGTGGGGGGAAGTGCAGGGATCTTTCTGGGACATCCCTGGATATTTCTGGGCCATTCTGGGATATTTCTGAGCCTTTCCTGGATATTTCTGGGCCTTTCCCTTCCCTCACCAGAATTCCTCTGCCTGTGAGGGAGCAGGCAGGATCGTTGTGCCACGCTGGCACTCGGCAGGAGCAGCTGGATTGGATCCAGCTGCTGGTTGCCCATGGAATGTCTGTCCATGCAGGATCCCAAGCTCCTTATCCCCCAGAAGTAAAGGATTGCATCTCCCTGTTGTAAGCCCTCCCTGGGAATGGGGTGCTGTTGATCCGAGGTGCTCCACAGCATCCTGGTGATCCCTGTTCCCCCTGCCCTTCCTCTCAGCCCTGCCTGCTGCTGCTGGAGTTGGCTCTGGAGGGCTGGGAGAGGCTGCCAGGGAGATGGCAGCGGCCACGGGATGAGCCCGAGGCTCCCTGTGGTGGACCTGAGGGAGGGGGCGATTCCCGTGGTGCTGCCTTCCCTCAGAATTGCAGGGAAGGGGAGTGGGAGAGGCCTCCTCTGCTCTCCCTGCTCCGAGAATTCCTGAGCTTTATCCAAAACCTGGCTCCAGCTCTGCCCTAGCAATACTGGCTTGGGTTTTGTTTTGATTTTCACAGAACTGGATGATTTTGGGATGTGCAGCCCTGCGAGGAGCATGCAGGGAGCCCTGAGCTCCCCTGGCAGGGCAGGGCAAGGGCTGGAGCTGCCCCCTCCCCTTCCTGGAGCCAGGCCAGCCAGGAGGGGTGGGATCTTCTTTACCTGCCCAGCACTGCTGGCTCCTGGAGGACGTTCCTGGTGGGATGGAGAGCCCTGGCATCTTCCAGGAGGGACCCAGGAGCGTTTCCCTGTCCTGTGCTCAGCTGGGACCCTCAGCTGCTGCAGCAGCCTCCGTGTGAGCTGTGTGCTGTTGGGCCTCGGGCTCCTTCCCTCTCTGCTCCTTTTCCTTCTCTTTTTTGCCCCGCAGAGACAGAACAGGGGCAGCAAGAGCTGCTTTTGTAAAGCACTTTAAGGCCCTGGGTGTGAGGGGCCACGCCAGGCCGTGCCAGGGCTCCCTCCCTCTGTGCCAGGGATCCGTGGATCCTGCCGGCTGTGCCCGCCAAGTGCGTCACCCACCACTTTTTTGCATAATTAGAACTTTTAACGAGCCGTCCTGTTTTTTGAAGAAGAATTAACTCGATGACGTATTTGTAGCAAACCATTTTTCTCAATAAAGGCAGTTTCATCCAGGCCTGGCCTCCGAGGGGGGAAGCACTGAAGGGATCCTGGGGCACTGGGATGTGCAGGTGGCCCTGAAGGCTCTGGGACCACTCAGAGAGCTCTGAGCGTGTTTGGAGCACTCAGAGAGCACTTGAGGGTGTTTGGAGCGCTGGGCTGTGAAGGTTACGGGGATTTTGGGGGCACTGGAGGTGTACTGGGAACACTGGGACGGTACTGGGGACACTGGGTAACACTGGGGCAGTGGGTGCTGGAGGCAGAGCGGTGCGGGCAGCAGTGGGAGCCGTACCGGGGGCAGAACCGGGCCGGTACCGGCAGCACCGGGAAGGTACCGGGAGCACCGGCAGCATCTGCGCATGCGCGGTTCTTGCCCAATTCAAAAATGGCGCTCCGCAGGCCACGCCCATCACGCTCATGGGGCGGGGCCTCCCGTGGTCCGATCGCTGCCATTGGCTGTTTGGAACCGTGTGCTGCGCTCTCGGCCAATGGCGAGGCGCGTCCCGCCGCAGCCCACGGTCACGTGGGTGGCGCGTGGGCGGGGCCTGAGGGCGGCCGGCGGTGGCGGCGGCGATGGCGGCGGAGCGCGGGGTGGCCATGGCCACCTGCACGGCCCCCGTGAACATCGCCGTCATCAAGTACTGTGAGTACCGGGGGACGCGGGCCGCGGGCGGGCTTGGCACCGGCGCGGGGGCCGCGGGGGCACAAGTTCCGGGCTGTGCGGGGTGTGCCGTGTCTGGCTGTGCCTTGACAGGAGGCACTGCCGGGCCAGGCCGTGCTGCCCTGTGTCCCTGCTTGCCACTCAATCCCAGCCGTGCCGTATCATCCCGAGCTGCGCCATGCCGTGCCAAGCGCTGTTGTGGCATGCTTTGCTGTGTCCATCAGTGCCAAACTGTTCCGTGCCACTCCTAGCCGTGCCATGCCATTCCTGGCTGTGCCATGGCATTTCTAGCCATGCCATTCTAAGCTGCTCCATGGCATGCCAAGAGCTGTTGTGCCATGCTTTGCTGTGTCCATCAGTGCCACTCCTGGCTGTGCCATGCCACTCCTGGTTGTGCCATGCCATTCCTGGCTGTGCCATGCCACTCCTGGTTGTGCCATGCCATTTCTAGCCATGCCATTCCAAGCTGCTCCATGCCATACCAGGTGCTGTCATGCCATGCTTTGCTGTGTCTATCAGTGCCATCAAACTGTTCCATGCCATTCCAAGCCGTGCTGTCTTGCAGGGGGTAAGCGTGACACCGACCTCATCCTGCCCATCAACTCCTCCCTGAGTGTGACTCTGCACCAGGACCAGGTGGGTCAGCATCAGGATCAGGGCTGGGATCAGGTTTAGGATCACTCCCAGCCGTTCAGGGGTGCTGAGCCCCCTCCCTCTCTCCCCACAGCTCAAGACCACCACGACGGCGGCCGCCAGCCGGGATTTCACGGAGGACCGGCTGTGGCTCAACGGGAAGGAGGCGGATGTGGGGCACCCGCGGGTGCAGGCCTGTCTGCGCGAGGGTGAGCGTCCCCTGCCCGGGGCTGTCCCCGCTGTCCCTGCTGTCCCCTGACCCCGCTGTCCCGGCAGTGCGGCGCCTGGCCCGGAAGCGCCGCGGGGGCGGGGAGGACACTGCTGCTCTCAGCCTCTCCTACAAGATCCACATCGCCTCCGAGAACAACTTCCCCACGGCCGCCGGGCTCGCCTCGTCCGCCGCCGGCTACGCCTGCCTGGGTGCGTGTGGGACCGGGCACTGCCCGGGGGGTGGCCCTGGTCTGTCCCCCCCTTGGCTGGGAGGGGTGGCGGGGGTGTCCCCTTGCTGTGGCCTGTGGCTGTATGGCATGGAGGGCACTGGGAGGGGGTGACAGGGGCATCCCCTCTGTGCTCCAGCTGGCCCAGCTCTGTGTTAGCAGCAGGAGGGGTGTAACAGGGCTGTCCCCTCTGCCTGTCCCTGCAGTGTCAGCGCTGGCCTGGCTCTGTGTTAGCAGCAGGAGGGGTGACAGGGCTGTCCCCTCTGCCTGTCCCCGCAGTGTCAGCGCTGGCACGGCTCTATGGCCTGGAGGAGGAGCTGTCCGAGGTGGCCCGGCGGGGCTCGGGCAGTGCCTGCCGCAGCATGTTCGGGGGCTTCGTGCAGTGGCAGCGCGGGGAGCGCCCCGATGGCACTGACAGCCTGGCCCTGCAGGTGGCCCCCGAGACGCACTGGCCGGAGCTCCGCGTCCTCGTCCTGGTGGTGAGGGGCTGGCAGGGGATCTGGGTGGGATTTGGGACTCAGGGGGCTCAGGAGGGGCTGTGTCCCACTGTCTGTGTCCCCCCAGGTCAGTGGGGAGAAGAAGCCGGTAGCCAGCACGGCAGGGATGCAGACCAGTGTGGAGACCAGTCCCCTGCTGAAGGTAGGGGGACATGGGACTCATCCTGCCTGGGCAGGGACAGGGTCCCCTTTCCCTGGGAATGGGGCTGGAGGGTGTGCAGTGACACCCAAAGTGTCATGGTGCTGTGGGTGTCACCAAATTAGAGTGACAGTGACCTTCCCACTGTGGGTGTCACCAAATTCAGGGTGACCACAACCCACCTCATGTGGATGTCACTGAATTGGGGTAACTGTGACCCTCCTGCTGTGGATGTCACTAAACTGGGGTGGCCACAGCCTATCTGCTGTGGCTGTCACTGCTTTGGGGTGACCACGACCCGCCTGCCGTGGGTGTCACTGAGGTGGACTGACGGTGACCCCCCTGCTGTGGCAGCACCGGGCAGAGGTGGTGGTCCCCGAGCGCCTGGCCCAGATGATGCAGCACATCCGGGACCGGGACTTCGAGGGCTTTGGCCAGCTGGCCATGAGGGACAGCAACCAGTTCCACGCCACCTGCCTCGACACCTTCCCACCCATCTTCTACCTCACGGACCTGTCGCGCCACATCATCGCGCTGGCACACCGCTACAACGCCCACCACGGCCACACCAAGGTACTGCCAGGGCCCCGGGGCTGGCACGGCGCCCCGGCCCTGCCCCAGGTCCCCACGTCCCCTCACTGCCACCACAGGTCGCCTACACCTTCGACGCCGGCCCCAACGCCGTCATCTTCACGCTGGCCGACACCGTGGCCGAGTTTGTGGAGGTGGTGAGGCGCAGCTTCCCCCCTGCCACCAACGGGGACCGGTAAGGGGCCCTCCCTTCCCACTGGGAGGATGGGGACATGCTGGGGACACGGGCACTGAGCACTCGCCGTGCCGCAGGTTTGTCCGGGGGCTGCCTGTGGGCTCAGCCGCGCTGTCTCAGGAGCTGGCGGCCGCCGTGCTCACCGAGCCCGTGCCGGGGGCTGTCCAGTACATCCTGCACACCAAGGTGAGGGCTGGGGGGCTGCGGGAGTGTGACTGGGGGGACACAGCCCCTGAGCCCATCCCTGGCCCCAAGGGGGTGGTGGGACCCCACTGCTGTCCCCAGGGTTGTCCAGGACCCCATCCCTGTCTCAATTCCTAGGGCAGTGTGTAGCACCCTGGCCATATCCCGAAGGCTGTGTGTGGGACCACAACCCTGTCCCCATCCCCAGGGGGGTGTGTAGGGCCCTGTCCCCATCCCCAGGGCTGTGTGTGGGACCCCAAACCTGTCCCCGTCCCCAGGGCTGTGTGTGGGACCCCAACCCTGTCCCCATACCCAGGTCTGTGTGTGGAACCCCATCCCCAGGGGGGTGTGCAGGACCCCATTTCTGGACATGTTCTCACTGGCACGACCCATGGGGTGACCTTTTGGGGTCTGTGGGGTGCAGAGCTGCCCCCCACCCACAGCGGGGGCGCCCTGCAGGCAGTGGGGCTCCCCGGTGGCCCTGACCCGTGTCCTGCCCCACAGCCTGGCCCTGGTCCCCAGCTCGTGGATGACCCCAGCCAGCACCTCCTGGGAGCGGATGGGCTGCCCCGGAGCCGTGCCTGACCCCGGTGACACTCTGGGACAGCCGGGACACACCGGGGCCGCTCTGCCGGTGCCACCAGCGGGGCTCGGGACCCTGAGCCAGGCCTGCTGCAGAGCTGTCCCCAGCCCTGGGGCAGGATGTGACCCCGGGGCTGGTTTTTAATCTTTTGTATGGAAATAGAGGGTTCCTGTTTCCAGTGCTGTTTTGGGGTGTCGGGTTCTGTGTGTGGTGCTGGGGGGGAACGGCGGCAGCCAAAAGGGAGGGCAGGAGGTGAGGACAGCCCTAGGGCTGATCCTGTTCCTCTGCACAGCCCTGCCACCCCACATGACCCCTGTGTCCCTTGTGGGGCATCTTCTGTCCCATATGTCCCCCGGCTGTCACTGATCCGTGTCCCTTGCACATCGCACATCCCTTGCAGGGCTGATCCTGTCCCATCCCTCAGATGTCCCTGCTGCCGGGTCGGATCCTGTCCCCCCGCAGGGCCCCCGGGGCCGATCCTGTCCCCCCGGATCGGGCTGCCCCTGTCCCTCCGCGCCGCCCTTGTCACCGGCCGTGTCCCTGTGTGGCCCCGGGCCGGTGCCGCGTCCCCGCGGGGGCGTGGCCTGTGTGAAGGGGCGTGGTCAGCACGAGGGGGCGTGGCCTGCGGTGGTAGCGCCGCGCCCGCCTTCCGGGTCGGGCCGGGCCGAGCGGAGCCGAACCGGGACGGGCCGGGCCCCGCCGAGCTCCGCGGGCAAAGCACACCGAGCCCCAGCGGGCGAACCGAGCCGAACCGAGCCGAACCCTCCCGGCTGAGCCGAGCCGGACCGGGCCGGGAGCAGCCGAACCCGCTCGGACCGAGCCGAGCGGAGCCGGGAGCAGCCGAAGGCGCTCGGCCGGCCGGCGCCGCTGCGGGCCATGGGGCAGATCGAGTGGGCCATGTGGGCGAACGAGCAGGCGCTCGCCGCCGGGCTCAGTGAGTACGGGGGGCTGGGGGCTTGGGGGAGCCGGCGCTGGGCGAGTGGAGCGGACCCGGGCACTGCAGAAAGTCCCGGGGCGCTGCAAGGAGTGAGCGGGGATGCCGAGCCCAGGGAGGGGATGCTGAGCCCCGGGGGTGCCCCCAGACACGGCCCCGGGGGTCGGGGAAGGGGTCCCGGTCCCACCGGGCTGGGAGGTACCGGGGGCTGCGGGCGGGAGGCGCTGGGGACGGCCGGGAAGTCCCGGCCCAGGCTGGAGCCTCCGCTTCCTCCTTTTCTCTTCCTCCTCTGCCTTCTCTTCTTCGGTTCCGTCTTCTCCTCCTCCGCTCTCCTCTTCCTCCGGCCACGGGGCCAAAAATCTCCGCAAAGGCCCTGGAGTTTCCTGAATGCGGGGATCCCGCACGCATCTCCGGCATCCCGCATGTTGGAGCCCTCGTGGAACCCCCAGTTCCCTCCCCTGGTTCCAGGGGTCCCCAGGGCCGTAATCCCAGTTTGGGGGTTTGCTCAGGGCTGTACCCTGAGTTTGGGGGGGCATGTCCTCAGTTCGGGGCTGTATCCGGGGTTTTGGGAGCTGTATCCCATGATTTGGATCCTGGTTCTGGGGTTGTATCCCGGGTTGGGGTCGGTATCCCGGGCCGGGGTCGGTGTCCCGGGCCGGGGTCGGTGTCCCGGGCTGGGGCCGTGTCCCGGTCTGAGCGCTCCATCCTGGCTGTCCCTGCAGTCCTGCTGACCGGCGGGATCGTGGCCGTGGCGGGGCAGTTCAAGGGCTGGTACTTCGCGGCGTATTCCATGTATCCTTCCCAGCAGCATTCCCGGCGCTGGGCTGCGGGAAAACCCTGTCCCGATCAGGGTGGGAGGCCTGAACGGTGTGGGGGGGTCACATCCTTCTCTCCCCGCCCTGGTCGCAGCCGTGCTCTCCCTGCCCCACACAGCCCCTTTGGGGACGGGGGTTGTTCTTGGGGCCATTCCCGCTCCCATCCCGGTTTTCCTTGACGCCCGGCAGCGCGGCCGGAGTCCTGGTGTGCCTGCTCGAGTATCCCCGGAGCAAGCGGAAAAAGGGCTCCACCATGGAGCGGTGGTGAGTGCTGGGGCTCCTGGCACCCCCGAACGCCGGGATGTGGGAGCAGAGCTGGGTCCCGCGGGTGGGTTCCTTGCAGAGATGGGGGTCCCCGGAGGCTGGGTGTCCCCCCAAGGTGGGGACACCCCCTGTGACCCCCTGCTGTCCCCCCGCAGTGGCCAGAAGTACCTGACAGCCGTGGTGAAGCTGTTCGGGCCCCTCACCAGGAATTATTACGTCCGAGCCGTCCTTCACGCCGCGTGAGTGGGGTGCAGGGTTGGGACGGGGGGCTGGGGACCCCCAGCTCCCTCTGAATGCCAAATCTCTGTCCCAGCCTGGCTGTCCCTGCCGGTTTCCTCCTCTCCACCATCCTGGGCACCGTCTGCCTGGGCATCGCCAGCGGCATCTACCTGCTGGTGAGTGCAGAGGGGCTTTGGGGACTGGGAGGAGGAGGAGGGCACCCCTAAACCCATGGGCTGGTGCTTCCATGTGAATTCCAAGAGCATTCCCAGACTGAGCTGCAGGAATACCCTGTCTCGATCGGGGTGGACAGAGGGTCCCATCCTCCTCCCCCCCTCTGCTCCCAGCTGTGCTTTCCCTGCCCTACACCGCCCCTTTCTGGGGTGGGGGTTGTTCCTTGGCACTGTTCCCCACCCCACAGGCTGCGGTTCGAGGGGAGGAGTGGAGACCCATCGAGCAGAAGCCCCGGGAGAGGCCGCAAGTGGGGGGCACCATCAAGCAGCCCCCCAGCAACCCCCCGCCCCGGCCCCCGCCCAACGCCCGCAGGAAGCAGCCGGAGGTGGGGGGGCAGGTGAACCCCATCCCCGTGGAGGTGGAATAACAGGGGATCCTCCTGCCCCTCTGCCCTGCTCCTGCTCCTGCTTCCCAGCTGCTGGATCCACTGCAGGGGACGAATCCTGGGGATCCCCAGAACCCCAGGGGTGCTGAGCTCCCTGGTGTGGGTCCTCAGCTCCTGGTGATGCTCAGATCCCTGCGGTCATCAGGGATTCCCAAATCCCCAGGGATGCTGTGGGGTCCCCAGCTCCTGGGCATCTCCAAATCCCCAGCAATCCTCAGCTCTTTGTAGGATTTCCATCTCCTAGGGATCCCCAAATCCCCTAAGATGCTCAGCTCCCAAATTCCCAGCGATGTGATGCTCCCTGTGGGGTTTCCAGGCTCCAGGGGCTTCCCAGCTTCTGGAGATCCCCAAATCCGTGGGGGATCCCAGATCCCCAATTCCCTATGGGGTCTCCAGCTTCCAGGAGCTCCCCAGCTCCTGACCTCCCCAAATCCCCAAGGATGTTCAGCTTCCTGTGGGGTCTGCAGCCCCCGAAGGCTTCCCAGCTCCTAAGGATCCCCCAAATCTTTGGGGATTCTCAACTCCCTGTGAGTCTCCTGTTTCCAGGGGCTCCTCATCTCCTGGGAAACCCCAAATCCCTGGACATGCTCAGCTCCCTGAGGGTCCCAACTCTCCAAGCACCCCCAGATCCCTGTGGAACTCCAGCTCTCAGGGAATCCCCAGCACCCCGGGGGGATCAGGCAGCTCCGACTCTCCCTGGTTTTTGTCATTTCTGCAGTTGCTGTTGCAATAAAAAGTGGGAAAGGCACCGGCCTCCCCTGCCTCCTGCTCCAGGGGGAATCCCCCCATTCCTGCCCTGCTCCTGGGGTGGCTGGGACAGGACTGGGGAGGTGTTTTGAGGGCAAACAGCGCAGTTACGGGCAAATCCAGGTTGTGTAGAGTATGGCCATGGTAGGGACCCCTCCCAAAATCCTTCTGGAGCCAACAGTGGGGTGGAACTGGGAGGGCCCCACACTGGAGCTGCACAGAGAGTCCCAAAGGAACCCCCAAATCCTGGGATAACCCCAGCAGGGAGTGTGGGGAGCATTCCCCTTTCCACGCATGAGTGCTGGAAGTTCCCCGGTGTGATGTGGGTGCCAAATCCCCGATCCCACTGGGATCAGCAGCTGCTCCAGGTCCCCCTCTGCCCCCTCCCCACACAGACCCCGGCCCCTCAGGGGGTGCAGGTGGCCCAGGGCCCCCAGGCGCTGCCAGCACAGGTGCAGTGGCCCTGGCAGGTGGCACCAGGTCCGTGGGATGCGGTGCCCGGGGGCAGAGCCATGGGAAAGGTGTGGGTGTCGGGGTGCCAGGGCTGGGTCCCCCCGGGGCGGGGGGTGTGGGGCACCCCGGTGCCCTGCCGCCCTCCCCGTCACCTCCCAGTTTATCCTGCCCTGCTGCACTGGGTGCGCTGGTGCTCTGCCCACCGTGCAGGGGCTGAGGGGTGTCCCACGGCTGTGCTCTGTCCCTTGTGCCCCAACTCCCACCATCCCATTGCCCCAGCCGGGAACAGAGTGAGGACTGTGCCAGGGCTTTTATTTGTTGGCTTTTATTTGCAGCATTAAATAGCACCAGGGAGGAGACAATAAATAGCTTTTTGGGGGAATAAATAACCAGTGAGTGCCTGGACAGCACTCACAGGGTCCTCGAGCACCGTGGGCCGATGCTGGCCCTGGAGTCACAGCCATGGCAATAAATAGGGGGTACAAAAAGCCCCCCGGCAGCAAGGCTTATAAATAACTCATAAATAACCAGGGGAGGGGACGCCCTGGCGGGGTCGGGTGCTCTAAAACAAGCACGGGCGGGGCCGGGCGGTGACACGGTCACGCTCGGGGCGGGCTCAGCGCACGGTGCGGGGCAGGACGCAGGTGCAGCCCACGGGCACTCGGATGTAATCCACCTCCAGCGACACCAGCCCCGGCGCCGCGGGCCGCGGGCACGGCTTGCGCCGCAGCACCAGCACGGTCTGGTGGATGGTCACCGAGTTGAGCGACGTGGTCTCCCGGCCGGTTTTCACGTCCACGCAGCCGCTGCACAGGCACTCGGCGAAGGCCAGCTTGCGCGGGTAGCGGTTCTCGTCCTCGTCGATGCTGCGGGGACACGGCGACACCTTCCCTTGTGCCGCCGGCTCTTCGCAGCCGGCGTCACCGGGCGGGAAGGGCGGGCAGGGAACAGCCGAGGGGCCGGGGTGCGGTCGGTACTCACCGGTAGCGCCACGGGGAGATGGAGCGCTCGTGGGGCTCGCTGCGGAGCCCGGAGCGCAGCGACAGCGCGGGGCAAGCGGGCGGGCGGTGCCGCCGCCGCCGCTCCGGCCCCTCCGGCCGCTCCAGCTGTTCCAGCTGTTCCAGATGCGGCACCAGCTGCACCGAGGCGTGGCGGGCCCAGCGCAGGCTGCGCCCCAGGAGCTGCCCCGGAGCGTCGTCCCCCAGCTCGGCCCCGCTGTAGCAGCGCACGGAGGAGTGGACGGAGCCGCCCGCGGGGCGCCGCAGCCCCCGGCACTGCCCCAGCACCGCCAGCAGGGCCAGGGCACCCAGCCAGCCCTGCGGGGACAGCACAGCGTCAGTGACAGCCGGGGGGACAGGACAGAGAGCACAGGGTCAGTGACAGCCAAAGGGACAGGACAGAGAGCGCAGGGTCAGTGACAGCCGAGGGGACAGGACAGAGAGCGCAGGGTCAGTGACAGCCGGGGGGACAGGACAGAGAGCACAGGGTCAGTGACAGCCAAAGGGACAGGACAGAGAGCGCAGGGTCAGTGACAGCCGGGGGGAAAGGACAGAGGGCTCAGGGTCAGTGACAGCCGGGGGGAAAGGACAGAGAGCGCAGGGTCAGTGACAATCGAGGAGACAGGACAGAGAGGACAGGGTCAGTGACAGCCGGGGGGAAAGGACAGAGAGCGCAGGGTCAGTGAAAGGCAAAGGGACAGGACAGAGAGCGCAGCGTCAGTGACAGCCGGGGGGACAGGACAGAGAGCACAGCGTCAGTGACAGCCGAGGGGACAGGCACACACAGGACACTGTCAGTGACACCCCAAGGGACAGGCACACACAGGACACTGTCAGTGACACTCAAAGGGGACAGGCACACACAGGACACTGTCAGTGACACCAAAGGGACAGCCACACACAGGACACTGTCAGTGACACCAAAGGGACAGCCACACACAGGACAGGGTCAGTGACACTCAAAGGGGACAGCCACACACAGGACAGGGTCAGTGACACTCAGAGGGGACAGGCACACAAGGAGGGTTGGACAGGCAGGGACACAGCAGAGCTGTCCCCACAATGTGACTGAGTGTGCACCCACACGGCCCCTGCGGCCTGGGAGTGTCTGTAGATCCCTCTATCATCTATTTATCTATCCCTATATGTCTCTATATGTATAATCTATAAATCCATATATTTCTATAGATAGATATTTCTATGTCTTTAGAATATCTCTGTATTTTTATCTGTACTTGGATATCTCCAGATCATCTCGGTATCTCTGTGTGTTCCCATCTAGATATTTATATACCCATATCTGCCTTTATATCTCTATGTCCATATCAGTAAATCTATACCTATATATCTCTATATTTATATCTATATCAATATATAGATATATCTGTATCTCTATATATTTCTATCTATGTATCCCATCCCTAAGAAACGATCACACCCTTGTGCAGACGTGCTTGGATACACAAAATATCCCACAATATCCACACTCAAACTTTGTACATGCACAGCAACACATGGAGGTTTAAACACATACACACAAATATATAAATATAGATATATTTATATTTATATATTTATATATTTATATATTTATATATTTATATATTTATAATACATTTATATTTTTATTTATTTATATATTTATAATACATTTATATTTTTATTTATATATAAATGTATTAAAATATAAATTTATTAAAAAATAAATATAGAAATACAGAGAGGAACAAAACCCCACATGTGTGTATATGCACACACACACACAGATGTCACATCATCCACCCCCAAAAATGGCTCAGGTGTGCAGGACAGGGGCACACACAGCGTGTGACACACACACAGACACACACCTGTATGCACACAGAATATATTTGTATATCTATATATTTGGATTGGTGTGTATGTATATAAATTTTATATATATATACAAATATATATATATATTATTTGCAGCATTTATATATATATATACACATATATATATACACACATGCAGAAAAAAACACACAGAGCTGTAGACACCCAGAACACAGAATATACATTTATATATTTGTACATTAGGTATGTACAGGCAGAGGGCCAGCACACACCTAGAGACCCCAAAGCTGAGCACACCCCACACAGAACTGCACATATGCACAGGGCATCCATGGATATATTAAATAAATATAAAAATAAATGTAAAAATAAAAATAAAAATAAAAATAATAATTAAAAAATAAATATAAATATAAATATAAATATAAATATAAATATAAATATAAATATAAATATAAATATAAATATAAATATAAATACAATGTATAAACTAAAATATGTAAAATATGTAAAATAAATATTTATTAGATAACATTATATAATATGTATAATATATAAAATATATATAATTGTAACCTTATATATAATATAAAATATATAAAATAAATATTTCATATATAACATTATAAATACTATATACTATACACTATATTATGTATAATATATAATTCATAATATAGCATATAGAATATAGAAGATATAGTATAGAATATATAATCTGTAAAATATATGGTATATTGTGTATATAATATATCATATAATGATATAATATATATAATCTACACAACATGTATAATAAAATCTACAGAGTATATGCATAATATATAACACACACAATATATAATATATATAATTTAACATAATATACTCTCTATATAATCTATAATATATAATATAGACTATATAAAATCTAATATATAATATATGATAAATGACATAATATATATGGTATAATATATATTATATACTATATACTTTATACCACACACTATATACTACACATTATAATATATTCTCTATATTATATATAATACTGTATATAGGTATCTATATTAATCTATATTTATACATATTATATAATATTGTATACTATAATAATATATATTAAATATTATATATTATAGATATGTACACTCTAGCACATGGATATATCCATATATTTTAAAACACATAATATATTATATATGTGTATATATATATGAATATAAAGCACAGTATACATCTATATTATATATAGATGTGTATATTTATTTATATATTTTAAATTTATATATTTTATATGTACATATAGCACAGTATACATAAATACATATGTATACTGTCTCTATATTTATAGTTTTATATTTATTTTTATATTTATTTTTATATTTTAATATTTCTATAAAATATTTTTAAATATTTCTCTACGTATGCACAGCACAGTGTGCACTCCCTGCCCTGTGCAGACACAGAAATCACCTGCACGTGTGGGAAAGGGACATTAAAGAGAGGAGAAACAGCCCCGGGACCCAGAGAAATGATGGGAAGATATAATGCGAATAAAGAAAATAGAAATACGTATAATAAAAATAAATAATAAAAGTAATAAAGAAATAATAAGTAAATAAAGTAATAAAATAAGTTTAAAAAAACCTTAAATAGAATAACAAAATAATTTAGAAACCAGTATAAACATATATATATATATTTATATTTATATTTCTATTTCTATTTCTATTTCTATTTCTATTTCTATTTCTATTTCTATTTCTATTTCTATTTCTATTTCTATTTCTATTTCTATTTCTATTTCTATTTCTATTTATATTTATATTTATATTTATATTTATATTTATATTTATATTTATATTTATATTTATATGTAGAGGTATAGGTATAGGTATAGGTATAGGTATATTTATAGCTATATTTATAGCTATATCTATAGCTATATTTATAGCTATATTTATAGCTATATTTATATATATATACTTAAAGATTTTTAGAATTTAGGTATATCAAATAAACACAACTATAAACAGTATAAGTAACTGAATGTATAAAGGAATAGATAATGTAAAGAAAAGGATAAAGCAAAGAAATAGAGAGTATAAATATATATAGGAAATGAAAATGAAATAGGAAATTAAAACAACAAATAAAAATAACGTGAAATTGGATATAAATAAATATGAAATAGCATCTCTGCAGTAATAAATAAATAAAAATCTGCACACACACACAGAGGAACAGGCACAGCACCCAAGAGCCCCTTGCACAGCACTGAGAGGGATAGAAATATATAAAAATACAGATAAATACACACAAACACACATAAACACACACACACAGAGCACTGAGAGGGATAGAAATATATATAAATACAGATAAATACACACAAACACATAAACACACACACAGAGAACTGATGGATATAATTATATAAAAATATAGATAAATACATACAAACACATAAACACACACACAGAGCACTGATGGATATAAATATATAAAAATACAGATAAATACACACAAACACACATAAACACACACACAGAGAACTGATGGATATAATTATATAAAAATATAGATAAATACATACAAACACATACAAACACACACACAGAGCACTGATGGATATAAATATATAAAAATATAGATAAATACATACAAACACATAAAACACACACACAGAGCACTGAGAGGGATAGAAATATATAAAAATATAGATAAATACATACAAACACATAAACACACACGCAGAGAACTGACGGATATAAATATATAAAAATACAGATAAATACACACAAACACACATAAACACACACACAGAGCACTGATGGATAGAAATATATAAAAATATAGATAAATACATACAAACACACATAAACACACACACAGAGCACTGACGGATATAAATATATAAAAATACAGATAAATACACACAAACACATAAACACACACACAGAGCACTGACGGATATAAATATATATATAAATATGGATAAATACTTATAAACACATATAAATGTGTTTATATGTATTTATCACATACATACACACACAGAGCACTGAGAGGGATATAAATATATATAAATACAGATAAATACACACAAACACATAAACACAGAGAGAGAGCACTGACAGGGAGATATATATATATATATATATATATATAAAAATATATAAATACATGCAAACACACATAAACACACACAAAGCACTGACATGGGTATAAATATATATAAATACAGATAAATACAAACACGTATAAACACACACACAGAGCAATGCCCTTATAAATAAATAAATTTTTTAAAATATATATATTTATATAAATAATATATAAAATATAAATATATATATAAATATAAATATATAAAAACACATAGAAATATATATAAACACACACAGAGCACTGACATGGGTATAAATATATAAATATATAAATATATAAATATATATATAAATATATAAAATATATATATATAAAATATATATATATAAAATATATAAAAATACAAATAAATACATACAAAGACATAAACACACACACAGAGCACTGACATGGGTATAAATAAATAAATAAATAAATATATAAATATATATATATAAAAAAATATAAAAATACAAATAAATACATACAAAGACATAAACACACACACAGAGCACTGACATGGACAGAAACAGATATAAACACATGAGGTGGGAAATGGATTTGTGGAGAATTCTCAAAGCCTGACAGGAGGCTCACACAGTCTGTATCTGTATGCAAACTTCGAGATATAAAATGGGGACTTAGAAAAGAAATAAAATTAATAAATAAAATAATAATAAAGGAATAAATAAAAATATTAACTATAATTATAATAAAAAATTATATAAAATATGGGAAAATATACATGTGTATTAATATATATAAAAATAATTATATATATATATATAATATATATATAGAAATACAGATACATACAGATAAACACGAATAAACACAGATGGACACAGCACAGACCAACAGTGCACACACACACAGAGCACTGACATGGGTATAAATAAATATAAATACAGATAAATACATACAAATACATACAAACACACGCAGCACTGACATGGATATAAATAAATATAAATACAGATAAATACATACAAACACATATAAACACACACAGCACTGACACAGATATAAATATGGATAAACATAGATAAATACAGATAAATACACACAAACACATAAACACACACAGCACTGACATGGAGATATATATATATATATATATACAAAAATACATACAAACACACATAAACACACACATAGAGCACTGACATGGATATAAATATATATAAATATATAAAAATATAGATAAATATAGATAAATACATACAAACACGTAAACACACAGAGCACTGACAGGGATATAAATATATATTTATATATAAATATATAAATATATATAAAAATACAGATAAATACATACAAACATATAAACACACACAGAGAGCACTGACATGGATATAAATATATAAAAATATAGATAAATATAGATAAATACATACAAACACGTAAACACACAGAGCACTGACAGGGATATAAATATATATTTATATATATAAATATATATAAAAATACAGATAAATACATACAAACATATAAACACACACAGAGAGCACTGACATGGGTATAAATATATATAAACACATATAAATACATACAAACACATAAAATACACACAGAGAGCTGTGCACAGGGTGTGTAAAACACACATAAAATACATACAAAAAGCTGTGCACAAGGCGTGTAACACACATAAAATACACACACAGAGCTGTGTAACACACATAAAACACACACAGAGCTGTGCACGTAGTGTGTAACACACATAAAATACACACAGAGCCGTGCATGTAGTGTGTAACACACATAAAATACACACGGAGCTGTGCATGACAGGTAACACACCTGTAATGAACATTCATACAGAATATTCATAGAGAACCCTGCACGTGACTTGTAACACATAAACACACACATAAAAACACACACAGAGCCCTGCACTTGGCGTGTAACACACACACACATAATAAAAACACACAGAGCTGTGCACATGACATGTAACACATGTAAAAACAGAGACATAATAAACACACACAGAGCTGTGCATGTGGTGTGTAACACACACATAAATTACACACAGAGCTGTGCATGTGGTGTGTAACACACACACATAAAATACACACAGAGCCCTGACATGACATGTAACACATATAACCAACAGACATAATAAACACAACACACAGAGCCTTGCATGTGGCGTGTAACACACACACACATAATAAAAACACACAGAGCTGTGCACATGACGTAACACATGTAAAAAACAGAGACATAATAAACACACGCAGAGCTGTGCATGTGGTGTGTAACACACACATAAATTACACACAGAGCTGTGCATGTGGTGTGTAACACACATATAAAATACACACAGAGCCCTGCACATATGTAACACAGACATAATAAATACACAGAGCTGTGCACGACATGTAACACACATAATTAACACACAGAACCCTGCACAGGGTGTGTAACACACACACAAAATACACATACAGAGAACCCCACACGTGGTGTGTAACACACATAACTCACACACAAACTCACACACACAGAGCCTTGCATGGGGTGTGGAACACACACACACACACATGATGAAAATACACAGAGCTGTGCACATGTAACACACACACGCATGAAACATGCACTCAGAGAACCCTACACATGCCATGTAACACACACAGCTGTGCACATGTAACACACACACAGAGAACACTCAGAGAACCCTACACGACATACAACACACACAGAGCTGTGCACATGTAACATACACACATAAAACATGCAGAGAACCCTACATATGACATATAACACACACATAAAACATTCAAGAACCCTACACATGACATATAACGCACATAAGACACTCAGAGAGCCCTACACATGACATACAACACACACACAGCTGTGCACATGTAACATACACACATAAGACACTCAGAGAACCCTACACATGACATGTAACACACATAAGACACTCAGAGAACCCTGCACATGCCATGTAACACACACAATCACACACGTGTCCCCCCGACCCTCCCAGACCCTTTCCCACCCCGCTCTTTCCCCCCTCGCCCCCAGCATCCCCCAGCCCCGCGTTACCATCAGCCGGGTGTCGAGGGGCCACGCCAGAATTTGGGGGGCTGTGGAGGGGCAGGGAACACTCCCAAATTTGGGGAACGCGCCAAACTCTGGCGGGGGGGACCCTTGGGAAGCGCAGCCCCAGGGATGAGGCGGCCGAGTGGCAGCGCCGCCGCCGCCGCCGCCTTTTTATAGGGCCGGGCAGGTGATGTGCACACACCTGGAAACTCCAGCGCCAGGTTCCTTCCTCCTCCCCGCGGGCCGGCACTTCCTCCTGCCCTCCGCGTGTGCCAGCCGGGAATACCGGAGCTCCAGAGCCCCGGGATTCCGGGAGGGAGGCGGGCAGGGGTGCCCGGGCTGCCCCGGTGACACGGGACGGGCATCCCCGGCCGTGCCCAGCCGCGTCAGCAGCGCCGTGAGGTCACCGCCGCATTCCCGGGCACAAATCCCAAATTGGGCAACGCTGGGAAGGGCTCAGGGCTGCCATCGCCCCTCCGGGATGGCCCGGTGGCCTCCAGCACTGGGATACTGGTTTTGTACTGGGAACAAGGGCTGGAGGATGGGGAATTCCAGGGGATGCGGAATTCCAGGGACCCCCAAAATTGTTCTTTGAATGAGAGAGGTTTGTCGGGGGCACCCCCAGGTGATGCCCCCCCGACACTTCCCACCAGTAGGGTACTGGTTCCAAACTGGGAACAAGGAGCCTGGGAAATCCATTGGGGCCCCCAAATAGTGCTCCCTAAATTCGGGGGATTTATCAGAGGGCAGGGCAGAGGCTGCAGAGCCCTCCAGTCACACACCAGTGGGATACTGGTTTCACACTGGGTGCTCCCCCAGGGAACACAGCAGCTTTTCCAGCTCCACTGAGCTGCTCATGCCCCAAAAACCCCCAAAATGAGGGTTACAGACCCCCCTCCAAGGCAAAGGAGATACAGAAAAGAGCAGGAAAAAGTAAAATTGGTTATCAAAATATTTTATTTCAGGGAGATCCCTCCAAAAAAAAAAAAAAAAAAAAAAAAAAAAAGGAAAAAAAAAAAAAAAAAAAAGAAAAAAAAAGGAAAAAAGAACCAAACCAAAACAACGAAAAAAAAAGGAAAAAATGAAAGGAAGAAGGACCCTCCTGGCAGACGGACATGCCCACAACACCTGCAGGGCTCCTGGGAAATCAACCGAACCGACCCCTGCTCCAAAGAAACGCCAGGTCATTCCCGAGGGGGCTGAGGCAGGAATATATATATATTTTTTTCCTGGGGGAGGAGGGGTGCTGCCAGCAGTTCACAGCAGTTTTCGGCTCTCTCGGCACACGGGACTAGAACTGCATTGCTGAAGACACTCGACACACAGCAGGGCTAACTAGGAGATACAACTGGAGCCTAGCGGGAGGAGAGGGGACACAGGAGAGGCGGGAGCGCCCCGGGGCCGGAGCTCTCTGTGCAGAACCCACGCGGCCCCGGGGCCCTCCCGGAGCCTTTCGCCGCCGGCCTTTTCCCCCCGGCTGCACAAAAAACTCCCTCATTTTTTTCCGTTTTGCGCGTGTGGGTTTTCTTAAAAAGAACCGCGGCCAAAACGAAGACGAGGAAAACTGCAAAACCCCAAAGCGGCCGCTCTGGTTTGGTTTTTTTTTTGTTTGTTTTTGTATTTTTTTTTCCTTTTCCGCTATTTATAAAAACATGGACAGTCACTGCGGGGCACGGCCCACTATACTTTTCCCGGGATCTTGGCGCGCTTGCGGGCGATGGCGTCCTCCACCGCCTTGAGCTGCTTCAGGAGCTCCTCCCGTCGCGACAGCGTGCTGGACTTGGCACCCTTGGCGGGCGCCGTGCCCGCCTCCGAGCCCTTGCCCGGCACGCTGGTGACTTTGCTGGAGCTCTTGGACTGAGGGGACAGCTGGCGTTTCCTGCGGGGACAGAGAGAGGAGCTGGGGACACTGCGGGAATCTGAGATCCAGCCCCCTGAACTGTGGGATCTGTGTGGGGAAGGAGCTTAAAAATCGACACCTTCCAGCAGCCCAGGGTGCTCCAGGCTGGCCTTGGACACTGCCAGGGATTCACGGCTGCTCTGGGCACCCTGTGCCAGGGCCTGCCCACCCTCACAGGGAAGGGTTTTTCCCTAATTTCGGAGCTGAACTAAAATATCAGAAGTGCCACATTTAACACACGGCTGCAGGAGCGGGTGGGAGAAAAGAGGTTGGAGACAGGAGGAGGCCTTGGGTTGAAAAGTGGCTGAAACAGTAAAAGGTCACCCATGGATTCCCAGGATTGAAGTCAGTGCCAGCTCATGGCTGCAGGGAGCAGCTCCCCGTGAGACCCAGAGGGCAGAGCAGCCCTGGAGCATCCCCCCAATTCCAAATTCAGCCCCTTCCCTGGGATGTTCCCTCCCAGAGATCCTTGGAGAGCATCCACAGCCCTCGGGCCCCCAGAGCTCCCAGCCCTGCACTGGGATATTCCCAGCACTGCAGTGGGCACAGCCTGCCAACAATTTGGCACCTGGCAGGGAAGGTGCAACCCAGGGCTGTCACGGGACACACGCAGGGGACACAGCTCAACACGTCACAGCAGCCAGGGGAGCACTGAGGGTGTGCCAGCCTGGGACAGCAGGCACTGCAACCGGGTGCCAGGAGGAGCTGGGCAGGGGGAAGGGGTTGCACTCTGTTGCTCATTAACACCGCGCTAACGAGCTGCAGAAGCACTGGCTGAGCTCCTGCTCTTCTCCCAGCTGGAGCAGCCCAGCTGGAGGCTCTGCACGAAGCCCTGGCACCCCTGGCACCTGCCCAGGCAGCTCTGAGTCCTTCCTGGTGCTGTGCTCTACAGCAACTGCGACTGCCGGCCTGGGAGAGCCTGGGGGAGCCTGGGGGAGCCTGGGAGAGCCTGGGGGAGCCTGGGAGAGCCTGGGAGAGCCTGGGGGAGCCTGGGAGAGCCTGGGAGAGCCTGGGGGAGCCTGGAGCAGGGGCTGGAGCCCCAGCAGGAGCAGGGCTGGAGCAGGGGCTGGAGCCCCAGCAGGAGCAGGGCAGGAGCAGGGCAGGAGCAGGGCAGGAGCCCCAGCAGGAGCAGGGCTGGAGCAGGGCAGGAGCCCCAGCAGGAGCAGGGCTGGAGCAGGGCAGGAGCCCCAGCAGGAGCAGGGCTGGAGCAGGGCTGGAGCAAGGCAGGAGCAGGGCTGGAGCAGGGCAGGAGCCCCAGCAGGAGCAGGGCTGGAGCAGGGCTGGAGCAAGGCAGGAGCAGGGCTGGAGCAGGGCAGGAGCCCCAGCAGGAGCAGGGCTGGAGCAGGGCTGGAGCAGGGCAGGAGCAGGGCAGGAGCCCCAGCAGGAACAGGGCTGGAGCAGGGCAGGAGCCCCAGCAGGAGCAGGGCAGGAGCAGGGCTGGAGCCCCAGCAGGAGCAGGGCTGGAGCCCCAGCAGGAGCAGGGCTGGAGCAGGGCAGGAGCAAGGCAGGAGCAAGGCAGGAGCAGGGCTGGAGCAGGGCTGGAGCCCCAGCAGGAGCAGGGCTGGAGCCCCAGCAGGGGTGTGAGGCCCAGCAGAAGCAGCAGCACTCACCTGTCTGCCTGTGCAGGGGAAGGTTTTGGGTTCTGGCCCCGCTGCCGCTCCTGTTTGGGGGACGAGACTCTCGCAGTCGCCTTCCTATCGCGAGAGCCTGTCGGGAGAGCAGAGGGACATTCCTGCATTTTCCTGCTCCTCACCGAGGCACAGGCCAGCCCTGCCTGCAGTGACCGACCAGATCGTGCCAAAATAAAACGCCAAGCCCAGCAGCAGCTGGAAAAACCTCACTGTGTGCCCCCCACACCTCAGGAGGGGCAGAGAAGCCAGGCAGGGCTGTGCCCCACAGTCACCTGTACACACCACCCTCCACTGGCCCTTGCTCACCCTCCAGCTGCTGCAGTGAGGCTCTTCCACGGCATTTTGTGCCTGCCGAGCTCTGCCCTGGCGGGTCACAGGGTGCAGGGGCTCCAGCAGTGACAGGTGAGGGCAGCTCTGCTGCTTTCGGAGCCAGCGGGGCCCTCCCCGAGGCAGCAGCACCCCCGTGTTTGTTCAGCCTGGCTCAGCTGCCAGGCCCTGCCCCACAGGAGCTGCCCTGGGCACTCGGGGATGCTGGGGAGCAGCAGGGTTATCCCAGGAACAAAGAGGGAATTCCACCTGGAAGCAGCCAGTGGAGCTGCTGCCCTGCACTGAGCTCGGCTGGAGCAGCAAAGGTGCCCAGGCCCTGGTGGCAGCAGCCCCTGTGTGTGCCAGGGTGTCCCTCTGCTCCAGGGATGGACACTGGCACAGGCTCAGCCCACAGGGCAGGTTACAGAAGAGGTGACACACCTGGGCCACCACCACTGACCAGTCTGGGATGCCCAGGGGCTCAGTCCCAGCTCAGCCCGAGCACCTTTGCTGTTGGATTTGGGGCTCTGTGGCTCGGACTTCCCATCCCTGGAACTGTCCAAGGCCAGGCTGGACAGGGCTTGGAGCAACCTGGGATAGTGGAGGGTGTCCCTGCTCTTTGGTCCCTTCCACCCCAAACCAGTCTGTGCTTCTGTGATTTGCTACAGCTTAAAAACTACTTTTTACCAAAAAGCAGAGGCTGACATCGATGTCTCTCTAGGAAGCGTGCTGGCCTGGCCCTGTCACTCGTGTGTGAACCAGACCCCAGTGAACTTCAACCTTGGGCAGTCCCTCGCAGGCTGCCCTTGCAGGAGGTGAACGTTGCAGGTTATTAGCACAGACCTGCTGGCTGGCACCCAGAGTCAACAAGATCCACCTACAGCTGAGCCACCAGGGAAAACAACATCACGTGGCAGCTCCGACGTCACCCGCAGCCACCGCTGGCTGCCAGCTCCCCCCACGCCCCCTCTGCCTCTTGGCACCACGGCAAAGGCTGCAGGGTGGCACCGAGGACCCTGCCTGTGGCTGCCAGCTCGGTTCTCCGAGCTGTTCTCCCTGCTGGGGAGGGCTGAGGCTCAGGAGGGCCCTTGGGAAGCCCAGGAGGGCCCTTGGGAAGCCCAGGAGGGCCCTTGGAAGGCCCAGGTCTTTCTAAACACGCGGGGCAGAGCCGTGCTGGGCGCTGTGGGGCAATCAGCTCATTCCCCAGGCTGGTGATGCAGCAGGGATTGCATCCCTGCAGCCCAGCCTTTCGAAGCACGGCAGGGACAGCTCCCCTGGGATGCGGCGCTGGAAAACTCCGGGGTGCACTAAGGGAAACTCCTGTGACTCGGAATTGTGGAATGCTGAGGTGTGGAGGTGATCTTCAGGATCATCCCGTGCAATCCTTAGCCCAGCACCATCCTGTCCCCTGCCACAGCCACGGGGTTATTGAACACTCCCAGGGATGGGGACTCCCCCCACGACAGCCTGTTCCAGTTCTTTCTGGGAAAAAAGATTTCCTAAACCTAATTTCCAGCCATATCCAAGGCCAGCAGCAGTGAGCAGCAGCAGTGGGGTGGATGTGGAGGTGAGAACTCTGTGTCCTCAAATCCAAGGGGTTATTTCTTTGGAGAGGACTTAGAGGGACACAGTGGAGTCACACTGGGCACAAGGTGCTGCTGGGACAGTGTGGCAAGGCTGGCACTGCCTCACCTCTGCTGTGTTTTCACAGCAGCACGGTCAATACCCCCCTTTACGTGGTGGCAATCCCCCTGTGAGGTTTTGGGATGCCTGCAGTGGATCTTTGCAGCTGCTGGAAAGCAGCAGCCCGGGCTGGCTGGTGCCTCACCTCTGTCAGGTGACACGTTGGCCCGTTTGGCTGGAGGAGAGGTTGGCCTCTCTTTGTCTGCTGGCTCGTACCTCTTCCTGCTTCCTTTGTCAGCTGCCTGCAATGGAATTAAAACAACGGAGCTCAGCAGCCACTTCCCCCTGGGAACAGGCACAGCCATTCCCTGGGATGTGCTGCCTGGCTCCTGCAAACACCTTTCCCAATGAACTCTGCACACACCAGTCCCAGCCATCCCTGAATCCACCTAAATCCCAACCACCAGAAGCCAACAGCGACACCCCCTGCACTGGGGTTAAGGCTGTCCTAATCTCAGAACAGGAAGAGGAAAACAGCAGCTTTTTGGGCTGGTTTGTTTTTCCCAGCAGCACCAAGGATAGCAGATGTGCAGGAGGCATGTGGAGCCGTGCCTTTTGCAGGCTGTCATGTGTCACTGCACACTCCTCCCTCCGGAGCAGCTTCCTGCCTCTGATAAAGCCTCCCCACGTCAGAGCACAGGGAAGTAGAGAAATCTGCAGCCTCAGACTGCGCCGGGGAATTTGGGCTGGCAGAGCAAAATCTCAAAAACAGGAACCTGCTCATGTGATGGGGCCAACACCCTGCCCTGGCACCAAACCCCACGGGGCCCAACTCCCCCACACTGCGGGCTGGGCCCTGCTCCAGGGATCAGCAGCATCCCTGGCGAGGGCACAGCCGGGTGGGCACCCCGGGCACCTCAGGCTCTGGCCCCTTCTCCCTCTGGACTCCGTGCCTGGCTGCTCCCAGCCCGCTCCCTGCGGCACAGGAAGCGCTCCCAGAGCATCTCCCAGTGGGAAAGGCCCCGGCGCACGCGGGACCTTCGAGCAAGCGGGGAAGAGCCTGGAAGCTGCAGCAGGAATGTGCCCCGGGGAAGCCGCCAACACAGAGCCGAAGTGAAGCCACCACAGGGTGTGTGCTGCCAGACTGGTTCTGTGTGCCGCCCTCCGAGCCGGCCCCAGACCTTCCTGGCTGAGCTCATCCCAGCAGCTCCGAGCCGGAGCTCCCCTCCCACTGGGATCCATCCCCCATCCTGCCAGGATCCATCCCCCATCCTGCCAGGATCCATCATCCATCCTGCTGGGATCTGTTCCAAATCCTGCTGGGATCCATCCCCAATCCCACTGGGATCCATCATCTATCCTGCCAGGATCCATCCCCCATCCTGCCAGGATCCATCCCCAATCCCACTGGGATCCATCCCCCATCCTGCCAGGATCCATCATCCATCCTGCTGGGATCTGTTCCAAATCCTGCTGGGATCCATCCCCAATCCCACTGGCATCCATCCCCCATCCTGCCAGGATCCATCCCCCATCCTGCTGGGATCCATACCCCATCCTGCCAGGATCCATCCCCAATCCCACTGGGATCCATCCCCCATCCTGCCAGGATCCATCCCCCATCCTGCCAGGATCCATCATCCATCCTGCTGGGATCCATCCCCCATCCTGCCGGGATCCATCCCCCATCCTGCCGGGATCCATCCCCAATCCCCCTGGGATCCATCCCCAGTCCCACTGGGATCCATCCCCCATCCTGTCGGCCCCCGGGGAATCCCACCTTGTTCAGGAGGGTCAGTTTGATCTCCTTGTGCCCGCTGAAGCTGCCCTGCTGTGCCTGGGGGGCCGAGGGCTGCTGGCCCTGGGGCGGTGGCTGGGCTTTGCTTCCCGGGGTGGGCTTGGCTGATTTCAGGAGCTGAGCGGGCACATCCCGTTTCCTCTTCTCCTCTTTAGCACTGTCTTCTTTTTTGGACTTTCCTGTTGAAGGCAGAGAGCACAACTTGGGAATGGTTGCTGTCGCCTGCTCTCCCTTTGGGCAAGAGGATGCTGCTCCAGGGATGGAAAAGCCCAGAGCAGTTAACTCAGCTCGTGGGCCCGGGGTTAAGGGATTCAGGAAACTTCAGCACTTCCAGAGAGGAGCAGAAAAGACAAAGAACAAAGGCTTTTGCCACAGGTCTGGAACGAGCAGAGGAAGAGCAGCGTGATACTGGAGTTGTCCAGATTTATGTCACCTCCCAAGGGTGAAGGAGAACGGGGTGAGGGAGAGGCAGAACTGCCAGGCAGGAAAAGGGATGAGACAACCAGAGGCACGGGGATGGAACGGGGATGGAAAAGGGATGGAAAGGGGATGGAACGGGGATGGAGCGGGGATGGAGCGGGGATGGAGCGGGACTGGAACGGGGACGGAATGGGGAAGGAACGGGGAAGGAACGGGGATGGAACGGGGATGGAACGGGGATGGAACGGGAAAGGAACGGGGAAGGAACGGGGAAGGAACGGGGATGGAATGGGGCTGGAACGGGGATGGAATGGGGAAGGAACGGGGAAGGAACGGGGATGGAACGGGGAAGGAACGGGGCTGGAACGGGGCTGGAACGGGGATGGAGCGGGGATGGAGCGGGGATGGAACGGGACTGGAACGGGGATGGAGTGGGGCTGGAGCGGGGATGGAACGGGGATGGAGCGGGGCTGGAGCGGGGATGGAACGGGACTGGAATGGGGATGGAGTGGGGCTGGAGCGGGGATGGAACGGGGATGGAGCCGGGATGGAACCGGGATGGAACCGGGATGGAGCGGGGATGGAAGGATGTGGACCTTAATTTGCTCCACAGCCTCCTTTCTCCACAGGACCTCTGGGCTCCTGTGTTTCCCATGCTCAGCGATTTTCCTGGAGCCCACAGCATTGCCAGGGAAGGATCTCTGCTCTCCCAAGCCTCCCTGGAGGAACAGAGCCCCGCCCGAGCAGGTGCCTGTACCTTTCTTCTGCTGGGCCGGCGTGGGGGAGCGGGAGCTGGCCGAGGACACGGGGCTGGCCAGGTCTGCGTACATGTCCTCGGAGTCGGCGCTGCGCACGGAGCTGCTGCTGGACGAGGCACTGGACACGGAGGAGACGCTGCTCACGCTCAGGGACCTGCCAAGAACCAACAGCTCGTCACACTCGAGGCCTTTTTGCGTTTCCCTGCGTGGTTGGATGTGGGGAAGCTCGACAGGCAATGACACACGAAGGCCGTGTGTCCTGGGGGATGGAAAATCCCAAAGCTGTGGGGTGCAGGCCTAGAAAGTAAAGATTATTTCTAGGCAGGATTAAGGGAATGTGTAAACAGGTCAGTGTTTGCCCAGGAAAACAAGGAGTGAAAGCAGGGAGTGCACTGGCACATCCAGGTCAGTGTTACAGCTCAGGGCAAGGGTTCCCTGGCAGGGTTTCTGCTGTTGGCACACATCCATTGTCACAATAACGACTGGGAGATGCCTCCAGGATGGAAATCTCCCACCAGGGCCTGTCCTGGGAAGTGCTCAAAAGCCAGGCTGGACAGGGTTGGAACAACCTGGTCTAGTGGAAGGTGGCAGGGAGTTGGACTGGATGAGCTTTAAGCTCCCTTCCAAGCCAACCCCTCCCAGTCCATGAATATTCAGGCAGCCTCTCCAGCCTGTTCCACGGCCACACCGACCTGCTCTGCCAGCAAGGCCCAGGCTGGCACTGCACTGGGTGACTGTGGCAGCTTCAGCACAGACCAACTCTGCAGCCTCTGGCACCAGGAGCTGAGCTCTGAGAGGTTTCATGGATTGTTCCGACGGTGCCGGGATGAGCCAGGAGCTCCTCCAGCCCCCAGGCGGGCCCAGCAGAGCTGGTGTGAGCACACAGTGCATTTCCCACGTTTCCCTATCCCACAGGAGCAGCACAGCCTGCTCACATTTCCCATCCGTGCCCTGGTGCTCTCTGAAGCTCTTGCATCACCCCTGGCTGGGCTGATGAATGTGACAAGCACGGAGTAAACAAGCCGGGATTTCCGTAAAATAACGCGGATGTTGAACCTCCGAGTCCCACAGAGCTCACAGATGGGAATGTGCAGCTGCTCACAGCCAAATCCTGCTCCATCCACGGCTTTTACACTGCTTTTACACCACATTTACACTGCTTTTACACTGCTTTTACACCCCTGTGCCAGGGAAGTGTTGTGTTTCGAGGCTCTGCCTGTGAGGATGCAGGGAATCCTCTGTGTGAAGAGATTAAAAAGTCCTGAAGGAACGACTTGAGAGTGGTTTGTTTCTCTTTGCTGGAAGGAGTTTGCTGTTTACACATCCCACAAACCAATAGACTTGGAACTACTGACTTGGGGCTAAAAACAAAGGAACTGGACCTGCAACTTTGCCAGCAAAGGAAAAATATCATTAGCTGGGCCTTTTAGGGATTTTCTGGCCAGGCATCTCCCCTAAGGACACGCAGGAACCAGAGGTAGGAGAGGCTCAGGAGAGACAAGCTCCATAGCCTGGAACTGCTCATTTGCAGTTTAATTGGGATGTGGGATCACCCTGGCCAGAAGGAGCTGTTCTGATCAGCATTTAGGTTAAATGGGTACACATGACAGGATTATTTCCTTGAATAAACCACAAGGGAAATATCAGGAAATCACGGAATGGTTTGGGCTGAAAGGGACCTTAGAGATCATCCAGTTCCAACCCCAACACCTCCCAAAAGACCAGGTTGCTCCAAGTCCTGTCCAAACTGGCCTTGGGCACTTCCAGGGATGGGGCAGCCAGAGCTTCTCTGGCCACCCTGTGCCAGGGTCTCCCCACCCTGACAGGGAAGCATTTTCCCCAAATATCCCATCTAAATATCCCTCTATCAGTTTAAGGCCATTATATCTTGTTCCATCACTCCATGCCCTCTCCAACACTGTATTCCCATCACAATTCAGGACTTGGGATCTGTGACACAAACCCGACCTTGTCCCACCTGCAGCTGGAGCTACGGAGAGTTCCCACTTCAAGAAACCAAACCAGGGAACAACAGTGAAATTTGCTGTTAAATAAAGGTCACAAAGGGCTGTACCTGGATTTCCTTGACCCAGAGGGAGAGTGGGAGGCTGAGGCAGAGGATGATCTGGAATGAGATCTGGAGAGGGACCGCGACAAGGACCTCGATCGGGAGCTGGACCCGCTGTAGCTGCTGGCACTGCCACTGATGCTGCCACTGATGGTCCTCCTGCAAGGCAGCACACACCCCTCCAGAATGGGAATTGTAATGGGAAAGAGAGAGAGGGGGAACCCCCAGGAGAAAACCAGAGATCTGCTCAGCACCCTCTGATTGACACCCAGCCCTTCCTGAGGGGTGATCGGCCCCTTCCACCAGTTTATGTGCTGGGAATGATCTGTGGTGGGGAATATCCCTGGGAATGATGTTCTGTGGTGGGGAAGATCCCTGGGAATGATGTTCTGTGGTGGGGAAGATCCCTGTGGCCAGTGTGGGTCAGCTGCTGGCCCTCCAGCACATCAGCTCTGTGGATCAGGATCCCACACATTCCTTTTTCCTCGCTGTGCCACCTCCACAAGCAGCAGCCCTCAAAAACGACTTCCTCCCCACTCCCACTCTGATTTTGCCCCATTTCCTTTATTCCACCCACTCCATCCTCCCCCCGTGCTCCACAGGCAGGAGCCACTCATGGCAGATCAGGAACATTCCACCCCAGCTCTCTTCCCCTTTTCTCCCTGCCCCAGGAGATGGATTTCTCTCTTAACCCCGGGAGTCAGGACTCTGGGATTTGCTGGATCTTCCAGGACACAGAAACCTGGGATTTGCAGGATCTCCTGTGAGATGAGGCCTCACTCCACGCCCCAGCTCTCTCACCTCCTGGGTGGAGTCCTTGTCTGACGTTCCTTCCTCCTGGCTTCCCGATTATCCCCTGGCTTGGCTGGCTCCGGGGCCGCTGTTGTAATTTTTGTGAGTGGCTGAGGGACTGGGAGGGCAGTGAGTTTCTTCACAGATTTTTCCCTGGAAAAACGACAATTTTCAGGTGTGTGATCCCAGGGGGTGGGCACAGAACACCCAGGACATCCTCAGAAATGTGCTCGGGTTTGTTGTTGTTTAATATTCTGGAGATTATGGAATCCTGGAATGGTTTGGGCTGGAAGGGACCTTAAAAATCATCTCACTTCATTCCATAGGATACCTTCCACTATCCCAGGTTACTCCAAACCCCATCCAACCTGGCCCTGATGTGATTCCTGTAGCTACAAACACTTGGCTGTTTCACCAAAACACAAACACCACGGATTTCCCTAAAGGGATTTGTTCCCCATATTCTCAATCAATTCATCTTTTCACAGACAAATTACTGTACAACAGCCAATTCTGGAGATATTTGACTTGTAAATTAACTCCTGAAGCAGACTGGGTGGAATTGTTGTTTCTTATCCATTTAATTCCATCATTTTTATCCCAGACACCTGCTTAAAATCTGCCAGTCAGGCTTCAGAATGAATGAAATACACAGTTAATGCAAAAATTCTCTTTTCAGCTGCAGCACAGAGGTCAGGAAACAGCCAGTGTGTGCAAGTATCCCTTCGATCTGTCCCTTGGTTTGTGTTCCCTTTGGAAAACTGGATGGGAACACCACTGTGACATCCAACAGCCACTGCATGAGATGGGAATGGCTCTGGCCCCTCAGGGCTGCCCAATTCGGGGCTTGGAGCACTCCAACCTCTGCTCTGACAGCTCAAAGCACGATCCTGGAATGGTTTGGGTTGGAAACACCTTACAGATCTCATTCCACCCCTGCCCTGGGCAGGGACACCTTCCACTATCCCAGGCTGCTCCAACCTGGCCATGGGCACTGCCAGGGATGCAGGGGCAGCCACAGCTGCTCTGGGCACCTGTGCCAGGGCCTGCCCACCCTCCCAGGGAAGGATTTCTCCTGATATCCCATCCAGCCCTGCCCTCTGCCTGTGCCCTGTCCCTCCAGGCCCTTGTCCAGAGCCCCCTCAGGCCCTGGAAGATCCCAGCTCTGGTTTCACACCCATTAACAGGGGAGGAGGTGCTGCCTGCACACACACACTGCTAATTCCTCCTCCTCCTGTTCTCCCTGCAGAACACAGGAGGAAGCCCATGGCACTTTGTCCAGTGACACCTGGATATCCCTGGTGCCACCACAGCAGCACTGGGAGGGAGCAGACACCACTGCAGGGCCCTCAGAGGGCTGAGCCCCAAGTGGGGAGGAAAAAAAACCCCAAAAGGCAGGATAACAAGGGACAAGAACTGTGGCAAAGGGGATTGTCCTAAATTCTGGAGAATTCAGGGGGATTCCCATGGTGTCATTTATTTGCAGGTCAGCTTAGAAGAGGTGACATCACTACACTGTTGTGTCACCCTCCACTGTCCCCGTGATCTGCCACTGCAGGGTTTGTGAAATAGCAATTTCAGGAATTTCAGAGAGCATCAGAGCTGTCAGAATGTGCCAAACCCAGCTCCAGAGAGCTCCAGTCCTGTTCTCATCTGTGTGAATGTCAGCCAGCGTGAAAAGTTGATGAGGCTGAACCATTCCTTTATTCTGAGGCTGTGGATTAACCAAAGGCACAGCAGAGGAAGGAAATTTAAACTTTCTTATAGCTCCTACTACATATATTTAGATTATACAAATATATCTGCAAACACAGAATGTTCCAGCAGTGAATCACGTGCTCAAACACTTGTATACAGGAAATACTTAAGGACACTTGCACATTTTAACTTGGATTTAATAGGTAAAAGTATCATTATTTACTTAAATTTGCCAAGTGAAAACCTCTTCAGTAAAGGTTGTACCTTGCATCTTTCATTTCTTTCTTAAACTCAGTCAGGTTTAGAATTCCAGAGTGGTTTGGATGGGAAGGGACCTCAAAGATCCACGTTCCACTCCCTGCCATGGGACACCTTCCACTATCCCAGGCTGCTCCAACCTTGGACACTTCCAGGGATCCAGAGCCTCCCCACCCTGCAGGAACAATCCCTTCCCACTATTCCATCTAAATCCTGCATTTGTTTATCTTAAGGCTCCTGAAGGTCAGAAGGGCCTGTCTGGACTCTCTCCAGAGGCATCCAGAGGAGGAGGGATCCTTACCCCTTCCCAGGAGGTGGCAATAATTCCCCTTTCGCCTTCGCCAGTGGCTTGTGAGGAGACGGTGTTGGAGAAGGAGAGGGAGAAGATGAGAAGGACCTTGACCTGCAAAGGAAGGAGACATCACTCAGCTCAGGCTCTGGGGTTCCAGGAGCTTTTCCTGGCTCTCAGGGCATTCAGCCACCACTGCCCCCACCCCAGGGACCTGTCCTCAGCTTCTCCTGGTTTCATATTTGGACTCCATGCAACGAAACTTAACTTCTGTCATCAGGCAGTGGGAAAAGTAGGAAACAGATGAAAAAATGGGAAAAGTAGGAAACAGAAGAAAAAATAGGATCAGCCACAAGAGAGGTGCTCCAGGTATTCCACAGCAACACCTGAGGCTGTCTCCATCCTCTCTATTCTCTCTTTAGGGAGAATACACAGGAAAATAAGCAGGATTTTGAGTTTTATGTTCATCACTTTATGTCCTGTAACTCCTAGAGCAGCTCATCCTTTAAACAGCAACAAAACCAAAAGAATCTTGGGAAAAAGACAAAAAAACACACCTAAACCTAATATTGATCTGTAATTTCTGGAACACAAGCAGAAGCATTAAGTGCTGCATCCCAAAGGTGACAGTGAAGGGCAGGAGCTGCTTCCTGAGCCCCTGAGCACACCCCACGTGCTGCTGGCGGGGTGATTCACCAGTGCCAAGACTGGAAGTGCCTCAGTTGCACCCCGGTGCCTCAGCAGCCTGACTCCCGTGTGACAGCTCCTCTGGGGACAGTGAGGGTGTTCCTCACTCTGCCACCTCAGGGAGAGGCAGCCAAGGGTGCCACCCACACTGGCACTGTCCTGCCCGGAGCATGGAGGGATGGGGAATCTGCTTCCCAGGGGGGATCAGCTCCCAGCTGAGCTGTTCCCAGGAGAAAGCAGTCCCCAGAGTGACAGTGTGTGCTCTGCCATCACCTCTGGGATCTGCTCTGGGTGGCTGCAGCTCCCATCTAAGGAGCCAGTTCTCCCACTGTGGATATTCCAGACTTGGGAAACTGTCTGCAGGGCCAAGGAAGTTGCAGAGGAATAAATCTTAATCAGCATGGGACACTGGATTGCTACTTTGAAGTTTCAGGGCTATCACAAGACACAACTGCTTTAATAAAGAAACGGGATTTGCCTCTTGAAATCGAAATTCCAGCGCCACAGAAAAGAGATGCTGCTGCTGAACTTCTTCCAATCAGGAAATGCAAATGATGGGAATGTTAATCCACCACAGGCATGGGAAAGAGCCCAGCCACAACAGCACTGCACCCGTGGGTGGGAGCACCGGGGAGAGGAGGGGGTGGCTGACACATCTCCTTCATCCCACAGCCCCCCTGGCTCAGCTTGGAACGGTTTATTTGAACAGAGCACAAAGGAACTGCCAGGAAGCACTTGGAAACCATCCCAGCACTGGTTCCCAGCCCCAGGAGCCACTACCTGGACCTGCTGCCTGAGAAAGAGCTGTGCCTGGAGGAGCGACTGGAGTAGGAGCTGTAGGAGGAGGACCTGGAGCGCGAGCGGGAGGAGCCGGACCCGGAGTAGGTGGATGAACGAGAAGAGGACCTGCAAGAGAAACATCAAAATTCAGAGCTTCCTGAAAAGAAATACTAAAATTCAGAGCTTCCTGACAAAAACCATGAAAATTCAGAGCTTCCTGAAAAGAAATACTAAAATTCAGAGCTTCCTGACAAAAACCATGAAAATTCAGAGCTTCCTGAAAAGAAATACTAAAATTCAGAACTTCCTGAAAAGAAATATTAAAATTCAGAGCTTCCTGACAAAAAACGTGAAAATTCAGAGCTTCCTGAAAAGAAATACTAAAATTCAGAGCTTCCTGAAAAGCCCCCAAGGTCTTGTTTCCAAAGATGTCCTTCCCAAGTTCTGCTCCAAACCCCACCAGCCTTCTCCTTGGGGAATTGTCAGGATTTACAGCCTCTCCTCAAATCCCCTTTTTCTTTTAGGGAGGACCTTGTTGTTGCTACTCTCTTTGCACCCTTAAATAAGCCTCCCTTCCTTTAATTACTGATTTTCCATCCTTTTTGGGAACTGCTTCCATGTATTTTGTGCCTTTTCACTGGACAATCCCCTGACAGATCACCTGACTGGGTGCAGTGATCCCAGCAGGAAAATCTGCTTCAGGAGGGCTCTGGCTTTTAGATGTCTATCTCCAATTTAACGTGTTCCTCATTCCTCCTGGATACCTCCCCCCCTCTCAGGAGCTTCAAGTTTGAGCATTTAAAGGAGATGGATCCAGTTTGTGCCTTGAGGCTCCCAGATGCAGGGAGTTTCTTTCTGAAAGGCAGTCTTTATCTTATTTTTGGTTGGTTTCCAGGCCCCATTCCGGCCCTCCAAGGCTCTGTCAAACCTCCACAATCCCAGTTCTCCCAGTAACATCAACCTGCTCTTACTGGAGCGAGCTCAGCTCCTTCCTCCACCCATCCCAGAGTGACCAGGATCCAATTTGAACAGCTCCCAGTTCTTGCTGCTCCTCCTGAGGTCAGTTTTCATCCAGGTGAGCTGCCATCATGCAGTCTACATAATCTCCAATTCCCTGGAAGAGGGGCTTCTCCAAGGATTTGCCTTTTCCTGAGCTGTGCAGTCACAGCACAGCTCCCACAGCTCCCTGCCTGCTTTGGCTCCCATCCCACTGCGTGTCCGAGCCGCAATCCTCCTGCTGCTTTCCCACATACAAAACCAAGGAAGGGTTTGGTTTGGAAGGGACCCTGAGCACCTTCCACCACCCCTGGCATGCAGAACCCACAGCCCCTCTGCTCCACACCCCTCCACACCTCCCCTGGCCGTGCAGGAGCCCCATCCCAGCCCGGGAGAGCTCCCAGGCTCCCCCCTGCCTCACCTGGAGGAGCCAGAGGCGGATGCTGAGGATGCCGAGGTTTTCCGGCGCCTCCGTGCCCGGCTGGGGGACACGGACACCCCCAGTTTCTTTTTGGGGGACTTGGACCGGCGCCAGGGGTCCTTCCACTCATCTGCACGCTTGGACGGGGCGCTGCCCAGCGCCGCCGCATCCTTCTCCTTCTTGGGGACCTCGGGCTGGCGGCTGTGAAACAGGAGAGGTCAGCAGAGAGGATTTGGGGGGTTGGAAAGGTGAGGGACAGGGGAAAACATCAAGAATTGTGAATATATTATAATAAAATGTATAAATGAACATACAGGAAAACAAGGAGAGGTCAGCAGAGGGGATTTGGGGGGTTGGAAAGGTGAGGGACAGGGGAAAACACCAGGAATTGTGAATATATTATAATAAAATGTATAAATGAACATACAGGAAAACAAGGAGAGGTCAGCAGAGGGGATTTGGGGGGTTGGAAAGGTGAGGGACAGGGGAAAACATCAGGAATTGTAAATATATTATAATAAAATGTATAAATAAATATACAGGAGAACAGGGGGAACGTCAGCAGCAGGGATTTTGGGGGGGTATTACAAAGGTAAGTACATGAGGGACAGGGGAAAACACCAGGAATTGTAAATATAATGAAACATATAAATAAATATACAGGAAAACAAGGGGGAGGTCAGCAGTGGGGATTTGGGGGGGTTGGAAAGGTAGGTACATAAGGGACAGGGGAAAATACCAGAAACTATAAATATATTATAATGTATAAGTAAATATATAGGAAAACAAGCAGGAGGTCAGCAGCTGGGGTTTTGGAGGGGTTTAGAAAGGTAGCTGCACAAGGGACAGGAGAAAACACCAGGAATGAGAAATATATTATAATAAAATGTATAAATAAATGTACAGGAAAACAAGGGGAAGGTCAGCAGCTGGGATTTTGGGGGTGTTAGAAAATTGGGTACACAAGACACAGGGGAACATACCAGGAATTGTAAATATATTGTAAAAAAATGTAAAAATGAACATACAGGAAAACAAGGGGGAGGTCAGCAGCTGGGATTTTGGGGAGGTTAAACAGGTAGTTACACAAGAGACAGGGGAAAATGCCACAAATTATAAATCTATTATAATAAAATGTATAAATGAACATACAGGGCCATGGAAAAATGCTCGAGTTCATCCCTTAGATTGACTCCTTACAGGTCCTGATCCCCCCTGTGGGATCCCAGCACCATTTTGGGGTGATAAAATGTTAGAACTCCCAGTTTGTGCACAGTGCCAAACCAGTGCTGCTCTGTAAACCAGCAAAGCCACGATTTGGTGAATCCTTTATCCCACTGAGCACTCTGTGACCTCCTGGCTGGCTCCAGGCTCAGCTCGTGGCCTCCAAGGACTGGACACAAGGAGAGGGAAGGGAATCTCCTCCCTTCCCTTGTAAGGGTCCTACTTTCATTTCCCCTTTTTTGGCTCTCCACGTTTCCTTTCTCCTCTCCAACCCTCTGAAAATAATTCAGGGCCAACTTTTCAGACACTTCCTTAAGTACTCCAAGATGAGTTTCTTGAGGCTGACTTTATTACCTCTCTTATCTCTGGCTGATTTAACCTGGAATTTCTCCTTGCCCTCGCTCTAACCTGCACTCAGCTCCTCAATTACCTGCTTCTAACCTTCTCCCTGGGGTTTCAGGCAGAGTTTATGGGGGATTAAAGCTTTCTGAAGTCTCTTGCACTCACCAAATTAGCAGGACAATGATGCATTTATTCCTTTGCTCAAACCATTGAGTTTCCTGGGAATTTGGGGAGGAAAGGCCCCTTCCCCGCTGGGTTCAGCCAGTACCACCCCATTACTCACACCACTGAAGCAACCACTCCCCACACAACTTCCTCGACCTTTTGGAGATAAAAAAGCCACCTCCAAGTTTTCTAATAATTCCAGGAACACTTCAGCAAAGCCCAGGATAATGAAAGCTCTTGGTCAGGAGCCTGTCCTTTGAAGACTTCACACCTCACAGAAACCTCATCCCCTCCTTTTTGGCAGAGTTTCCTCTTCCCCAACCCAGGACTGGGATGTGCTGACCTAAAAATCCAGCATCTGACTCCTTCCTTATCTCTGCTGATGTAAAAGCAATTTTACTCTTTGTCCCACAACTCCCTTGGAATATTCAGAGGAAAACCCCTCCTTTCACGTTCACCCCTCCCACAAATCTCATTCCAGCAGAGGATAATGGGATGTGTCCATCCCACACAGACGTGCTGAGTGCCTGGGAAGGGAATCCCGGGCTCACCTTTACTCCCCATTCCATTCTCCCTCTTTCGCAGCACTGTTTAACTCAGCACAGGGTGAATGCAGTGCATTGCTCAAGTTTTCCAAGTTACAGCCACAATTCCATGAGTATTTCACCCTGGAGGAACACCACAGCTTGGGATATGAGACACACTGGAGCTATTCTTTATGACCTGATAATATTAAACAGTCCAAGCTGGGCTCAAGGGCTCCTTCCAGCAAATGCTTACAAATCCGTTTGGAATTACCAATTTAACCTCTGGAATACCCTCAAATCAACCAAGTGCAGAGAGAGAAGGAAAGGAAGACTGGGAAAAGCCTCCACACCTCGCATGAAGCAGCAGGATTAAGAGTAAGGAAAGGAGGAGAGGAAACCTTGTGAGGATGCTCATGGATAATGCCCAATGTCCCTTCCCATGGGGTGGCAGCCTGTGAGCTTTGGGAGATGCAGAGGGAATATTCTGCTGGCACAGGCAGGCAGGGAGGCAGCTTTATCCAGGATAAAACCTCTGCAGAAGTTTCCCCTGCAGTGTCCAAAGTGACAAATCTGGAAGCCAACAGCTCTGCCAGGGAGGTTTAGGTTGGATATCAGGAAAGGTTCTTCCCCCAGAGGTGCTGGCACTGCCCAGGCTCCCCAGGGGAATGGGCACGGCCCCGAGGCTGCCACAGCTCCAGGAGAGTTTGGACACTGCTCAGGATTGGATTTTGGGGTGTCCTGGGCAGGGCCAAGCACTGGGCTGAAGGTCCCTGTGTGTCCCTTCCAGCTCAGGACACTCCACGAGTCCCTGAACTGATGAATGCCCTCCCGCCTCTCCAGGCTCAAACCCCTCCTGACCCAGTTCTCAGAACCAAAAGAATCCTGCAGGATTTATTCTCCCCTAAAACCAACTCCAATTCACATCCAACAGCACATCCTGGGCGCTGGAACAGCTCCAGCTGAACTCCAGAGCCGGGAGCAGGGATGATCTGAAAGCAAATCTCATTTACTTGCACCTATTACCTGGTTTGATGCAATTCCCTCAGGATGAAGTCACTTTCTGGAGGAAAGGTTTTTCCCCACAAACCACAACAGAAAGCCTCATTTTGGGGTGTGCTTGGCTTTTTGACTCAGCACTAAATGCTACAGACAAGGAAGATGCTGCTCCTGTCAGGACAATTCCAAAGCCTTTCCTCAGAGCTCCCAATGTGTGGCACCACCACAGAAACTCGTTCAGCCTAAAACTGGGACCTGATGCTGCTGGACTCACCCTCTCCAGTGGAATTCAGAATGGAAAGTGAGCTGGAGCAGCTCCCTGGAGGAACATCCCAGTCACAGCCTGGACAAGTCCCGTGGCTGGGAGATGAGGAGGGGAGGATTTCTCCTCACTCTCACTCTTACAGCCAGATCATTTCGTGCTGGATCTGGGGCTTGTGGAGCTCCCAGCTCCTCAATTCAATAAATTAAAAAATCAGAATGGTTTGCTGCTGGCTCAAGATCAAGCTGCCCACAGCAGGGGCTGAGCCATGGTGAAAAGGACGGAAGAAGGGAAGAATTCCAGGGCTGGTGAGCCATGGGATCAGCTCAGGAGTTCATCCTCACCCCCAGCACAGCTGCTGCCAAACCTCACACACTTCAGCACAGAGTGGAGAAGAACTCTCAGGTTCATCTCCATCTTTCTCACCAAATTCCAATTTTTAGTAAATAATTGAAATATTTCAGAATTAACTCCTAAGTCTCTTCTGCAAGGTTTAAAAAAAATAATTAGAGGGAAGAAGAGACAAGACAAGAATGACCAAAAGCACCTGAAATTCCACCCAGATCCTCAAGAATCACTCAGGCAGCGGCTTCCAAAGGCAATTTTACCCTTGAAACAACTAAAAGTTTTCTTTTTTTCAGAAGGAACAGGCTGATGCCCATTTGGCTGGAATGTAATGACAGCAATCAGGAGGGGAAGTGAAGCTGAACGTGGCTCTGGCAGGGAGAGGAGGAGCAGAGGCAGCTCCAGCTGGCAGCACCCCCAGCGTGGCTCACCCAGCTCCCAAAAAAACCCGGCTGAAGCACATCACCAAGTCCAACAAAACTTTGGAGGGGGAAAAAAAGAGCTGCCCAGCTCAAGCCCTCCTCATGAATTATGCAAATCCTGCCAAAGCATTTCTAATCTTGCATTGAGGGGAAAATGAGCATCAAGGGGGAAATGAGCATCCCAGGGAAGGCGTTTCCTGTCCTCCCCCATCCTCTGGGACCAAACCTGATCACCCTGGGCAGCAGTGACGTCAGCCTGGCTCAGGGCTGCTCTCCCAGCTCAGCTTTCTCCAGGAGGAAAGTCCAGGGATGATTTAACAGCCCTTGTGTGTCTAACAGGAAAGCTGGGATTGCGTCAGCAGCGCCAGCGCCGCTTTTCCTTCAGCGGCAAGTGGAATTTTCCAGAGGAAGTGGACTCGAGGAATGACTGGAGCCATGTGCCAAGGCAGCTGTGAAGGGAGCAGTAATTGCTGCAAAATAAATTCCAGCAGAGTGCAAGCACGCAGGAGCTTTTCCTGTCTTGGAGTAATGGAGAGGGACAACAGCTCTGGAAAGGCACCTACGTGTGTCCAGGACAGGGAATGCTGGCCCTTGGAGCTGCTGCCCGCTGATCTTGGTGAAACATTAGCAGGGAAAATGCTTTTCTCAAGTGGTTTCCATCTGAAGCTGAGTTATCAGACACTCCAAAAAAAAAAAAAAAAAAAAGGAAAAAAAAAAAGAGGAAGGATTTCTTCAAAGCCTGATGGGGAGAGGCTTGGAAATTAAAGAGTGGAGATACAATCTGAACCTCCAGGATGAAATCATCCCAGCAGGGAGATAAAGCTATCTGAGATGGCATCTCCCCTAAGGGCTGAGCATTTTGCCTGGAGAGCCTCCTCTCCATGAGCAGGAGGCAGTGATCCTGCCCCGGAATGTGCCAGTGATCCTGCCCTGGAATCACCTTGTTCCACTAAAATCCAGGCTGGGGGATCTCCCAGGAACTCCATCTCTGAAATGCCAAAGAAAATCACTGAGATCCACGTGTGAGTCACTCACTGCCCTCCATCTCAATTTGGGGTTATGAAACTCCTCTCCTGCTGCTGGGGAAGTGGAGGCAGCAGCTCAAGAACCAATAGAGACCAACAGAAATTCCAGTCAGCAGGAATTTCTTATGGAGAACTTGGAAAGCTTGGTTTGATTCATAGACTTTGTCATCATGGAATCACTAAATGGTTCAGGTGGGAAGAGACATTAAAACTCATCCAGTCCCTGTGTAGGGACACCTCCCACCATCCCAGGGTGCTCCAAGTCCCATCCAACCTGGCCTGGGGCACTCCCAGGGATGGGGCAGCCCCAGCTGCTCTGGGCAACCTCCACCCTCAAAGGGAAGAATTCCTTCCCAATATCCCATCTAATCTGGCAGTGGGAAGCCATTCCCTGTGTCCTGTACCTCCATCCCTTGTCCCCAGTCCCTCTGCACCTCTCCTGGAGCCCCTTCAGGCCCTGGCAGGGGCTCTGAGCTCTCCCTGGATCCTTCCCCAGGGGAACTCCCCCAGCTCTCCCAGCCTGGCTCAGAGCAGAGCTGTTCTTATCACCACCCTCCCCACGGTCCCGGGAGCAGAAATGAAAGCAGAGCTGTCTAAGCAGGTTCCATGGCTCTGGCTGGCAGCTGCACCACAGAAAAAGGGCAGGTAAACAAGTTGTTATCGTGATTGTCACAGCACAGCTCCCATGTGGGGCACTGGATTGAGATTCCAAAGAACCCTGGAGTGGCACGGGGTGTGTTCTGTATGTGAAAAGAAGGGAATTCCTTCCCTGAGCAGTCCTGGAACAGCTGGAGCGTGCAGGAGCAGAGGTCCAGATAAAACCCACCTCAGCCTGGGAAAGCCAACAGCCCAGGGTCATTTGCTGTCCTTGATTCCCTGCACTCTGAGAAGCTGCCAGGGAGGTGCAGACACCTGCAGAACAAATCCATTTCCCTGGATGGAGGCTGGCTCTCCTCCCTTCACTCAATTTTCATGGATACAAGACTAAATCAGGGCATTCCAGGGTTTTACCAATGCCCAACTCCAAAAGCAGCAGGAGCACTCAGCTGCCTGCCCTGCCTGCTCTTTCTCCTCGTGCAGGACAAACAGGAACAAATAAAGGACTTCTTTTAGGAGATAATTGAGATTTCCACAGGGAAAATTAGGAGGATCCCAAACCTCCTCCCATCTTTAGGCAGCAGGATGAGATGCCATCACTAAGACCCCCCAAACTGACAGCTACTTCCATTCAGAGCCTCTACACCCGAAAAACAGGGAACAAATCCAGCTGGCAGCATTGGGAGACTACCAGAAGCTCTCAGGAAAGACAACAGCGACCCAGGAACATTCAGAATTAGAGATTCTTCCAAAAAAACGAGTTCAGTTGCTTTGTGGTGCACACACCACCATGAATCACCCCATTTGCATTCCCTTCTTTTTGCCACTCCTTTATCTAATCAAGCCCATTCCAACACTTTCTGACTTGCAGGCCCTGGATAACCTGCATTGATTCCAGAGCCCGGGTTATCCTGCTCATTAACGTGCTCAGAGATTAACAAAGTCAACTTGAGCCAGCCTGAGAAAACAACACAAGGGTGAGCACGGCCATGGGATCACGTAACCTTTTGTCCTGGCAGCACCTCACGCTCCAGGGACACCTTGGGAGCAGCTGGAAGAAGCTCAAGGCTCCTTGTTGGAAGGGTTTTATCAGGATCTCTGATTTGTCCTTCCTGACTTTGCTGTCAGTCGTCTGAGCCCCCGCTCACGGGGTTATTTTGGTTTTTTATGGCTGCCTAAGTGCTCTCCATTAATGGGTTTTAGTTCTGATGGAAGGAACTTCCTTCCAAAAGAAGTGTGGTGTGTGTGATGATGACAGGATGGGCTGTCAGGCACTGCTCCTTCCTGGCACCTTCGGAGCTGCTGTCACCTCCTGGGAACATCTCTGAGGACAAGAGGCCCCTCTTTCTCCTCATCCTACCTGGCACTGGTGTTCCATGGAATTTGGGCTTCATATCACGACAATCCCAGAATCACTGAGGCTGGAAAAGAGCTCTGAGGACATCGAGTCCAATCTGTGGTCAATCCCCACCCTGTGCCATGTCCAGTCCTTCCTTGGACACCTCCAGGGGTGGAGACTCCATCGCCCTGGGCAGCCCATTCCAGTGCCCAGCCACTTTTTCCATAAAGAAATTCCTCCTGATGTCCAACCTGAGCTCCTTGGCACAGCTTGAGGCTTGTCCGGTCTTTGTGGGAAGAGCTTTTAGCTCAGTTCCAAGATTGGAGATGACAATGTCTCACTCATTTTGCCATGCTGCTCCCCACCAGAACCCCCAGCACTCCTTGGAGAGGAAATCCAGGTGGGAAAGAAACCAATGCCCACCTCATGGGCTTTCCTACTCCTTGCTTGGTCAACAACACTGAGTGTCAACCCAGCTAAGGGGGCAGAAAAATTGAGGTTCCTTCTCTCTCTGGTGGGTTCAACCCCAGCCCTGCACAGACCCCCAACAACCCCACCCTGGGCACCCCTGTCCAAACTCTCCTGGAGCTGTGGCAGTCTCGGGGCCGTGCCCATTCCCTGGGGAGCCTGGGCAGTGCCAGCACCTCTGGGGGAAGAACCTTTCCTGATATCCAACCTAAACCTGCCCTGACACAGCTCAAGCCGCTCCCTGGGTCCTGTCCCTGTCACAGGGACATCAGTGCCAGCGCTGTCCCTTGGGAATGATGTCCTGAATCTCCCTCGGTGCTTTGGGAATACAACACCACCAGGCCCCACAGCTCTGGGTTGCTCCATGGAACAGATTCCCTTAGATGCCAGTGGGATAAAGGCCTATGGCAACAACAGAAAGGATTAAAGTAAATTATTTCAGTGTGTAGAGCCTCTGCCCCCAGCTAAGGGTCAGAACATCTTGCACTGCTCTAAGTTTCTTCAGAGGACATATTTCATGTCACTTCTTTATCCCTGAAAGGCTTTGCACAACAGAGAGCTCCACCGGCAAGACAGAGGGGAAAAGAAGGAATTTTGCACTCAGCAAAAATCAGGCCCAGCCTGGGGCATCAGAACTCGTTCCAGAGATGGGAGCAGGAGGACAGACAGCCAAGTTATCCCTCTAATTGATCATAAAGTGTCTTGGCTTGTTTGAGTGTTCGATGCCTGAGGAGGGAGGAGGAGGAGGGGGAGGAACAGTTTTACCAGCAGTGCAATCTCAGATTTTAAACTTCTTGGAGTGTTCGTCTTAAGCTTGGGAAAAAAAAATCCCAACCCAATGCTTAAAACAGCAATTGCACATTCACAGAATCATGGAATGGTTGGGGTTGGAATGCTTAAAGCTCATCCCATTCCACCCCCTGCCATGGGCAGGGACAATTTTCACCAACCCAGGGTGCTCCAACCTGGCCCTGAACACTTCCAAGGATGGGGCAGCCACAGCTTCTCTTGGGCACCCTTTTCCAGGGCCTCCCCACCCTCCCAGGGAAGAATTCCTTCCCACAATCCAATCTAAACCTCCTCTCTGCCACTTTGAATGCATGTCCCCCTCGTCCTGTCCATGCGCTTGTTCAAGTCTCTCCCTCTCTTTCTTGGCAGCTCCCTACAGGTACTGGACAACAATTTTTTGAATTCCTTCAAAAAAGGCCAATCCATGTGTGACAATGTCATTGGAGCACAAACACTGCAGCCTCTTCTTTCCAAAGGTTCAAGGAGAAACACTCCTCCCTGAATGCATCAGGGTTTAAATCTTTGTTGAATTCTATTCCTCCTCAGCTCCATCACGCAGCAATGCTGGGAACACCTCTGGCTTCTCCACATTTTTAGATTTAAACTCCTCTGTTGTTTAGAGATCAGGTTAAACCTTCCTGCTTTCAGCAGAATGGAAAGGGATTTTTTTCCCTGTATTTTTGGCTATTTGTTGTCTGGGTTCTCTCATCCCTTGACCCTGCAGGTCCTGGTTCCTTCCTCCAGCTCCAGCAGGAACCCCTGTGCCGATGGAGCAACCTGCATTGACCTGGAATTACCGACAGCCTCAGCTCTGCCTTGGCAAAGCTCAGTGCTGCTTGCACAACCCCTGTGGAGGAGTTCTCCAACCTCTGTGCAGGAGTTCTCCAATCCCTGTGGAGGAGTTCTCCAAGCTCTCCGGAGGAGCTCTCCAAGCTCTCCGGAGGAGCTCTCCAAGCTCCGTGGAAGATCTTTCCAAGCTCCATGGAGGAGCTCTCCATGTTTTCTGCAGGAGCTCTCCCAGCTCCGTCCAGGAGCTCTCCCAGCCCTATCCAGGATCTCTCCCAGCCCTGTCCAGGATCTCTCCCAGCCCTCTCCAGGAGCTCTTCAAGCTCTGTAAAGGAGCTCTCCCAGCTCTCTCCAGGAGCTCTCCCAGCTCTCTCCAGGATCTCCCCCAGCCCAGTCCAGGAGCTCCCCCAGCCCAGTCCAGGAGCTCTCCCAGCCCTGTCCAGGATCTCCCCCAGCTCCATGGAGGATCTCTCCCAGCCCCATGGAGGATCTCCCCCAGCTCCATGGAGGATCTCTCCCAGCCCTGTCCAGGATCTCCCCCAGCTCCATGGAGGATCTCTCCCAGCCCCATGGAGGATCTCTCCCAGCCCCATGGAGGATCTCTCCCAGCCCCATGGAGGATCTCTCCCAGCCCCATGGAGGATCTCTCCCAGCCCCATGGAGGATCTCTCCCAGCCCCATGGAGGATCTCTCCCAGCCCATCAGCAGCAGGGCTGCGAGGGCCCTGCCAGGGGCAGGAATGCTAACGGGCAGCCGTGGCATGAGCCAGCCCTCAGCTCAGCCAGAGAGGCCGGACCTGCCCAAAGCTGGGATCCAGCAATTAGGGAAAGCCCAGAGTCTATTTATAGAGGCCCAGGTGTGTGCTGTGGCACTGCAGGGCATCCTGCTTCCCGGGAAACGCGGGGCAATCCCAGGCTGGACACGTTAAACAAGCCTGGGAGCTGCTCCATCCCAGAGTGCCACAGCCGCCCCTCCAGCCTGGCACGGAGGCTTCTGGAGGAAAGGTGAGACTGCTCGAGCCACTGCACTGCCACGAGGAAGTTGGGAGCTGGTCACAAAGTGACGTGGGACACAGCCCAGAGCCAGGTCACAGCACGAGCGTGACGGGGACTCCTGGGCAAACGCCAAGCGACGGCTGAGGGATGTGCCCTCCAAGGGAGAAGCTGGAATTACACTTTCACTTGTTAAAAAGCTTTTTCAAAACTTCTTTCTGCTTTCATTCATTTTCTCCACAGACATCCAGACACCTGCAGAGCTGTGGGATGGGGTTATGTTGATGTGGATGTCCACCATGGGAACTGAAATCCCATGGCAGGGGATGGGATGGGCTTTAGGATCCCTTCCAACGTGGGCAACCTGTGCCAGGGCCTCAGCACCTCACAGGGACGAATTCCTTCCCAATGTCCCATCTAACCTTGTATTCCCTTGAACTTAAGGCCATTCCCTCTTGCCCTGTCACTCCATGCCCTTAGAAAAATCCCTCTCCATAGCAGACTGAAAACAAAAGGAACCACAGAGGTGCATCAGACACATTTTTGAATGACCAAGACTCATCTCGAGGGCTTTGGAGACACAAGAGGCATCCCCAGCTCCCTTGTGGCAGAGGGAAGCGGGGAGTGTGTATCCCCTGAATGCTGCCAATCCCACCTCTGGGCTCTCACGTGGGGTTTCACGGAAGGAGACGGATCCAAGATTGGTGAGCACAGCCCAGCACCGTTTGGGCAGCACTGGCAGCCCAAACTCTCCCAACAGAGCCCTGCCCCAGGATCCAGGAGTGCCAAGGGAAGGAGCAGCCTTGGGTCACGGTGACTGTCACCGACTCGTGACCCTGAGCTGCCAAGCAGGTGACATCACTTTCATTGACATCATCTCCATCACATGGGTCTGTCCCATCACCAAGCCCAGGAGAGCACAAACCACCGGGCAATGTGGTAATTAGGGTGCACAAATCGTGGCTGTTAAGTGAAGATTATAATTAAACGGAACATGTAATTATGGTGTTCCTATAACTGCTCTGGAGCTGCTGCTGCTCCTCCAGACCGTTCTGAAACTGTCACTTCCTCTTGGGAAAGAGGGTCAAAAATCAGCTAACCTTTCAGTAATGCAGATAAGAATTCTGGGTCGGATTCAGGACTAAGCCCTGCTCCCACCTGAAACCACCTGATTCCACGTGGAGCCTCATTCCTGGCATTCTTAGCCCTGCTCTTCACTGATCCAACTCTTCCTCATGCCCATCGTGTTTCACGCCTTGCTCTGGTGCAGATGAACACCACAGACACCAGGCAGCAGGAAAAGCTCCCAGGAATCCTGGGAAACAGCCTCCCTGCACTTCTCCTTGCCCCACACACGCCTGTGCATCCCCAGGGTGCTCCACATGCTGGGGGAGTCTCTGTCTGCCACTCTTCCCAAGAAACTTGGGAAGAGATAAGGCCTTTTCCTGGAGATCACAAAACCATGGAATGGGTTGGGTGGAGCAGGACATGGAAGTTCCTCTCATTTCACCCCCTGCCATGGGCAGAGACCTTGCACTAGACCAGGTTGCTCCAAGAGGTCCCTCTGCAAAAAATGTGATGCTTTTCCATGATTCTGAACCAAATGAGGTTGTGACATCAGGACTTCCATTCCACTGGGATGTTTATCCAAATGTGCCTCAGACAGAGGGGGCTGGGAGGGCAGGGTACATAAATCACTGACACAGGAACAAAACAGGAATCACATTCCTGCACTTTCAGTCTGTCTGGTTCCATTTTCTCTCTCACACAGGTCACAGCCGGGATTTCCACAAACAATGGGGGGTCAGGGGAAACAACCCTGACCTCATGCTGCAATTCCACTGAGCAGAGACTCATTCCAGGGACAACTCCTTTACCTTTTCGAGTTGTACTTAAATCTCCAGCTACTTTCGCTATCCACAAACTCCCAAAGCAGCCGTGGTTCTCGTGACACACATTTCTCAAGGCCTCAAAGGGAGTCAGTTCGGCCTCAAAGGGAGTCAGTTCGGCCTCAAAGGGAGTCAGTTCGGCCTCAAAGGGAGGCTGGAGTGCCTCATCCTCCCAAAATCTCTCCAGCCAGAAGGGAAGGAGCCGAACACCTCCACGCCAAAGGACGCTCTTGCTGTCAGGGTCAGGTTTGTCGTTGATGTTTTAGCTCCACTCAGTGGCCACCAGGCTCTTTAACCACCACTCCCTCTCCTGTCAGCTCCACCCCCAGGATCCCCGCTCCCGCCAGCCCAGCCCGCGGCGCGCACTCACCTGGGCAGCAGCGGGGACCGCGGCTTTGCCTTGTCCTTGTCCTTGTCGCGCTCGCGGTCCCTGTCGCGGTCGCGGTCCCTGTCGCGGTCCCGGTGCTGCCTGTCCTTCTCGTCCCTCTTCACCCGCTCCCGCTCCCGCTCCCACTCCTCTTTCCGCCGCTGCCGCTCCTTGTCGCGCTCCCGTTCCCGCTCCCGCTCGCGCTCCCGCTGGCGCCGCTCCCGCTCCCGCTCGCGCTCCCGCTCCCGTTCCCGCTCCCGCTGCCGCGTCTCTCGCTCCCGCTCCCGTTCCCGCTCTCTTTCCTGGGAAAAAAGAACAGGGAAGCCACGGTGATGCTGCGGGAGCAGCTCCCGACAAAGCGGGCGGCGAGCCTGGGAATGCCAGGAATCACATCCGCCCTCCCTCTGCAAGGATTGAGATCAGTAATCTGCAAATCAATGACAAGGAGATCAATAACTGGAGATCAATAACTGGAGATCAATAATCTGGAGATTGATAATCAGGAGATCGATAATCAGGATCCTGGACACAAACACAGCATCATACCCCACACAACTGTTGTTTTCAAAGGCAACGCTTGGATTAATTTGGTTTATCAAGCTTATTAAATAATTGTATTGATGTTTACAAGTCTTTCCTCTCGTTGCTGATCATTTCTATAACCAGGTAATTAACTTTGCAAATGAGCACTGGGAAAATAATTGGTCATGTGTGGCCACAGCGAGGCCCAGGCTCCTGTCTGGGCACTGCTTCTGCAGAAAATGAGGATTTAGAGCAAAGGAAAAGCTCCTTTTGAAAGGATTTGATGGAAAGCACTGAAAAGCTCCCCCTGGGCAGGACTGGTCAGTTCGGTCACTGCTCCAGAGGCACAAAGTTTAAATGAGGGGAAAAGGAAGAGCAGGGGAAGGGTTCAGAGCCTTGTTTTCATCCAGATCCACTCCTGGTGTAATCCCAGCCAGCTCCTGGGATTGCAGCACCTCAATCCTGGCAGCTCCACCAGCACAGCCAGGCTGGAGCCAGGCTGGCACACAGAGCACAAATCAAATCTAATCAAATCTAATCTAAACTGCCCAAATCTAATCCTCTCCTTCCCAAGAGTTAACAAGGAACCCTCTCTTCAACCAGGAAACTTCTTCTCTGGAAACTCCCTCCCTCTCCAAGATGTCCAAGCACTGCTCCACTGAGGAGCAGCCACGGAGCACGAGGAGGAGCCACCTTCCCATCTCAGACATGGAATTGGTAAGGTTGGAAAAGACCTTTGGATCAGCAAGTGCAACCCTCAGCCCAGCCCCGTCACCAAGGCCACCACTGACCACGGCCCCAAGTGCCACATCCACAGTTTTCTGAACACTTCCAGGGGTGGGGACTCCACCAGTTTCCTGGGCAGTTTTCTCCAATGATTTACAGCTTTTCCATGAAATTATTTCCCTACAAGCCAATCTAATCCTCTCCAGGTGCAACTTGAGGCTGTTCCCTCTCCTCCTGTCCCTGTTCCTGTTCCCAGAGCCCGATTCCCCGGCTGTCCCCTCCTGTCAGAGCTGTGCAGAGCCACAGGGTCCCCCCTGAGCCTCCTTTTCTGCAGGCTGAGCCCCTTCCCAGCTCCCTCAGCCTCTCCTGGTGCTCCAGCCCCTTCCCAGGACACGCTCCAGCCCCTCAGTGTGTGTCCTGGAGGGGCCCAAACCTGACCAGAACTCCAGGAGCGGCCCCAGCACAGGGACAATCCCTGCCCTGGGGCTGTGGCCATGCCAGGGCTGGTGCCAGCCAGGTGCCAGTGGCCATCTCAGCCACTGTCAACCTGCACTCCCCATCCTTTTCCATCAGGCAGCTTCCCAGCCTCACTCCCAAGCCTGGAGCGCTGCCTTTGCCCTGGCGGTGCTGGAACAGAACATCCTCCCATCCCCTCACCTCCAGCGTGCTCTGTGCTGCCACTGAGCCAAAAATTCACTATTTGAAAGCTCCTGTTCCAAACACTGCACTGGAACCGAGCCAAGGCCCAGAAGAACCTGGAAGAAAGTCGGGAAGGGAAAGGAGGGAAGAGGGAATTTCCTTACTTACTCTGTAGTTACGGTAGGGATCGGGGTCTGTGTACTGAACCCTGAAATTCTCATACTGCCCACCACGCCAGAAGCGCTCTATTTCATAGTCATAATAGGGATCTGCATAGGGATCAAGCCTACAATGAAAAACAGGGAATGTTAGAGAGGGAAATGGCACCTTGGCACCACAAAACCTGCGTGTTCTAAATCAGCTCAGTCCCTGCGACAAGGAAACCACGTTCAGTGCAGCAGGGCTGTACAGAGAGGTTTATTTTCTACACAGCCCAACCAAACAGTCTTTTTAAAGTGAGGCTTATCAGAGAAAAGCACAAACCTTTCTTGATAAACACCAAAAAAAAAAGAGCTACCAAAAATTCAGCCTTTGAATCAACACAGAAAGTGCTTTTGAGAGCCCTGCAAAGGGAGCAGGACGTGCTGTGCCTCATTGACTGAGAGCTGGGACTGCTGCCCACGCACCCACAGCTCATCCCAGACACCCTCAGCAGTGAAGGGATGGAGATCCCTCAGCTCCCTGCAGGGATGGGTGCGTCCCAGGGCCACCAGGAGCTGGTGCTGAGCTTTCCACAGGGAGAAGTGGAGCTTTGGGGCAGGCCAGCAACACTCTGGGGCTGGAATCACCCCTTGGAATGAGGCACCACTGCTCCAGCTGACATTCTCCAGTGGGAATCAGATGCTGGACTGAACTGGGATTGGAAATGAAGGATTTTTGGGGAGGAAAAGGGTTGAAACTCCACCCTCCTCAAAGCTGCTTCCTCCACGTCCTGATTTCTATTCACATTGTTTGATGGTTTTAATTCCCCAACTCAACAAGATCCGACCACCTGCAGTGCAAATATCAGATCCACTGGGAGGGTGGGGAGGTGGGTACAGGAACAAGAAACTTCCAGGGCCACAGAGGAGTCAGTGGCAGAGCTAAGATGATACAGCAAGTGCTCCCAAATTCCAGATTATCCATAATGATGCTCTGATTTATTTAAAAAAAAGGAATGAAGGGCCATTTTTGCATTTTAAAAGTTAAAACCAGGTTAAGGTGTAGGTGCTGCCCTGTGAGTCAAGTGGTTCCTGTATTTCTTTCAGTGCTTTTAAATAATTTAGGATTTCTCTTTTGGACTGAAGCAATAAGCCAAGGGAGAGGGAACCAGGGATGCCTCAGTCAGCAACAAACTCCTGATGCCACCCCCAAAGCAGCCTGGATTCAGTGACACCAGGTGTTCAAAGAGACAGAAAAACACCCCAAGCCATGCCAGAAAGGAAACTCTGCTCTTTCACACAGCCTTAAGCCCAGATTTCCCCCTCCTGTAATATTGGTGGAGGGTTTTTTTAAAAATTATTATTTCAAAAAGGATCCCTGCTGTTTGTTGGGGTAATTCAGTGCTTAAATCATTAGAAAATAATTGGTATCACCCGCAAAATAATCCAATATATCCACTGAGTCAGCTGCTGAGGGGGCAGGGGTTGGTCTGTGGCTTCGGAAGTTTGAGAAATGCAATGGAAGAAAAAGGCAAAGGAAAATTTTCTTACAGTTGTAACAGTACTGGAATCAAAGACCTGCTTACCCATAGTTAATGTTTTCTTTGATGTCCACCTCCCTATAGTTATTCAAAAAAGAAAAAGGGATTCATGAACTACTGAGACAACTCCACACGTCACAAGACAGTGCTGAAAGCATTTTCCACATCCCAGCTGCACTTCCAGTGCTCACTTGGCTGCAAGGTGCCCAACTGGGCAATAAATTGTGTGTGGGGGGAGGAAAAATCAGCATTTTCTAGAGTTTACAGCAGCAGATTCGTAACCTTTCCCTTCACACACAATGAAGATGTTTTAATGCTCACACAGCCTTGAATTTTCAGGAATTCCAGTTGTTGGATGACTTGTATTTAACACTGGTTATGTGCAATACATTTTTTTTCTGGACTATATGAAAACCAGAGCAGTTCTTAACAATTCCTCCATCAGAGAGGCCCAAAATGCTGCTGGTGCATTTTAGAGGGCAGTCATAAAATAAAAATAATGGATGAACAGCCCCCAGAATAAACTCCAGGTGCCTCTGAGAGGAACACAGGACCAAGATCCAGAGCTAATTAAACTCAGGAAAATATTAATATTTTAGAAATTTCTTTTCTTTCAGGCTGCAGACCTGAGGACAGGGGTTTTTTTTTTGTATTAGGGAAAGGAATTGCATGCCAGAGCAAATCAAAGAATACTGAACAAAAGCTTGATCTGCTCATTTCCAGAGCAGTTGTTTTTGTAATTCATCCACTTTAAAATAAACAGAACTGAGCCTTGCAAACCCTCTGGGAGTGGAAATATTTCCATAATCTGTCCATGTAGGAATTACAGAGGATGCACGAGCAAGGAGAGACAAATCCACCTGTACTGCTGCACAATCCCAGCCTCTTTCCCAAAAATTCTCTTCCCATTCCTTTTCTTGGCTCGAGAACTACCAAACAATTTCCCAGAGCTGGGTTTGAGGTCTCCAACACTTTAAATTTTACCTTAAAACCCCAATCACCTGAACACTTAAATTCAGGGTGCTTGTTGTGGCCAGGTGCCAGCTTTGCTCTGCCCAGTGCCCGGCTTAACTGGGCCCAGTTCGGGTGTTTGTTAAACCAGTCCTGCAAAGGAAGGCCCAGCTGGGGCCGTCAGCTCCTGCACACTGAACACGCTCCAACTTCGCAGCCTCAGCTTGAAGATTTTTAAATTCTCATGGTTGGGGTAAGAAAAAAAGAGGGAAAAAAAAGCTGGAAGAACACAGTGGTGTGAGGGAGGCAATGCAGAGCTGGAGGGAGCCCAGGAGGGAGCAGAATTCCAAGGAGATTGGAGGCAGGAAGGGTTAAAGGAGACTGGGAAAGGAGGTGGGGTTGAACCGGAGCGAGCAGAGGCGGCTCAGCTTCTTAACCTCCCTCTTCACAGAAGCTGTTCCTGCGTTTTGAGGTGAATTCCCTCATTCTGGAGGGATGGGTGAGGCCCAGGCAGCCTCCCTGCACTGCCCTCCCTCCCAGCCATCCCTGGAGCACAGCCAGGGCTGCCTCTTACGCGGGGTCCCGGACGTCTCTGGTGATGCGGTAATTCCAGTCCCGGAAAAACTCGTTCTCCTTGTCGAACTCCCGCTCGTCCTCCCCGATGGTCACAGTGAATCTCTTCTCCTCAAAGTCAGGCTCCTGCTCTTTCCTCATTGTTGCTTTTTTTAATACCTGCCAGGGCACAGAAAACAGCGTGAGGAGAGAAATTGTAATATTCAAAATCCTGCCCTCGGGAGATTTCCTGCAGAATCTTCTTCCTTCTTTCTGCAGGATACTGGACTCTTCCTGCTTAATTCCCTATTCACAGCAGGACACAGAAGATTCCCCCTGCAGTGATCACAAACTGGAGAATCAGGTACTGAAGGGAGGGGAACTGGACCAGTTTAAAGCTTTGCTTTGTGGAGGGCTGGATTTGAGGGCCACAAATTCCCACTATTTTCTAAATATAACCCCCCAACCTGGATTTGAGCTCCTCTTGGCTGTCTAAAAATTGTGATGTACAACAAAACACGATTGACAGGTTAAAGGGCAAAAGGAATAGAGAAAGAACAAGGCACTTGTGCTCCAAAAAGAGCTTTTCAGTGGATTTTGGTGCAGCCAGCAGTTCCCTGAGGAAGGAATTTACCTCTTTAGCATGCCGGAGTCCCCTCTCCCAGGCACTTTCTGTTGGAGGGTCTGGAGGAGGTGGAGGTAAAATTTCATCAACCACTGGCCCTCCCTGTTGGAAAGGTGAGGAGAGCAGAGTCAGTTTTAACCAGCAAAGCCGTGCTTTGTAAAGCCACCTCAGAGATGCCTCAGCAGGACTAAGCTGGGAAACCATGGGAAATTACCCCCCTCTACTGGCAACTCCCAAGATCTCCAGTTAAAAATCACACATCCAACTGTGGGTTGGATTTTGCTGATGGATTAGCTCAAAAAATAAAGAAGAAAAATCATAGAACTGTGGCATGGTTTGGGATGGACCTTGAAGCTCATCTTGCTCCAGTGGAAGGGACACCTGGAAGGTTCTCCAAACCTCTACTTTGAACACTTGTAGGAATGGGGAGGGTGCTGAGGAGCCATAAAAGCACAGAAGAGGTTCCATACCCAGGGGTTGGCTGGCATCAGCGGGTGGGGGCCCATGGGAGGGGCCCCGTTGGGGGAGAAGGGCTCAGGTTTGGAGATCAAGGAGTAGTTGCCCTTGTCGTTGACTCCGGGGTGGATGAAGCGACAGTTCATGCCCCACGTGCAGTGCCCTGTGGGAACACACAGCTGTTAGAGCCCTGCTTCCCTGCAGCCCCAAAACCAGGAAAAAAAACCCATCAGGCACTGGAAATCCTTGGAGGAGTAATGCTGTTTGAGGTGTTTGGCTCTTCTCCTCTCTGGCTCGGTTGGGATTTACCTGTTTCCACACAGATGTTTGTCACTCTCCACCTGGCAGAGGGGACAAACAGATCCAGACACAGATGGATCAATGGACAAGAACCTTATTCCAGCGGGGAGAAGGGAGGGAGAGAGGGATGGACACACACAATTAATTAAATGTAGGAATAAGCCAATGAGCTCCTCATTTGTTAATGACAAACATTTCCAGTTAGGAGCTTTGCCTTTCACAGGAAACCTGAGAGCAAAGCAAGCATCACAAACAAACAGTGTGAGGCAGGGAGTGGAATCATGGAATGGTTTGGGCTGGAAGGGCCTTAAAGCTCATCCACTTCCAATCCCAACACCTTCCACCATCCCAGGTTGCTCCAAGTCCTGTCCAGCCTGGCCTTGGACCCTTCCAGGGATGGGGTTGCCACAACCTCTCTGTTTTACTTCAAAACCCCCTGCAAGTTTCCCTTTATTCACCTCCTCCAGGCCCTTTTTGTGTAGTGGCTCCATGAAAATTCAGCTTTGGCCACCAAGGAACAGGAAGGTGACACTGAGGACGCCTGGGGCAGGATTTATCATTTAATGGAGAAAAAGAAATCCCCAAAGAGGAGCAGCTGCAGCAGCCTGGCCTCTCCCACAGCCCAGGGCGTGGTTACCTTTCATGAAGAAGCGGCAGGTGGGCCGTGGCCTCACTTTCCTGTCGTTGGGGTCTTTAACCTCCCCCTCCTCCAAGTCATCGTCCTGGAACAGACAGACAAAGCTGACATTTCGTGTGGGGCATCCCCTGCAGCACCTGACACTTCCCAGTCTGCTCAAACACTCAGAGCCACCCTGGGGCAAAACCTCCAAGGGACAAAAACAAGGCCAGGTTACAAGGAATGCCCCAGGGCACCTTCACAAGGTGGAGACAGAAGGTTCCAGGTGGCTGTAAAAGCAAATTCCACTGGCCCAGGCTGCTCCAAGCCCTGTCCAGCCTGGCCTGGGACATTTCCAGGGATCCAGCTGCTCTGGGCACCTGTGCCAGGGCCTGCCCACCCTCACAGGGAACAATTCCTGCCCAATATCCCATCTAACCCTGCCAATTCCACCTCATTCTATCACTCCATCCCTTGTCCCAAGTCCCCCTCCAAGGACAATCTCCAAAAGGAACTATTCAGGATAATCAAGAGATTTCTCCCAAATGAACCATTCAGGATAATCAAGAGATTTCTCCCAGTCATCTCCACCTTTCCTTCTACTCTTCCTCAGCTCCCCACTGGAGTTGGGAACCAGCTCAAACAAAAACTCTGCCTCATCCCTGGAGCCTGCAACCCCAGGAATAAATTCTAGGAGCTGGAGATTGGTCCAAGATTAAGAAATAAGAGCCATGAAACACAAAAGTTACTGGAACTTTCAAGTACCAGCATTTTCTCCTCTTCTCCAAGGAAAAAACAACCTTCCCTGGCTTTGTTAAGCTGCACTTGGAAAGCCAAAAGGAGCTGAAAGGAGCTGGGGATGCAGGAGGCAAAGGTACAAATGGCCAGAGGGTGTCACAGGTATCTGGCCAGGAAATCAGGATTTTATCCTAAGGGACATCTTGGTTTTCCCTCTCTCTGCCTCCATTTCCCTGTTTCCAGCACATGAAAAATGTGAAGAGGGAGCATCTGGATGGGCCTTCCCTCTGCCTGGCAACAGCCCTTTTCTGGGTGGAAAAGATGAGGAGAATTCCCTCCTTTGATCCACTGAGCAGCTGGAAAGAAGGAAAAAGCCACCCTTGGCTGCAGACAAACACAGCAGCAAAGAGAGGTGGGTGCAGAGCCTGCATTCCTGAGCCAGACAGGGACACAGAGCTCTCCTCAACAGCAACGGATTTAAAAGCTGCACTTATGTTCCAATTAAAATTTGCATTAATATTCCCCTCCCTCCACGCCAGGAGGCTGAGAGCAGAAAAAAATGCAGAGTTTGAAGTTTTCCCCAAAGCTGGGGCTGGCTTTCAGTGCTGCCTGAATGGGAGAACCAGCTCCACTCTGCTGCTTTCAAAAGAGCTGTGTGAAGCCTGGAACAAAAGGGGAGGTATTTATTTCTGGGAGGTCTCCTTGGAATCAGGCAGCTGAGAATGCTGTTATGAGTTAATGTATGAAAACCAGGGTACAGATTCATCTCCTGCTTTGTGAGGAGAGCTCCCAAGAATGCCTCAGGCTCCAAAGGACAGCATTCATATTTTAATCAAGGAGCAGGCATGGAGTCAGCACTCCAGGAATTTTTTTTTTCTGCCCATAACACGCTGGAATTCCTTTGGACTGATTCAGGAATACACAAAACCTTTGGAAAACACGTGTTGAACAAAATCACCTGCCGGGATGGGCACGAGGAAGAAAAAATTATGGCATTTTTGAAAGCAATTAAACTTGTCAATGAACTCTGAAGAGTAAAAAAACACACAAAAATATAATTCTTTGAAGAAAAGGGAAAAGGGTCTGTCCAGTGAGGCTCCAGGAGCTTCCCAGGATCTGGGAACCCACAGGAATGGGGTGTGGAAGGACAGAGCATCATCCCTGCTCAGCTGAGGAGCCCCAGCAGTGACCCCACCACTCTCCCTGCAGGTCCCCAGGCCAGTCCCAGCCCAGGCCGGCTGTGCAGGTGGAATTCTGGAATGGGGAGCCAGCCCAGGTGCTCTGCACCAGCAATTTCTCTTTACACTCCTATCACTGGGATGCAATTCCAGACCAGGGGCCCACAGGAGGGTTTTTACTGGAATGGCTTTGCCCTGTTTTCCTCATGGAAAAGGAGGGAATTGCTGTTAAGCTGCAGGAAACAGCTGCTGCTGTGCACAGCTCCCTGTTAAACCATGGCTGAAGGTGGTGTTTTCCCTAAACCCCACTTTGGATTTTTCTGAATATCTTGGTTTGTTCAGGGCTGTCAAACACTGACACATCCCTGACCTCGTGCCCAAACCATGCCTTGGGTATTTTCCCCAAATCCCAGCACCTTCCATTCCCCTCCCATGAATCCAGATGCTGCTGGAGCCCCACGAACAGCTCGGGACCAGGGTTTCCCACACACCTGAAGGTCTGAGCACCACAAGCACCCTCCAGCACCAGCCCCTCACTCTCAACAGCTCCTGGACTCCCAATCCATGGGATTTGCTGTCAGCATCACTCCCAAGTCCTCCGGGGCGGAGGCAGGGAAGCTTTTTAAAGCACTGGACTCTCCCCATACTGAGAGGGAACAAAGCTCATTTTAAAGGCTCTGGCACAGTTTTGGTTCAGCACAGGGCACAGGGCCCAACCCCTGGAGATCAGGGCGTGCTCCATGCCCTGGCCTTACCTCCAGGGAAAAGAGTTCCCTGCACACTGGGGACATGGATATTCCCATCAGGAGGAGGAAGGAATTGCAATGGGAGAGACAACCAGCTCTGAACACCCCCAGGGCTCTGCCCACCTCCTACTTACATCGATTTCTCCATCATCAATTTCCCCATCATCCTCTTCCTTCTTCTTCTCCTTGAGGGGATCCTGCCCATCCTTCTCATCATCACTTTTGCTGCTGGATTTTTTCTCATCCTCAGGGGCATCATCTCCTTTCTCCTCTTCCTCATCATCCTCGCCAGCAGCTTTCTCCCCGTCCTCCTCTGCGGTGGCAGCACTGGGTTCCTCAGGAACCTCCTCATCATAGTCCAGCTCGTGCTCATCCAGCTCCCTGGTGACAGAGGACACCTCCAGGTCATTTGTCCTGTCTTCCTCCTCTCCCTTGTGTGGCCGGGGGCTCTTCAGCTCCACGCTCTGCTCGTTGGTGTCGGACTCCTGCGACTTGGCCTCGCTCAGCCGATCCTCCTCGTCCGAGTGGTTCTCGTCTTCCCCCCGGCTCAGGGCCCTGCCTGCGTCCTCCTCCTCGCCCAGGAGGCTCCCCTGGCCACCCTCCCCATCGAGTTCCCGCTCGGAGCCGCTCTCCTTCAGGGCCTCCTCATCGGAGAGCTGCTGGTCCTCTTCCTCAGGAGAGCAGGGGTTTCGCTCCGGGCTGTCGGAAACGTCCATCAGTCCCCGAGGCTCTGCGGGGACAGGAGAGCTCTGGTTATGGGGGCTCAAAGCTCAAACTGGGGAAGCAGGGAAGCCCCACCCTGAAGGGATTCCTTCTCCTGTGCTCTGACCCCTAAAGGAAGGTGCTTGGAATTGAAGGGGCTCCTTCTCCTGTGCTCTGCCTCCTAAAGGAAGGTGCTTGGAATTCCTGGAAAGCCGGGTTTGGCCCTGAGGAACCCAATGCAGTGATTGCTGTCCCAGCCCAAGGCAGAGGTTTGGAATGAGAGGAGCTTTAGGGTCCCCTCCAATCCAAGCCATTCTGGGATTCCATAAATTCAGGAATATGGTTTCTCATAGATCTTTCCAGAGGGGAATTCAGAGTTTAAACTGCACAAAGAACTGATTCCAATATTGTCCCAGACTGGAGGGTGCTGCCCTTCCCAGACAATGGCAGAGCTTGAGGTTGGAATTTCACAGAATCCCAGACTGGTTTGGGTTGGAAGGGATCATAAAGATCCCAATCCACCCCTGCCATGGCAGGGACACCTTCCACTGTCCCAGGCTGCTCCAAGCCCTGTCCAGCCTGGCCTTGGGCACTGCCAGGGATCCAGGGGCAGCCACAGCTGCTCTGGGCACCTGTGCCAGGGCCTGCCCACCCTCCCAGGGAACAATTCCTGACCAATGTCCCACCCATCCCTGCATTCCCTCAGCCTGAGGCCATTCCCCCTTGTCCTGTCTCTCCATCCCTTGGCCAAAGTCCTTCTCCATCTTTCTTGTAGCTCCTCCAGGCCCTGCAAGGCCACCCCGAGGTCACCCCAAAGCTTCTCCTCTCCAGGTGAACAATCCCAGCTCTCCCAGCCTTTGCTCCATCCCTGGGATCCTCCTGGAGCCTCCTCTGGGCTCTCCCCAGCAGCTCCAGCTCCTCCCTGGGCTGGGGCAGCTCTGCAGGTGGGGTCTCACTGAGGGGGCAGCAGCCTCAGCAAAGCCACAAAATTCCCTCAAAGCAGCACATCCAGCTCCTGCACTGAGACTTTTCTAGAAGATGTCTAAAATGCACTTGGAGACGTTAAAAATCTCATGTCTGCTGAGAACAAACCCAATAAATACAACACAAAAAGGCAGGGTGCAAAGCAGGGAATGAACCTGGGCCGTACATTAATTTCTTTTACTCCAGAAACAAAAACCCCATAAATTACAGAAGTGCCTGACTGGAACTGGCTGAGCTGACTGGGTCACATCCACACAAAAGCTCTAAACACCCTGAAGAAAAGCCACAGAATTACAAATCACCTTCATTTTAATGTGCCCCATGTTTTACTCCAGCTGCTCTCTGCAAGTTCATTTAGTGCTGCCACAAAAGCAGGGCACAAACGAGCAGAGTTTCACCTGCTGCTTTTAAAAGCCTCGGAGCAGAAATGCTACAAATGTCAGACTCTGGCTGCTCCCTTCAACACACCCGGCAATCCATCAGGAAATCAGAGTTTAGGAATCTTTTATTAAGCTGCTGTTTCACCTTTTCCTCACACTTTGCTGTTTGTCCAGCTGGTTTTGCACAGGAAAGGTGATTTTCCATCAAAAATCCTCCACAGCCACACCAAACACTGCCCAGGGAGAGCAGAGTGAGCCTGCCCAGCACCTGAACCCCCAAAATCTTTTGGTAATGAACAGAATTTGCAGCAAACTCCCAAGATCAAAGTCCCACTCCAGAAAATGCTGCTCCTTATACTGTGGGGGGTCTGCAGAGGGGTTAAAACCAGGAAATAAATTCAAACCACTCCCAGCAGCACTTTAAGCTGTGTTTTAGGACTGACTGTGCTCTCCCCAAGCCCTCAGAGCCCTGCTGCCATCAGTTAATTGATAAACACGAGATGATCTCAGCATCAGCAGGGCCCAGAGCAGCAGAAAATCCACATTTTGAGCTCCCTCCCAGTTCCTCCAGCTCCTCTGCACATCGAAGTTGGTCCTGGCTCAGCAACAAAGTTCTGATTTCCCTACAAGGTCAAACCCAAATGAAAAGACAGAATTTGCCTCCTGGTGACAGCAGCTCCCAGCAGCTCCCCAGGATGGATTTGAAGCAAATTCTCTCCTTATTGAGCACATCAAGCCTGGTGCTGAGCTCATAAACTCCTGCACAAATTATTGCTGGCTTGAAGGGCCAGCTCAGAGCGGGGATTTTAATTGCCCAAGCGCCTGAGAAGTGACTTGGTGTGAACACAAAGGTCAGCCCAGAGAGGCCACCAGAAATATCAAAGCTGCCAGGGGCCCGTGGACTCAGGAAATTTGTTTTCTGTTTTCTTGCAGCACCAAAAAAAGAGAAAAAGAAAAGGTATTTAAGTGAAGCAAATGGCTTTTTGTGTTTGACATGGAGACCTTTAGAGGGATGGGAGGAAACAAATACGTTCTGATGGTGAAGAATATAAAACATTGACCTCCACAGCAGCTTTTATAAAATGCAGAGCATCCAGCAGTTGTAATAATTTCCTATTAATTTCCATCAGCAGAAATGATAAGAAACACAATAAATGATGGCCTAAATGAAGGGGGGTCACAAAATCCAGGCAGGGAGGGGTTTTTGGGGTTTATTTCCTTGGATTCAGGGATTGGGCTGTTGCTCCAAGATTCTCCAAAACCAACAGAGCAGATTTTGGCAGCAACTTTACCCTGCATGGAAATGCCCCAAAACAAAGCCCAGATGTCCAAAGGTAAAATCAGCAGCAGGAAAAAAAATGGGAGGTGGAAATTAAAAGGAAAACTGCCAAATAATGGAACAGGACAGCAAGTTTAATTCCAGGTTTAAGTGCTGTCTTAAAATAATCTGCGAATCAATTTATTCCAAATCTTTGGAATTCTGTGAGGGTGTTGTTTGTTTGGTTTTTTGTTTGTTTTGGGGTTTTTTTTAGATTTTTTTTTAGATTTTTTAAACTGCAAATCACAGTTTATCCCAGACCTCTGGAATTGTGAGAGGTTTTTCTGATGAGGTTTTTTTAATCTGCAAATCACAATTTATCCCAAATCTCTGAAATCCTGAAAGGGTGTTTTTTTTTTTTTTTTTTTGTGTTTGCTTTGGTTTTTTCGAGATGTTTTTTATGGGTTGTTTGGGGGTTTTTGTATATTTGGGGTTTTTTAAAATTGCTTTCTGCTGTTCTTTAGGGAAACATAAAGACAAAAAACCTGAGAAAAATCACTCCATGAAAGTATTTTAAATCAAGCAGCAGTGACAGAAGTGGCAGAACAGAAACCCCCAAACTTGGCTTTTTTTGTGCCTTAAAACTAAGCCAGTTTCTTCCTGATTCAAAACCAGATACAAAAGCAAAAAAATTAACTTTTAAGCCCCAGATCAGCTTGTTTGACTTGCAGCTCAGGCAAGAGGCAGGGATGGACTGATGCCTTTCAAAAGTCTTGAAAATTCAGGCAAAGCTGCCTTTGGTCCCAGCTGCACAACGATTTCTGCTCCAGAAGTGGCTCCCTTTGCTCCAAGTGTGCCAAATATTCCTCTCCTGCGTGCCTGAGGCAGCGCAGGGCACTGGGAATTCCATCCAGGCTCCCAAACCTCTCCTGTTCCCAGGCTAAATGAGCTGGGCCAGCCTTCCCACGGGGAGGTTTGGGAGTAAATGCAATAAATAAAGGGAGTTTTCAGGTGAAAAAAAAATTCTTTCCCAGTTTTTGGAATGACTTGGGCACGCCTCAGTGAGCTGAGAGCCTCGTCAAGGCAGGTCACAGGTTCTCAGGGAAGAAATTGAGGAGCTGGCAGCAGAACTTCCCAGGAATGAGGAGCTTTTAGGTCCACAACACATCAGGGACTCGGAGGTTTCACAGCTTGGGCTCTGGAATATTTCAAATTAGGGAATGAAGCATGAACTGCTTCTGAATTATCAGAGTTCCATGGCCTGGACAGGGTGGGACAGAGATGCTCCTCTCACCTGGCCATCCCCACCATGCCTGGATGCACCAGGAAGGAGCCAATCTGTTCCCTCTAAAGCCTCCCAGCCTTCTTAGAAACATTTAAAATTACACATTTCCCCCCTAAAAAGGAGAGGAGAAATTTGTGGAGATGCTACAGAAATTTAAATTCACCTGCTTTGCTTCCTTTATAAGATATTTTTATCAAAGCTTAACCATATCCAAGATTTTTTAACTTAAAGCACTGGGATTAAGCAGCCTTGGCACAGCACTAAAGGCAGAGAGAGAAAAGCCCTTTGCTACTTAAGTTGCTTTTAAAACTCCCTTCTACCTCACCAGGGAATCCCAGGATACATTTTAATTAATCCTGAACCTCACACTTTTGTCAGTTGGTTTTCACAAGGCCAGAGGAGTCAGAGCAGGAATTTTCACCCGGCAGCTCCTTTTGCAAAATCAGGCACAAATTCTTCTCTTTTGTTAATCAAACAGCACCAAAAGGTGCAAAATTAAAAAGGAAGAAATTCCAGCCAGAAACTGAGTTCCTATAAAAACCTGGAGCTGGGCAGAGCCATCAATTTCAGCCTTAAAATCCTACAAATTTTCATGGATATGAAGAACCAAGTGCATTCCCAATTTCTGTCCCCCTCGCTGCCATATGGGAGGTGCGAGGACAGATGGGAAGGAGATAGAGGATGCTCTTTCCTTCAGGCTGAAATCTTTGGGATAAAAGGATAAAATCCACTTCCTAAGAGCCAAACAGCTCCTGTGAAGCAGCTCCATGAAATCCAGGGGTTAAAGCAGAGCAGCAAAAGTTCTGGAGCAGGTCTAAGTGCAGGCAGGAGCAATGAGGGAGCTGAGGAGAGTGAACGGGAATAACGCTGACAGGACAGGTGAGGAGAGAAAAACAGCACAAAAAGATTTAGGGAACAAAGAACTGCAAAAACAGAGGCAAAGCAGAAACCAACACAGGGAAAATCATGGAAGAGCAGTGACAGCAGGAGCAGGAAACCAAATTCCTCAGGATCCAGGAAAGGGGAAACACGGAACACTGAAAGGAGGAACTCGTGTGCAGCCCTGCCCTGACTGCAATTCCAACAGGGTTAATGAACCCAAATCCTCATTTCTCTGCCATCCTTAGGGAGCTCAGAGGTGGAGGATGCCCAGGGAACTCAGCTGCTCTCAGGGCACCCTTTAATGCCCCAAACTCAGCTGCCCTGTGGGATCAGCCTGGTGCTGAGAGGCGTTTCCAGGAGCTGGTTTGGAGAGCAGCTCAGAGAGCTCCAACGGGGAATGTTCCCTGTGGATTTGTACTGGGGACCCGAAGGGAAAAGCAGCTGCAGTTTGTTTGCCCAGCACAGCTGATTTTCCTACAGCTCCTTCCTGCAGCTCTGCCCCAGCAAATGCTGAGTTTGAGTTCTCAGGGCGTCAGGAAGAGACAGCCAGCAGGGTTACACTGGGATCGGGCAGAATCTGGGATAATCCCACTCAAAAAAAAAGATTTTGGATCAGCACTTTGGCAAAGAACTGTCCTGATAAACTGGGAGCCTTTCCCCGAATCCAGGCAAACCTTAGGAGGAAAGAATCCACACCCTGGAGGTGCTGTTCTTGCTAGAGCTCTGAGGAGACTCAGCTGAGAGCTGACCCTGCAGGTGATGGACCCCAAACCCATCTCAGAGCTGACCCTGCAGGTGATGGACCCCAAACCCACCTGAGAACTGACCCTGCAGGTGATGGACCCCAAACCCACCTGAGAGCTGATCCTAAAGGTGATGGACCCCAAACCCACCTGAGAGCTGATCCTAAAGGTGATGGACCCCAAACCCATCTCAGAACTGACCCTGCAGGTGATGGACCCCAAACCCATCTCAGAACTGACCCTGCAGGTGATGGACCCCAAACCCATCTCAGAACTGACCCTGCAGGTAACAAACCCCAAACCCATCTCAGAACTGACCCTGCAGGTAACAAACCCCAAACCCATTCAGAACTGACCCCAAGGGTGACAAACCCCAAACCCATTCAGAGCTGACCCCACAGGTGACAGACCCCGCACCCCCTCAGGGCTGCCCCCGGGTGCAGCCGTGCGGTGCCCGGTGTGTGCCCCCGGCCCTCCCCTGCCCCCTCACCTCAGGCTCTCCTGCCAGGCTGGGCTCCTCCTGCTGTGCCCCGGGCTGCTGGCGCTGTCCCTGTTCCCACTGCCTGAGGAGGGGGCACAGTCAGAGCCACCTGCACCCCTGGGCTGTCCCCCGACACCCACCCATCCCTGCGGCTCCCCCAAAGCCTGGGGCGCCCCTTCCCATTCATTATCCCAAAGAAACGGGCCCGAATTCATTGATTTCCACCTCTCCCATCCCCAAACGCCCTCCAGCCTCCCCTCCTCCCCCCTCTGAGAAGAGCGCCGGGCCCTCCCCTCCTCTCCCCGCCGCCCACCCCGGGCCGCTCCCCGGGGCCTCCCCGTGTCCCCCCGCCCCGGGGCCGCCCCCGCCCCGCGCTTCGCCCCCTCCTCCCCCCGCCGGGCCCGGCCCGCCCCCCCTCCCCCCGGCGCTAGGCCGCGGCGGCGCGGGCGGCGCCTCACCGGTGTCGGGGGGCGGCAGGGGCCCGGCGCGGTGCGGAGCGCGGCGGGGACGGGCCGGGGGCGGCGGGGGCCGGCGGGGCCGGCGGGGCGGCGGCGGCAGCGCGGGACGGGGCGGCGGAGCGGCCTCTACTCGCGGCGGCGCAGGGCGGCCATGGCGTGACGTCATCCGCGCGCGACGGGCCCCGGCGGCGCGAGGCGAGGGGCGGGGGGGGGGTGAGCGCGCGCTCCGCTCCCCCCGCCCTCCGCCTTAAAGGGGCCGCGCACGGCAAGGACGGAGCGCAGGTGTGAACACGCGAACAACATGTGAACAACATGCGAACGACATGCGAACGACATGTGAGCAGGGGGCGTGGCGGCGAGCACGCCGGCACGTGGAGGGACAGGGAGGTGCAGGGTTCCGTGCACATGCGCGGCTGGACAGATGTTGGAGGGGGCACACCTGTGCAGATGTGCACAGGTCACACACACACAGGGACGGGGCACAGGGGATATCTAGGGTGGAGCTCTGGCAGGGGCACCTGCAGCGGGTGACACAGATCATGTCCCGGTGGGTTTGGAATGGGTCCAGACAGGGAGACCCCCACGCCCCCCTGGGCAGCTGTGCCACGGCTCTGCCGCCCTCCGTGGACAGAAGCTCTTCCTCACGTTGAGAGGGAACTTCTCGTGGTTTAGTTTGTGGTCATTGCTCCTGATCCTGTCACTGGACGCCACTGGGAACAGCCTGGCACCGTCCTCTGACACCCCATGGAAACTTTTCCATGGATTGATGGGATCCCCTCTCAGCCTCCCCTTCTCCCGCAGCGTCTCCTCCCCAGGTGGGACTGGCGGGGCAGGAGGGGGTGCGGCCGGGGGAGGAGTCTCTGTGACAGGTACATAAAGGTGAGGGTGGGGCTGGTCCCGGGGAGAAGAGCTGATTGCTGGAGGTGAGCGGATGGGGAACAGGGAATGGGGAAGCTCCACTGGGCTCTCCGCGAGGCTCCTGGCCGGAGATACCCCTGGAGCCCCTCAGCAGGATCCCGGCTGGAGATGTCCGTGGGGGTTGTGGTGTTCCCAGGGGTGTCTGTGACTCCCAGAGCCCCGGTTGCCCTCTCCAGGCACATCCCAGGGCTGGTGTCTCACCTTTGCTCCAGCGCTGACTCAGGCTCCCACGTGTCCCTTTACGCAAGAGCCCTGCTGGCAGGGGACTCTGGCCAGGCGGCCACCGCTGGCCTGCCCTGGCCAAAGGGCAGCACCACCCCCTGTAAAGGCAGCGGTGACAGAGCTCAGGCTCAGTTCTGTCACAGGAACTGCCGGTGGGGACATCACCTCCTGGAGCAGGCAGGAGCTGAAAGGAGTGGAAGATCCCCTGGAGCGGAGTTGAACGGGTTGGGTTCTTGAGCTGACAGGGAGCATTGTTCTTCCTCCCCACAGGCTGCTCCGTGCTCCTTGGAAGATGGACTACGCCAAATCCCTGAGCCAGCGCCTGGCTGTCCCCGTGTCCAAGTAAGTGCCACGGAGCCCCTGTCCCCAGCGTGGGGGGACATCCCAGCAGTGCTGGCACTGCCCCAACCAGCGCCTGCATCCCTCCCCAGGTGTGTCTCAGCCAGCGCCTCCATGACCCAGCAGCTGCTGGCGGGCCCTGCCCCGCCGCCCTGGCCCTACCGCGTGTGCAACTGCGACCGCAGCCTGCGCAAGGGCGTCATGGCCCCGAGCCTGGCCGAGCTGCTGCGCCAGGTCTGGCTGTCCGTCCGGGCTGTGTCTATCTGTCTGTCCGTCCGTGTGCCTGGGCTCTGTCTGTCCGTGTGCCCGGGTTATGTCTGTCTGGGCTCTGTCTGCCCGTGTGCCCGGGCTGTGTCTGTCTGTCTGGGCGCTGTGTGCCTGGGCTCTGTCTGTCTGTCTGGACTCTGTCTGTCTGTCTGGACTCTGTCCGTGTGCCCGGGCTCTGTCTGTCCGTGTGCCCGGGCTCTGTCTGTCCGTGTGCCCGGGCTCTGTCTGTCCATGTGCCCGGGCTCTGTCTGTCCGTGTGCCCGGGCTCTGTCTGTCCGTGTGCCCGGGCTCTGTCTCTCTGGTCTCTCTCTGTCTGTCCGGGCTCTGTCTGTCTGTCTGTCCGGGCTCTGTCTGTCTGTCCGTGTGTCCGGGCTCTGTCCGTGTGTCCGGGCTCTGTCCGTGTGTCCGGGCTCTGCCCCCAGCCCCGCTCACCCCTGCCCCTCCGCAGGCCCAGAGCGCCCTGGCCCTGCCGGCGCCCATCGCGCTGGTGCTGGACGAGGACGGCACCGCGGTGGAGACGGAGTCGTTCTTCCGCACGCTGGAGGAGGGCACGGCCCTGATGGCCCTGAGCAAGGGGCAGACCTGGACTGCCCCCAAGGTGAGGGGACCCCCGGGAGGGGCAGCAGCCTGGTTTGTGCTGTGTGTGCCCCGCCGGAGGTGGCATTGGGAGGGTGGGACATCGTTGGTGACCGCGGTGCCGCTCTGCCATAGACCCGTGGCTACCAGGTGAGCCTGTCCCGCAAGCCCCCACGCAGGATCGACGTTGCCTGCGTCACCTTTGACCTGTACAAGACCCACCCGAAGGACCTGGGCTGCCTCAACGTCAAGGCCACCCTGTATGGCACCTACAGCATGTCCTACGACCTGCGCTGCTACGGGGCCCGGCGCCTGATGAAGTGAGTGCGGGGGGCTGGGGACAATCTGGGGACACTTTAGGGACACTCTGGGGACAGGGGCACTGCCCGGCCCCTCCGTGGCACACTGACCCCTTTCCTCCCTGCCCAGGGAAGCCCTGCGCTGGGGGCTCTTCACCATGCAGGCCACGGGCCACGTCCTGCTGGGCACCTCGTGCTACATGCAGCAGCTCCTGGACGCCACGGAGGAGGAGCAGAAGGAAGAGGAGAAGAGCTCGCTGCCCCTTCAGAACCTCCTGCCCTGCAGCCTCCCCGCCCTGCCCTACAAGAAGATGTCACAGTGAGGGCTGGCTGGCCTGGCCTGTCCCCTCTGCTGTCCCCCCAGCCCTCGGGGGTCCCAGCACCCTGCTAGGTCAATGCCTGGGCAGAGGCTGCCACAGTGCCTGGCACAGCCTCTCCTTGCACTCCGCTGGCTGAGTGTGGCCAAATCTGCTCTGGAATAGCTGCTGCTCTGTAAATATATTTATTTAAGTAAAGTTCTCCTGAATTCAGCTGCATTTTGTGTCATCTTTGAGGGGTGGGGGGACACCCAGGACACTCAGCCCTTGCACTACTTGGCACCCTGAGCTGGTGGTGTAAGGGGTGTGAGGAGGGGACCTGTCACAAGCGCTTCCCCGGGGGAGCTGCTGCCGTCATCCTCCTCTTCCCTGGCACCAGAGCCTGGCTCCCACCCCCTGGCACAGAGCCGAGACTGCCCTGGCACTGCAGACACCCAAAACACGGTGATGGGGCAAATCCCAAAGCCCCTGGCCTGCGGCAGCCGGCACAACCTGTCCTTGCTCCCTTTAAAGGGGTGAAAGATCTCCCTGCTCCTTTGTGCCCCTGCCTGTGCAGGGCTGGCACAGAGGGACAGCCCTTGTGCCCTGGAGGGGCTGCTCCTGTCCCTGGGGTCCCCAGCCCCCCTGGCAGCCCTGGGCAGGGGCGGTGCCACCCCAGCCTTGCACAACCCTGGGTGCTGGTGCTGGCCTGGGGCATCCCAAGGGCCTGGCAGCTCCAGGGAGACCAGCTGGGAAACAAACAGAGCTGGGGACACTGGGCTCCAGTGCCCTGGCCCTTGGGGACTGTCCCCAGAAAGATCCTGAAGCGCCACCCCTGCCAGAGAGGGTGGGAGGGAGGGGAACAGCCCACTGCCCAGCTGTGCTGGGAATACTGGGAAGCACTGGGATGAGCTGTGGGGAGGTGAGAAGCCATTCCCTGGTCCTTAGGGCCATCCTCCCCTGTCACACTGTGGGGGACACCTGACCTGAGCCACACTCACCTGGACACCCACGGCAGGACTGCTCCCGTGGCAGAGAGCTGAGGGGCTGTGGGGCTTAATTAGCTTGATAATTGATGAGCCATCAGCATCAGCTGAGCTCCGTGTGGAATCAGCGACTTTGCCCCGTGGCACAGATCTGTCACCTCCCCGGGGGTGATGAAGGTGCCACCCAGGGGCACCGGGGACAGCGTGGGGACGTCATGCCCTGCCCTGACACAGCTGCTGTCACCCGTGGCTGTACACACCCGATGTCCCCATGCCCTCGGGGTGCCGGTGGCCGTGCCAGCCCCCGCAGTGTCCCCCACCCCACACAGGTCTTTAGCAGACATATTTATTTCTGTACACACTTATACACACAGTTCCCAGGGCAGCTCCGTCCTCGCTCCCAGCGCTGGCTCCACTCTGCGGTGGGGGCACCCCCGGATTTCCTGGGGTACCGGGGCCAAGCCCGTGCCCCCCACAGCCCCACCCCAGCCCCGCAGTGTCTGCCTGGGGGAAAAGCCCTCTGCAGCCCCCAGGGCGGGGCCGTACACCTTCCCCCTGCCTCAGTTTCTCCCCGGGGCACAGGTGGGGGCTGGCCCCCACCACCAGGGTCCTCACCCCCCAACCCAGGTGAACTTTGGGGGCTCCAGACGCCGAAGCTGCCCCGGTGGAGCCTCCTGGGGGGGTCCTCCATCACCCCGACCCCTGCCCGGGGTGGGTGTCAGGCACCGGTTCCATCCCCCCGCCCCTGCAGCCCCCCGAGCGGTGCTGGGGGGCTCTGGGGGGGTTACTTGACGTGCTCGGCGGCGTGGGAGGAGCAGTAATACTTCTTGTGGGCGATGAAGGTGGACAGGCTGCTGAACTTGATGTTGCAGAGGCGACAGTACCTGTGGTTGCCGTTGGGCACCGGGCCGGGCACAGCCTTGGCCGGGGGGGTCTGCACGCCCCTGTCCGTGTAGGCGGGGGGCGTGGGGGGCTCGCGGCCGGCTTCCCGCAGTCCCTCGGGGGCTCCGGGCGAGGCGGGGGCGCGGGGGGAGCCGGGGGGCCGGGGGCTGTCCCGGCCCTCCTTGGCGGTGAGGCTGTCCCGGCGGAGGCGGGGGCCGGGCGGGCGCGGCGGGGACGCGGCGGGCAGCGGGGGCGTCCTGCTGGCACCGGGGGCCAGCGCGTCCGGGAGCCCCTGCCCGGCCCCCGCCGGCGGCTTGGCCACAAAGAGCCCGTGGGCGTTTCGGAAGTGCTCGAGGAGGTCGCCCTTGATGGCCCCGTTGAGGGGACAGTAGGGACAGGCGGCGACGGGGCCCTTGGCCCCCGGAGGTGGCAGGGGACACTTGGGGTGACGCTGCAGCGAGTCCGCCCCGGGGTAGGGGATGCCGGGGCTCCCCGCCGGGGCCGCCCTCACCCGCACCCCTCCTCCTTCGGGGTCCCCCTCGCCGGGGCTGCCGGGGCTGCGCCGGCCCTTGAGGGGGGTGCCCATGGCCCCCTTCATCTTCTGCAGGTGCTCGAGGGTGCGGGGCTGCAGCGGCGTGGCCGGGCACTGGTACTTCTTGTGCGCCAGGTACGCGTCCAGGCTGTTGAAGCTGATGCGGCACGCGGTGCACTCGTGGTAGTCGGCCAGGGGCAGCAGCGGCGCCGGTGTCGGTGCCGGTGTCACCTCACTCTGCCACCGCGGCTTCTTGCTCAGGTCGATGGGACCCTCGGCGTCGGGGCTGGTGCGGGGCTCGGGGGCGGGCGGCTCTGCGGGCGGGGGCTCCGGGCCCGGCGGGGGCTCGGCGGGGCGGCGGGCGGCGCCGTGGATCTCGTAGAGCTTGCGGCGCTTGCGGGTGCGCAGCGGCTGCGGCACGAAGGGCACTTTGGGGGCGGCGGGGCGGCGCAGGGGAGGGTCGTGCCGGGAGGCGCAGTAGAAGCGCTTGTGCACCACGTAGGTCTCGTGGCGGCTGAAGCGGATGTTGCACGCCTCGCACAGCGTCTTGCTGGGGTCCTCGTCCCCCTCGTCCCCCGCTGAGCTGCCGGGGCTCTGGCTGTCCTCGCTGCACCGCCCCAAGCCCCCCTCCGCCTCGGGGGACCCCGCTTTGGTGGCCCCCTCCTCGGCCTTGCCCTCCGGCGCGGTGGCCGGCGGGGTGGCATCGCGGCCGGCGTCCCCGTCCCCTGCTGCCGGGCCCTGCCCGTTGCCCGCCGGAGGGGACAGCAGCGTCCCCGGGGTGGGGGCACCCTTGGGTGCCCCGGGGGGGGCTTTGAGCTTGCGTGCCCCGGGGGGGCTGTCCTCGGCCAGGTGCCGGCTGGAGCAGTACAGGCGCTTGTGCACGTAGTAGTTGTTGATGTTGTTGAAGGTGATCTCGCACTCGAAGCAGGTGGCCCCCTTGGGCACCGGCGTGCCCGGGTAGACGGCGGGCGGCACGGCGCCGCCATGGCCCTGCTTCAGCCGGCTGTGCACCAGCTCCGACATCTTGGCCAGGATCTCGGACGCCTGCGGCACCACGGCGGCCTCGTGGCCGAACACGTACTGCGGGAGGAAGACGGTGCCGCCGGCCGTGCCCGCGCCCGGCTCGCTGGGCACGGGGCTGGAGCCCGGTGTGGGGCTGGCGAGCTCCGACTTGACCTTGGCCGAGGACAGGCTGCGGGGGGACGAGGTCCGGGAGCCGGCGTCAGGGCTGCCGGCGCCGTCCCCGCTCTTGGGCGCCTCTGCCTCGCTGGCCGGGCTGCCGGCCGGCTCCTCCTTGACGCGCACGGGCTCGCCGGATGTGGAGGAGGAGGAGGATGATGAAGGCCCTTCCCCGTTCTGCGGCGGGGCTGGGGGCGAGAGTTTGCCGGCCCTGGGGTCGGGCGAGGCGGGCGGTACCGGTGCCGGTGCCGGTGCAGTGTCGGGGCCGGGCGCGGGGCCGGGCAGCACCACGTGCTGCGGCAGGGCCGGCAGCGCCTCGGGCAGGAACGCGCTCAGGCTGCACTTCCGCAGGGACGCGTTGTTCGGCTGGCTCAGCCCTGCAGGGGGACAGAGGGGACAGTGACACCCACAGCCCTGGCACAGGGATGATCAGCCCTGGCATCATCGACAGCCCCGGTATCACCGACAGCCCCAGCACAGGGACACTGCCCTGTCCCCCTGACACCCCCCAAGGCAGGATCCTCACCCCGTTCCCTGTTCCACACATCCTCCAGAGGGATGCTCACCATGTCCTGTTCCCAACACCCCTGGCACACGGATCCTGCTCTGTTCCCCATTCCCAATGTCCTGCCACAGGGACACTGTACCATCCCCACCTCCCTTCCCACCAGCAGACCCATCTGGGGACAAGCCCTAGGTGACAATGCCATCCCGTGTCCCCATGGGCACAGCCCCTGCACTCACCAGGAGCGAGGGGTTTGGCAGCAGGAAGGGCTGATGCAGGTGAGAACACCTCGCCCTTGGAGCCCGGCTGGCAGATCATGTGGTTGGTGACCAGGTGGCTGTACAGGATGTCCCTCGTGGTGGAGATGAAGCCGCAGCTGTGGCAGACACCTGAGGGGACAGGGCAGAGGGCTGAGCGGGCAGGGCGGGAGGGACAGTGCCCATCCCTGGGGGGACAGGGCTGTCCCCACGGGACACTCACCGTTCAGGGTGTCCGTGTGCACCTTCAGGTGCCGCTCACAGTTGGCTTTGGTGGTGAAGGCGGACAGGCAGATCAGGCAGACGAACGGCCGCTCTCCTGCCGGACAGACGGACATTCAGTGCTGAGGGGAGGGGGACAGGGACTATGGGGACACCCACAGGGCCACCCCGCAGGGCCAGCTCCCTCTGCCTCTACAGGTCTGAGATGGGGGAAGACCTACAAGTGAGCAGTGCCAAAGCAGTGACCCAGCTGGGGAGAACCTCATCCCACTGGTCAAAGTGCTCCAGCCCTGCATCCTCCCTGCCCCTCCAGCAGCTCAGCTGGGGTGACCCCCTCTCAATGGTCACCAAGCTGCCACCCTAAAGCCTCCAGAGGAGGGGTGCCATGCCGTGCCGTGCCATGCCATACCGCTGTGGCTCCGCATGTGGATCTCCAGGGAGCTGGCACTGGGACAGCTCTTCTTGCACTGTGGGAAGGGGCACACCCTCTCGTTGGGATACGTCTCCTTGGGCTTCTCGTCGAGGGCGGGCGAGCCGGCGCCGGCGCTCTGCCGGCTGGCGCAGTAGTACATCAGGTGCGCCTGCAGGTTGCGCTCGCTCCGGTACCAGATCCCGCAGTCCTTGCACGGGAACACGTCCTCTGTGGGGAGCAAGGGACGGGGACATCGCTGGTGTGACGGGCTGGGGAGCCCCGGCAGGGCCGCGGTGCTGCGTGTCCCTCCCCGTGTGTCCCTCCTTGAGTGTCCTGCTCTGAGTGTCCCTCCACTGTTTGTCCCTCTCCACGTGTCCCTCCTTGAGTGTCCCTCCCCACATGTCCTTTCCCATGTGTCCCTCTCTCCGTGTCCCTTCTTGAGTGTCCCTCTCTCCGTGTCCCTGCCCATGTGTCCCTTTCCATGTGTCCGTTCCCGTGTGTCCCTCCTCACATGTCCCTCCCTCGGTGTCCCTCCCTCCGTGTCCGTCCCCGCGTGTCCCCGGACTCACTGTTGACCACGGCGGTGGCCAGGATGGCGGCCATGCCGGCCTGCTGTGGCAGCAGCTGGATGTCGGAGTGCAGCGCCGCCGGGTACGGGGACTCGGGCTCCGCCTTCACCCCGTGGTTGGGGACAGCTGGTGGCTCTGCCACCACGAAGGCGCTCAGGGGCTCGTCCTCCCGCAGCGGGCGCGTCGTGCGGCACCACAGGGCTTCGTCTGGGGAGGGGGACAGCGGTGAGCAGGGGCTGGATCCCGCCTGGATCCCGTCCTGCCGCCTGCCTGGCCCGTCCCCTCTGTCCCGCCCTGTCGCCGCGGTCCCGGCAGCGGCCGCTGCTTCCTCCCGGCCACGGCCTGGAGATGGCGGTGTCTGCCCGTGCTGAGCCCCGCAGAGCCCGCGCGGAGCCGCCGCTCCGGCGTGTGCCCATCTCTGCACGTATCTCAGTGCCCATCCCTGCGACATCCCTGTGCGCATCCCTGCATCCATCCCTGCATCCATCCCTGCATCCATCCCTGCACCCATCCCTGCATCCAACCCTGCATCCATCCCTGCACCCATCCCTGCATCCAACCCTGCATCCAACCCTGCATCCATCCCTGCATCCATCCCTGCATCCAACCCTGCACCCATCCATCCTTACACCCACCTCTGCCAATCCCTGTGCCCATCCCTGAACCTTTGTGCCCATCTTTACAGCCATCCCTGTGCCCACCCCCTGTGCCCATCCCTGTGCCCATCCTTACACCATCCTTACACCATCCCTGTGCCCATCCCTGTGTCCATCCTTACACCATCCTTACACCATCCTTACACCATCCCTGTGCCCATCCCTGTCTCCATCCTTACACCATCCTTGTGCCCACCCCTGTGCCCATCCTTACACCATCCCTACACCATCCCTGTGCCCATCCTTACACCATCCTTACACCATCCTTGTGCCCACCCCTGTGCCCATCCTTACACCATCCTTACACCATCCTTGTGCCCATCCCTGTGTCCATCCCTGTGCCCACCCCTGCTGGAACCCTGCCCACCCCCCTGGCAGCAGCCAGCCAGGGAAGCTGGGACAGGGACAAGCCCAGGGACAGCCAGCAGTGGGACAGGGGACAGGGGACACAGGTGGGGACCCCTCCCCTGCCACCCGCACTCCCCCCGGTACCAACCCTTCCTGTAGATGACAGCGTTGGCGTCGGGCTCTCCGGGCACCAGGGGCAGGCAGGACAGCCAGCAGCTCTCGTCCCCCAGCACCAGCGTCACAGGGGGGCTCTGTGGGACAGGGACAGGGGCTCAGCACTGGGGTCACACTGAGGGGCTGCCAGGGGGTCCCAGCGCTTCCCAAAATGGGCTGAGGTCACACTGAGGGGCTGCCAGGGGGTCCCAGTGCTCCCCAAAACGGGCTGGGGTCACACTGAGGGGCTGCCAGGGGGTCCCAGCGCTCCCCAAAACGGGCTGGGGTCACACTGAGGGGCTGCCAGGGGGTACCAGTACACCCCAAAACGGGCTGGGGTCACACTGAGGGGCTGCCAGAGGGTCCCAGTGCTCCCCAAAAGGGGCTGGGGTAACACTGAGGGGCTGCCAGGGGGTCCCAGCGCTCCCCAAAATGGGCTGAGGTCACACTGAGGGGCTGCTGGGGGGTCCCAGCGCTCCCCAAAACGGGCTGGGGTCACGCTGAGGGGCTGCCAGGGGGGTCCCAGCGCTCCCTGCTCAGCCCATGCCCAGCTCAGCCTCCCCGCATTCTAATGAATATTAATGAGCACAAGGGGGGGGGAATTAATCTCCCTGATCCTCCGATGGCTGCTGCAGTAACGATATGAAATCTAATTATCCATCCCAATATTTCCAACCCCTCCAACTCAGCCTGACAGTCGCAGCCAGTTGGGGCCTTATCACTGCCAGGAGCCGAGTGCTGGCAGCGTGATAAAGCCCCCAACACATGTGTGACACTGGCACACGGGTGTGACACTGGAACATGGGCGTGACACTGGCACACAGGTGTGTAATACACTGGCACATGTGTGTGACACTGGCACATGGGTGTGACACACTGGCACACAGGTGTGTAACACACTGGCACACAGGTGTGACACTGGCACACAGGTGTGACACACTGGCACATGTGTGTGACACTGGCACATGTGTGTGACACTGACACACAGGTGTGTAACACACTGGCACACGGGTGTGACAGACTGGCACATGTGTGTGACACTGGCACATGTGTGTGACACTGGCACATGTGTGTGACACACTGGCACATGTGTGTGACACTGGAACATGGGTGTGACACTGACACACAGGTGTGTAACACACTGGCACACGGGTGTGACAGACTGGCACGTGTGAGCCACACTGGCACACAGGTGTGACACTGGCACATGAGTGTGACAGACTGGCACATGTGTGTGACACACTGGCACATTTGTGAGCCACACTGGCACACAGGTGTGACACTGGCACACAGGTGTGACACTGGCACACAGGTGTGACACACTGGCACATGTGTGTGACACACTGGCACATGAGTGTGACACACTGGCACATGAGTGTGACACACTGGCACGTGTGTAACACACTGGCACATGTGTGTGACACACTGGCACATGTGTGTGACACACTGGCACATGCGTGTGCACCTCTCATAGCGGTGGAGGATCCCCCTTGCCCCTCTGGACACGGGAAATGGGTCTGGGGGCTTTGGGACCCCCAGCACGGGACCCAGGGATGGGCACTGCTGGTGCCACATGGGCGGGGCACCCTCGGGGAGAGGAGGATCCCTTTGGAATTCTGCTCCCGGCGCGGGGAGACCCGCGGGTACCCCCCGATGGAGGGGTGCCTGAGCTGCCCAGGACCCTGCAGCACTCCAGGGTGCTCCCGGCACCCCGGGGTGCCCCCGCGGCGGCCCCAGCCCCGGTGTGAGGCCCTTCCTTGTTCTCCCTGGAACAAAGAGGTCGCTGTCTGGGCGCACACCGCTGATAACCATCGGAAACCCAATCTGCTCCGCATCCGCCGGGACAGCGCATCCGCGGCCCCTGCCCTGCCTGGGGGGGCACCCATGGGCCCGGGGCACTGTCCCAGAGGGGCTTCACCTTCCCTTGGCACCCCTGAGCTGTCTGCCAGAGGCTTTCCACACCCCCCCGAGCCAGGATCTTTTGGGGGAAGCCTGTGGGATCGGGCAGGAATCTTCCTCCTCGTCCTCTTTTCCCTCCTCTTCCTCCTCCTTCTCCATCAGCAGGCAATGGTGCTCCACGCCATGGAATATTAAAGCCACCCAGTGCTCCCAGCTCCCACTAAAACCTCAGGCTGGGATCATCCCCACACGGAGATGAAGAGCAGGGCCGGGCAGGATTTGGGGGAGAGCCCCTGCACACCCCCCAGCGCCGCCAGCAACAAAGAGGAAGGGACCTGAGGGTGACAGCCCCTATCAGGGATGGGGCTGCAATTCCTTCCTCCCTTCCCTGAGCAGAGATAGGGAGGGAGGAGAGTGGCAGAGGAGAGCAGGGCTGGGAATCATCAGCCGGGCTCGATAAGGGAGCTGCTGAAATGGGAGCAAAAATATTTAGACAATAAATGAAGTATCAGAAAAAAGCTGCGCATATCTTGGGGAAATCAATCATCCTGTACCGGGTGTCTGGACACACGGCGCCAACCGGGAGATAGGGAGCCAAACCGGGCAGATAAGGGTTAATCAAGGATTTAATTCAGCAAAGATAAACGGGCCTGAGCTTAAAAAAAAAAAAAAGAAAAGAGAAAAAAAAAGAGCAAAGGAGAGAGGAGGAGGAGGAGGAAGAGGTGGGGATGGAGCCAGGGCTTGAGGATCCTGGGCTGGAGCTGGCTGTGTGCGGCTCGGGGGGGACGTGGAGGGAAGGATGTGGCTGGGATGGAGGATCCAGAGGAACACCCTGGGTCACACTCACAGACACCTCCCTGCCCTGCTGCTCCCCTGGTGATGGCACCAACAGCCACCAGCCCCCCGGTGTCCCCTCAGTGCTCCTCTCCTGCCCCTTCCCCACGGCTGCTGGTCCTTTCCAGGCACAACAGAGTCCCCAGGGAGCAGATCTGAGGTGGGCAGGCCAGATCCCATCTCCTCTGTGAGGAGACAGGTGCCACCAGGCAGCCTGTGCCAGGGGATGGCACCACCCTGTCTCCTGCCTGTGGGAATGGCACCATGGCACCATCCTGTCCCCTGCCTGTGGGGATGCCCTCGGCTGCCAGGGAAACCAGGAGATCCCCAGGGGTGAGGAGCTCCAGCAGGGACTCTTTTTCCCAAAGAATTTGTTTCCTCAGGACTGGCCCTGCCACCGTTCCCTGGGGTTGATCCTTACCGTGTCGCCGTGCCCCGGCGATGCTGGCTCGCTGTGGATGCTGCCCTGGAAGGGGCCCCAGGAGAAGCCCTCGGGGAGGCTCCTGCGGGTCCGCACCCGTCTCTGCCCCTCCTGCACCTCCAGAGCCAGCTCATCTGTGGGGAGACACGCACAGCATCAGTGGGGTGTGCCCAGCATCCCCCGGCCCGCAACACCCCAAACCCCGGGGGATGCGGGCACCCAGCGGGAGCCGGGAGGTGCCCGTGGGTGTCCCAGGGGGGATCCATGCCCTTCCCAGGAGATCCACGCCCATCCCGGGGTTTCCATGCCCGTCCCGGGGGCTCCATGCCCTTCCCAGGGTTTCCATGCCCATCCCGGGAGATCCAGGCTCTTCCTGGGGGATCCATGCCCTTCCCGGGGTTTCCATGCCCGTCCCGGGGTTTCCATGCCCGTCCCGGGGTTTCCATGCCCATCCCAGGGGATCCATGCCCTTCCCGGGGTTTCCATGCCCTTCCCAGGGTTTCCATGCCCATCCCACGGTTTCCATGCCCGTCCCGGGGGTCCCGGCCCGGCGGGGTGGAAGGAAGGATCGCTTCCCATCCCCGCACCCGAAGTCGCAGCGGCTTCAGGGCTTAATGGCTTTGATTATCTGATAAGGCTCTGGTTTAATGGGTTAGATAACACGTGAATACGCTATGAAGGCTGCTCGAAAATGTTTTAACTGTGCCTTTGTCTTTGGGAGCGCAGATAAGATGGCAGGTAACCAATACCCAGATGGATGCGCTGCCTGCCCCTCGCCGCCTGCTGCCCCCCAAAATCCGAGCTGCTCCCGGGGACAGCGAGCCAGACCCGGCCCGTGTGCGCCGGGAACGCCCCGAGCACTCCGGGGTCACCCCCGCCCCGGCACTCCAGGACTAAGAGCCCCCAAAAAGCCCCGAGGGGACGCCGGCGGTCCCGGTGCCGTGGGCAGGGAGGAGGCTGCGCCGGCTGAAGGCAGAATTGCCTTTGGAGCCGGGAGCGCGGGGAGGATAAAGCGATCCCATGGCTGCGGAGATTGAAATCTGATGTGTTTATTAGCAGGGCTGACATCTGGATCCTCCCGGCGCTGGGGTGAGCTGAGGTGAGCGACTGGGAGCGCTGGGTGGTGTCACCTGCCATCGCCAAGGTGCCACTGGCACCCACGGGCCCCCTCCGTCCTCCCCGGGCCACGGGGGACTGCTTGGGGCACATCCCAGGGGAGCAGCCGCTGCCACCTCGGCAAAGCCAGCTGCCCACTGCGAGGTGTCCAGGCTCCCCGAGGTGTTTGGGGCCACCAGGCTGGGCCCTGCCAGCCCCCATCCCCGTGCCACAGCCCCCGGCACTGCTGGCGATGGGCTCTGCCTCAGCTCCCTGTCCTTCCTTCCCATTCCCACACCCTGGGAACCCTTGGAGTGCTCCCAACGCCACCCTGGCCATGGAGACCTCGGCTCTGTTTCCAGCTGGGATTTCATCCCTACGAAGAGGTTTTGGGAGTGAGCATGGCACGGGCTGTGCCAGCCCTGCATCCCTGGCATCCTCCCACCCCCTGTTCCTGGCATCCTGCTGCCCTGCATCCCCCTGCCCATTTCCTCATCACCTCAGCATAGGGAGGAGGAGGAGGGACGAGGCCTTTGAGGAGCTGTTGGGATTTATTCCCTGGCACACACTGAGCCTGAGGAAGGGCAGCAGCAGGTCTGTGAAGGACAGGGGCAGGCAGGGAGCAGAGTGACCACCAGCGTGGCCTCGGGGCCAAGCAGGGCAGTCGGACCCTCACACTCCAGCACCTCCCCCTCTGATCCCAAAGTGCTGCCGGGGTGCTGGACTCCCTCAGCCTCAGCATCCCCAAGCTGCCCCCGCTCCCCTGCACCCCGGAACCCCCAGGAGAGCCCCGGCAGCGCCGGCTCCCCTCTGGCTTTGGCACCCCCGATATTCCGGCTGCTCTCGGGGCCCGGAGCCCAACGGCCGCGTCCCCCCATGGGTGCCCCCCGGCGCCCCCCCTTCCCCGTCTCACTGGTAATCAGCGGCGTTTGGGTCAGGAGACCATGTCTCCGAGATAAGAGCATTCGCCTGACACTTCCCATGTCAGAGCACTTCATCTTGTGTGTATCAATCCCCAGCAGAGAAAACACGCAGGCGCTGATAAAGAGAAAACCGTTCCAGACAGGGGGACAAAAATAGTGCTGCCCGCTCCCGCCAGCGCCCCGCGGCCTCCGCCCGCCCCAAAACGGGGTGCTGGAACCCCACCCACGGGGCTGAACCCCTGCTCAGGATGCTGAGAGCTCCTCCAGAGGGATCAGAGTCCCTGTGCCAGCCCGGGATGCTGCCAGAGCCCCGGCGCTGCACCCACGTTAACACAGCGAGGGAAAAAAGGAGGGAAAGGATGATTTTTTTCAGCTAAACAGACAACACTGCCGAGAGGGAACAGGGAAAATGATGGGGAGGCCCCTGGGGAGTGCTGCGTGCTCCACATTGAGAACACAGCCCAAAGCCAGCCATGTGTCCCCACGTGGGGACCACCAGGCTGCAGGGAGCAGTCCCACCACGGATCCAGGCACATCCCACTGCCTGCACGGTTGGGAAGAGCTGCTGCCAGCCCCTGGGGCGTCCTGGAGCAAAGTCCGTGAGCTGCAGCTCCCTGTGGGATCCCCTGGCAGGTGAACACCCCCCAGGTATCTCACCTGGCCATCGGTCCCTCGTTATCGCGGGAGCCGGGCTTATCTCGCGGCTCATTAACCAAATTGGGCAGGGACCCGCCTGCTCGCTCTGGGGCGCAGAGAAAAGCAGCAGGAAGGAAGGAAGGAAGGGAAGAGGGAAGGGAGGAAGGAGGGAAAAGCCCCCGGAGAGCCAGGTGCACCTGCCTGGTGTGACACAGACTCCGGGAACACGGGGCTGCTCCCAGCTTATCTTCCCATCGGGAGATTCCAAAGGAATGGGCTGAGCTGTGCTGGGAGCAAAGATTAATCCTGTCACCACCCCAGGCCCAGCAGGCACGGTAGATACCCACATTCCCGCCCTTCCCGAGGGTCCAGGGTGGGCTCAGGGAGGGAGGAAGCCTGTGGGGATGCAGAGCTCCAGGGAGGCATCGCTGAGCCTTCCTCCAGCACGGGGTGTGATGGGATGAACAGCCAGAGCCCACATTGAGCACAGCATTCCCATGGCCAGGGAAAGGGAATGGCACGGCCAGGAGCAGCAGGGAGCTGGGCCAGTTCCTCCTGGAAGCTCTGGAGATGCAGCCACCTCCAGGCACCCCCATTTGCCTTTTCCTCGTGGGAAGGGCAGAGGGGCCCCAGATAAACCCACCCATCCCATCCCATTCCAACCAAGCTGTTCCCACATCCCTTTACCTCAGCTGCATCCACAGCACCTGGACCACATCCAAACCAGCTGCTCTGGCCCTCAGCAGGCACCGGGCTCAGAGGGCCCTGCCGTGTTTGCAGCTGCCTGGATACTATCAGGATAAATACTGCTCCCGGCGTGTCATGGGATCACACCCCGGGATCAGAGCCTTGTTCCCATTAAATTCAGCGCCCTGTGCCAGCCTGGGGGGGCACGGGCCAGATCCAGCCCCAGCACCAGCCCTGGTGATGGAGAGACTGGGAAACGATGGATGGATGGATGGATGGAGGAATGGATGGAGGGAGGGAGGGAGGGATGGACCTCTGAGCCCAGATCCCCACCAAGGGGCCAAACAGTTTGGATGTGGTCCAAGTGCTGTGGATGCAGGTGAGACAAAGGGATGCTGGAGCAGCTTGGAATGGGATGGGGTGGGATGGGTGGGTTTGTCTGGGGCCCCTCTGCCCTTCCCTCCTGCAAGGAAAGCAAAAGTGGGTGTCTGGATGTGGCTGCACCTCTGGATCATCCAGGAGTGAACGTGGGTGGCTGCAGGAGCTGGCCTGGCAGTGGGATGGAGGGATGGATGGATGGATGGATCCATCAATGGGTACCCGACCTCCCATGGCTCTCCCGTTCCTGCCTGGGGAAATCCAAGCTGGACAAGCCCCAGTTCCCCCCAGTCCCCCCCAGTTCCCCCAGTGGCCCTGTCCCAGCCCCAGCTGCTGTTTTTAGAAGCGGCGAGAGCGCGGCGGAAGGAATAAATCCTGACAACTCAACTACTGCAATGATGTGATGGCACCGCTCCGATAAGATGGAGGGAGCCGATTGGGAAGAGTCTTAAGCTGTGAACACGCAGCATCTCCACTCTTCACCTCCACTCACAAAGGGAAATCTCTCCAAAGGGGCTAAGGAGATTATCCCGGCTTTGCCGTCCCGGGTGCTCGAGTAATCAGGGCAGCCTTGGGGACGACAAAGGAGTGAGGAGGGTTTCAATCGAGCCTTGCTGGGCTGCGCCTGCTTGGGCTCAGCCTGGGCTTGCTCTGCAGATGGAGAGGGGATGGCAGTGGCAGAGCCCAGCTCTGCCCCCCGGTTTGGGGGGCTGGGGCCGCCCCGGTGGGGCGGGAGCCGAGGGGGGATTGCCGCCTTTATCTCTGCTGCCCATCGCTTGCCACTTATTGATTGTTTGCTGCCCGAGTCCAAAAGCGACTCCTTATCGGGCTGAACCCTGCCCCCGGATAATGCAGCAGCCGGGCCCTGCCCCGTGCCCGCAGCGGGCACCACCCGGCGCCGGGGGGGCTGCACGGGGGGCTGCACACGCCGACGGGAGGGGCTGCACCCCCAAGTGCCCGCGCCCCGCTCGCCAGCTGTGCCGCACAGCTGGCAGGCGCCACGCGCTCCCCGGGACGGCCCCACGGCAGCCGGGGTGCCCTGCCCCAGCAGGATGGGCTGATAAGAATTCCCGGGACATTTGCCTTCGGGGTGTTGCTGGGATGGGGCTGGGAGCGGGTCCCCGTCTCCAGAGTGTCCCCAGGGGTCCCCGTCCCTGAGGTGCCGCCGTCCCCAGGGGTGTCATCCCTCGTGACAAGGGGTTCCCGTCCCAGGAAATACCTGGAACCTGTGCCTGCAGGGATAAAAACACTGGGAATAAGATCAGAAAAGGCTCAGGGAAGCAGGAAAACTTCCAGGTTTCCCTGGGGCTGCCAGGACCTCCGTGCCAGGGGCGCCCTATCCCTGCTCTGTCCCCACTCACAGACCCTGCCCCAAGGGGCTCCCATCCCAAGGCAGCTCCTGTTCCCTGGGGTTCTCCTCACAAGGGACAACCAGGAAACACACGGGACCTGTGACCACAGGGCTGGGGACAGGAATAAACACAGGGAAAAACACCAGAAATCAGGAAGGATGGGAAGGAGGAAAACTTCCTGGCTTCCCCAGGGCTGCCAGGGTGGCGGGACCAGGGACACCCTGTCCTTGCCCTGTCCCCTCTCCCAGGACTGCTGGGACCCCTGGGTCTGCCCAGGCAGTGGGAAGAGGGCACTGGGGGGGGCAGGAAGCCAGAGAGGGGGAGGAAGGGGAGTGAGGGGCCCCCGGAGCCGATGTGGAGGGAAGATATCCCGCCCAGAAAGGGAGGGGACCGCAGGGGGGTCCCTGCCACAGCCCCGGGGGGGGGTGGGAGAACCCCTGGGAGGGGGCACCCAGAGAGAGGAGGGGGATCCAAGCCCCAAATCCCCACCAGTCCTCAGATCCAGCCAGGGCAGAGCAGCGAGGTGAGTGATTGACAGCTGTCAATCAGCACCAGCCTGGCAGCATCACCTTCAGGGCTCTCACCACAATAGGGCAAGGAATGGCTCCCCTTCCCAAGGGAAAATGGGAACAGATGCCTGAGCATCCGTCCCCACTGTCACTGTCCCCAAAATCCCTGAGCATCCCTCCCCACTGTCACTGTCCCCAAAATCCCTGAGCATCCCTCCATAATGTCACTGTGCCCAAACTCCCTGAGCATCCCTCCTCACTGTCACTGTCCCCAAACTCCCTGAGCATCCCTCCTCACTGTCACTGTCCCCAAACTCCCTGAGCATCCCTCCCCACTGTCACTGTCCCCAAACTCCCTGAGCATCCCTCCCCACTGTCACTGTCCCCAAACACCCTGAACATCCCTCCACACTGTCACTGTCCCCAAAATCCCTGAGCATCCCTCCACACTGTCCCCAAAATCCCTGAGCATCCCTCCACACTGTCACTGTCCCCAAACTCCCTGAGCATCCCTCCACACTGTCCCCAAACCGGTCTGATCATCCTCCCACTCAGCGCTGATATCCCCAGACCAGTGGCAGCACCCCTTCGTATCAGTGTCCCCAAACTGTCCCCTCCATCCTGCAGTGACCCCAGACACAAGTGGGACATCCCCCAGCAGGGACAGCTGCTCTTCCACCTCCCAAACCAGGGACAGGTGCCACCACCGCTGCTGGGATCGTCCCCATCCCGCTGCCTTTGGCAGGAGGATTTGCTGCACGCACCCCTGGCAGGGGGAGGATTTCAGGGCACCCCTGATTTGGGAGCCTGGGGGTGAATCCCAACTCCCTGAATCCCAACTCCCCCCGTGCCCGGCAGTCTCCCACAAACACAACTCTCTGCTGCTCCGCTCCCAGCGATAAAACAGAATAGCTGGAATAATTTTTCCCACCCACACATACCAGGGTGGAGGGGGAGGGCTGGGGCAGATGTGGCGGGGGCCGTGTCCCCCCTGGCCCGGCTGTCCCCCCCATTGTGCCCTGCTGGCCCCGATAATAAACCTTGAGGTTTCCAGACAAACCCTGGGCAGCTGCAGATTATTGAGGCGGGAGATAAACACAACTGAAGGGGAGCTGGGAGGAAAAGGGGGGAAAAGGAAAAAAACTTGGGAGTTTTAATTAGATGCACCAAAAAAAAATAAAAAAAGAGGAGTTGCTGTGTGCCATCCTGATATGGAGGATGGGGGGTGAGGATGGGTTTGGGGGATCGGGAGAGGAGCCTGAGCTCTGGGATCAACCCAGAGCCATCATTACCTCCCAGAGGAAATATTAATATTAATGTTTAATAATTAGTAATTAATTATTAAATAAAGCCCAGACAGCCAGGACAGCAGCAGGGCTTGGGCTTCAGCAAGGTGGAGCTGCAAACAGGATGTTGATGTAGGGAAAGGGGTAAGGAATTCCCTGGGAATTCCCAGGTGGGGAAGTTTTGTCACAGTTCCTCCCATCCTGCCCCTACCTGTGGTGTTCCCACAAGGACAAAAGCAAAAAGCTTCAGCCCACCTGGTGGAAAGGCAAGAATTCGGGATTCCCAGGAGCTGCAGCCTCCCAGCAGTTCCCAGCGGGAATTCTCTGGTGGCTCAACACGAGGTAGAGCAGCCCTCAGCAGGGCTCTCTTCTGCTGCACTCCTGCCCCAGCTCCATGTGAAATTTGCCCGAGTTTTTCCATCTTATCCTTCTGGGAAAACTGGCTGGAACTGCTGAGGTTGGCAGGCAGGGATGGAGCGGGATGGGACAGCCTTGGGATGGGAATTGGAGGCTGTGGGTGCTCCCAAAATTCTCTGTTATTTGCCCTTCTCCAGAGCAAACGAAAATGAGCGGGAAAGATGGAAACCTGAGGCATGGATGGAGGGGCTGTGGGGAAGGAATCTGGGATGGTCTTTGGGAATCTGGGAAGGATGGATAGCCTGTCTCCAGCCCTGCAGAGGATGGAGCGAGCACAAAGCACGGCCATGCCCCATCCCGTGATCCCACTGGGAAGCAGAATGGAGCCAGGGTGTTCCAGCACCCTGGATGAAGGGGTGACACATCCATAAAAGCTCCCAAGTTCAGGATTTCACCCTCCAGCTCCTGGGAACCTGCCCATCAGCCGGCCGAGCTGCAGCCCCTCCAGGGACCAAGGTCATTTCAAAGATAAACCGAACCCTCCTCCTCCCTCCTGCCACGTGGGGCCAGGGCGAGGTCCTGGCAGGCCACATCCCCTCTGGAACAGCGGGATGACCTTAGGGAGCCCCAACCCCCAGCAGGGGTGACCCAGTGACCCCCCAAACCTCCCAGGGGGATGGGGAACACATCCCCCACCCCCGGCGCATCCTCGCGCTGCCATCGCCGACACCCGGCGGATCCTGCCAGATAAAGCAGAAAACTCCGGCTGCTCCGAGCTTCCCTTTTCGGCAGCTCCATCCCTGATAAGTGCGGGGCCTGCAGAGCTCCTGATAGCCGGGGCTATCGCGGCGGTTGGGGAGAGAGGAACACGCTATCGGCGCGGCATCGCCGGACCGCCAGCGACTCCCGGCCACGCCGAAATTAACACCGCTCCAATTACCAGAATAGAGATGGGCTGCCAGGGGCCGATAATAAAATCTCTTTTACATAAAGAATGCAAATAACCCGCTGCGAGAGGGGGAAGGGGAGGCGCGGCCTCAGCCGGGCTCCCTTCGGGATGAGGGGCTGTGGGGTGGGGTGACCCCACAGGGGACAGGGGGGATCTGTGGGGTTGGAGGTGCAGCCCCCTCCTGCCCTGCCCCGGCATCCCGGGGGCAAAGGGCTGGGAGCAGATAAGGAGGAGCCGGGGGTGGCCTCGCAGCTCCTTCCTGCCCGGCACGCAGGAAGGGCCGGGATATCGGCAGGAGCTTCCCCTCGGCGGGGCGGGAAGGGGGAGCAGGGTTCCCGGCGGCCGTGGGGATTCGGGCAGCTGCGGCAGCACGTGCGCCGGCAGCCGCCGCTTCCCAGGGCCCTGGGGACATGGGGACCTGCCCGTGATCCATCCCCGCGGGGTGATCCTGTCCTCCAGGGGGGGTCACCACTGCCCAGCACCGCCACCCACAGCTGGGAGCCCCCAGAGGAGCAGGGGGCCCGAAATGTGGCACGTCCACTCTTGGGGATCTCAGGTCCCCCCTGTCCCATCCACATCCACCTGCCAGGAGCTGTTCCCAGTGGCACAACCCACAACCCCAATCAAGGAGTGATGGCCACAAATTAAACCACAGGAAGTTCCACCTCAACACGAGGAAGAACTTCCCAAGGAGGGTGGCAGAGCCCTGGCACAGCTGCCCAGGGGTGTGTGGGGTCTCCCTCTCTGGAGACATCCCAATCCCACCTGGATGTGTCCCTGTGTCACCTGCTCCAGGTGTCCCCGCCTTGGTGACCTCCAGAGCTCCCTTCCAAGCCCGGACGTTCCGTGAATCCGTGTGGCACACGTCTGTAACCCCGTGGCTTTGCAGATAGTGGCTGATAGGGCTGGGGGTGCCCACAGGGCAGCCCGGCCTCGCCAGTGCCCGCGGCGTGGAGATACCAGGGGGAGATAGAGGCTGAATTCGCTCCTTGGGGTTTTGATAACCATCACCAACCACCCCAGCGTCGCTCTTGTGGTTGCAGGATGTTGGTGAAGTGCCCTGGTGCGACGCAGGACGGGCCCAAACCCTGCCAGGGCCAGGGAGTGTGATGCCAGCTGTGGGAATGGCATCCCTGCTGCTCCCAGATCCATGGTTTTACCATCCCGACAGAACCCCAGAGATGTTGGGGATCACGACCATCACCTCACAGCTCCCCTCCTGCAGGAGCTGTGGGGTTTGCAGCCTGCCCAGCTCCCAGTGCTCCCAGTCCTCCTCATACTGGTGTTTGCAAGAGGAGGCGAGATCCAGTCAGGACACCGGGACGGAGCGGGATGACCGGCCCCACACCAGAGACTCACCTGGCCCATTCCAGGCCTCTGGCTCCTGTGGGTTTTCTCCAGGATCCGGCTTCTCCGGCTCCCTCGGACTCTCCAGAGCATCTCTGGACTCTGCAGCAGGAGGGGGAAGGCAGCAGGTCAGAGCAGGGAATTCCAGAGGCAGCATTCCACGGGAGCTGGGACCACCGGGCCAGCCACACCCGGGGCCAGGATGGGCACAGGGAGGGGATTCACACCCCTGTGCCCAAAGCCCCCATCCCCCTGGGAACTCCCCACACCCCAAAGACCCTCCAAGCCACCCCAAACCCCCCATGCCACCCCACGGCAGCGGGCCCAGCCCCGCTCCCCTCACGGCTCTATCTGCGGCGTATTCGTGGCAGCTTGATAACAATTATTTTCTCCATTAACTGCTGCTGGAGATGGGCTGATAAAGCCAATCTGCATATGACAGTGTGGCAGATTAGTGCCCAAAGTACATGTTTGCCTTGGCGTCCCGGGCGGACCGGGAGCGCGGAGCCCAATCGATCGGCGCCACCGCGGCCGCCCGGGGGTGACGTCACCGCCACTGGAGATTATTAATACAGGTGATAAGCGCCGTGATTAACATCAAATAAATCAATCACCGGGTATAAAAGTCCTATTATTTTTGGCTATAAATCAAAGTGCCTGGCATATCGATTTTTATCCATCGCGCTGAAAGCTTTAGTGGCCGTTATTGCTGCTGGGCCTTATCTCTGCTATCACCTCTTTATCGAGGCAGGCCAGTGCCAGGTGCGGCTCCGCGCCCCGGCCCCGGCTCCTCGCCCCCAGCCCAGCTCCCCCATCAGATAAGAGCCCTGGTTTTCCTCCACCACCGAGCAAAGTTTGCCTGAGAGACCTCCCTGACTCAGATACTGGGGTCCCTTCCCTGCTCCAGTTATCAGGTCCCCTCCCTGTTACAATTATCAGGCTCCCTCGCCTGCTTTGCTGTAGGATCTCTTCCCTGCCCTGGCTGTTGGGGTCCTTTCCCTGAAACTGGGGTCTCTCCTTTCTCCAACTATCAGAATCCACACCCTGCCCTGGCTATTGGGGTTTCTGGCCTGTCCCAAATACTGGGGCTCCCCCCTGACCCAGCCACTGGGGTCCTTGTCCTCATTATCAGGGTCTGCCCTGGCTATTGGGATCTCTCCCTGCCTTGGCTGTTGGGGCTATCAGGGTCCCTTCCCTGTCCCAAATGTTGGGCTCCCTGACTGTCCCAGTTATTTGTGTCCCTTCCCTATCTCCACTATCAGGATCCCCTCATCCCAACTCCTAGGATCCCTTCCCTGTCCCGGCTCTCGGGGTCCCTCCCTGCCCAGCTGGTTGATCCCCGGTGCACGGTGGCGTGGCTGCCCCGGTTTTGGGGACGCCTCTGTCCCCAAAGCCGGCAGCACCGGGGTTTGCCGGAGTTTGCCGCGGCTGTGGCTCGGTGAGCCGGCGCAGCCTTGCCCCGCCGCGGTTATCTCAAAGGGCACTGCAAACATTAACCCATCGGGGTTTGCCCTCACCTCCACAGGAAGGAACTCAAAGGATATCTGGGGCTGTTTCAGCCCGGCCCCGCGTGGCAGCCGCCTCTGGGGCGTGGCACGGCCGGGCACGGCGGCAGCCTGGCGGCTGCGTGGGCAGCGCGGTGCCACCACCGGCCCCGTGCCCCCAGCCCGCCCGTGCCACCGCCTGTGGCCTCTGGGGCTGCCTGGCACCCCGGGGGAGTCCCTTGGTGCACCCAGGGATGTGACTTTGTCCCCCTGGGTGGCGGAACTTTGCAGCCCATGGGACGTGACTTTGATCTCGGGCGGAGGGAGGAGTTTGTATCCCAAAGGATGTGACTTTGTCCCCCAAGAGGTCACTCTGCGCCCCTGGGATGGGACACTGGGCACCCTGAGGGAAGGGGACTTTGCAGCCCAGGGAAGGGGGAAGGGACATTCTGCACCTGAGGGGTCACTTTGCACACCTGGGCTGGGGGCGTCACTTTATATCCCAAAGGGGTCACTTCATATCCCAAAAGAGGTAATTTTATACCCCAAAGGGGTCTCTCTATACACCAAAGGGATCACTTTATATCCCAAAGGGGTCACTTTATATCCCAAAAGAGGTAATTTTATACCCCAAAGGGGTCTCTCTATACACCAAAGGGATCACTTTATATCCCAAAGGGGTCACTTTATATCCCAAAAGAGATAATTTTATATCCCAAAAGAGGTCACTTCATATCCCAAGAGGTCATTTTATACTCCCCAAAGGGGTCACTTTAAACCCCAACTATGTGACTCCACACCCCAAGGGGGTCACCTCATACCCCAAGGGACAGGACTTCACAACCTGGGCTGTGCCCAGGGTGGGGCCAGGGGGTGCCCAGAGGGACGGAACCCCTCGGGGACACCGGGCTGTCACTGACCCACCCCAGGCTACTTCCTTAGCTAATTAACAGGTCTCTGTGGTGGCAGAGGCCCTGCGGTGGGGAGGGGACAGCAGGGACAGCCCCGGGCTCACCTTCGCTGCCGGGGGGGCTGCAGGTGTCGCGCTCGGCGGAGCCCTCGCAGTCCGAGGTGGCTCCTGTCCCCTCCGAGGGGCTCCTGTCCCCCACCGGGGCGTCCTCGCCTTCCTCCATCGCTGCCAGGGAACCTGTGGGGACAGCACAGGTGAGGAGGGGACAACCCCAGCGAAAAGGGGGACGGGGTGGGGTTTTCCAGTGGGGAAATCAGGATGCTGGGAAATGCCCGGCAGGGAGGGAAGGGGAAGATGCCCCTGGGGTGCAGTGTCCCCCTGCAGAGGTGGCCGTGTCTTGCTGCAGGTGTCCCCTCCCTGAGGCACTGTGGGGAGCAGCGAGAGGGGCCCTGTGCACACAGACACAGCGTCACCTGTCCCCAAAAGGGACCCTGGGAACGGCCCTGCCGCCCCTTACCTGACGGGGGACACAGACCCACAGGGGTGACACAGGGGACAAACAGGGGACACCCCTCAGCCCCGCCATCCCTCCCGGCCGTTCCCATGGCGACGCAGCATCCCTGGCCCGGCAGCGGTGGCACACACGTGGCTGGCACTGCACGACGCCCGCGGCTGTCCCGGGCCCACCCGGGCCCATCCGGGGCAGCGCGGGGGGACAGCGGCGGGGCCAGCCCCGTCTGCAGACCTCAGCTGCTCGCCGTGACTCCAGGCATGTATATTTACAGCAGCAGAACAAAGAGCCCATAATCTATACAAAGCACACAACAATGAGCGTGAATAAAGAGGCTGCCGGAGAAGGGAAGGCAATTTATTCTAATTCTGCTAATTTCAGTTCCAGCACAATTAAAAAGGCTCTGATAATATTCAGAAACAATCGCCAGCTAACAAATCGTTTCTCCCGCTGTAAATGAAACATTGTTAGGCTAATTTCTTCCTTCACGCCTTCACGGCTCTTGGGCTTCTGATAAAGTTAACCCGGCGCTCGCCTGCGCCGGGGTTCGGCACCTCCAGCCTGCCCAGGGAAGGGTGGATGGGGTTGGGAAGGGATGGGCGGGACCAGGAGGGCACCTGGCGCCCACCCAAGGGTGCTGAGACCACCCACGTCCTGCCCGGGAGCAGCGGGAAGCAGGAGGAGGATGGGGATGGCTTTGGGTGCCACAGCATTGTGGCCTCCAGGGATGATGGGCAGCCAACAGCATCCCACCCATGGTGCCTGGATGCATCCCATGTCCCACCCCAAAATCCCCATCCCAGCCAGGAGGGAAATGGGGATGCCCCATACAAACCCAGCTGGATGCTCCATACAAACCCAGCTGGATGCTCCATACAAACCCAGCTGGATGCTCCATACAAACCCAGCTGGATGCTCCATACAAACCCAGCTGGGGTCTGAGCCCTGTGGTGCCACCGAGTTCCTACAGGGATGCTGGGTGGCCAACAGCACCCCAACACTGTGTCACTGGGGTCCCTGGATGCACCCTGGGGTGATCCACACCCCTCCGAAACCTCCATCCCCAATCTGCGAGGAGATGGGGATGCTCCATCTAAATCCAGCTGGGGTTTGAGTACCGTGGTGTCCCCCAGCGCCTACAGGGACAATGAGGAATCAGCAATGCCAGAGCCTTGTCCCCGTGACCCCTGGATGCATCTGGGACCACCCACACCCACCCCAAAACACCGAGGCCCAGCCACGAGGAAGGTGAGGATGCTCCATATAAATCCAACCGTGTCAAACCTGGTGTGGGGGCCAACAGCATCCTGGAATCAACTCACCCCATCCCTGGATCCATCCCAAATCCCACCCCAAAACACCCCCAAGCACAGGGGAGATGGGGATGCTCCAGATAAATCCAACCAGGTGTAACCAGGGGTTTGGGGACCACGGTGTCACCCAGCACCCGTGGGGAGGCTGAGTTGCCACCAGCATCCCAGGATTGTGTCCTTGGGTGCATCCCAACCCCACTGCAGCCTCCCACTCCCCAGAGCTCCCAGCAGCGCGGGTTAAACGAACCTCTAGGGGGAAAAAAAATCAAAAAAAAGGGAAAAAAGGGAAAAAAAAAGCCAGTGAGGGAGAGGGAGCGTGGAGCAGGAGGGGAGCGTCACTTGCCCGGGATTGCTGGGAGCCCTGCACAGTTATCACCGCACACAGCCTCCCTCGGCTGGCCTGATCTGTCTATTCTTCATTAAGCAAATACGCTGAAATGGAAATGAAAACATAATAGCTATTTGATTCTCGGCGAGATATTTTGCATATTGGTTCAGTGCTGATAGTGGAATTTCATCAACTCCCTTTTTTCATGCTTTAAAACTGAATTACTGAGGCTGGTTTTACAGAGAGGGGAAGAGCCAAAAAACGCTCCCTTCCAAGATACTCCGCTTCGACGATTAACTCTTCTCCCTCCCTCCTTCTCCCTCCTTTTTTTCCTTCTCCCTCCTTTTTTTTTTTATTGATAACGAGCAAGGATTTCTTTTTTTTCTTTTTCCTTCTTTTTCCTTCTTTTTTCTTCTTTTTTCCCTCAAAAAAACCCCCAAAGACAAGACAGTGACTCTAAAAACTTGCAGGAGGCTGAGGTGATGTGCCCATGGCCGAGGGTCGGCACTCCCAGGGAAACCCGGCGTTATCCAGGTAATGATTTGATCACTGCACTCCAATTAAGGTTCTCCCAGGGCAGGAACAATAAAGCTTTTCTCGATTCTTTGTGCTTAGCTGGTAAATTAAATAAAAAGGCACAAGAATATAGGGAATCAAGGAGGAGGGGGTGGGGGGACTTTTCCAGGCTGCCAAGAGCGAGACCCTGGGCGCTCGGAGAGCCGGCACGGAGACAAGAGCAAAGTGATAAGAGGCCTTGATAACAGATAGAAAATAGCAACAGCCACAGACTTTCCCACCGGCTCCGGAGCAGGGAGGAGGAGGAGGAGGAGGAGGAAGAGGAGGAGGAGTTCCCGTGGTGGAAAGCAGGTCCTGGATCGGGAACACGTGCAGGCTGGTGGCAACCTGCCTTCGCCGGCTGGCGCTCGGTGCTGCCGTCAGGTCCAAGTGTTTATTTTTAAATACGAATTTGAATAAAATTTCCCATCTGACTCCTTCCAATTCCCATCTCTGGAAGCGTTCAAGGCCAGGTTGGATGGGGCTCGGAGCAACCTGGGCTAAATGGAATGTGTCCCTGCCCGAGGAGGGGGAGGAAGGAGAGGAGCTTTAAGGTCCTTCCAACCCAAACCGTTCTGGGAATCCACGATCCTTGTTTCTAAAAATAAAAATTCCTCCAAGTCCCATTGGGCAGGGGATGAGTCCAAGGAAGGCTCCAGGAGACAGGGAATGAGGGACAGAGCCCAAAGCCAGGTGGCCACACAACCCAAACTTTCTTTTCAGGCACCTCAAAGCTCAGCCTTGGCTCTGGGTGTCACTGGGGGGGACAGTGGGGACATCCCAGACATGCCAGGGCACCCTGGGGGATATTCCAGCTCCACCAGGCAGGCAACATAATGGAGGATCCCTTCTCCATCCTTCCAGCTCCTCCTCATCCCTGTGCTGGCACCATCCTCTTCCAATTAAAAAACCACAGCAATAATTATAATAAAAAAATAATGATGATGATGATGACCTACCCAAAAGCCAGCGGGCACAGCTCCAAACCAGGTTTTGGGATGCACAAAGCATCACAAGGATGCTCATCCATCACCTCATGCTGGGAATGTGGGAATTCCGCTCAGGCATCGCTTCCTCGCTGCCCCTAAATCACCTCTTTTTCACCCAAATTATGAAGCCAAGAGGCAAGGGCTGCAGGAAGAGGCCGATATTCCTCAGGGAAAGATGCTCCTGGAGCCAGAGCCGGCTGCTCCCTTGGCAAAGGCGCTTTGGTGGGATGGGGAGCACCCCGGGACTGCGCAGGGGCTGTGCCGAGCCCGCCCCGCTGCCAGGAACACCCGGAGAACAACCCGGGCTGCAAATCCCGGTATCTGATGGGCCTCCCGCCCGCTCTTCTCACCCAATTCCTCCCTGGGCCCTACCAATGTTTGTTTTACCAACGACCTCGGCTGCTCCCGAGCCCGCTCCCTGAGGATCGGGAGCGCCAAGCCGGGACAGGCGAGGTCTCAGTGGATGCCGGTCCCCAAAGATCCCCCTGGGTGATGCTGCACTAAAATTCCACTAGTCTGGAATCTTTTTGGGAGGAAAAGGGGTTTTTTCGAGCACAGATCAGCCCTGTGCCCTATCAGCCTGGCTGCAGCATCCCAGGCCGGGCTCTTCCCGTGGATATCTCCCCATGAAAGATCAGCCCTGTGCACGGAGCTGATAATGGCTGGGGCTGGCCCCGGGGGGCTTTATCTCAAATTTGGGGCCCTTCTCCATCACCTCCAGATAAAACTCGCCCTGACCCTGCCCGTGGTGCCATGGGGGAAAAGGGCAAGGAAAAAAAAGTATGGTTGGGGAACTGGAAGGTTCAGGGGGGGATTTATAATGTATTGATCATGATTTGGTATTAAATTATCTCTGGTTTATCCAGGAGGTGGTAGGGATGCTGGGATTGCTGATGGGGGATATTTATAAACATTTATAAATTATAGACTTATTACATTTTTGTGTTTAGGCCTAATTTATCTAAGAGGGGAACAGGGGATAGAGGTGCTGGGTGATGCTGTAATTCCTGATGGGGAGATGCTCCAACTGCTCCTGAGGGGTTTTATAATGATTAATATTATTACATTTATAATCTATTAGGCCTCGTTTATACCAGGAGAGGAATAAAGGCTGGTGGGGGAATAGAGATGGTGGGGGCTTGGAGGGGGTGATGCTGCCATTGCTCACGGGATGGTACTTACAATAATTGTTAAATTTTTAACGATGATTACATTTACAATATACTTAGGCCTGATTTTTCCAGGAGGGGAACGAAGGACAGGGTGGGAATGGAGGTGTTGGGAAGGCTGGGATTTCTCGGGATGGAATGGGGATGGGAATGGGGATGGGATGCTCCAGTCACTGCTGGGTGCTGCTCTGTCCCAACCACTGCAGCCTGGCCTGGTGGAAGGTCCCTGCCCTGGAACCTGACGAGCTCTGAGTTCCTCCCCACCCCAAACCATTCCAGGGCAAAATCCAGAAGCCCCCCCTGGGACGGAGCCCCTGGAGCATCCCTGGGTGCTGCACCGCCCCAGGGGAGCCCCCCAGGGCAGAGCAGAGCCGGGGAGAGGCCGAGCCTGAGAAAAAGCAGCGCTGCTGATAGGGGAGGGATTGGTTTCAGCCGGGGCTGCCGGCGCTGCCAAGCCCGGGCGGGATCGCGGCGGGTGCAGTTACTGAACATTCATCACTGCCTGAACTCTGTAACTTTATCAGCAGCGAGCGGCGCCAGCGCCGGCCCCGCCAGCCCCGGCTCCGATGGGCCGATAAACCCCCGAGAGATCCCGGGAGATCGGGGCGCTCCGGGGGCGCCGCTCCCCGCAGGAACGGCCGGAGGAGCAGGGAGGGGAAGGAGCCGGGGAAGAAACGCGGGGACAATGACAATGGAGTGACTTTAGGCTTCAGATGGGGTCGATAAGGCTCTGATAGATTTGGAGAGAGCAGAGAGCGGAATGGAGCCGTCCCCGGCGCAGCAGATGGATGGGAGGGCTCCGGGAGAAGGGATGCGCTGAACGTGGCCTGGAGAGCACACGGAGCCACCAGAGCCGGCTCGGAGCACAGCAGGGAAACTGAGGCAGCTGCTGAGACTGGGAGAGAAGGACCAGCCCTTACCGGGGGCACTGGAGCTGTCTCCATCCAAAGCCCATCCAAGTGTCAGGGGTGTATCCCTGTGGAGATCCAGGATGTGGGCGCTCCGGAGCGCTGGATACGCAACAACGTGGGAGAGAAATTCCATCCACGAGGATCAGGCTCCAAGCACGCCAGCCCTGCTCCCTGCCAAAGGGCACAACTGGGGGAAAAGCCCTCAACTGGGATCCTTCTGCTCCCAGCTGGAATAAAGACATTCCGGGCGGGAATGGCTGGGGGTGGGGATGCTCAGGCAGCACTCGAGCACATCAATACCAGGTGACAGCGAGGACAGAGGTCAAGCTCTGGGCTAATGCAGAGACAAATTACCCCGGAGATGCCGAGCTGGAGCCTTCCCCCTTCCTGTGGGAAGCAGGTCCAGATCCTGCCAGCTCCACCCCGCTCCCAAAAGCCATGGAGAAGGAACAGGGATGGTTCCCAGTGTCCACCCCAAGCCTGCAGTCTGTGACAGCCCTGGGTGATGACAAGGCCGGAGGGATGGGGACAAGGATGGGGACATTGGCAAAGATGCTCTGGCTGGGACATCCCTGCTGCTCCCAAACCCCAGTCCCAGCTCCCAGAGCCATCCTGGAGCACTCCAGGACAACAAGCAGGAACCAGGGGGGCTCCAGGGGCAGGGAGGGACCCTCAGAGGGCACAGCCAGGTGGGGTGGCCCACCTGAGAGCAGCTGGCACAGGGAGATCCCTGGGACAGAGCTGCTCCCAACATCCTTCCCTGCCTTCCTCACCCCAACCCTCCTCTTCCTCCAGCTCCAAGCCCTTCTCCCGCCCGGCTCCGTGGACGCCGAGTTCGCTCCGTGCAAACGTGCCTGTGCTGCCTCTCTTTCTTTCTTTTTTCTAATTTTTTTTTTTCCTGTTCTTGGCATTTTGGTGGAGCGAGATAAGAGCGAAAAACAACAGAGCTGCTCGGAGAGTGAAAAAGGGAGATAGATAACGCAGATACTGACTCCTACACAAAACAGTCCTGGCTTTATCTCTGCTTTTTATCACAGTTCCCCTAAAAAAAATAAAGAGAGCAGCCCAACTGGAATGGGGCAGCACATTAAAAAATGAACTTTATACTGTTTGCTCTTTAGTTTTATATTTAGATGAAACAAACTCAGATGCTCGTGGTCGATACCTTTTCCAAATCAAAAAGTCTGGAAGCTCTGTTTGCTCCAGTGGGGATGAGTGAGGAAAATCAAGGAGCTGAGTAAGGATGGGGCAGTGGGATGAGGCTGCTCCAAAGTTTCCAGGGCAGGACCAGGGGGGCTCAGGCTGGAGGTGGATACAGAAATGGAGATGCTCCCTGAGCATCCCTGGGTCCTGCCAGATCCCACCCGAGGTGCCCCAGCTGCCACCAGGGCCCCGGGCATGTGGCACAGCTGGCAAAGCCCGGGCTGCCCGTGATGGGAGCGGGTCCCTGGGTGCAGGAACAGCATCCCCACCCCAGCACAGGGACGTGACTGGACCTGCCCTACACCCCACCCACGTGGCTCCCAAAAATCCTTTGTCCCCCCATTCCTGAGGGCACCTCACAGGGCTCTGCCTTCCTGCCGGGAAGGGCATTTTGGAGCAGCAAAAACCCAACACCCAGGGCACGGCCAGAAAGAGGGAAGGAAAGAGGAAAAAAAAAATAATAAAAATGGACTGGAGGTTTTTCCCTCCCCTCGCACTCCCTTCCCTACCTTCTTTTTGAAAAACATAATTTATCTGTGTATTATCAAGAAATCCAGACACTTTAATCAGTGAGCTATGAAGTCAGTATTTCCATTCTTATCTAGCGGAGGAGTGGAAATGGAGAGCAGATAGGCAGCTCCGAGCCCGGCCGTGGTGGGGAATGTTAATGGGAGGAGCGGCGGAGCCATTGGCTACCGAGCTGCCGCTATCGCTGCCATTATCGCGCCCTTATCGCGGCAACCATCGCAGCGCAGTAATGGGGCCAGTTCAACTTTCCGCATTATCATAGGAGCTGCGAGTAGCATGAGAGGCCTCGGCTGGGAGACGGAGAAGAGAGCGAGCGGCCAAACTTCCCGGCGGAGCAGGGGAGGGGAGGGGAGAGCGGCTCTTCCTCCCTGCTCGGCTGGGGATGCTCTCCCTGCTGCTGCCCAGTCTCACACCCCAAAAGCCCTGGGGGAGCCCCCGGTGCTCTCCGAGCCCTGGGGACTGACCCCGTCGAGCATCCCAAAAGCTCGGGGTATCAACCCTAAGGTACATTCCCGAACCACAGGCACTGACGCAGAGAATTATCCCCAAAACCCCATCTCAAAGCATCCCTGAACCCTGGGTACCATCCCAAGGCACATTCCCAAAGCTCCAGGGCCTGACCCTGCTGAGCATCCCCAGAGCGTCAGGCACAGCCTCAAGGTGCATCCCCAAATTCCTTCAAGCATCCAGAAATTCCTGGGCGCTGACCCCAGAGCGCATCCTTAAAGCCCCAGCACTGAATCCGCTGGGCATCCCAAAATCCAGGGTGCCAAACATTCCCAGAATCCTGGGCACTGACCCCAAAGCCCATCCCTAAAGCAAGGGGTACCGACCCCATCAAACACCCCCAAACCCTGGGCTTGCATCCCCAAAAATGCAGGCACCATTCCTAAATATTCCCAAAGCTCCAGGGACCCCACCCAGCACCCCCAAAAACGCAGGCACCAATCCCAAACACTCCCAAAGCTCCGGGCACTGAGCCCATCACACATCACAAAACCCCACGCACTGACCCCAAAATCTCCAGGCCTCCATGACCTTACTGAGCATTCCCAAAGCTCTGGGACCCCACTGGGCATCCCAAGCCCCAGGCACTGACTCAGAGGCTCATCCCCAAATCCTGGGGTCACACTCCCGGCCAAGGCCGAGGGAAAACAATGGATCTACATTTCATCAGATGAACAAATTAGAGGAGCACATTTCCTCCACGCGCTATCGAATGGGAGATGTCAAGAAAATATGTTGATGTGAGAAAGAGGAGATAAAGAATTATTTTGGAGGAAAAAAGCCGTGGAAGGCTCTTATCTGGAGTGACTCATAGGCACACACTCCTTAACCCCACTGCAGCCCAAGGTCAGCAGTTGCATTCCTTTCGGCATTTCAGCCCTTCCAAAAAAACATGTTGCTGCAGGAACAATGTGGAGCCTTTGCCGGGCAGCCATCGGAAGAGGGAACTGTATTAGCCCCGAAACACTTGAACTTCCCTGATAAAAGGAGCAGCAGGACACAGCCCGGCCAAAAGCCCTGAGTCAGGCAGCAAGAGCAGTCATGGGATGTGGCGCAGAAAGAAAAGAGATACTGGTTCCTGCTGCTGCCATTCCTGCTCTTCTCCAAAGGAGGGGAGATGATTTCTTGGCCCTGCAGGAAGAGAAATCCATGCCCTCAGCATGGAGCAGAGGTGGAGCACGGTGCGGGGCGGGCACAGAGGCTTTTTCCAGTTTATCTTCTGGAATGCTGGATTCTGAGAAGCTCCAGGTTCCCCTCTCCTGCCGTGCCCCCGTTGTTCACATCCCTCTCTCCGGGCAGCATCGGCTCTGCCCTGGCTGTGCCTCTGTGGAAGGCCTGGGCTGGTTTTCCCTCCACAGCAATGCCCCATCCAGTGTTTTCCAGGGCAGATCATGCAGGTTTTTTACAGCAGGACGGATGGCACGCATGGAAAACATCCTCCAAACATCCTCTTCCTTTGGCCAGCACGGCTGCGTTTGACCCCAAATCCTCCAACACCACGCAGGGCCCAGCAGCTCCATACCCAGCCCTGCTGCTCCCGCTTTGGGCAGCGCTGTCTGTTCCTCTCTCAGGGATGTGGGTGTCCCCTCAGGGCTGGGAATGTCCCAGGGCACGGAGATTCCTTGCTGGGATGGATGTGGACGCGGTGATGCCTGTGGGGCACTGCCCCTCTCCAGGAACCTCGGATCCCCTGTGCCGTGGCACTGCCTCCTTGCACAACTCCTGCAGCTCCCGTGGGGAAAGGATTGCTCTTCCCAAGCCCTGATTGCCGAGCTGGCCTCATCGCAACTTGGCCAAAGGGGAAGCTGCAGCTTGCTAGGTGGCCTCGTGATTCACCGTGGAAAATAAGACCTTGCCCAACCTCGCCACTTGGGATCCCGAGGTGTAAATCCCGGCTGGAGGCGGCTTCCCCGGGATGCCAGGGATAGTCCATCGCCGTGGCTCTGTGCCGGGGCTGGGGACGGCGTGGGGGTGTCCCCCGGGGGCTCAGGAGGCGGAAGAGGTGCAGCAGACACAAAACCAACCCAACTCCAGCGCCCACGGGCCCTGGAAGGAGCTGCCTGGCTGAGCCTCCCTCCCGTCCCACGGCCCCGGCAGGGACCTGCGCCGGGCTCTCGGCAGAACTGGTTTGGCTGTAGCCAGGCCGAGCATCCCCCTCATCCTCCCTGCCCACTGTGGAGATGGGGATGGCCAGGAGGAGACATCCTGGGATACGGTCACAAAAGGGCTTGCAGGGTTCCCTGGTATCGAAGGGTGGAGTGTGGCACGGCTGGCAGGGCACGGGGCTGGCAGCACTGGCCACCAGTGCCATTTCTCCATCATCCATGGATGATGCTCTGAGCTGTCCCCGTGGCCACCAGCACAACCCTTCTCCTGGAGCTAGGGCCTGCAGGGATGCTCACCTGGAGCACCGGCTGTGGAACAGGAGGGAAACTTCTCCCAGCATCACCTGAGGCTGGCACAGACCCTCCATGGAGCAGGAACGCGGCTTGTGGGAAACACCGGGGGATGGCTGAGAGAACCTCCCACGGTGGGCTCTGCTGGGTGCATCCCACCAGTATCCCACTGGTATCCCACCAGTATCCCACGGGTCACTCCCCTACCCCACCTGTGGGCACTGGGAGCCCCCAGTGTCACCCTGGGCACATCCCAGGGGCCGTGACAGCCGGGCTGGGCAGAGCCCCTGCGGGGGCAGCCGTGCCACAGGGCTCTGCCACCCGCACCCGGAGCCGCCGCTCGCTGATGCCACCGCGCCAGGGCTGGCAAACCCTCGGGCTGTTTGCACAAGAGGGGAGGGGTTGGCAGGCAAGCAGCGCCCGTGGGCGTCGCAGACATGTGGGACACGGGGATGCCACCCTCGGGATGCCAGCAGCGGGTACAGCGGGGCTGGCAGGCTGAGGGAGCCCCCGGATGCACGGAAAATTCCGGTTTTGGGAGCGGAAAGTGGCACCCGGCTCATCCTGGGAGCAAACCCACCCCGGGGTGGCACCTCCACAAAAACCCCTCTGCCCACGATGGGGAAACTGAGGCACGGAGGTGGTGGGGCTGGAAAAGCGCAGCTGCACCAGAGCGCAGGGGGACAAACGGGCAAAAAACAAACCAAAACAAAAGCGGCACGCAGAGGAGGTTGGGACGGAGTCACCTGAAAGGGAAGGAGCGACTGAGGGAGGGAAGGAGCGGGCAGGAGGCGTGCCGGGAGCATCCCACGCCACCGGCTCACCACGCCGCCGCTAAAAATAGACGCCGGGTTGGCCACTGTCATCTTTAGAAGAAAAGCAATTTTCCGAGCTCCAGGGAAGAAGGACGGCTCCCACGGCCCGGCCAGCCCCTGCCCGGCTCCACCGTCCCCTTCCCGGCACCGCCGCCGAGCCCACGCGGGACCGGGGAGCAGCCGAGCGTGCAGGAGGAAAGGAAAAAATAAAACCACGCAGCCCAGCACACCCCATCGAGAGACGGTGGCTTTAACAGCGCAGATCACACTCGCTATCTGACACCATCTAATAGCAATTAAAGAAAATCCACACGCAGAAATATGACGGTGTTTTCACCTCCCCCCCAACCCCCCCCCGCGCGTTCGCTCGGCGGAGCAGAATGGGAGATAATCATCAAAAAAAGTCAAAGCTCTCATCAAACTAATGCAACATCTGCAGCCGATAACAGGCGCTGGGAGAGCTCAGCTTCTCAACCCAGCTCGTCTCACAGAGCACGTGGAGGGGGGGAAAACCACCCCACCACCTTGAGAAATAAAAACACACATGCAGCTGCCCCCCATCAGATAATTAAAGTGCCTGCGTTAATCACATTTGCAATGGAACAAATTGTTGGAGCCCTTTTGCCCCTCTCTGCCGTGTTTGTTGTTGTAGCGAATCCTGCTCCGGTCTGGTGGGGAGAGATAAGTGCTCCTTATCAACCCTGGCAATCTCTATCAGGATGGAGATCGGGGCTTGGCGCTTATCAGGAGCTCAGATCTACTGCAGCTGAGCGCAGAATAAAAAGGGAAAAGGAAGAAAAAAAAAAAGCAAGCCATAAAAAAAAATAATAACCACGAACAGGCCCCTGCAACTATGACAAAACATTCGCTTTCAGCTCGCTTAGGAACAACAAAAAAAATATATATAAAAAAGTGTGTATTAAAAGAACAAGGGAGGGGGAGGCACATCAGCGCGATGAGATCAATCTCGCGCTTATCAGGCTCCCCCATCGCAGGACCCGGCGCTGCGAAAGCACCGGCAGCTGCCAGAGCCTCGCTCATCAGCTGGGCGCCCGCGCTCCCATGTTTGAAGTTAATAAATATAACAGGCTATCTGGGTTGGAGATCAGCTCCTGCTCCCTATCAGCCCCTCACATCTATCTACCAGCAGAACAAAAGACAGACACACACACACACAAAAAGAGAAAAAAAAAAAAATAAACCGCCCCATAAAGCAGCAGCAGCTGCAGGGAGGTTGGTGGTACAGGCAGGGATGGAAAGAAACTGTCCTCTGCGGGCAGGAACCCCCCAAAAATGAAAGGGAGAGATGCTCGGGGTGTTTTCCCTGCTATCAGAAGCCACCATCGCGATGCAATCGGCTTTCAAAGCCTCCCCACGGAGTGCCACCGCCGCTGCCGGGGGGGCTCGGGGGAGGGAGCGGCACCCCCGGCCCCTCCATCCCCGCACGGCTCCAGCCCGGAAAGGCACCGAGGAGAGGAAGGTTGAAGCAGCTGGTTAAATATAGTCCGGTGTCTGATCTCTGTCTTATCTGTGCTGGCGATCGCCCGCTCTCCCGGCGATCTCCCCGCGAGCCTTAATCTGCGCCTCGCATCGGGCTTCAAAAAAAAAGCAACAAAACCCCAACCCCACAAGAGAAGGCGAAGGCAGAGCGAGAACATCGCGTCACCCAGGAAAATAAAATCAGCAGATACCAATCTGGAGGAGGTTTTTAATGCTCCAGCCGAGATGATAAGGAGGATAGACTTTGTGGAAACAGGTCCGGTCTGTACATGAGAGGAGTCTGGTTACCGGAGCCCTGATTCATGCATACCTTCCCTGATGGAGCAGCGGCAGGGCGCTCTCGCCGCGCTCGCCGCCTCTAATGACTGTTTTCATGTTGACACATACAGGAAGGCTTCCAAGCTCTCAGCTTTTTAATCAGTTTTGGCCATCGCCGGCGGCCTGAGATCAGCCTCCCACTTTATCATTTCTTCACATCTCTGCAGAGAAGCAGCAGAGGAAGGAGATACGAGGAGCCGCCGCCGCCCGGCCGAGCTGCCACGGCCTCGTCCTGCCCCAGTTTGCCCCGTGAAGTGCCCGTCGGTGGGTGCTGGCACCGGGCACCCACCGGGGCACGGCTCCCGCGGGAGCAGCGTCCTCCCGGCGCTACCGCTCCGAGCGCTCCCGGCTCGGCGAGCTGGAGTCACCCAGGCACGGCTCGCAGGGCTTTTCTCCCGAAATAAAGCCGCGCGGAAGTCGGGTAAAGCCAAAGGAGAAAAGTATCCCGAAAAAAAAAAAAAAAAAGCAGCTGGGACTATTTTTAACTCTCCCCGGGTAAAAGTCTAGCTGAGCGTTATCACCACAGCAATCACCCCAGGCAGGGAAACAGGTAGGTGCAACTCAGCCTTGCAATTATTTCAGGAGAAAGATAAAGGTAGATTATCACATGGTGGCCAGCCTTGCCTATCCTCCCATCTCCCTCTTATCACCAGCTTCCATCGACTCGAGGGGGAAAGCAAAAAAAAAACACACATACACCGGAGAGGAAGGAGAAAAGCCAAGCTGAGCCCGGAACCGAAAAAACTTCGAGCACTTCAGTAGGATTCCTCTGCCTCGCCGGTACATCCTCGGCGGAGCAAAGCGAGAGCCCGCCCGATGGGCTGGAGCGCGGCCAGGACCCCCTGGAATCGCCATTCCACAGGGAGGGACAGGGATGGGCCAAAGGTCCCCCGGGATCCTGCGGCGGATCCTCAGGGCCACGTCCCCCCCGGGCTGGGATGCACAGCGGGACCTGGGGGGGCGCTGGGCAGGGACAGCGCGGCCGCTGGGGACGGTGGCACATGGGGACGGTGGCACGGCGGGTCCAGCGGCGCCCAGGCAAACTGGGGGTCCCCACGCGGGAGGAGGGCCCCTGGCAGGGTCAGGGTGCTGTGCCCTCGGTGGGGAGCCCTGGGCAGGGCCGGGGTGGCCCGGCGGCGATGGGGAGCCCCGGGGGGGTTTGGGGAGCCCCTGGCCCCGGCTGCCGGCGCTGGATGGGAGGCAGGCGGGGGAGATAAGATCACAATTTCAGGCCGTCCCGACAGAGCGATGTTATCAGGACGGGACTTGCAGAACGGAATATTTTAAAGCCTTATCGGGGCCCCCATCAGGAGCCGGTACCGGAGCCACCGCGCTGGCGGGGGGGAGGCGGCGGGGGAGGAGGGAGCGGCGGCGACAGAGACCAAGGCGGGCGAGCGGCCGGTAGCGGGAACGGGCACCCAGGGCGGCCGTTCCGGGTGTGTCCCGGGTGTGTCCCCGGTGTGTCCCGGGAGTACCGGGGGCTCCGGGGAAGGGGGTGCCGGTGAGCTGCCGCCGAAGGAGTGGTGCAAAAAGGCGGGGGGGCGGCGTTGCGGGCAGCACAGAACGGGGGAAGGGCTGCCGGTAGCGGCGACTCACGTTTGATCTGCCGGGGGTTGCTCTGTTTCCTCCTGGACATCGCTCGGCAAGGGGCGAGCCCGGCGCCCCGGCTGGCGGCTGGGCGGGCGGCAGGTGGGTGGCGGCGGGCGGGCCCCCGGCTGCTCGCATGCCCGCCCGCCCGCCCGCGGGGCCGGGCCGGGGCCGGGGCCGGGGCCGGGCCGGGGCCGGGCCGTGCTCGGCGGAGCGAAGCCGCCGCCGCCGCCGCCGCGGGATTTTCTCAATGGGCGCCGCGCCGGATCAAACCCGCCGAGCGCCCCGGGGGGCGGGGCCTGCGCCGCCGCCGCGGCCGCCCATAGGCCCCCGCCCCCCGCCGGCCCCGCCCACCGGATGGCGCGCGCCGCGGGGCGGGGCCGCTCCGGGGCGGGGCTAACGGCGGAGGGGGCGTGGCCTCCGGGGCTCGATCCCTGCGGGGGCTCCGCGCTCCTCTCGGGGTCCCCAAATATGTCCCCGGCCCCACCGTGGGAACCCAGTGAGGCTCCACGCTCTGCTTTGGGTCTCTGACCCCGCCCCGTTCGGTGGGACCCCCCCTCTTGGGTTCCACGGCCCATCCTCAGCATCCCAAAGGCTCCCTCTGGGGTCCCCACTTCTTCCTTGGGTTCCCCAAACGCCCCTTTGGGGTCCTCACTCCTTCCTTGGGTTCCCCAAACGCCCCTTTGGGGTCCTCACTCCTTCCTTGGGTTCCCCAAACTCCCCTTTGGGGTCCTCACTCCTTCCTTGGGTTCCCCAAACGCCCCTTTGGGGTCCTCACTCCTTCCTTGGGTTCCCCAAACGCTCCTTTGGGGTCCTCACTCCTTCCTTGGGTTCCCCAAACTCCCCTTTGGCATCCCTTGGGATGTCTCTGGAAGCTCCTACACTCACAGAAATCTCCCCACTGGGACCTCTGCCCTCACTGGGTCCCAATTCCCCTTTTCCAGATCCTCAAAGTCTCTTATGGGGTGCCCCAAACCTTTCTGTGGGGTCCCCAGGGGTTCTCTTTTGGATCCCTTAGAACCCCTCTCATTTCCAGATGAATGGTCCAAAAGCTCCCGTTTGTGACTTCCATGGCCACTGTGACCCTGGCTTGGGGTGGGGACACCCCAGGACACCCTGGTGGCAGTGTAGGAGTCCTGGGGTCCCCCCTTGGCATCACCCCAGCCAGGTGACCTGTGAGCATAAAGAAATTTTGGGGTGAAACGTGGGTTAAACAGGAGCCACTTAGATTTTGGATCCATGATGGGAATATTTTCCTGTCAAAAGAAACAATTTCTCCCAAACTGGACCTTGCCCATGGCTGATCTTGGACCGGGAGGATCTGCCATTGGTGGTCCCCAAATAATGAGGGAGTTTTTGGCTCAATGGAGGGGGCTGGTGGGCTGTGGGGACACTGCACAGCTTGGTCATATCCCTTCTCCATCTATCCCCGGACATGGGATGTGCTTTTTTCCCCCCTTTTCTTTTTCTTTTTTTAAAGGGTTTTTAATTAACTTCCTGTTTCAATGGTGGGATAATGAGTTTTAAGCAGCACATGATTCCAGTAAAGAGGTCAAACCGGCAATGAGGATGTCAAAAGAAATTAAGTTAGGAATTAAGAAGAGATCCAGGGGAGAAAAAAAAAAAACCCTATGAAAGGAGGGAGATGCTGCTGAGGACAAGGCTCTGCTGGCCCCCCCTTGCTGACCACCCCCCAAAAGGATCCTGGCGGCGCCTTTCACCTCGAGTGGCCTCGAATCGCCGCCTTCCTGGAGACCAAACCCCCGGGGGAGCCGCTCTGCTTCCAGAGCCTTTCCCTTCCTCCCCAGCCCGGCTTTGCCAGGTCCGGCCCAAGGAGCCGGGAACAGCCTCTGCTCTGTGTCACTCCTGACGGTTCTGACTCCACCAGGGGCTGCTGATGGGGAGCCAAAATCCACCCCGGTTCTTTTGGGGGTCTCCAGCCTCCCCCCGGTTCGGCTCCGGGGATTTTGGGGCTGGGGGCACAGCAGATCCAGCCGGTTCCTCTGATACATCCGTGGATCTCCCATGGTATTAACTGGGCGTGTTTGCTTGTGCCAAGATAATTCAAAACCCGTTTAATTAAACACAGCATTGTTAATTGCATGGATTTGAGGGGCTGGGGGTTAGCGAACAGCGATGAAGAGCCCAAATTTCCTCTCCCCGGGAGTCAACAGGGGGGTGAGGGCTGTCCCTGGCTCTTTGTGCTGGAAGAAGCAGTGGCATCATCTGGAGGAGGCGAGGGGACATTGTCACACCCACAGGGGGCTGCATCCCCCCAAAAAATATCCAAAAATTTTTGCTGGACCCAGTGGGTGTTGCCATCCTGCCCTGGGGAGCGAAGGAAACAGGTTGCAGTCCTTCCCCTGGCACATTCCTTGCCAACACCCCTTTAATTCCCTTTTTGGCACCATCCCAGAGCCACCCAGACCCCCCCAGGCCTGACAACTCGCAGTCTCAACCATCCCCCAGGAGCTGGGGATGTCCCCAAATCCCTCATCCTGCTGCCCCATCCCCTGAGGGGGACCCACGGGTGCCCCTGCACGGGGACAAGCGTCACGGTGGTGGTGGCAGCGGCGGGGCCGGGTGTCTCCCTGCTCCCTTCCTGGTGCCGTGGTGTTTGCAGAGAGATTGTTAGAGGGGAGCCGAATAAATAGCGTGTTTTCCCGAGGAGTGAATTACACGCCTGCAGAGCAGAGATAATGCGGGAGCAGCCGTTCCCCCCATTGTGAGCGAGGTGACATCTTTTTATGGAGCTGTGTACATTTGTATTAGTGCCAATTAATCTGCCCTGATATTATTAGAGACGCGGCGAGAGGAGGTGGCGGCGCAGGAATGTCAATGGGAAGAGCCGAGGCGCTGCCTCTGCCCGGATTTCAGGGCTCAGGGATGGCTGGGGGGGATCTTGGGGGGCTGTGCTGAGCCCCCCGGGGGAGCTGAGTGCCCGTGGTGCCAGCCAGTGGCACTGCCCACTGGCACGGTCTGCCAAGGCTCCAAAACCAGCTTTTTTCCAGCTCAAAATATCATATTTTAGGGTTATTTTTGTCCCAAAAGGGAGAACTGGCATCACGGTGCCCCACCTGCAGAAGGGCCCTGCCACCTGCTGGCAGGAGAACCTGGCCCTGGTGCCACTTGTCACCAGCCTGTGGCACAGCCTCGTGTGGCTGCCAACAGCCCGGGGTCCTCTGTGCCTTGGGCACGGATGTGACATGGGCAGGACATGGCTTGGACATGGCAGGAGCAAAGCCTGGGCACGGCTAGGGCACGGTTTGGGCACTGTTTGGGCACGGTTTGGGCACGGTTTGGGCACGGTTTGGGCACGGTTTGGGCATGTCCCTCCATGACTTGGGCACGGCTTGGGCACGTCCCGTGCAGGGAGGCTGCTGTGGAATTCCGGGCTCCCGGGAGCTGCAGTGGCACAAGGAAGGGTTTGGGATTAAACCAAATCACAACCATGGAATTGTTTAGGTTTGAAAAGCCTCCAAGATCATCAAGCACTGCCAAGGCCACCACTGAACCATGTCCCCAAATGCCACATCCAAGTGGCTTTTAAATCCCCCCAGGGATGGGGACTCCACCACTGCCTTGAGCAGCTGAGCCAGGGTGGGACAAACCTTTCCATGAAGAAATTTTCCCAATATCCAACCTAAACCTCCCCTGGCACAAACAATGCTGGGTGCTCCTGAAACCAGGTGGGCATGTGTGGATGAGCAGCCCCCACATCCCAAATCCAAGGCTGGGATGTCTCAGTGCTTATTTCCCCCTCCCTCTTGCTGATCTCCTTCTGTAGGAACGATGTTCTACCCCCCAAAAAGAGAAATCCAACCAATTCCTGGGCTTCAGGAGCATCACTGCTGGCAGGACAGCATCCCTGGGGGCTGCATGGCTCCCGTGCTCCTGTTCCCACTCTTCACAGCCCCCAAGCTTCCAGGTTTTCCTGCACGAATTCAGGATCAGGGGTGCAGGATCCTGCTGGTGCGTCTGGTCCCTGTCACGCACCCCAGGGAGGAAGGTGGGAGCTGGGCTTTAAATTCTTGCTGTGCAAGGAACAGCCAGATTTGACTCAAAGGCAAGGAAAAAAAAATCCTAAATCTTCAGCCCCTGCTTGCAGCGTGACAACCATGGTGGATCCCGTTATCCTCCAGGCTTTATGGAGAGGCTTAAAGCACCTCCGGCTCAGAAACTTGGATGTGGGGCTGAGAAAAGAAAGGCCGGCTGGATTTGGGTGGGGCTTGAAGAGCAAACAGCTTGAGGAAAATTTAGGGTGATGGCAAGAAGCCAAGAAATCCCCCCACACCCCTCGAGGGGATGCATTAACGCCTCTCTGTGCCCCCTGGGGCTGTGGGGCTGTCCCATCCCTGGGGACGGTGCAGAATGGCCCCAAATCCTGGGGATGCAGGGCTGGGACCCCCAGATGTGCTGGGTCCCACGGGAGCCCCCCTGTGCCGCTGGCCCCCGCTGAGCAGGGAGTTAATCCCAGCCGGGAGAAGCTGCCCAGCTTTGCATCCTCCCTGGAATTACAGTTACAGGGGCCTGCAATCTTCCAAGTGACAAACGCTGCCGGATAATGCAGGACTCAGCAAACCCGGGGGCTTTAGGGAGCTCAGAGGAGCCGATGGGTGGGGGGGACTGAGGGGGTGGGATGTGAGGGTGAGAGCAGGGGGAAAGAATGGGGGAAAAAAGCTACTCAGATTTAGAGGGGAAAGGATTAATTAAATAATTCAGCCCCCAGAGATGTGGGGGCGATGCCAACATCTCCCTGGGGAGTGGCATTCCAGAGGGAGCCGAGCCCAAGGTGGGCATCACTCGTGTCCTGGGCTTCCATAAAATGGGTGCAGCTTTGGGAAGGGGTCCCTGCACCCATCCCACGGCCCTGGGGATGGGTTCCATCCCTGCAGTGTTCCCCTGGCTCCCAGGAGATTCATTTCCAGGTGCCCAGGTGATGAATCTGGAGGTGTGGGAGAGCTCTGGCAACAACCAGGCATGAAATTTTCCTCCTCCGCCCCGCAGGTTTGCTGCTCCGGTGAAATATAGCACAGGGAAAACATAAAAGTCCCATTTCCAGCTCCATAATATTTCCTGCCAAAACAAAGTAAAATGTGCTGCCTTAAATTTTCTGCAAAATTCTTTTGAGGTTATTTTTTTCCCTAAATTAAGCCATACTAATTATTTTCAGCCACTTTATCTCCACTCTGCAACACACCAGGAGGGTGCAGGCAGCGAGCATTTTAAGCCTCCATAAACAAAAGAGTAGTTTGGAAAATAATTCTATCAATTAATCAAATTAATCCTGCAGTTTTAGTTACAAGCCCCGAGTGGCGAGGATCCCAGCCGGCGGTGCCGAGCTATCTCTCACTGACAGCGGCTCCGTGTTGTGATTGCGGCAGTAATTAAAGGATGGGATACACCGCCTCCGTGGCGGCTCCTGCCCCAGCCCAGCGGGGCCGCAGAGGTCAGCTCGAGGACAAAGCGGGGACGAGAGGACTGGGCCTTCATCAGCACCGTCATCGTCACCATCATCATCACCAGCGGCAGCAGCAGCAGCATCATCGCCATCACCAACACTGTCATTGACACCATCATCATAAAATGGGGATGAGCAAAATGAGTCCTCACCATCATCATCATCATCACCATCATCATCACCACCATCATCATCATCATCATCACCAGCTGCAGAAGCAGCATCCATCATCGTCACCATCATCATCAGCAGCAGCAGCAGCATCATCATCGCCATTGCCAACACTGTCATCGACACCATCATCATAAAATGGGGATGAGCAAAATGAGTCCTCACCATCATCGTCACCATCATCATCATCAGCAGCAGCAGCATCATCATCGCCATCACCAACACTGTCATCAACACCATCTTCATAAAATGGGGATGAGCAAAATGAGTCCTCACCATCATCATCATCATCACCATCATCATCACCACCATCATCATCATCACCAGCAGCAGCAGCATCATCATCGCCATCACCAACACTGTCATCGACACCATCGTCATAAAATGGGGATGAGCAAATTGGGTCCTCACCAGCCCCACCAGCACCATCATCATCATCATCATCATCATCATCATCATCATCATCATCATCATCATCATCATCATCATCATCATCATCATCATCAAATGGGGATGAGCAAAATGAATCCTCACCATCATCATCATCATCACCAGCTGCAGCAGCAGCAGCATCGCCATCACCAACACTGTCATCATCATCATCATCATCAAATGGGGATGAGCAAATTGGGTCCTCACCAGCACCGTCACCAACACTGTCATCATCATCATCATCATAAAATGGGGATGAGCAAAATGAGTCCTCACAATCATCATCATCACCAGCTGCAGCAGCATCATCCATTATCATCATCGCCATCACCAACACTGTCATCATCACAGTCATCATAAAATGGAGATGAGCAAATTGGGTCCCCACCAGCACCAGCATCATCATCGTCACCACCACCACCGTCCTAAATTGGGGATGAGGAAACTGGGCTGTCACCATCATCATCATCATCATCATCATCACCATCACCATCACCATCACCATCACCACCACCCTCATCATCATCATCATCATCATCATCATCATCATCATCATCATCATCATCATCATCATCATCATTGCCAAAACTGTCATCTTTGTCATCATCACCATCACAAATGGGGATGAGCAATGTGGGACGTCATCACCATCACCATCACCCTGGGTTTTTCCCCTCAGGGACAAAACTCTCCTGCCATGAGCAGCACTCTGACAAAATCTGTGAGGAGGAGCTGCAGGAGCATCTTCACTGTTGAGAAGATCCAACATTTTGCAAACCATTGAGGTGGCACCAAGGTCCTCCTCAGCCCCTTTACAGAGGATACCTCAAATATCACACAAACATCACACAGACAGGGAGTTTCTGTGAAAATATTGGAATATATTTGAAAAGATTAATCATGGATGACTTTACAGTACCACCCCATATTTTTATCTCATACTTTATTTAACAATATTAAAGAGGCACTTTAAAGCACACGGACAACATCATAAAACAGCGTTTCCTGCTCTCTCTCTGCTTCTCTGGACAAAATATCAAAATAAAAACTTTTGACAGAACACATTGCACCCAAGGTAAATTACCTACAATAGTTTTTTATACAATACAAAGAATTGTAAAGATACATATTAACAGAATAAAGCCTCTTTTTTTTTTTTCCTTTTAACTCTAAAACAAAACAAAAAAATCATTGCAGGACAGACGCAAAGTACTCTGACTGTTCATATCACATCAGTGCATTACTTCACCTCCTTGACTTGGGAGTATTTCAATAAAATCTTTCCATGTCCTCATTTGCACCTGAGATTTCTTTCTGGATCCAAAGGTTCGGTTGTAGAACGTGCTCGTTTAATGTGACGTAACCTTTTCGACACTATGGAGTACCAGCATAGAGATTTTCCCTAACATTGTATTTTTTTTCCTAAATTTTTTTCCTAAAGTTGGAAACTTTTTCCCTAAGTTGTATTTTCCCCCAAGTTGGACTTTTTCCCCTAAAGTTAATTTTTCTCCCTAAAGCTGAAAATTTTTTCCCTCGAGTTGGCTTTTTAAAATAAATTCTCTTTTCCTGCTCCCTTTTTTTTTTATTTGACAGGTAATGGCTTCTTCTTACCAATTCTTTTTTTTTTTTTTTCAATCAAGGAAGTCTATATTCACATTAAAAATGAAGAATAGCACCAGTAACTGCATAGTACAAGCGGATACCTATAGAGCCACTACGTCAGTACAGTAAGAGAGTTTAGAAGTGATACCGTTGAGGGCACTCGGACAGTACCGGTTTTCGCTGCGGTAAATTGGCACAGTTTTCTCGTTGCACAAAAAAAAAAAACCCAACAAAAAAACCCCCCCACAAACAAAAAAGAAAAAAACACACACGCGCACACACGCACACAAAAAAAAAAACCCAACCAAAAAAACCCTAAAAAATCAGAGTTTGTCACAAGTGTCAAGGTGCAGTTTGCTCGCGGGGACGCTTCTCCTCCATCGTCTACAGTGGTCAAAGAGTGGCAGCATCCTCTGGAGGGCTCCGACAGCCCCAGAGCCCCAGAGCTGGGTCGTTCTTCTCTTGACGATGTAGGAACAAAATTCTCAGGGATGGCTGTCAAAATATAGGACACTTGGGTCTTAATTTAATTTTTTAATTGTATCATCGCTTAGGCCAGCTCCCAATTAAATGAATTGTACGGGATTATTTGTGCAAAATCTTCCAAAAAAAAAAAAAAAATTTGCTTTCTACAGTGTACTGCACCTTATGAATAAGACGTCTACGGAATGAAGTTCATCTCTTCAAGTACTTTGTACAAAGATAACACAGACACAGACTCAAAAGGTTCTGAGATTTGCAAGTATCCTTATAACCTCAGCACTTCTGCAATAAAGCAATTGCTCTCGACGATTCAGTCTGCCCAAAGCGATTACAATTTCAGTTCATGAAAATCATCAGCAACATCAAAGTTCTAGCATTTGCATGATAAATCAGGTGAATTAAAGTAGATTAGTAGACACAAAGCAAACTATTTCACAGAGGCTGCAGTGCAAGTTCATTTAAGCTAGACAGAGAAATCATGCTACACAAACGAATTTAATGCTTTGATAATTTTTCCCTTGCAAACCCCATGAAAGCAGCTGAGGATCACCATAAGTCACTTCCATAAATTATTCTGAAGTATCTCTTCTTAGAGGAATTTTAAAGCTGGTTAATTTCTGCCCAAAGAGTTGGCTGAGCAGGTTGTTCTGGGACTCGGCGCTGCGGTAGCTGGCCGGGCCGGCCGCCTTGGCCCCGCGGGCGGCGCGGGCGCCGTGCCAGGAGCCGCGCGGGGACGGCGCCGGCCCCTTGGCCAACACCTGGTGGAGGCTCTTGCCCAGAATGGCCTTCCTGCGCTTCACGTCCCCGTTGGCGTGGCGGAGCTCCCCTTTCTTCTGGTTGTAAGGGTCCAGGATCATCTTCTTCAGCTGGGGCCCCGCTCTGGGCTTGGCTCCCAGCTTGCTGCAGTGCGTGTCCCTCCTGCCGGGGGACAGCGCGGGAGCCTCGGCGTTGCTCCAGCTGCGACGTTTGAGCTCGGCGGTGCTCTCGCTCCTCGCCGGGCACGGTGGCCAGGCTTTCTTCTTCTTCCCGTCTCCTTCCATGTTCTCCCGGGAGCCGGAGCTGCCCCGGTGGCTCAGGGATTTGTGTTCTTTCCTCCTCTTGGGGTGAAGCTTGCCGGCGGCTCTGCCCGGCTCCGCGTGGCCGTGTCTCGCGGTGTTGGTGGCCGCCTCACCTCTGGGCTGGTGGCCGCTGGATTTGCCTGGGTTGCCGCCTTGGTCCTTGGCGTTAGTGCCACTGTCCGCAGCCTCAGGCACGGATTTCTCCTTCCCTGAGATGGGCTGCTGGCCCTGCTCGGCGCTGCTGCAGGAGCTGCCCGCACCGGGAGCAGCCTCACTACCCACGGCCTTCTTTGGCAGTGCTGAATCTTTGGAAGCTCTGTTGAGTGCGGGTGAGGCTGTTTTGTCCTTTGGGGGCAGGGGCTGGTGGGCACCTCCTGGAGTGGGTTTAGCTGCACCTTCCCAGGCAGAGGCATCGCTGGCACTGGGGTTGCCCCATTTGTGGGTCTCTGAGGCTTGTGGAGACTCTGCCTCAGGGGAAGGAAGCTCTGAGGCCTTCTTGGCAAGCTGGAGAAAAGGGATCCCATCCACGGCGTTGGTGTCTGCACTGGGATTTTCCAGGATACAGGCCCTGTATTCATCCTTGTTGCCTGTGCTTGTTTTTTTATGGGCATCGTCACAGCCGTGTTTCTGGGTCAGGAGGGGAGGGGACAGTTTTTGGTTGGTGGCCTGGTGACAAGCCAAGCCAGCAAGGTCCATGGGAAACTCAGGCGAGTCCAAGAAAGGAAGTGGTTTCCCATCAAAGGCTCCTTTCTCCAGCTCCTCGATGGACAGGCCAGCGATGTGGCCGAGCTCGGGGCTGCCCGCAGCAGCCGGTGGCAGAGATGGGGACAGGCACGGCGGTGGCGGCAGGGGGTCAAATGGGGACTTCTCCATCTCTGCCAGGAGCTCCGAAAAGTCACCCACCAGGACTTCTGCTTTCATGGAGGCTTGTGGTGCTCCCAGGTCACCAGGTGCTGTTGGGAGGGATTCAGTAGGAACCTGCAGTCCGGGGCTTCCAGACTCCACCAGCTGAAGGTCACTTGTGGGGTCCAGGTGGGCTGGTGACCTGTGTGGGGCTGAGCTGCCATGGTGAGCCACCTTCCGCCTCTTGCTCGGTGGCATTCCCTCCCGGGGAGACCCGTCCTCCTTCGCCTTCTCCCTGCAGGCAGCGCCAGGCCTCATCACTCCTCGGAATTTGAAGGTCTTGTTGCCACCCGCCAGGTGCTTCTCCATGTGCCGGTCGTACTGCTCCTTCTTGGAGAAGGTGTAGTTGCACATGCTGCAGATGAAGGACTTCTTGATGACGTGCATGACGTCGGCGCAGAGCTCGCAGGCGTACAGGGTGGTGTGCTTGATCTCCTGCTCCTCCACCACGCCGTGCTCCTGGCTCAGGTGGCTCCGCAGCTCTTTGGTCTCCTGGTAGAACATGGGGCACTTGTGGCACAAGTAAATCTTCTGCAAGCTGTGCACGACCAGGTGCCGCTGCAGCTTGAAGGGTTTGGGGAACTGCTTGCCACAGTGATGGCAGTCCCGGGAAGGATCCTTGCAGTCTGGGTGCATGGGGACAGATTTTGGGGTGTTGTCACTTTTTGCCCCGTGCTCCGGAGACGGGCTGGAGGATGCTTTGGAGGAGCTGGGTGCAGGTGGCTTTGCTTTGACATTGCTCTCCAAGGGGTCTTTCATCGCCTTCCCCTGCTCAAGGGGCAACTCCCTGGGGCTCCTGCTCTCCCTGCTGACCCCGCCGGGGTGGCCGTGCCGGGAGGACCTGCTGGGTTTCCGGCACATGATGGTGTTGAGGAAGTGGGTGACGGCGGCGTTGTCCTCGCCGAAGCAGCCCGGCAGGCCCATCACCGACTTCTGCGCCTGCCCCTTGCGCGCGAACTGCGTGGCGTGCTCCCGCAGGTGCTCGTTGTACATCCACACGTCGGAGATCTCCTTCAGGCACATCCCGCACGCCCACAGCCCGGCCTTGTTCCTGGCGTGCTTCTCCTTCAGGTGGTCCCGCAGCTGCTCCCGGGAGCTGAATTTGCGCTGCACGCACATGTAGCAGGTGGGAGGAGGGGAAGGGTTGTGGGAGAGCTTGTGGAAGTCCAGCTCCCCCAGCGTCAGGAACCACTGGAAGCAGACTTTGCACTTGTACTGCTTGTCTTTGGTTTTGATGGTTATCTCCCCGCGGTTTTTCCCCGGTTTCCCATCTTCCAGCTTGCTCCTGTGCTTGCCCGACTTTGGCTTCAAACTCCCAGCGCTGTCCTCACCGTGGCCAGGAAGATCCTCGCCAGGGCTGAAGAAGCACATGTCTCTCATTTTCAGCTTTGCATTAAGCATCTCAATGTCGATGGTGTGAAATTCCGGGGAGTCAGAATCCCCGTTCTCCTTGGCATTGTAGGACTCCTCTGCCAGGTCGGGGGGCTCGGAGTTCATTTCTTGGAGCGAGTGCTCATCCTCAAGGTCCATCAGAGGCTCAAACATGTCCTCGGCAGAGAGGCTTTCCCCCTCCTTCTCCAGACTGCCCCAGATGTTCAAGCTGGGGACGCTGTCTGCGTGGCTGTTCTGGCACAAGAAGGTCAGCATGTTGTCCTCCAGGTCAATGTCCTCCTTCCCTTGGTCGGTTGCCTCCTGGTCCAACCTCGGATCGGTGTTTTTAGATCCGTTTGGAGCAGCATCTCCGCTCTTTGCCTTGCTGCCGTGACACATGTTCAGCATCAGGGCATCGTCAACGGAGATGGTCTCGTACTCGCAGGGGTCCTCCCTGGTGACACAGAAGGAGCTGGTGTCGCTGAGGTCAGAGGCCAAGCGGATGCTGAAGAGGTCGATGGCCCCTGGTGGCTGCAGGGTGGCCTCGGGGACAGCTCTGGGTTTCTTGCTGCGCTTCCCATACACCCGTGTGCACTTCCTCCGGGCAAACTGCTCATCCCTGGGGAACAGCTGGGAGAACGTGGAATCGTCGTCGAAGAAGCTCGGGAGGTCCGAGGTGGCCGTGCTGTCCCCGCAGTGCTCCCTGCCTGGTGACACATCTGTCTTCACCCACCGCTCTGGATCTGCAGGAGGAGGGCTGGTCCCTGCCGTGGGCTGCAGAGCACCATGCCCAGAAACACTTCGGGTGGTTCCCAAATCGTGGTTCTCCAGCAGCAAAGCCCCTTCAGCAGCAGCTGTGGGACCCTGCAGGGCACTGCTCCAGTTCCTGGTGTCACTGCCTGCCGCAGGACTGTCCCCTGTCCCAGCATTCACATCCTCTGTGCCATCAGCACCACGAGGCTGCTCTGTGCCCACCTTGCCCCATCCCTTCGCCACTTGCTTCACAAACCCGCTAATCCATTTTTTGCAAGCCTGCGTTTCTTCCACTGCATCTGGATCTTCCACCTCCCCAGGACAGGTGACCGTGCCTGTGGCTGTCTCCTTGCTGACCATCTCCTCTCTCCTGCTGCCCAGGTCTTCCTCAAGCTCGGCTGCACGAGAGGATTCTTTGGCGTTTTGGGGGTGCTGGGCTGTGCTGGTCCCGTTCTGCTCCTCTGTGGAGATGCAACCATCAGGCTCGTGCAGGCCCTCCCTGATCCCGGGCAGGCTGGAGCTCAGGGCAGCAGGACCTGTGCTGTTCTCCAGCTCACAGGGACCACCGGGCTCATTCCTGCCGGGAAACACCTTCGCTTTCCTCCTCCTCACTTTCCTGTTGAGCTGCTTCTCAGAACTGCTGCTCTCCTCTACAAGATCTTTGCTTTGGCTCCTTGTGCCCTTTTCTCCTTTCCTGACCTGCCACCCCAAATCCAGCTTGCCAGGCGCTGCCTCTCCTGCTCCCCCTGTCCCCGGGCGCGGTCCCTTTGCCTTCCCCTCCCTCTGCAGGACACGTGTGCGGTGCAGCTCCTGGGACATCTCCAAGGAGATCACGCTGAGGTCGCTGAGCACTCTGCTCACCACCTCCTGCATCTGCGTGCTGGGCTCCTTCTCCAGGTCTGGGAGTGTTTTCTTGGGGATGTGTTCAACGCTGGCGGTTGCCACCCGTGAGCTGCAGGTTTTGTCTCTGACTGATCCCTTCAGGCTCCTCCTGGGCACCTTTTGGGCTTCTTTTGATGTCTTGTGTGCAGGAATCAGAGGGCACCTGGGAGTCCTGCTGGCCTGTGGCAAACCACCGTTCTTCACCTGGTGCTTGACGGCTTTGTGCCTGGTCAGGCCGGGCTTGGACCGGAAAGTGGCTGAACAAATGTCGCAGGTCACCGGGAGTCCACTGGGCTTTTTTCCTTTGTGGAGCTCGTTTTGGGACGGGTCTGGAGCACTGCTGGGTGTGCAGTCCTCTCCTTGGCCCACGCTGTTTAACACACAACCCCCAGCTTCTGCAGCCCCACGGCTTTTGGATTTCTCCCCTTTTAAACTCTTTCCTTCACTCTCTGGGGTTTTGGAAAGACTAAGTTTCACCTCTGAAAACTCATGGCCATTTAATTCAGAAGCACCAAGATCTCCAACCCTTGTAAGACCTCTGCTGATGGCAGCTGACATGTCCTGAACAGCAAAACCATTGGACAAAGCCTCTGGTTCACCTTGATGCTTATTCCTGACACGGGAGCAGAGTTCAAGCTCATTCTCTTGGTTCAGGTTGATCTCCCTTTCTTCCATGGGCAGAAGATCTGCCGTGGGCTGGGTTGGATAATCCCGGGTCTCTGGAGGGGTGGGGTTAATGACTGTGTCTGTGGTGGCACATCCTTGGTGTTCTTTCAAATTCAGCAGCACAGCACCGGTGTTTTCGGGGGCCTCTTTCCCAACACCCTTTTGGAAAGGTGGTGAGCAGGGATGAGAGCAATCCTTCCCAGGAGTTTCCTGGGGACCACCCATCTCCACGGCAGAGCCCACCAGACCATCACCATGGAGCAGAGTGCAGGGTCTCACTGTCCCCTCCCTTCCAGGTGATTCACAGCTACCCAAAACACCATCAGGGAGGCGATGAGGCCGTTCCTCGGCCGCTTGCACCGGCACAGCCCCGCAGTGATGCAGCGAGGGAGAGAAGGTGGGTGCCCTTTGCCATGTCCCCTGCTCTGCTGGGCTCACGGTGTGACGGGTGTGGTGGCTGCTGGCCTCGGGAGGACAGCTCTTTGTGCCCAGTGAACTCAGTGCTGCAGGCAGGGAGGAGTTGTGTTTCTTCTCGTCCGAGAGCTGAATGCCAAAGCTGGGGACCTCTCCCCCCTCAGCCCCACTGCTCTGCAAGCACGTGGGGTTGGAATATTTGGCTGGCAAGAGCAGGCTGGCTGGAGATTCACCCGTGTAATGACAACCATTGAGGGACAACTCGCCATTCCCTTCTCTGGGAACATCTGTACTGACTGTGCTGGTTTTTATCTCTGTCCCCAAGCTGTGATCCTGGTGCAGATCCCCCTCAGAGGGACCAGGGGGGCTGACAGGACTCGTGGGAGCACTGCCTGGGTGCTGTGCCCCCTTCCCCACCCCACTCCTTTCCAGCCTCTCTCCCTCTTCTCTGCCCAGCCTTTCTTCCTCGAACAAACCACGGCCGGGGTGGGATTGCTCACGCTTCCTAAATGCCAAGGTCGTAGTGCTGTTATCTCCCTCCTGCTCTTCCCTGAGCTGATCAGCTTTCCTTCCCTGCCCTGGCAGCGAGGTCACCGCGGTGCTGTTGGGTGGTGAGAGGTCATTACGCTCCTGGGAAACACCATCTGCAGGGATATTAATGTCCCCCAGCTCCGGGCCCTCATTTGCTAAGTGCTGCAGCTCTGTTACATTATTTTGCAGCTCCGGCTTTGCCGACGTGGGTTGTTTTGTGTGGTAAGAGCCCTCTGCATCCAACGACTCCAACTGCTCGCTTCCACTGGGAGAAAGCACCTCTTTCCCTGGAGCAGCGATATTCCCAGTGCTGCTTCCACTGGGGATATCCCCTTCCCCTGGGGTCTCATCTTCTCCTCCCAAGGCTCCACTGCTCTGCTCCGCCTGGACGGGGGTGGTGGCAGAGGGGTGGCTGGGAGCCAGCAGCCCGGGGAAGCACGGCATCAGCAGCTCCTCCTCGTTGTTCTTCACCGTGCGGGCAACGAAGAGCTGGAGCTGCTGCAGAGGGTTGGCAGGGGTCTCCTGGGATGCCACCATCGCCTCCTGCGAAGGGCGGTCGCTGTCCTTGGGCACACTCAGCATCTCGAAGAGCAGCACTTTGGGCTTGCTGGCTTTGTCACTGGCTGCAGGGCTTTGATAGGGGTTGGGACTCTTCCTCTCCTCTGTTTCCTCCACCAGCGCAGGCCCACCGCACCCCCCTTTGAGATCCACATCATTTTTCACTGTTTTGGGGGTCTCAGTCCTGCTTATGGGTTTTTCTTCTGTATCTGGGGCCTCTTTGACATGAGGTGAAAAGGTGAGATCCAAGGCTGGGGCGGGACCCTGCTGAAAGCCAAACTGAGGCTTAGGGTTTGGATGATGGGCATCAAACTTCTCCAGCTCTGCAGGATCAGCATCTGCTTTCCCTGGCACAGGGAAGCCCTTGGCATCGCACTGGCATGGCAGGGATGGCAGGGGGTCTTTGGTTACTTCTGCTGCATCCATGGTCTCGGGGAACACGGAGTCGGTGACAACAGGAGGGCTTTTTGTCACAGGGTCGGTGTAGATGGGAGCCTCTGTTTGATCAGTTGTTCTTGAGCCAGGTAGACTTTTGGAAGAAGACCCATTTTCCATCTTCCTGAGGTCTCTTTCCTCGGTGGCCACAGTTCCCTGGAGCTGCTCACTGTTATCTTTGGAGCAGAAATGGTTTGTGGCCAGTGGGGCTGGGATGCACATCCCTGTTGCCAGCGAGCCCAGCTCCAGCGGGCACTGCCAGGGCTCCCTGGGTCCCTCATAGTCCTCAGAGGCGGTCACCACGTCCGGCTTCTCCCCTGCCAGCCTCTCCCCAGTGCAGAGGCTCGATGTGCCCAGCTCACCTGCCAAAAACAGCCCTTTCTCCTGGCCTGCCTCTGCCTCTCCTGGCAGCACCGGGAACCGCTCGGCCCCCTGTGCTGATTGAAGGTGGCCAGCCACGTTCGGCTCAGATTTCTGGAGGGCGATGGACACCTCGGAGTCCAGCTTGCTGGTTTGCAGTTGGCTCTCCAGCTCCGTGACCAAGCGCTTGATCTCCAGCTCGTCATCTGAGATGTTGCTCATGAAGGTGACGTTGTAATCCGCCATCCTGTCCGGCAGCGGCAGGGAGAGCTGGCTGCCGGGCACAGCTCCTTCCTCGGGGAATTTCTTGGCCGGTGGCTTCTCCACGGAGAGGCTGTGGAACTGGGTCATGTCTTCTGGCAGCATGGGAGCCACCTCCTCCATGAGGGACCAGTCTTTCTCCGGCAGGAAGGGCGGGTAGGGCTGCTCGAAGGGCAGCGCCTTGCGGGCGGCGTTCCCGGGGAACGCTGTCACATATCCGTCCTTGCTCTCGTAGGGATCGAACTCGGAGACGGGCAGCTCCCCGAATATCGACGAGGAGTCGAAGCTGAGAGGGGAGGACGCCTTGCCCTGCGGCATTTCCGTGGTGAAAGGGGAGATGCTGGCGTGCTTCTGCCCGAAGGAGCTGGCGCCGATGTCATCCCGGCACAGGTACATGTCCTCCATGTGGGAGGAGCCCAGGGCGGGGGCCTTTGGGAAGAGGTTGTCCTCGTAGTGACCGGGAAGGCCTTTGGGATCAAAGAATGAATTGTCACTGCTGACATACGGATCGGGCGCCTTGGCAGTGAGCATCATTCCTGCTGCATCCCCCCCGTAGGCGGGAGCTGGTGTGGGATAATCCTTCTGACTGTCACAGAGCCCCTGTCCCTTCAGGAATTTGATTCCTCCTTCCGAGCAGGTGGCACCCCCACGGCCAGGACTCGGTTTGTTCCCGCTGTGGGGTGGAGCAATCACCTCCTCTGGGTGGTATTTTGGCCCTTCACTTGGGAAAGGGGCAAACTGGGGCCTCTGGTGGTCCATGGTGAACTCAGGAGAGGCCTGAGCCTGCAGGGTGGCTTCTCCGGCCTCACCCGAGAGCTTTGCTGCCCCTCTGGGCTCTTCCACCCCCTCCTTGGAGGAGAAGCTGGCAGGGCTCCTGCCTGGAGTGGCCGTGCCGGGCATTTGCCTTTCCTGGGGCTGCGGTGACGGCTCCTCCTTTGCACAGTCCATGGCAGCAACCTCTGGTTCAGCACTCGGCCGTGTCCTGGAGCCTGCCAGCAAAGGTTTGGCTGAGCCAACCCTCCTGCTCCCCCTGGGAATGTCCTCTTTGCTCTCCTGGCTCGTTTTTGGGCTCCTGTCCCCGGGAGGGCTGAGGGGAGTCCTTGGCACACGGGCTGGGCTGCCCGAGCGCCTCCTCCTCTGGGTGCCACCCCTGTCACCAGCGCAGGGTGGGCTCGTGCCCATCTCTCTGGGCACGCTGTGGTTGCTGCCAGCAGATGAGTGTCTGCTCCTCCTTCGGGCTCTGGCAGCACAATCCTCCTTCTCAGCATCCTCCTGACTCGGGACATCCCCGTCCTCCCGTGCCTCCCTTTTCTGACCGTCCCTTCTCCGGCTGTAGCTCCAGGCTGGGTCTTTGGCTCTCTCCCTTCTGCCCAGGCGTTTCTTGCTGAAGCTGTACCTGCTCCTCCCCACGAACCCTGTGCCACGCTTCCTCCTGCCCCGGGGCCTGCTGCACTCTGCCCCCTCCTCGTCCGAGTCGGACACGTAGTCGTATTCCCGCAGCCCGCCCTCCCTGGCGGCTGCCAGCGGCCTCTCAGTGGCCTGGGGGACCTGGTCCTGCTTGCTGCTCTTCACCTGCAGTTTGTGGAGCTTGTTCTTCTGCTGCACGATCTTGTGGATGAGCTCCTTGCTCCACGTCCCGCTCCGGGGCTTCCGCTTCCTCACGTCCTTCATGGAGAACCGCGGCGGCTTGGAGCCCTTGCTGGCGATGCTTGGCCCCACCTCGCTCTTCGTCGCAGGGTCCTGGCTTGGTTTCCTGGGATGCTTTTGGCTGGAGGTGCCGGCTGGTGGGATGCTGCTCTTCCTGCCTGCCCTCAGCCTGGCTGTCCTCTCCGCTCCCTCTGCCGCGGGATCCGGCTCCTGCGGTGCCACCCTCCGTGCCACCCTGCCTTTGTGAAGGTGCTGCTTTCCCGCCCCTCTCTTCACCTGCTCCCCACCTGGGTGTCCGTCCTCACACAAACACCCAGCCTTGGCCTCTCCTGCCGCCTTCTCCTCCGCTGCCTGCTTGGATTTGCTCTCCGAGGCCGGGCCTTCCTTGGCCTTGTGGGCCGTGCCCCCGCCAGCCGCCTTCACGCCCGGCAGCTCCTCGTCGGTGAAGACGTCGATGAAGCTGCTGTCGATCTCCGGGTTATCCGACTGGTACCCCAGGCCGTTGAGGGCCTCGGTGATCAGGCTGTCCAGCTTGGCATCGTCGATGTCCAGGTCGGAGGCGCTGAGCGGGAGGGAGCCGGTGGCCAGCCCGTGGAAGAGGCCGCCCTTCAGAGCGTCCTCCTTGCCCTCGCTCTTGCCTTCCCCATCCAGCAAGAAGTCGTCGCTCTTGTTTAATGCCAACAGATGTCCCTGGGGGTCTGGAGAGAGCGCCAGGCCGGGGGCTTTGGGGGGCTCTGGCAGGAGGCCTTTCCGCCCCTCGGCTGCGCGGGGAGCGTCCCTGGGCTCCGCCTGGGCAGCGGGGTGGGAGGCGCAGAACTGGCGGTGCTGCAGGAAGGAGGACAGGTTGCTGTAGTTCTGGTCGCACTGCCTGCAGGTCAGCAGCACGTCCAGCTGGTCCAGGCTGGCACTGCTCAGCGAGGTGGCCAGCAGGTGGTGGGACGAGTACGGCGGTGGAGGCTGCTCCCCGTCCAGCCCCTCCGAGCATCCTTTGGCCGCCTCCCCGCCGGCTCTGTGGAATGGGCTGGCCGGGGCGCATTTCAGGAGGCTGTCGTCTTTCAGAGCATCTGGGGGGAAGCTGAAGGACTTGACAGAGTCCGGGGGGTGGTGGTAATGAAGAGGGCTGGGACTCAGAACCTCGGAGGGGTGGAAGGCTTTGTTGGCATCCTTGGCGTGGCAGGGGTGCTGGAAGAAGGGCGAGGGGGTCAGCGCTCCGGACACCTGGCTGTCCTCGAAGCCAGCGTTGAGTGGACTGCTGGACATGGGGGACAGCGACGAGCAGGTGCTGCCACACGTGGGGTTGGGGACAGGGGACGGCAGTGGGGACTCACAAGGGGAGGCAGCCACCAAGGCTGATGGTGGCAGGACCAGCCCTGAGCCCGAGGAGCTCCGTGAGGGAGGAGGAGCTGCTTGAGCCATGCTGTAGAACAGGGCTTTGCTTCTCGAGTCGCAGGCGGGAGAGCCTGGGTCCTTCCCACTCTCAAAGGAGAAAGCTCCCGCCACGCTGGGGTCTCCCCTCTGGAGGCTCTCTCCTGGTAACAGCTTTTTGCTGTGATACCCCACAGAATTGCTTATGGGGGGCCCCTTCTGGGCCTTCCCGCTGCCCGGCCAGTCCGACGTGCCCAGGGGGAAGGGGAGCTTCTGGCTGCTGATGTGTCTCGACAGCTCCAGCCTGTTGGCACCGGGCATTGCAGAAGGGAGGTGCATCTGCTGCCAAGGCAGCCTGGCATTCTTCTGCCTGTGCTGCCTCTGCTCGGGGCCAGACTGGCACTCGAATGAGAACTGGTTTCCAACAGGGTTTGAATAAGGTGCTGAATTCTGGTCCATGGGAGAAAACGCCTTCGTGGCACCTTCCCAAGCTTGCACAAGCCTGGGGTGGGTGGGTGCCGTGGTGGGAACGCTCGTCTCCAAAGGCACGGCTCCCGCGCTGGTGCTGCCCGCGGGGGAGCTGCAATAGGCCTTGCTCTGAAAGTGCACTTGGGACAGGGAGGTTGGTGGCACGGTCCTTCTCAGGGGGCTGCTCTGCGCCAGCAGCCGCGGGCCGTCCTTGGCCGGGCCTTGCCTCTTCCCCACCGGCTTTGGCATGGCAGGCGAGTGTAAACTAGACGGAAAAACAGCTTGGTTTTCTTGGAAAGTGCTTGGGGTTTGGTCGATAGCACCAGACGACGGGAGAGCACCAGTGGGGTCGGCGGGATGCTCGGGCCTGCCCTTGCAGCAGGGCGAGGGGCCGTGCTGCAGCGCGGGCGGCGGGTGCAGGAAGGGCGGCGGCGGCGGCGGGGGCAGCCTGTAGAGCCTCCCCTCGCCCTCGAAGGAGCTCAGCGGCTCCTCCGGCCACTCCCTGGGGGACGAGTGGAAGGCGAAGGCACCGGGAGCCAGCTGGGCGCTGCCGGCGTCGATTCCCACCTCCAGGTACTCCTGGCTGCCCGCGGCGCTGCGGAACGGCTCCTTGCCCGCGTCGTGCAGCAGCTGGAAGGGGAACTGGCACGGCAAAGCCCCCAGGCCGTGCACAGCGGCTTTGCCGCCCTCGGAGAAAGAGCTGGGCTTCTGCACCGAGATCCCGTAGGTAGCACCGGCAAAGCTCTTCTCCGGGGAAGGCCAGGACTCGGCCCGGTTTGCCTGGAACTCTGAATAATGTAGCTGCCCATGGGTGCCGGGGGGCTGCCCCTTGGGGCCCAGCGAGGGGCCGGCCTGTGAGGTATAGCTGGTGGAGGTCCGGCCGCCGGCGGCGTCGGAGAAGCAGCGGCCGAAGCCGAGTTCCTCCGGCCGGAGCTCGGCGTCGCGCTGGGCGATGCCGGGCACGTGGAAGCGGTAGCTGCCGGCCGCGGGGGGCACCTCCGGCTTCTTCGGGGGCGTCACCTTCTGCTGCGGGTAGGCGATGCCGATGGTGGGGCTGGGCCGGGTGCCGGCGATGCTGAGCCGGTAGAGCTGCTGGTGGCCCCGCTCGCCCTTCCCCGAGCGCCGGCTGCGCTCCCGGGCGTGCCCCTTCCCCGGCGGGGACGGGGGGCCGCCCTTGACCTCTCCCCAGGCGCTGTCATTGCCGAACTTGGGCTTGCACTGGAGCGATTTGAAGTCGATCTTGCCCGCTTGCTGCGGCCGGATCACGGCCTCCCGCTGGCTGTGGGGCTCCTTGTCCTTGGGGCCGGGGAAGGGCGGTGTCCCCTCCCCGCCCAGCGCCCTCCCATCCTTGTCCCCGCAGCCGAAGTCCTTGTCGGGCTCTTTGGGGCCGGCCTCAGTATCGCCGATGGTGTAAACATGCTGGGTCTCTCCAGTCATGATACCGAGGAGGGGACAAGGCTACAGAGCCCCGCTGTCCCGTCCCGCTGCCAGCCGCCGTGCCCCCGTCACGGGCATGCTCCTCCGCCGACGGGCACCGGGGCAGCAGCGCCCCGGGGCCGGGCTGGGGGCGGGCGCCGAGGGCCGGCGGGGCTCTGCCGCATCCTCTCAGACCTGCAGGGAACAGCAGAGAAGAGGGGAAGGCTGGGGGTCAGTCAGGGAAGGGACCAGGGCAGGCACGGGAGAGATTTTGGCCCCTTTTCTCGGACTGTAACCCCCCTGCCCTCCCCCCGGGGTGAAGCCCCGCAGCTTCGGGCTCTTCAAAGGATGCTCAGAACGGTTCACCTCCGGCAAAAGCTGCTGAGGCAGCACTTTTTTTTTTCCCCTCCCGGGAAAGCTATTTCTGGGTTACTTCTTAGCAACATAAGCAGAAAAAGATGACAGAAGAGCTCCACCTACGGATTAGTGGGAAGGGCTGTCGGGATGGGCTGGGAGAGGCGTCCTGGGAAGGGCTCTCTGTCCCCACGTCCCCTGTGCCCGTGTCCCCGTGTGCCTGCCTGCTCATGTTCCCCTGTCCCCAGGTCCCCGCTGCTGGAGGGAACACGAAGGGAGAGGTTTCTGCTCTGCCACTTTCCCCTGGAGCTGCCCCTCACGGCTCTGAAATCCCTGGGGAAAGGACTCCACCACCCTCCCTGCGAATGGCCCGGGACATTTCAGATGTTGTATTAAGGAGGCAAGACCAGAAAAGCTGAGTCCCGAATTTCCCGGCTGATTTTACACGCAGACCTCGGGGCGTTGGACACGGAGCACAAGTCAAGCGCAGCCTTTTAAAAGGCGCCACCAGGATTTTATATGAAGAAGGTTTTAATAAAAAGAAGGGTAAAGTTTTGCTTTAAGGAGCCCTTTTTTTTTAAAGGAGTCTGCTGGAAACAGTGAGGGTTTTTTTCTCCTCCCTCCCTGGAAATGTTTCTTTACCGTCTGCTGCAGTGGGTCAAGGCACGGCCCTGCTGGGAGGGGGTGAGGAGCAGGAAATTCAGTTTATTCCTCTCCTCCTGGGTGTAATTCCCACAAATCCCAACCCCATTTGTCCACCCATCCTGCACAGAGGAGATTTCCCAAGGAGAAGAGGAGCACCCTGCATCTCTGCAGGGTCTCTGTGGGTCATTTCTCCTGGAATTGTGGGGATGAGCACCCAGCACCCCCAACGCTGCATTAATAACAATATTCGGGATGGAGAGGGGTGGCTGCATCCCCCTCCACCCCTGCAGGGATGCAGCAGCGCTGCCCTCTCCGGTTCGAGCTCCCAGGCCTGAATTCCTCCCCAATTTCACACCCTGCCGAGTGAAAGGGATCCGGGCCGGTGGGGTCGCAGCCGAGCGTGCCGGCTCCGCGGCCAAAGCTCACACGCGGCCCTTGGCACAAAGGGCTCTGCTGGGAAAACAATGCCCCGCTTATGCCTCAGCCAGCCACAACTCCAGAGCCCGCTCGCTGCTGTTTAAATTTGCAAAGGCTCCTTGCCAAGATAAAATACCCAAGGCCAGCGCTCGCTACATTATCACAGTCGGGCTTTTCAGCCACATAAAGGAGCCCTTTTTTTGTTGTTGTTTTTTTGCGAGGGAAAGGCTCGTCGGTGTGGCTGGAAAGCTGCAGGATTTGCACGGCAAGGGCCGGGGGGGTGGCGATGCTGAGTGCCAGGAGACACAAACATCCTGCTCCTTGTGCTGGCAGAGGGACGGGGAGGGGACAGCAGGGCTGGTGGCACGCAGGACTGTCCCACTGCCGCTGGGATCCACGTCCTGCTGCTGGTGGCAGAGCCTGGGCAGGGAATGGGTGTGGATTCACTCCATGCAAATCACCGATGGCGCACAGAGATAAGGGCAAGGTGTAAATTCGGGATTTGCTCGCCAACATCCCCCTGCCAGCGCGTGCGGGTCCCCTGTCCCTGCCTGGGGGTCCCTGCTGCTGGCTGTGGCCACGGGGCACCGCTCTGGGGTGGCCCAGCAGCCCTGGGAGCGGGGAAATGTGGGGCCTCATGCGGCTCCGATGGGGCAGTCGATAAGGAGGGCTGGGCGCGGTGATTTAAAGTGACGTTCCCCAGGCAGCTCCTGCATCCATGCCCCGAGGGGTTCTGGATCTGCCACAAGCACACTTCAGCCCCCCTCGTGGGATGGAAAACCCAGGAAAAAGTGAAAATTGGGACAATTCCCTTTGACTTTTCCAGCGCCAGCCTGCCCTCAGCACCAGCCTCCTCCATGGGCTACCCATGGCATCACTTCTCGGATTTTGACATTTCATCTCCTGGAAGAGGAGGTGGAAAGAGATGGAATGGAGGCAAAGGGAGTTTGGCTTTTTAAAAACCCGCGGTGATTATTGCCAGGCTGCCCGGCTCCAGGGAGAGACCTCCCCACCCGCACCTGAGCGCCCTGCCGGGGGCTTGGGGCGTCCTTGGAGCCCCTCTGCGGCTCGGGGACAGGGGACACGGCCAGCAGCGGTGGCAGCAGCCTGGCTGGCGAGGCAGAGCCGTGCCTGGCGCTCGGTGGGGCAGGTCCCGTCCTGCCGGGAGCCCGCCGTGCCAGCCGGGCTGTGATTCACCGCCCCGGCAGCGCTGCCAGGCGGCTCCCGGAGCCTCCAGAGCTGGCGGTGCCCGCGGGGCAGGGCTCAGCTGAGGGTCCCTGAGCACCTCCGAGCTTCCCGACCCCTCCGCGCTCATCCCCGCAGGGCGCAAACCCCGCGGGACCCCGGCAAGGAGAAAGAGAAAAAGGCATTTCCCAGGAGAGAACAGCTGAGATCCCGCCAGGGGAGCGTGTGTGACACCCTGGAGGGGCCACACCGTGGGGAGGGGACAGCCAGGTGCCCACCACAGGCAGGGCAGCGACAGGGGCAGCATCCCCCGGGGTGAACCTGCACTCTGGCGGAGCCGGCGGTGTGAGCAGGGAAAGGCCAAACATCCCCAGGGAAAGGCCGAACATCCTCCAGGGAAGGGCCGGCCCTGCTCCGGAGAGGGAATTCCTGCTCGCCATGGCAGGCAGAGCCAGGCACGGGGCCTGGCAGAGCCGGGCTCAGCGCTGGGCTCGGCCTCTCCCCTGCCTGACCTTGGCCAGGCGGTTCCTGGCGGTGACTCAGCTCCATCTGGAAATCAGCCCGATAACGCTGCCCCCGCCTATCGCTCCTCTATCGCCTGAGCTGATTAGGCGGGCAGGGACTGTTCCTGCTCTACCTCTGGACAGTGCCCAGGGCAGCCCTGCTGGGGCTGGGATGCGGGCAGGGGTCGGGCTGAGGGGCTCTGCTCGGGGGCTGCGGCTCCCAGTTGAGGTTTGGTCCAGGTGAGCTCAGAGGCTGCTCCTGCCAGGGGAATAAACCAGCCCGGGATGGGTCCCTGTGACAGGGACAGGACCCAGGGAGTGGCTGGAGCTGGGCCAGGGCAGGTTTAGGTTGGATATCAGGAAAGGTTCTTCCCCCAGAGGTGCTGGCACTGCCCAGGTTCCCCAGGGAATGGGCACGGCCTGAGGCTGCCACAGCTCCAGGAGAGTTTGGACAGGGATGCCCAGGGTGGGGTTGTTGGGGGGTCTGTGCACAGCCAGGGGTTGGATCGATGATCCCTGTGGGTCCCTCCCAGCCCAGGATATTCCATGGTTCCATGGAGCTGCTGCTGTCGCAGTCGGGAGTGTGCTAGCTTGGCCCAGGGATCAGGGACAGGCGTGGGAGTGGGTGGCTGGAAAAACCTCAGGATGCCAGCTGGGTGGCAACTGCAGGGAAATGCCCTTCGCTGTGCTGGTGGAAGGGAGAGGGGTGGGTGCAGCGTTCCAGGGCCTCAAGGGGCTCCAGGAGAGCTGGAGAGGGACTTTGGACAAGGGATGGAGGGACAGGACACAGGGAATGGCTTCCACTGCCAAAGGGCAGTGTTGGATGGGATATTGGGAAGGAATTCCTCTCTGTCAGGGTGGGCAGGCCCTGGCACAGGTGCCCAGAGCAGCTGTGGCTGCCCCTGGATCCCTGGAAGTGCCCAAGGCCAGGTTGGATGGGGCTTGGAGCAGCCTGGGACAGTGGAAGGTGTCCCTGCCCAGGGCAGGGGTGGAAGAGTTTTAAGGTCCCTCCCAACCCAAACAATTCTGGGATTCCACGAGGGAATCCCACACGGAACCCCCCTGGCTCTGTGGGCTTGCAGTGGCTCCACGTGGGACGAGGGTGACTCTAAACACACTTTGTCCCCAAAATGAGGCTTTTAACCCCTGCCTAAAGGATTGAAATCCCACCCAGATGGATCAATCCAACCTGCATGGCTTTGTCTGGAGCTGGGAAAAATCCCTCCCCTTGTGATCTGGCCCCTTCTCCAGTCCCCTTCAACTCCCTCCCTCCTGCCACTGAGCAGCTGCAGGGCAGGGAAGGTCCCTGAGTATCCCTGCAGCCAGAGGCGTTCCCGGAGCCCATCTGGGATGGGGAGGAGAGAGTCTGGCTCCCAAAAATAGCACCTGAGCCCGTGCTGTCAGCTGGCCCCTACCTTGGCACCCTCCGTGCTCAGCTACTGCCGGGTCTCACTTTCACCTCCCATGAAAAATGAATTTCTTGGCTGCAAAGGAAAGAGAAAAATATGTCAGGAATCTGTGCTTGGCTTGGCTGCAGCGCTGCGGCGTGTGGGGAGTGCTCAGTGCCAAAATGGGGGATTCCACCCCAAAATTCCCATCCTGGCCCCCCCAGGTGGGTGGCTTTGACTGAGTGCTGTGGGAATGGGGAATTTGAGGAGAGGGGATCCCATTTGCTCCTCTGCTCCATCCCTGAATCCCTGCATCCCTGCATCCCTGCATCCTGCTGGGGTCCTGTAGAGCCTCTGCACCCCCCTGAGAGGCAGGAAATGATGGAGGAGGAGGAGGAAAGGGGAATTGGGGATGGCCAAAGCCCAAACCCCAGCTCTGGGCACACGCTGGGCACAGGGAGCTGCCAACCTCTCCCAGCTGGGCCCGATCCTGCCCCTGCCATTCCCAACCCTCCCTGCCCCTCCAAGGGAGCTTTTCCCAAGTTTGGGTAAGGATGGGGATTCCAAAGGCTCGCTGTTCCCCCCCTGCCAGCCCCAGCTGCAGCCTGGAGCTGACCCCGGTTTGAAGAAGAAACCACGGATCCCATCCCGACACACCAAACCCATTTCCCAGGCAGACAGAGAAAAGCAGGATCAGGGCTCTGCTCCCTGCCAGGACACGAGGCAGCAGTGGGAGTGTCACATCCAGGGGGTTGGGACACCTTCCCTGCCAGCCCTAGGCCCTGCTTGTCCCCAAGGAGGGGACAGGGAGTGGGGACTGCTCCAAAGGGACAGAAAAACTGGGGGATGGCTGGGCTGGAGCATCCCGTGGGGAGGAAGCACCGTGGGAAGGAGCCAAGTCTGGGGCTGAGAGCTTGAAAAGGACCTTGGAGGAGAGGCTGGGAAAGATTTTGGGGATGCAGACACACACAGGGACACACACAGGTAAAAGGGACACATGGCCAGGGACACACACAGGGACACACGGACACAGTCCTGGATGTTCTGCTCCGGCTGTGTTGGTTCAAGAAGTGATTTCCAGTGGATTTTTCTGGCTCAGGCGAGCTGGAAGGTTGTTCAGAAAGTTTCTTTCCTGCTCACAATGATCCAAAATTGATTTTCTGGACCTGAGCAGCTCTGGATTTCCAGACTGGGGATGCAGATTTTGCAATCCTTCCTCGGCTTGTCATGCACAATCACGGAGGAGGGAGAAAAGGAGGAGGAGGAGGAGGGGGAAAAGGAGGAGGAGGAGGAGGGCAGGCTGAGCCCGGCAGCTCTCGGGACACCCCACGGGATGTAGGACTGTCACCAGCAGGTGTCACAAGCCAGTGTCACAAGCCACTGTCTCGGCTCCATGCCCAGGTCCCTTCCCAGCCCTGAGGCGCTCCCAGGGGAGGTTGCACGTCTGGGATCCGGCACGGGGTGGGGTGGCTGGGATGGGGGGACAGGAGGGGACACCAGATGGGGCTCGGGCCCGGCTGGAGGCCATCCCACCCCCCGGGATGGACGGCTCAGGGTGAGCTGGCAGTGCCCTTGTCCTGGAGCTGGGTGTCAGCTCCGAACGCTCGCTCCAGTCCTGTCCCACCCTGGCCATCGGCACCTCCAGAGGAAACGGCGTGGCTGGAGACGGAGAGGGGGGGCTCTCCCAAGGGTCGGCCCCGCTCCTCCTCCCCCATCACGGAGCGGGAAAAGCATCTGGGAAGTGCCAGGCGGGGCCGGGAGCTGCCAGGTGGGAGCCACCCCTGGGAGATCCGGCTTGGATCCAGGCATCCTCCCCGGGGGAGCAGGGGCAGAGCCAGGGCTGCATCCTCCTCGCTGCTCCCGAGCCACAGGCAGCTCCAAACCCCCTGAGTGAGCGCTGCTGTGTTCCGGTGCCCTTCAGAGGGACCGAATCCCTAAAAATCCGGAGGCATCGGACACCTGACACCTCCCTCGCCCGAGGCTGCGCTGGGTTTAATCTCCCCGGGGATCAGCAGCGGGGCTGGGGCTGACAGCAGCATCTTTGTGGGGCTGGAATAAAGCCTGACTTCTTCTGCCATTTATTTAAGGAATATTAATCTTTCATTTTCCTTCTAAATGCCCCTGTTTGCTAAGGACCTATCTGTTACCTAAGTGCTCCGATAAATCTTCGAAGGTAAAATTACATGTTGGATGCTGCCAGAAGGGTACATTTAAGAATACTTCCTAAATTATCAACTGCATTAATCTTAATTACTTGGGTAAAAGTAGAGTCTGGCATTAGGGTGGACTAAATTGAGCGGGTGTTTGTTTGTCTTTATCATATCACATATTTGAGATCATTTAACAGAGCCCAGATAAAAGGGGCAGCCAGGGGCAGAGCAGCTGCCTCACGGAGATGATGGCTCTGGGTGACAAAGAGCAGCTGGGAGGGGACCCTGGGGTCCCTGAGATGGCAGAACCTGCATGGAGCAGCTGGAACCCCGGCAAAAACATCCAAAAAAATCCCCAAAAATCCAAATGGACACCAGGCTGGGTGATGAGTTTTACAGAGCATGAGAGGCAGGATGGGGAATGGCTTTAAAGTGAAAAAGAGGAGGTTTAGGTGGGATACTGGGAAGGAATTCTTGGCTGGGAGGGCGGGGAGGGACGGGGCTGGAATTCCCAGAGAAGCTGTGGCTGCCCCTGGATCCCTGGGAGTGTCCAAGGCCAGGCTGGACGGGGCTTGGAGCAGCCTGGGACGATGGAAGACAAAGGGTGGGATGAGATGAGCTTTAAAATCCGTTCCAACCCAAACCATTCCAGGATTCCCTGACAAAGCTGGAGGGCTCGGTGTCCCTCAGGGTGCTGGGGCAGTGCAGGGCTCTGGGAGCAGCTCATCCCTGGTGATCAGACCCCACCCTGCTGGGCACAGGCAGAGCAGGAGGCGCCACATCCTCTGTGCAAGGTTTTCCCAACATTTCCTGCTTATTTGGGCAGGAGAACCATTCCCAAGTGGGCCCTGGCTCTGAGATGAGCACATCCCTCAGTGTTTGAGGGCCCAGAACTGAAATGAAGCAGGGGTTGAAGTGCTCCCTTTGCACAGGTATTAAACATTCCTGATGGGAAATGTCCCTGTCCCCAGGGCTGCCTGACCTGGGCACATTCCTCATCCAAGACGGAATTTGCTGAAGCCAAAAGGGAAGGTTTTCCTCTCTCAGGTTCACTTTTGTTTGAAATGTAAGGAAAATTTGTCCCAGTCCCTCCCCCTGTGCACAGGATGCTGAGGGGAGCTGCTGGCAGGAGGGGAGAAATTCCACGCTGCTGGAGATGGGGATGGAGGATGGATTTGGGAGAAGGGGAGAGCAGAGGCCACACCAGGACCATCCACACCCCCAGCTGACCCCTGGGCACCACCAGGGCATGGCCAGTGATCCCACACTCTCTCACCCACTATCCCAGGATCAGGCCCCACTCCTCATTTCCCTCTTAGCCTCTCATGACCCCCCAAAAAAGGGAGAAAAAAGCCCAAAATCCCAGGCAGTGACAGCATTCCCAGGCCAATCTCACGTTTCCTTCCTCCCTGCAGAGTCTGGGTCTGCTCCAAGCTCCCGCTCCAGCCCTGGTCAAACGGGGACAGGAAACCCGAGAGCAATGAGCACATCCCGGGATTTTCACCCCAGCCTCACCGAGCTCCGCGTCCTTTTGGCCTCTGCTCCTCTCCTGGGCAGAGGCTGCTCAGGGATGGGGCTGTGGGGTGGTTCTGCCTTTGGGCACTCACAGGAATTAATTGGCTCCCTGCAATTAAACAGTCCCAGGCTTCACCTGGGGTCAGGGGAGGGACGGGATCGCAAATCCAGAAATTCCTTTGGATGCTGTGAGGCCCTGGAGTGGCAGAGGGACAGAGGGAGCCACATCCCTGCAGGTCCCATCCTGGACCTGAGCACGGGGGGGCAGCACAGAGGGGTCGGCAGCTCCCGGCACAGCCAGGCAGGGAAATCCTGGAGTTCCTTCCCAAACTGCTCCAGATGAAGGATCCAGGGGCCCAGAGACAGCTGGGATTGGGGTGATGGAGAGGATGGACCACGGGAAGCGCAAGGATCATGGATGACACAAGGACCACGGGTGGCACAAGGATTCTTGGTGTCACAAGGACCATGAATGGCACAGTGACCATGGGAAGCACAAGGTCCAAGGATCACGGACGGCACAAGGAGCACAGAAAGCACAAAAGCAATGGGAAGAACAAGATCCATGGGTGGCACAAGGACCATGGGAAGAACAAGACCCAAGGATGACACAATAACTACGGGAAGCACAAGGATTCTTGGTGGCACAGGGACCATGGGTGTCACAAGGACTACGGACGGCACAAGGACCACGGGAAGCACAAAAACAATGGGAAGAGCAGCACCCATGGGTGTCAAAAGGACCACGGGAAGCACAAGGATTCTTGGTGTCACAAGGACTGTGAATGGCACAAGGACCATGGGAAGCACAAGATCCAAGGAGCACGGGCGGCACAAGGAACAAGATCCATGGGTGACACAAGGACCTCGGGAAGCAGAAGGACCACGGGGAGCACAGGGACCGTCACAGCACGGACCAGCAGCCCCGGCAGGGATGCTCTGAGCCCACCCACCCAACTGGTTCGGACGATCCTGCCAGCCCAGAATCCCGGGATGAGCCACAACCAGATCCCTCACATCCCACCCAACCCATCCCAGGGATTCCCATCCGTCCCAGCTGTCCTGGAAAGCCGGGATGCTCCTGTCCAGCCTGAACCAGTTCCCACAGCATCTGATAGGAGGAGACTGCTGCCAGATTTGGGGGCTTTTAAGCTGTCAACTTTCCTATAATTATTAGCAATGTTTTCAATCAGCTCTCCTCTGAAATTTGCTTCGGAAAGACAAGATTAATGAGCATTTCCTTTGGGGATTTATTGCACTGTTAATTATTCTCTGCCAGAAATTTGGTGCAGAATATTATCAGCTCTTTTTTTTTTTCTTTTCAATTAAAAGTGATTATAATTTGCTCTCCATAAAAGAAAAGTGGATTTCAAATAAAAATATAATATCCCCCCTTTCCTGATTAAGTATAATAGTCAAGTGATGGAGATAAAAGTAGCCGGTGGCTCTGGCAGGCCACGTTGTGCAGACATGAACTTGGGGCCCCCCCGGCAGCACTTCCACCCCTGCTGGGGTCCAGTTTTTTTGGGATAAAGGGATTCAGAGAGGCCAACTTGTAATTGATGGAGTTTTCCTGCAGAGGGAAGCAAAGGTGTCTGAAAGGAGCCGCCCGCGCGGTGCCAACTTTGGGCGAGGGGTTCAGGGAGGAGGAGGAGGAGGAGGAAGGGGATGAAGAGCCGGGGATGCCGCCCCTTCTCCCAAACAAGAGGGCGGGGGATGCTCTGGGGGGTCTCAATCCCGCCGGGAAGGGTTTGGGAGAAGCCCCAGCCGCTCTTTTCACGGAGCCTTTGGGAGCCGAGCAGGGCCAGCCCGGCAGGAGGGGCTCGGTGCCCCGGCGGGCTGTTCGCCCTCCCAGCAGAAATTCCTCGGGTGTCTCCCGAATTCCAAACATCCCGGCAATGCTGCGAGGACAAACCTTGGTGGCGGGGGCCGGATCCGATTTCAGCTCAGCACGGGGTGGGGGGAGCTGGAAAACACCCCCGGCCCCTGCTGGGCTGGCCTTAAAGCCAGGCTTTAACCCCGGGGCTGGCTCTAACCCCAGCTTTAACCCCAGCTTTAACCCCGGCAAAGCCCCACTGCTCCCCTTGGCTCTGGGAAGCAGAGGAGGAGTTGAGCTAACCCCAAATTCGGAAGTTTCCCCCGTGCTGGCACTGGGAATGGCAGATTTGGGGAGTCCCTGGTGGGACGTGGCCGGGGTGGCCCTTGGGTGCTGCCTGTGTCCCTCGGGGGGTGGCAGGGTGCTCGTGCTGCAGCTGCCACCTCTCCTGAGCCTGTTCCCGGTGCTGGCCCCACGCCGGGGGGATGCAGAGGGGAGGGAATCACATCCCACAGAGCAGGGATGGCAGCTTTGGAATTCTGAGGCTCTGGTGGGCTCCACATCCCGTGGGGAGCTGGAGATGGAGATGGGAGTGGAGCTGTCGGGATTTTGATGGAGAAGGAGCTGGACTGGCTCCCTCCAGCTGAAGCCAAGGCTGCCATCACCATCGGTGTGTCCCTGGAATCCTCGGCCCTTGGAAGGCAGCAGGGATGTGCCACGGCAGGGAAAAGTTTAGGAAAGGGATGGATAATCAAACCACGGGACACTCCCTGTGCTGTGCCACATCTGAGCTGCAGACCAAACCAACACCAGGGCAGAGCCACAGGGGGGGAAAATCGAATTTTGGGCAGCAGAATCCCAAAAACCTGTCCTGCCGCAGCCCCGCTGGCCGCAGCCGCCGGCGCTGAGCGCTGCTCTCTGTTCTCCACGGGAGCAGCAGCGCCCGCGGCCAAGAAAAACGCCCGGAGCTATAAAAAGTCTGGGGAACAGAGACACATTCATGGACAACTTCAAGGATGCCGCTGCAGCAGCCGGGCGGGATCCAGGGAGCAGCCCCAGGCGGGAGCAGCGGGACGGCTCCAGCCCCGGGCAGTGCCAGCCCGGCCCGGGCAGTGCCAGAGCCGTGGAAAAGCGGGATGGGCTGGCACACCCCGCTGGCACAGCCCGGGCTCGGGGCGGGGAGGAGCCGCGCTCATCCCATGGGTTTTCCATGGGTTTTCCATGGGTTTTCCACGGGTTTTCCACGGGTTTTCCATGGGTTTTCCATGGGTTTTCCATGGGTTTTCCATGGGTTTTCCCCGTCCAGCCCCGCAGCCGGGTCAGGTTCGCTCGCAGGTGCCGAACACGAGCCCGGCACACGCCCGGCACTTCAAAGGGGCAGGGATGGAGCCCGTCCCGCCAGGGATTTGCAGCCCTTCCTGCTGCTCCACGGCTGGGAGGCAGATGTGGGGCACAGGCTCCCCCCGAGCCGCTTCTCCCGCTGCTCTTCCTGCTCTGCTGCTTCCCCAGCCCCAGCCGGGCCCAATAATGCCAATATTCACGGCCCCCACACAAACCCAGGCTCTGTTTGCTCCCGGGAATGTTTTCTCCAAGTGACAAAATCCCCTTCCTCATGCTGCTGGGCTTTTCTTTCATCAGGGAAAAATAAAAATGAGCCCAGGGTTGAAGAATGGTATCCTGTCAATATTTTCCTTTTGCTGGTGCTGAATGAGCTGGGAAAGCTCTTGGGAGTCCGAGCCTGTTCCTGCTGCTCCAGCACAACCTCCCTGTTTGGGGATGCAAAGCGAGGATTGGGAATTTCCCTTCTGCTTCAGGATGGGGTTTTCAGGCAGAAGAGGGAAAACAGATTTTAAAACAGATTTTAAAACAGATTTTAAAACAGATTTTGAAACAGATTTTAAAGTGTTGTCTCAGAGGTCTGAGGAAAGGATGCTGCTGCTCTTCCCACAGCTCCCAGACCTGAATCCCAGCACTGAGGGATGCTGAATGGGAAAAAGGTGCTGGGAAGCACAGAAATGAGGGAATCTGAGAATTTCCCCCAGCACCACCAAGGAGTGGGATCCAGTGACTCATCCCTTTCCTCATCCTCAGCCTCTGAAGGAGGAATGAAACAACCCAACCCTCTGGGAGTCTGGAGAAAAAGGGATATTTTTATATCCTGGCTGGAAACCTGAATTCTTCCCAACAGCGACAATTAAAAAAAAAATAAACATTAGGAAAAAAAAGTGAAAATCACTCATTAATGGCTTCTCCCCAGCCCCTCAAGGTAGGCAGGAGAGGGAAGGGGGTCAGGACATCACTCTGAAGAGCCACACGCATCCCTGGAATATTTTTCCTGTCCACAGAAAGAATCCCAGACAATACCTAATCCCACGGACACCGGAAAGGATTCCTTCCCCTCATGCCTTTAGCCATGCCACCAAACCCCACATATTTTCCCAATGAATTCACAGACCAAGAGCATTTTTTCCCCTTCACCTGGAGATTTAAAGCTCTGGGAAGAGATTTTTGCAGGGAAAAGTCATGTGGGATCTCCATCCCGGCACGGGGATAAGGAATAACTTTGTGCATCTCTCATCTGTGCTGCTCCTTTTCCTCCCTTTCCAGCCAAACGTTGCAAGTAATAATTTTCCCACATGGAGCAGGAGCTGCTGTGAAGTGGCTGCTTCTTCCATTAAAGCCCCTGCTGGATTTTGGGGAAGGGGGTGTTGGATACCCCACGGGGTATCGCTTTTCCCCGCCGCTTCCTGCCCAGGTGATCCCACACAAACCTGCCCGTGGGATGGAAAACATTCGGGATCTGGGATGTGTCTCCAGCCCAAAACAGCCTGGGTTCAGCTTCCCTCAGTGCTCCCGAGACACCCCCCCTCTGCCACAGAAAGTGGAGTTTGTCCCGGGATTCCTCAGAGCCACGGGGTGAAGAAAACCGGGAAAACATTCCCTGGGTGTGGGTGTCTGCCCACCACGGCTGTGCCAGCACCTCCCGTCCCCTCCGGGCACAGAGGTGACACTGAGGGGACACAGAGGTGACACTGAGGGGGCACAGAGGTGACACTGGGGCAGGCACAGAGGTGACACTGGGGTGGGCACAGAGGGGACACTGAGGCGGGCACAGAGGTGACACTGAGGGGCACAGAGGTGACACTGGGGTGGGCATAGAAGTGACAGTGAGGGGGCACAGAGGTGACACTGAAGGGGCACAGAGGTGACACTGGGGTGAGCACAGAGGTGACACTGGGGTGGGCATAGAAGTGACAGTGAGGGGGCACAGAGGTGACACTGAAGGGGCACAGAGGTGACACTGGGGTGAGCACAGAGGTGACACTGAGGGGGCACAGAAGTGACAGTGAGAGGGCACAGAGGTGACACTGGGGCAGGCACAGAGGTGACACTGAGGGGGCACAGAAGTGACACTGAGGGGGCACAGAGGTGACACTGAGAGGGCACAGAGGTGACACTGGGGCAGGCACAGAGGTGACACTGGGGTTGGCACAGCTGCCCAGGGGTGCCGTAGGACAAGCCCAGACAAACCAACCCCACAACCCAGCGGGAAATGGAGGCACCAGCGCGGGCTGTCCCCAAAACCAGCCGAGCTGGGGACAGGGACAGAGCAGGAGGTCACTCCCTGCCGGCCGTGCCACCACCCCGACACCCAGCCCGGCTTCCCAGGCACCCTTTAATCTTCCTGGCCGCTGTTTCCAAACTGAGACTTGCGAGGATTGGCCAGGGCAGGACCTCCTCGGGTTGTTTTGTTGTTTTTTTTTAAAGCTGCTTTGCAATAGTAATAATAATAAAAAACATTAAAAAGAGGAAAAAGAAGGGAAAAAAAGGAACAAACGCTGCCCCCGGAGCCCGGCGGGGGCTGCAGGGGCTGCGAGGGCTCTGCCCAGGCTGAGCCTGGGGGTTGCTTTTCCCTTTCATCCCGTGCCAGGCTTCAGCCCAGGATTTAGACGGTCAAATCCAAGAATCCCTGGAAGGCAGGGCTTGGCGCGGCGGGGCCGCAGCTGCTGCCTTTCCCTGCTGCTGTAATTACGGCCCCAAACTTAGAAAGCAGCGGAAGAGCCGCGTGTAGCGCTGCAATTAAGAGGCTCTTTAATTGCAGGGCATTGTTTTGCTGTGCCAGCGAGCGGCTGAGCACCGGGAGCCACGGCGAAATCCCGGGAATTGCAGCTCCACGGCATCCTCGGAGCTCGGGGGACAACGGGTTTGTCCCCAAAGGAGACCCCTGGGTCAAGGGCAGAGCATCCAGAGCATCCAGCTGGGAAAGGAGCCGCCAAAATCCATCTCTGCTCCATGCAAGGATGGTTTTTTGAGGAACAAATGTTCCCCTCTCCCTGGGACTGCCCTTCTCCTGCTGGAGAAGCCAGGAATGTTGTCCCTGTCAGCCCCGAGATTTCCATGGATCTGTGTGGGAACCAGCAGCAGGCGTGGAGAGGACATGGCAGAGCTGCTGATTCACATCCCCACGGATGCTCCCATGAATCCACTGCTTCCCAAGGCCGGGCGGGAATGGGAGCAGCTCTGCTTCATCCCCTCACTGCCCGACTCATCCTCAGAGCACCGGGAATCCTGTGGGGAGGGATGGATGTCACAGGAGCAGAGGGCTGTCACAGCAGGGATGTCACAGCGGGAACGGTGCCACCACCAAAGGCTGTGGAGGGAATGGGGATCCAAGGGGAAGGATCCCAGTGGTTCCCAGTCTGACACAGGCTGGTGCACCCCGGCCTGGGCAGGGCCTCCGGCCACATCCCTGCGTTCAAAGCTCCCTGGGATTCCCAGCAGCTCTGCAAGAAGCCTCTGGGGATTTATCCAGCGGCAGGAGGGAGGAGCAGACCTGGAGCATTCCCTGTGTCAGGAGCCCAGATGGTGGGAAACACAGGGAGAATCCGGGACGTCCAGCGGGATGGCTCCAGGATGGCAGCAGTGCCAGGAGCAGGGATGAGATCCTGAAATTTAAATTTTACATCTCCAGCAGGAGGGCTCCAGGATGGCAGCAGGGCCAGGAGCATTTTCAGGATGAGATCCTGAAATTTGTGGTTTAAAATGCTGGAACAGATTTGGGGAGAAAAATGGGAAAATCTTCGTGTTCCCACCAGGACTTGGGAGTCCTCCAAGCCTCTCCCTTTAAAATGCAGGGATACAGGGACTCAAGTCTCCCATGCCAACACTTCAATCCCTGAATCTGATATTGGGGAGGTGGCAACGAGGCCGGGCATCCTCCAGGGGCCAAAGCTGAGCTCCCAGTGCTCCCAGTGCTCCCAGAGCCCCCAGTGCTCCCAGTGCTCCCAGAGCCCCCAGCTCCCCGCTGCAGAGCCGAGGCTGTGCCGGAGGGGCCGGACACTTCCCTGCCCGTGCGGGAAGGGGCTCCTCTTGTTTTCACAGCTGACACCGGGGCTGGAGAGGATTCCCGGAGCTCCGAGGAGGAGGAAGCGCAGCACAGGAACCCCCAGGGCTGCTGCACCTGGGCTGGGGCCAGCCCGGCCCCGGGGGCACCGGGAGGGCACAGGAGCTTCCCGGGGATCGGCTGCTGCTCCAGAGCCCGGCTGAGCTCTGGTGGGAGTGGCAGCATCCTCGGGAGATGCTCTGGAGAGCTGCTCGAGGCCTCTCCAGGAGCTCCTGCAGGATCCCTGGGTGGGAGAGGAGCGGCCAAGCCTGGCATTGTCCCCGTGGTGTCCTCTGTCCTGGGATGTGTCACATGCTCCCTTGGAGGTGGGGATGGAGAGAATGTGGGAGAGGCACGGAGGGAGGGATGTCCCAGCAGAGCCAGGCGTGTGCAGCCACCCCCAGTCCCAGTGGCAGCAAGGACAATTTGGGAAAAATCCTGGCCCCAGAGACAGCTCTTCCCTCCCTTCGGTGATCAATAAAGCCCCCAGAGCAAAACCTTATTCATTATCTATTAATAAACATCACGGAATCACAGGAGGGAAGGGACCTTAAAGCTGCTCTCATTCCAGAGGCAGGGACATCTTCCACTGCCCCAGGCCGCTCCAGGCCCCGTCCAGCCTGGCCTGGGACACTGCCAGGGATGCTGGGACTTTACTCTCCCGTAAACATTTGTAAATCTCCCCTAGTATGTAATAATTGGATGTATAATTGGATATAATATCTGGATATAATGTATATTCGGGTATAAGTGGATATAATAATTGGATCTATATGATAACAAAATAAAGATGGATATAATGGTACAAACAGACCCTGGATCCCCTCGCTCCTCCCCACTGCCGGCTCCTCCCCAGAGCCCCGCACACGCCTGTCCCCTCAGCCACTGTCCCAGTGCCACTGCCACTGTCCCCCCTGCACAAACAGAGGCGAAGAAAGAGCCCCTTTGTTCCTGGCTCCTCTATTGACACAGCTGGGAGCGCTGGAGCCGGGGGAGCTTCCTGCTCCGGAGCCTCCGTGCACTCCCTTCGGAGCTGGGGAGGAGGAAAAGCCCCCTCAGCCCCCTCAGCCAGGCACAGCCACTGCTCCATCCCTGCTCCATTCCCTGCTCAATTCCCTGCTCCATCCCTGCTCCATTCCCTGCTCTATCCCCTGCTCAATTCCCTGCTCCATCCCTGCTCAATTCCCTGCTCAATTCCCTGCTCCATCCCTGCTCCATTCCCTGCTCTATCCCCTGCTCAATTCCCTGCTCCCATCCCTGCTCCTTCCCCTGCTCCATCCCTGCTCCATCCCTGCTCCATCCCTGCTCCATCCCTGCTCCATTCCCTGCTCTATCCCCTGCTCTATCCCCTGCTCAATTCCCTGCTCCATCCCTGCTCCATCCCTGCTCCATCCCTGCTCCATCCCTGCTCCATTCCTGCTCCCATCCCTGCTCCATCCCTGCTCCTTCCCTGCTCCATCCCTGCTCCATCCTTGCTCCATCCCTGCTCCATCCCTGCCCCATCCCTGCTCCCATCCCTGCTCCCATCCCTGCTCCATCCCTGCTCCCATCCCTGCTCCTTCCCCTGCTCCATTCCCTGCTCCATCCCTGCTCCATCCTCTGCTCAATTCCCTGCTCCATCCCTGCTCCCATCCCTGCTCAATTCCCTGCTCCATCCCTGCTCCATCCCTGCTCCTTCCCCTGCTCCATCCCTGCTCCATTCCCTGCTCCATCCCCTGCTCCATCCCCTGCTCCATCCCATGCTCAATTCCCTGCTCCATCCTCTGCTCAATTCCCTGCTCCATCCCTGCTCCATCTCCTGCTCCGTCCCCTGTTCCCCGAAGCAGGGTTGTTCCAGGGGTTTGCACTGGGGCCATGCTGAGGTCCCTGGAAGCCACTGGCTGTCACCTTCTCCTGTCCCACAGGATCCTCCCAGCTCCTTTGGACACAGCACAGACAGATCCAGATGGATCCCACAGGCTTCTCCCTGCCTGGAACATGAACCAACCCCTCCTCTCCCTTCCATGGATATCCAGTGCCAGTTTTTTATTCCTGTTTACTCCAATCAATGCCGTGGGAGGAGATTAATTAATAATTCATAGGGGTTTGCTATTTTCCCCCCATAAATAAACCCTGAGGTGTTGCTGTGCCTGTGTCCCCAGCCAACATTTAAGAGCATGAAGCACCCTAAGCACCACTTCCAAGCAGGATTTTCCAGAGGCCAAATCCACCTGGTGATCCATGGGTTTGCTCCTCTTTGCCTCCAGCCTCTGAGCATTCCTTTACCTCCTGCCTCTCCCGACTGACAGGCAAAGCAAAGCAATAAAATGCCTTTTTTTTATAGAGCTGTAAATTCAATTTCCTTCAAAACCATTTGCTTCCACTTAGAACTCCATGGAAATCCTGCCCTCCTGGCAGGGCTGCAGCGTCCCCGCCCTGCCATCGATGTATGGGGATTTTTGGATGAGCTCAGGAGTTCATGGAAGGGAAGGTGGGGGAAGAGAGGTGAATTCTTAGGGCATTAAGGGCCTATTTTCCATCTTCCTCATGAACCTTCCTGGAGGGAAGAGCCAGAGCTGCTTTATGGGGCACAATTAAATCCGGCTCTGTCTGCAGGGCAAAAGTTCAGCCCCAGACAGAGCTGAGGGTGCTGGAGGGAGGGAGAATTCAGGATTTTCCGGGCTGAAAAACCACCTGGAGCTTTAAATCCTGGGGTGCAGAAGAAGCGGTGTGGGCTCTAGGACGTGTCCAGCATCCTCCCACCACCAGAGGGAATTCTCCCAGGGAGCAGGGCAGAGGTGAGGGCATCACCCACCCCTGGCACGGGGATCCACCTTGGCAGGAGTTTGGGGATCCTCTGGAGCAGACCCAGCCTCTCCCAGGACACCGATCCCCCTGCTGGGCCGGCATTCCTGGGGCTCCTCCTGGTGTCCCTGGGGGAGCCCAGGGGAGCACAGGGAAGGGTTCGTGGAGGAACAGCTCCGTCAGGGAGGCACCCAGACCCCGGAATTCCAGGCACCCATCCCTCCCTCAGCATTCCAGGGACTGCATCTGGGCCAATCCTCTCCTCCAGAGCTCCTGCGGCCTTTGCAGTCTCCATCCCCAAGGAGCAGGACTGGGTTTGGTGCCGGATGAGGATTCCCAAGGCTCAGAGCTCCTCCTGAGGCTGGAGCATCCTGCAGCATCCCTGGAGCCTGCCCTGAGCCGTGGGCACGCTCTGGGCGCCCCTCCTGTGTGCCCTGAGGACTCCTCAGGTCCTGCTGGGGCCCCTCGGGAGCTCTGCATGTGCAGAATTCCCGGGCGCAGCAAATCCCAAAGGCTGGAGAGGCCATTCCTGGCTGTCCTGGCTCCTGCTCACTCCGTGCCACCCCGAGGTGGCTTCCAGGGAGCTGGATCTGTGGGAAAAGGGGGTTCAGATGGGAATGACCCCCAGGGATGCTGGAGATGGCTCCAAGTTTCCCCTGCTGGGACATCCAGGCCAGAGCACGGAGCTCTTTGGGGACAGCTCTGATGGGAAGATGTTCCAGGAGTCAGGGATTTTGGGGAAGTTCCCAGGCCTGGCAGGCAGGGGGATGCTGTGGGGGGCTCTCCACAAAGCTCTGGGGGGCTGCTGCAACAGCATCCTGATTTTTTAATGGAATAATGAACAAAAGGGCTCCAAACAGACCCACGGGGGCTCTTCTGTCCCTGCCACTCCCTGCCCCACATTCCACGGCCTGGGACTCGTTTGGGAACTGGCCCAAACCCTTCCACATTCCCATTATTCCAGTACAGGATCCCAGTGATGGTGACTCAGGGCTGGCCCCATCAAGGAGCCATTCCTGCACTTCCAGCTGGATCCACACAGCTCCCAAAGAGGAAGGTGCCTTTTTGGGGTGAAGTTTAGGGCAGGCAGCCACAGCCCCAAAGCACAAAGGAGTTTTACAAAGACCCAGACAGGCTCAGCCCTAAAAACCTCATCCCAAAGCCGGGCAGCTCCTCCGGAGTCAGGACGTGACCCATTTCCAGCGCCCCAGGACACAGCCAGATGTTCCCAGCAGCAGCAGGGCTCCCAAACCCCACCCAGCCACATCTGGGCTCCTCCAGGCCTTAAATCCTCTGCTTTCCTCCCAAAATGGGCTGTGAGCCGTGCCCTGGGCACCCCTTGGTGACCACAATCCCTGGATGTGGAGTTGGGGTGATCCAACCCTGATGCCAAAGGTTGAACCTCCCCCCTCCCCGAGGTTCCAGGGGCACTTCAAAGAGCTGCAGCTTCCTCCTGGATAACATCAGGAGCCAGGATCAGAGACAGCGTCCTCGGAAATCCAGCAAGGGGAGGGAGAATAAAATCGCTTCCTCCGGAGCATTCCTGGCTGCTGGAAATCAGCTGCTGCTCCAGGAAAACCCAGCTTTGCTCAGATCAGAGGGGGTGCTCGGCTGGGCTGCTCTGATGGATGGGCTGGATTGGGATGGGCACCCCTGACATCCAGCTCCCATTGGGATTTCATCTCCCACTTCCAGCTTCCATGAGGACGTGCATCTCCCACATCCAGCTCCTATTGGGGTGTGGATCCCCAACATCCAGTTCCTATTGGGATTTCATCCCCCACATGCAGCACTCACTGGGATTTGATCCTCTATATCCAGCTCCTATTGGGATTTGACCCCCCATATCCAGTTCCTATTAGGATTTGTTCCCCTATATCCAATTTCTATTGGGAGCTGATCCCTCACATCCAGCTCCCATTGGGATTTCATCCCCCATATCTCGTTCTTATTGGGATTTCATCCCTCACATCCAGTTCCTATTGGGATTTCGTCCTTCACATCCAGCACACACTGGGATTTGATCCCCCACGTCCAGCTCCCACTGGGGTGTCATTCCCACCCCCAGCACTCCCTGGGATGTGCATCCAGCCATTCCTGCCCCCAGGGTTTATCCAGCCCCACCGGGATGCAGGGCTCCATGGGGACATTCCTCACAAGCCAAGCCCTCACACGGCTGCTGCCACTGCCGGGAGCTCAGGGAAGCTCCTGCTGCCTTTGGATGCTCCAGGATTCCCTGGATGGCTCCTGACTGCCAGGGGAGGGACCTTCCATTGGAAAATCCCTCGGGATTCAGCCTGGATGGGAGCTCTGCAACCCTTCCCAAATTCCCTGTGACCCTCCCGAGGACCTCGGGGTGAACTCTGAGCTGGGAAACTTTCCCTGGCCCACATTCCCGACCCGTCCGGGGAGCTCTGGCCTCATCCCCCGGCAAGGACAAGGATTCTTCCCTGCTGGAGAAGGAGATTTTCCAGGGGAACCTGCCCCTGATGTCACAGCCGGGAATCATCCCGGGGAGGGGAGGGCAGGGATTGCAGTGAGCAGCAGGGAACGCCTGCACCGCAGAGGTGCTTTGGGATGGAAAGGATGGGATAAATCCAGATTCCTGCTCCTCCCTGCACGGCCCCGGGGATCCCGGCCTCGTCCCGGGAGCCTGCAGCTGGCTGGAAGCAGGGATTGGACACCCCTGGCCAGAGGCTGCTCCGGGCTCTCCACGGGACTGGGATTTCACCACGGATTTTGTAACCTCTTCCCAAATTCCTCATCCCTGCTCCCCAGGCCCTCCCTGCGTGTTCTGCTTGGAGCTGGAGTGATGGGAACGACGCTTCCTCTGGGAATCTTCCCTCCAGCAGGGATCCCGAGCTGGAGGCTCCCAGTTTCGGCACTAAAACTGGATTTAAGCTCTCCCAGCTCCTCTGGGAATGACAGCCCTGGGCTCAGGTGCCAGCCGGGGGCTTTTCCCTTGGATATTTTCCATGGATACTCCGGGGATGCAGAGCACCCACAGGCATCCCCAGCACTGCTCTGCTGCTTCCAAAAATACCCTGCAGAGGGAAAAGCAGTGAGCTGGGGGAAGGGATCCCTCCGGGATTCTCCAGGGAACACCCACCTCACTCTCTATTCCTTACTCACAATTCCATGCTTCCAACTGGATCACTCACAATGCCTTACTTTTAATTCTCTACTCACAATTCCTTGCTGGAAATTCCCTGATCACAATTCCTTGCTCAGAATTCCTTGTTCACAATTCCTTGTTCACAATTCCTTGTTCACAATTCCTTGCTCACAATTCCTGCCTCCGATTCCTTGCTCAGAATTCCCCACTCAGAATTCCTTGCTGGCAATTCCTTGTTCCCAGTTCCTGGCTGGTCTCTCCAGTGTGGCACAATAAATGTCCAGGAAATTCTTCCCTATCCCAGAGGCAGAAGAAGCCACCAACACCCATTCAGAAGGATTTTATCCATGGAATAAACCCCTGGAGTTCCTGGGAATGCCATTGGGAAGCACCACATGCTGCTTTGCTACAACTGGGGGGAGAATATTGTGAAAAAAAGGTTTATTCCTCCCAAATGGTGGAGGAATTCAGGGATTAATGACAGCGGAGACGAACAAAAATCCCCAAATTTCCCAGATCAGTGCTCCACCCCTTAAATCCAGGATTTTTGTAATTCCCGAGAGGATGGCAACAGGATGGACGAGGCACAGACCCAGCACACACAGACCCCACTTCCCAGAGCTCCCAAGCCCTTCCCAGGAGTTCCAACACCCAGGATGGGCTCGGCAGCAGCGTCACCGAGTTGGGCACTTTTCTCCAGGAAAATGTGGGAATTCTCCCAGCCACCATCTCCCTCTGGCCTGTGGCCAAGGAAAACCCCGGGAGCAGCCGGAGCCAGGGAGGGCAGAACAGCGGCTCTTTGTGTCCCCCAGGCTCCGGGGCAGCCCAGCAGCAGCTCCCAGCAGGGATGGGAACGGGAGGGAAATGTGAGGAGGGAAAATCGTCCTCCTGCCCAAGAGGGATCAGCAGGAGCGGGAAGTGGGAATTGCCTGCCCCATCCAGCCCCTCCATCCAGCAGCCCATCCCCACAGGGTCGCAGGGATGCACAGACAGGTTTAGGGATGCTCCAGCCCCTCCAAGCTCCAGGGAGGCATCCCCTGCCTAAATCCCCGGCTCTGAGGGAGGTCAGGAAGTGCTGAGGGTGCTCCAAGCCAGGGCACAGCAGGGATTTGTGTTTATCCCTGATAATCACCGTGGGAATTGGGATCTCAGTGGAAATCCTGCTCTGGGTTTATCATTTGATCCATCACTAATGGGTGAGGGAGGAATAAACTCTGGCAAAGCTCAGGAAAACATTCAGGGGAGCCAAACTCCCAAGTTTAGAGCAAAAAAACCCCAAAAGCACAACTGGCCCAGCCACCAGTGTGAGGACACCTGGCCAAGGTTGGGCTGAAGGGCCAGGAAGCCAAAAGGATCCCAGGAAAGATGGAACAGGGACAGGAGAACACCTGGATCTGAACCAGTGCTGCCTCAGTTTCCCCTCCCCTTTTCCCTGCCATGGATACTCCAGTTAGGACTCCCCACTGATCCATCCCTGCCTCCCAAGCAGGAGGGACAGGCAGCTCCCCTTAATTAAAAAGCAGCAGTTTCAACCCAAAAAGAGGCCGGGTTGGGAAGGGGACGTTGGTGATGCGTTTTCCAGGAGCCTCTGCAGGAGATCCCTCTGGAGGAGGGGACACCTCCCTGCCCAGCCCCTTCCTGCCCACACAGGGCCGGGAAAGGCCAGGAGGAGGGCAGGAGCTGGTGCCAGGCCGATGCCAGGCTGGAATGCAGGTGGGAATGCAGGAGGGGTTGGCACGGGAGCAGCTGGAGGAGGCCAAGGCGAGGAGCAAACGCCTGCCCTGGCCCCAGCAGCGCCCGCGCCGCATTCCCGGCCTCGCTTCCCGCCACCTGCTGACCAGGAACAGACGCCTGAACCCAAGGAAAACAGATTCAAACCCAAAGGAAAACACAGGGGACAGGGCCAGGCCCTGCTGGATTCCATCCCACAGAGCAGGATCCTGGAGCAGGGGGATGAGCGTCCTCACAGAGCTGAGTCCATCCCACGGGGAATGGGGCGGGAGCAGCCCTGGGCAGGACCCTGCTCATCACTGACGGCATCCTGGGCTGGATATTCCCTTGGCAGCTGGAGCTGGAATAAATCTGGGTAGCTCCCTTGGACATCAGTGACCCATCCTCTTCTGGATCCTTCAGGTTCTGGGTTTCAGCCTCTCCCGCCGTGGTTTCATCCAGGGATTCTCTGTTCCAAAGTCTGAGGCGCTGGATCCTGGCACCCTCAGGAGATGCTCCAAAGGGAACCATCCCTGGTGGCTGCTATCCCGGGAATCCTCACAGGATCCAAACCTTCTCCCGGCCATCCTGCTGTCCACGAGGGCAACTTCCCCTGGACCCTGGCTCTTCATCACCACACCTGGGCTTGGACGTTCCTTTTCCAGCTCCTCCGGGACGTGGAGAGGGGGGACACAGATCCCCGGTGTCACAGGGAATCCTGCTCAAACAGCCGTGGGTGTTGAGCTGACCACACCCCGGCAGTGACTGCTGGAGGAATTCCCACATTCCAGCAGCTGGGATTCCGAGGGAAACCCCCAACAACCCCATGGGGTCTCCTGGCCAGGCCGCTCCCTCTCCACAGGCACCAGTCCCTGCTTGTTTGGGATGACAGGCTCAGACTTCCCGGGAAGCCACATCCACACGGGTGGGTGTCGAGTGACGAGGAACAGCACCGGCCATTCCCTCTGGGACTCATCCAGCTCCTCTTTCCCTCTGCCCCTCCTCTGGAGAGATGGGAAAGTCCCTTCCCGTGCCTGAGTGGGGATTTAAATCGGGTGCCAAAGCAATTCCTGCATGATTATTCCACATTTGCCAATGGCTGGGATGTGCACCACGGGGATGGGGACAGCACAACCCCCAGCTCCCCTCCCAGGCACGGGGAGAGTCAACAACCCTGAACCTCTGCACATCCCCAAAATCCCTGAGCTTCTCCTCCCAGGCACAGGGATCATGGACACCCCCTGATCTTCTGCTCATTCCCAAAATCCCTGACCTTCGCCTCCCAGGCACAGGGATCATGGATACCCCTGACCTTCTGCTCATTCCCAAAATCCCTGAGCTTCTCTTTCCATGCACAGGGGTCATGGACACCCCCCTGACCTTCTGCTCATTCCCAAAATCCCTGAGCTTTTCCTCCCAGGCACAGGGATCATGGACACCTGCCTGATCTTCTGCACATTCCCAAAATCCCTGAGCTTCTCCCAGGTACAAGAATCACAGAAACCCCTGACTTTCTGCACATTCCCAAAATCCTTCCTCTCCCCCTCCCAGGTACAGGGATCATCCATCACCCCTGACCCTCTGCACATCCCCAGAATCCCTGAGCTTCCTCTTCCATGCACAAGGACCATGGATACCGCCCTGACCCTCTGCACATCCCCAGCCCCTCTGTGACCACAGCCCCCCGTGTCCCCCATTAATGACCGCGCCAGTGAGCTCAGCTCATCCCGAGGTTATCCCGCCCGGGGTTCCTCCGGCAGCGCAGGTGAATTCCCGGCTGCAGGAATCGCCTCTCCCGAGCTCCCCGCTGCCCAAACCCTCCCTGCTCCCGGAGCCACCGCCGGCTTTGGCGCTGCCGCAGCCGCGTTCCGGCTCTGAAGGGGTTAAGGCAGCCGGATTCCTCCACCTTCCCCTCCAAAGTCCCGCACAACCAGACTTGGCACTCGGAGAAAGCTCCACAAATCCAGAGGCTCAAACACGCTGCTGCCTTCCGTTGGTCGGGAGAAGGCAATTCCCGGCTAATTGAGGAACCAGAGCCTTCCCCAGCCCCTTCCAGGCCCATTATTTATTCAGGGGCTTCTCCCCCCTTCTACTTTTTCCTTTTTTATTTTTATTTATTTTTTTTCACTCTTCCCAGGGCAAGCATCAGGAAAAGAAAGTGCGAATTAATTTGGTGGGGAACGGCTGCAACTTCTGAAGCTCCCCAGCTGGTGAGGGCTGTTAACCCCTGCGGTCCCGGGGAGCTGCATCCTCCCTGCTTTCCTCTCCATCCCATTTCTCTGCTCCCCAGGCGGGGCTTTGGGAACACCATCAGGAAGCCAAAGGGAAACAGTAGCAGATACCTTTTTTCTTCCCTAAATCTCCTTTATTTTCTTCCCTAAATCGCTTTCTCTTTCCCCTAAATCTTTTTCCCACTCAAATCTCACTTTGTGCCCTACACACCGTTTCCCCCCATAACCTCGTTTCCCCTCCCTTTTTATTTTCCCCTCTGCCTTGCAGTTGCTGAAGGTTCCCCGAGTGATTTTTAACTCCCTCTGCCTCCCGCACACAATTCAGAGGAAATCTGGGAAGCCGAACTCTCGGCTCTCCAAAACAGCGAATGGAAAGTCACTTAAAGGGACACTTCTGCCTTAAAGCGGCAGCGGCGCTTTTCTCCAGCGGCGGAAAAATGGGGTTAAACCCCCTGAAATCCCTCCCCAAGGACAAACCCCACCCCAACAACACCCAGCACGCCCAGCCCAGCCCTCCCGGGCCACCACAGGTGACAAGGCGCTCGCCACCCCTCTGCTGTCGCCGCTGTCCCCCCCAGCCCCGGCAGGGACGAGCATCCCGGGAATGGGGCTCGAATCCAAGGGAAGCTCCAGCCCCCCCCGTGTCCCCCGTGTCCCCCGTGTCCCCCGTGTCCCCTGTGTCCCCCGTGTCCCCTGCCACGCACACGGAATTCCCGGAGCCGGGGGGGTCCCAATTCCAGGCAGGCACCGGCAGAAGGGTTAAGGGGGGAAGGAGGGGAAGGAGGAAAGGAAGGACCGACAGCAGGAGCGACATCAAAGCAGCTCCTCTGCTCAGCAGATGAGCGGATCCATCCTCACTTCATATTTTTTGCAGCTGAAGCCGAGGGAGGGGGGAAAGGGGGGGGTTGGATTAACCCCTGCTCTGCCGGGGGGTGGCTCCGCCGGGGCACAGGCGACACTTTCCCGGCAGAGGTGGCACCGTGGCGGGCGGTGACAGCGGCACAGAGCAGCCGGGGGGGGCCGGGAGCTGGAGCAGCCCCAGCGGGGGCCCGGGGGCAGCTTCGGCCTCGGGAGGGAGGAGTGGGAACGGCGAGGATTTTCCTCTGAAAGTTCTGGGATGACACGAATATCCCGAATAGTTTGAGAAAAGAGCATCATTTTTTAACTCTGACAAACCTCGTTGAGTCATTGAATGAGCCAGAGACGGGGGAAAGGGTTGGGGGGGGGTGGGGGAAAGTTGTGACTGCAGAGGGAAACGCGGGAGCTTCCAGCCGGGAATGCCGAGGGGAAAAACCCTGGGAAAGGGCTGGAGAGAACCCCCAGCAGAGCGTGTGGCAAACAGCGCGTTCTCCTTCCCCCTGCCAGGCTTCCCCCGAGGAAAAACCCCACTTTAATGACATCAGGCAGCAAAGCGGCGCTGGAAAAGGGAATTCACTCACCTCATCATAAGCCGGCCGGAGGGGAAGGCGGCATCCTCCTGGAAAGGGGCTGGGAAAAGGCGAGAGTCGGGAATCAGGAGCTGCCGGCTGGCCCTGAGCGGTGGCTCCGCGCTGCGGGGATGAAAAGAGCAGAAAGTCTTCATCACTGACCGCAGGCACGGAGCTGCTCACGCCCCTCGAGCGGCACCAGCCAGTAGCGCACAGAAGTTGGGATACGGGAGAAGGAGAGGAGCGCAGGAGACCGGGAATGCTCCGCTCCGCCGGCACCCGAGAGGGGGGAGAGGGGGAAAAGGGGGAGAAAAGGGAGAGGGGAGAAGGGAAGGGGGAAAGGGAAAGGAAAACCGGGTAAAAATGGGAAGAGGGAAAGGGTAGGAAGGGGGGAAAGGGAAAGAAAACAGAATGGAAAAGGGAAAACAGGGAAAAGGGGGGGAAGGGGAAAGGCTGGAAAGGAGGGGAAAGGGAATGGGAAAGAAAAACAGGATAGGAAAGGGGGAAAAGGAAAAGGGTGGGAAGGGGAAGGAAAGGAAAGGGGAAAGGGGTAGAAAGATAGGGGGAGGGAAAAGGGGAAAAAACTGGGTAAAAAAGAGGAAAAGGGTAGGAAGGGGGGAAAGGGAAAGGGAAAAACAGGGAAAAGAAGGGGAAAGGGGAAAGGCTGGAAAGGAGGGGAAAGGGAATGGGAAAGAAAAACAGGATAGGAAAGGGGAAAAAGGGAAAGGGTGGGAAGGGGAAGGAAAGGGAAAGGGGAAAGGGATAGAAAGGGAAGGGAAGGGAAAAGGGAAAGAAAAACTGGGTAAAAAAGAGGAAAAGGGTAGGAAGGGAGGAAAAGGGGGAAAAAAGAGAGGAGGAAAGGGGAAAAAGGGGGAAAAAGGGGGAAAAGGGGGAAAAGGGGGAAAAGGGGGAAAAGGGGGAAAAGGGGGAAAAGGGAGAAAAGAGGGAAAAGGGAAAGGGGAAGGGGAAAAGGGAAAGGGAAAGGGAAAGGGAAAGGGAAAGGGAAAGGGAAAGGGAAAGGGAAAGGGAAAGGGAAAGGGAAAGGGAAAGGGAAAGGGAAAGGGAAAGGGAAAGGGAAAGGGAAAGGGAAAGGGAAAGGGAAAGGGAAAGGGAAAGGGAAAGGGAAAGGGAAAGGGAAAGGGAAAGAAAAAATGGGTAGAGAAGGGAAAGGGCAAAGGGTGGAAGGGGGGTAAGGAAGGGAAGAAAGGGCAGGAAAAAGGGAAAGGAATAGGGATAGAGAGGGGAGAAAAGGGAAAGGGGAAAAGGATAGAAAGGGAAAGAGGAAAAAAAGGATGGAGAGGGGAGAGAGGATGGAAAGGGGTCAAAAAAGGGATAGAGAGGGAGAAAAAGGAGGGAGAAAAAAGGATATAAGGGGAAAAGGAATAAAGAGAGATAGCAAGGGGGAAATGGGATAGAAAGGGAAGAAAGGATAAAAAGGGGAAAAGAAAAAAGTGATGGAATCGGGGAAAGGGATAGAGAAAAAGGGATAGAGGAAAGGATCAGGAAAAGATAGAAAGCGGGAAAAGGGATAGAAATGGGGAAATGGGGATAGAAAATGGGAAAAAGGAAAGGAGGAAAGGGGAAAGGGGAAATGAGGATAGACAGGAAAAGGAATGGACAGGGAAATAAAGGTGACAGCAAGAGAGGGATGTGGGATCCAAAGGGGGAAAGGGAAATGAAAGAGAGGAGACAAAAAGGAATAGAAAGGGGGGGAACGGTACAGGAAGGGGGAAAAGGAAGTGGAATAAAGAGGGCATAGAAGGGGCAGGGGGAAGATAGAAAAGGGTAAAAACGGGACAGAAAGGGAGGGAAAAGTGGATAGAAGGGGGCAAAAAGGCTTTGTTCCGAATGTGACACCGCAGGAAAAGTGAGCCCGGGGTGCCGGAGGCCGGGATGTGCCAAACCCCCGGGGACAAAACAATCCCCCCCTCTCCAGCCGGCCCTTGGCCAGAGCCTTAATTAAAAAAGCTGCTCCCGACTATCAGATAATGGATTGCGTTTCCAAGCCCCGCTGCTGGCGAGGCCTCCAGAGCGCTGCCAGAGCGGGGAGCGCTGCCAGCGCCGGGTTCCGATATCAAAGGAGCTCATCCCGCACTCCGGAGTCAATCCAGAGCCACCTCCGGGAGCAGATCCCGCCTGGAAACTCCGGGAGACGCTCCCGCTCCGGGCAGGGCATTTGGGAGCTTTCCCCTCCCCATCTCTGCTCGTGGCTCAGAGGAAATAATGAAATAACTCCGAGATCAGGGAATATTTGACTCCGGGCTCGGCATCCAGTGCCGCCCTCCCGGGGCTCCCGGAGCATCCCCGGGGCTCCCCGGGTGTGGGGAGCCCTCCTTTCATCCCGGGAATTGCAACCAAAGTCCTGGAAGCCCATCCAGCCCCTGGAAGTGCAGCTCCAGCGGCTGCAGGGATCCCTGCAAATCCCTGGAAAAGGTGGTGATAACCGGGATGCACCCACTCCTGATGGGTTTGAATTGCCCAATTTAATTATTGGGAGTTTCAAGTTCAACTTTCCCCTCCCTTCCCATTTTGTGGCGTTTTTCCAGCCCCAGAAGAGAGCAAACATTTCCTGGCATCTCCGGGGTATGGAAAAGCTCCGATCCCGGGGTTTGCTCTCTAGAAAAATGGGGTGTGTGTAAATAAATATATTAAACATGGAAGGCCTAGGTAACAGATGAAGTGTGGCTGCACAGAAAAATGTGGTGAATACAATCTATGACATGCATGGAAATACATTAAAATATAATATATATAGTATATATAAGGTTTATATATATGGGATATATAATACATGGGGTATATATAAATATATATATTAAAAATAAATCTAAAAGAAGAGCCACTCTTTCAGATCCAAAGCCTCTGGAATTCCATCCAAAGCCAATTTTGGATGAAACCCAGAACTAAAATATTGGGGTTTTTTCCCCACTTTGCCCCCAGCACATCCCAACAATCCTCCCAAGCTCTCCATGAGGGAACACTCCTGGATGCTGCTGGTGGCATCCCAGTTCTCCCAGTACCCTCCCAGTGCTGCACTGGTTTAGCTGCTTCTTTTCCAAGTTCAACACACGTGGGGCTCTTCCCCTGATTTTTCCGTGAGGGAAACACCCCAGTCCATCCCCTGAGCAGCAAATTCATCCATCCAGCACCGATATTCCAGGGAAAAGGAATATCTGGAATGTGCTGGATTTCAGCTTCCATGTGCCAAATATCCCTGGGAATGGAGCACCCAGGGGCGGGGATGAAGGAGGGGAAAACGCTCCTGAGGTAAATCCAGAGCTGGATGTGTCATTTTAAACTAATTAATTATATTATTTATTTATAGTAATGATAATGTAATTAATCATAACTATATATTAATTATCCACCATCAATGCACTGCAGTGCTGGTTCATGTGGAACATTTCCCTGATTTGATCCCTTTTATCCAGAGGCTCCCAGCCCCTGCAGCTGCAGGACAGGGAATTGGCAGGACCACGAGATCAGGATTTGCTTTCTCTGCTCCTCCGGGACATTCCCACCACTGGAGTGAGATGGCTCCGAGGAAGGGGCTGAGGATCCAACCCCAGAGAGCAGCCAGGGGCTGATTTATGGAATTCCAGGATGGTTTGGGCTGGGAAGCTCACCCCATCCCATGGGACATCCCATTCCATGGGCCACCTTCCACTCTCCCAGGCTGCTCCAAGCCCATCCAGTCAGGGCTGGGAATTTTGCAGGCAGCACCGCTCATCTTCCCCATTTTCTGATCCATTCAAACTCCTCAAAACCCCAACCCAGGCAGCTCCAGGGTGGAAATCAGAGTCCAAGGCAGGGGGGATTATCCAAGACAAGTGTTGGAGCATCCCTTCCCTGCCCTTCCCAGCCCTCCCCTGCCCTTCCCAGGCCTTCCCAGGCTTCCATCTGGGAATGCTGCTGGAAAGGAGAGCGGAGCAGAGGCCCAGGGTGTGGTGACTCCAGAGGGAAGCAGGGCAGGGATGAATGGAACCTTTCAGGCTGCTCCAGGGGAGCCGGTGGCACCGGAGCCGGAGGAATTCCCGAGCTCCAAAGCGGGCGGGGAACATCCGTGGGACACTGGGACAAAACTCCCTTGAAGTGGGGACAGGGAGAACCACGGAGGAGCTGCAGAAGGTGGGGAAATAACCCCTGGATCGGCAGTGGGGGGCTGCAGGAGGCCGTTCTCCCAGCACTGAAAGCTGTCCTTATTTTTTCCTGAAATTCTGCCTCCCGGACATTTACATTTTTCCTCGGAGCGGTGCAGTTTATTCAGGGGGAAAAGCTCTGCTCCGATAAATGGCTGCATTGATGCTCTCACACTTCCATACATCCAGCTCCATCCACCTCACACAACCGGCCCATTTTTCCCTGCTCCACATTGTGCAGGAATTATTCCCGACTCCCGCCCGGCCACGCGCCCCGCACGCCCCCAGCCGAGCCATGAATGGCCGCAGTGTCCGCAGGCTGCTCCCAAACCCTCCCAAAAGGGGGGGAAAAAAGCTCCCAAAAAACCCAGGGACGGGGTATAATGATCCCTTCACGCTCTCCAGCCAGGATTATTTCACCTCCACGCCCTCCTCCAGCTCCTTTTCCCGCTTGAAAAATAAATATGTGAGGGAAAAAAGCCGAGGAAACGATTCCTGAGAGCACGAAAATCCCGCGGCCTCGCTCGCTGCTGTCCTGCTCCTGTGGCCAGAACAAACTCCCCGCTCCTTCTCCTGCTCCACACTGGAGAAGTGTTTTCCCTCCCACACTCCTGGAATTCTTTCTTTCAGTGAAACTCAGCTGGAAGCTTCTCCCCGTCCCCAGGAGCCCTGGGCACCTCCAGGGCAAAGCCTGGATGAGGCTGGGGAGAGGTGGAACGAGCTGGGCAGGTCCCAGCCCTCCCCTCCATGGCCTGAATCCGTGGATTTGGGGAGCAGGGCCATTCCCTGCTCATCCCAGCTCCACCAGCTGAGAACACAGGATTTATCCCGGTTTTCATTACTTTTTCCTCCAGCCAACACCTTTGTTTGCCCTCCCATCCCTCCTGCCCTGCTCATCCCCCTGCCCAGAGGGGGGAGCAGCATTCCCGGCAGGCAGCAGCACCGGGATCGCTCCCAGCATCCCGGGATGGCTCCAGAGGCAAAGAGGAGCCCTGTGTGCCTCAGGACACATAGCTGCCATTATGCTCGCCTGGCCCCGAAAGCTCGGGGATAATATTTTTTTTAGCACCGGACTAAATATTTTTAACATATGCAAACATCCACGACTGAGGCAGCCACAGAAGGCCGGAGCTGGGATGCTGCTGCTGCCTCCAGGACGGAACAATGTCACCTTTCTCCTCCCCGTCCCCGGGATGGGGGAAAAGGGGGCAAAGCCAGAGGTGGCAGCATTCCAGGGTGGATTTCGCAGCGGGGAGAGGGGCTCTGGGTGTCTCCGGGGATGCACAGAGCCGCGGTTTGTGTCTCCAGCAAACATTCCCCGTGCTTGGCCGGCGGGAAGCGTTCCCGGCTCTGGGCAAACAGAAAGGTGCTGGGTCAAGGGAGTGGAGCAGAAAGTTCTGCCGGGGGGAAGTGGGTCAGTCCTGGATGGAGCAGCACGGCCGGGAATGTGCCAGCCTGGCTGGGGATGGACACAGCACTCCTGCTCTGTGGGTGGGGAAACTGAGGCACGAGGCCGGGGATGTGCCAGAGTCAGCATTCCTGATTTATGGATGGGGAAACTGAGGCACAAGGTCAAGGATGTGCCAGCCAGGTTGGCTTTGGACCCAGCATTCCCAATTTTGGGGTGGGGAAATGAAGGCATGAGGCCAGGGGTGTGCCAGACCCAGAATTCCCTCATTTTGAGTGGGGAAACTGAGGCACAAGGCCAGGGAGGGATGTGCCAGACCCAGCATCCCAAATTTATGGATGGGGAAACTGAGGCATGAGGCCAGGTATGCTCAGACCCACCATTCCCAATCTATGGATGGGGAAACTGAGGCATGAGGCCAGGGATGTGCCAGACCCACCATTCCCAATCTATGGATGGGGAAACTGAGGCACGAGGCCAGGGATGCTCAGACCCAGCATTCCCACTTTTTGGGTGGGGAAACTGAGGCACGAGGCTCCCGGGGGGGGGAAGCAGTGCTGGTGATGCCCCAGGATGGGGGCCAGCTCTGGATGGATGGATGTGGGTGATGGCCCCGGGCTGAAGCTGCAGTTTGGGATATCTGGGAAGGTCTCCGTGTGGATTTGTCCTTCAGGAATCTTTGTGGGATCCTGTCCTGGGGTTTCAGGGGGCTCAGAGCAGGGAGATTCCAGGCAGGAGAGGGGCTCCGGGGTGGGATGTTGCCCCATGGAAGCTCCCTGGCCCCGCTGGGCACTGTCTCCCATTCCATGAATTTCTGGCTCCCTCTCTCAGAGCAGCCCAGATGTTTCTCCCTGCTCAACATCTGCAGCTCCTGTGTGCAAGATGTTTTCTGGGGCCAGATGTGGACAGGCCGATGCCTTCCCACCCCCACATTCCCCTGGAAAGGGGCACATTTGCATGGAAAAAAGGGCTGGATTGGTGGAAGAGGGATCCTCAGCACCTCGGGGAAGCAAGAGCCACCAGATCCCTCCTGGGATCTCCCTGCCTGGGCTGGGACACGGGGCTGGACAGGGGCACATTCCTGCTGCTCCTTCCACACACCAGGAGCAGCTCACGGGGACCCAAGGCACGGATCCAGCACAGCCCCTGGACATTTCCCATCCCAGGGAGGGCAGGAAGGGAACCCAGGGTCAGATCCCACCCGGGGCTGCTCCCAAATCCCCCTGGCCTCGGCACAGGAGTGGGATCTGCTGCTGGAGAACACAGGATTGGGATCCTGGATGGGACCGGGATCCTGCTGGATGGGACAGGATCTGACTGCTGGATAAACCCAGGATTGGGATCTGGCTGCTGGATACCCCAGGATTGAGATCTGCTCCTGGATATCCCAGGATTGGGATCTGGCTGCTGGACACCCCACACTGAGTCTGCTTCTGGATATCCCAGGACTGGGATCTGCTCCTGGATACCCCAGGACCAGGATCTGCTCCTGGATACCCCACACTGGGTCTGCTCCTGGACATCCTGGGACTGGGATCTGCCTGCTGGATACCCCCGGGCCGGGATCTGCTCCTGGATACCCCCGGACCAGGGTCTGCCTGCTCTCCGGGCTCTCCCCAGCTGGAGCCGCTCTCACGGGAGGATTTTGCTGTTGGCTGTGCTGGCCCGGCCGGGACGTGCGGATTTGGGATGGGGACACGGAGCCGCGGCTGCTTTCGAGCTTCCTTTTGAACTGGAACCAAAACAACCACGGCTCGCCCGGCCTCTGCTCCCGCCGAGCCAAAAAACTCCAGCCCTGTGCCCGGGAGCAGGAACGGAGCAGAGCTGGGATGGGCAGGAGGGGATGCGGCTCCGGGGAGTTGGTGGCACTGGGAGTGGCACTGGGGGTGGCACTGGGGGGGGTCACTGGGGGTGGCACTGGAGGGGTCACTGGGGGGGTCACTGGGGGGTCACTGGGGGTGGCACTGGGGGGGTCACTGGGGGCGGCCCCAGTGCTCTGCCCCATTCCCCGTTTGATTTGGAGGGATCCTGGATCCTGCTGCGGCCCCGATGCCACGGTGGGGGAAGAGGAAGGGATTTGGTGCTGCTCTGCCCAGAAATGCCCCAGTTCCTGTGGCACAGACCCAATCCCAGCACAAATGTAGGGAAAACCATTTGGATCACGGCTTTGGCCAACACCCCTGCAGCTCCAAACCAAGGGAGAACAAATCCACACTTCCATCTAAATGGATGAAGACGAGGCTGCTTCAGCCACCCCAAACCCACTCGGGAATCTGGAGGTGGCCACTGAGCCACTTTGGGGCTCCAAAAAGTCTCTCCATGGCCACGGCCCTGCGTGACCCTGGCCTGTCCTGTCCTCCCCACGGTGCCACCAGCCTGGGCCACCCAGTCCAGAGCCCAGACCCTTCTGAGATGTTCCTGAAGGGTGCCAGGAGAATCCAGCCCATCCCCAGCTCCTGGGGGAGCAGCACCCCCATCCCTCAACAGCCGGACCAGGACCAGCCCAGGCACGGAGGGATTTGTATTTCAAACACTGACACACCTCTGGAGCAGAAACAGCACAGGGAGAACCAGGAGAGAGCTCCCAAACAAAACTTCCCTGGAGAAAACGCAGCACGGGTGAAGGACCCAGGCCAGGAACCCGACCTTATTTCTGCTCCTGCACCATATCCCGGTGACTCTTGGCTCCAGTTATTCCCTGTGCTCCCCTGAGGAGGGAATTCAGCCCTCTGAGAGCAGCCCCAGCCCCAGGGCTGCTTTTCCTGCACTAAAATCCCACTTAGGGCTGTTTGTCCCCACAAAACAGGAGCGGATTTGTGCCATAAATCCCATTAATGAACAACCTCCATTGGCTCATTCCCGTTTTCCAGAGGGGGAGAGGGCACACACCTCCCTCCTGCAGCAGCAGCCAGAGCTTTCCATTCAAGGGCTGCCCATTAAATGTCAGGACTCATCCACGGAATCCAAATAATTCAAATCCCGACAAATTTAAACACACAGAGGTCTCGTGGAGTCGCTCTCCTGAAGGCTCCTTTCAAACAAAAGCCTGACACTTAATCCATGAGCACATTATCCATGGAAACGGGGGGAGCACGGGGGGTTTATCCCAAGGGCTGGAACATCCTGCACGTGCTGTGTCGGCAGGGAACAGCTCTGAGCTCTGAGAGGAATAAACCCAGCACGGGGGAATCCTCGGTTTATTGCCCCGTATCCGAAATATCCCGACTTTTTAGCAGGGCCTGCTGCAGTAGGGCACAGGGAATGGCTTCCCACTGCCTGAAGGCAGGGATAGATGGGATTTAGGGAAGGAATTGTTCCCTGGGAGGGTGGGCAGGCCCTGGCACAGGTGCCCAGAGAAGCTGTGGCTGCCCTTGGATCCCTGGAAGTGTCCAAGGACTGGGCCTGGAGCAGCCTGGAATAGTGGAAGGTGTCCCTGCCATGGCAGGGGTGGGATGGGATGAGCTTTAAGGTCCTTTCAACCCAAACCAGTCTGGGATTTTATCTGGAGGCTCTAAAGGCTTTAAGTGACTCCATGTGACACAAGGGTGACCCTGAACTTTGGTGTTTTGCCCTCCAGATGGAGAGCTGTCCCATGGGATGCATCCTGGTGGGATGTATCCCAGCGGGGTCGTATCCAGGTAGGATCCATCTGATTTGGGACTGTCCAGTGGGCTGCAGGGATACATCCTGGTTGGATACATCCTGGTGGGATACATCCTGGTGGGATACATCCTGATGGGATATATCCTGATGGGATATATCCTGGTGGGATATATCCTGATGGGATATATCCTGATAGGACATATCCTGATGGGATATATCCTGATAGGATTCATCCTGATGGGATATATCCTGGTGGGATATATCCTGATGGGATATATCCTGATGGGATATATCCTGGTGGGATATATCCTGGTGGGATATATCCTGATGGGACGCATCCTGATGGGATATATCCTGGTGGGATATAATTTGGTGGGATATATCCTGGTGGAGGGTATTTCCATGGGCTGCATCCAGATGGAGCTGCATCCCAGTGGGATATATCCCGATGTTTCCACCCTGTTCAGACTCATCCTGCTTTGGGGCTGTCCAGGGGGATTTTTCCTGCTGGGTTCTTCCCGGTGCAGGGCTGGAGTTCATCCTGCTGGGACGCGTCCCGGGGGAGCCGCGCCTTGCGGGGTCCGTCCCGGTGGGATCCATCCGGCCGGGATTTTCCCGCTGTACGCTCGCCTGTGGCAAACAGGTGGCGATGTTGTACTCCGGGATTTCAGCTTCCCGCCCCAAAACGCCGGCTGCTGTCCGAAACCCGCCCGGGAGCCTCCCTCGCTCCCCCCAGGAATCCTCCGGGAACCAAGGAGAGCGGTGCCGCGGTGATCCCAGGCTTTATCCTGCACTTTAATTAGGAGAAACTCAATCTAAATCCTCTCCTTCCATTCCCTTTTAATCAAGGCATGGGGTACAACTCCATCCCTTGAAAGTGCAATTTTCCCTCGAGCCTGGAAGCAAAAAGGAAATTCGGGATGCTTTGGGAAAAGCTGCATCACCCCACGGATGCAGACACGGGAATTGTGCTCAGGATGCAAAGATGGGACACACGAGGGTGTCAAGCAGAGAGAAAAATTCCAGGGAAGCACAGATCCATCCTGTAAGATGCTCTGCACACAGCAGGGACACAAAACAAATCCTTCTCCTGCTGCACACCCAGGACAACTTTCAGCCCCAAAGCACAAACAAGGGTGGCTGCAGGGAGGAACAAGAAGGATGGGACCTCCCAGCCTGGAGCTGGAATGGGACAATTAAACCCCAAAATGCAAATGGAGCAAAACTTATCAAAGTGTGAGATCTTGTGACCGTTTGTCCATTCTGTGACCATTTTGGGTCCATTTTGGATTCATTTTGTACCCATTTTGGGTCCCCCTTGGGTGCAGCCCTGGCCAGGCTCTTGTCCTGCCCAAGGTGTACCCTAAACCCCTTTCAATAAATCCCTGCTTTATTCTCCTGCTCTGTCCAGTCTCTGCTCCAGCTCAGCCTTCCCAAGGCATTCTCAGTTTTTGGTGACCATGAAGGGACAGTGACGCATCTGGAAAACCTCCCTGCCCAGGAAAAGCTGGAGGTGGCAGCCACAAATTCCAGGGGACCCTTGGCAGCTCCTGGGATGGCAGAGGGAGCACCCCGGGGAGGGTGAGGAGTGTCAGGATGGGAAATGATGGGAATGCACCAGTGCTGGAAGCAATTCCCAGGGCTCTGTGGTGGGATGTGCTTAAAGGCGAGTTGGGAAAAGCAGCTGCACTTCCCTGTCCCAGGGATTTCCTGACTTTCTGCCTCTCCTCCGTGCCCCTCCTGCAGGAGCTGGGTTCTGCTGGCTCACCCACCCTGCACAGCCCAGGATTTCCACCTTGGAGAGTGCACAGGAGTCCTGGAAGGTCACAGCCACACAGGAGCCAGGTCCCCTCCACCGACACAAATCCCGTCCATTTTCCACAGCCAGGATCACTGGGAAGGCAGAATCTGCAACAGCCCGTGGGATGGTGAAGCAGCCCTGGCACGGGCACTTTTCTTCCAGCAACTTTTCTTTGCTGTCCCCAAATCCTGGGAGATTCTGGGAGCACAACATGCCAGGAGATCCCGGGAACACCTCTCCAAATGGGCTCGGACAGATGGACAAATGTCCATGGATGTTGTTTATGTGGAGCCAGGGAATGGCAGCTCAGAGCTGAAATAAATCCACCTGCACGTGGAAATGCCCTCCCAGGGGCTTCCAGCCCTTCCAGCAGCAGCAGGGCCATCCTGGGAAAGCTGTCTTGGGAACAGCACGCTGGATAAAATCCCTGATTCCTAGAGATTCTGAGCAAATGTCAGCTTTGTGTTCACTTGGTGCTCCCTGGAATGGGAATCAGCAGAGGGATGGGCACCTCCAAAAGGGATTCCTGGTTTCCCACCTCTGGATGGAGCCCAGGCATTTTTCTGGGAATACTCAGCCTTGTGGGGGGAATTCTGTGGAACTGAATCGTGGAATGGTTTGGGTGGGAAGCGTGGGTGTTTCTGCTGAGCTGGAGATGAGCTGGGAGCTTTCTGTGCTTCCATTTCCCACTGGAAGGGACCTTAAAGCTCATCCCATCCCCGGGCAGGGACACCTTCCATGAGCCCAGGTAGCTCCAATCTGGCCTGGGACACTTCCAGGGATGGGGCACCCACAGCTTCTCTGGAAAACCTGTGCCAGAGCCTCCCCAGAATTATTCCAGAGCCTTCCATTCCTTGGGAATCCGTGTCAGACACCACTGGGATAACGCCCCTCCTTCCTTCCTTCCTTCCACACCTGCACTTCCCTCTCAGCTGGTGCAGAGTCAAGGCTCAATGACCTTCCAGGACCCCAAAACTCCCAGGAAAAGGAGCCCATGGCATCAGGAACACCCCACCACAGCCCCAAAAACCCAGCCCGAGGGACAGGAACGTGCAAATCCCAGCTCCTCACTCCCGCTCCGCTGGCAGCCAGAGAAACGCTCGTTGTGTGGAAGCATCATAAATATCCCAGGATCTGCAGCCTCCGAGGGCTGGATGTGTGGATGCTGTCATCGAGGAAGGAGCAGGGAGCAGCAGCCACCCTCTCCTGACTCACCCAGGGAAGCGGCCGCTGTTCCCTGTTTCCATAATCTCCCGCATTTTATTTGCCTAAGGTTGTTGGTAACTGTTGCCTAGTAGTGGCCACGGGCCCTTTAACACCTTTCTGCTCCAAGCACCGCCGGCCAAAAGGGACGGGGGACATTCCAAGAGGGTTTGAAGCCCACGGGAGGCTCCCCCTGGCTGGTTTTTTTTGGGTCTCGGAGTCCTGCAGACCCCCTGAAACCCGCAGGAGAAATCCCCACGGCGCAAGGAGTGACCGGGATGTTTGCACGGGATGCACACCCGGAAGGTTGTGGAGCAGTTCCAGCTGAAACGGGGCTTGGGAGGTGGACAGGATCCATGTGCTGGTTGGGAAGAGAAGCATTCCAGCATTCCAGGTCCTGAAACTGCTCCCATCTCCCTCTGAAGGCGGCCAGAGCTGGCCCAGGGGTCAGGCTTTGCCACCCGCAGCTGGCCACACCTGGACCCGCTGCTGAGTGTGGAGATCAGACCCTGCCCATGTGAAAAAGGAGGAATTGGGAATTTTAGCCCATTCCTTGGGCAGCTGGGTACGGCCACAAGCACGGATCAAACAGGACACACCAGGGGAATCTCAGATTTGGGGAGTGCCGGGATCACCCCGCGGGCTGGGAGAGGGAAGTGAGGCTGGGAAGGTGGCACGGAGATGGCAGAGGTCACCGAGGGTCAGGGAATTCCAGAATCCCAGAGTGGCATTGGAAGGGACACTGAAAGTTATCCAGTCCCACCTTGGACACCTCCCACTGTCCCAGGCTGCTCCAAGCCCTGTCCAACCTGAATTTGGGCACTTCCAGGGATCCAGGGGCAGCCACAGCTGCTCTGGGAATCTGTGCCAGGGCCTGCCCACCCTCACAGGGAAGAACCTTCCCCAAATTTTGTCACCACAGGGTCACAGAGACGTCACCTCAACGTGCAGTGCACGTGGCCAAGGTGCCTTTCCTGGGATCCCGAAGAGGGACAAACTTCCCAAAAGGGGATCCCACGGGCACGGGGGGGAACGCTGAGCTGTTTTCCAGGGATGGCGTTTGCAGGGCTCTGCTCTGGGACAGAGAAACTCTTTTCTTTTAGAAAAACTCTCACTTTTTGGGATACGAGGAAGCGATGCTTCCACAGAGGATTAAAAATGTAATCCTGCCACCAGCCCTGCTGGGAGTCCCCAGGCCCAAAAATCCGGTAAATGCTGATATCCCGTTAACCCCGTATGGATAAAATCAGGAGATTTTGGTTTTTACAGATGCATTTTTGCAGCGAGAAGCAGAATTCCCGGAGATCTCCAAAACCCAGGAGCTGCGTGTCTGCCTGCCTCGAAATCCTCACAGTGCCACAGGCATGGACACTTCTCCGCAAGGAAAATTAAAATTCCACGAGGCAGAAAACACAAAATTTGGGAGCAGCCAGGCTGAGGATCTGCACAGTGCTAAACCCGAGGCGGCCACTGAGTCACCAGCTGGTTTCTACCCGCTGGAAAGTGATCTGTGCCCGGCTCATCCCAGGAATAATCCTGGAATCCTCATCCTGAACGGGTTAACCTCGGCTGTTTAGGAGTGAAACCTCCTCTGCATATTTTTCTTGCATTTCCCATAAACAAAACTGCAATGTTTTCGTGGGGTGACTGCTTATAAATTAAACAGCCCCGGCGACTCATCAGCTCCACCGTGGATTTGGCCACGCTGGAGTTACCGGGTTTAGCCCTCAGGCTGAACTAAAACTTTGCTCTGTCCTAAGTTTCTGCATTATTCCCAAAAATCCGGTTTTTGCAGCAAAGGTGGGACCTGTGAGGCGCCGCTCTCGAGAGAAAGGACCCAACCTCTGCATGGTTTCTTTGCAAAGTCCCACCAGAGGAGAAGGATGTGGGGTTTTTAATGCTCCAAAAGCTGCCCGCGGATTTTTCCGAGTGGGATTTGAGGCGGCTGCTCCTGCCCCGGGCAGCTCCGCACCTGGGCACGGCCGGGACATCTCCCGGACCCGCTTCCCAAACTTTCCCTCTGCACAGCCGGCACCGTCCGCTTCCCCTGTCCCCACCCCAGCCGTGCCACAGCCCAAGAGCCGGCGACAGGGAGAAACCCAAGGGATTTTCCAAGAGAAAAAGAGAGGGTTTTTTCCAAGAGAAAAGAGGATTTTCCAAGAGAACGCCCTCACCTTTCCCGCAGAGCCGGGAGCTGCCTTCCCGAGCCTCTCTCTGCGCTATCTCCAGTCTTCCCGCAGCTCCCGCCGAGCTGGAAATATCATTAAGCTCCAGTGAGGCGAGAAGAAAAAAAAATAAAAAGGCAATCCCAGGGAAAGCGTGGCAATATCCAAAGGGAGGGGAGCGGAGGTGCCGGGCCGGCCGAGCCGCGGGTCCCCGCCGGCCCCGCTCCACCTGCGCCGGGCTCCGGGAATCCTCCGGCGTGGAGCAGGCATGGATCCTCCTCTGCTGCGCGGATGACTTCACTTCATTAGCATGCTCCTGAGAGTTCTCCCCGACTGTCTTTTGCACTGACTTGAAGGCTCTGCTAATCAAAACCCCGCCGTGGTTAACTATTTCCTGGCGCCGGGGCTGGGGATCCTCGGGGCGAGCCCGCTCCCCGCAGCCGCCGCTCGCCGCTCCCAGCACGTCCCGGTTCGGTCTCCTCAACCCCCGGGCTCTGCCGGGACCTTCCAGCGGCAGCGCGGGGAAAGGGAAAGCGGGGATGGGATTCCCAGCCCGTGGTTGCTGAGTTTTGGGAGAGGGTGATTAACCTGTGGCACGGCACCGAGCGTCCTTTCCACACGGGGATTCCAGGGCTTGGAGCAGCCGGGGGTGGTGGGACGTGTCCCTGCCCACGGCTCAGGGAATGGGACGGGCTTAAAGTCCCCTCCAAGCCAACCCATTCCATGATTTTATGTCCCAGCCGGGCCCCAGGTGATGCCACCCTCCAGGAAAGCCACGGCTGCCCTCACTCTCTTCCTCGGAGAGTTCCTTTAGGAGGGAAACCCGCTCCTGGGAGAGAAACGGGGAAAGCAAAGTCTGCAAAAACAGAGCAACTCCTCTGTGAGCACACCTGGAGCGCGTGGCAGGGACAGGGACATTCCCGGCTCAGCCTCCTGCCTGTCCCTCGGGATCCCACCTGGCTCCCAGTCCAGGTCAGGCTTTTCTCTGACAAGGGGAAATAGGAGTGGATTTTGCAACAGTGGGACAGGAAAAAAATGAATTAAAAGAGGGATTCACTCACACACATGTGTGTCCATCCCTGTGTCCATCAGTGTGTCCATGGACACGTGTGTCCATCCATATGTCCCTCAGTGTGTCCATTGACACGAGTGACCATCAGTGTGTCCATGGACATGTGTGTCCCTCATTGTGTCCATGGCCATGAGTGACCATCAGTGTGTCCATCCACGTGTGCAGGACACGCATGTCCATCTATGCGACCATCAGTGTGTCCCTCAGTGTGTCCATGGACACGAGTGACCATGAGCATGTCCACAGACACGTGCCTGTGCTCGTCCTGTCCCGGCACACGCAGATGTCCCACCGAGCACACGCGTGTGCACATCCATGGATTGGGAATTCCGGGTTTCACCACTTGGCTCCCTGCTCCCAGCACCAACTCCATCCCCAGGGAACAGCCCCCAGCTACCCCTGCTGAGACCCCACCCCACAATCCCTCAATCCCGGGGGTCTGGGAGCCTTTCCCGAAGCTCCAGAGCGGGATCTGTGGGGTCAGGCACAGCGAGGCCGGGAGCAGCCGAGGCTCCGAGCGTTCCCTGCTCCCTTCAGGAGCTGACCCACATTTTTTCCTCCTGATTCACGGCTCAGCTGCACTCAGGGCTATCTTTAGCCCCAGAAGAGAGACGAGGAGAGGGCCCCTCTGCAATTCCAGCCTCCAAGGGCTGGGATTTTTCTGGGATATAAATATGCGTGCACACCTTCCCTGCTTCCTAAGAGAAGCAGAGCGGCGCGAGCTCCCGGCGCAGGTTTGGTGCACGGAGGAGAATCCCAGAATCATTCCGGCTGGGAAAGACGTCCAAGGCCATCCAGCCCTCCCATTAACCAGCACAAAATCCCACAGGGACTCCAAGGGCCTCCTCAGGAGCAGCTCCCACCCAGCCAGAGCTGACTGTGACCCATTCTGGGACCCTCTGGAAGCGGCGCCGGCTGCGGAGGAGGGGGGCACTGGGAGAGGGAATTTTCCAAGCCCATCCTGCTGCCGGAGCCACCAGCGCCCACCCTGCAGCCACCCCTGAGATGGGGCCCCCCAGGAGATGGGGGGGCTGTTTGTAAGGGCAGACGATGCCAAACAAATCCTTCCCTGCTCCAGCTGCTCCCGCCCAAACTCCCAGGACTTCCCGGGCTGGGGAGGAACCTCTTGCGGTTGTGGCCGAGTCCAGCACCCCCTGCACAAACGATAACATTGGAGCTCTGTTTATCCCTGTCCTCCAGGGCGGGTTTTTTGGGATTTGAGCTGTTTCAGAGCCCTAAAGCCCATGTTTACTTTCCTGATGAGTAAAGCCCCAGCGCTGGTGCGGGGGAGACTCCGGAGCTGGTGTGAGGTTAAGGATGTGCTTAAAGGGCTAAAAATGGATTTTCTTTATTTCTCTTTTCTCCTTTTCTCCTTCTTTTCTTTTTTAATTTTTTTTCTTTTTTTAAGCAAAGCCACAAAGCAGCAAAAACCCTGGGGCTGGTACATGAGGGCAACCCTGCAACCACCTCCACCCCCTCCTTGGGCAGAGCCCAGGAGACAAAAATGGATTTTGGACCTCAATTTTGCATTTTTTTGGCCCTAAACAGCCCTGATCCAGTCCTAAAACCTTTCACCTGAAGATGTAGCTTGGTTTCAAGAGCCAGCGCCCAACTTTGTGCCTTTTAGGCCAGACACTGGCACAAATCTGTCACCAGAGACCTCCAGGAGAGGGGGGTCTCCAGGAGAACTGGGTCAGGAACCTGAGCGGGGTTTTCTGGACCCTCACCAGGAACCTGAACGGGGTTTGCTGGACCCTCAAAAGGAACCAGAACGGGGTTTTGTGGACCCTCAAAATCAGGTCAAGTCATGCTTAGAGGAGATTAGGAATGGACCCCCTTCTCCCACTCCATGAAATCCGCAGGGCTTTCCCAGGAAGCCGGGTTAGGTGGGGTTTTTAGGTGAGAACGCCTCCTCTGACCAAAGTTTATGTTTCCATCCCCTTTGTAAAATTGGAAAATAACTCCCAGGATCTAGGACAGACCCCCTGACATCCTGAGAGCCACCTCCACTGCCAAGGCACTGGTGACACCTCCGTTCACCCCGCTGGGATGGATGGAGGGCGTTTGTCCACTGGATTTTCACATCCCATCAGGAACTGGGCTGGCACTCCCCCTTCCAGTCCCAAATCTCTTAAAGATTAAATCCTTTTCCCAGCAACTCAGCTGAGGTCAGGACAGCAGATCCTCACCATGACCTCGACTCCTCTCCTGGGTTTGGGTGATCCCCTTTGTATCCCAACAGTTCCTTCTCCCCTCAGTGCCCGAGGGAAGCGGCACAGGAGCCGTGTCCTTCTTTTTCCCTTCAACAAAACTGTTCCGAGCAGAATTTCCCTTCCATCCACGCCGCCTCACTAAGGGACAGCCTGGATTTCTCAGGACTCTCATCTTTCCCTTTGTTTTGTTTCCCAGGGATTTCTCCTTCCCCTGTCTTAACTCCTGGAGTTGGGGCACGACAATTTCCTGCAGGCAGCTCCGGAGCCGTGCGACCTTTACAAAACGCCCCAGGGAGCACCTCCATTCCCAGCTCTGCTCTCTGAATTCCATTTCCTTGGAAGCAGAGGGGCTCCCGGTGCCAGCCAGCCCCACCTTTCCAAAGCCATGGCACTGAGAGGGTGCAAAATTCCTGCTGGAGTCACCAGAGCTCAGCAGCAATGCTTTGAGAAAAACCAATTTTTGTGGTTCCTCTATCCCTGCACGGCCTTACAACTCTTCCCAACCACGGTATCCAAGGAAAATCTGTCCCCATCCATGTGGGAAACACCTCTGTGCAGGGAAGGGCTGCGGGGAGCTCCATCCAAGGCATCATTCCAGCATCTGGAATGGCAAAAAGCGACCCCAAAGAGCCACCCCGGAGCATTCCCGACCCCCTCGAGCCTCTCCCGCCCTCCCGTTCCTCTTTTCCCGGCAGCTTTGCCAAGGACTCCCGTGGAAACCGGGGGGAATCGCGTTACAAAGGAGCCGTGAGTGGCGCTGACACCGCGATCTGCCAGAGCGTGAATCAGGCTCGCGTTATCAGCCAGCGGGACAGAATTCCAGGATCCAGCCGGGAGCAGCTCGGGGCTGCGGGGTTGTTTGGACAGGGCTTGGCACGATCCCCTCGGCTCCTATCCCGCTGCTGGGATCATTTCACTGTGGAGGAGCAGGAATCAAGGAAAAAAGGGGGAAAAAGGGGATTTTCTGGGGCCGGCCCGAGCTGGAGGATTGAAATCTTTCAGCATAAAATGCGTTCCTTCAAGATATTTGCTTTGCTTCCCATGGAGGGAAAGGGGTTTATTTGTGGGATTATCATCCACTAAAGCAGGAGGAATTTGAGAATTCCTGAAGTGGCATCTTGGCCTGGTGGCTTCAGGAGCCTCCAGGTTCAGCTGGATCCATGGAAAAGTCGCTTTTCCCTCCACACACCACCACAAAAAGCCGCTCTCCTCCAAATCCACCCAAACTTTCCAGGGCTTCTCCCCGCTCCAGCGCTCGCCCACATCCACCCTGCTCCAGCAGATCTTCCCCGCTTCCCTGCCAGCTTGGAGCAAGTTCTCGGGAGCAATCCAGCCAAAACAAGCCATTTCTGGGATATTTCTGGAAGGTCTGGGTTGGGATTTTTGCTCCCTTTGGACAGATGGAGCAGCAGCTCTGCCGAGGGGGAACTCGCTGCTCCGAGCTGGGGCAGAACAGTTGATTCCCAATAAAAATGTGGTGAATTCCCAGTTTGCAGAGGAAATGAAAATGTAAAGGTTTGGTCAGAGGAGGTTTTCACTTACAAATCCCATCTAACCTGGGTTTTGTGGGGTGGGAGAAGAGGGTCCATTCCCTCACATGGGCACAGGACATTCCCCACACACAGAGTCTAAAAAATGCCGAGTTTAGATGGATTCTGGGAATCTGGGCCAAGGTTGCATCCTCTGCTGCCTGGTTGTTTTATTCCTGATAAAAATCTCCCTCTCCCAAGCCCTCTTTTCCTACTGCCTGCCATGAGGATCGGGTGGGACACAGGGACCTGAAGCAACTCCTCGATTTTACAGCCAAACCCCAGGGCACTGCCCCAGTTTCTTTTACTTTTTCCAGATCTAAAGATGACTTGAGCCGTACAAAGCTGAGATGTTCATCCCACCCAAGCCTCTGGATGTCATCCCATGGGATTGACATGGGCATCGACCACAGGCAGCTGGAAAATCCCATTTTTCCACCTCCCCACATGGGCAAACCAGGCCCAGCCACCATCAGAAACACCAGCAGGGGAATCTTTGGGATTAGGATTTGTCTCTCTGGACAAATGGACACTTTATTCCCTGTCGGGGTGGGGAGACCCTGGCAGAGGTTTTCCAGAGAAGCTGTGGCTATCCCTGGATCCCTGGGAGTGTCCAAGGCCAGGCTGGACAGGGCTTGGAGCACCCTGGGCTAGTGGAAGTTGGAATTCCACCATGGAATTCCATTCCATGGAAGGTGGAATGGGATGAGCTTTAAGATCCCTCCCAATCCCAAACCATTCCAGGGTTCTATGGCTGCCCCACCTTTGGACTTCCTTGGGAGGGAAGGAGAGGAAGAGCCAACTCTTCATCCACACACAGGGATGGAGAATCCCAAAAAGGACAGGGATGGAGAATCCAAAAAGGACAGGGATGAAGAATCCCAAAAAGGACAGGGATGAAGAATCCCAAAAAGGACAGGGATGAAGGATCCCAAAAGGACAGGGATGAAGAATCCCAAAAAGGACAGGGATGAAGAATCCCAAAAAGGACAGGGATGAAGAATCCCAAAAAGGACAGGGATGAAGAATCCCAGAAAGGACAGGGATGAAGAATCCCAAAGGCAGAGCCCAAAGCACAGGTACCTCCCGGGAGTGTCTGTCATGGTGGCTGCCTGCCAACCCCTCCTCCTCCTCCTCCTCCTCCTCCTGATTTTCCAGCCGCCTGCGGCTCCGCGTTTCCAGGGGAGCATCTCCCGCCTCCCCCATTGTTCCCGGTCCCACCTGCTCCGGTCCCCCCGTGCCCCCCGGCGCCGGGAGCCAGCCCCGGCACGCGGGATGTTGTTTTTAGCGGCCTGACAGATGCCAAAACCCGAGCGCGGCGCTTGATGAACCCAAGGTCAGGAAGGAATTTTAACTCCACTTAATTGCTGGGAGGCACCTGGGATCCGAAACACACCCAGGCAGGCCGTGCAGAGGCAGCTCGGGAGGGAAAAGCTGCGGAGAAAATGAAGGGATTAACTCGATTTCTTATTTGGGTTGGGGTTTTATTTTGGTTTCTTTGGGGTTTTTTTTTTGGAAATCCCGCTTTCTGCCAAGTTTTCTTGGAGCAAACGTTTCTGTCCCGCTGCCAGCCCTGCCAGCCTCAAGGAGGCAAAATTCCTGAGTCAGATTTCACCAGGCAAAGCGAAGCTGCCTTCAAAATAACTCCACTGGGGGAAAAAAGGGTGGATTTTCTATCCTCTCCTCACTCTGACAGCGTTTCCTTGGGCTTCCAGTTCCTTCATTTTTAGTCCAAATAAAATCGGGAATCTCCAGGAATCTCCAGCAGCTGGGGGTTAGAGGGAGTCAGTGACAACCACGGGATTTGAGGTGCCAGTGTCCCAGGATTTGGGGTGTCACTGTGCCAGGATTTGGGGTTCCAGTGTCCAGGATTTGGGGTGCCAGTGTCCCAGGATTTGAGGTGTCACTATCCCAGGATTTGAGGTGTCACTGTTCCAGGATTTTGGGTGTCACTGTCCCAGGAATTGGGGTGTCACTGCTCCAGGAATTGGGGTGTCTCTGTCCCAGGATTTTGGGTGTCACAGTCACAGAATTTGAGGTGTCACTGTCTCAGGATTTGGGGTACCACTATCCCAGGATTTGAAGTGTCACAGTCCCAGGATTTGGGGTGCCACTGTCAGGATTTTGGGTGTCACTGTGCCAGGATTTGAGGTGTCACTGCTCCAGGAATTGGGGTGCCACTGTCCCAGGATTTGAAGTGTCACTGTCCCAGGATTTGGGGTGCCACTGTCAGGATTTTGGGTGTCACTGTGCCAAGATTTGGAGTGCCACTGCTCCAGGATTTGGGGTGCCACTGTCCCAGCTGGGGACCTGAATTCCTGCTGGGGGCTGCTTCCCAGGCTCATCCCACTGCTCCATCCCTCTCCCCACCCTGCTCTGGATGCAGCCACTGCCGGGGAATCCTCGCTGGGGTTTCCCATGGCAGCCGTGGCCCCCAGGCTCCCCCAGGCCCAGAGCCCTCTCCGTGCAGCCGCGGGATGCCGGGATCAGCGGCGGATCCCAGCCCGCTGCTCCTCGGCCGCCGCCTCTCGCGCTGCCCTCCCTTCCAAGAAAAATGGAAACAGGAGACAAAGGAACTTTCCTACGCCGCATCCAGGCCTGCCTGCTGCCAGAGGAGCATCGGGAGGTTGTCTGAACGTGCAGATCCCGACTGCTCCCAAGGAAAACCGGCAAGAGCCGGAGCACAGAGCAGGAGCTCCGGCTCAGCCCTTGGCAAAGCGCAGAGTTGGGATCGCGTCACCAGAAGGGGCTGAGGTGGGATTCTCCCCCCAGGAATATTTTTAGCAGCCCAGAATTCCCTCTGCTGCCTCTCCTTGTGCTGAGGTTTGCCCGGAGGGGCTCCTGGAGCTGCTGGGATGAGTCAGGCCTGGTGTTTGAGCTCATCAGGGCTTTGCCAGAAGGGAGAGGATTCCTGGGCTGGAATTCCCAGAGCAGCTGTGGCTGCCCCTGGATCCCTGGAAGTGTCCAAGGCCAGGCTGGACAGGGCTTGGAGCAGCCTGGGGCAGTGGAAGGTGTCCCTGCCATGGCAGGGGGTGGAACTGGATGAGCTTTGGGGTCTCTTCCAACCCAAATCATTCCATGATTCCACGTGAGATGGGATTTTTGGATTTGGCTTGGAGGGATCAAGAACAAGCTGGATCAGACTGAAATTGGTTTTCTGTCGAAGACACGACGGTCTCCAAATGGAGACCCCAGAAAACAGCAGAACAATCCCCCCAGGAGTGTCTGGGATGAGGAAGTTGCAGATCCCATCCCCAAACTGGTGTTTCCACTTTTCCATCACATCCCCATTGAACCCGAGCCACTGGTACTGGAAAATCCATTCCCAATTCCAATTATTTGGGGCTCCGAGCTGGAGCCCCATCCCAACATCCCCACCATGGATCTGAGCAAAGCTTTATCTCCAGGCAATGAAAGAGAAATTAATGAATTGCAGGAAATTAAAAACTCATGGGATTTGTCACCACTTCTACCCCACAACTTCCACACTTTGCTCAGCAGAACCAGGCAGGGACCATTCCTTGATCAACCTTTGGAAAATCCGACCTTCCTGGGAGGAATTCCAGTAAAATCTGACCTTTCCTCAAACACCCGTAAACCTCTTCCATTTTTATTTTTTCATTTTGCTTTAAGGTTCCCTGTTTTTATTGGGCCCCCAATGCCGAGCTATTCCTCATTTTTATTTTCCTGCCCTTTTTGTTTCCCTCCCCTTTTCCTGCCACCGAATCCGGCAGGGAACATCCCGGAGGAGGGGGAATTTTCCACCCTTTCTGGTAGCAAATTCCTTAGGTTGCATTTGAGCCTTTTGTGGCTTCAAAGGAACAGCTTGAGCTCCACGAGGCCCCGGATTGGCCAAGGAAACCTGAAACATCCCAGGATTCCTAAGGGGAGAAGAATTTTTAAAAGGTTACATCGTGGAAAAAAGAAAATCTGGAAACCTTGCGGAAGCCAGGAGGTTCCTTGGATGCTCCGGCAAAAAAAGGGCAGAGGAGGGGGAGGGAATGTCAAAATTCCCCCCTGGAAGCAAATTCCACCCGACAGAAGGAAAAGCATTTGATGTCCTGCAAAGCCAGAGTGGTGGAGAGCTTTTCCCCAGATCCATGTGGATAATTTTCCCTTTATTTTCTGGCACAGCATTCCAAAGCCACCCTGAGCTGTCCCAAAGCTGCCTAGGGGCTTCCAAACCCCATTTTCCTGGGAATATTTCCATTTCCCACTCACTTCCTCAAGGCCCTTTTAGCACAAATCCCTAAACTTTGGGATCAGACCTGGGGAGGGAATATCCCAAATTCCCTCCGCTGGGGTTTGGGAGCTTTGAGGCAAATCCTGAGCTTTGGGTTGGGAGGAGAATCCAGAGATCCACCCCATAGACAGGGATTCACTTTGGGAACACTCCAGGGAACATTTTCTGGATTCACTTTGGGAACAGACACTCCAGGGAACATTTTTATGGATTCACTTTGGGAACAGACACTCCAGGGAACATTTTTATGGATTCACTTTGGGAACAGACGCTCCAGGGAACATTTTCTGGATGGAGAATAAAACAATGCCACAGGAAGGTTAGGGATCCACCCTGCCCATCGTGAGGAGCTGGAATCTGCAACCTGCACTGGAATTTTTGGGGAAGGAAGGAGGGAAGCAAAGGAAGGGAGATGGGATTTTTGGGGCAAGGTTCTTCTCTGGGAGGGTGGGGAGAGGCTGGGATGGAATTCCCAGAGTAGCTGTGGCTGCCCCTGGATCCCTGGAAGTGTCCAAGGCCAGGCTGGACAGGGTTTGGAGCAGCCTGAGATAGGAGAAGGTGTCCCATGGAATGAGATGAGCTCTAAGCTCCCTCCCACTCCAAACCATTCCATGATTTGGAATTAATTCCATCATTTATTGACAGCTCCGATGGAAAGCCAGCACTGGTTCATTCCCCCTGTGCTTTATCAGAGGTGGGAGCTGCCCCAGCATCCCCCAGACAGGAAAATTTCCCTTCCCTGCTCCTCCTGCAAGGACAAGGAGGAAAGGAAAAGCTTTTCCCAAACTCTCAGCTGCTTTTCCAGCACTTCCCAGTGAGGTCACCAAGGCCAGCAGGAGGTTCCGGAGGGGCAGAATTCCAGGATTCCAAATCCCAGGGGGAGGGACTGACCCAATTTTCCAGGGAAATCCCATCCCTGGATTTTTGTTCAGCTGAAGGAGGAGAGAAGGATTCCCCTTCTTGGGCCTGGCTTTGTTCAAATCCCCTCCCAAAAAAGAGATTTGGGCAAAATTGGATCTTATGGAAAATGTGGGGTTGGAAACAAAACTTGTCCACAATGGGTTTGATCTTTTTCTGTTTATAAAGAATCAGGGAATAAAGGTTGGAAAATCCTCCAGGATCGAGTCCAACATTCCCCAGCACTGCCCACGTCCCCAAGTGCCACAAATCCCTGCAGGAATGGGGACTGGACAGCCCTTTCCAGGATTTCCCTAATATTCAATCTAAGAAGAATTTTTGCCACTTGGTTGGGGAATAAAATAAAATAAAATAAAAAAAAATAAAATAAAACAAAACAAAACAAAACAAAACAAAACAAAACAAAATAAAATAAAATAAAATAAAATAAAATAAAATAAAATAAAATAAAATAAAATAAAATGGAAACAAAATTAAGAATAGAGTAATAAACATTGAAATAACAAAATTAAAAATAAAAAATAAAATTCATTAAAAAGAGAAATGACATCAAAAGAACAATGAAATAGAAAGCAAAATTTTAAAAATTAATGAAATAAAAAGGAATAAATAAAAGTTAAATAAAAGAAGAAAATAAAAAGACAAAAATACAAATAAAATGAAAAAGAATAAACAAAGGAAATAAAAAGTAAAATAGAATTAAAATCAGGATCAGATAAAAAATGGAAATGAAAAATAAAATAGAAATAAAAACATAAAGGAAACCCGGATCTGTTTTTCCCATCGCTGTTTTCCGTGGATGAGCCTCTGGAAGCTGAGCAGACAGAAACACCTGGATCACTCACTCATTTTTCAGTGAAGTTTGTGTTTTGATTTTTTTAAAGCGTTTTTTAAAGCTGAATTTCAGCGCTGAAAGAAGGAAGGAGCAGAGCTGGGGGGATGCCTGGACCCCATGCTGGGCCTGAGCACGGATCCTCGGGAAAAGGACGGGAGCTTTGGAAGGGGAGGTTTGGGAAGGGGAGGTTTGGGAAGGGGAGGTTTGGGAAGGGGATCTTTGGGAAGGGGAGGTTGGGAAGGGGAGGTTGGGAAGGGGAGGTTGGGAACGGGAGGTTTGGGAAGGGGATTTTGGGAAGGGGAGGTTTGGGGAGGTTTGGGAAGGGGAGGTTTGGGAAGTGGAGGTTTGGGAAGTGGAGGTTTGGGAAGTGGAGGTTTGGGAAGTGGAGGTGTGGGAAGGTTTGGGAAGGGGAGCTTTGGGAAGGGGAGGGTTGGGAAGGGGAAATTTGGGAGGGGGAGCTTTGGGAAGGGGAGGTTTGGGGAGGGTTGGGAAGGGGAGGTTTGGGGAGGTTTGGGAAGGGGAGGGTTGGCAAGGGGAGGTTTGAGAAGGGGAGCTTTGGGAAGGGGAGGTTTGGGGAGGTTTGGGAAGGGGAGGGTTGGCAAGGGGAGGGTTGGGAAGGGGAGGTTTGGGAAGGGGAGGTTTGGGAAGGGGAGGTTTGGGAAGGGAAGGGGAGGTTTGGGAAGGGGAGGGTTGGGAAGGGGAGGTTTGGGGAGGTTTGGGAAGGGAAGGGGAGCTTTGGGAAGGGGAGGGTTGGGAAGGGGAGGTTTCCCAGCCGGGATTTTGGGAATGAAGCCAGGGCGGCTCCTGGAGGGGAGCTCAGGTGCATCGGAGCGGGAGCACGGGGATGTGGGATTGTTCAGAGGCTTGGAGCTGTGTTCAAAGACCTTTCAGGATTCATTAACGGGAAAGAAGCAGGAAAATGGATTTGGACATTTATTATTTTGTCTAAATCTGTGTCTTGGCTTAGCTGGACTAAAACCCCGGGGTTTCTTTGGGATTGTTGGTGTCCTCCAGGGCAGAGATTGTCCCTCCCTGGGACAACCCATGCTGGGACCATCCTGCCCGCATTCCCTGCTCACTGCACAGCACCTGAGCAGATCCCTCCATCCATCCCCAGGTTTTCCATGGATCAGGCGCTCCTGACAAAGCTCAGCTCGGTCCTAGGAGGAGCAGAGCTCAGGGGGGACACGGGGATGAAGGATAAGGGACACCACAGAGAATTTGGGATCATCACACCTGGCACAACACCAGCAAACTTGGATTTAAATCTGATTAACTCTGATTAAACTCTGATTACACTCTGATTAATTTTATCTCTCCTTTTTCTGGCAGTCCCAGAGCCACAGCCACGAGGTTTTTAAGGCAATGTGGAGCATTGAACTGGGGATTGCTGGAATGCTGGCACCGGGAATGACCGGGAGACAGAGCAGGAGATCAGAGATAAGGACCAGGCTCCCGCCCAGCATCCTCACACAATAAAGAGTTTTATTCCACCACTCCCGGGACCGGTGTGCGCTAATTTAACCCAATTCGAGCTGCATTGCAGCAGATTGAATTAATGACTCCACTGAGGGCGAGGCAGATTTTATCCAGGGCTTGGGAAACCTCCTTTGCTGCAAAAAATGCACCGGATTGGGAATAACCTGCAGAGGGAGCGGCAGCGTCAGGGAGAGCCGCGGTTCTGTGCAGGTTTGCAGGATGGAGGCACGGCAGGACCGGCACCACGCCGGGATACCCGCGGGCTTTGCTCTCCTGGGGGAAATCTCACTTTATTCCAGCTCCAGGGGAAGATTCCCAGCTGGAAAAGAGGCTGGAAGGTGCCCGGGGGTCCTCCTGAGGAAGCTGCCCGGGGGTCTCCCGGCCCCCCGGGAAATGTCACCCCCACAGCTCCCGGCTCTGCCTCGGGATCTTCCCCATCCCCTGCGGTTCCCAGTCTGGAATGGTTCGTGTTTCCCTGGAAATGTCAACCTGGGCCACCTGCTCCAGGTGGAGGTGTCCCTGCTCCCTGCAGGACCAGAGGAGCTTTGGAGTTCCCTCCCATCCCAAACTTCCCGTGATTCCACGACTTGATAACGCTGGAAATTCCGATAATTCCCTGGAATTGTTGGACACAACCAGTGCCCAGCCCAGCCCCAGAGTTTTGTCCCCAAGAAAGGGACACGTGTGCCTGATGGCCACAATCGCAAAGCAGGGATGGATAAAGAATAAAAAGGGGAATGGAATCTGGATTCCTTCCAGGCTCCCGGCGGATCCTGGGGTGCAGGACACATCTCCTGCGTGTCCCTCAGCCTGCCCAGCCCCTGCAGGGCCAGCGCTGCCTCTCCTCAGCCACATCCCTGCCCCAGCCCAGCCCCGGAGCCTTTCCCATGGCCCCGGAGCCCCGGAGAGGGAATCACTGCAAAGCCAACACTGCCCTGGAGAGCGTGGAAAGGGAGGGAGAGAGGGAAACACTCACAATTCCAGCGCCAGGGAAGACAATGAGACACAACAAAGCTTTGTTTGGGAGGGGGATTCCTTCAGGGGAGAGGGGAGAGGGCTGGACAGGGAGTGGGGGGGATTTCAGTCCAATCCAGCTCTCCAATAATTCTCTGGAAGCCAAACAATTTTTCACATCCAACGTTTGCGTTTTGGTGCGGAGGAGAGCCCGTCCAGACAAAGTCCTGGAGCAGCTGATCCCGAGGGCTGGGAGCTGAACTGGGAACAGCAAAACGTCCCGAGACAGGGAAACCTTCCTGCCTCATCCAGAGGGATTTCCCTTGGGAATTTTAAGGAGGCACCAGTGAAATCCCGAGCCCTGTCCCTCCCCTGGGGACACAGAGGCTGCTCAGACACATCCAGGAGAGGCTGGAATTTGCATCCTCTCGTGCCCCATGTCCTGGGGACTCCCAGATCCCACAGCCACCCCTTTTAGGACATTCCAGGTGCCTTTCCATGGTTATTCCACCCCTTTTAGGACATTCCAGGTGCCTTTCCATGGTTATTCCACCCCTTTTAGGACATTCCAGGTGCCTTTCCATGGTTATTCCACCCCTTTTAGGACATTCCAGGTGCCTTTCCATGGTTATTCCACCCCTTTTGGGACATTCCAGGTGCCTTTCCATGGTTATTCCACCCCTTTTAGGACATTCCAGGTGCCTTTCCATGGTTATTCCACCCCTTTTAGGACATTCCAGGTGCCTTTCCATGGTTATTCCACCCCTTTCAGGACATTCCAGGTGCTTCTCCATGGTTATTCCACCCCTTTTAGGACATTCCAGGTGCCTTTCCATGGTTATTCCACCCCTTTTAGGACATTCCAGGTGCCTTTCCATGGTTATTCCACCCCTTTTAGGACATTCCAGGTGCCTTTCCATGGTTATTCCACCCCTTTTAGGACATTCCAGGTGCCTTTCCATGGTTATTCCACCCCTTTTAGGACATTCCAGGTGCCTTTCCATGGTTATTCCACCCCTTTTAGGACATTCCAGGTGCCTTTCCATGGTTATTCCACCCCTTTTAGGACATTCCAGGTGCCTTTCCATGGTTATTCCACCCCTTTCAGGACATTCCAGGTGCCTTTCCATGGTTATTCCACCCCTTTTAGGACATTCCAGGTGCCTTTCCATGGTTATTCCACCCCTTTTAGGACATTCCAGGTGCCTTTCCATGGTTATTCCACCCCTTTCAGGACATTCCAGGTGCCTTTCCATGGTTATTCCACCCCTTTTAGGACATTCCAGGTGCCTTTCCATGGTTATTCCACCCCTTTCAGGACATTCCAGGTGCCTTTCCATGGTTATTCCACCCCTTTTAGGACATTCCAGGTGCCTTTCCATGGTTATTCCACCCCTTTTGGGACATTCCAGGTGCCTTTCCATGGTTATTCCACCCCTTTTAGGACATTCCAGGTGCCTTTCCATGGTTATTCCACCCCTTTCAGGACATTCCAGGTGCCTTTCCATGGTTATTCCACCCCTTTTAGGACATTCCAGGTGCCTTTCCATGGTTATTCTGGGATGATCAGCTCAGGTTTGGCGCCTGCCTCAGCTGCCTGAGGTGAGGCAGGTGAATCCACGCTTCACCTGCCAAGGAGTTTCCACCGGGAGCAGAGAGAGGCTGAGCCAGAGAATTCCCCACTGTGACAGCAACAAAAAAAAAAACCCCTCTGGAGTGCACTGACCTCGCAGTGAACTCCACAGGGAGAAAAAACATTCCAGGAGCTGGGAGCTGCTGCTCCCGGAGCCATCCCTGCGAGGTGGAGCTGTCAGACCTCACCTGGCAGCAGCCACAGCCCTGGCACAGGCACCAAACCCTGCCCTGGCCCAGCCTGGAGAGCCCTGGGATGGGAGGATGGAGCTGCCAGGGAGAGGAGCCAAAAAAAGGAGCAGGAATTCTGCAGGGAGGGGCCACAAGTGGTGTTTGGGGTGGCCAAACCAGCAGGGCTTCTCCTCAGATTTTGGGGAATTTGTGCCTGGATCCTGGAAGAGCTGCCCCTGTCACCACCTCACCCCTCCTGGTTTTCCCTCCACCCTCACCCTGGTGCATTTTTAATTCATTTTTGGCAACAAATTCCCAGCTTTTTTTTTTTTTTTTTTTTTTTGTACCAGTAAATACTGCTGTGTTGGAGAGAATTCCCAACTCAGCAGGAGAGAATTCCCAGTTCAGCAGGATTTCGTGGAGCTCAAGAACAAATTCACTTTTCTTCCTTTATAATTTTTTTTAATATGAATAGAAATCTTTCTCCCTGTTGCTGCTCTCCTTCTAATTCCTAATTGGACAAGGCAGGCTCTTTCCTATTTCCAGTAGGGCTGTGCAAAATGATGAGATCCATTAAATTTCCAAGGGAAAAAAAAAGGAAAAAAAGCCTCCAAGCCTTCTCTGCTGATTTCCAAAGCCTCCCGTGGAGCACACGTGCTCTGGGCAGGGTAATTCTGTTTGGGGTAATTCACTTGTGCTAATTTCCTGGAAGTCTTGCAGGATACATGACTCCGTTTTGGGGTGTTTTTCCACATAAATTTGGGATTAATTTCCCTTGGAGAAATATTTAAGTGTAAAATATCTCCAGAGACAGCAGAGATTTTTTTTTTTTTTGGATTGCAGGAACAAGGTGGCCTGGTGGAAGGTGGAATTGGAATAAACCAATTTTAACCAAATTCCAACCCAAACCATTCCATGACTCTGTGGGTCGAATCCTGGGCTCGTTCATTGCTGTGTTTTGGAGCTAACAGGGAGCTGTTATCCCAAAAAACAACAGTCCCAGGTTTCCCCAAAGTCCTGAGTGCTTGGAATTGTGATTCCAGTTAATCTGGGTGACTTCATTCCCATAAATTGCCCCAAACTGAAAAATGAGGATTCTGTGAATCCCCCGAGGGCTGTGAGAAGGTTGAAGGGTGGATATCAGATATTCAGGATGGGTTCATTGGGGATATTTGGATAAATGCTCCAAATGGGGAAAGCTGAGGAGGAGGAGGAGGCAGCTCTGGAGTGCCCAGGGAAGGAACAGCTCAGAGCGAGCTGCAGGGCAGGAGCACAAAAATTCAGCCCCCAAACCCAAATGTGCCCTGGGAAGGGAAATCCCTAATTCCAGCCAGGAGAGAGCCTTAATTCCAACCAGGGGATATCCCTAATTCCAGTCAGGAGAGACCTTTAATTGCAATCAGAGAAGATCTTTAATTCCAAACAGATGAGATCCCTAATTCCAACCAGAGGAGATCCCTAATTCCAATGAGGGAAAATCCTTAATTCCAACCACGGAAAATCCTTAATTCCCACCAGGAGAAATCCTTAATTCTAATCAGGAGAGATCCCTAATTCCAACCAGGGGAGATCTCTAATTCCAGCCAGGGGAGATCAGGGGAGATCCCGTAATTCCAGTGAGGAGAGATCCTTAATTCCAGTGGGGGAAGATTCTGTAATTCCAGCCAGGGGAGATCCCTAATTCCAACCAAGGGAGATCAGGGAAGATCCTGTAATTCCAGCCAGGGAAGAGTCTTAATTTCAACCAGGGGAGATCCTTAGTTCCAGTCAGGGGAGATCCCTGATTCCAGCCAGGGGAGATCCCTGGTTCCAACCAGGGGAAATCCTTAATTCCAGCCAAGGGAGATCCCTAATTCCAGCCAGGGGAGATCCCTAATTCCAGCCAGGGGAGATCCCCAATTCCAGTCAGGGCACATCCCTAATTCCAGCCCCACAGCTGGGCCCTGGTGCAGCAGGGATTGGGATGGATCCCGGGAGCAGCAGCCTCCCCTCCCGCCAGAGCAGCTCCTCACACTTCACATCCCTCTGCTTTTCCTGCTCGGATCCTTTTCCTCCGGTAACCCCAGCAGGGCAATCCCTCCCCTCTGGGGTTTTTGGGATGAGCAGCTGCCCTGCAAACCCTCTGGAATTGGCTTTCACCTCCAGGTGGAGCAGGGCTGCTGTGGCAGCTCAGTCCTGCTGTCCCTCCCTGATCCCACACTGGGAAAATCCCACCCCTGCATCCCAAATGTCACCTCTGGATGTCACCTCTGGAGCCACCGGGACAGAGGCCGAGAGGTCCTTGAACCTCGGGGCCCATCACCATCCTGGGATGTCCTGCAAGGGGCTGGATTTTGGGATTTCCCAGTGCCAGGAAGGGATGCAGGTCTGGAGCACCTTTCCCACGGCAGCAGGAGGATTTGGGGTTTTCCTTGAGAAATCCTCTCGTTCCAGGGTGGATTTCCACGCTCCGAGAGGATTGGGAAGCTGCTCCAAGCCAGGAAGGGAAAACTGCAATCCAGGGAGGAGGGGAGGGAAACCTGGATCCAGAGCCACCCTCCTCACTTACAGGAAGGCAGCCAGGAGGGCGCAGTGTGGAAATGAACTTCCCAAAATAACGGGAATTTAACACCAAGCAAAACACCCGGCCGCAGACGGCCTTAATCACTGCGAAGTGAGGGAAGGTCATTAAATAAACAGCACAAGCCGAAGTGGTGATTTTGGGGATAGATCCAGCTATCAGCTCTTCGGGAGAGCAAATAAACCTCGGGAATTGCACAGCACGGAGGTCCCTGGAGCGCTGAGACAAAGGGAAAATCCCAAACCCGAGCCTGTGCTGACACACGAGCTCCACAAAGGCTCTTTCACAGGGCTGGGAAGGGAATGGGGATTTCCACGGCACTTTATGGGCATTTTTCTTCCCTGATTCCTTATTTTTCTGCACCGTGGTCCCAATTCCACCATAAAAAAAAATGTTCATGTGGATTGTGGTTGGTGGAACCGTCCCTGGCCAAGAGCAGCTCCTGGGCTGCTGCATCCCTAAAATTGTGATTCCCGGTGGCTTGGCTGCTCTGGTGACCTCCTCAACCTTTTCCAACCCTGTGGTAAAACCCGGGATGTCATTTTTTATCCTCCTCCTCCTGTTTTCCTTCCTATCCAGCTTTGTTTTCCAGACAGACAATCCCGGGATCAGGGCTCACTGAGGAATTTCTTGTTCCTTTTGCCAGCACAGGGAGATCTGTGCAAAAAGGGCACAAAAAGTTCAGCTTTTCCAGAAATCCAGTATCCTGGGAGTGCCTGATTGCCATGGTGGGATCCTTACACTGGGCTTGGTGGGAGTTCTGCAGGTGGAAATTGTCCCTGAAATTTGTGGGATCATGAAACGGGAATTCACCCAGTGCTTTCGACCTCGAGTCCCTCCCCTGCCTCCTGGATGGAGAATTTCACTGGTTTTATGGGAATAAATCTGGGTAAAACCTTTGGAATGATCTTTTCTGTCACACCTGCATTTTGCAAAGCAGGAGAGGGATTTTCCTGAGCAAGCAAAGATCCTTTACAGGGATTTAGGAGCGGGAATGACGCAGAATTGCTGTGGAGCCTCTGGAGAGAGGATTTTCATGGAACAACCACTTGGAATAAATCATCCTCTTGGAATCACAGCTCTGCGCCACAGAGATGCCCAGATGCCAACGCACACACTCAGCAGAAATAAAGAAATAAAGAAATAAAGAAATCCAAACCAGAGGTAAAAATCCCGGGGAAAAAAAATCCCCCCCAAATCCAACAGGGATGTGAATCCACCTCTGGAGCTGCTTTTGGAAGGATTCCCTGGAGCTCCCCATGCCAGCAAAAGCTCTGCTGGGCCCTCCTGATTTTCCTGAGTCATCAGGCGGTCAAGCAAACATCAGGCCCAGGATTCCTGCCCAGCTCCAGATCCCGATAAAGCCGCTTGTTCCACACAGGAATCAACCCCGGCGCAGACAAATCCCCGCTCCCCAAACAGCCCCGATGATTAGCCCTGATTAATGGCGCTGCCAGAGGCTCATTCATCACCAGTAACTCACAACATCTTTTTCCACACGAGTTCCAGCTCCCCAGGAGCTGCAAAGGGAAATGGTTCTTTATGGTTCTTTTCCGTGGCTTTCGCCGCCTGTTCCCAAACACATCCCGGGTTTGGGGATTTTTTTAGGGATCTGCCCAGATCCAAAACCTCTGCACAGCACAGGATCCTCCATTAACCACCATCCCTCTGCCATGTTTTCTTAAAATCGTGGAATAAATTGGAATGGCCCTCTAAGGCTGAGTCCAACTCATCATTCCCTCAGGGTTGCCAAGGCCACCACCGACCATGTCCCCAAGTGCCACATCCACACGGTTCTCAAATCCTTCAGGGGTTGGGATTCCACCACTTCCAGTGTTGGACAACCCTTTCCAGGCAGAGATTTTCCCTAAAATCCAACTTAACCCCCCCTGGCACACTTTGAGGCTGTTGGAGCACCCCTTACTTGGAGGGTGCTCAGTGTTGCTCAACTTCTACAAAGATTTTGTTACCCCCACCCTGCCCCCCCAAGTTTGTTTTTCCTGCAGGAAAGAGCTGCCACAAAATCCTGGATTTGGAAACCAGGCAGTCTGGGATGCTGGATTGGGAATGATACAGCACAAGGAAGAATTGGGTCGGATTCTGGGCTGCAAACACATCCTCCCACCCCAAAAACACGGAGAGGGTCCCACACATGGGACACTGAGCTCGGCTCTCTGCTGGAGCACCCAGGAAAACACAGAAACAGCGTCACATATCCAACCCCACGGCCAACATTCCACCCGAGACATTCCCTGCTTCCCAAAGGCGGGATCCGAGCCCTGGGTTTCACAGGTTCCTGCTGAGGAGTGGTTTGGAAGGCACAGGATAATTTGGGCTCTCCCTATAAAAGGCACCACATCCTTTTATAAGATCACATCCTTTTAAAGAACACACAACCCAGCAGATCCATGGGGAAAGCTCCATCCTTACGGAATCAGGGAGCAGCCAGGGGGGCTGAGAGCAACCAGAGCCTCACAGGCAAAGTCCAGGCACGAGACCAGAACATGAAAAGCATTCTTGACTTTGTCATCTGATTTACCAATCCAGGAAAAAATCAGGAGCTGCTCCCTTACCTTGCTTGGCCTGATCTACGTTCTGGTGGTAATCAGAGCTGTCCAGGATGGCCTTGGTGTTAATCCAGGCTCCTGCTCCAGTCCCAGCCCCTCATCTGCCCCTGGACACCTTTGGGATGAATAAAAAAAAAAATTAAGTCTTTTTTTTTAGCAAATAAAAGATCTGTGTTGCTGCTCCTCTGTTTTCCCGTTTTTCTCTTTGTCCAGGGATGTCAGCAATGGGACAGCACCAAGGCAAAGCACCTGAGGAATGTGAGGAGAAAAAGCTGCAAGGCAGAGCAAAAATCCCTTGGGACAGTGGAACTGATCCCTGTCCTCCAGGGTTTCCCAGGAAATTACACATCTGGGATGATGCTGTGGATGGAATTAAGGCTCCTCAGGGCCCCCCAAATTCCAGTTCTTTCCCCAAACACTTCCCACTGTTCCAGCCCCCAGCCAGGGCCGTGGGAGGAGTGATTCCTCCAGACCCATGGAGCCCCAAACCATCCTCCCTGAGCTTCGTGTGGGCATTTCCCAGAGATCAGCCAGCCCTGAACCTCAGGAAAGGCAGGAATTCTCACTAATTCCTCCTCCGTTCCTCTCCAAACCCAAGAGGTGGAGGCACAGGCTGGGTGTCCCCTGTCCCCAGCGTCCCACGGAAGGTCTGTCCCTGCTCCCAGCTCCCAGTGCAGCTTTCCATGGATCAGTTTTCCATGGATCAGCTTTCCATGGATCAGCTTTCCATGGATCAGCTGCCCCTGGAGCCACAGGGATCTGCCACCCCTCCTCTGCCCTCGCCTCCTGTCACTGCAGATAGGAAAAAATCTCCAGTCATCCAAAAGCGGATTCCAGCGGGCCCTCCAGGTAATTCCTCAACCTTGAGACAGCCCTGGAGAGCCCTCATCCCTCCTTAATCCCCCAAAAACATCCTCGGGAATGGCAAGCTGCCTTCCCCCCTGCCTGCCCCTTGCCCCGGAGCCTGCTCATTCCCTGCTCATTGGGACAGGCTGGAATCCCGAGGCTCTTCCAGGAGTTTAATTCCAGGTCAGCGAGCCCATGAGGAGTACCTGTGTGGAAGGATTGGCACATGCCATTCCCGTGGATGTGGCCACAGGGCTCTTCCCAGCTGTCCTTGGGTCATTCCTGCACCCCTGGGTGCTGCCCCAGCTCATCCCAGCTCATCCCAGCTCATCCCAGCTCATCCCAGCACTGGGAGCCTCTGGAAAGGAGCCCAGTCAGGGGCTCTGCCCTCCTCTCCCCACCAATCCACATTTATCTGCTAACAGCAACTTGGGCCAGTGGAAATTGTCCCTTTCCGTGGCAGGGGATGGGATGGGATGAGATTTAAGGTCCCTTCCAGCCCAAACCATTCCAAATTGGATTCTCCAACAGTTTATTTATGAAGTTTATAAATACATTCTGTGGGTTTACATTTATATTTTACACGAGGCATCAGCCAGGAAGGGAGAAGTGATGAAACCACCCAATGGATCACAGAATTAAGACTCCTAGAGTTAGGATCATCACAATGGAGAAATTTTTGCACACAGAGGTTGGAAACTGAACTGTAGGAGGGTTTTTAAATTCCCCTTTTTTAATGATCAATCCACATAAATTATGTGAAGGAAGCACCTCTTAAAAAATGGATACAGCGGTGGGTTTAGGGATTACAGTGCTGAAAAAAAGGATCACAGGATGCAAGGAAAGGGAAACTGGGCACCATCCCCTCAGGAATGTCCTTAGCTCTGCAGAAGAGTCTCTGGAACAAGTGCAAGTGTCCCTGGAAATGTCCCTTTTCCCATTAAAACTCACAGAGGAGGATCCAGGGTTAATTGGATTCAGGTTTCTCCTCCCAAAGCCTTTTTGGTGATCACCACCCCCAGGGTCCCCAGCTTTAACTGTGCAGGTTTCTCCTGCTTTTCCTCCATCCCTTCAGGATTTTCCTCTTTGTTCCTGTTAATACCATGCACGTTCCTCCCAGGGCTGGATCCTCCAGGGCTGGATCCATCCTTTGGTAGGAATAAACCAAAACAAAGGAACCTGCCCAGTTTGTTTGCACCCAATCCCAAGGAAAAAAAAAAAACAAACCAAAACAAAGCAGGTCCTACAAAACTGAAGGAGGAGAGCAAACATGACCCCAGCAGCTCCCACGGCCTCCAGCCAGGCTGGAAACACTGATGGCAATAATTGCCTGGAGCCTCCCAAAAAGCTCTGGCCACGGATTTTCCAAATGCTGGAAGACCCATATTTGTGAGTAACCACCAGCAGCCCTTCCTGAGCAAACACTCCACAGTGACATCATTCCACGCTGGCACCATCCTGAGAGAGAAACCACAGCATTCCTGGAGCCCCAGCACAACCTCGGCACAGGGAATGCCTGATCCCAGAGTGGGATTTATCCCTGCCTTCCTCTGAGCCACTTTCCACCGCACTGTCTGTCCAAAAATGCTCTTTTGTTGTTTATTTATTAAAGGTTCTCCCAGTGGCTTCACTGATGACCGAAGGAAGGAGGGAAGGAGGCTGGGATTGGGCATCCCTGGGATCTGCCACTGAGTCTGGCCTAACTAAACCCATCTGCCTGATCTGCTGCCAGAAATCTGGGACAGCGTTGGGGTGGCAGGATGCAGACCAGGCTTTGTGTTCTAAACCAAAGTCATCCACAAATAATAACAAAAAAAAGAGAAGAGACATTCCTTAATTTTCCAGCAGTGACATGGGATGGAGGGATGGGGCTGTTTTGGGTGACTGGCAAAGCTCCATTTGTTGGCACAAAAGGAAAGGCCCCCGGGCCTGTCTGGAAGAACCAACGGGAACTGGAAGAAAACCATGGACCTATTGGCGATTGATGAGAGACGGGAAGACTGATTCGGTGATCAGAATTCGATTTTACTCAGGTTTTCCAAAAGCTTATATACTATTTCAGACAGGTTAATCATTTCTACTACAATAATCAGGTTAAAAATCACACAGAAAACTCATGCATTTTACAACAACTCTTTGCTTGCAGAAGTTGATTGAATCTTCTCTCTTCCCGTAAGCAGGTGTAATCCCATCTCCTGTAATTTTCACAGTTCTGTTTATTCCTGCCATGGCATCTTGGTTATCAAACCAGATATGCTAATCAAGTCTGTTTGACTCTCTGTCTTGTGTATTCCCAGATCTCCCCCTTCTGTATTAACCAAGAATACCCTCTTGATGGCTTTATTAACTAATCTCTGCACACATTGAAGCAAGCAAGGTATCATAACTAATACAATTATTATTAAAATCATTACATGCATTCCTATCCTAAGAAAATCTTTTAGCCAGGGTGTCAAACCCCAGCCACTAAACAAGTTATCTAGCCAAGATCCAGATTCTACCTTTAGTTTAAACACACTGTAAAATATAAGGAATAATTATAACAATACATAATATAATGTCTAATACAAGAAAGCTTATTTTAACTAAATTTCTAATTTATTTATGGAGTCTTTAGCTTCTTAGGAGTTTATTCAGCTGTTCAAAACTATCATCTGTTTGCAGGTTTTACACTTTCTTATAGGGCTGAGGCTTCACGATTTTGCAACATAAACTGAATCTGTTACTAGATTAAAAGGAAGAGAAAAATTTTTGAAAAGCTCTGACAGCAGTAGCAAGTTGAATAATTTGACGGGATTTAAGTCTGTCATTGAACAATTTAAGAAACTAAAAACATACAAGGCTTTGCATAATCTTTCAGCAGGAGTATCCTCGGCTCCCCCTTTTTGTTGTAACAGAAGACGTTTGAGAGAGCAATGGGCTCGTTCTATAATTGATTGTCTTGTGGGTGAGTGAGCTATGCCCCTTTTGTGGGTGATACCCCATAATGAGAAGAAGTTTGCAACTCTACGGGAAATATATGCGGGTCCATTATCTGTCTTAATCTGTTGCGGAATTCCTAAGGTGGCAAAGGCAGCAGCGAAATGACGGCAGGCGTCTTTCCCTGTCTCTCCCGTGTGAGCTGAGGCAAACAGAGCACCTGAAAAGGTATCAATAGAAGCATGCACGAATTTCAAGCGGCCGAATTCAGGAATGTGTGTCACATCTGTCTGCCAAATTTGTAGGCTCTGTAGACCTCTTGGGTTGACCCCTGTGTTCACATTAGGAAGTGTGCAACGCTGACAGTCAGGGCATATAGAAATGATATTAGAGGCTTGTGCTGGAGTTAATTTAAAAAGTCTTACCAAAGCCCCAGCATTTTGGTGAAAAAGGAGTGACTCAGTTTAGCTTGCTCTATTTTGTTAGGCAAAACATGCTGCACTGATAAGGTTAACAAATCTGCTTGGGCATTACCTTCAGTGAGAAAACCCGGTAGATTGGAATGTGACCTGATATGCATCACAAAGTAAGGAGCCGTCCTCTGGTCTAACAGAGAGACCAGCAGTTTTAACCAGGAAAAAAGAATGTCATTTTTAACATTTTTCAAAACAGAATTCTCTGCTCTCTGTACAATACCTGAAACATATGCAGAGTCAGTAATCAGATTAAAAGGTGTGCTGAATTTCTGAAACACTCTGACAACAGCAGCTAATTCCACTATTTGTGGAGACCCTTCAACCACAGCAATATCAGATTGCCAAATTCCAGTTTCAGGGTCCCTCCATACAATCACTGATTTACGGGTTTTCCCAGACCCATCTGTGAATATTGTCATAGCTTGCAAGGGAGTCTCACTTCTCTTTGGCTTGGGGATTAAATTAAAAGACGAACTTAATAATTTGTGTTTAGGCGGATGGATAGATATCTGCCCTGGGTAATTTGTTAAAGCAATTTGCAATTTTTCAGACATCTGTAGCAACCAATTCAAATAAAACATTGTGAGAGGTAGATAGATAATATCAAAATCTTTCCCAGCCAAAGAGGTCAGTCTTTGCCGAGCCTTGACAATCAACATGGCCATAAGTTCATCTTGCATGGAAATAGTCTTGGGCATATTATTAGGCAAAAAGACCCATTCGATAATTAGAAGAGGATCTGGTTTTTCTGAGTCCCACTGAAATATTAATGCATAAGGCTGTTTATTAGGATTCAGAATAATTAGCCACAAAGGCAACTCTGGAGCCCACCTAGCTGATTGCCTTTGAGAGATAGCATCAGCTACTTTTTGAAGCGCAATTTGTGCTTCTTTGTTTAAGTGTCTGGGTGATAAGAGGTTAGGCTCTCCTCCCAGGAGGGCAAACAATGGCTCTAAATCTGCATTTGAAATCCCAAGCAAGGGACGGACCCAATTTATTGTTCCTAGCAACTTCTGTGCATCATGTAAAGTTTTGATTTCAGTTGAGATTTGCAAGGGTTGTGCAGAAATAGAATGCATGCTTATTCGCCAGCCCAAATATTTCCAGGGAGATGTCTTTTGAACCTTTTCAGAAGCAATGGTGAGGCCTGCTGAGGTAACAGCTTGGCAGACAGCCTGCACTGCTTCCTCCATATGACCCACGGTTTCTGCAGAAATAAGAATGTCATCCATATAATGATAAAAGAGAACATCAGGCATTTGTTCCCGTATCGGGCTCAGGGTTTTTGCCACGTACCACTGACACAAAATTGGGCTATTTCGCATTCCTTGGGGAAGTGATAACCAATGATATCGATTTAGAGGTGCCTGCATATTAATGCTCGGCACAGAAAAGCTAAATTTGGGTGCATCATCTCGATGCAGAGGAATGTCAAAAAAACAATCCTTTAAATCAATTACTGTTAAATGCCAATTTCTAGGAATCATAGAAGGGGAAGGGAGGCCTGGCTGTAGGGGCCCCATTCCCTCAATTACCTCGTTTATTTTCCTCAAGTCATGCAATAGCCTCCACCCCCCAGACCGCTTTTTGATTACAAACACCGGTGAATTCCAAGGGCTATTAGATGGGACTATGTGTCCCTTTTCCAGCTGTACCTTTACAAGTTCTTGTAAAATGCGCAGTTTTTCTAATGACATGGGCCATTGGTCTACCCAAACTGGATCAGAGGATTTCCAAGTCAGTTTGGGGGTCTCGCGCGCCCCAATGACCCTTATACAAAATTTGACTGCATGAAAATTCCCCATTGAGACAAAACATCTCTCCCCCATAAAATCAGCGGCGCAGACAACACATAAGGCCTGACAGTTGCTACCCTGCCTTCAGGCCCTGTGATCTGTACCAGGTGTTGGCTTTGATAGCTTTGACTGTTTCCACCCACCCCTGAGAGGACTTGGGGGACAGGCATTAATGGCCAATCATTAGGCCATTGATTTTGGGAGATAAGACTGATATCCGCGCCCGTGTCAATCAATCCGGTTAAAATTAACTCTTTACCTCTCAGAGACACCTTACACCTGCACGTAGGACGTTCAGGGGTTATGCGCTGGGTCCAAAAAATTTGTGGTACCCCCGTTGAACCAAACCCGCCTCCCCTCTGATTAGCTATCGGGGGTGTGGATAAGGGGGCTGCTGGAAAAGGTACAAGCTGGGCTATTTTGGTCCCTGCTGGGACCACGCAGGGGGGCTGTGGGGTCCAAGCCATGATTTTTATTTCCCCAACCGTGTCAGAATCAATAACTCCTGGCAAAACAAATAATCCTGTTACTGAGGTAGAAGATCTACCTAAAAGCAAAGCATGGTGACCTGGTAGCAAAGGTCCGTAAATTCCTGTGGGGAGACAAAACACTGAGGAATTGGTCAACGTTACTGTATCACGGGTTGAAATGTCCAATCCGGCGCTCCCTGGGGTTGCTGGCCGTAGGTCGGAGATGGTCCGGTGGATGGGGGCTGGGCCGGCTGGAAGCTGAAGGTTGCTCCTGGTTACTGCGTCTGCTGTGGGACTTGTGTCTGCACTCGTTGCTGTCCCATGCTGTGAGATGATTTGCTGTAAAAGCTGGCCATTTGGTGAAACTTGAAGAGGCATTGATTAGCGAAATAAAGGCAAGGTCTCTGTCTTTAAGGGCTTTCTTTTTTATCTGTAACCAATTGTTATGCCTATTTGAAGCGAGTCAGTCCGGATCATTTTCGGGGCCGGGGTCGAATGGCTTTCTGTCACTGCTAAAGTCAGAGTCCCCATAAGCAGTTAGCGTTCGGCGGCTCTGGGGTCGCTGGTGGGATCTCGGTGGGGGTGCAGCTGGCGGCTGGGCTTTATCTTTGGCGTTCGTCGGGGAGGGGGTGCGGACGGGGGACGGGGAGCGGGACCTGGACAGGTTTCGGTCTGGCACGGCCTCCGGGGCCGTCTCCGCGGTAGCCTCGCAGGCTGCCTCGCTCTCCCCCTCTTTTTTAACCGCTTCCATGACCGCCCTCCATGCAGGAAGCAGGCGCAGCTCTGGCTCGTGGCCAGGCAGCGTAGCCAGGTCGTAGAGCTTTACGCCGACCTTGTCCCAGTAGCGGAGAGTAAGAACAGAGGAAGGGGTGGTATCGGGGAACATGCGTGACACCCATCGTAGGAGCGACTTAAGGTCCTGCTTAAGAATGGGGGATCCATGCTTGCTCAGCAAGCGCTGGATGGTTTTCTTAACGTCTCTTCCGTCGGACAAGACCTGTCCCATACCTTGAGTTCCCCTGGCTCACCTGTCACGTCCGGCGTACAGATGATTGTAGGCCCAAACACGGTTCTTTCACCGCCACGATCAGTTCCAGGGGCGTCGCCAATTGCCAGCAGACCGCTGGTTCTTCTCCTCACACGGGGCACCAATTATTGGCGATTAATGAGAGACGGGAAGACTGATTCGGTGATCAGAATTCGATTTTACTCAGGTTTTCCAAAAGCTTATATACTATTTCAGACAGGTTAATCATTTCTACTACAATAATCAGGTTAAAAATCACACAGAAAACTCATGCATTTTACAACAACTCTTTGCTTGCAGAAGTTGATTGAATCTTCTCTCTTCCCGTAAGCAGGTGTAATCCCATCTCCTGTAATTTTCACAGTTCTGTTTATTCCTGCCATGGCATCTTGGTTATCAAACCAGATATGCTAATCAAGTCTGTTTGACTCTCTGTCTTGTGTATTCCCAGATGGACCAACCCAAGAAAGTGAAACTGGCTGGTCCAAATCCAAAATCCAGAGAAAATGCTGGATCCAGGCCCTGGCTGTGCAAGGGTCTGTGCAGAGCTCAGCATCACCCCCATGGGCTAAAGGCAAAGAGAGGATAAAACACCCAATTATCGAATAAATCCCATTAATTGTGTGATTTGATTAATCTCCATCATCCCAGCAACCCCAGCCATGATCCCAAGGACCCCTGGCAGATCCCAGTGGCAGATCTGGCACGGGGTGGGACTGCTGCTCCATCAACACCAAAAATTTGGGATCTGAGCCCACAACATCCTCGATTCCCCTGCTTCAGAGGAGGCTCTGTCCTCCCCAGCCTCAGCCCAACCCCAGGACGGGCTCCAGGCCCTGCAGCTCCATCCAGGCCTCCCCAAATCCGTGACAGGAGCAGGACACGGAGCCAGCCCGGCCTCCCCGCCGCGCTGACAGGAGGCTCCCAGAGCAAATGTTCCACGTTTGTCTTCGATTTGTTCCTCGGCAAAAGGAGCAAAGGTCAAACCTGAGCTCCCCCAGGAGGGCCCATTTGTGTTCCAGATGTCAGGAACGTGAAGGGCTTTTCTGGGAGCAGGAGGGACAAGCAGCTGCTCCACAGCCCCAGCGCCGTTCCGACGTTCCCGCTGTCGGGAATTGTCTTTTCCCCAGGGCCTGTGCATCAGGGATGGGGTTTGGGACCAGCAGAGCAGAGTGCAGGGAGGTGCCTGACTCACACAGCACCTGGTCTGTATTGAGTCATGGAATGGTTTGGGTTGGAAAAGATCTGAAAGATCATTCTTGTTCCAACTCCAATCCATGGGCAGGGACACATTCCATGAGCCCAGGGTGCTCCAAGCCCTGTCCAGCCTGGCCTTGGGCATTGCCAGGGATGCGGGGGCAGCCACAGCTTCTCTGGGCACTGTGCCAGGGCCTGCCCACCCTCCCAGGGAAGGATTCCTCCCCAGGATTCCATCTGGAATTACTCTCGTTCTGTTTACAAGCCCAAGGAAGATCATCCAAAGCTTGAGCACCTTCCCAAAGCCCTTCTTCCCTGGGGAAGGGGCCAGACCCCACCTCCTGTGAAGATGAGGAGAGGCAGAACCCTCTGAGCCTCCATCCTGCCCTCAGCCAGAGCTCTGGGGACAGCTCCAGGTCCCCCGGTGGGGAGGACACCCATGGCAGCTCCATGCAGACCACACCATCCCCCTGCAGCGAGCACCGGGCAAAATCTCAAACTGGGGAGGGGAAAAACCCCACCAGGGCCCTGGCCTGGAGTCAAGGAGAGCCTGATCCAAAGGTCCTGGAAGCTGCAAGGACTCCCAGTTGTTTCTGCTTTGTCTTCTTGGGCTGATTGCTTTCAGGCTGTCAGGACCTGCCTGTCCTCCGCAGAGCCAAGCCTAAGCCTGGTCCAATCCTGAGTGATCCCAGAGCAAAAATCATCCTGATTGTCCCTCCAGGCGGGAATGCCCGTGGGGTTCCCCTGGGCTGAGCAGTGCAATCAACCCCAGAGCACAGGCACTGCCCTCCTGCCAGCTCCTCCTGAGCCCACACACACCAATGTCTTAAACCTGGGCTTTTCTGAGGCTGAGCACCAGGTAGGAACAAAGATCCCTCCTCAGATGGAGATTTTTTTTATCCACTCCCAACGCTGAAATTATTGTGCTGTGAAAATTATTACCCCAGCACAGGGAAAGTCAATTCCCCAGGACAGTCTGAGACGTGCAAATATATCCATGAACTTTGCCATTTGCAGCACAGCGGAAAATTGCTAAGAAAAGTTCCCATTGTGTCGGGGATGCCACTCCAACCTCCTGGAATTTCTCCCTCCCTCCCTCCCCCTTGGCAGCTAAAAATGGCTTCAAACTCCCCAAAATCGAGGTTGAACAGTGATGCTGGAGCTCCACGGGGAAGGGGCTGAAGATGTTTGAGTGCACAGCTCAGGGAATGCAGCGCTCCCAGTCCATGCCCCAAGGCTGATGGATGCTCCAAGGGTGGAGATCCTGAGTGCAGAACGCTGCAGGAATCCCCTCCAGACCAGGAATGGGTGCTGCTGCTCCAAGGGGCTTCTTCCATGGCTTCTGTCAGCCACAGGTTGCAGGGAAAACCCAAAAATTCCACCCCAAGGTCTCGGCCTCAGGCTGTGGATAGGGGACATCCCTCATCCCTGACATCTCCAATCCTTCCCAACACCAAAAGTGGTAAAAAACCTTTCCCCATTCTCATGACTTTGAAGGCTCCTCCTTTGGAGATCCTTCTCTCTTCTTCCTCTAACAGAAAAAACACATATCCATTATCCAAGTGTTGATCCCAGCCCCAGGAATGGCAGCCCAGACACAAGAATGAAAAACTGGGACAACATTCCATAGCTGGAAGCCCAGGGTGGGACTCCTGGATCCATCCTTGGGCACAGGGACAAGTGACCCGATTTCTTTACAGGCCACCAGAGCTCCCAGCTGCCTCCTCCTCATGGGGCCACGACCACGGGAATACCAAAGGAGGGATGGAAAACCCAGCTCCAGGCCCCCTGCTTTGAGGGCAGTGAGTTTTCCTGAGATTTTCCTGCCTTCATCCCTTCTCCCTGGGCTTTCAGGCTTCAGGAATGAAGCAGCAGGACAGGGGTCAGGCAAGAGAAGAGGGAAGCGCAGCTTTCCTTGGATGGGCACTTGTCTCTCCCACTTTTTCCAACCCCATCCTTCCTCCTCCAGCTCCTTGTGCCTCAGCCCATCCCTGCTTTGCCTCAGCCTCTCCTCCTGCCTTCCCTCAGGAGGAAACTGCAGGATTCAAGCGTGACACACTCGAGATCCAGATCCCAATTTCGGGTTTTGACAGGAAAAATTCCCATTCCAGGGCAAATGGAGGCACCTGGGAGATTTCATCTGGAACTGCTGGATTCAGTGTTTCCCAGAGGCAGCCAGAGGGTTTAATTTCTGTGTGTTTGTTAATTATCTCATTATTTCCAAGGCCATGTGCTCCCTATTCCGATAGTGAAGGGACATCTGAGGTTGGTTAAGCTGTTTGTAACGGGGCCATCTCCAGCTTTTTGGAATTTCCTGGTTGGCACCTGCCCAAATCAACACATTTTCCACGTAAAGCAAGAGTCCCTGCAAGGAGCTGCTCTAAACAATTCCCTTGCTCAGCAGTTCCGAATGCACTGCCTTTAGGGACTTTATAAATTGTAGGGAAAGAAAGTCCCCAAACTGAAAAGCAACAGCAAAATGTGAAACCTCCCTGCAGTTGTCTGATGAGTGCAGGCAACAAAAACAGTTTGGAGATTGGGGAGGTTTCCAGTGAAGGGGAATTTTTGGGTTTTCCCTTCAACTTGTGACTGACAGAAGCCACGGAAGAAGCCTCGTGGAGCAGCAGCATCCATTCCTGGCTTGGGAAGAGCAGTCTGAAATCTCTTATCACATCTGGAGTGGAGGGAATCGTTGGGATAATTCCCAGGTATCTGCTGGGATACCAACGCAGATCACGCCCTCCTTCCAGCCCCGAGAGCAGCTAAAAGCCATGGAAAGATTATCCTGGATCAGCCTGTCTCCAGCATTCCCAGAAAGCGCCTTCCCCCTCAGGATCTGCCCCACAGAGCCCCAGGATGGGTCACTTTGGACAGGACCACACTGGGGCACCTGGCCCGGCCTCTCTGCTCCAGCTGCGTCACCCAGAGCTGTCACCAGGCTGTGTCCAGATGGTCCTGGAGCATCTCCAGAGAGGGGAGACTCCACCACAAACCCAGCTGGGACCGTCACAGGGTGCAGGTTGTGCCCAGGGATCCCTCTGGCAGAGGGGACACGGAGCTTTCCTGGCGTTCCCAATGTCCCCGAGGGTGGCCCGGAGTGTGACACCATCCTGAGCTGCTGGCACAGCCCAGGGTTTGGGTGCAGCTCCTGGCTGGAGGGGCTGGATGTGACTTTTGTCCCTGGAGCTGAGCAGCAGTTCTGGGGAAGGGCTGCAGGGGCAGGGAGGAAACGCAAGAATTCCCCAGGTCACCTGCTCTCCTCATGCCAGCGCTGCCAGACTCCTATGGAAAACCCAGCCCTGAACCCGTGCTAAACGGGATTCCTCCTCATTCCCACACTCCTCCGCACCCCCGGAGCTGCCACTCCGGAAAATTTCACACCTAATTATTCATTGTCCCTAACGAGGCCTCCACTGCTCGTCTGGAGCTGGTTTGAGTTGGGCAGAGTTGTGCAATCTCTGGCACCAGCCCTGCTCCATCTCTGCTTGAATTCCAAAAAACTGATGCTGGAGGAATTTCTCTGGCCTGTCCATTCGGTCAGGGCAGAGGGGGAGAGGGATTTTTCCGGGATAACTTTCCAGGCTGAGGTTTGATCAGCACGGCGGCCTCATCAACAGCCCAGGGAACTCCATCCTCCAGAGCCGGAACTCCTCGGGCTGAACAGGCACAGCACAAATCAAGGAGAGCTCTGGTGGGAAGGGAAAGCCCAGCTCTGCCCCCACGGGCTCTGCTGGCACAGATTTCCACCCTAAAGGTCCCAACAACTCTGCTGGGATGGAGCAGCTGGAGGGAATCAGCATCTCTGTGATTCCCGGGGCACTGGGACCCATCCAGCCCGTGGCAGCCACCTGGCAATCCACTCATCCCAAGTAAAATCAGCACCTGATTGAGCTGTTGGAAATCTGTCCCAAATTCCCCTTCCAGTTTGTTTTCCAGCTCTCTTTTACTGAGGAGCAGCAGTCTCCTTCCCAACTCCAGTGCAGTTATTTTTTCACTTATCCCAGAAGCCCAGAATTCCTCCTCCAAGCGTTTGCCCTGCAGGGGAGCTTGTAGAGAACATGTGAAAATGCAAATTCCCACTCCAAACGCTGTCTGTGGTTTGCAGCTCTGCCTGAAACAGGCAGGCAGTGGCCTGGATCTTCTGGGAAGCCAGGTCCCGACTTCCAGCAAGCCTCTCCTCCGTCTCCCCCGGGATTCGGGGACCTCCGTCATTCCAAAGCCTTTTGAAAATGTCATCATTCCATCGAGCCAGGCGGGGCCCGAGCCAGGAGCGGTGACGGAGAGCGGAGATCAAAGCTGGGAACTGTGGGCAGCTCTGAGCGAAGCCGGAGCAGGGGGTGACATCAGCCCGGCCAGCGCTGGATGCTCCCGGGAAGGGCCGGGATGCTGCAGGGCTGAGTCACCGCGCCCGGGGCTCTCCTGGGAGGAAGCAGCGACGCTCCCTCACAAGAAGGAGCTTTTATTTCTTTTTTTTTTTCCACCGTAAATCTCCGGCGAGGAGGCTGAAAGGTCACTGGGGCTTGGCACCGCTGTGGCAATTGAGAGCCAAAGGGCTTTGGTGGGAATGAGGATGATGATGCTGCCTGCTCCCGAGGGAGCCTTCACCCACGGCCTGTCTGGGTCACCCTGGAGCTCTCCTCTCCTCATTCCCCGGCTGCTCCGAGGTCGAACGGGATTTGGCAGGGCTGGGAATCCCCGTCCCACGCGGGGAAAGGGGAGTTTTGTCTCTGGCTTTCACAGCAAGGCAAGGATTTTGAACTAATTTGTATTTTGAGAGGGATCTCTGGTGAGGACTCAAGGAGATCTGCAGGTATTCCAAGGGTTTAAGTGGATCCAGAGCTTTTAAATTTTAGATTTTCAAACCCCACCAGTGCTTTGCCCCCACTCAGACCTGATACAGGTCAGCTCCTTCCACACAAAATTATTCACTGGATTCCCTTTCCTGGGAATTGGGAGAGGATCAGCAACATTAAAGGGCGCACAGACAGGAAACCCTTCCTCGGGAAATGCGGGGAAGATTCCCTGTGCCCCACGATGGAGCTGACCCTGCTCCAGGAGTATCCAGGGGGGAAGAAATTCCACCCTCAGGAGCGAGGTGGGAGATCAAACCCACAAAAGGCAGCCAAGACTGACCTCTGGAGAAAGGCTGCAGGAACCACAGCCGCAGGGAGAGGCAGGGAGCAGCCAGGAAAGGTGGGAAGGAAAGGCGGGTGAGGATGATGACAACAAAACCCGCTCTGTGCAGCCATCCCTCAACACCTCCCGGCTTTAATTACACACAGCAGCGCCCTGGCCACGCCAGCGGTGATAATGACTTTCCAAGGTCCCTCCAGCTCGGATTTTTGTCCCTGGAAGTGGCCAAAAGCGGATTTTAAGGAAGGGTTTAAGAATACAATAAACACACTGTGATTTTTTTTTTCTCCCCCAGCCTAAAAAAAAAATCAGGAGCTGAGGGATTTCCTGAGCTGAAGGAGGAGTTATCTTTGCATTAAACAGGGCTCGGGGGGTTTTCCTCCTACAAACCTCTCCATTGTCCCCCAGTTTGTAAGGAAAGAAGAGAAAGAAACATTACAGCTTTTATTGGTGATGAGGTGTCAGCCGAAAATGCAGGGCAAGAAATTAAATTTCTTCACCTGCACCTCAAGTCGGTTTGGAGAAAGCCCCAATTCTCCCTCTGACAACAAAGTCTGGGTTCATTAACAAAAATTGTGCTGTAAAATCTTTCCCCTGACTTAATGGGACGGCTCCAAGGTCCTTGGAAGGATTATTGCAACCCCACAGGCTCAATCAGTTGCTTCATTAAGCAGCAAAGGTTGGGAAAACCCACCAGGGATTCCTTCCTTCCATGTTATTATTCCTGCTATAAAATGTCCCTCTTGATTTTTCAAGCAGCTGTGAGCGAGTTTTGGCTTTTAAAGCAAATGAGTGGGGACCCATCAGCACCCAAACACATCTGGGTGGAAGTGTTAAAGGGTCTTCTGGGGTGAACCCCAGCACCGGGGAATAAATGGAATTTAAATGGTATTTAATGGTGCTTAAATGGTATTTAAATGGTATTTAAATGGTATTTTAAGGAATTTGCATGCCCCTCCTCCTCACACATCTGGAAGGGGCTCCAGCTGCACTTTTTTACCTCTCCACAATCTCAGTCTTCAAAGGAATTTGTTGTGTGACACAACCTGGGCAAACACAGAGGCTCTGCCTTTCCGAGCATCCCTCCTGGGTGGCATCCCAGGAATGCTGCTGGAGCTCTCTGCTCCCTGGAGAATTCCTGAGTGGATCCAGCAGGACACGCCTGGGCAGAGGACCTGCCTTAGCCTAATCCCTGAATCAGGAATTTCTGCCTGGCACCTCCACATCCCACAATGGCACCACCGGGCACAAACCGGGCACAAACCCCATTTTTTGCTGAAAAATGTGACCTGGCTCCATTTCCACACAAATCCTTTAAAACCCAGGGCTGCAGCACCGAAGCCCTTGAGGACAACACGGTATAAGTGGAAGAGAATTTATCCCAAAGGAGAGGTGGAAAGGGGATTTTGGAATAAAGGAGCAGAGCAGCACTAAATAAACACAGCAGCAGGGCAGGTGAAGAGAAGGGAAAGCAGCTTTTCCTCACACAAACCTTCCAAATTCCTCATTTCCACAGCAAATACCAGTTCATGTCCACGCCTTGGCTTGGTGATCCACGAGCTCTGACCATGGACACAGCACTGGCCTGGCTAATTGCCATTTCAATCATTAGCAGGGCACAAGGGGTGGCGGGAATTCCTGCCCCCTTGGGCTGCAGCGCAATCCCCAGGTCCTGCAATCCCCAGGTCCTGCAATCCCCAGGTCCTGCAATCCCCAGGTCCTGCTCGCTGCTACTGAGGAATTTCAGCACCTCCTCGGGGTCCTGAGGGGTCCCTAATGAGGGGGAGGGCGTTTGTGGGGTTTGGACCTGTCCCTGCTCATGGTGATCCCTGCTGGGCCCGAGATTTGAGAGCTGGAGCTGATCCTGGCTGTGGGGGGAGCTGAAACCTGGGCTGGCCACACCCAGCTCATCCCATGGGGAGGCACCAAAATCCTAAAGATGGAGACGGAGACAGCACCCCCAGGTCCTCATTCTCTGCCCAAATCCCCAAATCTGGGTGATCCACAAACTGGATTTGCTCCGGTTCTGCCCCATGACTCTGCCCGATGTCCCTTGGTGTCACCTGAGGTGGGACCAAGCTCAGTCCGACCTGAGCTCACACCACCCTCACCACCAACAACTGGCACCAAATCCATTCCCAATCCCACATCCAGTCCCAAATCCTACATCCAGTCCCAAATCCATTCCCAGTCCTAAATCCATTCCCAATCCCAAATCCATTCCCAATCCCACACCCATTCCCAATCCCAAATCCATTCCCAGTCCCACACCCATTCCCAGTCCCACACCCCTTCCCAATCCCACACTATTCCCAATCCCACACCCATTCCCGGTCCCACACCCATTCCCAGTCCCACACCCATTCCCAGTCCCAAATCCATTCCCAATCCCACACCCTTTCCCAGTCCCACACCCATTCCCAGTCCCAAATCCATTCCCAATCCCACACCCATTCCCAATCCCAAATCCATTCCCAGTCCCACACCCATTCCCAGTCCCACACCCATTCCCAGTCCCACACCCCTTCCCAGTCCCACACCCATTCCCGGTCCCACACGCATTCCCAGTCCCACACCCATTCCCAATCCCAAATCCATTCCCAGTCCCACACCCATTCCCAGTCCCACACCCATTCCCAGTCCCACACCCCTTCCCAGTCCCACACCCATTCCCAGTCCCACACCCCTTCCCAGTCCCACACCCCTTCCCAGTCCCACACCCATTCCCAGTCCCACACCCCTTCCCAGTCCCACACCCATTCCCAGTCCCACACCCCTTCCCAGTCCCACACCCCTTCCCAGTCCCACACCCATTCCCAGTCCCGCACCCATTCCCAGTCCCACACCCATTCCCAGTCCCACACCCATTCCCAGTCCCGCACCCATTCCCAGTCCCACACCCATTCCCAGTCCCGCACCCATTCCCGGTCCCACACGCATTCCCAGTCCCACACCCCCACGTCTGGCTGTTCCAGAGGAGTTTGGTTTCCCTGCTAATGGGAGAACAATTGTGGTGGGACTCCAGAAACGCCTCCCATTAAACACAAAAAGCACCAGAAAATTAAAGCTGGGGCTGAATCACATCTCCGACTTTTGGGACTGGAGATTCCCATTGGGAATGCAGGACCAAGACAAGAGCTACTATTTGTTGACAACCTCTTGAAATCATCCTCTCAAAAATGTTGAGTAACTGGAAATCATTGCCCTCCAAATTTTCAGCTCGTTAAAAAACGTTACAAATCCATCTTGGATTGCTACGAACGGTTTTGCTTCGCTGTCAACCATCGGATCCTTCCACACGCATTTCTGAGCGGGATTTAGGAGAACTTCCAAGGGACAAGCAACTTCTAACCATCGCAAGAATTCCTCCCCTCTCAACCCCGAAAACGTTAACCTCTAAAAAATGCGACGCAAATAAAAAAAAGAGAGGAACAAACCCAGCGTGTGAGATGAGCTCCCTGCACATCCGCGGCTCCCGCACGGGAGGAGAAGAACATTTAACACAAACCACATTGGAGCAGCCACGGGCTGCGATCCCTGAAAACCCCGGCTCCGAGACAGCCCCGACGCCCCCTCCCCGCTCCCCTCAGCAGGGAGAGTTGTTTGTTTGGTTTTGTAAGTCCCGGCCTAATGCAAAGCAGGAGCCGGCAAGGAGCAGGGCTTGCCAGAGGCGGAGCGTCCCTTTCCGGCCTTTTCCCGCCGTCCCCGTCGCAGTTTTGGACCCCGCCAGTGTTTGGGTTGGGTTTAAATCATTCCTGACGGGCCCAGTTGGTGGCTGTGACGCCAGCCCGTGGAGGGAACTGTGGAAAATGGTCTCAGGCTCAGGCTTGGCTTGGTTGGGATGGCATTCCCCCACTAATGGTGCCTCATTCCCGATGGATTTTCCATGCCCTGTCCCCAGGACACATTTTACTGGGGGACACGGTGTCAGCAATCCTCAAAATCCTCATGGTAGAGAAATAATGAACCCTAACCCAGCTCCTTTTCCCCTCCAAACCCATTCTGGTCCTCAGGAGGCTCCAGAGGCTGCTCCCAGCAGGAATTCCCAGCACATCCTGCATCCCTGCCCAGCACCGTGGCTTTGCCGTTGGGGTTGTGCAACAGCTCAAGGGACAACAAGTGGAAAAATCCCTTCCAAGTGGGAGGTAATGAGATGCAATCCTGTCTGCACAGGACAATAAATCACCTCTTTGGGCTTTTCCAGCCCTAAAAAATGCGGAGCAGGGGGCAGGGATGTGGCTGGCGAGGGAAGGGCTGCGGGGAAGACCAGAAGGAAAAGATCACAGCTGAGGAAAGATGCAACAGCAAACTCCAGAGGGAAGGAATAAATCTGTTCCACGTCCCTGTGCATCACCACCACAGCCTGGGCGAGGAATCTGCTCCATAGGCAACGACACATTCCTGAAAAGTCTCACTGAATGCATGTTTGGGACAACAACAAAGGAAATCCAAGGAAATTGGGTTAATTTTCCCATTGTCCAGGGCCAGCACAGCTCCCAGAGCTCCTCAGCACCTGAGGGGCTTCTTAGCTGTGATTGGTTTTATGGAATCACGGAATGGTTTGGGTTGGAAGGGCCTTAAAGATCATCCACTTCCAACCCTCACACCTTCCACCATCCCAGGCTGCTCCAAGCCCTGCCCAGCCTGGCCTGGGACATTCCCAGGGATCCAGGGGCAGCCTCAGCTTCTCCAGGCACCCTGTGCCTCCCCACCCTCACAGGGAGGAATTCCATCCATTTCATTCCTTAGCTGGAGATAATTTGGAGTTTTCCACAGCCCAAACGAGACAATCCGACAGTGCAGGAGAGGAGAAAAACCGAAATACATCTGTGTGGAAATTCAGGGGGGTTTCAGGGAGGGAGAACTGGAACTGCCACGGGCCAGGGACATCGGGAACCACCAGTGGAGGCTGTGGCTCAAGGGACAGCTCCTGGCACATCCCCAGGAAGGATCTCACCTTCCTGGAATGAGGGAACCTCAACCTCAGTGCACCCCACACCAAAATCTTCCGGCAGGAGAGAGGCCTGAGACACATTTTGGGTATCCAGGGGAATCCCAGCAGGAGTTCCCAGGAGCTGAATTGGTGCAGAGGGATGAGAAGTTGCTCTGGGATTTGGAATCTCACCTCCCTTAACTTGCTAAGCAAGAGATTCTCTTTTTTCCTTTCTTTCTTTGGGACATCTCTGTCCTTAAAGTGGCAGCCTGAGAAAAGCAGCAGGAAGGTAATAAATCAATAAATGAACACATTAATTAATTAATAAGAGACTGAAGTGCCTGGATCAAGTGTCCAGGGTCTGGATACTCGAGGAGTGAAGGATTTAGAACAAGCAGCACTCGACACACTTGATCTTTTTATCCCCCCTCATTTCCACTCCCTCCTAACGAGTCCAAAGCAATTGGCCCGGGATGTTTCCCATCCTTGGTCTAAACTCGGAAGAGCAGAAGCATAAACATTCCAGAAATATCCACAGAGACGTTTTCCTGACTGGCAACCGAGACAAATCCCCCTGCTGCCACTTTCCCCATCTGTTCCTGAGCACATCCATTAGCTGTGCTCCTCCCGGGATCACTGGGAATCACAGTCCTGCCCTCAGACAAAACAACAACAATCCCAATTGGAGAGAACTGATAACAACGTCTGGCGCTAATGAGCCCTCCCATAACATCTCCCAAGCTTTATGCAAATTAACAATTCCCACAAGCCACGCGGATTTGGGATGATCCAAAAGGATCCTGGGCAATCCTGGAGCAGAAGGAATAAATTTGCACAGCATCGTCACCCCCACCTTCCCCTGGAGGACGTGGCAGCTCAGCAGGGAGGAGATTCCAAGCTCTCCGTGTTCGTGGACATCAAAGGGAATTAATTATCCAAAAGGACAGAGCAGGGAATTAATTATCCACAAGGACAGAGCAGTGCCAACCCTTCGTGCCAGGAGGGAATTCTGCCCACTTCCAGAAGAGGAGTTTAACAGCTGAGGTTGGATCCATAAATGATCCAGGATCATGGGGAGCCCATCCCAGCACGGACACAGGCAGTGCCTACAGACAGAGTGGGAATGAGGAATGGGAAAAGCGCCTTGAACCAGCTTTGTGTGACCCCAGAGGCTGGAAAACCAGGATTTGGAAAGGTTTCCAACAGGAACACACCCCAGTGCTCACAGGGAAAAGGGAATGCTGCCGGATCCTCGGGAAGGGGTGAAACCCTGCTCGTCAAAGAGGGGCTGCACAAGGGGACCTTCGGAGGTCCCTCCCAACCCCGACCATCCCAGGATTCCTGCCTGCTCCGAGGGATTCTGCCCCATGCCAGGAGCACCTGTGAGAAGGACTCACAGTGGAAGGATCAATGTTATCCCATCCAGGATCATTCCCACAAGGAGGTAAATCCACCTGGACCTCCTCACGCATCTCCAAAAATCCCCAAATTTTTGTGGGTATTCACGACCTCCAAATTCCACTTTTCCCCCAAAAATCCCAGTTCAGCAAACTCAACCACAAGCACTGAAGCCCTGGAGGTGGCTCAGACTCCACACCTGCAGGAATCCCAGGGAAAACTCTGCTCTTCCCAGATTCCCTCCAGGAGCTGCTCTTTGCTGCCCTGGAACCCCCTCCAGGAGCTTTGGCTCCATCCCGGCACTGTCCTGGCTCCAGGCCAAAGATCCCAAGGACAAATCTTCAATGTTCAGAGCCTGGTGGTATCCAGAAAGCTCCAGAGTGGAGCTCCAGAGGAAAGCAGGGATTGCCCTGCTCTGGAATGCTGCAGGAGCCTCAGCAGAGCCTTCCCAGAGCTCTGCAATCCCAGACTCCCGGCTGTCAAATCCCTGCTGCAGGCAAAAACCAGGACATGGAGAGGGAGATCCAAGGGATTTCTCCATCTACAGCTCCATGAAGTTGTTTAAAAGAGGGAACTGAGATTGTTTTCCTTGTGGAAATCCTATGTTTATTTTTAGTTCTGCCTCGGAGTATAAATAACTCCGGAATGAAGTGCACGGTGCTTAATTCCCTTCATTGTGCCCTTAATTGCTTCCTTGTTTGCTTTCCACTTTCCACTCTGCTCCAGCCTCGTATTCCAGCACCAGCTCCTCCCTTCCACGTTTGTTTATTGTGTCTGCATTTCCAGAAACTGAAAGGTCAGGAGAAAATATGAATTTTTAATGGAATTTCCTAATGCCACCGAGGCTTTACCCTCCCTTGGCGCGGATTCCCCAACATCCAGACAGCACCAGCCTGAATCCAGAGCCATTCCAGCCTCCCTGAAACCCCCTCCCTGTCTTCTTTCCCGTTTGTGCTGGAGCCCTGAGCTGGCATCCCCCAGGAGAACATTCCCCATTCCTCTGGATGCTGCCAAAGGAACCGGCGCCGTGCTCATCCCGGTTTTGTGGGGTCACCCTCGGGTGAGGAAGGAGCTGCCAGCTCTTCCAGCACCTTCTCCCGATGCTTCCCAGCAGGAGCAGTGGGATTTTCTCCACGGATGCCCCCACGGAGCACAGGCACACCTTGGGAGGCTCCCAGGGCTGCAGTGCCGGGCCAGGGCGACCCCCTGGAGCAGGGATGTGCTCCAGGAATGCTGGAGGTGTCACACCAGAGCTGCTTCCCAACCCCAGCAGGGACAATCCACACCCTGGAATGGCCCATCCCGGCCCCGTCTCATCCCAGTTTCCTCTGGATGCCTCCCTTGGACACACGGAGCAGGAGGAAGCTCCAACCCAACACATCCCTGAGCCCTGAGGCTCCACAGCAGCTCCAGCCCCACGGGAATGGCTTTTCCCTGAGTTCCACTGTGTTTGCTCCACAGCAGGGGCGTGGGGGGAAGCTGGAGTTGGGAGCATCTTCCCAAGGTGAGTCCATGGGGAAGGAGCTCCTCACTCCTCCCTGGAGGTGCAGGGAAACCCCCACTTGTCCCAGGCCAGAGCGGGCTGAGGTCTGTGCTGGAGCAGGGATGAACCTGCTGTCCAGCCTGGGGATTCCAGGGAGACCTTGGAGCCCTTCCAGTGCCTCTCTCCAGGACAGCAGGAGAGGGTGACGAGAACATGGAGTGCCAGGACACAGGGAATGGCTTCCCATGCCAGAGGGCAGGGGGAGATAGGAAATTGGGAAGGAATTGTTCCATGGGAGAGAGGAGAAGTGTCTGCCCCATCCCTGGGAGTGTCCAAGGCCAGTCTGGAGCACCCTGGGATAGTGGAAGGTGTCCCTGCCCTTGGATAGAACTGGGTGATCCTTAAGGTCATTTCCAACCCAAACCATTCCATGATTATTGCCCTCAGTCCTGCTGCAGGGGTGGATCAAGCCACGTTTTCCAGGTGGATCATGTCCGAGGTTTTCCTGCCCTGCCACCACTGCTGGCCCCCAACCAGCTCTGGCTTTTATTTATTTTAATTTTGAAACCTCTCCCCAGCCCTTAAAGCTGCCCAGAGTTTCCAAAAAGCCTCTGCCCATTGGGATTCCCACCCTCGGTCTGGTTCTTCCTTGTGCTCCTCAAAAAAACAGGGCTGAGCTTTTGGGAAGCTTCAAATTCCTCCCTCAACCTCAGGAGAGGTAAGGAGAAAAGTATGCAGGGATGTGAAGCAAATTCCTGCCTAATTCCTCGGGAGACCAAATCAATGGGAGACTTCTCCTCTCTGTTTATTTTTTCTCCCAGCAGAAGTCCCAGCCTGTGCTTTCCCCTTTCCAAACCCCACACCCGGGAGCTGTGACATCAGAGGATATTTTAGGAAGGCAGCTCTGTCCTCAGCCCTGCCTGGTGTGGTTCCCTTTCCCTCACACAACCCCACGGCTCTGCTGCCCAGCAAAGGCACCGCTGGCTCCTGGATGCCAAACCTGGAGGTGAAAGGGGAATTTGAAAAAGCAGGAACTGTCTTTTCCAGCCCTTCCCCTCCGAAGGAATAATATCCTTGGCTTGTCCCGGTGTTGACACAGGGGTGACTCACAAGCCCAACAATGTGGGGCTGTGTGGAGGCTCAGGGCAGGCATCTGGAGCTGGCCCCGTCCCTTGGCAGGGGCTGAGCTCAGCTCAAAAATGCACTTTTATCCCTGTAATGCACCCGGAACGCAGCCCTACCTACAGATCATTCCCAAAGCCTTTCCCAGGCTGTTCCCTGCATCCATTGGCTCCAGATTTGGCCCTTTGCAGACCCCCCCTGTGCCCACCTTGCGTGTCTTTGAGGGGGGCTGCACCCTGAGTTTGTCTGGGTGTGTCCTTACTTCACCCAGGTTTGCTCCAGCCCCAAAACCCATGGATGGTCATGGACTCACGGGAAATCCTGGAGCAGGGAGGAGTTTTCAACCCTCCCAAGCCCCACCTGACACCGTCCCTTCACACAGTCTGCGAGCACATCCCAAAATCTCTTCCCACATTTTCTAGGGGTGAACAAGAGCAAACCATGTCCATAAAATGCAATCCCACACACCTCCACCTGGGAGCTGAACAGAGCTGCTCTCCTGAAAGATTTGCAAGGAGATCTCCAAGAAAACCAACCAACGGTGAGTGGTATTCCTGCTGGGAATGATCCCAAGGTGATCCCAAAGTGATCCCTGCTGGACCTGTGGGGACAGGGATCCCAAAGGGCTGATCCCAAAGAGCTGATCCCAAAGCACTGATCCCAAAGAGCTGATCCCAAAGGGCTGAGCCTGTGGGGATAGGGATCCCAAAGAGCTGATCCCAAAGAGCTGATCCCAAAGGGCTGATCCCAAAGGGCTGATCCCAAAGGGTTGATCCCAAAGCACTGATCCCATGGGGAGAGGGAGGATGAGGAGGAGCAGCTGCTCCTCCGAGTGTCCCCTGCCAGAGGAACGTGCTCCTCATCCTCCTGCTCCTCCAGCCTGGATCCCGTCCACGCTGCCCAGTTCTCGGCACAGACCTCCCACATCCACACGTGGCTTCCCCAGCCCTCCTGCTCCTCTCCCAGCCCCAAATCCCAAATCCCAAACCTCACATCCCACATCCCAGCTGGAGCCCTGGGCGTGCTCCCCGTGTGTCACCCTGACATTGGAAATCTCCGCTCCTCCTTGGAAACCTCAGCCTTGGCTTGTGGCACCCCCCAGACAGGGAACAGCTGGGAAACCCTTCAGCCCAGACAGCGAGCTTTTTCCCGGGATTTTAAAAGGTCAGGCACTAAATCCATCTTACTGCACATGGAATTGCAGTAAGATGGATTTAAATGCAGCCCTCCCCACCGCTGGCATTTCCAGGGCTCCCGAGCGGGATGCTGCTCCTGAGGGATGCTCCAGAGCCCCTGGAGGATGCCCACACAGGATCCCACCCCTGTGTCCCCCTCAGGAGCTCAGCTGGGAGTGGGGGAGGCTTTTCCCTGTCCCAGTTTGGCTCCGGTCCCTGCTGGCGTTGTGCCTGTAGCTGGCAGCTCCCGCCTCCCAGCAGATCCATAAATAATTCAACAGCTCACTAAAAACCAGGGATCCATCATGTTTATGGTTCTGAAACATGCACAGAACCGGGGCAGAGACCTGGAGCATCAGGAATGAGGCAGGAGAAGTCAGGGAATATCACCAGGGAAAGCTTTGGAGACTCCAACTACAACAGGGCTGAAGGAAAGGGAAAAACCCTCAGACTCTGAGTTAATTCTCCAACAAAAGAAATAAACCCACGAGTTTCCTAATCCTAGGCCCTGAGCAGCTCTGTGAAGAATTCCAGCTCCAGTCAAAGCCGTTTTCCACACTCCCAGTAGCACATCCTTTAAAATTCACAGAGAGAGGAGCACGCTCGTCCTTGGCCCATCCATCCCCAGCTCCGGGAGCAGAGAATGCCACAGAGATGAATTCCATCCCCCCTGCAGCCACTGCTGCCCCGCTGGGATGCAAATCCAGCCCTCCCCAAGGCTCCCGGGGAAGTTCACCTCCCTTCCCACATTACTGTTATTCCAGTAACCACCCGGACCTGGGATTGGAATTCCAGCAGATATCGATGGCAGGTTAAAGGACCATTTTCTTCTGCAGGGATCTCAGAATTTCTGGCAGGGGGGAGGGCTGACAACTGCCTGGGCTCCTGCCCGTGCTGCTGACTGCTCTGCTCCTTGCACTTCTCCTTTCCTTGGCTCTTGTGCTCAATGGAGTGAAAAAAAGGGACTTTTTAAATGTGTGTGCACAAAAAGATAATAAAAATCAGGGTCTTGCACTAGCAGGAGGAGCACATCAGCATTTGAGACCCAGCTCCAGGGATCTGGGGCATTCCAGACCCATCTCCAGGGATCTGGGATGTTCCAGACCCATCTCCAGGGATCTGGGACACTCCAATCCCATCTCCAGGGATCTGGGGCATTCCAGACCCAGCTCCAGGGATCTGGGGCTTTCCAGATCCATCTCCAGGGATCTGGGACACTCCAATCCCATCTCCAGGGATCTGGGGCATTCCAGACCCATCTCCAGGGATCTGGGACATTTCAGACCCATCTCCAGGGATCTGGGGTGTTTCAGACCCATCTCCAGGGATCTGGGATGTTCCAGATCCATCTCCAGGGATCTGGGGCGTTCCAGACCCATCTCCAGGGATCTGGAGCATTCCAAACCCATCTCCAGGGATCTGGGGCATTCCAGACCCATCTCCAGGGATCTGGGACACTCCAATCCCATCTCCAGGGATCTGGGATGTTCCAGATCCATCTCCAGGGATCTGGGGCATTCCAGACCCATCTCCAGGGATCTGGGACATTCCAGACCCAGCCCCAGGGCAGCTCCTCCTGGAGCAGCAGATGTGGAGAGCCAGTGCCAGGCAACTCATCCCGAGGGAAAGAAGGGACAAGTCACAGCCTGGGTGACTGATCTGAGGATGGGAAATCCATTCCCTCATCTCTCCACATTCCCTGGGCCAAGCACAGCCCTCCAGGGCTTCCCTGGAAACCACCAGGGGCTTTGCTCTCCATGAGGACGCACGGGGGTGACACCGAAAGGTGACATTCCAAACAAACCCTCAGAGCGCTTCCAAGGACCCCCCACGCTCGCAGGGAGACGGGAAGGGAGGGAGCACAGTCAGTATTTATCAGTCACAACAAAAAAATCCAAGAGAAAAACCCTTTTGAGGCTGGAAAGCTCTTTTTTTCTGGACCTTTGCATCTTCATGAAAAAAAAGCAGAACGACCAGGTTACTCACAAAATAAATGCACAATCCAAAGCTGCCTTTTGCTGAGCCTCTAGGGGTGCCAAGCAAAGCAAAGATGCGTCTCCTTTTCCAGTGTGCTGAATTAGATACCTCAAACTTTTAATTTCATTTATAGTGAGATGATAACAGTAAGAAAAAAGGACTGTGCATTGCACAGTCAACTCCAAGCACTGAAAAATGCTTTTTCTTCAAGGTATTTGCAATCCCAAGTTCAAACCTGTGTGTTCACGTGTGAGAAACTGCCAAACCACACAGACACTGCATGAAAAAGCAGAAGGATGCAGCAACTGTGAAATTATAAACTCAAAAAGAAGAGGGGTAATGCTTACAGACAAGGTAAAAATTAAAAATTAATTAAATGAAGGAGCAGGAACACAAGAGCTATTTCCTCCTTCCCACCTCCCCCCAGCTCCAGCTCCTGCTCACCTGCCCAAGGAAAACACGGAGCTGAGGCTGCTCCACGAAAATCAAATAAGCTAAAATAAAATAAACTGAACTGGGAGGTGACTGCCTGATCCTGCCTGCAATACAAACGACTTGCCAGAGACCAGCAAGAGATTTGGATTTCCTAAAAACACTCCCAGCCATCCCAGGAAGGGTAATTCCCATTCGTCAACTTGAGTTTTTCCTGGCAGCACCTTCCAATCTCTTGGCACTGCTTCCAAGCCCCGGCAAACAGCTGTGGCTGTCTGGAGCTGGGGCTGCTGCACCGTCAGGTGTGGAGCTGATCAAAGCCCTGACAGATGGCACGGCTGTGCTCGCATGACAAATGGAGATTTAATTAATTCTCTTAAATGATCCCTTTTCCCAGAAGATAGCAGCGATTCGGGAAGAGATTCCTCTGTTGCATTTTATTCTCTCCAGGAGAAAATCCAAGTTTTCCCCTTGGCCAAGCTCCCTTTTCCTGGAGCTCCAGTCACCTGCTTGTGCCATCACCACCAGACTGCTCTGGGAATTACAGGGATCCTGCCAAACATCACCAAAACAGTAGCACCAGGCTGGAATTTCGTTAAAAACACCTCTTTTCCCTGAGCATTCCCACAAGTGGTTCCCATTAACCTCAGGACGAGGTGTTACCTCCGGAGCAAAGCTTGTGCTGTGAGGGGGAATTTCCCTCTGCTCCCACCCTGTCCCTGAGCCCTCCCGCCGCCGGAGGATGGGATGAGCAGGGAGAGCCTGGATCGGGTGTCCAGATGTGAGGCCAGGGCTGGCAGAGCCCAGCTCCAGCTGCTCTGTAGGGTCCCCTCAGCCCAGCTGTGCTCCCACATCCACCAGGATTTCGGGCTCCGAGATCCCCTCCCGGCAGCGCTTGGGGTGCAAACCACGGGACCCACGTCAGGTGTGGATCACGGAATAATTTGGGTTGGAAAGGGAAATTCCAGGCCCTGGAATAAGCAGGGACATCTTCACTCGGAGCCTCGTCCAGCTGTGTGCAGGATGAGCATTCCAGGGATGTCTGGAGGTGCTACGTGGACTGGCTGGGATGCAGCACATCCTGCCCCCAACACCACCCAGGATTAGGGACACAGGGTGGGACAACCCCTTCCCCTCACGGATTTCTCTTCCCTCCTCCTCCTCCCAAGCCAGCCGTGGCGGGGGAGGAGGGAGTTGTGCCAATCCCAGGGCCCCAGGGAAGCCTCTGGATTCCCTGGCAGCAGCCAACGCCTCCGGACAAGCGGCTCCGCACGCAAAGCTGCCGGGACAGCCCCGGAATGCTGTCAGCAGGATTCCCCTCCTCGGAATTTAGGGAAAAAATCCTGGGAGAACTCAGAACGAGCGGCCAATTGGTAACACCCAGGAATGAGGGGCTCCACGAGCTCCTGGAGTACCAAAGAGCTCCTGAGCAATGGACAAAAAACCCCAAAAGGGATGCCCAGAGTTTGGGGGAGCAGGGTGGGAGCTGCTGGTTCCCCTCCTCCGGGAATGGAGGGAGGATCCACTCGTCCTCCTGCCCCAGGGATGCTTTGGAGCGAGTGCCAGGGCAGCTGAGGAGCCCCGGGGCAGAGCTGTGGTGCCACACCGGTGACATGGTCACAGTTTGGTGACACGGACTCACCGGCTCGGGGACAACTCCAACAGGAAGCACCTGAAATTTTCCACAGGTTTGTTTTTTTTTTTTCCCCAGTGGGGATCACGTTTGGATCTGTGCCGTGGAAATGTTGTCTTGTTGGAAAAAGGAGCTCAAAAATCTAATCCTGAGTCCAGATCTGGGGTTCTGAGCATGGCAGGGACAAGGACCTGGTGGAGCAGATCCAGAGGAGAGCACAAATGCAAAGGGAAAGCTCCAGGGAGAGCCTGGAGCCCCTTCCAGTGCTTGAAGAGAATTGGAGAGCAGAGGAGAGGTGATCTCTGCACAGGCAGGTAGTGACACAGCAGGGAACGGCCTCCAGCTGCCATGAGGCAGGATTGTCTGGGATTTTGGGATGAGGCTCAGAACATGTCAACACACAGCGCTGCGGAGAGGGCAGGGGGCCACGGGGCGTTTTTCCAAGGGGTTCTGCTGCTGGGGTGGGAAGCAATCAGGAATCCCCCCAGATTTGCAGGAATGCTCGGACTGCTCCTAACATTTCTCTCACGCACGCAACAGGGATGCCTCAAACCAAACATCTGCCTCCAAAGAAGGTAGAGGGGGATAATAATGATCAATTAAAGTGGAATATTAATTATTACTTATTGATTTTAGCTATAGCTTATTAATTATTAATTATCAAATATTAATTAACGAGATGATGTCACATTCTGCTTTTATTCCAGTAGAACTGAAATCCAGTTTGATTTACTTCTCTTCCCTTTACTCTTTGGGAGCACGGATAACACACCTTGGAGAGGACAAGCCCTGCTGTTCCCACCTTCTTCCGAGGGCCAGAAGCAGCTGAATTTTGGGATGTGCACCTGGATGTGTTCCTGGCACATTCCCTGTGTCCTCCAGCCCATCCTCAGTGCTGCTGGCCCCAGCAGCACCTCCCTCTCCCAGCCCTTGCTGCCTCATCCCACAGATTTCAAATTCCTGGAAAGGTCTCCAGCTTTCCGAGCTGCTGGGAATCTCCATCAGCACCGAGGCTGCGAGAACCACAAGAATCACAGCCCAAAAACCCACCCAGGCTCGCTCCAGGAGCATTCCTGCAGCGTGAGCACGGATTATCCCCACAATTAACGGGACAGAGGGGGGTGAGGAGCTCAGGGAAAGGGCAGGACCTGACTGCAGTGACAGGGTCACCCTAGGAGCCCCAGCAGGCTCAGGAACACATCCCGTGTCCCTCTGCTGAGTGATTCCCTGTTTTCCTCACGGGGATGAGGAACAGGCAGGAGCTGCAGCAGCGCCGTGTTCCTGCTCCTGCCCAGCTGCAGCTCTGAGGGTTTTTGATTTATTTACAGGATTTGATTGATTTACAGGATGATGGACACGACTCAAAATCACAGCACTGAGAGCTCGGAGGAGTCTGATTAAAGGTGAACATCAATCAATCCCCCCAGGATCCTCCCTCTGTTCCTGCATGCCACCTCCACCTCGTCCCAAATGCTTCCAGAGCTGTCCCACCTTGTGAACAGCTCCTGCCTGGAGCTGCTGCTGGGGCTCAGCCCCAAATCCATTCCCACACGCACAGCCCCGTGTTTGTAGCAATTTCAGTCTGACTCATCCCCCAAAACAACAAAAACACCGAGGAAAAGAGTCCCTGGTACATCCAGTCCTTGTTTCTTTTCCCTAAGGATAAAGGTGGGGAGGCCCTGGCACAGATTCCCAGAGTTGCTGTGGCTGCCCCATCCCTGGACGTGTCCAAGGCTGGGTTGGGCAGGGCTTGGAGCAGCCTGGGACAGTGGGACTGGATGATTTGAGGATCCCTTCCCACCCAAACCATCCCATGACTCTGGGATCTCAGCTTTTGGCTCCAGGGCTGGAGGGTTCTGCTGAGGGGAAGGAAGAGCCCCCTCTGGGGTTTCACTGCTGATGTCTGTCTATGCTTTACATCCACAGTGGCTTCATTTTTAATAACCTTGTCATCTCACCTATGTAAAATATGCATTCAAATGAAACCCCACCGATCTGGGGTCTGTGGCTGTAGGTTAAACAAACATCCCCGTGACTCAGCCCTATAGAAAAGGCTCAAATTGCTCACATTATTCAGCCAACCCCTTTTTTATTACAAAAAGAGAGAACATGCAGAAGAACACAATTCATGCTCAGATTACGCCGTGAATTTTCCTCGCTCACAAGAGATGACACCAAGAATTCCACGCCTCTCCCAACAAATCCACGCTGCAGCAATGGGAACGACTTGGACACAAGATCTAATTTCACCTGCAGAGGGTGTCTGGACATCTGCCAGGTTGTTCCCAAACACCAAAAGCAACCCCAAGCCCCAAACTCTCAAGGTTGCTTTTTCCCTGAGATTTTTCCTTGGGGTTGCTGGCCCACAAGGTAATAAGGGTCGTCCCAAGGTTGCTGTTCCCTGGGACTTTCCCCTGGGTTGCTGTTCCCAGAGGTAATACGGTTTTCTGTCTTCTCTTTGCCCTGGGTGTTACACACTGAAGCCAGAGGCAGAGACGACAAACTGAGTCCGCCGGTATCCATTTCCAAGGTTTATTTTTCATTATCTCAGTCTTTTTACAGCTCTGCCAGGCCTCCCTGGCAGGGTACCTTATCTTAGTTCTTTCTCAGCTCTGCAAGGCGTCCCCAGCAGAGCAGGACACGCGGGGGACTGGGCGGGTCACAGAGCCCCACACCTTATGTACAGCACCCCTGACCCAACCACTGTCCGAGACGTATTTTTTATTTACAAAATTGTACCAATGCCTACTACCTATGCTAACATGTCAGTTCTACTCTAAACCAATCTCTAAAACCCAACTCAGCACAAGATGGGGGACGAGAGCAAGAACAAGGAGCACAGGGGCCACTCCCCAATTCCTCCATCTTGCCTCTTCAGCCCCATACACTAAGAATCCTAATTTCTATATTTATATTCTACAACAAACCATCCACTACTTATTTCAAATTCTTAGGATTTGTGATTCTTCCTGCATGTGAGTGTTCACTGCCATGGACAGGAATCAGAGTCAGTGTCCTCCTGGGACCTGTGTGGGTCTAACTGACCCCCCTGTACAGATCCCAGACCCCCTGTCCGGTCTCCAAACCCTCCAGGGTGGCCAGAGGGATGTTCTTGACTCCAACACCAAACTAAGTTTGTTTTAGCTGGGAGAAAAATTTAATCCTACAAAAATAATCCCACTGCTGGATTGGGATCTGAAGGAGGTGGAGATTTTTTAGGAGGGTGGTAAAACCATCCCTGCAAGGTTTCCAGGCCAGGCTGGAGCAGCCTGGGACAGAGGAAGGTGTCCCCATGGCAGGGCAGGACTGAGAAGATCTTTGATGCTCCTTCCAACCCAAACCATCCCATGATCCTACAATCCCGAGGATGTGCTGGAAGGCACAGCTCGGCTCTCCCCTGGGTAATCCCATCCTCCCTGGTGTTTTCCTTGGCTGCACAGGGAGAAGCAGCCCCTGAGAGCGCCTTGCCCCCCTGCCACAGGCACTCACCTGTGCAGCCTGGCCTCGGCTGCCTCCCCAGCCCACACCAGCTCAGCAGGGAGGGGATCCAGGGATTATTTGAATCCAGGGATGGGATTATGGCAGCGTTACGAGCGAGGAGTTTATAGGATTAAACTTTATAGGAAGTTTATAGGATTTAATGCAATACAAACACACAGACACAGGCAGGAGCCTTTCCAAGGGAAAACATCTCCCAGCTCCTTCCCCACAGGAGAGGGGACAGCCCCTCTCCCCCAGCCCAGGCCTGACAGGGATGAAGCTGCAGGAGGGAATTCTTTGTCCCTGCAGTGATTAAATCGGGGTGAACCCTCAGTGCTTCCATGACGGCACAAAAACCAGCCCCGTCCTCCCCGCAGCAGCAAGTCAGGTCTTGCTGCCACAAATATTCCCAAATTCCAGGGAGCTGCAGCCCGGCAGGCCTGGGCTGGGGGAGAGGGGAGGTTCTGACAGGGGTGATGGATCTCCAGGGCAGGCAGGAGTGATGCTGAGGAGAATCAGAGACATTGACTGAGGTTCTCCTGCTCCACGGGAGCTGCAGCACACGGCTCAGCCTCGCTGGGGACACTGAGGCACCCAGGGGTGACACCAAACCCTGACCTGCACTCGTGGCGGAGGGACTGTGGCAATCACACCCCCAAAAATGGAGAGAGGAGGAAAAAACTCCCACAAAAAACTCCTCACTGAGGATGGGAACCTACCCCAGGCTTTGTGCTGGAAAACATCTGCGAGGACACAGAGCCAGGCTTTAACACCTGCCTGGACATCCTCAGTGCTGCCACACGACTCCCTGGATCCTTGGGCTGGGAAAGCTCCCTGGGCAGCACAGACACCACCAGGAGGGCAGTGCCAAGCCGTGGATGCCCAGGGATCACCATTCCCACTATTCCCAGTTCCAGCCCGCTCTGCATTCCCATTTGTGCTGCTCTCACCTCGCTGCTCCTTGGCCAGAGCTCCAGGACAGCCCAGATCCCTCCCCGAGGATGGAGCTGGGGAGGCTCCAGAGCTGAACACGACACCAGGACTCCCACACGTTCCCCAGGGCTGCTCCAGCCCTGCCCTTCCATCAGCTGCTTCCACGGCTCTCGGGTTTCTGGGAACTGGGACCAGGTGCTCGGAAGCTCAGGATGCAGCGGGAACAGCTCCTGTGGCCTTTGGCCTGCCAGGACCCAGCAGGACAGGACAAACCGAGCTGGGGTCATTCCACACGAGCTCCCTGCTCCTGCCAAGCCTCGGGAATGCAGCTGTGGAAAGCAGGGCTGGGATTGACACCCCTGCCCTGCCCTGCAGGAGGCAGAGGGGTGGCACAGCTCTGCACCCCTGCCAGGCTGTCACCAAAAGGTGTGACCAGCCCAGAGCCCAAAAATCAGCTTGGTTTGGCTTTTATCCCACAAAAAGAATCCCACAATCGGACTGGGATCCCAAGCAGGTGAAGGTTTATGAGGAGGAAGGGCTGTGGCTGCCCCTGGACCCCTCCCTGGAGGTGTTCCAGGCTTGGACAGGGCTTGGAGGAACCCAGGAGAGGGGAAGGTGTCCCTGCCCGTGGCAGGGGCTGGAATGAGAGGAGCTCTGAGTTTCCTTCCAACCCTCTGGAAATTCCAGGCCCAGAAAATTCTCAAAATCTTGTGCACACAAGCCCAAATACAAGAAAACAATACAAGGTTCCACCTGAGACCTTGGAAAAGGCTTCCAAGTTTAGAGACCATAAGTAAGAATGAGAGTTTGTATTTTAGATAGGAACACATTAAGCCAAGTAGTGGAAAGTTTTAAAGATTAAAGATACAGAATTAGTTATAAAAGTAATGAGAAGCTTCAAGGTGTAATACTGTGAATTTGTGTATCATGGGATGATTGGTCAAGAGAACCTGCACTGCAGCAGAGATGTACAAGAAATTAATTAGGGATCGGTGTGAAAGTAAAAACATTCTTTGTGGCAGTAATTATTGGCTAATCACCCTTTAAAAGACCTTGCAGCCTGTGGTCTTGTGGCCACTGGCCACGGGCTTTGGGCGCATGGTGAGGATGTTCCCACCCTTCCATGAGGCTGCAGCAATAAACAATGCTCTGAAACGTCTTGAAGGGATCCTGATCCTGGTCCTCCTAAAATCCCAACACAGCCCAAACCATTTTGTGATCCTACAATTATTCCAGACCAAGACGAGGGACACACATCCATACTTTTTTTTTTTTTTTTTTTTTTTTTTTTTTTTTTTTTTTTTTTTTTTTTTTTTCCCCAAATTAATCTATCTGAACTCCACTTAAACCAATCCCAGGAGTCACAGCACTCCAGGAACCAGCCCTCTCCAAAAGGAAGCCATTATCCCTCCTTTTCCCCACTGGCCCAGCAGCAGGTTGCTGTTAACTCGCCCCGAGCCTAAAAATAGTTCTCCTCAAAGGAAATCCAAACCCTGCACTCTCCTCTTTCCCTCCCTCCCTAATTAATGGTTTCCAGGTCAGCCCGGCTCTCTGGGAACATCTGTTTGTTCTCATCCGCCCCAGGAAAGGCAAAGCTGACCTGAGAGGGGAATGTGGAACAGGGTTTGTGTCTGCAGAGCTCCCTGCCACAGACACGCTGGCACTGGGGCCTTGGAGGGGAAAGGAGCACCCAGAGGTGCATTCCCGACTGCAGGGAATTCCCAGAGGGATCACCCACAGCTGCTTCCAGGAGCATCTTTGCAAAAATACAGCAAGAAATGCAATTAAGTGAGCTGGATCATCCAAATCCCAACAAGCCCACCCTGTGCATCCCTGAGAGCGTTGTCCAAACGTTCCTGGAGCTGTGACCATTCCCTGGGGAATGTTCCACCCTCTGCAGAAGAACCTTTCCCTAAAATCCAACCTAACCCTCCCCTGATGCAGCTTCCTGCCCTTAAAACCACCTAAAACTCTCTGGTGGCTCCGTCACGTGAGGGAGCTGCCCTCAGGGATGATTTGAACATTTATTTTCTACATGTGAGGGAGTCCTGAGCAAACCCAGGAATGGTTTTGTCTTTCGGTTTAAGTGAGGCTTGCATGTTTCCAATCCATCTGATGGCAGGACAGGGAATATTTTTATCACTTTGCATGGGTTGGAGAAGAGGCAGGAGGCCGGGAAACTCCGAGTTTGTCACACAGGAACCCCCCTGTGCCACACTCCCCATCCTCCCTCGGCTCCCCAGCTCCACAAAACAACAGGTAAAGCAGGGAGATGCAGCAGGGATTTGGGAGATCCACAGAAAAATCAGCCCCGAGGATAATGAATGTGTTGTTAATGAACATGGAAAATCATGGACAAACTGCTTCTGACAGCAAAGCTGGAGAAGCAGGGAAGAGGCAACACGAGGGATGAGCAGGAGGAAGATGGAAGAGAGACATCTCCCAAAAGGGAGTCTGTAAATGAAGAGAGATGGGCAATCAAATGAGAAGCAGCAGGGGAAGAGCTGGAAGATGGAGGAGATGGGAGTGTCCTGGTTTTCCTCCATCCAGGAACAGGACCTGGCCCCAGGATCTCCCGCAGGATCTGTCAGCGCCTCCAGCAGAGCCATCACTCATCAGCACAGCCCTGCTGGGTGTCCCAGCAGTGACACCCCGAGCTCGGCTCCAGCTCCCGCCCTGCCAGGGAGGAGATTCCCCCTCCCAGCAGCGGGAGGTGCTGACAGCAGCGCAGCGATCCCTGCATTCCTCACCCTTGTCAGAGCACCGATCCCCCGGAGCGCTGAGCCTGGGGGTGGCAGCCACTGCAGGGACCCTGGGTGGCTCTGGAGTGTCCCCAGCCGGGAGGGGGTGACAGAGCTGAGCGTCCCCGGGTCCCGGTGCCTCCTGCACGTCCCAGGCTCTGTGTGCACCGGGACTCAGCCAGCTCTGCATTCCAGCCATCCCAGATTCCAGAGCATCCCAGGAAAGGCTCTCGTGGAGCAACTGCTCTGTGGAAGGTCTCTGCCTGTGGAACAAGAGCAGGTTTGAGATCCCTCCCAGTGCAGCCCATCCTGTGATCCTGTTCCATAGCTCATCCAATTCCAGACCAGCACGGATCGATTCCAGATCAATATCACGGAGCAGGAACACCCAGCCCCTCTGCCCCAGCCCCGGCAGGGATCCTCGTCACCCTCAGCAACACCTGAGGTGAATTCTGTGGATGCATTCCCAGAGCTCCGAGTGCTGCCCTGGAGTGCAACACCCCGACCTTTAACTCAGCGTGTTAATTGAGTTAATCACCCCGTTAATTGAGGTCTGAATCTGCCCTCCTGGCAGTCACAAGAATTGAACCTGGCTGCACTCAAGGACAAAGTGACCAAGGACAGGGACTTGTCTGGGAGCAGGCACAGGGAAGGAGGATCCGGGAAGCGTCGCTTCCCGAGATCAAAACATTAATTAATTAAGTCCTAATTCATCCTCCTGATGAGAAAGCTGCTCAAGCACCCGGGATATGGAGATTGGCTGTGCACTCCCAACCAGGCCAATCCCACAGTGAGATTCCCTGGCTCGTTCCAGGGGTGAGGGAAGGTTGTGTTTGCACTTGGAGTCAAAGGCTCTGGATTTATTTTTCTGCTCTGCAAAAGAAAACCCCAAATAATCCTTAAAGTTCAGGTCAAGCCCAAAGCATGACCAATCCCTTCGTTTTGGTTTGGTGCTCCTGATCCTCCCTGCCTTTTGCAGGAAGGTTTGGAGGCTGTGAAATATTATTGGGAAATGGAAGAATTGGAATACCGAGCTCTGAATATGTAGGAACAAAACTGATGACAGAAACCAAAAAAGATGAGCTCCCAGTGCCAGCTCAGTGAAGAGCTGCAGTCAACCCCAAAATTGCATTTCTCGGCAAATGAACTCCTCATACTGGAAGAAGTTGCCCAAATCTCTGCAGAGTCCAAAAACAAAGCTCCAGGATTTGAGCTCAGCTCAAATCTCCATCACCACATCCAGGTTTGGATCCTCTCCGAATGTTCCCAAGGCATGGCGTGGAAACATTTTGAGAAGGACTTTGCTAAAAGTTATTTAGTGGTGTTTAGCTTTGTTCTTAAAAAAAGGGGGGAGAAATAATGTGATTTTTTTTTTCTTTATTCAGGGAAAAAAACGGTGTAGGAGATGGGAATTTTGCCCTACTGGGTGCTTAAAGTGGTTAAATGATCCAGGGAAGAATCCCTAAAAATGCATGGCCCCACTACCTGGCTGGTAATCTGCTACACTGTCCTCCCTTTGCCAGCCCATTTCGTGGGTTTTCCCAGTGGAAAGAATTGGGGGATTTTTCCAGTGGTGGCTTGACCCAAAAAGCCCCAGGAGATGCCAAAGGCAGACCCAGAGTCCCACTTGGGTTTGGTTTGCTCCGGGTGTTTTCCGAAGTGCTGACAACAAAATCCTTTCATCTGCTGGGAAAGCAGCACATGGGCTCCCATAAAACAGCAAAGCCTGACCCTGGGAATTAAAGGGCTCCAAACTCTGCTCCCTGCAAGCCAAGGCTTCTCCTCTGTTCCCAGAACTGCTGCTGCTCCAGGAGACTCAGAGAGGAGAGCAGCACCCAGAATTCCCCTAAATTAAACAGCAAAACAGACACAGACACCACACCCGGCAAAGATCTGCTTCAGTGGGAAGGGAGATCTCAAGAGATCACACAATCCATGAGGAATAATATCCAAAAATTAAATCCAGCACGACTCCTGCCACCCAAGGATGGGCTTGACCTGCACACATTGAGTTTTTATCGCGAAAATATTGCCCTGAAGGAACACATCAGATAAAATACTTGCCCCAAACCCCTAAAATGTGCAAAACTAATGATTAAACAGGAGAAGAAAAAAGGTTATAGCAGAGGATTAGATCTTCTGAATGTCAAGGAAATGAAATATTCCTGCTCTGTGTGGGAAAACCTGCCCAGGGAAACTTAAATCACATGGACTCAGCTCAGGCAACAAGAACCACTCTCAGCTGGAACCACCACAGAAATATTCCCCCTAACCTGGGTCACTCTGAGCATTTGCACATCCCTGTAAAGAGAGGAGAGATGGCAGAGGATCCCCACTTCAGCAGGAGCTGCAGGGAAGAGTTTTCTCGGGAGTTTTCTGCTGCTGTTTCCTTTACAAAATCCCCACACACTGCTCGGCTCCATCCTTCCTTTTCCCTCCTTTCTCTCCCTTGGGGCTGCCTCAGTCCCCAGCAGCTCTCCCAAGGAGCAGAGAGGGCTGGGGCTGGAACAGAAACAGCCCTGATGTGACACCAGCAAGGTCCTGGGTGAGCAGGGCTGGTCCAGCCCCAGCTCCTGGCCCGGCTCCTCCTGGCAGCGCCGGCCAGCACGAGATGGGAGTTCACTCCCTGCTCAAAACAAACCAGACCCAAAGCCCTGCCAGCTCTGATTCTGTCCACGCTTCCAGCCCAGCCCAGCCTGGGGGAATCCAGCAGATTCCCATGGACTGCTGGGTTCTCACCACGGAGAGCAGGGAAGAGGGGCTGGGGGTGCTCAGTGCTGGCTCCAGCCCTGCTGAGCTGAGCTCAGTCCCCCGGTCCTGAAGCCCGTGGGTGGTTCTGGGTTTGACTGGGCTCAGGGACAGAGGGTGCAGCTGGGAGGTGTTTGCATCCTCATCTCAGCTTGCAGAGAGTTCAGATGCAGGATCTGGGTCGGATCCACGCCGAGGATTCGCTTTGTGGATATCAAAACCCACCCTGGAAGAGGCAGGGCGGGCCTGGCACAGAGGGAGTAACAGCACTGCCCTCCCCCAGCCTGATTTACCCCAGAGAGGTCCAGATCCAGGCCAGGGCAGCAGGGGGGCTGTGCTCTGTGCTCACTGCCACAATGGACACAGCACCAGCTGCTCGCTCCAGAGCAGGCACAATTCCCAATGCGCTTCCCATCCCTGGATCGGCGGTGCCAGGACTCCTCCGAGTGCTCTTGGAGATGCTATTTTTGTTTTTGGGGAAAGAGCTGCACGACTCCTCTGCTCTCACGTCCAAAAGGGCTTTTTCATCCTCCTCCTCCTCCTCCTCCTCCCGTTTTCCCTGGCAGCTGCTCCTGCTCCATCTGTGCCAGGAGTGGGGCCTGGTACCTGCTGCGCTCTGCCTGCTCCTCCAGCCACCTTTATCCTGAGGATTCCCATCCTTTCACACTCCACAAAGGATTGTCCTTCCCGGGAGAGAGCTCCAAAAACTTCGGGATCAGGGATGGAGAGTGAGGAGGGAAACACAAGCTCAGGATGAACAGAACTGGGCACTTCTTGCCCAGACCAAAGGGGAGAGGAGATGGGAGCAGCTTTCCAGCAAGGAATATCCACAGGGCAGGAAAGATGGGAAGCACCACAGGAGTTTTCACCCAGCTCCCAAAGGGATTGGGAGCCACGGTGCTGTGAACCTTGGGATCCAGAGGGGAGGGAGTTACTGCAGGAAAAAGCTGAAGGCAGGGGGATTCTAAAGGATTGTATGGAAATATGTAAAGTAGGAATATTGGGATTTCTTAAGTGAGATATTGAGGGAAAAAATCCTGGAGTTTGGAAGGGCTGTGCAGCCCCTCTTGCCCCAGAGCTTTTTGTGAAGTTCAACTACCCAGAGCCAGGGCCAAACCCATCAGCAGGGATCCCCAGGACACAGGATTTGGGATCTGCAGGTGCCAGGTCCTCAGAGCCCCCAGGTCCTGGAGGATAAATTAATGACAGGAATAGAGGGAGAAGCCTCACCCAAGGGAAAAGGGCAGGACCAGATCCCATCTTCCCTAAGGAAGAGCAGCTGGCGAGCCCGGCTGGCCCAGCACTGCCCCCTGCTCCCAGTCTCCCTGGAAATCTCCCTGGAAATCTCCCTGGAAATCTCCCTGGAAGTCTCCCCACACTCCTCAGAGCCCATCAGCCCTTCCAGCTGCCCCCAGGTGGGCAGAGCTCTGAGCACACATCTGGAGCGGGGCCAGCCCAGCCCACATCTGGCTTTGCTCTGGGCTTTGTTCGTGCCCCAGGCCACGGAGCACCCACCTCTCCCGTGCCTTTATCTCCTCCAGGATCCCCCGGCTTGGAGCTGCTGCGTTTTGTTTGAGCTGCACTAAAGGAGTTCTTTAATTAACCGCCCTTTTTCTGGGGCTGTTTCTGATTGTATCGGGTTTGAAGCAGAGCCCCAGGCCCGGCTCTCAGTCTCTGACACAAACCAGAGAGATCTCCCCAGAACAGCTCCCCAGACCTTCATTTCTTTTGTGTTATTGCTTTTCTGCTTTAGAGTTCACAGCAGGGTCTCGGGGCAGAGGCACTGAACTCTTGGAGTTGCCCATGGAGCAGAGACAGAGGCAATCCCAGATTCCCGCCCTTGGGAAGGGTTGGGAAAACCACAGGTTTTCCAGCTCATGCCTGATTTTTGAGCAAGGTTAAATGGGGCTGCTCAGATTCCCTCACAACGTGGAGAAACCCTCAGATCCCAGGAAAAGCCACACAGAACCTGCTGCTCTTTGTCCCAATCCTCGTTTTTACTGCTCGGTCACTGCCTCCCTGTGAATTCTCACAGCCCTTTCCCACCTGGACAGCAGGTGCAGGGTGATGGGATTTCCTGGATTTCTGGATTTCTTTGGAAATCCTGGCTGCAAAAGGCATCAGGCTGGAGCGTGGTGCTCCACCTGCCTCAAGGTGTTCCCAGCAGGAAGAGCCAAGGAAAACCTCAGGAGCAGCAGCCGAGCAATCCCGCAAAGCAATTAAAGGGATGAGCTTCCAAAGGCTCGTTAATTGACTACAGGCACAGAGGGAAGTTGGGAGGGTCAGGATGGGCTCGGGGGGCTCAGAGGCTGCTGAGGAAGGGATTTTGTTCCCGGGAGTTCTCAGCCTTCCCTCCTTCCACAGGGACTGCACGGAGCGGCCGCGCGCTCCTCCAGCACTGGAACCACACATCCAAACCTCGGGATAACGCAGGGAAAGGCGGATGCAGAGCCCCATTCAGCAGCACAGAACAATAAATCCTCCTCAGGGTTTCCAGGAACCTGGAGATTGCGGCCTGGAGCTTTTCTTTCCAGCACACACTGTCAACACGATGACATCAGCGCATCCCGATACGTGCGGGCCTCATCCAGCTCGGAGCTTCACCCCACTCCCTGTAAACATCCCACTCCCACTCCTCTGGACTTCCAGGGTCATCAATCTCCCTCCTCGGGGCACTTTCAGCCTCAACCTCCAGCGATGAAATCATGGATCTGGGATGTGACTCAGAGGGGCCGTGACTCACCCGCCTGAGCACTGGAGCAGCTCCATCCCCCCATCCCCGGGAGCAGCTCCATCCCCTCATCCCTGGAGCTCCATCCCTGGGAGCAGGTCCATCCCCTCATCCCTGGAACTCCATCCCCTCATCCCTGGAACTCCATCCCCCCATCCCTGGGAGCAGCTCCATCCCCTCATCCCTGGAGCTCCATCCCATCATCCCTGAAACTCCATCCCCTCATCCCTGGAACTCCATCCCCTCATCCCTGGAACTCCATCCCCCCATCCCTGGGAGCAGCTCCATCCCCTCATCCCTGGAGCTCCATCCCATCATCCCTGAAACTCCATCCCCTCATCCCTGGAACTCCATCCCCTCATCCCTGGAACTCCACCCCTCATCCCTGGAACTCCATCCCCTCATCCCTGGAGCCATCTCCTCCTGTCTGGAAGCAGCTCCATCCCCTCATCCTCAGGAGCAGCCCCAACCCCTCAAGCAGCTCCATCCCTTTATCCCAGGAGTTCCATCCCCCCCATCCCAGGAGCTCCATCCCCTCATCCCTGGAGTTCCATCCCTGGGAGCAGCTCCATCCCCAAAAGCAGCTCCATCCCCTCATCCCAGGAGCTCCATCTCTGGGAGTGGCTCCATCCCCTCATCCCTGGGAGCAGCTCCATCCCCTCATCCCTGGGAGCAGCTCCATCCCCCCATCCCTGGAGCTCCATCCCCTCATCCCTGGAGCTCCATCCCCTCATCCCTGGAGCTCCATCCCCTCATCCCTGGAGCTCCATCCCCTCATCCCTGGAGTTCCATCCCTGGGAGCAGCTCCATCCCCTCATCCCCAAAAGCAGCTCCATCCCCCCATTCCTGGAGCTCCATCCCTGGGAGCAGCTCCATCCCCTCCTCTCTGCCTCCTCACGGGGTTGGCTTGAGATCTTGGCCACTGAGTTGTTCCAAAGTTTGGCAGGACTCGTTGGGAATGCTCAACTCTGGCCATTCCCAAGCAGTGTCAACGTGAGCCCCCATCCCACATTCCCACTTTTCCCTGCCCCAGGGTGACATGGGGAGGTGCCAGCTCAGCAATTGGGGGACACCTGGATTTTGCTCCCATTCCCTTGCTCCTGTCCCAGCTGGAGGCCAGATTAGGAGGAAAATCCAGAGCTGCTCCTTGGCAGAGCTGCCCGGGAGCAGACACACAGTGAGGACAGTTTGCTTTGGCAGCCTCCTCTAGGAATATATAAATATATATAAATACATACATTTTAATATCTTTGGCAAATAAAGGATCATAAAAAGAAAAGTTGGTTGGCCTTCCTGGCCCAGCCAAGAACGTACTTTAGGTTAAAAAATAGACACTGAAAAGGACGGAGCCAGAAAATAAAAAAATGAAAATCCAAACCAAACATTTTCCCTGCCCTGAAGCTGCTTCAGGAATTGCTGATGCCACAAATCCGTGTCAGGGATGGAGCACGTTGCTCCTGGAAAGTGGCTGATCCACAAAACACAGGCCACACCTTCAGGGAGCCATCCTCGAGACAAATATCTGCTCGAGCAGGTCCAAAATGCTGTATTTATTAATCTGCTCTCATGCTCTGGAATGGATTTCACCCTGTGTAAATCACTGGGCTGACAATGCACAATGAGGCAAGAGAGCAACCACATGTTCAGGGTGGAATTCTCCTTTTCCCCTTTCCCTTTCCCTGCCTGATGTTAATCCCAAAACCTGCAGAGTCTCTCTCGCCCCCAGCTTCTCCCTGACCTTAGATCCTGTCGGCCTCTTGACAATTCATGTGGATTTTTCATATGGAGAATGAAATTTTTTGCTTCGAGAGGGCTCCAGGAATCCAAAGCTTGGCCAAAACAAGAAGCAGGGCAGGGATGGATGGGATATTGGGAAGGAATTCTTGGCTGGGAGGGTGGGCAGGCCCTGGCACAGGTGCCCAGAGCAGCTGTGGCTGCCCCTGGATCCCTGTCCAAGGCCAGGCTGGAATAACCTGGGATAATGGAATGGGGGTGGGACTGGATGAGCTTTAAGGTCCTTCCCAGTCCAAAGGTTTCTGGGATTCTGTGTCATGGGAAGTTTGAGAATTAAATAAGGAGATAACAGAGAACTTCAGGGTTACAGGAAGCTCTGGGAAAGTTCTGGGAAATTTCCTTGGCACTGCCCCAATCCCGGCTGCAGCCATCAGAGCAAGGAAAACAAAATGATTTCAGAGGTATTTGTGGAGATTTTCCCAAGTTGGAGAGGTGAGAACAAAAAAAAGCTGAAAAGGGGATAAAGAAAATCTCCAAAGAGGGAAGAAACCCTGAGAAAGGAGAAGGTGGTGACAGAAATACTGATGGAGGAAGAGGCTGAGAGAGGAAAGCAAAGAGATCAGGGATAAGAGGAGCTGGACAAGGGAAAAGTCCAGAAAAAGAATCCAAGGAGAGGAAGCCCAGGCAGCATCAGGGAGCTGAGAGGATGAGAGGTCCCTTGGAAACGCCAGGGGACTCCCAGAACATTTCCACCAAAATCCAATAACGTGTTCTGGGGAGAGAGCCAGGGGGAGCCAGGAGATGAGGGGAACAGGGAAGAAAGAGTTTGTGTTTTATGAGTTTTCCCTTGGAAAAAGCTCGTGGAGAAAGGGCAGAGGGGCCAGAGCAGCTGGAGTCAGGAGTCAGACCCTGGCAGCAGCAGAGGGGGAGCCACGCTCAGAGACACCCCAAAAACCACCCCAAAAACCACCCAAGAACGTCTCCAAGTTCTCCTTTCCTGGGAGGGAAACCAGGGCCCTTCCCATTCCAGCCCCAAAACATCCAGGGGGGTGGGAAACAACGGATCCTCCTTCCTTCCATGCGCAGCCAAGATGGAAAGGCAGGTGGAAAGTGGTTTAGGGTTGCAAGTCAGGAGACTGCTCCTCGTGCCAGCTCTGCAAATGACATCATTCCCACAAACTGGCTGGAGCTCCAGCCCAGGAATGCCCGGATCAGGCACTGGAATATTCAGGAGTGTTTTCTGCTTTGGATGGACGGGGTGATTCCAGCAGCAGATCCCAGCCCTTTCCTCAAGGCACAGCAGGAACCCCCCTCAAATAAATCCTGGTCATGCAACAAATCCATGGGTTGGGAGGGAACTCCCTAAAATCCCAAAGTCCAGGTTTGAGCAGGAACTGGCACCAGCCCCTCTCCAGTGTGAAGTTTTCCTCACAAAAGGAAGGAATCTCATCCACAAACTCCCAGGATTTCTGCCCTCCCTCCCTGGCAGGGCGGGAGATTCCCCACTAAGGGATGAACACCCCCAAACCTGAGTCACAGCTCCCGTTAATCTAACAAACACTTCCAGGGCTGCTGACTCCATCTCCCTGTAATTCCCAAAATCCCACAGATTTCTCACTCCTGTCCAGTGCTTTTCTCTTTTCCCTCCCTGGGGAAGGCCACCAAGAAGAGCTGGATCATTCCAGGCCTCCTGCTGCAGACCCAGCCCTGTCACCCCCACAAAATCCCCACATTCCCATGTTTCTCCCTGTTCTCCTCATTTCTGGGACAACAAATCCAAATGCCACCAAAAAGCTGGAGCAGCCCTGGCTGGGGTTATGCTGGCACATAATAAACAGTCTCTGCTCCTGGGCATTTATAACTAAAATAAAATAAAAACGAAAAAGAAAAAAAAAAAAAAGCCCTGCAAGTCCCAGGAACTCAAATCAATAATTCTGCTGGTTTTATTGCAAAGAAAAACATTTTTAAACTTCGAGAGCCCTTTCCTTTCTGTAGGTCCAGAGATTAAATTTATGTCCCTCTTGCAACGCTTAATCCAAAGCATTAGAGCAGCAGAGGCATCCAGGATCCTCTGGAAAGCTGGGAATATTTATGAGCAGGCACGGAGCCTCTTTATATCAGCAAGGAGTGGTGGAGGGAACGGCTGGAGAATGCACTTGAGGAGATTTACTTCCCTCCCGCCGGGAATTCAGTGTCTGGAGCAGCCACAAATCCTGCCATGACATAATATTCCATAAAAGAAAAATATGGCACCAGTGTTTTATTTGTACATAAAAAGCCTCGTTTTAATTAAAAGGAAAAACACAGAGGGGTCTTATCAGGGGGTTTGGCAAGAAATAAGTGATGCCTTCGGTGTTATACAACCAAAAACTACTGGAAGATTTTTTTTTTCAGCTTCATTTTTATCTAGCCTGAGACACATTTCCCGAGCAGAGTTATTGGGAGGGTTTTATTCCGGTTTTGTGTAAGGAATTGGAGGATAATCGTGTTCCCTAAGGATATTTTCATTGTGTCAGCCCAGAGCAGCCCCTCAAGGTCAGTGTCCCTTGTCCCTCCTGGGAGCTCCATCCCAGCAGGAATTCTGCCCGACCCCTTCAAACCCTGGCACCTTTTCCGACTTTTGGCATCTTCCCTGTGCCTTCATCCAGTTCGGTTTGCACCGACTGCGACTCCAGCTAATTTCTCCTGGAGCCAAACTCAATGACTCAATCCCGGCACAGTCCAAGAGATCAACTCCTGCCTGCTTTTGGGTGGAAATCTGGGATATTTTCCCTTCTTTGGCACCGTTCTCACCCCCGAGTGTGAAATGACCCGAGCGCCTCCAAAGCCCCAGCTCGGGGTGGCTCCTGCTCCCTTCGGAGCCACTCTGGGTCTGTTTTGGGTGAAATCCTTCCTGGAGCAAACCCAGGACACCTCTGGAGAAGGAGCCGAGGTCCTGGAGGTGCCTCTGTGCTTCCATCAGCCATGGAGAGCATGGAGAGAGGGAAAAGTGCTTCCCTGCCCTTCCCATTCCCATTCCCAGCCCCACTGGCCAATTCCACAATTCCCTGCAAAGCCTTTGGTCACCCCAATTCCCTTTGGCCATTCCAGAGGCCAAGTTCTCCTTTCCTGGGAGGGAAACCAGGGCCCTTCACATTCCAGCCCCAAAACATCGACAGGGATGGGAAACAATGGATTTTCCTTCCTTCCATGCGCAGCCAAGATGGAAAGGGAGGTGGAAAGTGGAGTGGTTTGGGCTGGAAAAGACCTGGAAGCTCATCCTGCTCCATGGGCAGGGTCACCTTCCCCATCCCAGCTTGCTCCAAGCCCCAGCACCCCTGGAAAGGCGGGAATGCCACGCACTGCCCGTGGCCGTGCAAGGAGCAATCCCAGCTGGAAAACACCAAAATTGGGATCACAGAGAGGCTGAGCAGCCCTCCGTACCCCGTGCCAGAATTTGGGTAACACTCCAATATTCCAGCCATGGAGTCAGAGCAGATCCAAGCATGGCAGAGTCTCCTCCCTGCTGTTTTTCCAGGACTTTCCGTGCCCTGCCTGCCCCTGGCACGGAGCTCAGCAGGGCTCTGCTGTCTGATCCCACGGAGCTGCAGAAGCCTGAGGATGACTCACGTCACACACATCAGTCTGGGCTTCTGGATTTTATTTTTACTCCAGTGAAACATCCAGCTTGCCCTGGAGCAATCCCATTAGTCACGCTGGCTCCTGGGAACGGGCAGAGTCCAGCGGGATCAGGAGTCAGATGTGGTTTCCTCCTTTTTGATTTCATTATTATTCATCAGGAGTGAAATTCCTGCCTGGGGATGAGCCCTGTCCTGCAGCCCTTCCATGGAATATAGGTCACCTAATTTCACCCCTGGAGACACAACAGCTGCTGAGAAAAATCCCTTTCACATTTCCTGAGAAATTTCTCGGGACAGGAGCAGCACTTGCTCTGTGCCCTCAAAGCCTGACTCTGACTCGCTTTAAATCCAGAATTCCTGAATTAAAGCACCCTTGCAGAGTAGAAATATCCATGGAAAACAGAAAGGTTCATTAGCATGGAGAGAGAAAAGCCCCAGGCAGTGATTAAGGGCTTCAGGAGGACCCTGGGGACTTTGTGCATCCCTGAATTATTTGTTGTGTTTATTGCTCTGGGATGAGCAGGATGAATCCATCTGCTAAAATTTAAAGCTGTAACTCCAGACCATAACTCAGAGCTAGGATGGAGCTCCAGGCAAGCACATGGAGTCCTTGGGATGCTCTGCATGACTCAGGATTCCAGCATCTCCTCAGGCAAAGGGGCTCCAAATTTCCTCCCAAACCCAGACAAAATCCTCCTCTCCACACTCAGAAAAAGGGATTTAAACACTTGGACGGAGCCAAAAGGAGCTGCTTTTCCAGCCTGGCAGGGTGGAGGACAGGGCTGGGGGGTTCTGGTTAAAAAGCAAAGTTCAAAGATGATAAATCCAACTCTGAGCAATCCGTGAGTGCCTGGAGGGATCCCCCCTCAAAAGGGCTCATTCCACACTCCGGGATCATCTCTGGATGAATCCAGGTGAATCGGGAGGGATCCAGATCTACCTCCCCTTTCCCAGCAGAGTTTGGAACTTCAGGGCTGGGACATTTCACCCCAACACCGAGAACTTTTGCAGGAATTTTCTGGTGGAAGATTTGCCCTTCAAGGAAAACCCCACAAAGTTTGGTTCCTACAAACGCCTTTCCCTGGGACACGGAGAACGTGAGGAGCTGGACCCCGAGCACCTCTGCACAAGGGACAAAAACAGCACCTGAATCTGAGCCAGGCCTTTTCCCCAAGGAGAGAGAATCCCTCAGACTCTCTCCAACCCACCCAGATTTTATCGGACTCCCAGCAAAACAACTCGGGAGCTACCAGGGACAGGGAGACCAAATCAAAGCTCACTGTGGGAAAAGAGCAGCCTGCAGGAGAACCTCTGTGCCCCCAGCGCTGCCTGCAGACACAGCATCCCTCAGGAGCATCCCTGGCATTCCTCACTCCCAGAGGGGAGGGAAACGGGATTGGGAAAACGTGGCTGAGGGCCTGAGCAGCATCTTGGCTGCATCTGCTCCCCAGCATCCCACTGCTCCCACTGCAGGCATCCATCCCTTACTGGTCTGCTTTGGTTTTTAGGCATGAAATTCCCGATTTCCCAGCCCCAGCCAGCAGCTCTGAGCACAGAGCAGCCGTCTCCAGTTCCGAGGCCTCACGCAGAATGGTTTGGGTTGGAAAGATCTTAAAATTCATCTCATCCCACCCTGCCATGGCAGGGACACCTCCCACTGTCCCAGGGTGCTCCAAGTCCCCTCCAGCCTGGCCTGGGACACTGCCAGGGATGGAGCAGCTTTGGGAAATCCACTCCAGGGTGTCCCCACCCTCCCAGGGAAGGATTTCTCCAGCTCATCCCTGGAATTCCAGCTGTTCACAGCCACCCTGGGCTGCACAACGCCCCAGGCTGAAATAGTGCCCCAAATTTCCAGCTTTTATTACATTTTCCCCGTTAATTTGTTTTAAAGCCAAGACAGGGGCAATAATAAATCAGAAGACAAAACCCAGCTCGTTTCCCTTGAGCCTTAATGAACCTTCAAGCTCATTCCAACAATGATACTGAAGATGGCTTTACCTCTGCAAAGGTAAAAGATGGAAAACAAAAGGGATGTGAAAAACGTAAAAATAGTTAAAACAACTGAAATAAAAATTCCCCAGAGAACCAGGGGTTTGAGTAGATTCGTTTAGTGCAACAAAGCAGGAATCCTGAGGTGGAACCCATTCAGAATTCCAGGGATTTCACCTCTGAGATGCATCCCAGGGCAGGATACTTGAGCTACAGTGGGACTTGGGAAGAAACGAAGGAGGAAAACTCTGCAGTGACTTCTGAGAGGAGAAGCCTGCCGGAATTGATGGGTTTTAAAGCAATTCCAGAAGTCAGCCCTGTTTGCAGGTTGGATAAGAACCACAGATGGAATCAGCGCTCACAGCCACAGAGTTCCAAGGAAATAAAAGGGCTTTTATGAATATAGAGATATAAATTTACAAAGCACTCAGCCTGCCTTGCACCCTGCACCCTCACATTTGCATTTCACAGCATAAAGGTCCTTTGATTCCCCAAAAACACCCCCTGGAGCTCGGGGCAAGGCTCCAGCTGGAACCAGAGGAAAACCATTCGGAGCAAACAAATAAACAAATCAACCAACCCACCCTAAAGCAACCAAACAGCAAAGTGCCAATCCCATCCTAACTCCCTCTGCTGCCTGTCCCCTTCAGGAACCCCTCAGAGATCCCTGGATGGGAGGAAGGAGGATGAGTCCTCCTTTTAGGAGAAATGGGTGGGATGTGGAGAGCCCCAGACAGGGAAAATCCACAGTGACATCCCCAGAGCCCAGGGCTGGCTCCAAGGTTCCTCCTGGGGAGCTCCAGCTCCACGTGGGTGGCAGGGCTTGGAGACAAGCAGCAAACTGGGGAAGAGCCTCACCTGGAGGGTCAGCGCCTCCTCACGCCCTCAGAGCCGTGGGATCCGTGGGATTCTCCTGGAGATCTCTCCCAGGCTGGTGGCAGTGGCACCTCTGCTCTCAGCCGCGGCTCCCACGGCAGCGTCCCGGCTCCATCCCAATTTATCCCGGCTCCATCCCAATTTATCCCGGCTCCATCCCTATTTATCCCGGCGTCCCTGCTCCTGCTGCCCCTGATTCCCCACCCAGCACCCCTCTGACGTGAGCAGGGGCCACACGGAAGCTGCGGCCCCTGGGGCTGCTCCCTCCTGCCCACTCATCCTCGGCCGCTGGCAGCTCCGGGAAGCTCCAGCCACATCTGCCGGAAGATGGAGCATTCCTGGGTGGTCCTGCAGGGAGCCCCACGCTCCTGACAACATCTCCCAGCTCGCCCACTCCCCAGCCCGGCTCCCAGGGGCATCCTGAGCTTCCAGCACATCCAGAGGATGAGCGGGGCCGTCGTTAACTGTGTCATCCTGCAAACACTCTGTGGCTGTTCCCACTCTCCCGTTCTCAAAGGAACAATTCCAGGGTGGAGAGATGGAATTTCACAGCCCCTTCCACTGCTGGGAGTTTGTGCCAGGAGGGATGAGGAGAAGGAAGGACCAGGCTGGCACAGTGGGCTGCTCCTTCCCAGCTTTCCTGAGCTGTGTCATCCTAAACATTCCCTGGCTGCTCCCAGCTCTCCCATTCCCAAAGGAACACTTCCAGCATGGAGAGATGGAATTTCTGCTTCTGTCTGCTGGGAGGGTGTGCCAGGAGGGATGAGGAGAAGGAAGGACCAGGCTGGCACAGTTGGGCTGCTCCTTCCCAGCTTTCCTGAGCCTCTGGATGCTCCGTGCTGTTGGGGCAATCCCCAAATCCCAAATCCAAATGTGGATCAACCACGGGCTCCAAGGGGAACTGGGGGATCACTCATCTGTCGGGAAATGGATACTCTGGGTGTACTCTGGAAGCCTCCACACCACCATCCTGCTCTTTCCCATCCTAAAAATCCTCATCCAGTGCATTATCCTTGGAGGCAGCAGGAGCAGGGGCGCTGCCAGCCCCGGGAGCTGCACAGGGAAGGGCATGGAGAGCAATTCCTCCCTTGGAATCATCTCCCAATTCCTCCCTGCCCACATTCCTTCCCCACACCTGGATGCCCACATCCAGGGAGTTCCCCATCCCTGGAGGAGCTCAAGGAATGAGGCTTGGAGCAACCTGGAACAACCCATGGAACTGGAGGAGCTTTAAGGCCCCTTCCCACCCAATCCCAGTTTGGGATTCCATACTGGGAGCTCACCTCCCATCCCAGCCCTGGAGTTTGGTGAAACCCAAGATGACCGAGTGACTCCACCCCCTAAACCTAAAAAAAAAGGAAAAGTTGGGGATTTTTCCCCTCCCTTTCCAATTTCTCCGCGGATCTGTAACCACAAAGCAAACAACGTCCATCTGCAGAGCCACGTTCTGCAGGAAGGAGAGGGGGTGTGGAAAGCTCTGGGGACAGGGCTCAGCTGCCGAGCAGGATGTTCTGAGCAGAGACACTGGAACCAGGGCTGCTGAAAACCAGCCAGGTGGGCTTTCCCTTCCTTCCCCCCTCCTTTTGCCCACCCCAATATTCGCTCCAGGGCCCAGCACATCCCACAGCCCATCCTGCCAGCGGAATTCCCACCTCGGGCTCTCCCTGCTGAGGGGGCAGTTGTGGGGATGCACCCAAGAGTTGGCACCTGCATTTTAGGGAAAGCATTTTGGGAATGCTGAACAGCACACCCAGGGTTGGAGAGAGTTGGGAGATCTGGATTTCACCTCCTGGCTGGAGGTGGAATCTGGAAAAAAAAAAGAAAAAATCCAGGAGAGGATTTTTCCTCCTGGTGCGATTCCCCTTCCACTGCTCCCTGCAGGAAGGAGAGGAAAGCAAAGGGGAGGGATCGAGGTTTATCCCGACTCATCCCAGCTCTTAGAGCCCGCTGACAGCCCAGGAGACACCAGGAAATGCCTCATTTTCACACCTGTGAGGGAAACTCCCAGTAAAGCTGCAATCCCAGCAGCTCCATCATCATCATCATCATCATCATCACCTTAACTCTGACACTGACACCTCAACACTGACTCCGATTAGGCTGAATGTTCCCCGAGCAATAAAGAGCAGGAAATTGGAATTTCAGCAGGATTTTCAGACACCAGGAATGCCCAGGTCACAAAGCGCCTCGCCCCTGGTGGGAGCTGAACTTTGAGAGCTGCACTAAAAGGATTTCTCCCGTTTCCCTTGAACTCCGAGCACCAAAATCCAGCGGGGCGCACGGGAGGAATTCCATCTCGCTTCGCACAAAGGCATTAATGACATTCCCATCCCAAGGAACCCCATCCAAACCTATATTCCAACAGCTGTTTGCCTCGACAATGAGCTCAGAGCAGCTCAAACGTTCATTTGCAGCAGCTGGAAATTTGGCAGGAGGGGAGGGGAACGTCTGAGTGGTGTGGACACCGTATGGATGTGCTGGAGGAGCGCAGGACGAGGGCAGGGCCCTGCTCCAAAAGCCACCTCCAACCCCCCTGGGGCAGCAATTCGGTGTCACACGGCCCTGGTGGATCCCAAAATCCTCTGCCACCGTATTTAGGGAAATCTCTGGTTCAACTCTGCTCCCTCCCAACGTCACCGCGGGCTCGGCATCGCTCTGGAAAAGTTTAACCTCCACAGGATCTGCGGATTCCAGCCAAATGTAAAGAGATCAAAGTCCAGGCTCTTTTTATGACCTCACCTCCATAGAATCGTGGAATGGTTTGGGTTGGAAGGGGAGAAAGCTCAGCTCATTCCAGCCCCCTGCCAGGAGCAGGGACACCTTCCACCACTCAGTTCTGCACTGAAAGCACCACAGCTTGTTCAAAAAGTATTGAATTATCCTTAAAAAAAAAGCTCCTCATGCACAAAGATGTCTGGCACCTGGGAAAATGTGTTTTCCAAGTGAATCCAGTGGAAAAGCCAAATTCAAAGCCAGTCTGAAAGGATCTGTGAAAGGGACAGGACGAAGATTTACACTGAACACTGATTTATGTTACTCAGGGATTGATAAATTGAATTATTTGGTACTCAGCACATTTCCATTATCCAGGACTCCTAATAGTTGAATTCAGAAATTCCCATTTTCCTTGTAAAGGTTCCCAAAAGAGACATTTGGAGGCCTCATTCTCCACACCATTAAACCACACTGAGCACAAAGCACAGATTAACTTTTCTCCCTAACTCTGCCTGTTCCACATGGAAAACCCTTCCCTGAAAATCCATTTGTGGGGATTCTGGCTGTAACAGGAGGAAGGGGAGAGATTCTGGATGATTTTTAAGCAGAATTTTGGGACATTTTGGGTATCCCCACCACGATGAAGGTGACGAGACTGCCCCAGCCCTCACAGCTGGGCTTGCACTGCAAACCCTTTCCCAGCACATCTGGCCAGATGTGCGCCCTCCCTGCTCCAAGCAGCAGGCACAGATGGAATCCTGCACCGGATCCAGATTCAGATTATGGCAAAAAGAGCTAAAAACTCTTTTGAGTGGCCAATTCCTGCCAGGCTTTGAGCCCCACCACGCCCGGCCCTGCACCAGCACCAGCCTGGGCACTGCCCCGGCTTTTCCCCATGGAATTGGGGGAAAAATCCCATTCCTGTGCCCAGGAACAGCCCCTGGAGATGCCACAAAACCAGTTTGATTAAACCCACACAGACCAAAGAGCCATTTCTTCACCTGCTGAGCTCTTCCCACCTCTCCTGGGTTGTTTTCCTTCCGAAATATTTGGGGACTTGGCACAAATGGATCAGCTGGAAGGAGAGAGCAGCAGCGCCTCTCCCTGCTTGGTTCCTTGAGAAATGCTTTTTTTTCCTGTTCAAAACTCCTCGTTTTTCTTTGGACACAGCTCCATGGGATGAGCAGAGAGCTCAGGAGAGGGACCCACGCCCTGAAAATCTTTTATCGCCAACATTTCAACTCCAGGCATTTTTTGGAGGTGAGAAAACCCCGCTGAACTTGGGAGCTTGGAAACCTCTCCCCCTCTCTAGGAATCCAGGAAAAGAGATTTCCTGGGGAGCGTTATCCCAGGCTGGAATCCAAGGAGGCTGCACAGGTTTGGGATGGAGGTGTCCGGAATATCAGCAAGGATCCAGCCCGTGGCATTCCCGGTTTTCTGGGAGCACAGCCAAGGCCTGGGGGTATCCAGGGGTTTTGGGGGTGTGCTCCAGAGCTCTGGGTTTCCTGGAGGATGATCCAGCTCCCCTTTGAACCCGTCGCTCCTGATCCATGGGCTCCCAACCACACAGGGCTGAGCAGCACAAAGATTTCCCGGAGGAAAGACGGAGCCGTGGCCGTGCCAAGGATTTGGGGAAAGCACAGGGAAGTGCAGCACAATTTATCCAGGGAAAAAAAATAAAACCCAGCTCCTGGGTCCTGTGGGCAAATCCCACTGTGAGCACAAGAGGTGGGAATGGGAATTCCTGGGGAAAAGGTCTCGTTACAAACCACGGAGGTCGGACAGGAGCAGATATTTTATGGCTCAGGATTCCAGGTGGGAAGAGACCTCAGGAAAGTCTGGAAGAAAGAGAGATTCTGCTGCAGCCCATAAAGAGCCCTGACCCAGAGCTGGGGCTGGCACAGTTTCAGGACCCCGTGGAAAGGAACTAACAGGGAAAGCAAACTTCTGTCCCCTCACTTTTTCCTCATTTTAACCATTTGCTCAGGAATATCAGTACAAAATGCACCAAATTTGAAGTTTATATGAATTACATCAATCCCTAAGGAATGTGGTCCTCAGTGAATGCTCCCACTTGGCTCAGGTGAAGCTTTCACCTGAGGATTTCGGGGATCTGCAGCTGCTGAGGCCAAAAATAAGGAAGAAATAGGATGAGATGGCAAGGACAGCAGAGGTGCCATAAAACCTCAAAATTCCAGCAAAGGAATCAGATCCCTCTTCCAGGACCCAGCCATTCCTGGTGGGAATTTGCTCCATAAGACAAAACCTGAGCCTGCTCCAAATTCGGGCAGCTCAGGCAAAAACTTGGATTGTTCATTCAGTGGTGATGGGGAGAAAACACATTCACATTCCCACCAAAATCATCCAGCTCCAGGTGAGGGGAAGGTTGAGGGAATAACGGGAAGTTTTCCAAGATTTGATAACATTTTGATGGGAAGGTTTGTGGACGCCCTCAGGAGGAGCAAACAGTTTTAAATGGAGAATATTCCACTGAAAAATTGGTTTGTTTTTCCTGTCAAAATTAATTAGAAGTTGATGGGAGGAATTTCACCACTCCCATTCTTCACTGAATTATAGTCATAATTTAATAATTTACATTTCTGGCATGACAATACGAATTGCCCCTTTCCCAAAAAGCTTTTGGACAGACACCACTCCACAGCAGTTCCCTCAAGTGCCCTGTTATTCCCTCCAGAGAGAATCATGGAATGCTTTGGGCTGGAAGGGCCCTTAAGGATCAGCCCATCCCATTCCTGGGACAGCAATTCTTGGAATTTTAATTATTCCAGCATCAACTTCCACTATCCCAGGTTGCTCCAAGCCTCATCCAACCTTGGACACTTCCAGGACTGGGGCAGCCACAGCCTCTCTGTCACCATGGAGCCATTCCACTTTTTTTTTTTTTTTTTTTTTTTTTTTTTTTTTTTTTTTTTCCTAAGATAGGGAAAGTTTCCAAGGAAGAAAATTCCCTTTTCCATCTTTTTGCACCCCTCATCCCACGCCCAGCCTGCAGCATGGAATTTCTGGCTCCCAACAACTCAGGATTCACCTGGGATCTTCCCACAGGGATTTTTTTTTTTTGTGCTCAGAGGATGCATTCAGGGTCATTAAAACCCTAAATATGATTTGGAAAAGGTCCTGTTTCCAATCAGAGATAGGGAATAGAGAGGATGCAATTGGAAAAGGATGGAGCTGAAGCCAGAGGGAAATAAAAGCTGGAGAAGTGACAGTGAGGCTCTTTTAGGGCTTTCCAAGCTGGTTTCATCCTTTGTCCGTTCTGGAAAAGGACAGGGATTCTGTGTAAAGGGAAAAAGAAGGGAAAACAAACGGGAAAGGGAAAGGTTTGCTCCTGTCAAGTGGGATTAAACTCCTGCAGGGTGGGATGAAGTCATTCCCCCTCCTGCTTTCCATCAGCTGGACACGTGGAGTGTGGATCAGCAGTGCCAGGGGAAAACCCAGATGGCTTCAAGAACGGAAAAAAAGAATTTCCAATTCCAAAGTCTCCCTTCCATCTTCCCTGGGAGGGTGGGGAGGCCCTGGAATGGATTTTCCAAAGAAGCTGTGGCTGCTCCTGGATCCCTGGAATGTCCAAGGCCGGGCTGGACGGGGCTTGGAGCAGCCTGGGATAGTGGGAGATGTTGGGATTGGAACTGGATGAGCTTTAAGGTCCCTTTAACCCAAATCATTCCGGGATCTTTGTGCTCTGAGGTACCCAACCCTCGTGGGGATGGAGCAGCAGATCCGTCTTTTCCAGGGAAGGAACGGAGCCAGAAAAGAGCTCAGATCCAAAGGCAAAATCAAAACCAATCCTGAGGGCTCATCCCACAGAGGGAATTCTGGAGCTGCAGCCGTGCTCTGGATCCGACACTTCCTTAAGGAAATGTTTGTCCCTCCCCTTTTCCCTGCCTACAGCTGCTCTGGATGGTTTGGGGGCTGGAATCAAGTGCTGGAATCCTGGTGGGAATCCACCACATGGAATTTGTTGGTTGTTAAATTCCCTGGAGCCTGGTTCAGGAATATCCACCCTCCAATCAACCTGAGGAGCTGGGAGCACTCAAATGCCCTCTCCTAAGGCAGGAACCACCTCGGGGCAGGAGGGCAGGACCCTTGTGGGAGGTGACTCAGCAGAGCAGGGATTTGGGGATTTTCCAGCCTTTGGGAGCTGGGAATGGCATCTGGAGCCAACCCCGACCCACATCAGTCAATCCACGGATGTTTGGCAGGTGCCCATCCCAGGAAAGGGCCACCAACGCTGGGATCCCTCCCCAGACAGTCCTGAGGGATCCAGGAGCTGCAAGATCACCGGAGGGAATTCCTGCAGGAATCCAGCTTGGAGGGGATCCCTCTCAGGCATCTGCCACCTCCTGTCCCTGCCCGCTCCCAGCGAGCCCCATGGAACCACAGCTGGGGCTGGACACAGCTGCCGAGCACATCTGGGAGCCCAGGCAGCAGGAAAACAGCTGCAAACAGCTGGATTGGGATAAAAAATGCCACCCTGGAGCTCTCCACGGGGCTGGATGTGCAGAATGCAAAGGAAACCCCAAAGATTCTGTTTGCTCCAACTCCCAGACAAAACAGCCCGACAAACCCCAGGCAGAGGCTGCTCCTTCCCAACAAACACAGCCAGGGACAGCTCAGCTCCCTGGGGGCTCTTCCCAATTAAATCCGGGTGGTTTTGCCCAGAGGAGCCGACAGAAATCCCAGCAAACCTCAAAGAGCAGGAGAATCCTCCTGCACCCCCAGAGCTGCATCTTGTTTGGCTCCTCTCTTCAGTTCTGTGGGCTCCCTCTGGCTGGAGTTTAACTCCTCTCTGACATTCCCACTTTTTTAAAGCTTTCCCTGCCAGATTCCAACAGTTATTGGGGTAGTTCTGACCATGGCTGAATCCTGATTTCTGCATCCGTGAGCATGGGGAAATGCACAGGGAATTATCCCTCTTTATCCTATTCCCGCTCACGTGCCACAGCCCTGGGCCACTTTTCCATCAGGAATTCACAGGGGCCCGGTGATCCTGAATGGATCTCGTGGATTCCACGGCGCAGAATCAGCCCCTGGGAATTCCTGGCTGCAGGGAATTCAGCTGGACACAGGGATTTTGTTCTCTCCTGTTCCTTGGAATACCTGGCTGCTTGTTCTGCCTCTCCCTTTCCTGTCCCAGCAGTTTCCCCACACCCCGGATCCCACACAGGACACAGGAACAGCCTGCAAAGCTCAGCTCAGCCCTCTGATGTTCTCAGGACGTCTGGATTCCTTCAGGGTTTCCCTTGTTCCAGCAAAAAAAAGAATGGATGGAATGAAGGAAGGGGGACAGGCGGCCCCAGCTCCAGGTGCAGCCTACCCCAAACCCTTCCCAGCCAGCTGAGCTCCCCTTTGGGCATCTGCTGAAATCCCAAAAAAGCTCAGGAGCCATCAGGTGGTCACGAGACGCGGAGCTGCTGTCAGGAAATTTCTCCACCGTGGTTTGAGGTTCTGCCTTCCAGCCTTGTTCTCCTCAAGCTCCCTTTTCTTCCCTTGAAAATAATCCCCTCGCTCGGATTCTTGTGGTGCAAAGCTTCCAGTAAGTTCCAGCCTGGAATCCAGGCAGGGGGATGGATTATCTGCCTGCAGTAGGACACCTCACTCCGAGCAGCCTAATAACATAAAAATGATATATTTGAAGAGCTGCTCCCTCAATAATACCTTTAAATGGACTCCATTTATTTGAGCATTATAAATAAAAGTGCTGGCACACGTGGAAGTTTCTCTTGGAAAAGGGGAACAATGAACTCTCCAGCTCCTTCGGCCTCTCCGAGCTCTGGCTGCCAACCTCGGAACTGCAACTCTCCAAGTGACTTTAATAAGCAAAATATTCCATTTTCCATGTACTGCTGCTCTTCAGAATGGATCCAGTGCTGGGGAGCGATGAGGAAAAGCTGAGGATTTCTGCAGAGCAAAACCAAAACCCATCCAAAGCTCCCCAGAGCCCATCCCAGGGGCTGTGACCATCACTTGGACGTTGGCTTCATCCTTGTCCAGGAAAGGAGCCCCAGCTCCCTGCTCATCTCCAGCAGGTTCCAGGTGCCTCCTGCTGCTGGAGCTCCGGTCCCTCTCACACTGTGCCAGAAGCCAAAAGGTCATTCCAAGCTCCAAGTCCCCAGAGCCTGGAAAACTGCAAATCCAGACCCAAGCCTTGGTGCTTTGAGCTCACCTTTCCATGGGAGAAGCTGGAATAGCCCTGGAAAGATCCTCCTCAGAGGCGTTTTCCAGAGTTCATGAACAGTTTCTCCACTTTTTTGTTTTTAATAATTTCAGCATCGACTGGAAGCTCCGGGGGATTGTTCCACATGTTCTGACACACTGCCTCCATCCCAGGGCTGTTCCTGGAGGGATGGCTCGTGTGGTTCTGAGCACCTCATCCTGCAGGAAAGAAGAGCTAAAAGCCTTTCCCTGGATAAAAAAGAAAGGGAGCTTGAGGAGCTGGAGCTGCTCCGAGGGGGAAATGAGGCAGCACCTGTGGGCACAGAGAGCTGGAAACACAGAAACCTGTTTAAACCATGATCCCACACCCCCTGGAAGCAGAGGCTGGCCCTCTGCAGAAGGGTTGTGCTGCTCCCAATGACTTCATCCCCAAGAAGAGTGGCCACTGCGCTTGGGGGACTGGATCCTCTCCAGGATTCCCTGGCTCAATCCCCTCCCCAAGCCACCATCTCCAGTCGTGCTCGGAGCTCTGGAGATCCCCCAGGCACCTCCTTCCACCCCACGGGCTCTTCCTTTGCCGGAAGATCCGTCACAGCCGGGGTAACGCAGGGTGTCCGTGACTCCCGCCCAGCCGGGCACGGCTCATCCCGGGCTGGTCCTGCAGCCCCCGGCGCTCCCCGGGCCAGCAGAGCAGCTGAGGGTGGGTGTGAGCCCCGCCAAGGGCTCCCCACCCCATCCTGCTCCTCTCCCCGAGGATCCCGCGCTGATCCAAGCGGGTGTGGCGGAATTACCGGGAAACACAGGAGCTCCAGGGCTGATCCCAGCGAGGGCCAGGGGAAGGTGCTCTGGGATGGAGCTTTTCCAGTGGGTGCCCCTCCAACAACCTCGTCCAGCTGGGGCTGCCCACACTGCACCTTCCAGGGCTTTCTCCAGCCAGGATGGGCTCCCAAAAGGGCCCCGGATCCCCAGATCCTGGATGCTGGCACACAGAGCACACCCAGCACTGCAGGAATCATGGAATGCTTTGGGAAGGGACATTGAGTTCATCCCATTCCAGCGCTGCCATGGGCAGGGATGGCTTCCACTATTCCAGAGTGCTCCAAGCCCTGTCCAGCCTGGCCTTGGATCCTCCCAGGGATGGGACAGCCACACGTCCTTTGGGAACCTCCACCAGGGCCTCCCCACCCTCACAGGAAAGGATTTCCTCCCAAAATCCTGAATGCTCCATTTCACCTCGTACCCCAACTGCACGCTCGGACTATTTAAGAGGTGACTACATCCTTTTAATTAAGACTGGAATTAATTTAGCACACCACTGGAACATCCCAAATCCCTCCTGTAACACTTCATTCTGAAAATACATCCCAACTCCAGAAGTTCCTCCTCATTTTTAGGCCTTTTTCCCCCCTCACAGCCACACAGGGAGAGCGGCAGATCCCACTTCCCGCTGAGGGCGAGCTACAGCTGCTCCGTCTGAGCCAGCCCTGCCTGCAAACACATCCTGATCCTATCAATCCTCGCTAAACTGCTGGAATGGCTCTTGTTTGTAAAGGCAGGACCTACAGCAGGACACTCAAAATATTTCACATCAGGCTACGCTGCAGTACCTTCCTGGCTGGCACGTTCGGAAAGCCTTGGAGTGGAATCCGGCCGGGAGCAGAGCTCCAACCCTCGCCTGGCAAGGGGAGCTCGTGTGTAAAGCCAGGAGTGATAAGAGAAGGAAGTCAGGATGCTGAAAAGATGAGATCCTCCTGAAAGCCGCTGGCATTGTCCAGACACCAGAAAAACCTCCCAGTGCGGAGCCATCTCCTGTTTCAGACCCAGCCGGGTTTAACGCTTCCCTGGAATCTCCTTGCACAAGCCCTGGGTTTTCCAGCAGAGCGACCATTAACGGCAGGGCTTAACCCAAAGGGGCCTGGAAAAAACCCAAACGTGGCCAAGTCCTGCTCTTCATTCTTCCCCAGGGCAGAGCTGGATACACTTGGGTTGAGCAAGAGCCTTTCCAGACAAAAATGCAAGGAAATGGATTCAGCATCATCTTTACAGGGATCCTGAGGAACTTGAAGGGTCAAACTTCAAATTGGTTGAATTGCCAACCCCATCAAACAGACAGTGCCAGAGTGACAGAGCAAATCTCAGATTACGCAAGTTCACTTCTGGGTTTTCCAGAGGATTTTCCAGCTGTTCCCATTTCCTGGGTGCCAGGAAGAAAAGAGGAGCAGCTCCCAGCCCGAGTGTGGGGAACATCCCAAGCTGAGCCCTCCCCTCAGCCCACGGCTGCTCCTGCAATCCAAACTGCAATTCCCCCAAACTGCAATTCCAGGTCAGGCTCAGAGGACAAAACACAAGCACAACATTAATCCTTGAGGTAAAACTCAGCCTTAGCTTAAACTCAGCTCTGCATGAACCAAAACTTCAGAGGAAAAATCCTCAAGTGTTGAATTAAGGGATATGTGGGACAAACTTCCACATATTCAAATTAACAGAGATGGGGGACAAACTTCCACATATTCAAATTCACAGAGATATGGGACAAACTTCCACATATTCAAATTCTCTGCAACTGGGAATGCTGTGAAAGGCTCAAAGTTGAGTGTGAGGGAACTGGAGAGGTTCACCCAGCACATCTCCTTTGGAATGGGACCAGTGGGTGTCAGGAACTGGCCAGAGTGGGGAGGAAAATTCTCTTTACAGGAGGAGAGTGCCCGAGGGTCAGGGCTGGAGGATTCCTGGTGAGGGCCCTGGCTCCTGATGGAATCGAGGAAGGCAGAAACAAACTGGGCTAAAGCTGGTGACAAAAGTGAGGGAAAAAACCACAAACTGGGCTAAAATTGATTACAGAAGTGAGGGGAAAAACACAAAGTGGGCTAAACCTGATTACAAAAGTGAGGTAAATATAAAACAACTGAGAAACCATAATTTGACAGTGATGTTATAGGGAAATATAAAAAATAGTCCCAGTAGTGATGTCCTAGAGCCAAATCTGAGGAATTTATGAACAACCCAACAGGTTGGAAGCTCTGCCTTGGCCAGGGAGCAGCCCCAGAGTTTGAGGGGAGATGAAACCCCCCAGAATCTGCCCTGGCTCGAGGGGCAGCACGATAAGGAAAGCTCTGCTCACGTGCAGAGCTCTGAGCGACCTCAGACTTGGCCAGAGCTCATCCCCTAAACACGCTCCAGACCTGCACGGCTCGAAGGGACCCTGGAAGCTCCAGACCTCCAGGAAACCGATGGAAAATTTTATAGCTCACATGCAGGCAGGGTCAAGGGCAGAGCGTGCGGGGAGCCGGTCGAGATGTACGCTCAGGAAAACAAATGTGTGTGCTCAGCCTGGAAGGGGCTGCCTCATCCCCCAGGGAATGCTCTCCTCCGCCCCAGCCCAGGCTGGGAGGGAGCTGGGGGAGCATTTTCATCCACGCGTGGGCCAGGAAAACCCAAATCATCCCTCTGCCCTTTCCAACACCTCTCCATCCATGCTGGAGGCCAAGCCATGCGTGGATCCAGCCTGGATCCATCCGTCCTGGCAGGGAAGGGGACAGGGAGAGGCGCGGTGACTGCGGAATGTGCAGCCTGCTCTGCCATCTGCTCCTGGCACAGCCCGGGGCCAGCCCTCCCCGCTCTCTCGGAGGTTCTCAGGACTATATTTAGGATTTTTGGGAAGGAGCTGGGTGTTATTGGTCGTTACCAGGACAAAAACATGTGATTCCATCGGCAGCAGCTCAGTTCCACCGGGCGTCATGTGAGTCCCGGTAACAGCCACGCGTCTGCCAGCTTCCCAAGAGTTTCTGCAGTATCGTTTTTCCCATTTATTCCTCACCACGTTGAGCAGAGACAGGGACTCGCTGCAGTCTGGACCCAGCGTGTCCCATCCAGATCAGAGCAAACCAGCTCGGGGCTGGGGAATGCACAGTGTGATTTAACCCGGGTGATTTAACCCGAAAATCCAGGATTCCACTGGCACAGCTGCTCCTCTGGAACAGCAGTGAGGAAAGGCTCTGCTGGCACTGCGAGAGCCCATCATGTGGCTCAGCTAATTAAAAACTGACCCGGGCCATCATCATTAAATGTTGTAATCACAAGCCTGCAAGTGATTAGATGGAGAAACAACACCCCCCTTTCCTCGTTCCCAGGGATCAGCAGCTGACTAAGCCCAACTCAAGGCCCTCAATCCTTTTTATAAACAGCAGAGCTCAGCTGTTGTCAGGGATGAGGACACCCAGGAATTTTGACCAGCCAGCATTTCCCTCTTGCTCCACAACCAGATTTTTGCCAGACGTGGAGGAGTCAGCGCCGACTCCGAGCCCTCTGCTTCCCTGTCCCACCAAGAACGGGGTGGCAGCCGGGGAATTGAGCCTAGCACAGCCCAAGCACTGCTGGAAAGGTGACTGAGGTGGCCACGATACCATCAGCTGCCAGAGGATGAGTTCCAGCCTTGGCACTCAATCCTTGACAGGCACACGGAGACACAGAAATTGATTTTCAATTCTCTGGGAACTCTGCACTCCCTCTTTGGTTAACCTTGGGATGCTGCACGCTCAGCAGAACGGGCAAGGTTAATTAAGGGCAGATGGAAGATGATGGAAGCAGAGGATGACGAGGGAGTGGATAAGGGGTGGGATGTTCTCTGGAGGATGGAGAGGGGAGGTTGCAGTGAGAGCCCACAGGGTTCTTCATCCCCCAAAACCTTGGATCACAGAAGGAATTAAAAAGGGAGTTTTCCTGAAATTACCTGGATATACCAGAGGCACCTCCAGGTGTCTTAGGAAGGATCTTCACCATCAGCACCTCTGCTGCCACCACAGGGAGAGGAAGGAACTCCCCCAAATCATTTCTGCTCAGTTAAAAATCCCTGTGTTCATCTTGACTCCTTGGAATCATTAATGTTGGAAAAGGCCTCTCAGAACATCAAATCCAACCATTAACCCTGCAACACTGTTCACCACTAGAACATTCCCATTCCAGGTACCTTGGGATTGCTCCTCCTGGGTGTTGTTTAGCTGGGATTTTTATTTTTCTGTTCTTTGGCCTTTTATTTTTGCAGTTTTTGGGTTTTTGATGGGTTTTGTAACCTCATTTAGCTCTTATCTCCATGGCAAGCTGTGGAACCCATGGTCCCAGCCTGATTCTGCAACACCCCCAGCATCTGACAACCCCCTGTGGTGATTTTCCTCTTCAAGCACCTCTTTTGTTGTGTATTCTCAGAAAGAACCTTCCAATCATTGCATCTCCTTCCTTTACACCCCTTCCAACCACTCTAAAAATCCCCTGTGAATAAAACACCTCCAGAACACTCCACTGCTCCCCCTTTCCATCGCTCCTGCCTCTGGAGTTCCTGATTTTTCTGCCTCCTTTGGTGGGAGGAATCCACTCAAATGAGAGGCAGCACTTGAGGCACAGGCATGGAGCCCATTTATATAATACAAGATATTTTCCATGTGTTTTGTCGGGCTCTTCACACTTCTGTTTGCTTTTTTTCCACCACTGCTGTGTGTGGTGCCAAAGGCTACATTGAGCAACCACTGAGGGCTTTAAGCACTTCTTCTCCATTAATATAATAAACTCAGAACAGGAAAAAAAAGAAGGAGAAGCAGCTCCTTGGCATTTGGCAGGGAGGATTCAGCTCCCAGCGCCACGTCCCAGCTGACAAGAAGCCAACAGCAAAACCAGGTGGCCAAAGGGCTGCTGGATCTTCCAGTCTGCTGGTCCGTGGATGAAGCAGGACCACGAAGGAAGCACCATGAAACAGCCTGGAGTGGATTTATCCAGGATTTTCTGGTGTAGGAAGGGTTTAAATGCCATGGGAAGGGTGTGCACCGAGCTGGGCCCTGCACAGGCCCCACAGGGTGACACTTTCCAAATTCTTCCAGCACCCAGAGGCCAAGTGGATGCCCAGAATAAATCCAGCCCCAAAGGCAGGGTTTCCTGGAGGATATTTCTCCCGAGGCTGCAGCTCAGGATGCAGCTCCACAGGGTTAGTCCCACGCCTAAGCTTGGGAATGTGCTGAGCTCTGCTGCTGAGCCCAGTCCTGGGATCCACCTGGGGTCACCAGCAGGACATCGGGGACATGGGATGGACCAGGACCAAACCTCCCAGCCCTGCTGGGCTTTTCTTCCAACCTCCCAGCCCTGCTGGGCTTTTCTTCCAACCTCCCAGCCCTGCTGGGCTTTTCTTCTAACCTCCCAGCCCTGCTGGGTTTTTCTTCCAACCTCCCAGCCCTGCTGGGCTTTTCTTCCAACCTCCCAGCCCTGCTGAGCTCTTCTCATCACTCCCCATTCCCAAACCCCCCCACGTTTGGGGTCACACAAGAACCCCGTGGGCACATCCAGCAGGATTCCCTTGGGAGACCCAAGGTGCAGAACTGATTTTCTTAAACGCTTTGGAAGCCCTGGAAGTGTTGTTCATTCCCACTTTATTTCCAGGTCTCTGGGTACTCTGAGTGGGAAGGGATCAGCAATTCCAGCTCTGAAGTGAGGCCCATGCAGGGACTGAACCATGACCTTGGTGTTACCAGCACCACGCTCTGGCCCACAGAGCTGATTTCACCACAGAATTCCAAGCTCATCCCTTGGTTATTCCCAGATTTCCTGGTGCTCGGTGCTCCACAGGCTGAACATCACTTTCAGACCCAAAGGCCACCACAGGCAGCCTCCAACTTTGCAGTACACGAGACTCAGGCCAGCAAAAGAGACACAAAAACCAAGATTTACCTGTGCTTTTCCCACTCCCTCAGCCTCTAACGCCACCAAATATCCAACAATATTCCATAAAGCTTCTCCCTCCAAAGCCAGAATTGTTACAAACCCCAGAGCAACAACCCAGTCCATGCTCTCAGAGTGACTTCCAGAATATTCTGGAATGGTTTGGGTTGGAAAGGACCTTAAACCTCCCCTCATTCCAGCCCCTGCTGAGGTTGAGCTTCCACGGACCAGGCTGGTCAAAAACGTGGAAATAAACATCATTGGGAGCTGCAGATCCACACAGGAATCATTTATTCTGGGAAAAACAACCAACAAATGTCCAGCCCTTCAACAGGCAGGTTGTGAACACGAATTTATAAATTTAACACAAACCCCTGTTAAACTTTGGACAAATTTAGGCCCTGGAGGCTCCCATTAATCAGGATCCTCCTCCTATTAAAGGGGGAAATCCTCCATTCCAGGCTCTTTCCAGTTGTTCCTGGCACAAGGTAATATTTCTTATTTTTACCACCCCACCCCATGTTTGTGATTTTTAATAAATAAATTATGGATAAATAAAGGTTAAAGGAAACACCCCAGAATCCATGAAGACCAAAAAGCAGGGAAGAGGCCTCCAGACTGGCATTTTCCCTGGATAAGTCCTTCTCATGTTCTTCCAGCTCTGATACACAAAACAAGTGTGCAGAGAGACTTTTATCTTTGGAAAAAAAAAAATAACTTTGCTTTCTGATAACATCAAAAAACCCCTCAGAATGGGGGAAAAAAATCAATCGAGGAAAAACCAAAATACTATAAAAACCTGGAAAATAATTAATAGATTTTTCTGTGCTTTCATAATGACGTTCACTTGGGTAACCATAAAAAGCGATTATTATGGTAATAAAAGGATGAATAATTTATTTTGAATCCCAGACAAACTGTTCCCTTCCAGAATTCTAAGATGACTCCATGCATATGAAAATCATCTCTTAAATGATCATCTGTGCTCGCTGTAGCCGTGGGGCCAGAAAGGTCTTCCGTGGGTTTACAGCACTGATTTTCATTTCCAAGAGTTTTCTTGGGAGTTAAAATGGGAATATAAACCTGATCGTGCTGGAAGCAGGCTGTGACTCGTGTTCCCATTCACTTAGCACAGGGATCAGTTTTGTCTGACACAAACACAAATTTGGGAAAGGGGATCCGTGTGCAATTCCCCCAAACTGGCGTTTCCTCAACACGCAGAACCCGATACCCAAAATATCGCTCAGGATTTTGTTTCCAGCCAGAACTGAAAGGGGTTTTTGTATGGATTGACCCCCCCAGAGACTGTCACCTATCAGAAATAGGGAAGACAAGCAAATCAACCCAAATAATAAACCTGAAATCCAAGAGGGGAACTTTTCAGCACCCGGAGCTGAACACGCTGTGAACAAACCTCAGCGTCAGCAGAAAAATTCCCAAAAAACCCACAGAACACTGGGATTTCACCAAAGTGGGGTCAGATGGGATACTGGGAAGGAAAACTTCCCTGTGAGGGTGGGGAGAGGCTGGGATGGAATTCCCAGAGAAGCTGGGGCTGTCCCTGGGTGTGTCCCAGGCCAGGCTGGACGGGGTTTGCAGCAATCTGGGATAGCACAAGGTGGAACTGGATGGGTTTGACATCCCTTCCAACCCAGCCCATTCCATGATTCCGTGGATAACCCAGCAATTCCCAGCTTGGGGAGCCAAATCCACCCCCTCTCCACACCTGCCATGGGGAGGGGGCTCCACAGAAACTCCAAGTTCCACTGCCAGGAAGGACAGAGCAGAACTGGAGCTCCTTCCAAAGCCACCAGCCACAGCTCAGGATCTGAGAATTCCCAAAGCACCGACCAAAAGGAGCAGGAGCTCCTTCCTAACCGCCTGCTTTGGGCTCCCCAGCTGCTCCAAGTGCACAATCTGGAATTAAACTGAGCTAATCTAAACCATGAGCACGAACCATCCCTTGGAGTGGATCTGCAACCCTCTGCTTCCATCCCCAGCTCCTCTCCCCAGAGCTCAACAAGCGGCAAATAAACCTCCGAGAAAGAAAGAGGAATTGTGTCAGCGTCCGTGTAATCTGCTCTTAAATGAGTCCTCGCACAAACCATCATAAAATCCAATTTATTGGACTTTGTAAAACGTGATTCCCCACCTTGATAATTAAAAAGATATTGTAATAAAAGTCTTTAGTCCTCATGTGCTGCACATTTGTTCCCATCTGATTTTTATCCGAGCGGGGGGATTATAGGAACATGGAATTGCTGGTGCAGCCTTTGCGTGCAGGCACAATGTCAGGGAGATAATTCTGCTGTCACAAGAAATTCGGGCAGGAAAGTCAGAGCCCTGAGGCCTCAGCAGCAGCACAGACCAGCCCAGCCCAGCCCAGCCCCCTGTGGCACCAGCTGGGCTTCCCAAAACGGGATATCCCAGGATTCTGGCACCTCCCGTGGTCGGGACAGTGGGATTAGTGCTGCCTTCCCACTCTGGAGTCAGCACCAAGCTCAGAGCTGAGACTTTCATAAATCAGTGAAGAGCAGAGGCAGAGGTGCAGCACCAGCCCTTCCCACCCTGCCGTGCCAAAGCCCAGGATCCTCCTGCCTGGATTCCAAGAGAGAAAACGGGAGGCTCCTTACTGGGAGTGGAAGATGTGCACACCAAATCATCCTCCCTGCTTGAGTAGGGACAGAAGGAAAATTCCCTCCCAGAGATTTCCAGGTTCAATCCAGCACTCTGCCTGAGCAGCCTCCTGTTCTCTTGGCATCACCTCAGGGCACAGCACCAGCATTCCCAGGGATTTTTCCTGGTCCATTTGCCCCTTCTGACCCAGATTCCCCAGCCCAGGATCCAACCCCACTCACAGCCACTCCCTGGGAAAACCCTGCAGATTCCCTGGAGCTGGTTTGGACTCAGCTCCTGCAGGGCTGGAGCTTCCATGGGATGGGCTGGGCTGGAGGGACCCAGTGGAAATGGGAATTTCCATCATTCCCCTTGGCCAAAAATCAAAAAAGGTTTGGTTGTTTCCCCCACCACGCTGGGGCTGTGAGCAGAGGAGCCTCCATGAGGTTCACCCTGGAATCTCCATCCTCACAGCCAGGAGCTGATCAGGAATTGTGCTGGAAGCAAAGCAGGACCAACCACGGGGAAATGCCACCAATGGCAACCCAGATCCCGCAGAAATCCGGGATAATTTGGGTTGGAAGGGACATTAAAGGCCACCTAGGCCAACCTCTGACAGCAAGATCCTAAAGATGTGGGACAGGACGCGGCTCCAAGCCCATCCACATGGACACCATCTCTGGTTTATGCAATCCCAGCCCCCTCCTGCCTTCCCTTGGCTGCATCCAGGCTCGGGATATCTCAGCCCTTGGAGCGAGCGCAAAGGGAGCCCGAGCACAAATATAAATCCTTCATCCAAACAAATCCCCCCTCCTAAAAACCAGGCAAACACACCCAGCACGAGCAGGGCTGTTTATTTAACACGCATTCCTCCACCTCGGGACGGGCTCCATCCATCCCGCTGGAAAACATTCCCAAATCACAAAAAAAATCACTGCTGAAGCAGGGAGGAGGCACCAGCAAAGCAGCGTTACAGAGCTCATCGAAACTCAAAGTTTCACCAGATTAATTATTTTTAAACGCACCCCCCAAATCAAGTAAATTCCCAGGTTCTGCTGCAGTTCCAAAGAATATTAATTTGCAAGTCCGTTTATTCCAGGACCAGCCTAAAAGCACTGCAGCATTTTTATTTCACATGTGGGCCTGGAATGAGGTTGATTTCTCTGTATTTACCCAGATATAAAATCCCATCTGTCCACGGGGCAGATAACTCCAGGCTGGATAACTTCACCCAGATAAATCCCTGCAGAAGGAACCAAACTCAGATCGTGCAAGGAGCAGCCAGGAGTGAAACAGGAGAAGAAATGGGGAGAGAACACCACAAGGACCAGCACTGCCACAGGTTGGGGTGGATGAGCTTGGAGGTGTTTTCCAGGAGCTCAGAATGAGCTTTATTATCCCCAGGGAAGTGATGGAGCAGCAGGGCTGGGCTGTGCCCAAAGAGCAGCACAGGAGAGGACACAGGTCTGGAACCTGCAGAGCCTCTGGCAAAATGAGGATTTGACCCTCTCTGAGCACTTCAGACAGTCCCCCTGCAGTGACAAACAATGGTGGGGGAAAACCAAACCAAACCCACCCAGAAATGGAAATATTCATGTTGAGTTCTCTCTTTTGGGATCTACACCTTAAACCTCTGGTTCCTGGCACGTGAGCTCAGCTGCTGCCAGACAGAGCAACCTGTGCCAGCTTCAGCATTAAAATAAAACAAAATAGAGCCTTTGGGCTTTTTTCCCATTGGAATTAAAAAAAAAAAAAAGATCAGTGTATTGAACTATAAAGTATATTTAAAAAAGCTCATTCATTTACCTAATTTAAAATCTCAGTCACAAAAACCTTTAGAGCCATCGTGCCACAGAGAGAGGGGAAAAAATTACAAATACCAGGTATTTACAGGTAATAACAGGTAATTTTGTAAAAAATTCCAAAAGCACACAGGTCAGGCTGAACTCCTCACCCAGAACCGGGAGGATTTCGGGGAGGGGCTGCAGCTGCCGGCCTGTCAGCACACGAGAGGGCACTGTTCTGTAGGCTCAGCACAAAACCAGCTCCTGGAATTAAATCCCTGAGCTCAGCCCGGGCTGCTCTGGAGAACCCCACGTGGAGCCAGGAGCGGATGGAATCAGCATCCCCAGCCCCTTCCAGGAGATCCTGCCCATCCCTGCCTGGCAGCACCGATATTTGGGCAGGGAGTGATGACAATCAAGGTGTTTATCTTGCCCCAATTACCAAAGGTCTCATTTTTCAGGCATCATGAGGCAGGAGCTGACTCAGAGCAGATTTTGGTGTCTTTTATTTTTTTCTCCTTTTTTTTCCCCCCTTCTCCTTCTGGGGGCATAAATCAGATGTGATGGAGATTCCACAGGGCCTAAAAAACCTTCAGGAGACTCCCAGGTCCAACCCAGGAGGGGAAAGTTATTCAAATTTAGCCCAATATTTAAGGTTTCAACAAACTGATCAATAAACTCGGGATTACAAGAGAGGAGCCCATACAGGACAAGCGGTTTTTTGGATAAATCAGGTGTGATGGAGATTTCATGGCATAAAAACCTCCAGGAGACTCCAGATCCAACCCAGGAGGGAGAATTCATTCAGATTTATCCTAGTATTTAATGCTTAAATAAAAGGATGCAAAAACTTGGATTGAATCCAGTGGAAAGTAACAGGTTGGAAATTCAAGTGACACTCCAGGGCCTCCAATCTGCGATTCCAAGAGGTGCCAACACTTCAGGATGCAGCAGATGGGACAGGAGAAGGGTTTGGCCAGAAAAACAAATTAAAATGAGAGAGCTCCCAAGCCCCGCAGAGCTGCAGCTGCCCCAGACTCAAAACCCTGCTGAAATCTCCTTTCGGTGACCCCAGACCCACCTCGGGCCACCCTGGGTCCCCCTGGGCCACCCCAGAGCAACCCTGGGCCACCCCAGACTGGCGTTTGCTCCTGTCCCCTGCATTTCTGCCACCCCCTCTGCCCTCTGAGCCCCAAATCCTGGTGCTCCCCACGTCCTCCCTGCTCCTGCAGCCTGGGGAGCAGTGCAGGGGTTTGTTATCATTTCAGACACGCTCAGCCCCTCCTGCAGCTCCCGTGCTGCTCCTCCTGCAGCTCCTGTGCTGCTGCTCCCCTGCAGCTCCCGTGCTGCTGCTCCCCTGCAGCTCCCGTGCTGCTCCCCTGCAGCTTCTCCTGCAGCTCCTGTGCTGCTCCTCCTGCAGCTCCCGTGCTGCTGCTCCCCTGCAGCTCCCGTGCTGCTCTCCCCTGCCGCTCCCCTGCAGCTCCTGTGCTGCTGCTCCCCTGCAGCTTCTCCTGCAGCTCCCCTGCTGCTCCCCTGCAGCTCCCGTTGACAGATGCCACATTCCTGCTGCTGCGGGGTTCCTGGGGAAGCACAGGCAGGCTGGAGCAGGAGGAAGGCAGGAAATCGCCGTGTTTGGGATAAGAACAAACGTCTGCACGGCTCCTGTGAGGACAGCAATGTCCCCACTGATGGCACAGGGAGATGTCCCCACGTTCCATCTGCTGCCCCCCTCACCCCAGAGCAGCTGATTTCTCTCCCGTTCCCATGAAAGCTTTGCAAATCTCGGAGCTAAGTGGGCAAAAAATTCATCAGTCCTGTCATCCTGGCGGCTTTCTTGGGTTTTTTCCTCTTTCTGGGCTGGATGTTATTTGGAATTGGGCATTCCCAGTCCGCTGTGGCAGCGTGGCACTGCCACCCTGGGGACACTGCTCTGCCACCCCGGGGGCCACAGCCAGCTCAGGGCAAACCCAGGAACCCCTCAGCCCCAAATTTTGTCTAATGAGAGAAAACTCATTAGAGTAACGAGCACCATCAGCTCCCAGAACTTCCTTCCCCTGAGGAGCACCCCAGGGACACAGGAGCCAGCACCTCGAGGTGGGACACCCCCGTGACAAGGACCTTGCTGTGGCTCCAAGTCTGTCTCGTGTAAATCTCCAGGAACAACAATCCCTTCCCCTGGAATACGAGAGGATTTTCAAGTGCATTTCTTCACAAAGCTGTGAGTCCTGAAGGGACCATGAACTCGTCTGTGCTGACCTCCTGCACCTCCCCAGCAATCCCATTTCCCGGCTCCATAAAACCCCGAAACGACACAAAATCCTGAACCTGGGTTCCTGGCTGAGCACCCCCCGTCAGGCCTGGTGTGAGGAGCAGCAGGGGACAGCAAATCCTCCGTGGCACTTCCACCGCACGCCCTGGGCTGGGGCCAAGGCACAACGTGCTGGGGTTGAGCTTCCAGCTGGGATTCTCACTCTATCTTATCCTTCCGTTTCCAAAGTTTTCTCTCTCAAAACGATCCCAGTGCATAAATACCAAGTCACTCCATTTATTTTAGGGGTTTTTTTCCCTCAGAAATGCAGTAGATTAAGAGCTTTTCAATCTCTTGCTCTCTTTTTTTTTTTTTAGCCCTTTTTTTATATTAACTTCTGCTTTTTGACATCATTTGGAAAAGAAAAATAGAAATTAGTCCCCCACAGTTTGGTGAGGGACACAAGGTGTCCCTTCTCACCCATCCCAGCACCCCACTGAGCTTTCCCTGCCCTTCCCAAAGATTTTATTCCCTTGGCAGTGCCATCGGGAGCACCCGCCTGCCTCAATCCCATGGCAGAAACAGGTGAATAGAGCTCAGTTATGGTATCAAGTGATGCATTTCAGGTTTGCTGTTACACCAATAGAAATAAGAACCCCCTTTTCTCTCAGAGAGCCTTTTACCCACTGATAACCAGGATAATTAGATTTTAACTGGGCTGCCCACAAAGAACCAGCATTCCAACCATCCCCTGCCTCAATCCCAGTTCCAGCTCTGTCCAAGCCCTTTTCATTTCCATGGGCTGAGCTTCCCAAAGCTCCCGGAGCACAGGCACAGCTCCCTGCTCACTTCCCAGCCAGGGCAGAGCCGTGCAGAGCTCCAGCAGCAGGAATTTATCAGCACTCGGGGTCATCGGTGCGGGGATGGAACAAGAGCGAGCCCCAGCACCAAGGTCCCTGAGTCCTGAGGGCTCCCTGAGTCCTGAGGGCTCCCTGAGTCCTGAGGGCTCCCTGAGTCCTGAGGGCTCCCTGAGTCCTGAGGGCTCCCGGACTCCTGAGGGCTCCCGGACTCCTGAGGGCTCCCGGACTCCTGAGGGCTCCCGGACTCCTGAGGGCTCCCGGACTCCTGAGGGCTCCCGGACTCCTGAGGGCTCCCGGACTCCTGAGGGCTCCCGGACTCCTGAGGGCTCCCGGACTCCTGAGGGCTCCCGGACTCCTGAGGGCTCCCGGACTCCTGAGGGCTCCCGGACTCCTGAGGGCTCCCGGACTCCTGAGGGCTCCCGGACTCCTGAGGGCTCCCGGACTCCTGAGGGCTCCCGGACTCCTGAGGGCTCCCGGACTCCTGAGGGCTCCCGGACTCCTGAGGGCTCCCGGACTCCTGAGGGCTCCCGGACTCCTGAGGGCTCCCGGACTCCTGAGGGCTCCCGGACTCCTGAGGGCTCCCGGACTCCTGAGGGCTCCCTGACTCGGAATATTTCTATTTCAGATGTCTCAGCCAGTTCTGGATCCCTTTGGTGCGGCTTCAGCCTGTAAAACACTAATTGTTCTCCTCAGATACACGGCCAGCCCTCCGGAAAAACAGCCGGCTTCATTCCAGCCACCTTTGTCAGGCAAATCCTTCAAGCATGAGGCAATCCTTGCTTGACCTCCATTCGAGAAGCCTCCACCAGAGCCCAAATTTGTCTCCAGAACCACAACTGGAACAGTTTATTGGGGCTTCTCCTCCCCTGGAGGAAAACGGAGCCATCCAGGGATGCTTTACTCAGCTGTCAAGTCCAATCTGAGCACTGAAGCCACAGCTGCTTCTCCCGGTATTTTCCAAGGAGAGAGGCAGGAAAACACCGAATTATCCATCAGTGCAGGGCACCGGGAGCAGAGAATCTGGGACCAACCATGGCTCAGGAGCAGCTCCCTGGGATCACAGGCATTAGGTGGGAATTGCTCAATAAACTCAATAAACTCCCCAAGTTTCCCCAACGAAGAACTCTCGGCTCCTTTGACCCGGCAAATCCACCGAGTTATGACTCTTAGGCCGAGTCATAACAACCCACAAAAGTGACTCGGAGCAGGCAAACCCGAGTCACCACAGGGAGAGGGGAATGAGTTACTCCAGTGAGAAATGGGTTACTCCAGCAAGAAATGGGTTACTCCAGAGGGAAATGAGTTACCACAGTGAGAAATGAGTTACTCCAGTGAGAAATGGGTTACTCCAGTGAGAAATGGGTTACTCCAGTGAGAAATGGGTTACCACAGCGAGAAATGAGTTACTCCAGAGGGAAATGGGTTACTCCAGAGGGAAATGGGTTACTCCAGAGGGAAATGAGTTACCACAGTGAGAAATGGGTTACCCCAGCGAGAAATGAGTTACTCCAGCGGGAAATGGGTTACTCCAGCGGGAAATGGGTTACTCCAGCGGGAAATGGGTTACTCCAGAGGGTAATGGGTTACTCCAGAGGGTAATGGGTTACTCCAGAGGGTAATGGGTTACTCCAGAGGGAAATGGGTTACTCCAGAGGGAAATGGGTTACCACAGTGAGAAATGAGTTACTCCAGCGAGAAATGGGTTACTCCAGCGAGAAATGAGTTACCACAGTGAGAAATGAGTTACCCCAGCGAGAAATGAGTTACTCCAGCGGGAAATGAGTTACTCCAGAGGGAAATGGGTTACTCCAGAGGGAAATGGGTTACTCCAGAGGGAAATGAGTTACCACAGTGAGAAATGAGTTACCACGAGTCAGGGCGACCACTGCCACCCCATTACTCAACCCAGGCCAGCTGCTTTCATTCCCACCCAGCCTCAACCATCAAAGAATCCCAGCTCTTCCCAACTTTCTTGCCCACCCAACAGCTATAAACATCCAGCGAGCCTCTCCGGTGAGTAATGGGAACAGAATCTGCTCCGTGGCCGCGCGAGCGCTCGCCGGGGGCTCTCTGGTGGATTTGGCCTGGTGCAAACGTGCAACGTGATGCGATTTCCCACAAATGTTCCTGCCAGAGGGATTCTGCGCTCATCCCCGGCGGCTGGGGAATAAACAAAGGAGCACGGAGCACCAGCAGCGGGTTTGGGATTGGAAAACATCCACACGTGACGGGAGCAGCGCACGGGATCGGCTTCCCCGTGTTGGGAAAGAGGGAGAACTGGCCTCGATTCCCTCCCCGCTTCTGCAGCCTCGTTTAGGAGAGGAAACGGAGGTAACAATTCATAAACCCATAAAACCCCATCTGAAAACCATCGCAGAAATTGGTCAAGCCCTCCGCAGTCAGCCCGGGGCGCTGCGGCACGCGCCGGAGCGCCGCCGTGATGGAAGGGCCGGGGGGCTCTGGCTGACAGGAGCAGGAAAGGATTGCAGACCCTGGAGCCACGGGGATGCTCCTCCCGACAGGCTCCAGCTGGGATCAGGAGCAGCTGGGAAGAGGATTGAGTTACACAGGCACAGGGAGAGCTGCTCCGGGATAAAGATCCCAGGTTTGCCAAGGCCTCCGTGAACCTCCAGGCACAGCAAAATCCCCTCTTCCAAGGGCACCTGCCATGAGCTTTGGGAACAACTGGAATAAAGATCCTGGGTTTTTCCAAGGCCTCCATGGACCCCTCAGCTCACGTGATGCTCCCGTTTCCAAGGGCTCTCACCACACGACCCAGGAGTAACTGGGAATGAAGACCCCGGGTTTGGCCAGGCCTCCATTCCCTTCATCCTCACAACCAAATCTCTGTTTCCAAGGGCCCTCACCATGAGCTTCGGGAACAACTGGAATACGGATCCTGGGTTTTTCCATGGCCTACACCAACCCCTCAGCTCACTCCTCACAACAACATCCCTGCTTCCAAGGGCCCTCACCATGAGCTTTGGGAAGAACCAGAATAAACCTCCCAGGTTTTCCAAGGCCTCCATGAACCTTGACTCACCCTGCACAACAACATCTCTGTCTTCAAGGGCCCTCACCACATAATCCAGGAATAAAGATATCTGGGAATAAAGATCCTGGGATTTGGCCTCCAAGAATCTCAATTCACTCTGCACAACATCTCTGTTCCACGGGATCCATCAGCTCCTCCTGAAATTAAATTCTGGGATGCCAGTGGGTAAAATACAGAGCCCAGACCTCCAAAAGCAGAATTCAAATCCAAGCACAGCACAAATATTCCAGCATTAAAACCTTTCGGAAGCGGCATTCAACGGGAAAGCAACACAGAAATAAATGCAATGAAAGAAATGCAGTACCTGGGGCAGGTGTTCAGGAGGTGAATTCCCACAGCGTGGAGTCAATAATCCTGCCTGGAAAAGGAGAGAAGGAAAATTAATATTCTGTTAACTCTTGAAATAAAGATCTTTTCTAATTGAATAAAATAAAGATAATTAACTCATTAAAGCCATCAGTAATTCCATTTGTTAAGTAGTAGAGACTTTAAGGTTGTATTTTTCTTTACACCAGGAACTTCTGATAATAATAAATATAATAATAAATAATTTTGAAATATTATTAATAATTAATGATATTAATTCTGCCTCCTTTTATTCTCCAAAAATAGTTCACTCCAACAAATAAAAGGCTTGGAAGAAAAATCTGTAACAGTCTCGAAGGAAACCTTTCATATGGAAGTTGCATGGACAGGTTCCTTCAGCAGCTGATCCCTTCAGGCACCAAATCAGGGAATTTTTGGGGAATACAGATATTAGAAAAGGCCACACATTCCATTTACTCCGCAGAATCTGGAAAAACCTTCAGGAAAGGCCATTTTATTTCAATTTTCCCAGTTAAAAAAATAAAATTACCAGTTAAACACCTAAAACTTCAGGACATGCTTGGCCTCAATGATCTCAAAGGTGTTTTCCAATCTAAACAATTCTGTAATTCCATGATTGTCACTCCCAGTGTTCTCCATTGGCCCTGATGGCTTAAAAACCAACCAGGTTCACTAGAGCAGCAAGAACAAGGCCCAAAATCCAAATGTCACTAAAATCCCGACAAATCCTAATCCATCAGAGCCACCACTGGCTCTGAGGTGAGGGGACACATCCCTGGAAGTGCTCCAGGCTGGGATGGACAGGCTTGGAGCAGCCTGGGACAGTGGAGGGTGTCCCTGCCATGGCAGGGTGGGACTGGAGGATTTTTGAGGTCCCTTCCCACCCAGCCCATTCCATGACCTCACCCAGAGCCACAGCTCTTGGGAAACGAGCCAAACACCCCCCTCCATTCCCTCATTTATTCCAAATCCGTGATTTTCTGGGAACAGCTCCTGATTGCTGCTCAGGGCTGGCAGAGCTGCAGATCCTTCGGGCTCGGGGCATCCACGGGGGAATCCCAGGGATTGGGAATCAGGGAGCTCCTGCCGGGATCACAGGCACATCCCGAGGGGAACCTGCCCCCCTGACCACCAGGGAATTCCCTGTTGCACCCCATGGAATCACAGCCAGGCTTTGGAATGCTCAGGGTGTAAATATTTACAGGGCTTGATGAACTGCAGCCCTGCACGAATGAAAGCAAGGCTGGAGAAATGCTCCAGCTCCTCCTCCAGAGCCTCGCAGGTGTCTGAGAAATTCATGGATTCTCCCAGCCATTCCTAGCTGGATAAGCTCCTCCTGAACTCCTCCAAAAGGATCCGGGAGTTGAGATCACAAAAAAAAACCCAACCATGTGGCAGCAGGTCTGGCCACGATGGCTTTCCAAGGAAATCAAAGCTCCCTGCACATTCCAGATGCTCTGGATCCACTCTGGGAATGGATAAAAGCACATTCCACGTGCTCTGGATCCACTCTGGGAATGGATAAAAGCACATTCCACATGCTCTGGATCCACTCTGGGATCAGATAAAAGCACATTCCATGTGCTCTGGATCCATTCTGGGATCAGATAAAAACACATTCCACGTGCTCTGGATCCACTCTGGGATCAGATAAAAGCCACCCTGCAGTGGAGGCTCCCCCTCAGCCCCTGGGGCAGATCCCCTGGGAATGTCGGGATAAGCCGGGGCTGATTCCCAAGGGATTCTGGATCAAGGCAGTGTTTTTATAGCAGAGCTGGCAGCCACCCCCTCCTGCAGCCCCAGCCTCTCCCCAAGGCTCCACAAGCCAGGAATTACGCTTGGAAAAGGCTTGGAGCCCTCTGGAAAATCAAGGCTGTGCCCTTATCCATAGGGAAGGGAGAACAACGGGATCACCCTCGGTGCCAGCACTGCCCAGGGCTCCTCTCCTGGCAGGCGGGGACATTCCAGCCCCTCCTGGTGGCTGCAGATCCAAGAGCCACCAGCTGTGCCCCCACCATCCCAATTTCAGGGAATATTTCAGGGAATCAGGCACAGGAAGTTTTCTGTGGCACTGGATTTAAGCAGGACCATCTTTGCTGGCTGGGAGTGGAGCTTTGCATCCCAGATTTTTTTGGGGATTAAAGCTCAGGACACGGTTCCTCTTGGCTGCGTGGAAGGAACTTTATGTTTTCTGCCCAAGCAGTCCACAGGGACTGGGATTAATTCCGACAATGTTTGGTGGAACAGAATCCCAGGTCCAGCGTGATCCCTCCAGAGGGATGGAGGGAGGCAGAGTGCTGGGAGGGGGAGCCTTTCCCATCCAAAAACCTCATGTTTTGACTCCATTCCATTCAAAAAAAGGGAAAAAAGCTCCAACACCAAAGGAACAAACCCTCGGCCTCCGAGGTCTTGTTTTCATTCCTGTGTGGAACTCAACCACTCTGGGTCTGCACAAAGCCCAGCTTTTGTTTTCTGGGCATTTTTAACTTTCCCTCCACCAGCATTCCCATCCCAGGGCACAGGTGGAGCTCCCAGCAGGAGGAATTCCAGAGCCAGGAAGGGTTTGGAGCCCTCCAGCCCCAGGGGTGAGTTTCCCTGTTTTCCACAGGGATATAAAACTGGTTCTAAAGACAACACCTCGATTTTAGCCTCCATAAAGACAAAAGAATTCCAGGATAACCTCTCCTCCCTCCCTGGGGTCCAGATCCATCCCAGCAGAGCTTCCCACCCTCCTCCCTCTCCCAGGGCCAGAGTTTTGGGGTGGATTTGGGAAGATGCAGGGTTGGACCCTGGGGTGCCACAGCAGCTGCAGGACCTGGGGCAGACAGAGGCAGGAAAATGGGGATGGGAGGGCAGAGAAGAACAACATCCCCTGATTTGAGAAGTTTTATGGCAGCTGGGGGTGTAAATTTGTAAATTCTGCTATTTCAGTGTGGCTTTTCAATCCCTGCAGGAATGGGAGCTCCACCGCTGCCCTGGGCAGCTGTGCCAGCCTGGCCAACCCTCCTGGGCAAGAATTTATCCCAAAATCCAACCCAAACCTCCCCTGGCACAACCCAGGGCAGGCTCCTCTTGTGCTGCCCCTTGTCCCCTGGGAGCAGAGCCCGGCTGAGGGGAGGTTTCACCTCATGGCAGCAAAAAAACAAATCCTGAAGGGGAAACTCCCCCAGCCCACCACAACCGAGGGGCTGCAGCCACATTCCCACCCTGGATTTTGCAAACTTTTCCCTTTTGCAGCATTCCGTGCCCGTTTTGCTGGGTTTATTCCACATATCTCTGATCCAGGATCTCCTCCAGAGCCCGCAGTCTCTCCCTGGATGAGCCATTTATCTCCAAACCCAAATAAAGCACATTTTTAGGCCAGGCCATTGCATGGGAAAGATGCACTTTGAGTGAACAGCTTGAATTAATGAGCCAGTAAAACTTAAATTGACCTTTTTTGTAGTTCTTGGCATTAAAGGGAGCATCAAACTTCCCGTTTTTTGTTGGAATGGCAGAAACGGGTGAATAGAGCTCAGTTATGGTATCAAGTGATGCATTTCAGGTTTGCTGTCAAACAAATAGAAATAAAAACCCCCTTTTCTCTCAGAGAGCCTTTTACCCACTGATAACCAGGATAATTAGATTTTAACTGGGCTGCCCACAAAGAACCAGCATTCCAACCATCCCCTGCCTCAATCCCAGCTCAAAAGGCTTTGCAGGGAGAAGCAGGAAAAAGGGAGGAACCATTAAAATCCCATTTCAACAGAATCCTTGAGTTTCTCAGAGCAAGGCCATTAAAAGATGCACTGATACCTGCAGGATTGGCTTCCTCCATTTGGGGAAAATGGGATGTTCATTGAGCAGGGCTGTGCTGCAACCTGATCCTAAAGAAAATCCATTTATTTCCACATTTGCCCCAGCTGAGCTCGGGATGCTGAGCCAGCTGTGCTGCAGATGTGCAGCTCCTGCAGCCCTGGCAGTGCCCCCGCTGCCCTCCTGAGCTTTGGGGGCTCTTCTGCACATCCCAGGGGAAATTTGGGGTCAGCAGGGAGAAATGGAGCTGGGCAGCCGCTTGGAAAAGCTGCCAGGACTGGGATCCAGGGAGGATGAGGCAGGTCCTGCTCCTCCCCATCTCTCCCTGAGATCCCCGAGCGCTCCAGGTGCCAGGAAATTCCCTTCTCAGGCTCCAGGGATGGGGGGAAATCCCAGACTGGTTTCACTCAGGACACCCAGCCCAGCCCTGCCACCCCCGGCGGGGACACTGCCCCTCCCTCGGGGCCAGGATTCCCAAATCTCTGCCTCCAACAGCAAAATTCTTCACCAAACATGGGATTTTTACCTCCCCCCCCTCAAAATTTTTGTTTTTCTGTTCAGTTAGTGTGAAAAATATGGGATGTTAATTCATGTTCTTATAGGTTATGACATATTAAAACGATGAAAATCACTGTATATATGTGGAATATGAGAATATAAATTTCAGTCTGCCTTGAAAATTTAAGACAAAAGCAGGCACCACCCTGGAATTTGACATTCAGAAAAGAGACAAAGGATTTATGGGAAAATGGGTCTCTTCAGCACCAGGAGAAGACACATTAAAATAAACCATCAGTGTTCTCCTCCCTGGATGGCAGAGCCATCAGATCTTTATCTTCAGCCAACACCTGAAATGTGAGTATGAACATCACCATTAGAGGAACATCACCCACAGCTCCGGAGATGAATTTTTACCATTCATCAGCCAGGGGGTCAATACACTCAATAGAACCCAAAAATTGACACCTCTCAGGAGAGGAGGAACTCCTTTCAGCTAAGCGGAGACAACCATGAATGTGAATAACAGCTTGGACACAAAGGGACTATGAGGAAGTTTTTGCCAGAGGCGGGATAAAGTGTATAAAAACTTTATAAAAAGCCCCGAACAAGGTAAATTTGTGACCTAGGGGGGACGGCAGTGGGCCAGGTACTGAGTCCCGGTTCACCCTTGACATTTTCCCGGGTAAAAATAGTCAAATATCTCCGCTGTGGGTGGTTTTACCGAAATTCTGTAATTCGATCTTTTTGTTAATAAACCAAATTATAATTTTAATCGGAATATTGTGTTAGTATTTATAACAGTTAGGAAGGAAATGCCTGCCTTGGGATAAAGGAGAAGAATTTTCCAGTTAGGAAAACAAACCATTCCCACATCCTAAAGCAGATTCCAACCATCGAGGCACCGGCTCCTGCTTCCCCTTGATACCTCAAGTTTTATTTTCTTGTATTTCAGGCTCTGCTGCCCAGGGTGCAGCTCTGAGCTCACAGTCAGGGTCACTCAGCAGGGACACAAAACAAATCCTTCTCCTGCTGCACACCAAGGACAACTTTCAGCCCCAAAACACAAACAAGGGGGGCTGGAGGGAGAACAAGAAGGATGGGACCTCACAGCCTGGAGCTGGAATTGGACAATTAAACCCCAAAGTGCTAATGGACCAAAACTTATCAAAGTGTGAGACCTCGTGAGCGTTTGTTCATTTTGGGACCATTTTGGGACCATTTTGGGTCCATTTCGGGTCCATTTTGGGTCCACCTTGGGTGCAGCCCTGGCCAGGCTCTTGTCCTGCCCAAGGTGTGCCCTAAAGGCCTTTTAATAAATATTTATTTTGTTCTCTAGCTCTGTCCAGTCTCTGTTCCAGCTCAGCCTTCCCATGGCTCCCAAAACCCCAGCAGCTCCCCCTCCCAGTTTCCCCCAGTGCTAATTCCCAAATCAGGGATTTCCCTCTTCCCACCTCCTCCTCCCAGCAGCAGCCCCTGGAGGAGCAGGAAAGGAGTTCCTGAGAAAACAGATTATTTTTTTTTCCCTTAGGAAACACCTCCTTTTTTTTTCCCTAGGAAAAGGCCGGGTACGAGCAGTTGCTGCAGAGGTTCAAGAGTGCAGCCAAAAATTCCAGGACTTCCAAATGAGGTTTGTGAAACTCAAACACCTGACAGGTGAAGGCGAGCTCACAACTGAATGAGAGGCTCTCAAAAAAAAGAAAAAAAAAGAAAAAAAAAAGAAAAAAAAAGAAAAAAAAAGAAAAAAAAAGAAAAAAAAAGAAAAAAAAAGAAAAAAAAAGAAAAAAAAAGAAAAAAAAAGAAAAAAAAAGAAAAAAAAAAAAGAAAAAAAAAGAAAAAAATTTAAGAATTTAAAAGCCCAGCTCAGCTGCTCTTTAATCCTAGAAATATTCAGACCCTGTGGACACATAAAAAAGCCTTAAAGCTCTCCAGGTACCCAACATTCCACCTGCAGGCAGGGTGGATTTTTTGGGATAAACCCGCAGCTCAGGAGGTTTCCAGGTTCAATCAGGTCACAGGAGGTGCCCAGGGGAGCAGATCCGGGCTCCCTGCCCAGGACAAACCCGGCCAGAGGCGCTCCAGGCACGGATTTGGGGTTCCACACCCCTCATTCCACTGATGCCCCTTCCCTTTGGGGCAGGACAGCCCCAGCAGCATCCCCGGGGCCGTTTCTCCTTAATTAGCCCCAAAGTGGCGGCACCGGCGCAGCCCAGGTTCATTAATGACTTAATTAGCCGGGGCTGGTGCTGATGAGCCGCAGTGATCCCAGCTGGGAGCGCAGGGCGCTCCCTGGGGAGGGAAAGCAGAAGCGACTTCCAAACAAAGGGGGGGAAAAGCACCCCAAAATAAACCCCAAAAAATCCAGGGAAACCTTCCCGGGAGCCCGGCTCGGCCCCAGGCGCTGCTGTCCCCGCACAATTCACCAGGAGCGCATCCAGGGGAACACGGAGCGCGTTTGTTCCCCCTTTTTCCAGAGGGGAGGAGCAGGGAAAGCTGGGGCGGGGCAGAGCCCGGGATGGGGTCACTCCTGCTCCCCCCAAAAATTCCAGCATCCAACCAAACCCAGCCGTGTCCAGAGAGCAGGAGGGGGGATTGAATTCGGTTTTTAAATTGTAATAATAATTTTTAAAATAAGATTTTTTAATGAATGTTGTGTCTTTCCAAAGGGGAGCAGAGACACCCCAAAATTCCGATTTCAGGGACACTGCTCAGGCAGAGCTCACAGGACACAGGGACAGGAATAAAAGAGGAAAGCAGCAAAACCCAGCCCAATAAAAGCCAAAGATTCGTTACAGCCACGTGCCAACAGCTAAAATGGATTTCTAGAGGGAATTAGAAGAAGGGGACACACACCTCACTGACCTGAAGGACGGTGCTGGAAGGTGCCCAAGGTTCCAAAAGAGGCGACAAAATTTCATCCCCCAAATCCAGGCGGTCGCCAAGAGCTCTGCAGCCCCTCGGGAGGGGGAAACCCATCTTCTAACTCACTTTTAAACTCAAAAAATGAGGGATAAGCGCCAGGCCCCTGCAGCACCGTCACCAAAAGCTGGCCCGTGCAAGGGAACCAGAATTTATGGGCGGCTTCGAGCCCAGGTGGGCAAATGGGATGGGCGGGGCTGCTCCATCCCCAGAATCTCCCGCAGCCGCTCCCGGTCACTGCTGGCCCCACCCGGAGGCGCCCAAGGAAGGGCCCTGGCAGCTCCCATCGATGGATCCCCCTCAGAGCCCTTCCAGGACCCGTTCATGGGTGGATGGATTCCCCCAGAGCCCTTGCAGGACCCGTCCATGGGTGGATGGATTCCCCCAGAGCCCTTCCAGGACCGTTCATGGGTGGATGGATTCCCCCAGAGCCCTTGCAGGACCCGTCCATGGGTGGATGGATTCCCCCAGAGCCCTTCCAGGACCCGTCCGTGGGTGGATGGATTCCCCCAGAGCCCTTCCAGGACCCGTCCGTGGGTGGATGGATTCCCCCAGAGCCCTTCCAGGACCCGTCCGTGGGTGGATGGATTCCCCCAGAGCCCTTCCAGGACCCGTTCATGGGTGGATGGGTTTCCCCAGAGCCCTTCCAGGACCCGTCCACGGGTGGATGGATTCCTCCATCGTCCCTCCTCAGGGAGCCTGAGCAGCTCAAGGGATGCTCTGCTCCTGCCTCGTGCTGAGCCTTGCACAGAGAATCCCCAGAGCAGCTGCTCGCTGGGGTTTTCCCCTTTTCCAGGGGTTTTCTCCAAAAGAAGGGGAAAAGGGATCATCCCATCCCACCCCTGCCATGGCAGGGACAACTTCCACCAGCCCAGGCTGGTCCAGGCCCCATCCAGCCCAGCCTTGGGCACTGCCAGGGATCCAGGAGCAGCCACAGCTGCTCTGGAAAATCCATTCCAGGGCTTCCCCATCCTCACAGGGAAGAATTCCTTCCCCAAATCCCATCTATCCTTTCCTTTTGGCAGTGGGAAGCCATTCCAGGTGTCACATCCCTGTTTTTCTCCCTACAGCCCCCCTGTCCCTGCCACACCTTTATCCCTGGATTTGCCGTGTCCTTCCCACCTCTCCCAAAATAGTCTTATTTTTTCCACTTGGAAATTATTTCAAGCCCTGACATTCCTTTCATCCAAGCAGGCAGCAAACATTTAAAGATATTTATCTTCCTTTGGCAGCCTGGCTGTGACCTCACAAGGTGTGGAATTGTAGAATTCCAGGCTGGTTTGGGTTGGACAAGACCTTTAAACTCATCCTATTCCATGGGCAGGGACACCTTCCACCATCCCAGGTTACTCCAGGGCCTGTCCTGGAAATAAATTTGGAGTAAACTCACTGAAATCCAGGAATTTAATGGGGATAAAAGTAACACCACTCATTCCAGCAGAGAATGTTCCTAAGGATTGTTCCAAGTCTTCACCTGGCAGGGAAGTTGAGCTCCTCATGTCTGTGCTTGGACCCTGTAAAATCTGCCAAAACGGAGGGAAATGGCATTTCCAGCATCCACAGGTTTGTCTGGGATGTTCCTGGACAAAGTTACCAAACACAACCTGCTCTGCAGCCGAAAGTTTGGAGAAAAATTCCAAAGAGAGAAAATACAATTTCTGTGTATGTGTGAACAGCTTCACCTCCCAGGGACAGTGCCACGGGTTGTGCTGATCATGGGACAAGAATTCCAAGGGAACTCCATGGAAAAATGGAGGTTTCCAGCATCCAAACCATCCCACTCCCAACTTCTCAGCAGTGTCCTCAACCTTCCAGCCCCTCGGAGAACTCCCAGAGGGAGCAATCCCAGCCTGTTCCTGTCATGAGGCTTTTCCTTGGATCAGCTGTGGCAAAACTGAAAGGAAGAGAGGAGAAAGCTGGGCTGGAAAAGGAGAAGAGGGATTTTCCAAGCTCCAAAGGCTCCAGAGCTTTCCCATCCAGATCCCAGTGTCTTCTCCCACTCCATCCTGGTTCAAACACCCTGGGAGTGCCCTGGGGGCTCTGCCTCATCCCCCCTCTCTTTTCCAGGTGAAAATCTGTGGAATGACCGAGCTGTGGTGTGGATGCAGCCCTGGGAACAGCCAGGATCCATCAGCAGGGGCAGCCAGGAGATGGAATGCCCTGCTGGGATCTGGGAAGGAGCAGAAGTGGGACATCAGGGACTGATGTGGATTTCTCCCAACTCCGGAGCCTGCAGAGGGCAGAAAACAGAACAAACAGCAAAGGGAGGAGCTCTGATGTGAGAGCAAAACGGGGCTGGGGGAGATTTCCAATTCCATCTGCCCTTGGATAAAGACAGATAATGAAATACCTCTGGAACGAGGAAGAATATTTCCAAAGTGATGGAAAAGCTGTGAGCAGGGGCAGCAGCTCCAAGGGTTTTATCTCCCTGCCAGGACAAAGGTTCATTAATCACCTGGCACTGTTCTATGCACCCAATCTTATCTTCCCAGAGCTCCCTGTGCTCCCCTCCCAGGACATCCTGGAGCACACTGGAATATTGATTCCCCTTCCTGTCTCCACGTTCTCCTCTGGAATTGCTGGGCTCTTCGGGGAAATGGGAGCACGGGCATGGCTCTGCCCCAAAATGCAGAGAGTGTCTAGGAGAAGGACTGGGAAATCCTTTCAATCATGAGGAAAAATCACGGAATAGAGGAGTGGGAAGGGACCTTAAACCCCATCCAGTCCCACCCCTGCCATGGGACACCTTCCACTGTCCCAGGGTGCTCCCAGCCCATCCAGCCTGGCCTGGAACACTTCCAGGGATGAGGAATCCATGGCTTTTCTGGGCAGTCTGCTAAAATCCAGGACCTGCAGAAGGTGGATATGAGGCCACAAGTGGGAATGAAGCCAGAACTGCCCCAAATCCCTTCTCTCTGGGAAGGGGCTGCCAGACCTTTGGAGAACACAGCTGGTGGAGCCCCTGATCCTTCCTCAGCTCTGGAAAAATGGGAATATTCATCTGCCTCTCCTGGCTCAGCAGATGAGATTCCCCAGCCATCAGCTGTTGTTTTTTATAATTTTTCCTGAATCTCTTGGCAAGAGATTCCCTTCCCTGACATCCTAACCAGGGCTGTGCTCATGCCTGGGTCGGGAGCAGGCAGAGGAAGCCGATTTTGAGGAATCTCAGCTGGGGAAAGCCCAAATCCCAAATTCCCATCAACCAACCAAGCACTTCAGCCTGGCTGACACCACAGAGGAGCTGCTGAGCTCCAGGCTCAGCTTAACCTCTGTAAAAGCCCCCAGCAGCCTCCCAGCAGCTTCCCACTGGGAATTGTTGCTTAACTCCAGCCGTGGCCATCCCTGGGGAAGGGCTCCAGGCTGGGGGGTCACAGCCACGGAATTCCTGATGGGATCCCACCAGGATCAGGGGCTGGGATGGGAATGGGCTGTGGGAAGAGGCTGGAAAAGAGCCAGAGGGTTAAAAATTCCTCTTTGCCCAAGAAATGATTCCTGTGCAAATGATTCCAACAAAGGGGTGTTGGCAGCGAGCTGAGCATGGAATGGGTGGCAGGGCTGGGAGGTGACCACCACAGTGGTGACCACCACACTGATGACCACCAAGCCTTGGGAGTGACCCCAGCAGGGCTCTGAAGCTGCTTTTGGAGCTCTGGGGGTCACTGGATGGGACTGGGAGGGATGGAGGGGCTGCTCCATGGGACAGCAGCGGTGTCACTGCTCCACTGGGGACACCCAGAGCTGTCCAGGAGTGACAGAACCACTGGAATAAAGCAAAGGAGGGAAGAGAAAAGCGCTCCTGCGGGAGTGACCTTCCAGGAGGTGGAGCCTGAGGAGCTCTGGAGCCACGGCTGCACTCCTCGCTCGGGCCCGAACTTACGCAATGATTTATTTGCATCCTGCCCGAAAACAAATGGATGTTTTACATATTTATATCATAAGATAAAGTGATCCTGCAGCTGATCAAAGCCAGGGCAGATCTGGAGGCGATTACAGCAAGTGTTTGTTTAACAGAGGTCATGATGCACTCGGGGCGGGCGAGGCTCCGGCTCTGCTCCGCACATGTGAGCGCCCCAGGAAGGTCGGGAGAGGCCCTGGCTCCAAGGGCTGCCTCTCCAAGGGCTCAGGCAAAGCTGGACCTGGCTCCAAGGGCTCAGGCAAAGCTGGACCTGGCTCCAAGGGCTCAGGCAAAGCTGGACCTGGCTCCAAGGGCTGCCTGAGCTCAGGCAAAGCTGGACCTGGCTCCAAGGGCTGCCTCTCCAAGGGCTCAGGCAAAGCTGGACCTGGCTCCTCAACCCAGCCTTGGGACAAAGGATTGGTCAAGGGGAGCAGCCTTGTGCTGTTTGTGAAATAGAATTGAGTTTTGAGAGGTTTGTGATGGATGGAAGCTCAGTTTGGCTTCATTTGGAACTCTGGTGAGGCTGAGGGAGCTGGGAAGAGACTGGAGAATCCTGAGGGAGCTGGGAATGGGCTGGAGAATCCTGAGGGAGCTGGGAATGGGCTGGAGAATCCTGAGGGAGCTGGGAAGGGGCTGGAGAATCCTGAGGGAGCTGGGAAGAGACTGGAGAATCCTGAGGGAGCTGGGAAGGGGCTGGAGAATCCTGAGGGAGCTGGGAATGGGCTGGAGAATCCTGAGGGAGCGGGAAAGGGGCTCAGCCTGGAGAAAAGGAGGCTCAGGGGGGACCCTGTGGCTCTGCAGAGCTCCTGACAGGAGGGGACAGCCGGGGGGGTCAGGCTCAGACAGTCAGGAATTTGCCTTCTCCCGATTTTCCTGCAAAGCCAGGCTGGGACCTTCCCTGCTCTCCAGGCAGCACAAACGCCTGTGCAAGGCTCAGGACACAAATCCAGCCGGGATTTGCAATCCCTGGGATCTCATTCCCGACACAGAACTGCGAAAGAGCTGAGGGTTGGGAGCGCTGCGAACTCCATCCCCTCTCCCAGGCGCTGCCATCGCAGCTCATCCTCTGTCCCTGCCGGAGCGCATCCCCCGCTCCCTGTCCGGCACATCCCGGCACATCCTGGCACATTCCCGGCACATCCCGGCACATCCCGGCACATCCCCGGCACATCCCGGCACATCCCGGCACATCCCGGCACATCCCGGCACATTCCCGGCACATCCCGGCACATCCCGGCACATCCCGGCACATCCCGGCACATTCCCGGCACATCCCGGCACATCCCCGGCACATCCCGGCACATCCCGGCACATCCCCGGCACATCCCGGCACATCCCCGGCACATTCCTGGCACATCCCGGCACATTCCCGGCACATCCCGAATCCATCCCGGGGATGCTCCCGGTGCCGCGGGCAGCGCGGGGCTCCACGGCCGGGCCGGGGATGTGATCAGAGCCTCGCCCGCTCCTCACGGCGGGATGGAGGGGGGGATGGAGGGGGGGATTGAGGGGGGATGGAGGGGGGATGGAGGGGGGATGGAGGGGGGGATTCCCCTCGGTTGCCCCCGGGGACGCTGCGAGCCCCCGGCAGCCCGGGAGCTGCGAACCCGCAGGAATTTTTGGCGAGAATTTCCCGTCAGTGCCAGCGGAGGCGGCTCCGAGCGCTGGACCCGGGGATGCTCCAGCTCTGCTCCTCTTCCTCCTCTCCCCTTCCTCTTCCCTGATCCCACAGATTTATTTTTTTTCCCGTATTTAGTTCCTTACACGCCGCTGGAAGGGAAGCCGGAGCTCCAGCAGCACCGACACGCTCAGCTCACTCGTGTTCGGAGCATTCCCAGCTCCTCATCAACCCAAACTCCCCCAGCAGTTCCAGCCCTAGAAATTCCTGGGGGTTTTCCCATGAAAATACCCCGTGGAAATGTCCCTGGAAAAGAGCACAAGGCTGGAAATGTAACAAAAAAACCAAAACCAAACCAAAAAAACACCACCAAACCAAACCAAACCAAACCAAAACAACAACAAAACCCCCAAAAAACAAAAAAAAAAACACCCACCCCAAAACAACCAATCAACCAACCAAAAAACACCCCAAAAAACCAACAACAAAAACACCAACAAAAAATCGAAAAAACAACAAAAAACACCACCAAAAACCCCCAAACCCAAAAAAAACACCCAACCAGAAAAAAAACCCCAACCAAACCAAACTAAAAAGCCCAAAAACCAAAACAAACAAAAACCAAACCAAAACAAACAAAAAACCAAACCAAAACAAATAAAACTCCCCAAACCAAAACCACAAAAAAACCCCAAACAAACAAACAATGAAAGAAAAGGGACAGAATTGTCTTTTAGACAGAAATAATCTCAGCAGCATGAGCCGGTTGGAGCAATCTGGGCACGGGGCAGAGGCTCGGCCATGGAAAAGGGATTATTTGGTCTATAAAGGGATTTTGATACAAAATACGTGAAAGAACCGAGACTTCCCGTAGCCAAATTCCTGCATAAAACATAAACCCGGCCCAGACTTCAAACAGCATCTCAGAAACTTTCCAGCACATCCATCAAGAGCTGGGTTTTTAAGGAAGCCAAGGGAACCGGGGCTGCCACCCAGCATTTTGCTGGTTTTATTTGGGAAATTTTGTGTTTCTCACCACCTACACTGCCTAAAAAGGGCTCAGCACGACTTTTAAGGACATTTCTTTGCTGAAATGGCAGAGGGGGTGAATCCAGGCTGGATTCTGCTGGGATTGGGGAGCCACAGCCTCCTGACACCCCCAGATGTTGAGGGGTGTCCTCAGGGGGACGCCAGCTGTGGGAGCAGGATGGAGGAAGTTTTTCCAGGGAAAACCAGAATTTCTGGGATCTGCCCTTCTGCTTCTAAGATTTTCCCCATCAGAACATCCCTGAGTTTAAGGGATCCCCCAGAAATACTGCTCCACCAGGATGGAAACGGGATGAAAACGAGGAAATGACCTCCAAATGAAGGGTTCACATCCACTGCCCTCCCAAAAATCCAACCCCTGGATCAGCCCCCGTGCTCCTGGCAAGCCTAATCCTGATTTTCCAACTGCATCCCCCCCAAACCTCTGCAGAGCCCTGCACAAAGGACACATTTCATCCTTCTTATCAGAACTTCAGAGACAACATTTATCTTCCTGACAGGGATCAGCTCCATTCCCCAACACACAGACACAGGAGAGGGCCATGAGCCCCCGGAGGGCCTGGACTGCTCCAGCTGAGGGTGAGACCCTGCAGAGGAGAGTTTGTCCCAGTTTGTCCCAGTTTGTCTCAGTTTGTCCCAGTTTGTCCCAGTCTGTCTGCACGGGGAGCTCTGGGGTGGTTCCAGCTCACTGGGGCTGGAGGGAGCTGGAGCAGATCCTGGCTGTGTGCACAGAGCTCAGATCCAGATGGATTTTTGGGATTTTGGGATCCTGGGGACCCTCCCCAGCTCCTGAAGCCACGTTCCTGTTGGCTCCAGGGCTGGCTGGGCCACAGGGCAGGGATGAAATCATCTTTGGATTTGCTCAGTGGGAGCAGTGGGGGTTCAGTGGGGAGGGTCTCCCAAGGCTTGGAAGGAGATCAAAGAGCCTCTGCCCCATTCCAGGCTGCAGAAATCGTTCCCAGCCCATTCCCACCTGGTAAAGCTGGACAGAGCCCTCTGCCAGAGCTTTGGCATGGAAGGAACCTCAGAGCCCACCTTGTTCCGACCCTGACACCCTCCACTGTCCCAGGGTGCTCCAAGCCCTGTCCAGCCTGGCCTTGGACACCTCCAGGGATGGGGAAATGCCACAGGAATGCTGGAGCAGCTCCCTGAAGCCCCAGGGCTGCTGTGCCCTGTGAGGGAAGATCTTGGGAATTGTTTCCACCCAGTTCCTCTGCCAGCACCAGTCCCAGACTGGTTTGCGGGAAGGAAACCAATCCCATGCTGGGCACCATGCTGGATTGCTCAGAGCTGGAATCTCCCCGCCTGTGGGATCAGTGTGGCAGAAAGAAATCAAAGCAAATTCCCTGCCTGGGATGGAGATCCTGGGTCTGCAGCCTGGGATTCCCTGAGGAAGCCTCCATCCTGCTGGAGCTGGATTCTGGACAGGGAGGGAGGAGGCACCTGAAACATTCCCTGAGCCTTCATTAACACCTGGTCTTGCTTCAAAATCCCGAGTTTATCCCGAGTTTGAGCTGCTTCCTGCAGCTCCACAGAGTCCATGCGGGATGTGCCAGAGATCTGCAGCCAGGCAGAGCAGCCCAGGCCCAGAAAACACAGTGTCCTGCCATGGAGAGGGTGTCTCCATGACCTTCCCTCTCCAGGCTTCCAGGTTTTGATTGCTTGAACTCTCAGTTCCTTTTTTATGGTTCCCCAGAGCTGACAGGCTGAGCGCAGGCTCTGCTCCCATCGTTCTGAGATCCAGATTCCTGTGGAAAACAGGTCCCGGGAGCTGGTGGAACCAAATCCCAAGGAAACAACCAACAGGGCTGCCCTGGTTTCAAAGGAGGAGCTTCCAAGCCCATTTTCCCACCTCGAGCGGAGCTGCCCAAGGCTGGGATTATCCCAAGGGAAGCTGCACACACGGATCACCCTCCCCACCAGCCAGTCCCAGCCTGGAGAGGCACCTGGAGCTCTGGCCCGTGGAACTGAGCAGAACCGAAGCGTTTCTGCCTCTGGCTGAGCTCAGCCTCCCTCCAGCCCACTCATCCCGGGCCCTTCCAGCCCAGCACAGAGGCCTGGACTGGGATTTAATGAACCTGTGCACGGCTGATCCAGGAGCTCCGGCATCTTTCACTCCACGGGGATTTTCCTCAGCTGCCCCTCGCCCCTGGCTGGATTTTGGGTGGCAGAACATTTGGGTTTTGGCAGAATTTTCCCCAGGACCTGCGAAGGAGCAGGCACCAAAGGCTCACAAACTGCAGTGGGAATTTTGTGCAGGAGCAGCTCAAGCTCCGTGGAAAATCCCAGCTCAGGGATGTTCCCCTCCCTGCTGGGAGCACCAGCACCTCTCACTGAGGTCAAGGAAAAGAACAATCCAAAGGGTCCAACCTTGGAAATTCCAGCAATCAGGACACGGATTCCTTCTCCCCCATCCTTTCAACCCTCCCCAACCCCTTGAATCCAAGATATTGGAATTGTCCATGGATATCTTCCATGGAGGGGCAGCTGAAATCCCAGCCTGAGGAGCTGACCTTTGGAATCTTTCCAAAAGGGACAACTTCGAGCCCTGGGAGCTCCTCACACCCTTAAAGCCTGACTTAACTCCAGATTAGGAGCTGGTTTTTTTCAGGGTGACCTTAACTGGCTCCTGCAGTGAAGGCACAGTGCCACAGTGACCCCCACTCCTGGCTGGCACCTCGGGGCCTGGCACGGCTGGGGAGGCAGCAGGACCTTGAGAGGCTCAGCACGGCACCAGTGTGGGAGATTTGGGCTGAATAAACTCAGATTTGGGGGCTCTGAGGTGGAGCAGCCCTGCGGTGTTTTGTTGTATTAAAATCAGACAAATTAGGGGAAAAAGGAGGGGAAAAGGGGAGAAAAGACAGGGGAAAAAGGGCGGAAAAGGAGGAGGTAAAGGGGAGATGTTGCTCCAGATGGCAGGAGCAGGAACAAGCACTGGCACAGGCTGTCATCCACCTCTGCTTGGAGCTGGCTGGGCTTTAATTAGGAAAATTAACAGGACAGAAGTGGAGCTCAGAGCTCAAAGCTTTGCCCCAGGGGTGGAGAGGAGACAGAGCCCTGGAGCCCGAGGGAAATTCCCAGGGGATCCCAGGGTTTGGTGATCGATCCCCCAAAGGATCCATGGGATCAAAGATCCACCCCAAACTCGTGCACAGCCGGCTCTGCAGCCCTGGGCTTCCCTTCCAGGAGGTTCCTGGCAAGCACTCGGAGGCGGGTGGAAGGCAGGGTGGGCTCGGGGTGATTGGAGCTTGTTTTTCATGGGTTTTCCGTGGTGTTGAAAGGAATCCTTCATTCTCCATGACCCGGGAGCTCTGGGAGCACAACGGGGTCGTGCTGGAGCTCTGGAGCTCATTAAACTCCAGCACTGAGGCTGAGGAGCTGGAGAGAGCTCCCTGAGCTTTATCAGGGATGTCAGCACCACCTCGGGGGCTGCCACTGCCTTGCCCTGCATTCCCTGAGGCCCTCTGAGACACCCAGGCTGGGAATGGGATGGGATTTCCACACCTCCAATCCCCAGGGCTGTGCCCAGGCTGGGAATGGGATGGGATTTCCACACCACCAGTCCCTCAGGGCTGTGTCCAGGCTGGGAATGGGATGGGATTTCCACACCTCCAATCCCTGGGGCTGTGTCCAGGCTGGGAATGGGATGGGATTTCCACACCACCAATCCCCGGGGCTGTGCCCAGGCTGGGAATGGGATGGGATTTCCACACCTCCAATCCCCAGGGCTGTGCCCAGGCTGGGAATGGGATGGGATTTCCACACCTCCAATCCCCAGGGCTGTGCCCAGGGTCCCAGAGCTGGCACCAGGAGGGCAGAGCTGGCACATCCCGGGCACGATCCCAAAGGAATCCCAGGGAATGGCTGCAGGGAGAGGCAGAGGGGGGCATTTGGCAGGAATTGGCCTCAGTGGCTCACTAAAAAATGAGGTTTTACATTAAAGCCTGGATCCAGCCCCTCGTACCCACAGTCCCCTCCCAGGGGACACAAAAGGAGCGCGTGGCACACACGAGGCTGCCCCACAGGACCCACCTGCCCTGTTCAGCCCCAGAAATCCTTCCCTGCATTTCCACTTGCTGGAAGCAAAGGATTTCCCAGATGCTCCCAAAGAGAGAAACACAAACCCAGGGCATTATTTGGGCACGGGGATGGAGCTGCCCCTTCCCTCAGCTCCCCACTGCGGCAGGGAAAAGCCGAATTAATGCCCCAGTTTGGCCCTGCTGGGGGAGGCTGCTGTGGAAGGAGCACTCGGAGGGAGCAGTGGATCCCCTGAGGGTTGTTCAAATCCAGCTCAAGGTCCCTGTGCAGAGCTCTGTGCTTTGAGTGCCTTCCCTGCCTGGGATTTTCCTTTCCTGCTTCTTTTCCCTTCCCCGTCTCCACAGGCTGGAGAGGGAAACCCTGGGAGATCCCAGAGCCAAAACAATTTGGATTTTCTTCTCCTCACCCCTTCATTTGCATGAAATCCTCCTTTTTCTGCACTGCATCTTCTGAAATGTTGTGGATAAAATAGGAAATAAGAGAAAATCCTGAAAGATCCCAAAGTGTGCCCACCCTGGAGCCATTCCCAGCACCTTGGCCATCAGGAAGGGCTGGTGCCTGTCCCAGCCCAGCTCCACCAGGCAGGACAGAGGCCCCTGGAGCCTCCCACTGATTGGAATGGATGATTTTTAATCAGTTAATTTAATTTTTTTTAACTTTTCCGTTCCCTTTGGAAGCCCACAGCCACAAACCGCCTCTGGAAGGCCCCGGTGCCATTGTGTGAGAGGGAAACAAGGAATAAAAAGCTGAGATCTCAGGAGGGGATGGGTTTATCATCTGCTCTGGCTCTCGGGACGCAGAGCAGACGGGGGAAGAGCCGAGCTGAGATTTCCCAAATCCCTGAGGAAAACAACTCTGCTGACCCCGGGGGCTGCAGGCCAGCCCTGCACATCCATTAGGCTGGGACAGAGCCAGGGCTCAGCTCCAGCCCTCTGCTGTCACTCCCTGTGCTGGTCCCGTGCTCCTTTTCAGGGATTCTGTGTCCAACACACACCCAGGGGCCACCAGAACCTCCAAAGCACCAAATTTTCAGGTCTCCAGCAGAAAGAGGCTGATGAACCCCCCAAAGCCCCCTCAGCCCTGTGGGAGCTGTGGAGATCTCCCAGAGCAGCAATTCCCCAGCAGGGCAGACCACACAGATGGAACCAGCTGGAAAAAAAGGGCCTGGGGTTTTTATATCTATTTTTTTTTTTTAAACCCCTCTCCGTTTTTTTCTGGTGTTGCTTTAACCTGTAGACAGTAACTCGAGGAGGTGCTGCTCATCTCCTGAAGTTCCCTCCTGCCCAACCTCAAATGACATCCAGGGAGGCACAGAAAACCCTCTGAGCTCCCTCTTGGCACCACCACAAAGCACAGAAGCCAAGGTGTGAAGCCCCCAAAGGTGCCAGACCCGTCTGACACCCTCAGTGTCCCCAAACTCTCCTTTTCTGCCTGAAATCCGAGTTCATTTTGGAGGCAGCAGTTGCATAAGCACTTCTGCATGTGGTTAAGTTGTAAAACTTGGCCCAAGGTTTCCCTCACCACGGCTGAAGTGTTATTTTAGGGAGGAGGAAGGTTGTAGACACTGAAAATCCAGACCTACCCAAGCTTCAAATAAGTCTCTTTTTTTTTTGTCCTGCAGACTGAAATTCCTGGAGTTTAAATCCCTGCTCTTTTTTTTTTTTTTATTTGGAATAACACCTGGGAGAAATCTTAACCCCCTGAACAAGCACTACCTTAGAAAAAAAAGGAAATTTATTAGTTCTGTTCTTGAGAGGAATATAAAGGTATTATTAACAGCATCGGGGATTATTAAAACGTGAGGAAAGCAAATTAAAAACTAATTCTGTCCTCACCATTTCCTGACTTTTTGTGCTTTTCCTACCCTGGAGTGGGAGGTGCTGCACAAGAGGGGAGGGAGGGATGGGAAAGGCTTTCGAGTGCCTTCCCTGCCTGGGATTTTCCTTTCCTGCTTCTTTTCCCTTCCCCGTCTCCACAGGCTGGAGAGGGAAACCCTGGGAGTTCCCAGAGCCAAAACAATTTGGGTTTTCTCCTCCTCACCCCTTCATTTGCATGAAATCCTCCTTTTTCTGCACTGCATCTTCTGAAATGTTGTGGATAAAATAGGAAATAAGAGAAAATCTCAACTCTGGTGATCTGAGTGCAGCCCTTGAGCAAGGAAAACCCAGCACTGGGAAGAGACTCAGGGAATTCCCTCATTCCTGGCTGAAACCTGTCCTTTAAGCTGGGATTAAACACAATTAACATGAGCTCAACAGCAAACTTGAACAGGACAATAATTAACACCCAGCTCAGGATTTGCTCCTCCTTACCCTGTCCTTGGTGATACTGCAAATTTATACAAATTCAAGTCATTAGGAAAAAACCCCAAAGATTTCTCAAGGTGCAAACAAGCCTAGGCTGCTCTTCCATGCAGGATGGTGGAGAAAGAATAAATCAGGGAAAATTCAGATTCCTCTGCTTACCTTGTATTTGGAAACATTTTTCCATATCCTTGCGAGGTTCCTTGCAGGGGGTTTTTATCCTCCACAATCATTTCCCATCCTGCTGCAGCTCCAATGGTTTTTAAAAGGATGCAACAGAAAATCCACTAACCTTGAGGCCCTGGGGGCTGAGGGCTCTGCAGGTCTCTCACTCCTGAAGGGGTTTCCTGAAGGGAATCCTGTTTTTCCAAGTGGAACAGCCCAAATTCCTGGGGAGAAGGATCAGAATTGGGCTGTGTGTTAACCTGGTTTGTCTGGGACAAAGCTGCACCTCAAACATTCAATCAGGGAAGGAGGGTTGGGAAAAGTGGGAAGAGATTTCTGTTAAATTCTCCAGGATTCTCCCTGGGATGTGGATTTCAAGAGACCAGAGAGGTGAGCACAGAACCTCCACTGGCTCAGGACTGCTCCTCATCTCCCCCTCGGAAAATCCAGGTTTTCCAGGGCAGATGCCTTTCCTTTGGGAATGTCCCATCTGGGGATGGGTTCAGCACGAGCTGCTGCTGCTCCCAGGGACTGTCACCCACAGGGACAGCCCAGAGTGTCCCTGCTGGACCCTCAGCCCCTCTGGATGCTGATCTGGAGCTGTCCTGGAGGTGTCTGACCCCTCTGGCTCACCCAGGGGAGGGACAGCACCCACAGCAAGCGTTCCTGCAGGATTCAATCCAAATTCTCCAGGAATATTCTCTCTGTCTGAGTCAGGAAGTTCAGGCTTCCCTACCCCTGAGTTTCCCGTCTCTCCTGGGGTATTTGGCAGATTTAAGCTGCCCTGGGTGGTGATTTGGGCTCTCTGAGGACAGAGCCATCAGCAATTCCCATCATTTCTCCCTGGGAGGGTGGGGATGGATTTCCCAGAGGAGCTGTGGCTGCCCTGGAGCTCTGGGAGTGTCCAAGCCCTGTCCACGACCTCAGGGGTGGAGGAGCAGCTGTGGCACCACGTCCCTGTGGAGGGGACAGCAAGGACTGGCACTGTCACATCCAGAGCCCCTTTAATTCCACAGGCCAGGAGCTCCAAGGTCAGCCTGAAGGTAAGAACGAGCTGGTTCCCACCTTTCCAAGGGTCCCAAAAAGCAGAGAGCTGGAGGAAAGCCACACACGGCTCCTCCACGTTGGCAATTACAAGCTCCTCATTAAGATCTTTGCTGAAAGAAATGTAATTTAGGCACTGGTGTGGCTCTACAAAACACAACAAGAGCAGCGTGGAGCCTTTATCTCCCCACTCTCCCATCCATTTTCCTGCTCTTTCAGCACCCACATCCCTGGCTGGGATCCGCTTTGATGCTTTGTTGGTTCAGGGTGTAATTAGCACTAATAATTTCTCCACCCCAGGACTATTAGGCAGGTTTGGGAAGTGATTTCCCACCCCTCAGAGACCCTGCAACTGGATACCTTGTGTGCTAACCCGTGGATTTCCTCCACTGCAGCATATCCCGAGGCCTCGAGGAAATTAGCAATCCAAACAAATTCTGCTGGGGTTTCAAAGATGAATTCTTGTAATAACACTGCCCTGAGATTGGATTTGGGGCTGGAGCTCTCTGCAAAAGCAGGAAAATGTCCCAGACAAAGAGAGATTTGCCCAAACTCCAGCTCAGTGCTCACGTAGCTTTGTGTCCCTGCACTGATTACTCAGATTATTTCTGTCTCAGCACAAGTTCAGTCACTTTTCCTTATCCAGAAACTCATCCTTTCCACTGGTTCTGGAGAAAAATGAAAGTGAGCTGATTAAAAATAGAAAAAGAAAAAAAAAAAACAACCCAAACTTGCTATCTGCACTGACTTTCGCTTCTGGCACTTGCAGAGCTGTTCCTTGTTTTGTTTGCTTTATTTCTCCCCTTTCCCAAAGGTCAGGCCCTGCCACGCTCCGTGTGTCCCCAGCAGGAGCTCTTGGCAGGCTCAGGAAGGAGAAAGCTCCTCAGGAGAGATCCCAGTCCTGGGAAGGGCAGCAGGAGATGGGAATGCTGAGAGCAGGAGAGATCCCAGTCTGGGCTGGGAAGGGCAGCAGGAGATGGGAATGCTGAGCCACGGGATGAGAGAGGAGCAGCAGCCAAATCCTCACCCCAGGGCTGAGCACCGAGGGCAGGGGAACATCCATGAACAGGGAAAAGGGGCTGGCCAAGGGAAAAAAAGGGGATTTCATGTCTGGGTTAAAAGGGATGGGTGAGGGAAAAGTGGATTTTACGTCTGGGTTAAAATCCACTTTTTTTTTGAAGGAAAAGTAGGGATCTTATATCTGGGTTAAAAGGGATGGGTAAGGAAGAAGAGTGGATTTCATGTCTGGGTTAAAAGGGATGGGTGAAGGGAAAAGTGGATTTTATGTCTGGGTTAAAAGGGATGGGTGAAGGGAAAAGTGGATTTTATGTCTGGGTTAAAAGAAGGGGATGAGGAAAAAGAGTGGGGATTTTATATCTGGGGTAAAAGAAGTGGATGAGGAAAAAGATGGATTTTATGTCTAGGCTAAAAAGGATGGGTGAGGAGAAAGAGGGGATTTTATATCTGGGTTAAAAGAGGTGGGTGAAGAAAAAGAGTGGATTTCATGTCTGGTTTAAAAGAAGTGGTTGAGGGAAAAGTGGGGATTTTATATCTGGGTTAAAAGGGATGGGTGAGGGAGAAGAGTGGATTTTACGTCTGGTTTAAAAGGGATGGGTGAGGAAAAAGTGGATTTTAAATCTGGGCTAAAAGAGGTGGATGAGGGAAGAGTAAGGATTTGATGTCTGGCTTAAAGAGGTAGATGAGGAAAAAGAGGGGATTTTATGTCTAGGTTAAAAGAGGTGGATGAGGGAGAAGAGTGGATTTTAGACCTGGTTTAAGAGAGGGGGCTGAGGGAAAAGAGTGAATTTTATACCTCAGTTAAAAGAGGAGGCTGAGGAAAAAGTGGATTTTGTGTCTGGGTTTAAGAGAGATGCCTGAGGGAAAAAAATGGATTTTAGACCTGGTTCTGTGTGGGTGGAAATCCTCCAAGTGTCTGGGGGTGAAAAGGAGCTCAGCTCTTCCACAGAGACGAGACCAAACTGAAGAGTCCAGGGGCAAGGAGGAGGAGTGAAGCTGAGGATAACCTGAATAACCTGAATTCTGAGATAGAACCGAAACACTCCTGGCTCATCCCTGAGTGAAACAGGAGCAGGGAATGCAGATAAAAAGGGAATTCAGTTAATTGAGGGGAAGCTTGCACAGCTTGAAGGGAAACATTCTGTTCTGGGAACACACGAAATGAAATCAAACCAAACTGAAAGTGGATTTTTAACATAGGAGAATGGACTAGACCAGACCAAGAAGGGATAAGAGAACTGTAAATGATGAGAAAAGACACAAAAATCACGGGAACAGGGGGTTTGGAGGCCTGCACTCCATCCCCTGCCCTCCGAAGGGTGAACGAGGTGAAATCTCAGCCCAGAGCTCCGGGAGGAGTCCAGGGCGTGGAGCTGGCCTTGGCTTCACCTCCCTGCCATAAACCCAGGGAATTCAAACCCAGCAGGAAAGGAGGCGGCAAGTGCAAAAGAAATCCCAAATTTGTGTTCCTAGCAGGAGGGTGACTCAGCCCAGCCCTGCCAGGAGGGCCCAGAGCAGCAAATCCCCCTCTGGAAACTGGGAAAAGCCTCTGCACACTGGATATAAATAGACATTTTCCAGACACACGAGGACAGCAGCTCAGACTTGCTGGACAGACACTGCCCCACAATGTAGAACTACCATTTTTTCCTCTTAATTTTTTTTAAAAAAATTTCTTTTTACTTTTATTGTTATTATTATTGTGACTATTATTATTATTATCATTATCATTATTATCATTATTATCATTATTATTATTTAGAAACTGAATTTATTTAGGGCAAATATTAAGAAGGAAGGCAGGGAAGAGCTGGGAATGTGCTCCAGGATTCTTTGTTCTCATCCTGTGGGATGTTGGTTACTGAAGGTTTCCCTGCATTGATGAGGACTCAGCAGGTTGAAGATGTAAAAAAGGATTTATTTCAAGAGCTCAGTTGGTTTGAGCTGCTCTTCAAGGCACAGGGAAGTTTTTAAAAAGAGCAAAAGCCAGAACAAGGTTTCCCATCTGTAACTCGAGCCTTGGGTTTATTCAGTGTCATAATTCTGAGGTAATTATGTTTAATCTTAGCATAATTATAATAAAAAGAGAAATATCACTGATCCAGAGCTCTGAGCTGGTGACAGCTGAAATTCAGGGATGAAATACTCCTAAATATCCCACAAAAAGGGGGCAGGTGCTGCGTAAGGAAGGATGATCCAAGCTCAGAGGGACACAAGGTCCAGGGAAACAGGGAATGGGACTAAAGGAAGCACTGAAATCATCGGAATTCTGCATTTTCACTGTTCCCATTGAGATTTTGGTCCTGCCAAGGACAAGGGGCAGCAGGAGCAGCTTTAAACGAGAGCAGGATCTGGGCTGAGGACAGCAAAAGTCCTGATGAGAGTTTGATGTGACAGGGGGGAACGAGCCAAGGAGAGGAAGTTTGTGAATGGATCTGCTCCGGGCAAAGGCAGCGTCCAGCGAGGCCAAGAGCAAAGGAGGTTTCACTCACGGAGATGTGATGAGACAACAGCTTGGACACGAGCTGGAGCTCCAGAGGTTGAGTTCTGAGGGCTGCAAACATTTAGGGCAGGAGCAGGAAAACAGGAAGATGCTGGCTGGCCAGAAAAAGCAGGAAAATCTCTCCCCACCACCTGAAGTGCATCAGCTGAGACAAGTCCTCTCAGGAGATTTTCCTTCCCCTCCCACCATGTCCAGCTTCCTCCTTTCCCTCTGCTCCCCAGCCCAGCTTTCTGCTGTCATGTGGCTGATTTGGATCATCTGGGTCTCTCCTGCACAGGACCTGACCCGGGCGAGCAGGGCTTGTAAACCCGGGGCCTTTTGATGTCTGGAGCAGGCAGCCAGGCTGCTGGAATTTATGGTTTCCAAGGAGGACGGGGAAAGGGGGAAATTTATGTTAGGAAAATGTGACTGTCATCTTCGTTTATCTCCCAGCTTCGTAATGGAAAACAGGCATTTCACAAACACATCCCCACAAAACCCAGCGTGGGGCGGTTCGGGGAGCCGAGCGCGTTAACCATCAGCTGCTCCATAAATATTAATTATTGTTCATTAATAGTAATAATATTCAGAATAACGCTGCAATAAATCACACCCCAGCTGGGACATCCCATCCCCATGCACCTGGCAGGCTTGGAAACTCCCGTGGAGGAGCGAGGCTGCAGCACCTCTTCCCTCTTCCCACCCGTCCCGTGTCTGGATCCGTCAGAAAATCCTTGGATCCTCCGGAGCACAAGCCCCCCACACTCAGGGCAGTGCCTGTGGAGCATCCCACAGGCAGCAGACAAAGTGTGGAGCCCCACCAGGATGCTCCAAAGTTCGGGAAAGCCCATCCTGGACGCAGGGATTACCTGGAATCCCGCAGCTGGAGCAGGCAGATAAGGACAGCAGCTCACGCTGCAGGAGTTAAAGCCACGCAAATCCAAACGCTCCCATTTTGAGATGGAATCCTCACAAATCTGCATTCCCACTCCATGGGTTTGTTTGCAGTCCTGGGCGGCTCACGGGGACTTTTGGATTTACAAAATTTGGATTTACAGAGGGAAGAGCAGAGGTTCTGCTGCAGAGCCCCCAGCTCATCCCTGCAGCCCGGCTGCGGGAAAACTGAATTCAGAGATCACCCACAGCACCAGGTCCCAAAAACCCGAGTTCACCTCCGCTCCTGACCTTCCCACAGAGCCATTCCCAATCTTCCAACCCTTTTCCAATGTTTAGATGGGAAGTTTTCCCAAACTCACCCCGAGGAGGAGGTGGCCCTGCTGCTCCGTGTCCTGCCCTGCACCCAGCCCGCCTGGGCACTTTTTCCTGTGCTTTTCCCCACTTCCTTTGACAGGGAGCTGATTGCAGAGCTCTGGGATTACGTCTGCATCTCCAAATCTTTCTTTCTCAGCTGGAAAGTCTCAAGTTCCAAGCTGGGATTCCCTCTCCACCCCCTTTCTCCAGGAGTTTAACCCTCCTTTTGCTGGAAGGGTCTGTCTGGTCAGCACCCACCAAAATCCCAGGGACAAAGGGAAGAGGGAAGGGGGCGTTTCAGGAGAAAAATCAGAGTTTTCTGGTCTTTGCCACCCACCAAAATCCCAGGGACAAAGGGAAGAGGGAAGGGGGCATTTCAGGAGAAAAATCAGAGTTTTCTGTTCTCTGCTTATTAACTCTGTGCTGTAGGAAAACTCTTTTTAATTACGATATTTTTTATTCTGGACTTTCAGAAACCAGCCCCCAAGGGTTTCAAGGCTTTTAAAAATTGCTTTTATCTCACTGTAATTTTTATTACAGTGTCAATCAGTCTGGGGGTTTCCAGCCAGAAATTTGCTGTCCCCCACAAACAAGGGCCACGAGGACCCATCATTTGTCAGGTCAGAACCCAGGAAAAAGCATTTTTAGCCCAACTGCTTGGAGAACTTCATGTGAGCAAGACTTTTATCTCCTCAATATTAGGAACAATGTTTTCCCCAGAAGGGTTGGCCAGCCCTGCCTTGGCAGTGCTGGGGGATGGTTGGACTTGATGGCCCTGAAGGTCCTTTCCAAGCGGAATGATTCCTGATTCTCCACATTTAGGATATTTCCCATCACTGGGTGGTGCTTTCTGGCCCAGGGAGGGAACAGAGGGAACGTTCTGTGACAGAGCCTGGGAATGGATCCAGGGACTCTGGACCGTGTGGATCCAGGGGCATCCCTTGGGATCAGCCTTGCACACCCAGCCCAGGCTGCCACGCACCATTCCCATTCCTGTCCCTGTTCCCATTCCCATTCCCATTCCCATTCCCATTCCCATTCCCATTCCCATTCCCATTCCCATTCCCATTCCCATTCCTGTCCCATTCCCATTCCCGTTCCTGTCCCATTCCCATTCCCATTCCCATTCCCATTCCCATTCCCATTCCCATTCCCATTCCCATTCCTGTCCCATTCCCATTCCCATTCCCATTCCCATTCCCATTCCCATTCCCATTCCCGTTCCCATTCCCGTTCCCATTCCCATTCCCATTCCTGTCCTTGTTCCCATTCCCATTCCCATTCCCATTCCCATTCCCATTCCCATTCCCATTCCCATTCCCATTCCTGTCCTTGTTCCAATTCCCATTCCCATTCCCATTCCCATTCCCATTCCCATTCCCATTCCCATTCCCATTCCCATTCCCATTCCTGTCCTTGTTCCAATTCCCATTCCCATTCCCATTCCCATTCCCATTCCCATTCCCATTCCCATTCCTGTCCCATTCCCATTCCCATTCCCATTCCCATTCCCATTCCCATTCCCATTCCCATTCCCGTTCCCATTCCCGTTCCCATTCCCATTCCCATTCCTGTCCTTGTTCCCATTCCCATTCCCATTCCCATTCCCATTCCCATTCCCATTCCCATTCCCATTCCCATTCCCATTCCCATTCCCATTCCCATTCCTGTCCTTGTTCCAATTCCCATTCCCATTCCCATTCCCATTCCCATTCCTGTCCCCATTCCCATTCCCATTCCCATTCCCATTCCCATTCCCATTCCCATTCCCATTCCCATCCCCATTCCCATTCCCATTCCCATTCCCGTCCCATTCCCATTCCCGTGGGCTGCATTTGGTGACATTTGGCCGTGGCAGAGGGAGCTGGAGATGAGGACTCCCCACTCCAGGGTTCCTTGGGCATTGCTCCCCCTGCACACACTGCCAATCCCTCTGCCTCAATTCCCGCCTGGATTTCCTGGCTTGAACTCCCTGCCATTCCTGCCCTGCCCAAACTCAAGAGCTTTTCCCCAATTTTCCTTCCCAACAGCGAAATTCCAGTCGTGAGATTTTCAATTTCCCCTCAATTTGATGAATTTGGACACGGATTAAAGCTGCAAAGATCTGCACTTGGAGCCCGGAGCCTGAGGAATCCCAGATCCAAGGATCCCTGTGCAGCACAGAGCTGGGATTCCAGTGGGATCGGAGCAGGGAATGACACAGGTAAATCCCAAATAAAACCAAAACCAAACACAAAAACGCCGCCTCAAAGCGTTCAACCACTTCCTATTAATGGATTTGATCGGTGCCAGGAGTGTTGCATTTGCTCAAAGAAAGGATCAGCATGGAAAACTGTCAATCCATGCAAAGACATTCCAAAGTTTTTCAGGGAATATTCCTACAAACCCGATTTTCTGGCAGGAAAATTAAGACATTCCACCATTTACAATACAGAAAATAAAAAGGAATCGTTCTTGTCACTGAACCCAAGGTTCACTGAGCTCTTTGCCACACAAGAAAACTTCCATGAAAACTCAGGGAAGTGTCAGAGGGGGAAGTGTGGGGATGCACAGTTTATTTTTGGAAAATCCCGAGGCAGAACCTGCCAGAGGAGCTGCTGCTTTCGTTCTAACGCTCATCGGAACGAAACTCCCAGGAATTCCAGGCAGAACCCAAACCAGATGTAATCCCCCCAGATGTTTACAGACTCCTTCAAAACCCAGCAAGGGAGAAACGAAACGGGAAAGGAAAAAGAAAAAAGGATGGAAAATCCCCCCCAAGCCTCTCCCGTCCGCCTCGCCCGTGCCTACCTCCGGCGCTGCTGCTCCTGGGATAAATGAGGGAATTTGGGGAATTGTTTTATGCCAGAAAATGAGAACTTCCCAGGAATTCCCTCCCTGGGCTGCAGAGAGCAGGGAAAGGCAACCTGAGCATGGAAAAGGAGGGAGGGATCCAACCCAACCAACAAACCCTTCCTCGGTTGGTTTTCTTTGCCTCGGTTTTCCCTGGATTCCTCCCGCCTCCTCTTCCCCCAACATTTGGATTGCTTTTCATTTATTTTTTTTAATTTCTCCGCCGCTTTTGCTGAGGAGAGCAGGGAGCCCATGAGAGCAGGGGGATGAAGGGAGCGGAGGGAGGATTGAGCAATGGCACGGCTGGAAAATGGCAGGGATTGTGCAAGGAGATGTCCCCAATGTCCCCAAGGAGCGCGCGGCGTTCCCGGGGCTGGACCGGTCCCATCGGATGGGGCTGATCAAAGCCCCCGAGCTGCCCCCGAGAGGGAATTTTGGGGAGAAAAAGCACCAAAGGGGGAGTGGCTGCTCCAGCCCAGGCAGAATTCCCGGGGACATCACCTGAGCGCTTCCCGAGGGAGCTTTGGTTCCGCTGCCACGTGGGAAAAATCTGCTGATGGCCTGAAATGTTCCTAATTAAAAATGTTCCTAATTAACATCAAACGCTCTCATTCCCAACTGCGGGGTTTGGGGTAAATCAGCCCAGTACAAACTTCATGCACATCTTCCCTGGGCATGGAATTAAGGGCTAAAGTTGCTTTAGTTTTTACTGATTAATGGAATTCTGGATGCAGCAGAGCATGGGGTTTATAAAGATAGAAATATCTATTAAAAATAAATATAAAGAAATATAAAGAAATAAAAATAAAAATTAAATTTAAAAATACAATCTAAATATGAATGTATAAATGTAAAATATATTTATATAAAATATATATTATATATTATATATTATATATATTATATTTTTATATATCATATATAGATGTATATTATTATATATTCTATATAATATACAAAATGTATTTATATATTATATATAAATATATAAAATATAAATATAAATATATATTTATATATTATATAAATATATAAAGATAGATATGTAAATAAACATATAAAAATATAGGTATATAAAACTGCACATAAAAATGTATATGAAATAAAAAAAAATAAATGAATGAATGAATAAATGGTGTATTAACATAAAAAGAAATATATATACTATACATAGTGCATATATAAAAATATATATGGATGTTGTATATATGGTGTGTGTCTATATAAAGTATACATTATATCTTATATATTGTAAATATTTATATATAAATATATCCCCTTTTTCCCAGCTCCATGATTCCCTTTTTCCCAGCTCAATAATCCTGTTTTTCCCAGCTCAATGATTCCCTTTTTTCCCAGCTCAATGATTCCGTCTTTCCCAGCTCCATGATCCCATTTTTCCCAGCTCAATAATCCTGTTTATCCCAGCTCCATGATCCCATTTTCCCCAGCTCAATGATCCTCCTTTTCCCAGCTCAATAATCCTGTTTTTCCCAGCTCAATAATTCCCTTTTTCCCAGCTCAATAATTCCCTTTTCCCGGCTCCATTATCCCATTTTTCCCAGCTCAATAATTCCCTTTTTCCCAGCTCAATAATCCTGTTTTTCCCAGCTCTATTATCCCATTTTTCCCAGCTCATCCCAGGAAATGAGCTCTGACTGCCGAGGGCTCCTCCGAAGCAGCCGAGCTCCCACCAGAGCTTTGGGATCACCAGCAATGAAAGGAACATTCTTATCCCAGATAATGGGAAACAGCTCCTGCTGAATTTCAGCTCCAGCTCCAAATTTGCAGTGCTGGGATAATCGGGAATTCGGCAGGAAAACTGAATTGCTGACAGGAGTTTGGAGATCCTGCTGTGATTCGGGGTTTTTTTGGTTTTTTGTGTAGGGATTGGTTTTCTCCTGGTGTTTTTCTAACAGGAAACTCCATATCCATGGAATTGGATAATAAAATCCAGGGCCACTGGAGGATCTCCACCATGGAGAAGAGCACCAGAGCAGCTTTTTTGGATGGAATTCTTTGATTTTCAGGCAAAGTGTCAGTGCTGGAACGCCTGAAAATGCAGCTCCGGAGGACACTCCCGTTTATTTGGGTCACAGAAGGGTGATGGGTTTTATAGATTTGTTTTGCAAGACAAAATGCATAAAACTAACAGGGAAAAAAAGGAAGAAAAGGCAGGAAAGAAATTCCGCACATCCCTCACTTTTCTGAGCCTGATTTCTTGCTGTACAATCTGTCAAACCAGAATATTTTAATCAGAAAACCCTTAAGGATTCTTCTTTCCAGGCAGGATTCAAGATTAAATGATCTGAAGGGTCTTAAAAATGGTCCACTAAGAGAATTCCAGTAAAAATCAGGATAAATGGGTGTGGCTTTAGTGAACTGAATATTTAAAATAACCAACAGGGCCAAGTAGGGCCACTAGAGGCCCCCAAAAAATCTAAACATGAACATCTTGCTCTCACCAAAATCATCCCAGGAAAACGGGGTTCTGCAGGGCATGAGATGAATTCCAAGAAAACAAGGAGCTGATCCAACCCCACCAGAGATGTCCCCTGAAGAAGCCTAAATTCCCAATCCCAGACCATTTTATTATCTAAATTCCCAATCCCAGACCATTTTATTATCTAAATTCCCAATCTCAGACCTTTTTATTATCTAAATTCCCAATCCCAGACCATTTTATTATCTAAATTCCCAATCCCAGACCATTTTATTATCTAAATTCCCAATCTCAGACCATTTTATTATCTAAATTCCCAATCTCAGACCATTTTATTATCTAAATTCCCAGACAGAAGCGGCGTGAGGAGGAAAGGAACAGTGAAAATGAGGATGTTGGAAGGTTTGCTGAGGGAAAAGGAATCTCATCAGTAAAAAAGGCAGAGAGTGGGAGTGCCAGGAGATGTAAATGGATTGTTTCTAGGTGATTTACTGAAAATTGTCCTCGAGGATGGAGCCACATCCCTGCTGGACCAACAGCAACCCCCCAAACTCAGAGCCAGGCAAACCCTCAGGACCCCCAGGAGCCCCTGCTTTCCTTAACTTCCAAAACTTTCAGGATTTCTTCCTCTTTTGGGGATGGTTTTGGTAAAACCTCGAGGTGAAGGCGCCTTCACCCTGCACAGAACCTCACAGACATCCCCAGGAAGGATTTAATCCCTGAAATAATCATTTTGGGCATCATTTATTTGTTGGGGACACAGCCTGTGATGCCTGGAAAACCCATCCAGCATTCCTGGAGATATTTCCTGCCTGGACAAGGAGATCAATCCAGAATTCCTGGAGATATTTCCTGGAAAAGGAGATCAATCCAGAATTCCTGGAGACATTTCCTGCCTGGGCAAGGAGATCAATCCAGAATTCCTGGAGATATTTCCTGCCTGGACAAGGAGATCAATCCAGAATTCCTGGAGACATCTCCTGCCTGGACAAGGAGATAATCCAAGTATTTCCTGGACAAGGAGATCAATCCAGCATTTCTGGAGATATTTCCTGGACAAGGAGAGCAATCCAGCATTCCTGGAGATATTTCCTGCCTGGACAAGGAGATCAAACCCCCAGAGAGGGAGCAGGGACAGGGAATACTCACCAGAATTCCTGGCTCAGTGCCGAAGTCTCCTGAGCTCAACCTTCTCCTGAACCTCAGCTGGAAAATGCAAAGAGAACAAAATTCTGAGTTCACCAGAAACCAGAGGAATAGAAGGGAATTCCCAACTCAGCCTGAGAGGGAATGGATTCCCACTGAGGGCAGGGATGGAGGGATGTAGGGAAGGAATTGCTCCCTGTGAGGCTCTGGAATGGATTTCCAGAAAAGTTTTGGCTGCCCCATCCCTGGAAGTGTCCAAGGCCAGGCTGGAATAACCTGGGCTGGTGGAAGCTGGAGGGAGGATTTGGACGATCCCTAGGATTCCTTCCCACCCAAACCATTCCATGATTCCATGATTATTAAAATGCTTTATTTTTAGGCCTCTCTTTGGGTGCCAAGCTCTTCAAAGATCCCCCAGGCTGAGGAACACCACTCAAAAAGGAGCTGGGAGCAGCCAAATTCCTGCTGCAGACCCCCAGCTCCACAAGCTGTGGTCGGCTGCATTCTGCTCCTGTGTCAAGAAACGTCCTAAAGAGAAGGAGGAATTTACAGAAAGTGGAACATTTACCAGGGACAACATTCCCAGAAGCTGGGAGGTGCTTAACCCTTCCTTTGGCGACAAAAAAATAAAAATTCAAGTTATCCTGGATTCGAACATGTGGGATTTGTGGCCATACCTCATTTATCAATTCATTAAATGCATTATGAGCCATGTATTGGGAAATGAGCTGGAAATTGGACACAAAGCAGCACCTCCCTCTCTTATTTTCCAAACTCTGTTTTCCAAACCTTATTTCCCAAACTCTTATTTCCCCAACTCTTATTTCCCAAACTCTTATTTTCCAAACCCTATTTTCCAAACCATGCATCATTAAAATAACCAGGTGACAGCAGACAGGTTTCCTTTGCACTCAGGATTAGCAAATAGGACAATGGTGCCTTGTCAAAATCCGTATTAAATTTCCCAGAATTTTCAGAGGAAAGGGGATTTCACCTGGATCTTGGATGCTGAAAGGGAGACACCTCAGAATTGTTCACATTACATAAAATTATCTCATAAATTCGTTACATTTTGCACTCTCAAAAACTCAACTCTCCCATTTTTTTCTTGCACTGGGAACAAAATGATCTGGGATTGGGAATTTAGATAATAAAATGGTCTGGGATTGGGAATTTGGATAATAAAATGGTCTGAGATTGGGAATTTAGATAATAAAATGGTCTGAGATTGGAAATTTGGATAACAAGATGGTCTGAGATTGGGAATTTAGATAATAAAATGGTCTGGGATTGGGAATTTAGATAATAAAATGGTCTGGGATTGGGAATTTAGATAATAAAATGGTCTGAGATTGGGAATTTAGATAATAAAATGGTCTGGGATTGGGAATTTAGATAATAAAATGGTCTGAGATTGGGAATTTAAATAACAAGATGGTCTGAGATTGAGAATTTAGATAATAAAATGGTCTGAGATTGGGAATTTAGATAATAAAATGGTCTGAGATTGGGAATTTGGATAACAAGATGGTCTGAGATTGAGAATTTAGATAATAAAATGGTTTGGGATTGGGAATTTAGATAATAAAATGGTCTGGGATTGGGAATTTAAATAACAAGATGGTCTGAGATTGAGTTTTTCCTTGGAGGCTGAGTGTGGATCCATCCTCAGCTCCTCCAGGACAACATTCCTGCCCAGCCAGCCCGGACTCATTCCCAAGGCAGAGCAACTTAGAGCTGCACTATTCATAAATACACATTTATTTTTCATTAGAAATGCGTAATTACAGCATTTTTAAAGCATTTTCCCCTAGAAAAGTAGTTAAGCAACAGTACAAACAAAAGTGTTAGTCTTCTGCAAATACAGTTTTCATGACACTGAACAGAAAACACCAGCAAAAGGCCAAGACTTGCTGTCAAGGGATTTTTCCTTTTTTTAAATATTTTCCTTTTTTTTTGTTATAAACACCATAACAAATAAAAAAAAAGGCTGTTCCAACAGTGAAAAATATCTGGAACTTTCTCGAGGTGGCCAAGCAGGTCCTGCAGGGCAGCAATACCCCCGGACATCTGCAGACATTCCATTTTCACAGCAGGGACCCAGGGCTGCAGTCTCACAGTTTGGATGCAGGAGAGTTCCTCCTCTCCCTCTCAAAAGATTTTTGTCCCCTCTGAGTGGATTTTAGTGCAGCCCACGGGGGTTTTTGTTCTGTTTTGAAGGCCAGGATTGGGTTTGGTGTGGTGCTGCAGCTGTGGTTGAAGCTGGAATTATCCCAGGTGAGGCCGAGCAGGGCATGGCTGGAGGTTCTGAGGGCTGGGAGGTTTTTCCAGCCCTTCCCTCTCCGTTTCTGGCTGGAGTTCACTGCCAGCTCCCCAACATTCCTCATTCCTCTCACTGGATTTGGATGGCTCCGTGTTCTATCTGCATTTCTGGCTGGATTGCTGATTGGAGGGAATCAGTGCCCTGCAAAGGGGAACAGGACAGCAGGAATCAATCCAAATGTGCTTTTTATTGGTGTAACCAAGAGAATGCGAGCTTGTGATACAAATATAAAGTTTTTGTGAGTACCAGTGGAAAAAATTCCAGAGCAAAATCCACATGGATGTGGGCTCTGTGACAGTGGGAATGGGAACACGCTCACAAAGGCACCAAAAATAACATCAAGAGTCTCCATGCAGCCTAATGAGGAAGCTGAAATAATTCAATTAGGATAAAGATCTACAAAATCATGAGTGGCACCGAGGCAATTATTCCCTCTCCCTTCCCAGGAAAAGAACCAGCTCCAAATAAAGGAAATAAATGCAGAGTCTGGCACCGACCTGAAGCTGTGGAAGGCTCATCCCAACGGGGAGATTTTGGGAATAGGGAGCTGCAGAGACACCAGGATGAGCTTGGAAAAGACAGGAGGGAGCTCTGGAGTGCCAGAGCTGTTGGGGTAAAGGGGGGTGGAATCACCCGTGGGTTTTGTCCTTGGAATTTCCCAGTTGGAGCAGGATAAGGCCTAAAAATGCTGATTTTCCCCTGTTTTGGGTGAAGTGAGAACAGCACGAGTAAAATCAGCTCCTCCCCAGAGGAAATTCCTCCTGCAGGCCTGACTCCCTCACTTCCCAAGGAAAAGCAGGAGGAGGTAAAAGTGACTGAAACTCCCAAGGAAAATCTCTGTACAAATTCGCTGTCTACCAGGAACGAGGCTGGGGAGGGAAAATCCGAATTAATTCCTGGAGTCAGGAAAGGCACGTGCAGAGCTGGGAGAGGAGCAGGGTCCAGAGCAGCTGCACTGGCCTGAGAGAGCCTCACAGGCAGGAAAGCTCCACAGCCCATCTCAGCACGGAGCAATTCCCAGCACAGGGCAAAGATTCCAGGAGTTTTTTCCCTCTAAACTCCTCCGTATTCCATAGATCTGCCCTTGCTGGATTTGCCCTCATAAACACCCCTAAAGGATGGCCTGGCCACAGAGTTCTCTAATTTTGGTGATAAAAAAGCCTCATTTGAGGCTCTGCTTTCTGCTCCCAGCCTTGAACCTGCCAAAAGATCCACAAGGGTGGGAAATCCACCAGAATTCCCAGCTTTTAGGTTGTATTACACAGGCCCAGCTTATTTATTATTCAAATTAATTTCAAAATCATAAAGTGTTGCTACTGAATTCATTTCCCTCTGCCTTGCTGCCAGAAATTGCATTTGGTTACAGGAATTTTTTCCTGTTTAATTTGAAGGGTGTTTTGTGTTTGCTTAAAAGTTGAATAAATTCATGCCAAGGTGCTGAATAAATCTATGAGATTGCTAAATTGGATAGCACAAAAATTTTTAAATAATCCTCAAAGTTTTCTTTCCCATTTAGAGGAAAAGTGTACTGAGTAAATAGAATTATCAAATATCAGCACAACAGCAACACCAAATATTGATCCAGCCTCAGACTTGAAAGGGATTACAAGAATTTATATTTGGAATGATGGTGGGTATTTTTCCAAATCTAACAAAATTTACCACCAGCATTGCATCTGAGCACAGAATTTAAATCCAAATATTCTGTATTTCTAGACTTTGCAAACTGCTGTCAAAACATGAAAAGAAGCCAAGCAAAAATCATTTATGAAGAGACTGAAAATACAAAATTGAAGTGGTTTTTGCTCTGCTCCAGCTGAATTCAGAGCAGGGATTCATTACAGGAAAAAAAAAGGGGCAGAAAAGTGGTACCTTGTTGTGAGACATGGAATAAATCCCCATTTGTGCTGTTTCAAACAGGGAATTGGCACGGAATCCAACCCAGGTGGAAAATAAATTCCACTTGAATGAGCTGTGATTGATAAAGAGCTGCAAAATCCTTGGGAACATCTCAGCACGTTGACAAAGCACCAGGTGGAAGGCTGGCTCTCACTTGGAGGGTTTTCCCTTCCCTCAGGTAAGACTTTTCCCTTCAGATCAGAGATCCTTCTCCATAAAAATTCTGTATTTTTATCCACAAAAAAAAGCTCCTGAGCCATGGATAAACTCAGAGCAATGCAAACACCAAGCTGGTTTCTCCAGCTCCTTTGCAGATCCTCAGGGAATATTTACAGCCCACTCGTTTGGGGTTTGCTTTTCCTTTCATCCCCTTTTCCTGCCACATTCCCTCCCTGCTTTCCCAGGAAACCTCTGTGGTTAACCACAGCTCGAAAAACCAACAAGGTGCAAAATGTCCCTGGAGAGGGAGGAACTCCCGGGCTGGCAGCTGCCCTGGGGAACTGCTCCAGAATTCCTTCCTGAGGAGGGAGAAATCCCAGGGCAGGGAAATCTGGGAATTCTCCAGGCTTGGAGGCACCAGGAGGGAGAAACCCCAGGGGAGGAAAATCTGGGAATTCTCCAGGGACAGCAGCAGAGGAACATCTCTCACTGCCTGCTTGGCTTATCTGGGCTCATGATCCTTGTGGGTCCTTCCTAACTCGGGATATCTGCGTTTTTCTGGGATTTATTAAATCCACAGGAGCAGCAGTGATGGAGGATCCATAAAAAACAACTCCTGCAGAAAACCCTCAGTGTTCAGAGCACTCTTAAAAATAAAATCTTGATGAGGGCAGTGCTGAGGGAAGGAGAATTCCACAGCCACTTGGCTTCCTTGGGGAAGAAGCCCACGGAGGGGGATTTTCAAAACCACGTGTGACCAAATTCAGAAAAACGTGTTCCAACTGTTCTAAATCAACTTTGTGGTGCTGTCACCAAAGCTTCAAGCTGATGACAGACTTCTTCTAGCCTCAGATTCACAGCTGTTCAAACTGATTAAAAACAACCAAAAAAAACCCCAATAATTCCTCCTCCATAGAGGAGAGGATCAAGTGTTCACTTCCAGCTGCTGCAGGGCTTCCTGTTGATCAAAACAACTGGAAAACTGCTGTCAGGACAGGAATAACTGTTCTGAGGGAAACCTCAGCCTGAAAATGCTTTTTGGCTGATTGCAGCCACGTTTTTGGTGCTGTCCTTTGCCACAGCTCTCAGCCTTGAAGGACACACTGGTGACCCAAATAACTTCTCCAAGCACAGAAAAGCAGGGGCAGTCAGGGATCGTTTCTATCCTAAAATAAATGATGTTTATTATTACAAATGATGGGGTTTATGGATTTGGAAAGGGAGCATGAGCTGCCTCTGTTTGTGGGTAGACACAGAACACATCTGACAGCAGTTTGAAGCATGTTAAAGCACACGGAGAGGAGAAACGGGGGGAATGGAGAAGGGAGAGGAGAAGGAAATGGAGAAGGAAATTGAGAATGAAGTGGAGAAGGAAACAGAAGGAAGTGGGGAAGGAAGCTGAAAAGGAAATGGAGAAGGAAGTGCAGAAGGAAACTGAGAAAAGTGGAGAAGGCAGTGGAGAAAAGTGGAGAAGGAAGAGGAGAAGAAAGTGGAGGAGGAAGTGGAGAAGAAAATTGGGAAGCAAGTGGAGAAGGAAATGGAGAAGGAAGTGGAGAAGGAAGTGGAAAAGGAAACAGAGAACAAGGTGGAGAAGGGAACAGAGAAGGAAGTGGAAAAGGAAACAGAAAAGGAAATGGAGAAGGAAGGGGAGGAGGAAATGGAGAAGGAAACGAGAAGGAAGTGGAGAAAGAAATGAAGGAGTAAGTGGAGAAGGCAGTGGAGGAGGAAATGAGAAGGAAATGAGAAGGCAGTGCAGCAGCAGGTGAGCAGGCAATGCAGCAGGAACTGAGCAGGAAGGCAGTGCAGCAGGAACTGAGAAGGAACTGAGAAGGAACTGAGAAGGAAGGCAGTGGAGCAGGAACTGAGCAGGCAGTGGAGCAGGAATTGAGAAGGAACTGAGCAGGAAGGCAGTAGAGCAGGCAGTGCAGGCAGTGCAGGCAGTGCAACAGGCAGTGCAGCAGGAAGGCAGTGCAGCAGGCAGTGCAGCAGGCAGTGCAGGCAGTGCAGCAGGCAGTGCAGCAGGAAGGCAGTGCAGGCAGTGCAGGCAGTGCAGGCAGTGCAGGCAGTGCAGGCAGTGCAGGCAGTACAGGCAGTGCAGCAGGCAGTGCAGGCAGTGCAGGCAGTGCAGGCAGTGCAGGCAGTGCAGGCAGTGCAGGCAGTGCAGGCAGTGCAGCAGGCAGTGCAGGCAGTGCAGGCAGTGCAGCAGGCAGTGCAGGCAGTGCAGGCAGTGCAGGCAGTGCAGGCAGTGCAGGCAGTGCAGGCAGTGCAGGCAGTGCAGCAGGAAGGCAGTGCAGCAGGCAGTGCAGCAGGCAGTGCAGGCAGTGCAGGCAGTGCAGCAGGCAGTGCAGGCAGTGCAGGCAGTGCAGCAGGCAGTGCAGCAGGCAGTGCAGGCAGTGCAGGCAGTGCAGGCAGTGCAGCAGGCAGTGCAGGCAGTGCAGGCAGTGCAGCAGGCAGTGCAGCAGGAAGGCAGTGCAGCAGGCAGTGCAGGCAGTGCAGGCAGTGCAGGCAGTGCAGCAGGCAGTGCAGGCAGTGCAGCAGGAAGGCAGTGCAGCAGGCAGTGCAGCAGGCAGTGCAGGCAGTGCAGGCAGTGCAGCAGGCAGTGCAGGCAGTGCAGGCAGTGCAGGCAGTGCAGGCAGTGCAGCAGGCAGTGCAGGCAGTGCAGGCAGTGCAGCAGGCAGTGCAGGCAGTGCAGGCAGTGCAGGCAGTGCAGGCAGTGCAGGCAGTGCAGCAGGCAGTGCAGGCAGTGCAGGCAGTGCAGCAGGCAGTGCAGGCAGTGCAGGCAGTGCAGGCAGTGCAGGCAGTGCAGGCAGTGCAGGCAGTGCAGGCAGTGCAGGCAGTGCAGGCAGTGCAGGCAGTGCAGGCAGTGCAGGCAGTGCAGGCAGTGCAGGCAGTGCAGGCAGTGCAGGCAGTGCAGCAGCAGGGCTGGCTCAGCGCTCGGTACCTGTGTGGCTGCAGCGTGGTCCGTGACGGGGGTGAGCTGCACGTACTGCACCTGGATGTCGCTGCCCTGCAGCGGGGAGCCGTCCACGCCGCCCGCCGCGGGCTCGGCCGAGGCCACGGCGATCAGCTGAGCCCCCTGCAGCACCTGCGGGGACACAGACACTGAGAGCTGCTGCCACCACGGGACTGTCCCCACTCCTGACCCACACACGGCTCCCCAGAGGTGTTTGAGAGACTCTGACTCCATTTGCAGTCCCATGAGAAGGGTGAGACAATATAGATGCTACAATTCACGTCACCACGATCAGAAGCCAAACTATTTCCCAATTACATTGTATTTTAAGTGTTTCTTGGCCTATCAGCTTTTGTCACACAGTCCTTCTCCAGCCCAAGGACACTGCTGCAGCTTCAGGCCCAAAAAGTATAAACAGGGAATTGAGGGTGGGACTTCATAACCTGAAGTGTAATTGGACAATGAACCCCAATATGTAAATGGGCCAAAACTTATAAAAGTGAAAACTCATGACTGGGGTCCATCTTGGGTCCATCTTGGGTGGAGCCACACTCAGGCTCTTGTACTGCCCGAGGTGTACCCAGACCAATCCAACCAGGAACACCCCATGAACCATCCAAAAAATCCACCAGGAACACCCCATGAACCATCCAAAAAATCCAACCAGGAACACCCCATGAACCATCCAGACCAATCCACCAGGAACACCCCATGAACCATCCAAAAAATCCAACCAGGAACACCCCATGAACCATCCAAAAAATAGAACAGGGACACGCCATGAACCATCCAAAAAATCCAACCAGGAACACCCCATGAACCATCCAAAAAATAGAACAGGGACACGCCATGAACCATCCAAAAAATCCAACCAGGAACACCCCATGAACCATCCAAAAAATAGAACAGGAACACCCCATGAACCATCCAGACCAATCCAACCAGGAACACTCCATGAACCATCCAGACCAATCCAACCAGGAACACTCCATGAACCATCCAAAAAATCCAACCAGGAACATCCCATGAACCATCCAGAAAATCCAACCAGGAACACCCCATGAACCATCCAAAAAATCCACCAGGAACACCCCATGAACCATCCAAAAAATAGAACAGGAACACCCAGGAACCATCCAGACAAATCCACCAGGAACATCCAGGAACCATCAAAAAAATCCACCAGGAACACCCATGAACCATCCAAAAAATAGAACAGGAACACCCCATGAACCATCCAAAAAATCCAACCAGGAACACCCCATGAACCATCCAGACAAATCCAGACCCAACACCAAAACCCACTAAAGGAACCCCAGGAGAAGCTGTTCCTCAGTCCCAGCTGCTCCCAGGAGGGTTTCCCACAACACACGGAGCACGTGGATTCCCATACTGGATGCTCAATGCCCTTGGCCTTGTGGGATTGATAATTATGGTAATTATGACAAATTCATTAGGACAGAGTGACAGATCCCACTGTGAGTGTGATAACATCAGAACTCACTGAGCAAGGTTTTCCTGCATGAACACCTAAATCCAAAATATTCCTTCCCACAGCCAAGGCATTCATTACAGCAAGGTTTATATTCCAATCAATAGGAAGGTGTAGATTTAGGAATTCTTAATTAATGCTTATGTTTATCCCATCTGCATTTGGCTGGAGAAGACAACAAGTCCCTCACAGGCTTCAAACTCAAAGAAAAATCGATCCATCTCAAAGCACTTAAAAACGGGCTTGGAATAAACTCATTTTAATTCCCTTCTTGAAACAAAAATCAGAATAAAAGAAATGTACATAAAAAATAACAAGTCCCCCTTGCATTTCTCAAACCCAGCCCCACATTCAGGTTTAATTTTTATGAGCCACAAATGAGGGATTTTTAAACATTTGAACAAAAGGAATCATTCAAACCAAAAGAAGAGAACACAGAGCAAAAAATAACATTGTTCACAGAGGTTCTGCTGACCAAGAATGATTTCTCAGCTGATCTGCGGGTGGGTGGCCACGGACAAGGGGGTGGAGCTGAATTTCCGCGGGGAGCGTGGGAGGAAGAGGAGTGAGGTCCAGGAATGACCTCCAGGGTGTTGTCGGGATTTTATTGGGATCCTGAGGCAGCACCAGCACCGAGCTGCTCGAGGATGTCCCAGGAACGAGCAGAATTCCCTCATCCCACAGTATCAGTTTTGGAACCCCTTGGTGCTGTCGGGATCACCCTCTGTCCCATCCTCTGATTTTTTTTCCTCATTTATTTCTCAGCTGGAAAATTCAGAGGGGTTGGGAGTGCCTGAACAGCCCCGTGAGCACAAAGTCCTGGAATAGTTTGGGTTGGAGCACCTGGGCCAGTGGAGGTGTCCCTGTCCCTGTCCCTGTCCCTGTCTCTGTCCCTGTCCCTGTCCCTGTCCCTGTCCCTGTCCTCGTCCTCGTCCCTGTCCCTGTCCCTGTCCCTGTCCCTGTCCCTGTCCCTGTCCCTGTCCTCGTCCCTGTCCCCGTCCCTGTCCCTGTCCCTGTCCCTGTCCCTGTCCTCGTCCTTGTCCCTGTCCCTGTCCCTGTCCCTGTCCCTGTCCCTGTCCCTGTCCCTGTCCCTGTCCCTGTCCTCGTCCTTGTCCCTGTCCCTGTCCCCGTCCCTGTCCCTGTCCCTGTCCCTGTCCCTGTCCTCGTCCTTGTCCCTGTCCTCGTCCTCGTCCCTGTCCCTGTCCCCGTCCCTGTCCCTGTCCCTGTCCTCGTCCTTGTCCCTGTCCCTGTCCCTGTCCCTGTCCCTGTCCCTGTCCCTGTCCCTGTCCCTGTCCCTGTCCTCGTCCTTGTCCCTGTCCCTGTCCCTGTCCCTGTCCCTGTCCCTAATGGAATCCAACCCAACCATTTCAGGATTTTGGGGTTCTCCCCCTGTGTCATCCCACTGACCCAAATCTCTGCCTTTCTCTTTAGGTTTTTCCCTCTCCTCTCTCCCTTTTTTCCCCCTCTATCATACTCTCTTCAAACTCTCGGTGATTTAACATGAAAATGTTAAATCTCTCCCAAATTTCTCTATTTTGACCCTTCTTCAGTGAGATATTTACCACACAAAACATAATAAAATGAATATTAATAATGAAAACCAGCTACTTTCTCTGCTCTCTTTCTTTCCATGTCAAGTCCATTTTATCCCATAACAAAAAATTACCATTTAACATTCAACTGCCAAGGCACGAAAGGGAATTTTTAAAAAAAGAATAAAATATAAGAAATTTTCTCTCCATTTCTTCCAAAATTATTCAAACATGGTTCAATTCCTGTCATATCCTTTGAACCCACGAAACCCCATTTTTGAACCCTCTAAACCCCATTTTTTAACATTCTAAACCCCATTTTTGAACCTTCTAAACCCCATTTTTTAACATTCTTGCTATTGTTATGAACTCTTTTATAAATCTGGGCACGCACATGTGTTTGCCTACCTATAAAAAACTCAAAAAATAAGATATATTGGGGCTTTGGTGCCTTTTTTCCATGTTTTTCCCCATTTTTACAGCAGGAATGCAGTAAAAGACGGTGTTTCTTTAAACCACAGTGAGGTTTGGAATCCCAGAAGGAGTGGATGTTTCTGGAAGCTGCAAATCCTGGGACACTGATGGCCAAACACATTCAAATGACAAACACAGCTCCTCCAAATGATAAGAAGCTCTGCTGATAAGAGTTCTTTTCAAAAAGATAACTCCCCGTCCCTGATTCTTTTCAGTCTGAAATTTTGGAGCCTTAAACTAAAACCATCTCCTGCTTTAAGTGCCAGCAAAACATTCATTTAGTGGCTCACATCCTGAAATATTCCAAAGTGAAGGAAATGCAGAGTTATAGGATAAGGGCTTTGCAGAAAATCCCACTGCAAGAGCTTTCAGGTGCTTTATTCCCATTAAGATCCCAATTAATTGCTCTGAAAATAAAAGTCTGTTGGGTTAAGGTAAAACAAAACAAAAAGCTTCCACTTAAAGGGAAGGTTTCACTGGGAATTTCATGAGCTGCTTCCTTGGAGACCTCCCCTTCCCCAACAACAACTTGTACCTAAAATTGTTATTTCCTTCAGACATGAAATGTGCCGATATGAAAAGAAATCCAGCATAAATCAAAGCAGTTGGGAGCGGAGGAACCGTCCCTGCTGTGCATTTCTGGGAGTGCTGAGTGGAACCGTGCAGGAAAGCGACCTTAAATCTGTCAAAGCTTCATTAGGGAACCCCTGCAGGGCCAGAGAGCAGGGAGCACCTCCTGGAAATTCCCCAAAATCACAGGCATGGAAAAGGAAGCGGACTTCAGCTCCACGGAGTGGGGAGAACGCAGAAGGAGAATTTTGGAGGGTGTTTTTACCCTTATTTAATTGTATAAGAAGAATAAACCATCCCAGCTGCTTTCCTGGCGATCCCGGTTCCGAGATTCCCTTCCCGTCCTGGAGAAATGTGGGAATACAACCTGCACCCTTAATTTTCCTTAAATTTCCCCAAAATGTCCCTTTTCCTGCCTGCCTGGAGTGAGAGGAGGGATGGCAAAGTGTGGCTTTGCTTGGATTCCTGGCAGGGAGGAGTTCCAGCCCTGAACGATGATGTCAAATGCATCAAATCCAAACACAGATTTCCACTGAAAATCCACTTGAAACCAGCACACGTGCAAAGGTTGATTGTAATTATAATTATAATTAATTGGCAGTTGGAGTGCAGATGGAATTTCAGTAGAAATGACTGGATATGGAGACAGGAGTTACCTCATCTCATTCCCTGTATCAGATTCAAGGGGATATTGGGAAGAAAGGGGATCTGGATGGTTCCTCTGACTCATCTCCTGCTCTGACATCCTCCCAGGAAAACTCCTCAGGATGGCTCCGGAGCTCCCTGACGGCTCTTCCCAAAGCCAGCCTGCGCTCCAGAGGGATGGAGCACCTTTCCTACAGGGAAAACCTGGGAGAACTGGGATTGTTCAGCTTGGAGAAGCCTCAGGGTGACCAAACTGTGACCTTGCAGTGCCTGAAGGGGCTCCAAGAAGGATGGAGAGAGACTTTGGACAAGGGATGGAGGGACAGGACACAGGGAATGGCTTGCACTGCCAGAGGGCAGGGATAGGTGGGATACTGGGCAGGAATTCTCCCCTCTGAGGGTGGTGAGGTGCTGGAGTGGAATTCCTGGAGAATTTCTGGCTTCCCCACCCCTGGAAGTGTCCCCTGGATGGGGTTTGGAGCTACCTGGGGTAGGGAAGGTGTCCCATGGCAGGGGTGGCACTGGGTGAGCTCTAAGGTCCCTCAGGAGTCCCCAGATCTACACAAGTGCAAGAGTTTGTGAAGGAATGTTCAGTGCCAGCACAGCAAAATCCATGGAGCTGCTTCCCAAAGGAAGAGATTTCAGGAGTGGGCAACCCCAGATCTCTAGGATAATTCACAGTTTTCAGCAATACTAAAGGAGCCTTTGGCTTAAACGGGGTTGGTTTTCCAGCAGAATGTTATTGTTGGGTTTTATTCAATGTACAACTGAGTAATGGCTGGATAATCCAGAGAAAAATACTCCAGTGTCAGGGAAATCTTCCCAAACTGGAGCTGCCGAGTGCAAGAGCCCAAGGAAGGAGTCAAAGATGGGTGAGGCAGAGTCCTGCAAGTGAGCAGCACTGGGAGAGGTCATTGCAAGGAATAACTGAGGGGAATCACAGCATCTGCCTGCTGGGAGATCCACAGGAGCTCCACAACACAGCCAAGAGGGAGAGGATCCCTCATTCCTCCCTCGGCTTCCTTTCCACCCCAAAGTGGCAAATCCCTGCTCGTCTGAAAAATACGGACACGGCTTGGAATGGCACCCTGGGCTCCAATTCCTGGTGGGATTGGTTCTGCTCAAAACAAAACGTCAGGAGAAATACTGGGGTATTTTCAGCACTTTGCTGAAGGCTTCAGGCAATTGCATCCAACCTTTTCCTAAATAAATCCCGAGGAGGATTTGGCCTCTCAGCGCTGCTGAGAAGCTCCATCCCCTCCAATGAGGCTGGCAGTAAATATGCCACTTTAAAGAGTCTGAGCAGAGCACAGAGGAGCTCCCCAAATCCCACCCAGCTGGGAAACGTCTGCTCCAATCCCTCACTCTGCCCTCGGAAGGGTCATTCCACTGCAATTCCAGAACCAGAAGAGATTTAGGGGGAGCTGCGAATGTTTACATCATAACTGGCAGTGGGTTTTTTTTGTTTTTTTTTTTTTTTAATAGAAGCAAAATAACATCTGAAAGTTTGGCTCTTGTTGCCAGAGTAACGAAACACTGCTCCTACTGTCCCCGGCAGGATCCCATTAACCGGGAGAAATATGGATGGGGAAAACAAGCACAGAGACACAGAGAAGGTCTAGGATTGCACAGCGCAGGAAAAGGGCTAAGAAAATGGATCTTCTCCCTCCTCCACTTGAATTCTGGAATGACGTCACCAGCTGGAGTTCCATCCATCAGGATCAGGAGTTCGTGGTGGCTTCAAAGGAAAAGCAGGAGGAGGATGGCAGGAAAAAGCAGAGCAGGGAGCCTGAGCTATAAATCAGGAGCTGGAGAAAGTTCTAAGCCGGTGCTTGTCAATTAAAGAGCACTTAAAGGAGCAAACAGTGCTCTGGAGAATTACCTGAATTACATTAATGAGTTTCTAACAGAAACTTGCACCAAAAAAAACCAAACCCTGCTCTGGACATGATTCATGGAAAAAAATTCCCAAGGACAAGGAAAAGTAGAAACTCGACCCAAGTTAAAGCAGCCTCGGTCCCTGGGGGTTTGTTCTCTTTAACAGCCCCACTCCTCTGGGAAGATGTTCCCTGATTTCCTGCACAGGAAGGGATCCACAGGCTGGAGCTGTCTGTTGTCTTTAGTTTTCCTTTTCCACCCCAATCTCCTGACAGGAGTGACAGAGCTCTGCTGAACATGAGGAGTTCTCTGTGTTACAGGGCTATTTCCATGTGGAGGGGGAATATGAATCCCAGAATTTCAGCTAAGAATAAACATATGGAGAGGCTGAGGTTTGGAATGAAAACCATATGAGAGAACACCTGCACTTCTCCAAACACTGCTACAAAAGCTACAGGATACTGGTAGGAAAGGAATTAAAACTCTCAACTGCAGCTCTAATCCTGGCTTTTATCTCCTAGGAAAGTTTGTGTCCAAGGAATCCAAAGGAACAGAAGTTTTATCTATTTTATTTCAATTACTGGCACTGGGCAAGGTGAGCGTGGCTCTGGTGGTGACCAGACCTCGGAGCAGATGGGCTGGATATTAAAAGTGATCCATCATCTCCCACCCCCGAAAATCAGCTCTGATGTCCAAACCCCTTTCCTGAAGAAAAGCAATTAGGAAATCTGATGGATTTCCTCCATGGAGGTGGATGTTCTTCCACACAGCCGCTGTCATTTTTAAAATATTGGTTTTTGATAGATTTAATAAGCTCAGAGCTGCTCAAATCAGCACCCTCTGATTGCCAGCAGGGCTCACAGATAAGCCAGGAATTATCTCAGTTTTCTCCACCTGAAGCCACCTCATTTCTGCTGGAATTCCACACGTGCCTCCCTTTCACCAAGGCACTAAGGGGACAAAAGTTTCCAATCCCCTGAGAAAAACTTGGGAATTGGTGTTTCTTTCACACTTGCAATGATGCAAATGTTCTTTTTCTAATTTCCAGCCATAAAATAGAAATGAATCCTCAGAGAGTGTCAGCTTGTTTGACTAACTCATGTACTGCAATTTCTGGGGCTGTACATCATGCTTTCCCAATTTTGCAAATGAATTTGTGATTCCTTGAATTAATTTCCTCCTCTATGGACTTGTCTCAAGCTGAAGCCAGTAGCCTGACATGTAAGAATTCTACAAATCCTTCAAAAATGGGATTTGCCAATTACATTCCACGTTGAGCCCGCAAATAAAATCCTTTTTCTGGGAGGGATTTTAATTTTTTTTTTTTTCTGCTTGCACGGGAAAGCAGTCCCAGAGAAATCAGGATTTTAGCAGAGCACCAAAGCTCTGTTTCAAACGGGAATGAAGAGGAGTAAGAAGGGATTTGTTTATCCACTGCACTTCCTGCATCGCTTCGAAAACTGCATCGAGTCATTCTAAAGCCATTAGGTAACACATCCACCCTGTTCTGCTATAAATCATTAAAATCTCTTTGCTTTGGGGGTGGAAAACAATTGGCACGGGCGTGGAGTGCCTGTTCTCCCCCGTGGATTAAACTCCAACCATATGTGAGTTGTCAGGGCAGTTTTACCCTTGCTGGGCTCTCCGAGGTTCTGTGCTCTCTCCTCACCCCTTTGTTCACCCTTTGTGTTCATTTTCCACTCCAGCCACATCCAGGGATGGAATTACAGGGACCAGCCCATCTCTGAAGCCCTGGCTTTGCTGTAGAGCTCCAAGTTTCACCTACGTGGAGCTCCCAGCCACCCCTGGCCTGTGCTTGAACCTCGCTCTCCCATCCAGCAATAAATTTCTATTTTGCTACCAGCTGAGCCTCCAGGCCAGCCAAAGGTCTTTAATTCCCCTCTCCACATTACATTTGCATACATGTTAAACTTTCCCAGCGTCATTTGCATGTTTGAAAAGGCATTTTGGAAGCCCTCTCCATTTTATTTTATTTTTTTTCTCCTGCAGTGTGAATTTGAAGCAGACATCAAGGAGAGCTCTGGACCCAAAGCTGTTGTTTGCTCGGAGTCCACATCTGCTTTTCCCCAAGCCATTGCCAGTTCTGGAGCTCACTTTAATACCCAGCTGGGATAATGTAAAACGAGGATAGAACCTCCAATAAAGGCTGGGAGCACATTTTTGTGCTCAGGAATAGTTGTGTGCAGCCAGTTCAGCTTCACTCGTGTTCTACCCACTGAAATTTTGTCTGAATGAAGGGAAAAGGGGGGAAAGCCCCACCCCAAAGCAGGCCCTGTGCGTGTGTGTGGCCACACCAGTGGGAAGTGGAACTAAAGCTCACCAGAGCTGTACAAAATCCACTTCTAGAAGGTTAAAGTGCCTTATTTTTACAATCAACCCCTCGGTTTTGAAAGCAAAAATGTGGTTTTCTCCAAGCAATGAACACAGAACGTTCCCTGGGCTGCTGGGAATCTTCTCCCTCCACAATTCCCAACTTTCCCCAGTCTAACCCGTGGGAAGGCTGGGAAGAAATCTTTAAATTCTTAGGACACTCCAGCTATTGGAGTAGAGAGAGAAATGCTGGACAAAGAGAGCTGAATAAATGAAATAATCCTATAGAAATCATAATTTCCTGGCAGCTTTGGTGGCCCAAACATCCATCAGGAGTGGGGCAGCAATAAAAGTGATAACGTGCTGAGGTTATCCCAAAATCCGTGCACAGGGAAGGAGCACAGCGAGCCCGGCTGACAGGGATCTGTGGGCTGGGGAAACAGTTTTGAGAGTGTCAGGAAAAGCTTTTCCTCCTCCCAGCCCATTAAGGGATGAATTATTTTGATTTAGGCGAGCGGATTTTTCTTCACACATCCTCCAGTCTGAGCCTGGCTGCGTCTGGAGATGAGGAAAGGCTGGAAATGGGTTCAGCACTGGAGGAAAAAGCAAAACCCACCCACATTTGGCCTTGCTGGAGTCTGGGGCTGATACAAGGGAGAGCATTTCCAGCCCTCACATGGATCCAGACGCTGCCTGGGGAGTGCAAAATGCCAAGATCCCCTTCATGTAAGATTCCATCGAGCTCGTGCTCATAAAAAGCAGTTTTTTCACATCTAACACACAACATGCCGGGGTTCTTCTTTTTCTCCTTAAAAATCCTGCAAAAAGTGTGGAAGTTCGGAAAAAGCAGCTCATGGAGAGACCCAGAGCGACCCCGGTGCCAGGGTCCATTCCCAGTTCCTAAAGAAATTCTGGGGATATTTCCCTCTCAATTCCCAGTTCCTAAAGAAATTCTGGGGATATTTCCCCACTGAATCCACAGTTCCTAAGAAAATGCTAGGGATATTTCCCCCTGAATTCCCAGTTCCTAAAGAAATTCTGGGGATATTTCCCCCCTGAATTCCCAGTTCTTAAGGAAATTCAGGGAATATTTCCCTTTGAATTCCCAGTTCCTAAGGAAATTCTGGGAATACTTCCCCACTGAATTCCCAGTTCCTAAGGAAATTCTGGGATTCTATCCTCCCTGAATTCCCAGTTCCTGTGGAAATTCTGGGGATATTTCCCCACTGAATTCCCATTTCTTAAGGAAATTCTGGGAATATTTCCCTTTGAATTCCCAGTTCTTAAGGAAATTCTGAGAATGTTTCCCCACTGAATTCCCAGTTCCTAAGGAAATTCTGAGAATGTTTCCCCACTGAATTCCCAGTTTCTAAGGAAATTCTGGGAATATTCCCTCCCAAATCCACAGTTTCTAAGGAAATTCTGAGAATGTTTCCCCACTGAATTCTCAGTTTTTAAGGAAATTCTGAGAATGCTTCCCCACTGAATTCTCAGTTCCTAAGGAAATTCTGGGATTCTTTCCTCCCTGAATTCCCAGTTCCTATGGAAATTCTGGAATACACCATTTCTGGCTGAACACAAGATGTTTTTGCAGCCTGTTCTCCCCCTGGTACCAACATTTTCCTCTGCCAGGATGGAACAGTCCCAGCACAAACTTTATCCCTTAAAAATCACTTCCCACCCTCCTTAAATCCAAGTTTCACACTTTTTAAGGAGAAAGGAGAAATGAGATTTAAGGAGAAGGAGGCAGTAAGTGCTATTTAAGCTTTTGTCATAACAAGGAGATAAAAGCACAGGAAAGAAAGGGATAAAAGACTCTCCAAGGAGATTTTCAGCTGACCAAGAATTCCCTCTGATCCTTTTATTTACCTACTTGGAGCTTTTTCCTGAATATATCACTCAGGAATCGGATCACACAAAGCACAAAGAGAGCCACTGTACAGTAAATAAGCCACAGAGGAGATAAGGCATGAAACAGCACTGAAAAAAAGAAATTTAATTTTTTTTCCTCCTTTTTACGTGCAGTCAGATTAAAAATCTTTAGGAATTATCCATCCTAAAACTGGAAAGAAATAATGAAGCACTGGACATCCCAGAGTATGGTGGGGCAGTGTTATAAGAAGAGCAATAAGAGTTAATAATTAACTTTTAAATGAGATTTTAAAGTTTAAGTGGTGGCACCCAGAACGGAGCAGGCAAAGAGTGGACAGGGGAACTTTTAGAAGGATTGGGAGTCTCTGATTGTAGAAATGTCATGTTCCAAATCCATGGAAATGAAGATTTCTGCTGATTTTCACCCTGGATGTGACCCATCAGGGGTTAATTCCAGTGCTGAGTGTCCAGAGAGGCACTGGGGTCCTGTCCCTCCCTCCTGCAGATCCCCCAAATCCACATTCCCACTGATTTCCAGGAACAACCCCTGCACTGCCCAGGGCTGCTCCTGCCCCAGCTGCAGTCCCAGCTCTGGATTCTGAGGGATCCCTGAGCCAACAATTCCCTCTCCTCAGTGCTGAGGAGCTGATGTGACCCCGGGACTGGCGCTGGGTTTGTCCCTCTGGAACAGCCCCGTTCCTGCCTGATTCCAGCCTTTCCCTGCGGAATTCCTGCCCCAGCACTGCCCTGCCCCTGCCGCAGCCCGGGGTTCTGCTGAACGTGGCATTAACACATCCCCAATGGGATTCCAGGGAAAATTCAGCTTTTCTGGGATGAGCCCAGGGCCAGCCACAGCGGGAATGATTTCATCTGAACCTCGGACCACTCCTGACATTTCCCTGCTCCGAGCAGAATTTCCATTTGTGCCAATTCCCAAACCCTGGGGACATTCCCAGAGCCCCCCAGCCATGCCCAGCTTTATTTACAAGGAGCCCCTTTGGGAGCTCCGGGCTCTGTCACGATGGATGCAGGGCCTGAAACATCCCAGAGCCCATTCCATGAAAATTCCATGAAAAAGCTGCTGCTGCTGCCATTCCTGAAGGGATTCCTAAACTCTTGGGGCACATGGAAATGGTTCTTGTATAATATAATATATTACATATATATACATGGATCTTATTATATAATACAACAATATTATTCTATTCCTATATACGATATTTAATTTAATTTAAATTTAAATTTAATTTAATTTTAATTTTATTTCAAATTTATTTTAATTTAAATTTAATTTTATTTTAATTTTATTTCCATTTTATTTCAATTTAATTTTAATTTTATTTTAATTTTATTTCCATTTTATTTCAATTTTATTTTAATTTATGTAGTATATATGTAATATAGAGTACAATAATGGTTATTATACATAATATTAATTATATTTAATATATACAATTATAATACAATTTATTAGATAATATGCCTGATAGGATAATATTTATTTTCAATAGAAATAATAGATAACAATGCTCTATATTGCAGGATATGAATTAATTTCTTCTATTATTATAATATTATAATAAGAAATTATAATAAATTATAATAAGAAATGTAATATACCATCTATATTATACAATATCGTGTTGTTATAGGAATTTTATAGGAATTTGAGTGAATAAGAAAGCAGGAGAGAGAGACAGAGGGGTCCCTTTGCTCCTTCTGTCCCTGACTCTGTGTTGGGAAGGAGTAAATAATTCCACCTGAGGTTTGCACCAATAATTAACAAAACTATAAATTAACGAGCTTATTATTACTAATAAACATTCCTTCTTCAGACCAACAAGTGCAGAGATTAAATTATAAAAATCCAGTTTGACTTGGAAAAGCCCATCTGGAATTTCTGGATGTTTTTTACCATCACGGGAAGTTTGGAATTATTTGGATGCTGTAAATAAAAGCCCAAAGGGCTCAGCACTGAAAGGGAGAAAGGTGCACGTGGAAATACTTAACGTGGATAAATCCCTAATAATTCTAATAATGGCACGGGGAGAAATCTGGGAATGTTTCCACACAACACGTGGGGAGAGCGGATCCCGGTGCTCACGGACTGAAATATCCGAGAGCAATCCAAGAGCGAGGAGGAGAGCAGGGACACAGATCCACAAAAGGAATTAAGGCAGACAATGAAAAGTTTGAAGCCCCTCTGGATAAATCCAAGGCAATCTCCAGGATAAAAATTCCAGCGGAATATGGAGCACTCCGGGAAAAATCAAAAAATCAAATATTGGAGGCTGCAGTGCCAAGCGCTGCCGTTCCTGCAGTCACACAAAACCTGGGATAAAAACCTCTGATTCCTTGGGAAGGTAAATCCAGGATTTCTATCCAGGGGTTGGGATTTCTGTCCTGATAAACAGCAGAGAAAACCCACGGGTGTGATGTGCAGGAAATATTAGCGTAAGATAATTCTGCAGGAGGAGAATTGCAATTTATTTTTGGTGTGCTGGAGTCTTTAAGGCTTAAAACAGAAGGGGAAAAATTCTGCACGTAGAAACAATTTAAATAATTACAATAATTAAAAATTTGAGGAATTACACTTTGTTCTAAGTAGAAATCATTAAGAAAAATAATTAATTTCAAATTTAAAATCCTTATTCCTGCACAAACTTAAACCACTTGAGCAGCAGCCAATAGTGCAGGGAAAGCAACGTTCTCCTTCCAAAGCTTCCACTGGAATAGCTGAGATATCCCAAGAAAACTCAAAATAAATCATATTTATCACCAGAGGGGCAAAAAAAGAAAGCAAACATCCATTTTCTTGTTTTTCCTGTGGCTGGAAATGAGATTTGAGCCTAAAAAAGTCCAAACAATTGCGGGATTTCTGTCTAAATCTGTTTGTTCGCTGCTTGGGAACCGGGGAAGGATTTTATCCAAGGAAAACAAAATCCTACCAAGCCAGAGGGTGAGGGAGCCTCGAGCCTGGGTGATGCCGAGGGTACAAATCATGTGCAATTCCCTGGAAATGAAGAATTCATTTCTTTTACAGCCCAACCTTTCTCACGCTTATCCCACATTTTCAACATTTCTGGCCCCGTTCCTGCTCCGAGCCGGAGCACAAGTGGATTTTGGCCACCAAGGAGTCAAAGGGAGCAGTGCCAGGCACCCCAGAGAGCCAAGGCAGGGTTAAAATCCTGATTTAGGATGTTTGGGAAGGGTGGGTAATTTTGTTCTCAAATTGAATTCGATAAAATCTCTCGTAGACCTCAAAAGCAGGAAGAAAAATGAGTAATAAGCTGTTAATTCCCTCCGTTTTTCCAAGTTTTTCCTCGCTCAGTGCTAACAAAAGGGAACGGTTCCTGAATTTCCTCACTGAATTTTTGTGTCTGTTGGTCACTTATGACTTTAAGTGCTAAAAAGATCAGATTAACAATTTTAGGGGGATTTTTTTCCAACTGTGAGAGCCCTGTTCTCAAATCCCTTCCCAGCACTATCGGCTGTTTTTATCAAAAGCCAGGAATTTCCAACAAGGAATATTTCAGAGTGAGTTTATTTATTGTTTTTATTTATGGGGTGGCAAAACCACCCCCAAATTTGTTGGATTTTGAACTATCAGCCTAATGAGTGACTTAATTGTTGAGTAATTCCGTGGCTCCCGTCCCTGCAATCCCAGGTAAATAAAAGGAACTGCCCAGCTACGGAATGTTCCCGGGAAATGTCCAAGATTTGGGAAGCTGGCTCGGGATGAGCCGCGTGTTTGTGGAGACACGAGGCCGAGCAAGGACTTGGGGAAGGATCCCTCTGGGAGAATCTGAGCTCAAGGAAAGCTCAAAGGTTATGAAAGATCCCTTATGGAACGAATCCACCTGGATTTTTTCATGGAAAACGCTGAATTTTAAATGAATCTAAAGGAGGGTGCTGGGGTTTTGTTTTCCAGAGAGATCCCGTGGAAAGAAAGGATTTTGTGGAAAGCTGGGAAAACATCACAATGACAAATGTAAAGCAAATAAAATGAGAAAGGATTTCCAAGCCTTGAGCAGATACTGCAAAGGAAGACCCTGAATCCCACTCCCAGAAATCCTTAAAGGGAAAAATAAACAGAAAACACAAATGACAAATGCAAAGGAAATAAAATGAGAGGATTTCCAAGCTTTGAGCAGATATTCCAAAGGAAAGACCCTGAATCCCACTCCCAGAAATCCTTAAAGGGAAAAATGAGGAGAAAATACAAATAACAAATGCAAAGCAAATAAAATAAGAGAGGATTTCCAAGCCTTGAGCAGATATTCCAAAGGAAAGACCCTGAATCCCACTCCCAGAATTCCTTAAAGGGAAAAATGAGGAGAAAACACAAATAACAAACGCAAAGCAAATAAAATAAGAGAGGATTTCCAAGCCTTGAGCAGATGTTCCAAGGGAAAGACTCTGAATCCCACTCCCAGAATTCATTAAAGGGAAAAATGAGGAGAAAATACAAATAACAAATGCAAAGCAAATAAAATAAGAGAGGATTTCCAAGCCTTGAGCAGATATTCCAAAGGAAGACCCTGAATCCCACTCCCAGAATTCCTTAAAGGGAAAAATGAGGAGAAAATACAAATAACAAATGCAAAGCAAATAAAATGAGAGGGGATTTCCAAGCCTTGAGCAGATATTCCAAAGGAAGACCCTGAATCCCACTCCCAGAATTCCTTATGGGTAAAAATGAAGAGAAAACTTTGAGGGGGAATCTTGACCATTAAAATTCCGTGTTAAACGCTTGTTTTGCACAAGCCCAGGAGCAGCTCTGGCCAATATTTGTCAGGGAATTCTGGTTCCGTGCTCTCCTTGCACCTCCCTGTCAGGAATAATCTGGTTCTGTTTAACCCAGACCCAACAAAGCCGAGTTTGCTTAACCCCAAATGAGTTTAACCCCGACCTTTGGCCACCTGCTCCTTCAACTCCGAGGGCTTCCCCGTCCTTGTTCCCTGTTTTTTTTTGACCTCACACCTCAGCACACACTGCCAGGGTTTTACAGACTCTGTAATTCCCTAATTCCCTGCTCCGTGGGGCTTTATTGGGACTGTAACCTTTTCATGAGCTTGTAAATCCCGGCTGTGACAGAACGAATAAAATCCCAGGATGAAGATATTCCAAAGCTGTCGTGGAGATTTTTGGGGTTTTCTTTTTAATAAAAACATTTCGAAGCTTTTCTTTTTTAGCTGGAAACAATTTTTTTTTTCCCCTTTTCCATGCAGCTGTCAGCAACTGCTCAGTGTATTAAATATTCTGCTTTCAAGAAGCAAATGTTTCGAGTTGAGATATTGAGATTAAACCCAAAACTCATTAAAAGACACCCAGAGCTGACCTGGGGCTATCCCTGCTCTCATTTGGTTCCCACTTCAGAAGAGCTGCCAAGAATCCATGAAATATTTTTCAAAATCTTTGGACTTGGGCTGATCACGAACGAGTTTTTTCTCGAGGAGGTTCGAGCTCGCTGCAGAGGCTTTAAGGAATTTGCACATCAAAAATCAATAGTAAAACTTCATCTATTAAAAGGGTACAAGGAACATAAAAATCAGATTATTCAGCGTGGAAATTAAACACAGAAATCGTAAAATGCCAAATTTTCCACCACAAAAAAACAAGGCACTTTGCTGCGTCAATTAAATTAAAAAATTAGAATTTAAAAGTCAAAATTAAATTAAAAGTTTCCTGTTCATTTTCACCAGAACAAAGGAGAATTTGCTCAGCTGAAATGGAACAGTGAAATCAAATCCATCCCAAAGATTTTGAGGGAAAAACTGTCATAAATCTGTCAAATCCTTTAGAATCCCAAATATTTGAACAGAGCCTGGAAAAGAGGAGCTGCCCTGGGAGCAGAGAACTCGGAAACCAAGGAAAGGTGAAAATCCCAAGTTTTCCTGGAAATGACAGCTCGGGGAATTGTGGATTTTGGAATTCTCTTTGCTGATCATTCCCTGCAAAGCAAATCAGGAAAATTCTTTTCCTGACCATTCCCTGCTGATTGACAGAGGGGAAAACGGGAAGAGGGATCAGAGCTCATTCCCGTTCCTTAGGGAATGTGGGATGGGATCACAGCAAACTCCAAAAGCAGAAACTCTCCTGTCTCCTTCCTTGGGAAAAGCAGGAGAAAATCTATTAAAAATCAGAGAAAACACCCAAAAACGTGGACAAAAAAATTCCAGAATTTCTGATTTCTTAGCTTAGTTCCCCATTACAGGGAATTTTATCCAGGATGAGTTTTTATGTCAAATTTTCTGTCCCCTCTGTTTTTGCAAGATCCTGTGAACCTGAGTGCATCCAAATTTGGCCATTTTTTGGGAAAATAATCATTATTCCACTACAAATCCAGATTTACAGACAAAGAACTGCATTGGGAAGGAACTTTAATTAAACAACTCTTCATTAATTGATTCACCCTGAAATTATAATATTAGGATCTCGCATTCATGAGGAATATCTGTGATAATTCCTCAAGATTTTTTCCTTGAGGTTTGTTAAAGTGCAAAAGGTGGATTTAAAATCAGTAATGGAGCAAAAATAAGTTATGGAATAAAACACATTCAGGGAGTAAAAATAATTACTGGAATAAATATATAATTAATGGGATACACTTTAATTACTGTCAAATTGCAAATTTATGGATTTTAAATCCTGTAGCACTGAGCAAAACCAGTTCTACTTTAAAATTGAAAGTTTTATTCTCCTTACACTGCACCTCAAATATTCTTTGCTCTTATTAAAAAGTTCCATAAAATGCAAATTCTCCATTCAGCTGAAAGCAAATCAATTTTGATCTGCTAATTATGAATATTTAATTTAGACCTGTAATGAATTAAAAAAAAAATCAACCCAGAATCTGGGTTTGACACCAAAAATTTGACACACAGGGAATTAACCACAAACCACAGGTTTTTCTCCTCTTTCAGATGCTCTTAAATATTTGGGAATACTATGGGACAAATCAGCACATACAGCAATAGTTCTTAAAATTAATCCTAAAATGTTCCTGAAAATCACAAATCTTTTACCTTCATGGAATTAATTCCACAGGGGAAAAAAAAATCCATGTTTTTAAAGCCAAAAGATCAGTTTTGTTTATGGAATCCTTGTTAATTTAAATTATTGTTGTTAAAACTTCATGGTTTTTTATCCTCCTCACTCTGCTCACAGCACCTGGTCTGTAAGAATTGCTGTTATCTGTATTTTAAATTTTTTTCTGCAATTTTTCCACACTTTTCCCCATTTTTTTTCCACAAAAATCTCTCTGGGACCATCGCAGGAAGTTTTATCCAGCGTTTTTCCATGTATTCTACATCTTTATGAGCAAAACCCCTTGTAACAATGAAAGGGGTTTATCTTTTGCTTGATTTATCTCGGGGATTTTTTTTTCCCCTTTTTTCGAGGTGATTTGTAGGAACAGCAAAAATAAAAAGGGGGAAAAACTCGAGGCAGAGCCGATGTTCCCGTGCCAAGAAATCCCCTCCTCTCCCTCCCCCGGGCTCTCCCAGCCTCGGGAGCTCTGTTTAGATAGGGGAAAAATGAGGAACAAATGGTTCCATTTGTCAGAAAGGGGAAATATTTCCACCCCTCCGCTTTTTCTATGGATAATGCGCATCCATACGGATTTCACTGGCTCGGCCAATTAGGGCAAGTGGTTCAAGATGCTCCTTAATTTCTCTTTTGAAGGAAAACAATAATAAATTTGGGAGCCCTGGTGGGGTCGGATGAGCGCGTTTTGCCTGTTTGAAGGATTTTCTCCCTCCTCCCAAAGCCCCCGGGGGATTTCCCAGGGATTTCATTCCTCTGGCTCCTGAGAGGATGTTCAGAAGGGTTTCCAGGGAATATTTGGGAATGGTTAAGGGATGAACTGATAAAGCAGCGCGAGCTCAGTCTGTGGTAGGATTGAGGGATCGTGGCAGCTCCGGAGAGAAGCACAGGAAGGTGATTCCATGGAAATCCCATGGAAATCCCATGGAAATCCCATGGAAAATCCCATGGAAATAAGGGGGGGTGTTGGTCCAAACGCAGGGCAAAAGTTCCAGTGAAACACAATCCAGGGATTTGGCCCTTGGAAAATGCATCCCTGAGGTGAAATGGAATCAAAGAAGTTGGAAAAGCCCTCCAAGATCATCAAACCCAACCATTCCACGCCAAGGGAACGGATCCATGACCCCAGTGCCACATCCAGACGGGATAAATCCCTGCAGGAATGGGGATTCCACCACCGCCCTGGGCAGCCCTTTCCAGGAAGGAATTTTCCCCAATATCCAACCTAAACATCCCCTACAAGTTCAGGCTGTTTCCTCTCACGCTGTCCCTGTGCCCTGGGAGCAGAGCCCGATTCCCAGCCGGCTCCAGGGAATTCAGGGCCCTCCTGAGCCTCCTTTTCCCCAGGCTGAGCCCCCCCAGCTGCTCCTGGTGCTCCAAAGCCCTCCCAGCTCTGTTCCTCCACATCCCACAATGCTGGATCCGACTATCCGTGACTGCTGAGCCCAGAAAATACCAAGGAACTCAAATAATCCCCAGATCCTGAATTGGTTTGGGTTGGAAAAGCCCCTCCAAAGCCATGGAGTCCAACATTCCCGGCACTGCCAAGTCCCCAAGCTCTGCCTCCACGTGGCTTTTAAATCCCTGCAGGGATGAGTTTTGGAGCTGGAGCTGAAAACGTCAAGGTTTGATCCAGGTCCTGTCAAACCCATGGCAAAATTCCCGATTGTGCAAAAGGGAACAACAGGGAACGAAAGCACGTGAGGAGCTGATGCTCACACCCCAAAAAATAATCCAGAGGAGGAAATGAGCAACAGGCACACGAGATGAGGCAGGGAAACACAAGGTGCCCTTCCCAAAAGTTGGGTGGAAGCTCTGGAATTAAGGTAAAGACGGAAAGTTGTGTCCTGTCCAAGCCCTGAGCAGCTTTTCCAGCTTTTCCTGCACGTGTGTAACTCTGTATTCCTGAATTCCTCAGCTCTGCCTCCCGAATCCCCAACCCCAGAGAACATCACTGGGAAAGCTGCAGCCACAGATGAGTCAAGATAAAATACAGATACAAAATACCAGCATAAAATATTCCCTTTTCCAGCTGCACTCCTGCAAAGAGTGAGCACCTATGGAATATTTGGTTGATTTTACATGGACTGAGCAAACTACAGAATTGTGTGGTGCTTCTGGAATTACAGTCAGAGACCCCAAATATCCTCTTCTTGCCAGGGATTGTCCTGTTCCATGGAAAAGTAAATATTTCAGGGTGGCTATCCACAGCAGGAGTAGGGAAAAACACTGGAATAATATAAGAAAATAATATATTTTATAATAAATAAAATAATATATTTTATCCCTACATATGTAGGGATAAAATATAGAGATACATGTATAAATTTTCCCTATAAAATACAGGGATATTTGTAAAAATATAGGGATAAAATATAGATATAAACTTCATTAAATCCCTCAGCACTCTCGCTCCTAACTCAAGTGATTTTTTAAAATTCAATCTAATTAGGCTTGAAAGTGAATTAAGATCTACAAATTAAATCCTCTGGGACTCTGTCAAATATTACCCACACGGGGGTTTATTTGGTTTAAAATAATCCACAGGATGTAGGACTTTGTTAATTTAGAGAAGTTTTTGGGAATATCCTTGCAGAGAGCAGTCCAAAAGAACCTGCATTCTGTCTGAAGGATGAGTTTAGGAGAATTATCAAAGTTATTCCGGTTATTATTTACAATTTTTTAATGGTGCTTTTAAAACCTCACCCAAATTTAATGTATTCACATTTTGATGCATTTTTAACCTGCTCCAGTTTGTGCGGAGTGCTGGAAATGATAATTCAGTTTTTTTGGATGTAACAGCCAACCAAATGCTTTTCACACAATTTCACTCTTCCCTCGTCATCCTTCGCTCTTCCACATCACCAAAGGAGCCTCAACATCCTGAAAATTACACAAACCCCCCTTTTTTATTGTAATAAATCTGCCCTTCAGAACATAACCCTAAAGGTTATGATAATCAATATCCTCTCCAGATATTTTCCTCTCTAACTCAATTATATTCCCCTTTTAATTAGGAGCTTTATTGACTGGGCATAGCAATGTCCTGTCCATTGGCTCTAATCCTCACTTTGGCTCCGTCCTTCTCTGGAATTCCCATGGAAAAGCCTTGGGAACACCCAAATATCACAGCCCTGACTCTGTTAATGCTGCACATTCCCAACATCCACACAAAACTCCTTGGGTATTCCCCTGGTTCCAGGAGAACGTTCCTGGAATGTGGGGCTGACGCCAAAAGCAGGGCCAGGTCTGGACCTTCTGCCTGGGGAGAAATGACGGAAAATGTTCCCAGATCCCTGATTCCCTCCCTCATCTCTCACACCTCCAACGGGACAGGTTTAATAAAGGAGAAGGGAAAGTCAGGAGGGACTTTGGGAAGATTCTTTTCAAATGATAACTCCAAATCTTGATGTTACCCTTGAACAACCAAAGAATTTTGTTATAAACCACAAATATCATCCCTGTGCTCCATAAATCCTCATCGACAGAACAGCACAGGATACAGCAATACATGAATCCCAAATCCACTTTTTCTCCAGCACAAAAGAGCTTTTAGGTGTTAAAAACAAAGGCAGCCACGAGCCCCTGCAGCTCCTGTACGAGCACAACCTCCGGGTCGAGTATTTTCTATTTGTATTTTCTATTAATCGCCCTGAAATCCCTTTTGAAAGGCAGCCAAAGCCAAATGGGAGCCACCTCTCCCTCACCTGGAGTGAGGATCCCCAAACATCCATCACGTGCATCTCCACACCTCCACCAGCCTGAGAAATCACTAAAAATGTAATTAATAAAGACATTCAGTGGTTCGGGTTTCCTTTTCTCTGCGGAAGCTCTCCCCGATGAGGAATTGTTTTCAAGGAGATTCCTGAGTTCTGTTTCTTGTTTTAAATACTTGCAGCTAAAGGCAGCAAGAAATAACTCAGGGAAGAAAATATTTACAGGAAAAAGCTGCACTGAAATATTGGTTTTATGGTTTTCATAAAGAAACATTCGGGTTTTGTTTCAATAGAAAGTGGAGTAAAAACTGCTGAAGTTTTTAATGCCTTAATCTACAGAAATAAACATCAATTAAAGTCACATGGGTAAAAACCAGGAGCGAGTTATATATTTCATGGGGGTTTTAATTTAATGTTTTTATCTAAATTCAAAAAACTTAGGGTTTATTTCAAATGAAAAAGCTGAACATTCCCACTTCTCCTCCTCTTTGTTATCTGAGTTTTCCAAAAAATCACTCCATGGAAAAGATGAAAGTTCTTCCAATTTTTTTTTTTCTTTTGGTTAAACAAATTTTAAAGAACACAAGGTTAAAGTTGCAAGATGCCCCTGCTATTGCTGGCTGGGTGTTTGTGAGCTGTCTGAAAATACAGAGCTGAAGTCTCGCTGTAAAAATGACCTTTCCTTTGGATAACTGCAAGAAAGATTTCCTTGGCAAGTGTTTTCACAGGGAAAAAAGCTTCGCATATATGATTGTTTTTTTCCATAAAAAGACCCAAATGAAATCAGAGATAACAGTATAGAAGTCTGTGCGTAGAAAAAATACAATTTTGAAAATTAGAGATTGAAGGAAGAAAAATCACCACAGATAAACTCAAATTCCTTTAAGTCCCGCATGTGCCTTTTTAGGAAGGTCTTGTTCAAAGGCTGAACCCAGGGCCTTGAAAAAAAAGGAAAAAAACTATTTTGAAAAAAAAAGAAAAAGAAAAAAGAAAAAAAAGAAAAAAACCCCAATTTTGAAAACATAAGATTTAAGGAAAAAAGAAAATCACCAGAGATAAACTGAAGTTCATTTAGGTCCCATGCAGGCCCTTTTAGCAAGGTCTTCTTCAAATACCGAACCCAAGATCTTCAAATAAAAGAGAAAACACTATTTTGGGGGGGGGGGAAAGCCAAAAAACTACTCAACAATTTTGAAAACAAAATATTTAAGGAGAAAAAAAATCACATCAGATAAATGGAAGTTCCTTTAGGTCCTATGTAGGCCCTTTGTGCAAAGCCTTGTTCAAAGGCTGAACACAAGGCTTAGGAAAAATAAAGGGAAAAAAACTATTCTGAAAAAAACTACTCAACAATTTGAAAACAAAATATTTAAGGAGAAAAAAAATCACATCAGATAAATGGAAATTCCTTTAGGTCCCACGTAGGCCCTTGTTCAAAGGCTGAACACAAGGCTTAGGAAAAATAAAGGGAAAAAAACTATTCCGAAAAAACTACTCAACAATTTGAAAACAAAATATTTAAGGAGAAAAAAATCGCCACAGATAAATAAAAGTTCCTTTAGGTCCTTTGAGCAAAGCCTTGTTCAAAGACTGAACACAAGATCTTCAAATAAAAGAGAAAACCACTATTTTGGGGGGGAAAAAAAGCCAAAAAACTACACACACAAAAAAACCCCTACTCAACAATTTTGAAAACAAAATATTTAAGGGAAAAAAATCGCCACAGATAAATAAAAGTTCCTTTAGGTCCCACATAGGCCCTTTGAGCAAAGCCTTGTTCAAAGACTGAACCCAAGATCTTCAAATAAAAGGGAAAACACTATTTTGGGGGGGGGGAAGCGAAAAAACTACACAGAAAACAATATTCAACAACTTTGAAAACAAAATATTTAAGGAGAAAAAAATCACATCAGATAAATGGAAGTTCCTTTAGGTCCCACATAGGCCCTTTGAGCAAAGCCTTGTTCAAAGGCTGAACCCAAGATCTTCAAATAAAAGGGAAAACCACTATTTTGGGGGGGAAAAAAAGCCAAAAAACTACTCAACAATTTTGAAAACAAAATATTTAAGGAGAAAAAAATCCCCTCAGATAAATGGAAGTTCCTTTAGGTCCCACACAGGCCCTTTGAGCAAAGCCTTGCTCAGAGGATGGAGCCAAGGCCTTGGTGACTCTGGAGAAACTCCAAAGTTCATCTTTTTATTCCATGCCAAGTTTGGAACTGTCAGCTCAGCAGAGCAGCCACACAAAGCCACAAAAATAAATCTTTAGCAGTTCTTTAGCACCCTGCTACTGTTATTCTGCCCTTGGAAATGCAGCTGCAAGCAAGGATCTGAAACCCCCTGCAGCCATTACTTAATTAGGCCTCGAAATTTGGACATAAAACCAGGAGGGTTTTGGAGTACTTTGGATTTTGGATCTGCACTGATGGTTCAGGGAAACAGGGATTTCATTGGAAACTTCCTGGGAGTTGGAAATGCAGGATTTGAAAAGGAAAAAGTCACAAAGACAAAACTTTTCACTCCCCAAATCCTTCCCTGTCACCAGAGTTCAAGCACAGGTTGAAAATCAAACTGAAGGTGCTGGAGCAAAGATAGAGTTTTATTTATATAATATACATAATTTTTTTGCAGGATCCTTATTTTTAATAATCAGTGTAAGACATTTTAAAGGGATTCAGTCCTAATTCTATCTCAACAAACCCTCTGGGTTCATTCGAGGCCCAAAATTCAAATTTTAGTTCAACTCTGTGTTTTATATGAACTGAATGAGGCAAAAAGTACCTGAATCTTTTTAAATTCCTGTTTTAGTAAGTGCTTGGGAAGAATTACAGACATGAGCAGAACTTAGGTTTCTTTCCTTGGAATTCTGTGTCTCCTCACTTGGAACTCTGTCTCCAGCTGTGAGCTTGCACATCATCTGTCCATAGCTGCACTCGTTACTTTACACACCTAATTAAAATGCATTAATTACCCATTTTTATCTGCAAGGAAATAAAAGACACTTCCAAAAACAATCCTCTTCCTCCAAAAGCTCACAGCCAGTGCTACAAAAACACAGCCCAGCTCACAGCACGAGCATCTCTCCCGTCAAACAATGACTCCTTTTTCTTTCCTGTGTAAGTGAATTTAGAGAGGCTGAACTCTCTCAGCAGATGGACCCAATTCCCCCGGAGTGACTGCACAACATTAATTTCTATGGGGTGTTTTGAGCGACTTTCCCTCCCCCCAAAATTAGAAATGCCAGAAATCCGAATTTACACGCAATTTAGCAGGCAGAGAGTGTATCTGTTCAACAACTTAAAGGGGGGAAACAGTCATTGTTTCAGCTGTATCATATTTACTGGTGAAAAAGAGAATATGGTGAAGTAATTCACAATATTTTGACTTAAAATATACTGTTTGCAGAATGGTTTTCTTCTTAAATATAACTTAATACCAATATAATTACAAGTTCTGCTGAGAATGGGAGTTAGCTTTGGTCAAGAACGTGAGGAGAAACACTTCAAGATTTTCAATTTGTCAGGAATTTTTTTTTCACCTTAGCCCTCAGAAAAGGAGCACACCCTGGGAGATACCGAACCCAAACCAATGCAGGAACACTGAAAATCACCACAAAGGCAGGTGAAATTCATCCCCAAGTTAATGCCACAACCATTTCCAAACCAATTATGTAAATTCGTGGGAAAGAAACCAAGAACAGGTTTGTAATGTCAGCCTAAACCGATGTGAAAGGCTTGGGAAACAAGGAAATGCCATTTTGGAAAACAGAATTTAGTGTTATGCAGATAAATAAATACGTGTCCAACTTTAGCTTCTCAACCTTAGACACAAACCAAAGAAAATAGAGAAACTGGCCCAGAGAAAAGCAGTAAAATATATCAGAGACCTGAAAGTCCTTCCCTGTGGAGGAGAGGTTGGGAATTTTCAGGATTCCCGGGACAAACAGGCACAGCGGGGCTGCATTTGCTGCACGGTGGTGCCGGATAAAAACATCTCCTCACACCTCCCTGATTTAATTCAGCATCACAAGACACTTCTCAGCTTTGCTGGGGGTTTTTGTGCAGCTCGTTGAGTTTTTCCCAGCTGCAAGGGGACATTCCCAGCTCTGGCAGCACAGATGGTTTGTGTATCCCCCACCACTCATATCCCAATTTCCACCGTGCTCCTCGGCTCATCCCGAGCTACAAAAACCCCCTGGCCCCAAAATCCACACCAGCAACCACCTGAGAGAGGTGGGGCAGCTGAGGATGCAGAGGATGAGAGAGCCAAGGGGCAAAAATGTGGATAAAAAGAGGAATATTCCTTAAATGAAGGCATTGAAATGCCTGGAGAAGGCTCCCGGAACACTCAAGTGTTCTGTGGTGCTGTTGCAAATTAAGAAGAATTCCAAGAGGAATTCGAGCAGCAGGAAGATGAGTTTGGAAGTGAAAGGTTTCATTGTGGAATTGAAACCCACATCCAAGCACTGCCACTCAGTTTTGTTTAGAAGTGACCAAACTCCTGATGCTGATGCCACGGAGATCTTCAGCACACGATGTCTGCTGCCAGCTGAAGTGACTGACAGGAATATTAATGATAATCCATGAAAACCCAAATTAATCAACAAAAAGAACCCCCAAATTATTCATTTTGGTCAATGCTGAGGCTATTAAAAACTGCTAATATGGATTTCACAGCCTGCCAGATGCATTTATTGCCCCTGCAGCAAAAAACAACTGGGAGAACTGAGATTAACCACAATTATTAAATATTAAAAAATAAATCCTTACCCCTTTCATGCTCTCCACTATCTCAGGGTGTGATGCAGGAGCTAAACCAAGTGTAAGGAGGATTCCTCACTCTAAAATGGCTCATCCTGAACATTCCCCCTGAAATGTGAGCACCCTCTTCACGGCAATTCTCTATCTGCTGCTCGAATTTTCAGGCTGCTCCTTCCAAATCCATATTTCTCCCTGCATTGCTGAGCAGAGTTTAGCATTGTCACTGAAATAAAGCAGACCCAGCTGGAAACGCAGCTCCCACACAAGTGAGACTTGAAAGATTTAAACTTTCCCTGTTCAAAGCTGTTACACCAAGAGGACTCTCCTTGCAAAGTGGCTACGGGGGAAAATCTAATTCTCTAATCACTCTCTAAAAGAGAAAAAGATTAGAAAAATGACATCAAGTTGAATAAAAATGTTTCATTCCTCCTTTAGGTTATGATTTTTTTTTGCAGAAATATCCAAATAACACTTTTTCAAAGCCCATAACTCCTATATTTGACAAGTATTGATATCAGATAAAATCACCAAGTTCAATCCATAGCAAAAAAAAATCTCTCTAACAGTAAAATCCACATAAAATTTTTTAAAAAATTATTTTTAACACATCTGTTTGACATCAAGAAAAGAAAATTTCTCTTTTAAAATCCTTCAGCTTAGACACAGCAGTAAAACCCTGGTAGTAAATTAGAGAGTATTTTTATGTAAGTCCATGAATTTTACCAATACACTAAAATCCTATTTCCACCCACATGGGTTTAAAAACTTTTATGCACGATATTAATAAACACACAAATCCTAACAGAGACCACGTATTCAGTAGGGTATTGCTGAAAATTTCCTTTCATCTATTAATTTCTGGCTTGGTTTGTGATAATTCTTCAAAATAAAAAATGGAGTTATCAATGAAGAATGTTACCCAGAGAATGAATTACTTCAGGGATCAGGGAAACATTTGTTATTTTCCCATTTCTTAACACTAAAAAGCATCCAACCTGCTCTCTTCTTTGGCAGGAATTCATTGAAGCTTTGCAAAAATCAGCTTTAATAAGGGTATTGCCAAAGGTTCTTTTTTTTTTCCACGTAGGCTGTGGGATGTTATTTTCCCCAAATTAAGGTTAACATGAAAAATCAGCTGTTTGTAAGATTTGGGGTTTCAGGATGGACTGAACTCCAGCGATCTTTTTTTCCAGGAGAATTTTGGAACACGAGGCTTCTCCCTTTTTTCCATTCCTGGGAAAGGATCTTCCCTGCCCAGCACGAGGGAGAGGTGGGAGCTCTGCTGGGATCCATCACCCCAAATCTCATGGAATGCTCTGCTGGGATCCATCACCCCAAATCTCCTGGAATGCTCTGCTGGGATCCATCACCCCAAATCTCATTGAGCTCTGCTGGGATCCATCACCCTAAATCTCCTGGAATGCTCTGCTGGGATCCACCACCCCAAATCTCATGGAATGCTCTGCTGGGATCCATCACCCCAAATCTCCTGGAATGCTCTGCTGGGATCCATCACCCCAAATCTCATTGAGCTCTGCTGGGATCCATCACCCTAAATCTCCTGGAATGCTCTGCTGGGATCCACCACCCCAAATCTCCTGGAATGCTCTGCTGGGATCCATCACCCTAAATCTCATTGAGCTCTGCTGGGATCCATCACCCCAAATCTCATGGAAGCACTGCTGGGATCCACCACCCCACATCTCATTGAGCTCTGCTGGGATCCATCACCCCAAATCTCATTGAGCTCTGCTGGGATCCATCACCCTAAATCTCATGGAAGCACTGCTGGAATCCATCACCCCAAATCTCATGGAATGCTCTGCTGGGATCCATCATTCCCAAATCTCATGGAGCTCTGCTGGGATCCATCATTCCCAAATCTCATGGAAGCACAGAGCTCTGCTGGGATCCATCACCCCAAATCTCATGGAAGCACTGCTGGGATCCATCACCCCAAATCTCATGGATTGCTCTGCTGGGATCCATCACCCCAAATCTCATGGAAGCACTGCTGGGATCCATCATTCCCAAATCTCATTGAGCTCTGCTGGGATCCACCACCCCACACCTCAGGGAATGCTCTGCTGGGATCCATCACCCCAAATCTCATGGAAGCACTGCTGGGATCCATCACCCCAAATCTCAGGGAAGCACTGCTGGGATCCATCACCCCACACCTCAGGGAATGCTCTGCTGGGATCCATCACCCCAAATCTCATGGAAGCTCTGCTGGGATCCACCACCCCACACCTCAGGGAATGCTCTGCCTTTGGGACCCCAAAGCTCAGCTCTTCCAACCAGGACCTGCCTCACGTCTCACCAAGGGCTTGGCCACTCCTGACCTTAAACCACTGGGCCCAAACCATCTGCTTGTTATTAATTAACAGTGAGTGTAATCAACTTCTTCAAGAAAAGGGCTGCATGGATTGGGCTCTTTAATTAAGCCAAAATGAAAATTGTGTTTATTGCTTTCTTAGCACCAACCCCCACATCTTTTTCCATCTAAATCAAGCCCAAATTTAAAAGAAAAACACAGAAAACGTTGGTTAAAGCAAATTGTGTGGAATTATCCGTGATTAAAATACAAGCAGGGAAAATTATTAATAAAAACAACTTTTCTAGAAACCTTACAATTATTTTTGCCTTTTTTTTCCACTTTTCCTCCCCGATACTTCTCAGCAAGCCTCACCTGACACACCTGGTGTGCCCAAGCCCGTGGCAGGGAGTGCTGGGGAGCCCAGGGCAGGAGGATGGGAGCTGGAGGGTGCTGGGGGAGGTGAACTCTGTGCCCTGGGGCGGGTGCCAGGTCTGCTGCCTGTGTTTGCTCTGTCCCCCTGGATGCTTTCCTTGGCATCCCCGCAGGTGAAGCTTTGGCAGCCAAACCCCATCCGGCTGCAAAACCCTGAGCAGGCATTTGGATGTGGAAGAGACGAGCTCTGAGTGCAGCTTTGGCTGGGATATTAAATTCAAAATCCTAAGAAGCTCATAAAAGCCGAAAATAGCCTTATAAATATTTATAATTTATTCTTATTACATTTTATTTATTACTTCAGCAAGTCTGAACCATGGAAAATGACACCGAAGCCATCGAGCTTAGCATTGACTGAAAGGCCTTTTTTAAGAGATAAACAAAAAGGCTCCTAAATAAATCCTGCAAGCCCCCAGTCCAAGACAAACAGGATCATTCTGATTTTAGGATGCTCCTGCAGAGCATTGTTGGGCGCTTTCTTTGTTTTACGGGGTAGAAATAAATCTCTGCTGATGGGTTGTGGTTAAAAGCTGGGGCACTTCTGGGGAATCCACACATCCTAAAAACATCCTTGTCCAGACGTGTAAAAACCTGTGAAACCAACTGATTTTCCTGCTTTTGAGATTCCTGTTGGAACTCCTGTGCCATTGGTTTTTCCAGGGGTTTTCCTTGGCCCAGGTGTGGCCGGGTTTTGCTGTTTCTCCTCCTCTGCTGGCAGCTCCAGGGAGAACCTGGAGCTGCTCATGGAATACCCTGAGCTGGAAGGGAATCTCAGGGATCTCTGAGTCCAGCTCCTGGACAATCCCAAAATTCCATCCTGTGCCTGAGGGCATTGTCCAAACCTCTGGTGCCTGATCACTCCCCAGGGAGCTGTTCCAGTTTCCCTGAGGGAAGAACATTTTCCTCAAATCCCAACAATCCCTCCCTGACACAGCCCTGACAATTGAGAGGCCAGAACTGGAATATCAGGATGTTCTTACCAGTATTATTCTTTATAATGTGGAACCTAAACCTAAATCCATGGAAGGAATTGCTCTGCCACTTGCTCTAAAGTCTCATTAACACAGAAATTTCCCCTAAATTTACACTGCAATTTGAATTGTGGCCAAATTCTGCCCTCTGACACCTTCTTGCAACTGTTTCAGGCTCTTCTTTTTGAACTAATGGGAGAAATTTGAGTGGTGATGGTTTGGATTTTGGAATCCCTTTGGATTTTGGAATCCCTTTGGATTTACTGGGATTGTGGGGAGTCCCTGGCACTGAGAGCTGTGGCTGCCCCTGGATCCCTGCAGTGCCCAAGGCCAGGCTGGAGCAGCCTGGGACAGTGGAGGGTGGAATGGGATGAGCTTTAATATCCCTCCCAATCCAAACTGTTCTGTAATTCCATGATTTGAGCTCAAAGGAGATTTCTGTTTATTCTCCTACCTGGAATTCTCTGCCCACGGGCAGCGTTACTACCCACTAAAAACGGAGCTGCCTTTGAAGCTGCTGCAATGAAACACGAATTGGCCAATAAATGAATAAATGAGACTGGAGAAAACATCACGGCCAGACTTTTCCTCCCAGTTCCATGTATTTAACCTACATTCTTCAGGAAGGAAGAGGCCAGATACCAAAGTGATTGTCTTTTTCTGTGGATCACAGCCACTCTCAACTTTTTTTTCTCTTAGCCTCCTCCTAACCCTGCAATCCAATAATGATAAAATCCCAGAGATATTCTGGAGATGATCAGGGCATTTAGCTGAAGTGCAGTGCTATAGATATGACATTTAAAATTGGGCCTGGAGCTGGCTGGACAGACTCTAATACAATAAAAATAGCTTTTTCTTTCCCACATTTTACTATCTGCCTTTGTTTATGCAAACATTCAGCAAACCCAGCTGGATCACAGGCATTGTCATCAAAGAAACATTCTAGGTCAGCCAGAAGTGGATGCCAATTGTCTAAAAATAAATAGAGGCTTTGTCACTGGAGTATAATTTTAAGGCCCCTGTAATGAATAATGGAAGAGAAAATCTTTCCAAACAAGTGGGACACACTGATTTCCAGCAGAAAGATTTCACAGTTATTGTAAGCTCCAGATAACCTCATTTCTAGTTTATTTCAATAGAAATGATACACAGAGAGCTCACGAAAAGGGTTGGGATTGGTTTGAAATCCACAGGAGCTGCAGAATTCCCTGGAAAATGAGTCCCTATCACACAGGCAGGGCTGAAACGCTGTGGGGAACCAATTTCCTCCGGGTCAGCAAGTGGCAGCAGCGGGATCAGATTGCACACTCCCCACCTCTTATCCCTGATAAAATGCACAAATGATTTCCTCGGAGCTAAAAGAAGAGACAAGATAAGCCCCCCTGGCCTTATCAGGGCAGCCTAATTGCTGAAGATCCTCCAGGAGCTGGAAGGAGCAGCTCCAGAAGCCCGAGATGTTGTAACAACAGGGCTCTGGAAATCTATTCAGATTTCGTTTAAAGAAAACACTTAGCTGAATTCCTTCAGGAAAGTTTGTAAAAGCTGCTTCCTCAGTGGATAAATAGCAGAGGTCTCCAGCTGACTTCTGGCCAAGTCTCATCAGCAAAGACAGGATTTTGTCTCGAGTGCCTGACACGGAGGAGTAAAAGATTGTGTGGGGAAAATCATTGTAAACCCGTAAATCAAAGGGAATTTTTGCTCCCTTTTCTTTGGTCTTTATGAATTCCTACATAAAATATTATTATTTTGTCTACACAGCTCGAGGTGCCCTAAAAATGGGATGGTGCAGGGAAGTCACTCCTAAGGTTTGTCTGCAGTGGGGTTTGCAACCTGAGAGGCCAAAAAACCTGAGAGTAAAGGGGGAGCCACAGGAAATTCCCACAGAAAAAATTCCTGAGGGGACAAAATCCCATTTGTGCTCCCCTGGAACTCAGCTCCAGGCACAGAACAACCTCCAGCTCTCTTTTCACTGCTGCAGAAAATCCACGGATAATTCTGTGGAGTTCAACACTGGTTCTGCACACTCAGAGAGAAACAATCCTGCTCCAAAGTGGAATTCAGGTGTTAATAATAATAATAATAATTATTATTATAACACTCCTGATTATTAACAGGGTCACTTCACCCAACTCGAAGCACCAGGGAAGCCCAGAAATTTGGGACAGAGCAGCATCAAGGTCCTTTCCAGGGTCAGAAATGTTAGCATTTCAGTTTTTCTATAAAATACCAGTTTTGCCCCCAGATTCCTTCAAATTGCCAGGATGAATCCCACCCGGCAAAATGAATTCAAGGACAAAAATCAGAGAATCGTGGAATTGTTAAGACTGGAAAAGCCCAAGCATCACCCAGCAGCACTGACCCTGTCCCAAGTGCCTCATCCTTGTTTTTTCCACATTTCCAGGGATGGGGAACCCGCCACTGCCTGGGGTTGCCCACAGAAGCTGTTTTACAACATTTCCATATGGAAATTTTCCTAAAATCCAAATGAAACCCTCACTCCCTGCCCCAGGCTGCACATTTGTGTGGGTTCATGTTGGATATGTACAATTTTGGACTGACTCAGCTTTTAAATTGATAAAACATCACATTTTTAGAAGCTCCACGATGCAGTAACAACCTCAGTTTGTTGGTTTTTTTTCTTTTTGTGATCACTTTTGGTGGCTGTGCTCCCTCAGCCCATCAGTGAGGGGACTTTTTCTCATGTTACACTTTGCAGAGGCAGCAGAAGCAATTTTTGGCTTCGTGACCAACACTCCATGGATTATATGGCATTAAGGAATGGATTCCACCCCCAAGAACCATAAATCCCAGCCCTAAAACAACACAATGTGTCAATATTCCTCTTACAAATGGGAGTCACTAAATTGATCTTCACTGAACTGGTGAAAAACTCGTGGTTTTCACTTGTTCAGTGTTTTGAAATCATCAAGAGAAAACATCCAAGGAATGACAGAGTAGCTGAGGAAGATGTGAGGGAATATAATCCAGTGCTTCATGCAAAACCAGGGAATTTCTGAGTGCACTGCTGAGCTAGAAACCCTCTTCTGTTTTTAACATCTGATGTTGCTGTGAAATACATTAAAAAGGATGTTCTATCTCTACAGAAGGAAATCCAGCCACTTCCTAACCCTCCATAAGCTGCAGAAATTGTTTAAAATCTAAAGCAAACTATCCCAGACACAAATAATTTTCTTTTCTAATTGGCTGGAACTTTACTGCTCCTTAACAAAAAAACCTCCTCCAAGTGCTCTAATTCCACAAATATTACAACTCCAAAGTCTCAAAGCTTTCTCAAAGTGCCCACAGATAAAAATAGCCTGGAAAAAACCATTTCAAGGAGGCAAAAAAAAAGGAAGAACAGGTTTTTAGCACGTTTTTCTCATCAGGATCCTGGTTTTCCATTAAATTATTCCAAGAAAGGAACGATTCGCACACTGGCAGGGCTGAAACGCTGAGAAATTTGTGGTATCTCCCATCCTCACCCTGCCACAGGATTGACAGGAACGTGGAGCCAGTGCTGCACCACAAACCCGCCTTTGTTTATTCTCTTGTGCAATCTCCCAGCACTTCTGGGCCTAATGAATAAAATCTGCTCCAGAGATAATGCCCGGCTGTGGGAAGACAATTCCTGACAAACAGCGATGCACAAACAGCCCGGAGATGCAGGAGATAAAGGCTCTCCTCGGAGAGCAGCCTCCCCTGTTAATTGACACAAGGGGAAATAATTATCAGCAGCTTGATCTCGTCAGCGGGGAGAAATGAAAGGGGGAAGGTTCCAGAAGTGTCATCTCCTCCTGAGGAGAGGCAGGCGGCGCTCAGGAATAACGCAGGTGGCTCTGCACTGCTGGCACAGTGCTGCTCCTGACTGAAAGATCAGCTCAAGGGAAATTGGAGGAGTTGGGCTTCTCCTGAACTAAAAGATCAGCTCAAGGGGAAAACTGGAGGAATTGGGCTTCTTCTGAATTGAAGGATCAGCTCAAAGGGAAAACTGGAGGAGTTGGGCTTCTCCTGAATTAAAACTTCAGCTCAAGGGGAAAATTGGAGGAGTTGGGCTTCTCCTGAATTAAAACTTCAGCTCAAGGAGAAGATTGGAGGAGTTGGGCTTCTCCTGAACTAAAAAATCAGGGGAAAGGGGAAAATTAGAGGAGTTGGGCTTCTCCTGAATTAAAAGATCAGCTCAAGGGGAAACTTGGAGGAGTTGGGCTTCTCCTGAATTAAAAGACCAGCTCAAAGGGAAGGCTGGAGGAATTGAGCTTCTTCTGAATTGAAGGATCAGCTCAAAGGGAAAACTGGAGGAGTTGGGCTTCCCCTGAACTAAAACTTCAGCTCAAGAGGAAGGCTGGAGGAGCTGGGCTTCTCCTGAATTAAAAGATCAGCTCAAGGGGAAACTTGGAGGAGTTGGGCTTTTCCTGAATTAAAAGATCAGCTCAAGGGGAAATTGGGGAAGTTGGGCTTGTCCTGAACTAAAAGATCAGCTCAAAGGGAAGATTGGAGTTGGGCTTCTCCTGAACAAGAAGATCAGCTCAAGGGGAAAATTAGAGTTGGGCTTTTCCTGAACTGAAAGATCAGCTCAAGGGGAAGGTTGGAGGAATTGGGCTTCTTCTGAATTGAAGGATCAGCTCAAGGGGAAACTTGGAGGAGTTGGGCTTCTCCTGAACTGAAAGATCAGCTCAAGGGGAAGGTTGGAGGAATTGGGCTTCTTCTGAATTGAAGGATCAGCTCAAAGGGAAGATTGGAGTTGGGCTTCTCCTGAACAAGAAGATCAGCTCAAGGGGAAAATTAGAGTTGGGCTTTTCCTGAACTGAAAGATCAGCTCAATGGGAGAATTGGAGGAGCTGGGCTTCTCCTGAACTAAAACTTCAGCTCAAGGGGAAGGTTGGAGGAATTGGGCTTCTCCTGAATTGAAGGATCAGCTCAAAGGGAAAACTGGAGGAGGTGGGCTTCTCCTGAATTAGAAGATCAGCTCAAGGGGAAAATTAGAGGAGAAGGCTTCTCCTGAACTAAAAAATCAGGGGAAAGGGGAAAATTAGAGGAGCTGGGCTTCTCCTGAATTGAAAGATCAGCTCAAAGGGAAGATTGGAGGAATTTGGCTTCTCCTGAACTAAAACTTCAGCTCAAGAGGAAGATTGGAGGAGTTGGGTTTCTCCTGAATTAAAAGATCAGCTCAAAGGGGAAAATTAGAGTTGGGCTTCTCCTGAATTGAAGGATCAGCTCAAGGGGAAGGCTGGAGGAGCTGGGCCTGCTGTGGTGGGTTTTCCTCCCTCGGTGCTGACACCGCTGCTGCAGCAGGGCTGGGCTGGGCTGTCCTTTCCAGCTGGCTCCGTGGTGAAGGGAGCCTTTCCCAGCTCCAGCCCCGCTGTTCCAAGCCCTGAAATCCCGTTCCCCTTCCGAGGCAGAGCTCAGCAGGTCCTGGCAGGTTCCGGCCCCATCGTGAGCAGGGTGTGGAGCGCTGGCCATGTTCTCTGTGGTCACTTTATTTCTGTGTAGAAGGGAAATGCTCTGTGCCACTGCTGCAGCCCTGAGGGGACCTTTCTACTCTCTAAAAACTCCTGACAGGACGGGACAGCCGGGGGGGTCGAGCTCTGCTCCCAGGAACAGGGACAGGAGAGGGAACGGCCTCAGGCTGGGCCAGGGGAGGCTCAGGGTGGGCAGAGCAGGAATTTCCCCATGGAAAGGGTGGCTTTGAACTGCCAGAGGGCAGGGTTAGGAGAGATTTTGGGAAGGAATCCCTGTGAGGGTGGGCAGGCCCTGGCACAGGTGCCCAGAGCAGCTGTGGCTGCCCCTGGATCCCTGGAAATGTCCAAGCCAGGCTGGACAGGGCTTGGAGCAGCCTGGGACAGTGAAGGTGTCCCTGCCCAGGGCAGGGATGGACTGAGATGAATTTTAAGGTCCCTTCCAACCAAACTGTTACACACAACTCCTGGGTTTCTACCTTCAGTAAAATCTTCAGGCATTCCCAGGCCTGCTGAGCTCACACTGGAGAGCAGCAGAGCAGCTGGAAGGGTTTTCCACAAGGTCCCAGCTCTGTGGTAGCTCTGGAGGCCACGCTGGGTCTGGACGGGCTTTGCCTTTGTGGAGTTGGTTTTGATCAGGTTGTCATGGACTAAATTTAACTCTGCTCTTTGTTCCACTGAGCTCTTGGCCAAAGCTCCGGGAACAACTTCTGCAAACATCCAGCGTCTCCCAGTGCTGTGTTTCACTGGGAATCCTGGATCAGCAGGCAAAGCAGCAATCTCCACATTCCCCTGGGGTATCACCCATTTGTCTCCTTGGCAGTACCAGCCCACGGCCAGTGCTCAGCTGCACTCTCCCTGTGGAGCGTGGAAACTTTTCCAGAGCTGCAGCAGAGCCAAACCCACCTCCTCCTTTTCACTGCACTGGTTCATCATTATTGTATAACAACCCCACATCCCAGTTCCTGCTTTTATACCAGCCCCACATCCCAGTTCCTGATTTTATACCAGCCCCACATCCCAGTTCCTGATTTGATACCAGCCCCACATCCCAGTTCCTGCTTTTATACCAGCCTCACATCCCAGTTCCTGCTTTTATACCAACCCCACATCCCAGTTCCTGCTTTTATACCAACCCCACATCCCAGTTCCTGATTTGATACCAGCCCCACATCCCAGTTCCTGAGCTCTGGCTCCTGATTCCACTGAGGTAAAATACAAAAAAGGCAGAAATTTTAAACCATTCTGGTCCTGTCTTAGTCCTGAGGCTTCCTGTGTTTCATTGTTTGATGGGAGCAGGGTGAAGAATTTGTGGATTTATAATTATCCCACAAGTTATCTTTATCCCTCACATTCCTTGGCTGCTGATCCAGACAGAGGAATCTCTTCTGCATCTCTCCCCTGTCTAGGACAGCCCAGGAGTGGCAGCTGCACCTCCAGGGTGACCTTCCTGCACCCCCTGTTGAGCTTCTCCAAAGGGGCTCCAGATCCATGGATTTGCTGCCTTCCATGGAGATTTCTCCTTGTCCCTTTTTCATTTTACTCTCAGGTTCTTTCCAAAGAGATTTCACACCTCTTTTGAGTACATGGCAAATCAGTGCTCCTTCCTTCCTCCTCCCTGCTTCCATTCTTTCCTCTGCCCCAGGCTCACCCTGCTCCACACTCCCCCTTTTCCTTCTGCTTCCCTGTGTCCCAACCTGGACATCCTGGCTCGAAGCCCCCCAGCACCTCCTGCCCTGTCCCTGGGGCCCTTCCCCGAGCGCTGACCATCATTCCAGAGGATTATTTATCACTCCTCCCATCTGAGAGCCCTTCCAAAATAGTGACAGCGCTGCTCAGGCTCAGCAGAGATTTTTCTAACCCAACGCTACAGATCCCAACAAACGAACCCAGCCCAGAAATCTTCTGGCAGCCCAGACTGTCCCCCCGGGCTGTCCCTTGGCCATGGCTGCTCCGTGTGAGCAAAACCAGGCTGCAAAACTCAACAGGGCTTGAGCCCAGCCCCAGCGAGAATCCGACAAAACTGTCTGGTTTAAAGAGATTAAAACGCAAATAAAAATATAATCGTGCCTCTCGGGGGATGTTGTTGTGACCCTCCTGTCCTCGTGAGGAGGAAGAGCTGCTGGATTAAACAAAATGAAATATTTCACAAATCTAGTTCTGCTCAGCTCCAGCTCTCTGATCCAGGTCTTTTTTCCTGGAGTATTTGGAATTTCTCCTCGAGCCCAGGAGCTTTCCAGAACCCAAAGGGCTCTGAGAGAGCTGGAGAGGGACTTGGACAAGGGCATGGAATGACAGGATGAGGGAAGATGGGTTTCAGCTGAAAGAATGCAGGGATGGGTGGGATATTGGGAAGAAATTCCTCCCTGGGAGGGTGGGGAGAGGTTGGGATGGAATTCCCAGAGTACCTCTGGCTGCTCCTGGATCCCTGGCAGTGAATTTTATAATCTTCACTCTGTGTATTTTGCCCCAAAAATTCAGCTTTTAAAAGTGCTGTCCCCCAAATATTGCACCTTGCTGGCACAATGCAGATTTCTCCTGAAATAAAGATTTTGGAGCTCTCACGTTGCTCCCAAGTGCAGCTGTTGGGGGAGGATTGATTATAGAACACGACAGGGCTCATTGATGATGAAAAATCTGATCCTGATGAGGAAAATGACCTCAAATAATTCAGTGAGAACGCCACCAGCACGGGAATATCAAACCAGCACGTGGAAAATGAGAAGGAAAAATCCCAGTGGCATCCTGGTGTTCACTGATCTCTTCCCAACGTGGTGATTTTTCCATGAGGTCACCGTGTGAGATCTCATCTGTGCTGCTGTGCCAGAACCTTCCTGGGATAAAAGGTTATCCCTGGAATCACCACAGAGAGGAGCTGCCCAAATCCCTGAGAATTTACAAAAAACCTGGGAGGTCTTTGGAAGTTGTTCCCTAAAAGTGGCACGAGCAGATCCCAAACCCAGCATGGCCGGGAATTTGCAGCTGAAAGCAGCAGGAATTCCAAGAGGGATTCCAGGAGGGATTCCAGGAGGGATCCCAGGAGGGATCCCAGGAGAAATTCCAGGAGGGATTCCAGGAGGGATTCCAGGAGGGATTCCAGGAGGGATTCCAAGAGGGATCCCAGGAGAAATTCCAGCAGGGATTCCAGGAGGGATTCCAGGAGGGATTCCAGGAGGGATTCCAGGAGGAATTCCAGGAGGGATTCCAGGAGGAATTCCAGGAGGGATTTCAGGAGGAATTCCAGGAGGAATTCCAGGAGGGATTTCAGGAGAAATTCCAGGAGGAATTCCAGGAGGGATTTCAGGAGAAATTCCAGGAGGAATTCCAGGAGGGATTTCAGGAGAAATTCCAGGAGGAATTCCAGGAGGGATTTCAGGAGAAATTCCAGGAGGAATTCCAGGAGGGATTTCAGGAGAAATTCCAGGAGGGATTCCAGGAGGAATTCCAGGAGGGATTTCAGGAGGAAATCCAGGAGGGATTCCAGGAGGAATTCCAGGAGGATTCCAGCAGGAATTTCAGGAGGAATTCCAGGAGGAATTCCAGGATAAATTTCAGGAGGAATTCCAGGAGGAAATCCAGGAGGAATTCCAGGAGGATTCCAGGAGGGATTCCAGGAGGGATTCCAGCAGGAATTCCAGAAGGAAATCCAGGAGGGATTCCAGGAGGGATTCCAGGAGGGATTCCAGCAGGAATTCCAGGAGGGATTCCAGGAGGAAATCCAGGAGGGATTTCAGGAGGAATTCCAGGAGGGATTTCAGGAGGAATTCCAGGAGGGATTCCAGGAGGGATTCCAGGAGGAATTCCAGGAGGGATTTCAGGAGAAATTCCAGGAGGAATTCCAGGAGGGATTTCAGGAGAAATTCCAGGAGGGATTCCAGGACGGATTCCAGGAGGAATTCCAGGAGGGATTTCAGGAGGAAATCCAGGAGGGATTCCAGGAGGAATTCCAGGAGGATTCCAGCAGGAATTTCAGGAGGAATTCCAGGAGGAATTCCAGGATAAATTTCAGGAGGAATTCCAGGAGGAAATCCAGGAGGAATTCCAGGAGGATTCCAGGAGGGATTCCAGGAGGAATTCCAGGAGGGATTCCAGGAGGGATTCCAGGAGGGATTCCAGGAGGGATTCCAGGAGGGATTCCAGGAGGGATCCCAGAAGGAATTCCAGGAGGGATTTCAGGAGAAATTCCAGGAGGAATTCCAGGAGGAATTCCAGGAGAAATTCCAGGAGGGATTCCAGGAGAAATTCCAGGAGGAATTCCAGGAGAAATTCCAGGAGGAATTCCAGGAGGGATTCCAGGAGGGATTCCAGGAGGGATTCCAGCAGGAATTCCAGGAGGGATTCCAGCAGGAATTCCAGGAGAAATTCCAGGAGAAATTCCAGGAGAAATTTCAGGAGGGATTCCAGGAGGGATTCCAGGAGGAATTCCAGGAGGATTCCAGCAGGAATTCCAGGAGGAATTCCAGGAGGAATTCCAGGAGGAAATCCAGGAGGAATTCCAGGAGGGATTCCAGGAGGGAATTCCAGGAGGGAATTCCAGGAGGGATTCCAGGAGGGATTCCAGCAGGAATTCCAGAAGGAAATCCAGGAGGAATTTCAGGAGGAATTTCAGGAGAAATTTCAGGAGAAATTTCAGGAGAAATTCCAGGAGGGATTCCAGGAGGATTCCAGCAGGAATTCCAGGAGGGATTCCAGAAGGAAATCCAGGAGGATTCCAGCAGGAATTCCAGGGAGGCAGGAGCTGGGCAGCCCTGGATGGGTGAACAATGCACACCAGGGGAACCAAACCAACACAGGAAGATCCTTCAGGAGCCAAATCTTTCCTGGAGCAACTCAAGAAAAAAGATGCCAAAGACCCTCCTGAGGGAGAAACCCTGCCCTGATTAAACATATGGATGAATACTGTAAATAAAATGTAGGAGTGGAGAAAGTCTGAGCTTTGACCTGAAAAGAGCAGCTCAGACAGGTCAGAGAAGGGGATAAAAATGAAGGGTTTGTTAAAGGTCATTCTCAAGGCAGTTCTAGATAATCCTAACAGCAGAAAATCAATTTTTTACCTGGTTTTCCACTGGTAAAACAACTCCGGCATTGAAATAATTCTAAACCAACTTGAAAATTTGAATTAAGGACAAGATGCTCACACAGAATAAAATACTGGAGTCCCAAAAAATCTGACAAAACAAAAAAACTGACTTCTGCCAAACAAAAACTCTGTCAGCTCTCAAACCCAAAGGTTCCTGCTGCCTGTCAGCACTGAATCCAACCCCAAAAATAAACCCTGGCTTTTTCTTTGGAATTCACCCCCCAAATTCCCTTATATCCATAAATATCTGCTTAATTTTTACATATTTCCAGTATTTCCTAATGGAGGGAGCATCATGTTTATTGATGGGCTGAACTCTGCTATTGATGGTTTGAGTGCTCAGGAAATGTCGTTTGTATTCCCAAAGATCCCAGGCAGCATCACCTCCCCTGCTGAGGAATGGGAATTCCTTGGGATGCTCCACTCTGTGTCAACCTCCAGCTCGTTTCATTAATTGTAAAATTGTGCTCAGTGACACAAAATATTTCTGTTTAATTGGAGCAGCACCCACGGTCCTATTCCAGATATCCCCTCAAATTCTCCTTTTCATTCCATGCAGCAGAATTCTGTTTATTGGTGAGAAAAAAACCATGGGAATTGCTGCTCCCAATTTTTTCCTTTCCAAGGAGCAATTCTCCCAACAATTCTCCTCTTTGTTACACCCAGAGCTTTGCACTGCCCAGAAGTGCAGAAATGAGGGGAAAAGCTGAATTTTAAAGCAATTTTCCCTAGGAAGAGGTGACAAAATGCCACAAGTGCTGCTGCTTTCCCGGGATTTTCATTCCAGCTGAGCCCACCTGCATCCACCTCCTCAGAGGAAAATTGAACCCAGACTCCTGAACACGAGCCTGGAATTGCTGATTCCTGCCAGGACACTCTGATAATGTCAGATCAGCCATAAAATGTAATGGAGCATGGAGCCAAACACATCCACGTCCCAGCAGCTGCTCCCAAAGCTCCTTTTTTAGGATGATTCTGAAGCCAACTGGATTTTTAATTCTTTTTTAACACTGAAAATAAATTTCATTTTTCATTTTTCCCCTCGCAGAATACTGAATTCTGATCTCTTTGGGGTTGGATATTGAAAAATAAATGATTTTTGTGGTTTTGCTGCCATATTTTCTTATTTTTACTGCTCATGAGGAGTAAAATCCTTCCCTGAGAAGTTGTGGATGTCCCATCCTTGGAAGTACTGGGAAAATCTGGGATAATGGAAAGTGTCCCTGCCCATGGCATGGGTGGAATTTGAACTTTAAATCCCTTCATCCCAAACCATTCCATCATATTGCAATTTTTTCTCTCCCTGAAACAAATAACTTTCCAAATTAGGGAAAAAAAAAAGGAAGTCTGGGAATTTTTGTAGCTTTTGCTTTTTGCACTCTGCTGGATCAAAAAGAACCCAGTGATTTTTAGTTCATTCAAACATTTTGCACCAATTTCTGCTTTAATCGTAATTACAGGCAAAATGCAAACAGATGACAAATCCATTTATCATTTTAATAAAATGTTTGCCTTGACACAGAAAGCACAATCCCTCACCAAATCAACATTTGGAATTCATCTGGCATTTGAATGAATTCAGAAAAAATTCCCAAGGAATGGCATTTCTTGTACTGACATCAAGGTCTGGCTAACAAAGCCCGACCCAAGGGCTCAAGAATGTGACTTTTAAAATCCTTTTCTTCATCATCAATGCTTGGAAATGTTTGGATTAAGGGCTGATGGATGCCATGGATGCAGAATCATTGGGAAAATCAACTTCTGATTTGTGTGTTCCCATCTAAGCAAAACAGATTTAAAGAGATCTTATTCCTTTCCAGGGAATAATTTAAATATCTTCCATTTTCTTTATGAATTTACTTCCCTTTTTTACACTTATGCACAGGTGAAAGGATTTGAGTTTTTCACTATAGGAAGTTCTGAACAGATAAAACCACAGATTTCCCTGGAAATGTCAATAATTTAAGGAGTGAAAACGAGAAATGGCAAAATCTCAGTATTGACAAAGCCTCAGTACTGACAAATTACTGTTGTAATTTGATAATTTATCTGAGAGATGAGGCCGAAAGGAAAACCCTTCCTATTGGATTCTTCAGAAAACAACCTCACCATAAATACCAAACAATCTGGCTCAGCCTGATGAATGGGACAGGAAATCAGATTAAAACTGTTAAAAGCAGGGAATGTTCACTCTGGCTCTGGAGGGTGTCATTCCTTTTTCATTATCCAACTGTCATCAATGAGAACAAATCCTGCTCTTTTAAAGATCAGCCACAGTTTTGAAAGAAATCAACTTTGACAGCAGACTCCAAATGGATTCCACTGTCTTCCCATTAAAAATGAACAAGGAATTACTCAGCAGATGGAAAAATGAAAGGATTTGATTTATTCAATAAAATAACCCCACCAAGACTTCAAAGAAAAACCTCTAAATTAAATCTTCCCAATGGAGCATCTCTAATGAAGACTTTTATAACTGAAGTACCTCGAAAATGTTCTGTGTAATGAGATTTTCAAAAAGAACAGGAGGAAGGCACTCCTGGATGGTTTTATCTGCTCATTTTTAGGTCAGTCGTTCAGAATCCTGGATTTCCAGCATCCAGAATCCCAGATTTCCAGAATCCCAGATTTCCAAAATCCCAGATTTCCAGCATCCAGAATCCCAGATTTCCAGCATCCCAGATTTCCAACATTCAGAATCCCAGATTTCCAGCATCCAGAACCCCGGATTTCCAGCATCCAGAATCCCAGATTTCCAATATTCAGAATCCCAGATTTCCAACATCCAGAATCCCAGACTTCCAGATTTCCAGAATCCCAGATTTCCAGAACCCCAGATTTCCAGATTTCCAGCATCCAGAATCCCAGATTTCCAGCATCCCAGATTTCCAGCATCCCAGATTTCCAGATTTCCAGCATCCAGAATCTGGATTTCCAGCATTCAGAATCCCAGATTTCCAGAATCCCAAATTTCCTCCACTACTTTTTCTCTACTCCAAATTACGTACAAGGATGCAAATGAGGGGGTACCAAATGATGTGAATTTGGAAAATCTCCGTGGAAGGAGGAGAGGAGTTCCCTGAGGAACCTCAAAACGTTTTTGGGGCTTTTCTAAAGTGCCACAAATGGTGCTGTAGGTCCGTGGTGGAATTCAGGAGGGGTCTGGTGACACCCCCAGGCCAGGGGCAGGCACAGCCCGCGGGGTTTGGGGCGCCCACCCTGCCTTGGGATGGACCAGGAGCCTCAGGGGACACTCCCGGGGTGTCCCCAGGGGCACAGGGGAAAAGGGATCTCCTCTTTTCAAATTTCTCTCTCTTTACTCTGAGGCAACACCCAGACTGATCCTGTTCTCTCTGCTCTCATCCTGAGGTCTGACAACTGCTTTGTTGTGCATTGATCCATTAAAAATCAAATTTCCCTTGAAGGGCAACACAATCCCATCCAAGCTGACCCCAGAAGTCCCTGATTCCTTAAATTTTATCTTTCCTGTATTTCAGGCTCTGTGCTGCCCAGGGTGCAGCTCTGAGCTCACAGTCAGGGTCACTCAGCAGGGACACAAAACAAATCCTTCTCCTGCTGCACACCAAGGACAACTTTCAGCCCAAAAGCACAAACAAGGCTGGCTGGAGGGAGGAACAAGAAGGATGGGACCTCCCAGCCTGGAGCTGGAATTGGACAATTAAACCCCAAAGTGCAAATGGAGCAAATTTGGTCCCAACCCGCCTGGGTTGGGATTTGGGATTTGGGCAGAGACTCCCAAGCAGGGGATGCTCCAGACATCCCAAATATTCCCAATAAATGACCAAAATGGACCAAAATGGACCAAATTTGATCCATTTTTGATAATTGATGGAGGCAGCAGCCAATTAATCCCAGCAGACTGCAGGGATTCAAATCAAGCTCATCCCTGTGAATCCTCCCCAAAGAGGAATTCTGCTCACAGCACCACAGGAATGGCTCCAGAGGATCCTTTTCCAAGCAGACTTTCCAAATGTCCCTCCCTGAATAAAGGAAATATATCCCTGCTAATTAAAACAGCAGCTGAGAGCAGGAATTAAAACTGAGGGGGGTTTGAATGTCTAAATCAAGCAACAAAGTGCTCGTCTGGTAGGGTTTTATTTTAATGGATGTGCAAACTTAATCCCAAATTCAGGATCTTGGATCATCCTCCTTCAGTTTATCAGGATTCCGTAGATAAAATTTATTTATTGCTCAGCTAGCCTGAAATATTTGAAGGGTTCTGGAAAGTTGGCCTGGAAGTGGAGTTGAACTACGTGGAGGATTAAATCTAAGAACACAAACAAAAGTCAATCAACTGTCACATTTCACTGTATTTAACACTGCCCTGTTAAAAATCTCTGTAAATCACACAGGTCTGCTTTGAAACAGAGAAACTGATCCCTCAGCTGGGGTTTGATCTTTAAAAGGGATGGTTTGATGCTCAAAGCTGGCAAAAATCAACTGTTTGAACAGAGAGGAGATGAAAAAGAGGAGATATTTCCCATTTTTAGTCAGCACAGATTTCCAAAGTCCTCATGAACCACCCCAAAATCCCATTTAACAAAGCCTGGGAACAGCCTGGACATCTCCAGGTTCCCTCTGGTGCTTCCTAGGGTGGGAAGGGGTTAAAAATCCCCAAATCCTGCCTGGGCTGGGATTTGGGATTTGGGATTTGGGATTTGGGATGCAGGCAGAGACTCCCAAGCAGGGGATGCTCCAGACACCCCAAATATTCCCAGTAAATGAGAGTGGAGCCCAGGCAGAGGGACGGGATCAGGGAAACCTGGAGCATCACGTGATGAGAAAAATCATAAATGAAGGGCAGGGAAAAAAACCCAAACCCCAAAGCAAACAAAAAAGAAATGATTTCTGCAGATGAGCCCCGATAGCTTTGTGAGCAGAGATTTTTATTATCCACAGCTCTAATAAGAGGCAGCTTCGACCTCTGCCTCCTATCAAGGTGCAGAAAATGATTTCTCCTTATATTTCAAAGATTATCACTTCCTATCTCATCTCTTCTTATTAAGTTTACAGCAATATTAAAACAAGATTTGGGTGAATAAAGAACATAATATACTCCAAAATAGAGAATGTATTCTTTGGAGCATTATAAATGCTCCTGTCTGCTTGAATGGAATTTTAATGGAACGAACCCACCTCCTCCGAGGAGAAAAATCAAAAAACAGGCAGAAAATATTCTCCTTTTCCAAAGGCTTCATTAAAAAATCTTGTTTTACAAGCACAGATCAGTCTGAACCGAGGGACTATCAAAGAACTGCCTGTAACAGATTAACAAATCACCTCTGGTCATTCTTTCCAGCAGCCAGAACGTTTCACAACTGGAAAAAAGTCATTTAGGGGGATAAAATAAATTCCTGTTTGATAGCAAATGTGAGAGAAAAGCTGATTTTGCCTCCTCCCCGTGCATTTGGCTGCTTTTGATCAGAAAGGCAAAGAGAAAGGAGAGGTCTGGGAGGTGAGAAAAGGCTTCTGAAGAGGAATTCTGTCATTTACAATTTCATTATTAATAATGATTAAATAATAATAATTATTAATTACTAATTGATTTTTTAAATGAGCAAAATTTGTTTCAGGACTCTTCCAGCGCCTGGAGCTCCGTTTTTGTTCTCCTGGGCACTGTTTTATCCTGTTTTAAGTTTCTGAATTAAGTGAAAACTTTCTCCAAAGCCATCCTCAATTCTGCAGCAAAACTACAAATTAATCACACAGAAATCTGTGTAACATGCACACATATATTTATAAATATTTTACTACACTTCATTTTTAAGCCAGATTTAACACAAATATTCCTGTTTTCCTCACAACATTAATTCTCCTGGAGGTATTTTGGATGGTACCAATCACCAAGTCAGAGAATTTTCCCTCAAGCCTTTTTTAATCCTAATTTAATCCTAATTTAGAACTGATTTAAAAGAAAATTTCTCCATTTTCTGTTGTTAAAATACCACTTTGCCTAAAAATCAAAGTTTTCAGAACCAAATGGGGTGAGTTTTGTGTTTTGGATAAATTACTCTGAGGGACAAAGTGGGACCAGCTCTATCAACACCAAATTAAAAAGTTTGTGCACAAAAATCCTCAAGCAAACCCAAGAAATGTTGCCCATAAAATGCTTCTATTTAAGTATAATTTAGTATTTTAACACTTTTATTTTAGCCATAAATAGAGTTTCCATAAATACTCTGGGATTTCACTGGGAGTTAGCACAAAGCACAATTGCTTCCAAACCATTCTTTTCCTTTTTGCTCCAAAACCCAGGCGCAAATTTAGGAAAATTTCCTACAATTCCTGAAGAAATATCAGTTAAAAATACTAATTATTTTTTTTCCAATCCAATCAAGGAGTTTTTAAGCTCCAGCTGAGCTGCACTGAGTTTTTAGTTGATTTTTTTTTCCCATTTCTCCGTGTGTGTTATCCCAGGAGATGTGCAGGAACTCCAGGAATTTGGAATTCCAGGAGCACAGAAATTCCACTCGATATCAATAATTTGATAAATAAAAATTGATGAATAAATCAAAATAAATTTGATCAGGAGCTTCCCTGTCCAAGAGGATCCTTGGGAGCTCCTTTCTCCCACTCCGAATTCCGTCCTCAGAATTCCTTCAGAGAACATCGAGATAATCTAAATTCTACTGCCCTCTGCTGCTCCTGGGACAGGAAAAAATTCCCTCCTCGCCTTCATTTGTGACTGAGCAACTCAAATAAAGAACTGCAGCGGGTTTAAAGCTAAAATACTCCAGTGAAGTGCATGACAAACAAATTAAAAATTGCATTAGATGGTTCTTGTCTTATTTTGGATGATTTAAATATCCAGATTTTAATGACAATTTAATATCTGGAGAAGAAGTCCCTGCTAAGCACTCTGAGAATATTTCTCCATCCTGGTAAATGAAATAAAGCTCAATTTTGAGAGGTTTAAATTACCTCAAGGGAGTGCCAATGGAAGAAAAACATGGGAATAAACAGGTCTGGGAGTGGAAAACTTTGAATTAAAGATGTTGATAATGTTGATTTTTGGGCTAATAGATTCAGTTTGGGGTTATATGTTGAGTTTTAGGATAATATTTAGGATAATATTTTTGAGGTTTGGGTAATATTGTATTATTTCAGAATAGAAAATGCAATTCAGGATAGCAAATGCAGTTCAGGAAAAGAAAATGCAATTCCTGCTCCATGCAAGCCCCTCCTCAAACAGCAGAAATGTGGGAATGGGATCCCTTTCCTCTCTCCAGAGGGCTCTCAGAGCATCCCTTGGATTCCAGACTCACCTGTGTCCACAATGACAAAAATTCCCATTTTTTTTTGGCTCTTTGCTGCTGCCTTTTCCCTGCCAAGCCCAGCCTGGCTTTTCCTGCTTTTCCCACTCCCCCACAGTGAATTAAAGGGAATTGTTCCCAGTTTTTCATTCCTGCAGCAGAACAAATGGCTGGCTCTCCTTGAGCACACACAATGCTATTTTCAATTTTAGGGGACATCAACTTTTCCGTTTAAGAATCAGGCAATAATTAAAGATCGTTTCCCTGGTGCCATTTAATTAATCCCTAAATTGGAGAAACACTGGCTGTGAGGTTTATAACATGGAGTGGCTAAAAAACAGAATTAAGGAATGGGAAACTCCTGGAATTGTCCTGGTTTTTATATCTCAGGTGTATTCCTGAGGCACAGGACAACTGAGCATTTCCTGGGATGATCAAAACTCCAAGGAAAAAAAGGATGGAGGTGGAGAAGAAGCAGGGCAGGTAACCAGAGGAGACAAATGTGAAATTTTCTGGTAATTCCTAAGGATAAAATGCAAAGAGGGAAAAAAAAAAAATCCCACTTTTTTGAGGTTTCAAGGCTCAGCTAATGCGAAGCTTTAATTATTTTTGCAGTTTGGGGTTTTCATTAAACGTGCACTGAAATCCGAAACTTGCAGCTAATAGAACCCCTGTGGAGGTAGCCAGAGCTCCTCTGGAATGATTTCATTCATTCCACGGACAGGGATGCCAGAAAAACAAAATCTGAGCTCAGAGCAGGACAGGGAAGGCAGGAGGGGGGAAAAGTTACAATCAGCAAGTGGCAAAATCCTGCAGAAAATCAAAGTTTGGTACCTGAACCCCTCTGGCTCCTCGGGGATTTCCCTGCTGAGCTCTCCTGGGAGGTTGGGGATGTTTCCTGGGGATGTTCCCAGGAACTCCCCAGGTTTCCCAACTTTCACGTGGAACTGGGAAAGCTGCACAGGGAACCCCCTGCACCTGCTCCGAGCACACAAACCACGGAAAAAAGGGAATTTCCCTGGGAAACAGCCACAGGAATATCCAGCAGCCAGGCTCAGCTTTCAGTGAGGATGGATTTATTATCCAGCTGAAAACACTCAGGCACAGAATCCCCACGTTATTCCTGATTATCCACACTCCCTGTCCCTGGCAGGGGGAAGGAGGCGTCAAAACATCCAGGAAAAAGCCTGGAAAATAATGGACAGGTGGGAAAACTGCAGGAGCTCCTTGGAGCAGCTGCTGGGAGCTTGCTCTGGGTTCCCTGCTCCCATCCTGGTGCCAAGGAGAAGGCTCAGCCCCAGCTCCCAGCCTTAAACCACGAGCAGGGTTTAGCTAAGCTGGGTTTAACTCCTGCCCCTGGGCAGCTCTGGGGGCTCAGAGCTCCCACCCTGCAGCCCCAGAGCTCCCCCCACTCCGGGAGTGCTCCTCACCCCCAGCTGCTGCTGAAGATTTCAGTATTTAATGCTAAAAATCCCCCGAATAGCTGCTTGTTCTTGGTTTTAAATCCACTAAAAAATGCCCATTTCCCAGCAAAAGCCTCAGGAGGGGCTGGGAATGCTCCTGGCAGCTCCTGGCTGGTGATGCTCGGGGCACTGAGGTTCTTTCACACCAAAATGCAGCTGAGTGAGTGAAGAAAAAGCAAAAACCCAGCACTTCACCCTTGGTTTGAACCAAAGGTTAAAAGCAGAGCTCAGAGCACAGTTAAAAATATTCCCTAAAAACTGAATATTAAACTGATTTCCCATCCCACAACAACCACTGAGGCAGGAGCAGGATTATCCCAAAGCTGCTGTGCTGAGTCATAGCACAGGTGGACAGATAACATGGTTTAAATGCCAAAAAAGCAAATTAATCATTTTTCTTCCCTAACTCACATCCATGACAAGGCATGCACAGACACACGGACACACAGGAACAGACAGTGCAAGGGGAAAATAATGCTGGGAGGTTTTAATTACAAATAAATTCAATTTAATCCACACTCAGAGAGATATAAACCTGTTAGTCCTGTCAGGAGGTGTAATCTGGACAGCAATATTTCACAGAGAAGGAAAAAATCCCAATAAATACCAAAACAACATTTCCACAACATCACCTTTCCAAGATTCACCTCTGCAAAAGCACCTCTGCTGCAGCCCTGAGCAAAGAACATTTCCAGGGGTTTATTTTCTTGTTTAAATCCAAATATTGCAAAGCTCAGGGTGCTGGGGGCTCCTCTGAGCCCCAAACCTGCTGCTGGCAGAGCTCCATCCCGGGAGGATCCCAGGTTATTCACACTCACCAGGAATCAAACAATTCCTCCCACTCTGATTCAGAAATTATTGCAGAACAGAGCTAAAATCCCTTCAATATTTGCTTGCTCCTGGTTTTTAATCCACTAAAAATCACCCATTTCCAGCAATGGGAACCCTGCTGGTGGCAGAGCCTCCATCCCAGGTGTGGTTCAGATTCACCAAGCAATTCCCCACACACTCTGATTCCTGTGGCAATTCCTGCAGGAATTTTGGGCTCTGTTTGAGCAGAACTCAACATTTCAAGGGTGTCTGAGATCAAATGTGAGCAGTTCTGCTGCCCCTGACCTGGGGATCCTGAGAATCCTGAGAATCCTGAGAATCCTGAGCTCAGCTCCAGCCTCAGGGACTCCCCATCCCAGGAGTTTTTGCTTTTCCTCCCCTCCTGTTTGCAGAAACACCTGATAAAACCTCCCCATCCACTTCTCCCAGGACAGCCATGCCATGAAAAGGATAAAAGGTGAAAAAAGAAGAGGAACTGCTTTAGAAATGTGGGGTTTGTGGGGACTGAGGCCACATCTGGTGACAGGAGAGGTGACAGGAACAGCCCCTGCGCTCCGTCCTCAATCCAGCGCCTCCTGGAGAGGGAAGAGGCCAAAGGAGGGAGAAAACAGAGGGAGAAAACAGAGGGAGAAAACTTCCTGCAGGAATGATGAACCAAGCTGGGCCAGATATGAGATATTTCAGCCACGTTTCATCCTTTTGTGAGTTATTTATTTCACCAGAGCAGGTTTGACTCTAAAACAGGCACTAAAAATGGGGATTTCTCCCAATGCTACACCAGAGACCAAGGAAAACTCAGCCCTGCTCCTACCTGCCCGTCCTGGCCCACGTGGACTTGGTGGATCTGCAGGTTCCCCTGGAAAAGGAGAGAAGGGACAATCAGCAAAAGTTTGGGAGTCAAAAGCTGCAAAAAAAAAATCTCTTTCAATAGGAAGGAAATGCAGGAATTTAGGAACTTCTGCTGAAGGTTTTTAGTCCAGCTCCAGTCAGCCTCAAAAGCAAGGAACTTTCACACCCAGCACATTTTGCTTTTGGAAGTTATTGGATAATCTGTTTTTATGCACAATTTTTCTGAGGTAAAACTTTTGGTTTTCCTTCTTTCTGTGAAGCTGCAAATTGAAATCCAACCCTTGCTAACCCAGAATTAGCAATGGAACACTTTTACAGGGTTGCAGAGCTATTTACTACTTTCTTTTTATTTTATCCTCGTTCCCTACTGAAAACCAACACAGTTCTATTGCAGGGATTACATCTAGAACAACAAAAAGAAAAACTCTCAATAAATCAAAGTATTTTAAGCTCCAAAGTCCAGCAAGGAAATCTTTACGACATGAAGTTTTTATTCACATGCTCACAGATGTCTTTCCAAAAGTACACTTGGATTAAGGAAAGGCAGCTTCCCAAAAGAGCCTTGCAGGGAAGCAGCACAATCTGGAGGACAAAAATCCCAATTTCTGTGCAGCTCCTCGTGCTGGCAGCTCCTCTCTCACTTTGTACATTGTCATCAATAGAAAACCAGATGTTCTCATCTGTCAGGGACAACTGCAGCCTTTGGAAGTGCCACGGACGAGAAGAGCCAAAGGATGCAGGGAGTGCTGGAACCTCGGGATGCATTCCAGCAATCTCTGCTGAATCATCAGGTTTTTAGTGGTTTTTTTACCCAAAAACTCCTTCAGTTTTATGGCAGCACCACACACGAGAGCCAGGATATTTTAATCCTTTCTTCCCTCTCTCAAGGCCTGACAGGCCCTTCAAAGGACAAGCCTTTAACTCTAATATTTATAGAATTTTTATGATAATATTTATCCTCCAGTAGCTGCCTGTGTTAACAATATTCCTTCACAAAGTGGTTTTATGAGCTGTGATTTGGGTTCTTTGGACAGGGATGAAACCAACCCAGGCAGATCCACTTCCCAGCGAGGGAAAAACCCTGACAGGGACATGGGACAGGTTCAAATTGTTCATGTTGAACCTGATTTTTCTATTTCTTCTTCATCTAAACAAAGTGCACAAGAAATCCAAGAGCAGTTTTAGCAGTCAGATTTTAAAATAACCAATAACTGCAGCAAATACACAGGGAAATCCACCTGGATTTGGGAGCTGAGCCAAAATTGGAGGGTTTAGGATTGAATTTATCCATTTCCAGTTATCCACTTATCCATCCAATTCTACTGAACTACTTTTCTGGAAAAAGATTAAGAAGTGCAAATACTGCAGTGCCAGATGAGCTGCTCAGGAATGAAGGGTGAATTCATTCTGGAATATTTCTTTATTAGATGGTGGCTGAAGGTTTCTCCAGCTGCTGTTCAACCATTAAAGCCCCTGAGTGTTCTCATCACGTTTAGTTCCTCAGCCTAAACAGAATAATTTCATTTTTAAGCAGTGCAAGCACCTGAACTGGTTTCCTATTGAATTCTGGCACTAAATTTCCAAACATCATCAGACTTATGCAGCAATTAACCCACACTGAGCTGTTCAGGCTGGTGAGGGAGGTAAAAAAGAAATTAAAACAATAAAAATAAAAGGAATATAAATAATAATAATGAATAAAAAAGAGAAACCCCCCAGAGACAGAAAGCAGCAGGTCCTAAAGCACATTTTCTCCTTCTCACCTCGCTGTCCTGCGTGATCTGGACCTGCTCCCCCTGGGGCACCTGGGCGATGTGGAGATGGCCCTGTGGGATCCACAACAAAAGAAAACACAAAAAAGGAGCATCAGAGGAGACTCAGGAAGCAGCTCCTGCCCTGGAGGCAGCAGAGCTCCATGGAGAGCAGCAAAAGAGCCCCTGCACTGCCCCAGCTCGAATGGAGAGGAAAGCAGAGGGACCTGGACAAAGACTGGCTCATTTCCACTTCAGGGGAAGGAAAAGAGGAATCACCATCATCATCATCATCATCATCATCATCATCATCATCATCATCATCATCATCATCATCATCATAACCACAAAAATAATTATAAATATCTAAGAAGGATGTTTTCCTATTGCCGTTTTGGTTGGTACACAAAGCCTGGGGCTGACTCGCTTTGTGCACTGAAACTTTAATTCAGTTTAAATATCTGGAAAGTTCAGTTTGGAGACACATAGAGGAACACTGAATATCTCCAGGAGTTTTCCAGGAGGTTTCCAGGAGGTTTCCAGGAATTTTCCAGGAGGTTTCCAAAGGTATCTCATTATCCACCTATTTTTGCTCATTCACTGGAGCACAGACCAAGCTCAGGACTCTGGGGTTTGGCAGGAAATCATTCATTTGAACAATTCCCCTGATTTCTGTGGGGGAGAATCTGCTCTGGTGCTTTTAATCCTGTAATCTTTGGTATTATATTATGGTATTATAATATTTGTTATATTATAATATGTAGTATGTAATGTGTCATATGTGATATGTAATATGTAACATATACTATATGCTATATACTATATCAGATGTGAATGTGATTGATATGATTCTATAAAATATAATATTTTCTGCCCATTCTCACCACTCTCCTGGTGCCATTTGAAGGAAAGAGTGGCTGGAATTCCTTGCCCAGCCCAGGCTCTGTGATTTACCTGGGGGGAGATTGGATTCTGAATAACCTCCCGGAGCTTTTCTAAAGCTTTGTGTTCATTTTAATATGCCTGCATGAGATTAAAGATAATCATTTGGAATTCTGTCAAAGGCCCCTCTGATTTTATAACACAAGAACAATTGCCTGTGATTTTCAAAGACACACAGATCCCTCTATTTCCAACAGTTTCATTTCCTTTGGAAGGAAACTGCCTATTTATAGGGACAAAACCCACGCTGAGAGTGGCCTCTGACAATAGGGGCTGCAGAGAAAATTAGAAAAATCTCCCCTGCCCAGCCCAGGGGGAGATTAAAATCACTTTTCCTCCTTCACATCAAACTCTCCGTGCTCCCAGGAAAAGAGGGAATGTTTGGAAGATCTGTTTAGAGCGGGTTTTATCCTGGATTCCACGATTTGAGGGATAATTAGGATGGCCAGGTCTTTTAATTAGGCGAATTTGTATCACTTGCATCCATAAATAAACCATCTGTTCTATTAAAGTCATTTATTTCCTATCATTTTCCTTTCTATCCTGTCTTTCAAGATTCAAAAAGTGTTTTTCAGGCATCAGGTGAATCTCACCCACAGATCCATAAAAAAATCCACTTTTAAATCTGCATGGAATCCAAAAGACAAAGAAATTCCGGGATAATATTGAAAAGTTGTGGCAAAAGTGAAGTGGGAAAGGAGAATTTCCACCCAGCTCCTGCACAAAGAGAATCATTTCACTGAGGACACTTATTTAAAATAATTTGCATTTCAAACAATCCTTGTGGTGCCCTGTGGGACACAAGAATTAAAGTGAGGGTGGTTTTTTTTCAGAGTACACTAAAAGCACAGATAAAAACCATCAGGCCTGAGTGGTGGTGGGAGTGTCAGCCTTAAAAAACGTCAATATTTACAACTTTCACTGATAGACACAGAGCTAAACAAACACACATGGGAAGGACTCAGCTCCCAGATGTTCCACAGTGCCTGAGAGTGCAGTTTCACAGAGAAACAAATAAATAAATGTGATTTTTGTTGTGGAAGCCACACCAGAACTACCTCTGAAGTGGAAATCACTAAGGAAACACAGCCAGGAAAAAGCTGATAATTCTCTCTATATAATACAATATCTAATAAATATACATTATATACTGTACATATATCATGTATAATTTATAATTCATGTTTTATAATTTATAATTCATATTTTATAATTTATAATTCATAAGATAAAATATATAATGCATAATAATATACGATATGTAATATGCAATACCTAATATCTAATACCTAATGTAGTATTTAGTATATAGTATATATTATATACTATATCTAAAACGTAATGTATTATATATTATAATATGCAATATATACTATATCCTATATACTATATAATACGTACTATAACTTACAATATAGTATACAGTATATTAGATATAGATATATAATATATATAAATATAATAACCAAAGTGCATTAATTTGCACTGATTGTGTGAGGAGCTCCTGCATGGAATTTTTTTTGTCCAATAACTCTAATTTCTTTTTTTTTTCCATCCACCTGCAGTGTTTATTTTCTGGAAACACAAAAATTTGGGGGGTTACGATGGCAGAGCCCAGCACTGCCTGCAGCTGCAGCAGAGCTCTGGGGTGGGGATTGGGGATTTTGGGAACTGGAGAATTGGGGAATTTGGGATTTAGGGAATTGGGGATTTTGGGAATTGGGGATTTGGGGAATTGGGGATTTGGGGAATTGGGGATTCAGGGAATTGGGGATTTAGGGAATTGGGGATTCAGGGAATTGGGGGTTTAGGGAATTGGGGATTTAGGGAATTGGTGATTTAGGGAATTGGGGATTTAGGGAAGGTGAGGATTTAGGGAATTGGGGATTTAGGGAATTGGGGATTTAGGGAATTGGGGATTTAGGGAAGGTGAGGATTTAGGGAATTGGGGGTTTAGGGAATTGGGGATTCGGGGAATTGGGGATTCAGGGAATTGAGGATTTAGGGAATTGGGGATTTAGGGAATTGGGGATTTAGGGAATTGAGGATTCAGGGAATTGGGGATTCAGGGAATTGGGGATTTAGGGAATTGGGGATTTAGGGAATTGGGGATTTGGGGAATTGGGGGTTTAGGGAATTGGGGATTTAGGGAATTGGGGGTTTAGGGAATTGAGAATTTAGGGAATTGGGGGTTTAGGGAATTGGGGATTTAGGGAATTGGGGGTTTAGGGAATTGGGGATTTAGGGAATTGGGGGTTTAGGGAATTGGTGATTTAGGGAATTGGGGATTTAGGGAATTGCGGATTTAGGGAATTGGGGAATTGGGGGTTTAGGGAATTGGGGATTCAGGGAATTGGGGGTTTAGGGAATTGGGGATTCAGGGAATTGGGGATTTGGGGATTTGGGGAATTGGGGATTTAAGGAATTCTGGATTCAGGGAATTGGGGATTTAGGGAATTGGGGATTTGGGGAATTGGGGATTTAGGGAATTGGGGATTTGGGGAATTGGGGATTTGGGGAATTGGGGATTTGGGGATTTAGGGAATTGGGGGTTTAGGGAATTGGGGATTTAGGGAATTGCGGATTTAGGGAATTGCGGATTTAGGGAATTGGGGATTTGGGGAATTGGGGATTTGGGGAATTGGGGATTTAGGGAAGGTGAGCACATACTACTTGCACTTGTCCATCCTCCCCGATCTGGTGGATCTGGACCTGCTGGGCGTTGGCCAGGGCGTAGTGCAGGGCCTGGGGCTGGCTCTGCTGCATCTCACTGGAGGCTGACACCGAGCTCTGGGAGCCCTCTGCAAAAAGAGACCAAACCCCAGCTTTATTTCATGTTTTCTTTGTTTGATGTGCATCCCCCAACCATCCCCAAATCCAGGCAGTGATTGATATTCCATCGATATTCCTGTGCATGGCAGGCATTTGCTACAAACCCCACGGAATTCCAGAGGCTGGGAGAGCTCCTGCCTAAAAAAAGCACCTTTGGGATTCCAAAAGCACCTTTGGGATTCATAAAACACCTTTTGGAATGTAAATCCCAGGTTCTGCAGCTCTAAAAGTCCCATCAGAACAAACCCACACAGGTTTCCTGAGGGATTCAATGGGTTTTGTTCCCCTGAGAAATTAATTGCATTGAATATTAGGAATAAATTCATGGAGATGGGAGAAAAAGTGAAAGTCAGAGGCTCAGGTGAGGATTTTTCCAGGATATCCATTCCTCCCAGTGACCATGACAAAGCCACTGGGATCCCAGTTGGAAAAAATCCCATTTTTATTTGGTTTTTGGGGCAGTTTCTCTACAATGTTCAGCCCTTTTCAGCCAGTTGGGATTCCTCAATCCCACCAGGAATTCTGTGCAGCAAATTCCAGAAAAGCTGGGATTGCCCTGAGAGGCTGAGAACAATTTCTGCCACCACCACCCCAAGGACACCTTTAAACCCCCACCCTGCCTCTGGTGAGAAATTAAATTATCACATAAATCAAAATAATATCCCAACTGCTTTCCAAGATCCTACAACTCATATTGACACACACGAGGTGTGGAATTGTAGCTTTGAACCTCAAAATGCCAGGGGGATTTCTTGATTTATTAAATCCAAACACACCCAACACTGCAGAGTGGAAATACCCCTGAATTGGAATGTTAAACATAAAAAATGGGAGTTATCTTCATGTAGCAGGGACAAAAACCACCAGGAAAACCTCAGTGGGATTTCCAGAGGGTAAAAACTCGCATTGGACACATCATAGATCCATTTTGAGGTTTTCCAGCTGCAGGGAAAGGATTCTTGCAAACAGTCAAGGCAAAAGGCAAGTAAAAAAGGACAGAAACCATTAATTTTTAATATCTCTACTAAATACTCCAAGATTTATTCTGCAAACACACTGTTAGTTCTGCAGGAACGAGCTTTATCCACTCAAATATTTTAATGGCAATGTTCTTTAATAAAATCAGCCATTTAAGGGGTTTTTTTTTCCCTCCTGTCTGCAAATGTTTGGGCAAGGAGATAATTTTGAGGTTTATGTCTGAGCATGGGAAGTGGGAGCTCCAAACCACCAAGTTAATATTTATTTATTTGTTGAAAAGTTGGGTTGTTTGAGGATTCAGGCAGCTCTGGCTCTGTTAAGGAGCTGCAACATGAGATTCCAGCCATGGATTTCCACAGGAACCAAAGGAAACACAACAAATCCACATTTTTCTGCTTCCTGGACACACCTTAGTCCCTCCCATTCCAGCAGGTAACTTAAAGCTGAGCTTTTCTAATTCCTAAAATGCGGCCTCGGTGCTCCCTGGGCAATCCCAGCTTTTCTGGAATTTGCTGCACAGAATTCCAGGTGGGATTGAGGAATCCCAATTGGCTAAAAAGGGCTGAACATTGTAGAGAAACTGCCCCAAAAACCAAATAAAAATGGGATTTTTTCCAACTGGGATCCCAGTGGCTTTGTCATGGCCACTGGGAGGAATGGATATCCTGGAAAAATCCTCACCTGAGCCTCTGACTTTCACTTTTTCTCCCATTTCCATGAATTTATTCCTAATATTCGATGCAATTAATTTCTATATTTTTTAAATTTAAAAATAGCATTTTGTTGGGATGACTGAGAAAATCCTGCTCTCCTCTGCTCCTTCAGGGCTCCCAGCTGGATTCCCTCAGGATTCTGAGGGAGAATTTCCCTCAGGATTTGTTCTTTTCTTTGTGTTTCCCAGTCTTTCCCTATGGAATTCAACTGAGCTAAGTTACAACTCAGTCAAACCACAGTGTGCAAACACAGAATCCCTCATTTATAATATTTATTTTCTGACTAAGTTCTGCAATAAAAGATTATCAAAGAAATAAAACCTGTAGCAGATATATATTTATATTTATTTATAATATTCACATATTGACATACATTTTTAACTGCAAGGCCCCAAAGTCTTGATTTTTGAGTCATTTTTGGCTTCAGAGGACAGAAATTTTTGTGCTTTTTGGAGGTGCCAGAGGAGCCACAGCCTGGATGGGATCACCCTGGACCTCTAAATAGATTTATGTGCATCCAAAATTGAAATTTGCCTTCACTGCAACAACCAAAATTGGGGCTTTTTTCCTCTGTTTTGATTGATTTTTTGATGTTTTTCTCTCTTAGGAAGAAAGAAGAGAGAGGATTCAGCCACTTCTAAAAACAAAACATCTTTTATGAGTCCTGCTCTTCCCCTCTTCATCCCGGAGCAGACAAAGGGAATATTTATCCATTTTATAAACATTCCCCACTACAAACAAACACAACCACGAGGAGCACGCCCAGCCTGGGGAGAGGAGCTGTCAGCAGGGAGAAATCCCTGGAAACCATCGAGCCTCCCATTTCCAATCTGGATTCCTGGAGAATCCCTGGCAGGAGGAGCCACAGCTGATATCCAGAATTTTCCATGATTTCCCAAGGGCCGTGATCCCTGCAGTGCCACGTTGGCCATGGAATTCCCAAAGATCCTTCAGGGACATGTGGGCTTCACTCTCAGCTAAAAATCACTTTTTTCTCAGCTAAAAATCACTTTTTAAGGCAAAATCTTTGGTGTTCCCTAATCCGTTCCTATTCCACTTCCTATTTCTCTGTTGGGGATTTTCAATTTCATGGAATCATGGAATTGTTAAAGGTGGAGAAGAACTTTAGGATCACGAGGACCAACACCACCACCACGGTCACCATGACCACATCCATGGGCTGCACTCATTACAAACCCCACGGAATTCCAGAGGCTTGGAGAGCTCCTGCCTACAAAAAGCACCTTTGGGATTCCAAAAGCACCTTTGGGATTCCAAAAGCACCTTTGGGATTCCAAAAGCACCTTTGGGATTCCAAAAGCACCTTTGGGATTCCAAAAGCACCTTTGGGATTCATAAAACACTTTCTGGAATGTAAATCCCAGGTTCTGCAGCTCTAAAAGTCCCATCAGAACAAACCCACACAGGTTTCCTGAGGGATTCAATGGGTTTTGTTCCCCTGAGAAATTAATTGCATTGAATATTAGGAATAAATTCATGGAGATGGGAGAAAAAGTGAAAGTCAGAGGCTCAGGTGAGGATTTTTCCAGGATATCCATTCCTCCCAGTGGCCATGACAAAGCCACTGGGATCCCAGTTGGAAAAAATCCCATTTTTATTTGGTTTTTGGGGCAGTTTCTCTACAATGTTCAGCCCTTTTCAGCCGGTTGGGATTCCTCAATCCCACCTGGAATTCTGTGCAGCAAATTCCAGAAAAGCTGGGATTGCCCTGAGAGGCTGAGAACAATTTCTGCCACCACCACCCCAAGGACACCTTTAAACCCCCACCCTGCCTCTGGTGAGAAATGAAATTATCACATAAATCAAAATAATATCCCAACTGCTTTCCAAGATCCTACAACTCATATTGACACACATGAGGTGTGGAATTGTAGCTTTGAACCTCAAAATGCCAGGGGGATTTCTTGATTTATTAAATCCAAACACACCCAACACTGCAGAGTGGAAATGCCCCTGAAAAGGGATTTTTGGACACTTCCAGGGATGGAGATTCCACCACTGCCCTGAATAAACTATTCCAATGTTGGGCAACCCTTTCCATGAAGGAATTTTTCCTGATTCCAACCTAAACTTCCCCTGGTGCAACTCTGAGGACATTTCCTCTCCTCCTGTCCCTTGTTCCCTGGGAGCAGGGACAGATTCCACAGCAGCAGGGATCCACAACTGGGAATTCTGGAATTACAAATTGTTTTCCTGGTTCCCAGAGCCCCACCCTCACACCTCTCCTCACAGACAGGGATGCATCTCCTCATTGTAGTCCCAGCAAGGGAAGGGTGATGGATGGATTAACCATCCCCAAACCCCCCAAAAAGCAGGAAAAACCATTCCAGAACAATGGGAATAAACCTGTGAACCATCACCTCCCCTGCCTCAGCCCCCAGTTGTGTGGAACAGCTTTGAGGATTTGGCTGCACATCCAGTTTTTAATGTGACACCTCAGCACAGGCCTAAATCTACACAGAAATCCCAAAGTCAGGGAACTAATTAAAAATTCCAGCGTGGAAAACTGTGATAACAGCTTGAACAATTTGTAAAGAAATGAACAGAAAGGAAGAAGGCACTTTTCAATTAATCCTCCTCCCAAAGCCCTCATTTCCTACAGCATTCCCTGCACAGACTCCAGCCCTTTCCAGAGGAATATCCAGTGAAATGATCATGGCAGCCACGTGGATCTCTCTGGTTGGGAAAAAAAGTGGGGAAAACAAACCTTAGGTATTGAAATGTTGGCTCCAAGAGCAGAGCAAACCACGGCAATCAACACCTCCTTTCCAAAAAAAGGCAGTGAATTCAACCAAAGAGGAAGGGGAAATCAGGAAAAGCAACTTCTGCCTGAATTTACCACTCAATTAGTGGAGAAAAACCTTAATTAACATCTCTGGGGGTGAAGAACAAAGAAAATCCTTTTGTGTTTTCCCAGCAGGCTGATCCCCCCTGAACACCAAATTCCAAGCCCAAAGCCTTGGAGGCTCTGTGGACTCTGCTGTCGTTTCCAGAGTGAATTTTTCCATGTGAGGAGCAGAGCAGAGAGGAAATGTGTTGTCACTTTTCACCGTGCTCCAATCAAAGCCACGTGCTCCAGGAACTGCTAATCCCAAAATTCGGGAAAAGCCTCAAAGCTTTGGCACTTCCAACAAGTGCAAGAGGGGTGAATTTGAACCACAATTCAAATCATGCAGAATTGTTCATTGTGTGTGTAATCATTCATTAAAAAAATTAAAAATCCCAAATAAATGAGGTTGGAAGTGGCCTCTGGAGATAAATAATAAAATGTCCTTCCTCAAACCATGGGCAGCCAGAACTGGTGGCTTTGGGCTGCACCCAGGTGGGTTTTGATCCTCCTTTTATTGTGCTCAGTCATCCTCAGAATTCCTCAGAGCCAGGGAAACCAAAGTCAGGGCACAGCTGAGTGAGTTTCACTCAGTGAAAATGAATTTTTAATCCACATTTCCCTTCTCTTTCTTCTCCCTGTGTACTGATGGAGCCTCCCAACCCGCTCTCCATTTCTCCCCATCCAGGTGAAATCTCACTCCTGGGGGCTTTGGGGATGAAAATGAACTTCCCAAAGCACCCCTGACTCTGCAGAGTGCTCACATTTTATAAAGGAGCTCCTGTGTTTTTCACAGCAGTGAATTCCTCCTTACACCCCTCCAGCCTCCCAAAAAACGGTGCCAAAGCCATTTTAAGTAGGAGCAATATTTTACAGAGAATTTACAGAGAATTAACCAAGGCCTCTGGACCCATGGGAGCATTTCCCAGGACATTACCAAAGGCAGTTTTCCGTATTCCTGCCTGGATCTGCTCCTCCAGGGACAGCCCAAGGTGCCTGGGCTGAGCAGGGACAGCAGCAGGGACAAAGCCACCTCTCAGCTACCCTGGGATGCCACCAAAACTCCTGGGAAGCCCTGGGGCTGGAGGGAGCAGGGACAGCCAGGTCCCCCCTGCTTGAACCAGGCAGCCTGGACACCCCAAAAGGCCACGGAGGCTCCAGCAGGGTCCCCCGAGGGTTTGTCTGAGCTGAAATCCCAAAGTTTTGGGGATGGTTTGGGTTGGGAGGGAGTCCCTGCACAGCCCAGGAGTGAATTCAGGTGGGTTTGTACCCAGGGAACATTTCCCTCACAAATCAACCCCGTGGAACTGAGAGGGAAGAAATGGATTAATTAACCATTTCCAATTAAACACAGGAGGAAACCCACCCAAATCCTGATCCTATAGCCCTGAGGAGACAGGAATGCACTGAGTCAGGGTTTTACAGCTCTACAGGTGTCTCCAAACCTCCAAACAGGTTAAAGATGAATAATTTGGATAGTAAACCTCAACACCACTCAAGGAGTACAGGCTAATGAGCACAGGCTGGAACATCCACCTACTGCTGCCTTTTAGTCCTGAAATGCTGATTGCTGAAAGACTGAAAGTAAAAATCCCATCAACAGAGAGGGCTTATGGTTATCATTACATTGATTAGTTGTTTTAATTTGAGGATTTTGGATGTGATTCCCTGTTCCAGCACATAAAATTTTCCATTGAAAGCAGATTTTGTCATTCTTTGCATGAGATACAGTGGTTAGTGTTAACATGCAACCAAAACTTTTTATGCAGGCAAATAAACTGACTTCCTTTTCTTTGGGCTGCCTTCCAAAGCCCTGTTTTTAATATCTAATGTACAAACGTCCCAGAACACTGCTTTATATTAAAAGCATGAGCCAGAAATGTCCTCAGAGAACACTCCCGAGGTCAGGATTTTTCATTTGTTATTACCATGCAGGCCTCCATACCTAGATGGAAATACAGAATCACCTACAGCACATCTCATGTCTGCAGAGGAAAACACTTCAGGAACAGCATTTAGCACGTCCCCTGAATGGTGTGAACACACTGGGAAGGATTTAGTCACTTGATTCCTCTCAGAAAAAACTGCAGGGAGATTTGGACTCTCTGCTCAAAGAACTGAGCGTGGTAAAAATCCCAAACCACAGCACAAGGCTGCAGGAGCTGAATCCAGGGTTAGGTGGGATATTGGGGAGGAATTCTTGGCTGTGAGAGTGCTGAGAGCCTGGCACAGGATTCCAGAGAAGCTGTGGCTGCCCTGAGAACCGGCTTTAAATCTGGGAATTTGACTGGGAATGTTGTGCACTGTCAGCTTCAATTATTCCCCACTTTCACCATTTCACTGGCAGCTTCTGAGGGGTTTGGGTTTTCCTAAAGCACCAACACTTGAGAGAAAAAAATCCCAACCCCACAGCTGCAGGATTAAAAAACCACCTGAATCCATTGTTTGCCCATCTAAAAAAGAGGGAAATGGATTTTTATATGGACAGGACAAGGGGAGTGGCTTTAAATTGAGAAAGGAAAGGGTGAGGTGGGATATGGGAAGGGATTCTGTGAGGTGGGGAGGGGCTGGGATGGAATTCCCAGAGGCTGCCCCTGGATCCCTGCAGTGTCCAAGGCCAGGCTGGAATAACCTGGGACAGTGGAAGAACAACCAGGGGTGGAATGAGAGGAACTTTAAGGTCCCTTCCACCCAAACCACTCCAGGCTTCCACATTCTCAGCCCCTCAGCAAAGCCACGCAGCCAAATTCAAATCCACCTTGGAAACCAAGAGGGAATTATTGTTTGGGAGGGGGGGAAGGTTTGGTTTTCACCTGAGCCGCTGTAGGAGGAGGAGGAGGGAGTTCTCCTGGAGAAGCTCTTCACAGCCAGGCTCTGCCCTCGCTGCTTCCTCCTCCAGGCTGTCCTGCACTTGGAGTCGATGCTCTGCTTGATGCGGTACCAGTCCGACTCCGTGATGCCAAATTTGTAAAACAGGTGGCCTGGAATGATGGGGAAAACAGATAAAGATCAAAACAAAGCTGTATTTTGCAGTAAACACAGAGAAGAAGACACACCCAGTCCCACATAGCAGCTCTGTACCTGTGCAAAGGACCCCAAAACTGAGCAGTGACAGAACCTCAACAAAACCCCAAAACTCAGAAATTGTTCATCTGCACAGCTCTGGTGTAAAATTCTGTGATTATTAAAATTCTGTTAAAAAGTCTGTATTAAAATTAAAATTCTGTAAAAAGTGCCAGCAGTCCATAGAATTGGACCAGCTGCCCTCAGATCCATGGAGGCTGCACTGCTCCATCCAAGCTGAGAGGAGGATCCAGCAAGGATTAATTCTCACTGATAGTACCCCACAATAAATCTCATTGTGGAAGTACAAAACTGCCTCCTGCTGAAGTAGGAAACGGCATAAAACCCCCTGTAAAGAAAAATAAATCGACCCTTTTAAAGCTCAGCTCAAAATGGATCCAAATCCAGTAAAAAACAGAGCTCAAATGAGGATCCTGTGCACAGTTACTGCCAGCATTCAGGCATGGGAAGAGCCTCAGGATGCACCTTGCAGCCCTTGGTGCAAAGTTGCCAAAATGTTCCATAAACACGGCGAGGATTGGCTTTAAATCTGGGAATTCGACTGGGAATGTTGTGCACTGTCAGCTTCAATTATTCCCTGCTTTCACCATTTCACTGGCAGCTTCTGAGGGGTTTGGGTTTTCCTAAAGCACCAACACTTGAGAGAAAAAAACTCCAAGCCCCACAGCTGCAGGATAAAACAAAACACCTGAAAAATCCATTATCTGTCCATCTGAAAAAGAGGGAAATGGATTTTTATATGGACAGGACAAGGGGGTGGCTTTAACCTGAGAAAGGAAAAGGTGAGGTGGGATATGGGAAGGGATTCTGTGAGGGAGGGAGGGTGGAATTCCATCTCTGGGATGGAATTCCCAGAGGCTGCCCCTGGATCCCTGCAGTGCCCAAGGAGCCCCCTGGGACAGGGGAAGGTCTCTGCCCATGGCAGGGGTGGAATGAGATGAACTTTAAGGTCCTTCCCACCCAAACCATCTCAGGATTCTCTGACTCAAACCCCTAAATTCAATCAGAACTCTCTGAATATTTAATATGTTAATGCTCTAAACCTTGAAAATTCAGAGGTGAACACTGAACAGGCCACAGCTGCTTTTACCCCACAGGACAAAGCTCCAAGAATCTCTAAAATTCTCATTTTCCTTTCCCTACCCTGCAAAGTAAAATAACCTTTTCCACTTTTCCACTTTCTGGGCTTTCCATCTCCCTCTCAGACGGGCTCCTAATCCTGTGAAGGACTTGTTTAAATTGTTGTATACAGAACCTAAAGAGCAGGATATGGGCTGCTCCTGCAAGACAAATGATTTTGAAGCCTGCAGCCACAAAATTCCAGGTTTGCACAAACCAAAAGCTCTGCAGTTTCCTCTGCATTACAAATGAGCCCAGAGTCCTCAAAGCCTGAAACCTGCAGGCTCCAGCAGAGCCAAGTGCAGAACTGGATCTCTTGTGGCATCGTTTTTTAAAGTAAAATTGATTTTTTCAATGCTTTCATTTTTTTTGGTTGGGGCAATTTGAAATAAAGGAGCGAACACACAGGAAGAAAACACTGGCCCCCAAAATCTACTTCAAAAGTGCTTTAAAGATTTCTCACCTCTAAATGACAGCAAGAACTCAGAGAACTTTACAGCCCTGTGTGGTGTCTCCGAAGTGGGAGAGGAGGAAAATGGGCTGAAATTCCAATTTGTTTCCTTTCCACGGGTGTCAGCAGAAGCAGAGCACGTTCTGGATTTAACCCCTGCGCCCCCACTGCCCAGCCCCAGCCATTCCCAGGGAAATGCTCAGCAATGTTTGCAGGGTGGCCAAAAAACCCAGACGGGTTTGAGCTCCTGCCCACCCTCAGGGGTCCCACAGAAAACACCAGCACAGGCTGGGGGGGGTTTTGGAGGGGAAAAAGTTCATTTTTCACTCCTAACTGCACTTGAATGACTTCCATGGTGTGTTAGGGGCTGCACTGCAGGCAGAGAAAATCCCAGGGAAAAACTGCCTGGTTGGGAATTTGAACTATTCCAGTGTCATCCGTGGGATATTCCAGGATTCCACTTGATTTAATCTGTGGGATATTCCAGGATTCCACTTGCTTTAATCCATGGGATATTCCAGGATTCCACTTGCTTTAATCCATAGGATATTCCAGGATTCCACTTGATTTAATCCATGGGATATTCCAGGATTCCACTTCATTCAAAGAGAAATAAAATTATTCAGGACAGGAGTCTCAGGTGCAGTGTGAGGAACAGGCTGAGCACCAGAGCTGGGACACAAAACATCCCCAAAAGAGGGAGGGAAAGGGAAAAGGGAAAAGGGAAAAGGGAAAAGGGAAAAGGGAAAAGGGAAAAGGGAAAAGGGAAAAGGGAAAAGGAAAAGGAAAAGGAAAAGGAAAAGGAAAAGGAAAAGGAAAAGGAAAAGGAAAAGGAAAAGGAAAAGGAAAAGGAAAAGGAAAAGGAAAAGGAAAAGGAGGAAGGAAAAGGAGGAAGGAAAAGGAAAAGGAGGAAGGAAAAGGAAAAGGAGGAAGGAGGAAGGAGGAAGGAGGAAGGAGGAAGGAGGAAGGAAAAGGAAAAGGAGGAAGGAAAAGGAGGAAGGAAAGGAAAAGGAAAAGGAAAAGGAAAAGGAAAAGGAAAAGGAAAAGGAAAAGGAAAAGGAAAAGGAAAAGGAAAAGGAAAAGGAAAAGGAAAAGGAAAAGGAAAAGGAAAAGGAAAAGGAAAAGGAAAAGGAAAAGGAAAAGGAAAAGGAAAAGGAAAAGGAAAAGGAAAAGGAGGAAGGAAAAGGAGGAAGGAAAAGGAGGAAGGGAAAGGAAAAGGAGGAAGGAAAAGGAAAAGGAGGAAGGAAAAGGAGGAAGGAAAAGGAGGAAGGAACCTTCCAAAAACTGAAGGGGAGGAGGAAAACTTTAGGCTACAGAGCCCAAAACCATCAGGGACAGATTTTCCAAGCCAGACGTGCTCATTCCTTTCCCTTAATTCATGAAATTCCCAGTTGCTGCCAGGGTGTCAAACCGGGCTGGACAAGCAGAGCTGTTTGCAGAGATTTTCACCACAACTGCAGACCCAGTCATGTGCAAACCAGGCCTGAAAAATTAACTCTAAAGCACAAAGATAATCGATAAAAAAACCAAATTAATTTCAGATGATAAATCTGTGCAGTTGCTATCATAATCTAAATTGTTGTTTTACAAGCAGGTCCTTAGCAAGACATTCCCTGCCAGGAAAAATCTCAAGCTAAAGGCAGTGGAGGGGTTTTTAAGCAGATAAAAAGTTCCCAGAGGCATTAAAAACAAGATTTACCTGCAGGAGAGAGAGAAATCCCCCAAACATGTGCAGATCATGAGGAGTGGAGCTGACCCTGCTCCCTCCAAGGATTCCAGGCAGGAGAGCTCCCCCATTCCCAGCATGTCCAACAGCAAACCCCCAGAGAAAAGCAGGATATTGGAAATGAGACCTCTCATTTTCAGAGAGAAAAGACAGGAATGCTTCAGGGAGAAGGGATTGGACTTTTTGGGGGTCATTTCCTCTCAAAAGCTCCACCAGACGCTGACATTTTACATAGCAGAGCATCCACGAGCTACAGAACAACAAAAAAAATTCCAGTCGGGAATATAAATCAGCACTTGGAGCAAAAGACAGTATTTGGGAAGATGGATGCTCACAAAAGGAGAGTAAAGCACAGGATTTAGGTGATTTAAGACTGGCTGAGTGTGTTTTTAGTGATCTTTTCATGAATGGTGCCTCAAAAAAAAAAAAGTTGTCCTTAGTTTTAAACAATAAAAGCCCAAAGTTTGCTTTTTTGAGGGGAGGAACCATTTCCTGAATGAAGCTTTCCATGAAAAACACACCAGGGACTTAAAAATAATTCATAAATTGCAGGAGTTTGGGTGATTTCTACAGACAGAGAGACCCTGGCTGCAGCCTGGGAGACAAAAAGGGCTGCAAAGAGAATTCAGGGAGCCACAGGGGGAAAGAGGGGAAATCAAGGATCAACATTCCAGTCTCAGCAAAGGAAAAGCTCAGGAAGAGAGCAAAAATCAGGAAAATTCAAATCAGCTTTAAAAGGCAACAGGTGCAGCACGCTGAGCCTGGATCAGAGACACAGGGAGAGAGCTCAGTTAAAATGAAAAAGAGCAACACAAGCAGGCCTGAAATAAATCTTCCTGTGGTTCTTAAAGGAAATAAAAACCAGGAAATGCAAAGGAAAAAAAATAGTCTGGAAATACAAAGCAAAACAAGCTCGAAAATGCAAAGGGAAAAAAGATTTGATTTGGTCCAAACACAGAGGTGGTGTCTGAAATGATAATTTTAGAGGATCTGCTGGACAAAATAAGGAGAGAAAGGGTTGGGGTTTCCTAAAAACTGGGACTAATTATAAACTAAGAAAATCCCAGAAAAGCCATGTTCCTGAGGAAGTGATCCTGTCTGTCTGAAAGGTCAGGGAGCAGACAAAACAATCCCCACAGAACACAAAACTGTAAAGAAATCAAATGAAGAACAAATAGAGGAGGAAGAGAAGACAGAGAGATCTTCTTTGTGAGATCAAAAGCAGACATGAAATATTCCAGCTCCTAAAAATCAAACTCCACGTCAGGAGTTTCATCACAGATTTCCTTGGAAAATTCAAAGGTAAATCCGTATTTTCATGGACTTGGCTGAGGTGACCCAGAAATTCCTGCTGGTTTTGGTGCACTTGGAAAGATTTGGGAAAGTGCAGCACAGAATCCAACAGCCCCATGTATAAAATACAAATATATTTATATTAAATACAGAGTCCAAGCAGATTTGGGTCACTGCTCCTTCACTTTTCCATTTCCCTCTCATTTTCAAAACCTAAAGAAAAGCAGCAGGATGGGGAATTCATCTTAAAGTGATGGACAGAATCCTTTTAAATTGACAGGAATATGATGGATCCCACAAGAAACAAAGGCTCCTCCTGCTCAGACAGGAGAAGGGGCTGATTTTTTGGGGCTTTGGCTCCCAAAATTCATTTTTTTCTCAGCAGGGGCACACATTTGGAGCTTTTGGATTAAACCGAGAGCACATGATCTTTCCAATATAAATATAAAATAAATCTAATGTAAAATCTGCTGCTCCAAACACGGAGGGAGCAGAGGAAAAGCTGAAGCAGCTCTGGAATTCCTCCTGGAGCCTCTGATTCCCCTCACCCATTTGAAATGGGTGGCAAACAGGAATTGTTTGTTTGCCTGCTGGGGGGGATCTCCACAGCTCCGAGGAATTTCCCCCTGCCAAAATGGGAATGTTCAGGTTTGGGATGCAGGAGGGGAGGGATGGCACAGCCTTGGAGGCTCCTGCAGTGTCACACGCCTGGAAAATCCATCCTGTCACCAAAAAATCCCTTTCCATGACATTGCTCTCATCCATCCATCCATCCATCCAAAAAGAGTCAGGAGGAGCTGCTGGGAACTTGGAGAGGGGGAGGAGGGAAGGCAAATCCAGCTACCAAGTCATTACTCTGTTCATTAATATTTATTGAGGATATTTGGCTGAATGTTTCATCTTTAACAAGTCACAGATTCAGAGGAGACATGAAAATTTATGTTATTTTAAATGCCTTTGTTCTTTGAATTAAAAGAACCCCACCAGGAGTTTTAAAAATGAAAAATTAATGTTAATTAGGGTCTAGACTCTCTGAATTCCACCAAGGAATCCTGTTCCAGAGCAGGAGGGCTCCTGCACTCAGTCACACCTCAGCACCTCTCTGGAAAAGCAGCCAGGCTATTTTTACCTGTTTTACAGCGAGCAGAACCTGTTTTATTCTCATTTATCCTCATTCATGGAGGGAGCCATCAGCATTCAAATATTGCCATCTAGTGGGTATCACGTCCCCAGTGTGGCAGGAAAAGTTGGATTTTAATCTTTTAAAAGATGGGTTTGCTCCATTCCAGGACACACCGAGTGCTCTGAAAGGTTCTGGAGCTGCAGGAGCAGAGAGGGGCTGGGGAATTAATGAACCCCTGCAGAATTAATTAACCCCTGCAGGAACAACAGAGTATTTGTGGTGTTCCAGAATTCCAGGCATTACAGCAGCAGCCACACAGAATTCCCAGAGGGATCCTTCAATCCCTTTCCTGATGGTGACAGGACAGCCACAGCTCTTCAGGAACTTGAGTACAATTAATTAATCAATCAACCCTGCAAGAAAATAATTGTGGACCAAACAGAGGGTTTGTAATCTGAAAAGAGAAAACTCTTCCTGCTCTGCTCCAGGTCCCAAGTTACACCAGAGTCACTCCAGTGTGATGACACTGGACAAATGGCATTTGCTTCTATTTTCTTTCATCATTTCAAAAAAAAAAAATCCTACATTTATTCCTACTTTGTCCCCTGTTTTTAACAGACAACAGCTGCAGCAGAAACCTTCCCAAAGAGCCCATCTCCAAACTACCCAGCTCGCCCTTTTTTACTTTCCACACTCCTGAAGCACTCCAAGCCCCTGGAAAAGCTGATTTTGTGTCCCCAGGCTCAGGATTGCTTTCAGCTGCCTCTCCACAGTGCAGACCTGCACACTTCAGCACGTACTTGAACTCAGCCTGGCCAAAAGGGAACAGCACTGAGGGATGGAAGGAGTGTGGAAACAGATGGTCCAAGTGACCTCATACACTCATTTTGTGTTTTCTGGAGAGCCCAGGAGCCAGCAGTGCCTGACAGCACATCACACACAGTCATGCTGCACACATCAGTGGGACTGACAGCCCCCACTGCTGCTTTTCCAGCAATGGAAAACTGAATTCCTCACTTGGATAACACAAGGATGACAAGAGAAGTGGGAGAAGGGGAGAGAAAACACGCAATTTATTTTCTTTCCCCAAAATTTCTGCCTCTTTTTTTTCAGTTTATTAACAGGGACTGGCCAGGGAAATAATTGAAATCAAGAGAAGTGCCCAGGAAAGAGGCAGCACCGAGTTCCAGCTGAAAGCAAGGCCAGCACTGCTGCCGTGGATGAGAAGTGTGGTGCTGAGATAAACTCAATGGGTTCTCCCATTATCTTCTTGCCTGGCCTCAAAGGAGGTTATCAGAGCCCTGCATGTGGCAGCTTTTAATTGATTCCCCAAGCAGCAGCTCTGAGGGAGACAACGCCTGAGAGCAGCAGCAGCACAGCCCATCCCCAGGGGAAACAGGAATTCCAGCTCCTCAGGGAGGAAAGGGCCCAACAGAGAGGATTTCTTTCACTTCTTGTTTTTAAAGATGTGCAGGACTCTCAGAGTTTGCACCTGAGCAGGAGAGAGCTCCCAGCCCTGCAGCCCCTCCCTGGTTTGTCCCTCGCAGGTCCCCACTCGTGGCTCTGCCACCAAAGCCAGCGCAGAGCTCCCAGGGCAGCAGAGCCCCTGCAAGGCTCCAGCCCAGTTCTGCCCAGCACAGAGCCCAGCACGACCTGCCCAGCTCCCCTCAGCTGCTGCAGGATGGGGCAAACCCAACCCCTCAAGCTCCTGGAGCCATCCCCTGGAGGAGAAACACCCCACAGCATCGATCTGAGCAGGCTGGAGCAGTGCAGAGTGCGGGGAAGGACCAGTCCATCCCTTCCAAAGCAAACAGCCCCAGGGCTCTGTGATAACACCACGGGAACAGCCTCCAGTCACTCCTTATTTCCCAAGAACTACAGCCTGAGCTGTTCAAGCACTGGGAGAAGAAAATGTTGGCAAAAAATATTTCCAGGGACCACAGGATTAGCTCATCCATCAGACACAAACCACAGGGCTCCTGTTCAGGCTACCAGGGCTGGGGAGAGGAGTTGATAATTATCCTGCAGCACCAGGGAAATGTAGATGGGTTCAGCAGCTCAGGGCTCCTCTGGAAATTCCTGTCCCAAATCCCCAGAGGATCCCTGAGGGAGCTGGGCAGGACTGAAAGAACAATTACCAATATCCAAATCACAGAAATCCATCAATTTCTGCTGCTGATGAAATGTTAAAGGCACGGGACAAACAACAATGACCAATATCCAAATCACAGAAATCCATCAATTTCTGATGCCAATGAAATGTTAAAGGCACGGGACAAACAACAATTACCAATATCCAAATCACAGAAATCCCTCAATTTCTGGCGCTGATGAAATGTTAAAGGCATGGGACAAAATGCCAACGGGGATCATTTTCCTCCAGGCTCTCCAGATGGATCCAGGGTTTGGATGCAGCTCTCCAAGGCTGATGCTCAGGACTGTGGCATGGAGGTGTCACAATTTTAACCACGGGATGTTATTCAATAAATGCTCTGTCAGCCAGGGACTTGTGGGATACTCAGAAATGAGACACCAAAATTATAAACGGGAAATGAAAGGAAGACAAAGAAAATATGCTGAGAAAGCACACAAGTATCAGGAAGGAAATGAGGAAAAAGGAAAAACTGGTGGAGTTAATAAAAATACGGCAATAAAAAAGGCTTTTGGAAGTGGGAAAATAAAAGAGTAGAGAATACTGAGGGCATTCTGCATTTCTAATGAATGTGCTCAACAACTGCAATGTTTGTTAAAGCACCTGAGGGGAGACAGGAGCTGCAGAGAGACGATTTCCAAGGGATGGAGGAGAGGGACACAGGGAATGGCTTCCCACTGCCAGGGGCAGGGTTAGGTGGGATATTGGGATGGAATCTTTCCCTGGGAGGGTGGGGAGGCCCTGGAGTGGATTCCCAGAGCAGCTGTGGATCCCTGGCAGTGCCCAAGGCCAGGCTGGACAGGGGAAGGTGCCCCTGCCATGGCAGAAGGTGGCACTGGATCTTTACCATATAAATATAAATATAAATATAAATATAAATATAAATATAAATATAAATATAAATATAAATATAAATATAAATATAAATATAAATATAAATATAAATATAAATATAAATATAAATATAAATATAAATATAAATATAAATATAAATATAAATATAAATAATTGGTGCGCACAGCCCAAACCATTCCAGGATTCCCTGATAAACATCCCTAAGACAGCCCCAGCCTGGAGTGTCCCACAAAGCAAATCCTCTGCTGAGAAACACCCGAGCTCAGCTCATCCATGAGAACTTCCTGCTCTTCCTGCAGGATTTCCAAGCGGGATAATCCCCGAGAAGGACAGAAATGTGATATATTTGCTGTTTATCCTGCGTTGTTATGAAGCTCAGGCTCCCCTCACGTTTTCCACGCCATCAGTGGCAGCTTCAACCGGCCCAACCTGCCTGGGCTGCGGGCAGGAATATTTATATTTATATTTCTCTCTCCATACATAAACTCATCCCACTGACATCGATTCCACAGCCAAATGTGTTTCCTATTAAGCAGCCGTGTGTGGGCTGCAGCTCCAGAGCTGGTGTGTGGATTTTTGGGAAGCAGAGCCAGTGTTTAATTCCATTTGGCCTCTGCTGAGGACACAGCTCCTTTCAGAGTGTATTAACATCTCTTTCAACTCCTGCAGTAGGAAAAGGGCTCCCATCCCTACTGGAAGAAATGTTTTATACAACAGGAACACCAAGCTTTGATGAGGGATTTCTTTCTGTGCTGAGGTTTTTTGCATCTTAAGAGGTGAAGTTGTTACCATTTGAAAGAGAAAATGCATCATTCAGGGTTAAAAATCAGATTTTATCGTTAGGTGTTCTCAGCTAACACTTTGTTTTATGGTGGTTAAATGACAGGGATGTATTCTGGAGGAAATTAAAAGGAAATGGGAAAATTCAATCTATGAAAGTCTTGGAAGAAAATGGAAAATTCGCCCAAGTTTTTCACCTCAGTTTCCTCCCCTCTGTGAGCACTGGAGGGTTTGGGTGGGGGATTTATGGTTTTGAGTTGGGTTTTTTCCAGCAACAACCCTGTCCCTAACAAGAGTCATTCCCCCGTGCATAAATAATAATTCCTTGAGCAACAGATGCTGTCTGGAGCCAAAATAAGAATTTTGGGGTCCAATAACACAAGGGCACAGGTTCCCCTTAATGCAATTCCTGAGTTTGGGTCTCCTTCCTCCACCCAACCACAAATTCTGCATTAAATTTACAGGAATGATCTTCCACCCTCTTGGAATAATTCACCAGAACTGACAAAAAAGTGGGAAAATTGTCAGTGAGAGTCTGTAAAAACCCATGTGCAGAGCAAGAAATAATACACAAAGTTACACACAATAATATATAAAATATGTGTATACATAAATATATATTATAAGTAACTAATGTTACTTTGGTTTCATTTAGTTACTTTGATTATTTTGAAGAATAAGAACCACTGATAAATTTTCTTTTCTGAGCTTCAGCAATCCCCTCTCCATTTTTTCCAGCATGCCACAGAAAATCATCTTTTCTATTACACCATTCCTTAGAACTGCAAAATTCTGAATTTGGGAATCTGTTTTTTCCAACTCGCTCGTGGAAATTGCTGTAAAATCTCCAAAGAGCTAAACCTGTATTTTCTGTTAGGCAGAGAAAATTCCAGCTGAGGATGTTCTAGGATTGCATTTCACCAGCAAAAGTCTCCATTTTTAGCAGGGCTGAGGTAATGAGCTATTTAATGACAGAGATTGTGTTTAAATCATTCTGGTTTCTTACCCAAAAACTCTCCTCAGTACCACTGCCACCCCACAAGCAAATTCCTACCACAAGTGAAAATTTAGACTTCCAAAGATAAACTTTCCTCTCCTCTTGTGGTAAACCTTGTGCAGAGCATCAAGAATTTTTAATAAACACACATCTCTTCATTTTCTATACTTTCTGCATATTACACAAAATACCTTCTCTATTGAACACAGATTTCCTTGGTGTTTTTCTTACAGAAAAAAAGGGATGGAATATCTTTCCACTGACAAACTGCAAGAAACTTGAAACGAAAGGAAAAACAAAATCCTTTCGATTTGCTTGGGCTCCTCTGGCTGTGAGTGGCACAGGCCAGGCTGATGCCATTGGGTTTTTTATTTCTGTTTAAATTAAGTCACCAGAGCAGGAGCAAATCCCACAGAGGGGAGCAGCACTGAGGGGTTCCCATGCAGGGGAACGCGGGTTTGGGGGGATTTTCTGGGAGAACACTGCAGGGATGAAAAGCAGATGTGCAAAGGGGATTTGGGGTGGCACATCCCAGCTCCCAGGGCTCTTCCCAGAGAGGGAGCAGGGATGGGATCGTGGCACACACAGACCCAGCAGGAGCTTTGCCACTGAACCGAGCACGGGCACAGCCCTGTTGGAGTCCAGGGCATCCCTCTGGCCGCCCTGGAGGATCTGAAGACTGTACAGGGGGTCTGGGATCTGTCCAGGGGGCTCAGTTAGACCCACACAGATCCCAGGAGGACACTGACTCTGATCCCTGCCATGGCAGTGAACACTCACATGCAGGAAGAATCACAAACCCTAAGAATTTAAAATAAGTAGTGGATGGTTGATTATAGAATATAAATATAGAAATTAGGATTCTTAGCAGATGGGGCTGAAGAGACAAGATGGAGGAATTGGGGAGTGGCCCCTGTGCTCCTTGTTCTTGCTCTCGTCCCCCATCTTGTGCTGAGTTGGGTTTTAGAGATTGGTTTAGAGTAGAACTGACATGTTAGTATAGGTAGTAGGTATTGGTACAATTCTGTAAATAAAAAGTTCATTTTGGACAGTGGTTGGGTCAGGGGTACTGTACATAAGGTGTGGGGCTCTCTGACCCGCCCAGTCCCCCGCGTGTCCTGCTCTGCTGGGGACGCCTTGCAAAGCTGGACAAGAACTGAGAGATAATTAAGAATAAACAGCCTTGATAACACGAACTACTGGACTCAGCTTGTCGTCTCTGGCTTCGGTGTGAAACACCCAGGGCGAAGAGAAGGCTGAAAACCTGATTAACTCTGGGAACAGCAACCCCGAGGAGAATCCCAGGGAATCAATAACCCTGAGACAGCCCCATCCTCGAGAGCTGAGTGCTGCACACTCCTCACCAGGCTGCTGCAATCCAATTCCACTCCCACTTAATTACTGCCAGTGATGACACACGAGGTTATTAAGTGAAATCATCATTTCTGGGCCACTGTTCTCACTGTTACATTTGCTGCTCCATCAAGTTCTCGTGTGTTTTCTTTGCTGGTTGCCACAGGATTCTTTGTCCTTGCTGGTAGCAAATCCCCAGAAACATCAACACTTCACTGCCCAAACCAGTCTTCTCTGGCCAGATCCACACAGGGTCTGTTTTTTCCAGAAACCCCAAGTTTTTTATGGCCTGGCTCCCAAAAGAAAACACCACAGCAGCCAGCAGGAGGGAATGAGGCTGTTTCAGATACCTGGATCCCAAACCGTGCTCAGGCCACCAAAGGCAGACACTGAGTGCTGCTGCTGATCCCCTGCTCTCACATCTGGGCCATTCCAGACCTGCTCCAGCTGCAGAGATCACCTCCATAATCCAATTTCTTCATGGTCACAATGCCCCACAGAAATGACATAATCCCCAGCCTGAGCACTCGGTCACATGGACACATTCCTTCCCCATGCTCACACAAACGTCTCATCTTCCTCCACAGCCACAAACTGCCCCGTGTGATTTGCGCTCTCAGACCTAAGGGATGGGAAAAGAACTGCCTGGGAATTGCTTTAACATTGGAGCAAGAGCCATTTCTTAGTGTTTCTAAAAGCTCTCATCAAAAACCTGTGTTTTAAAATCATTGACACTGATGAGATCAGCAGACAAAGAGATCAGCATTAATTTGAATTATCATCTCTCTTAAAAATACATATTTCATGTGTTTGCAGAAGAAGCCTGAGGTCTTCTGCTTCAGGTAAATAATGAAGCAAAAATTGCCCTAATGCAGCCACCTGAGGGGGTTAGATTGGGCTTTCAATTTCCCCAAAATAGCCTGAAAACCACTGGAAACAACAGCAGATAACAGGAATGAGTTTCCTGCCACCACCAAACACCATTCACATTCCCTTCCCTGTAACCATCACCCAGCCATTTCTCCAAACACCACCCAAATAATCCCTGGCTGAGCTGTTCCTAAGCCTTACCCAGAGTTTCAAATTGCCAATTCCACACAAAACTCCCCAGGAGAACAAATCATTCCCTGGTGACCTACACAAAATGTGACTATAAAGAATCTTGTACCAAGGAGACCTCCTGGTTTATCAGAATCCAGTCCAAGGATCACTCCTGGGCTGCCCAGACACCCCAACAATCCCAGCCTGGCCCTGGGAGCGTTGTCCCAGCACTCCTGGAGCTCTGGCAGCCTCGGGGCTGTGCCCAGTGCCTGATTCCAGTGCTCAGCCACCACCTGGCAGAGGAAACTTCTCCCCAAATCCTGCTTGTGCTCATTTCTTGGAAATAAAGCCAGGGAACAGGCCTGGCTGTCCTCAGTGTGTTCACCAGCAGTCGCCACACCAGAACACAACGCTCACGTCCAGATTCCTCTTTTCATTTCAAACTAGTGGCTGTGCCTTTGTTCTACATGAAACCACACTGGATTCCTTTCAAATTAACAAATGACGTGCCTTTAACACAAATAATATCAGTTCACAGCTCCAGAACAGCTTAAATAATGCAAAGACTTGTGCACGTGGAGCAGACAGAAATCCATCAGCGTCCTGCCCATTCCTGCTGTGAATCCACAGATTTTTATGATCCTGAGATTGCCAACTTTCCCCATCACAATCTGAGCAAGTCTTTTGGAAAAAGAGACATAAATGGGAAGTCAAGAACTACGGTTCAAGACCGTGCTGGTTTGAGCACTTGAACAGCACTGAAATTTGTGTTACTCATTATTTCTACAATATTTACTACGCTCACAGCTGGCGGGTGCAAAGCAGTTGAAATTCAGGATAAAAGACCGAGGAATTTCTGGTGAATACCCACCAACTGAAGTAAACCAGCTCATAAAAACCTTAAACCTTCTTAAACCTAAACAAAAGCCACCAGAACACCCCACCACAACATCCACCACGCCCCCAAAACACCACTGCACACATCCCTCTCTGCCTCGTCCGCACGCGGAGCTCCCGGGTTGCACTCACAGCGAATGCCGTAGATCATGAGAGGATCCAGCTGCTTCTTGCCGTGCTTCCCCTGGCCCGAGAGGTTGGAGATGGCCTGGATCTCCCTGTGGAAGAGGTAATCCAGCAGGGTCAGGGCCATCTTCTCGGCCGTGCGGCAGTTGGTGCTGATGTGCAGCATGTCCGCCGGCGTGATGGGGCAGCGCACCCGCATCTCGGGGTTGTTCTCGTCGCCCAGCCACGTCCCGTTGGGGTAATCCTCTGAAACACACATTGGGGACAGGCTGAGCAAGCAGGCAGGCTCAGCAGGCAGCCAGGAGCCCTGGGGTTTGCATCCTCTCCCCCAGTTTCCTTCCCAGTGTCTGTGAGCTGATCCCCGCTGAGCGCAGCGGGATCGCGGCACCGGCTGCCAAGAGGAGGAAACCAAATTCACCCCAGCACCGAGCAGAAAATATTGTTGGTCATGTTCTGGTCCACACAGGATCTGGTGCAGCCAGTCCACCCAAATTCACCCCAGCACCGAGCAGAAATTATTGTTGGTCACATTCTGCACACAGGAACTGGTGCAGCCAGGCCACCCAAATTCACCCCAGCACCGAACAGAAATTATTGTTGGTCACGTTCTGGCCCACACAGGATCTGGTGCAGCCAGGCCACCCAAATTCACCCCAGCACTGAGCAGAAATTATTGTTGGTCACGTTCTGGTCCACACAAGGACTGGTGCAGCCAGGCCAGGTGTCCAACTCGCTCCCAGAGATCTTTTATTGAGAAACCACTGCAGGCCCAGTGCTCCCATCCCCTGAAAATGAAGGTTACTGCAGCTCTGGGATGTTCTCAAAGCACAGCCAATTTCAACCAGCCAACAGCTTTGAGCCTTGTTTTTCCTCAACCCCAAACCCATGAGATTAAAACAAGGCTAAACAAGATTATTTAAGAAATTATAATCAATAGTGAACACTGACTTGTTTAATCATTTAAAAGGAGTACATCAATGACAATGATTTAAGATATAACCAGAGATCCCAAACAAAATGCAGATTTTTTCCTCATATTTACTGGCTACATTATTTTCTAGATCATAGTTTTCCAAGGAACAGGCCCAGCAGAAGGATAATTAATCAACCACTAATCATTTTCTCTCTTATTCAAATATGAGACCATCAGTCTCATCAGACACTCAACATATTAAGAAGCTTTTTTATTTCTTTCCCAGTATCTCAGTTTGTCAGGGGGGAAAAAATGGAATACTAGGGATTCAATTAAATACATAAATAAATAAGATTCAAAGGAATACCAGGCCCTCACTTTAATTAACCTGTGCAGACAATGACAAAAGTTGATGGGTTCAAGCCTGGACCAATCCCACCTCGAGTGGAGGAACACACGGCCGAGGATGAGACTCCTGTTCCAGACATGAACCAAACTTGCAGAATTCCTCTCACTGCTAATAGGAGCGGGGTGGAAAACACTCCAGCAATATTTCAGTGTCCACTGACATGAACCATTTGGATTTGATTTCCGTGTTTGCTCAGCTCTGTGCAGTAAAACAAGGTTTGCTGACTGAGGGGTCACTCAGCCCTTCCACAGAGAGCTCTACAGTAATTTACTGTGACCAGCATTCAATTACAGTTCCATTAATGACTTTTCTTTCATTAAGTGATCTTAGAGCAGAGTTTTGTGATGCAAAGTCCCCAGTTCCTGGTTTCCATGACCCTTCCAGTCCCCAGAGAAGGTGACAGAACTCAGGTCAAGCAGCGTCTCCTTCCCACACCGAGCAGGACCCAGAGCAAGCAGCAGCTGGATTCCAAACCCTGCACTGGGCTTTATCAGACTACAAGCCAGAAGAACTCAATAAAATACAACATAAAAGCAACTCCAAACACTCCAAACTGCTTTTCCAGCACGACCTTTGGGTTGAGTCACCCCACGTGTCAGGGCCGAGTTTATAGCGATGAGTAAGGACAGGATGAGGCAAGCGTTGGATTGTGTAATCCTGATTTATCACTGAGAGCAGAGATTATCAGCACAGGCACAGCCACACAGCCAGGGAAGGGGCTGGGCTGGAAGGGACCTTAAAGATCTTCCCTCCACCCCTGCCATGGCAGGGACACCTCCCACCACCCCAGGGTGCTCCAAGCCCTGTCCCACCTGGCCTGGGACACTGCCAGGGATCCAGGGGCAGCCACAGCTCCTTTGGGAAATCTATTCCAAGGCTTCCCCACCCTCACAGGGAGGAATTTCACCTTATATTCATAGAAGGATTCATCATATATAACTTGCGAGGAAAACTATTGATCATTGATGTAAGTAGCAACTCATCCTTCCAACTTTTGTTTCTGCTGAAATCAGAACTTCGTGCCCTGTCCTATATATTTTTTTTTGTACGCTTGCAAATTGTTTGTATTTTTTTTTTTAATTTGATCCTTTCTCTTTTATCCCGAGCCAAGGTAGGTCACACTGGCTGCTTTCAGCTCCCAGTACCAGGTGCCATCTGAAAAATAAAGTGGTTTGGATGAGCTGTGCCTTGTTTTGCATGCCACTGTGTCTGGCCTCACCACAAGTCTGGTTACCATTATCAGGGAAAACAACAGGCTGTTCCTCAAGATAAATGGACTGGCTTAGAAAAATTTAGGCAGACCTGGAGAAGCAAAAGCAGCTCTGGATCAACGTGAACGTTTTTCAAAGAAATTCTAGGAAGCCTGAATTAATTATCCTCCAGCCTATCACAGCCTTAGTGCCTTACAGCTCACAGGATTGCTGGTGGATATAGGAATTTTCATTCCTTATGGAACACCTTCTGCCTGCAGACTTTTTTAACAAACGTTGTTAACCTACATGAACCAAAGATTTTGTTCAATTTGCAAAATCCTCTCTTTTTTCTGCTGGCACAGAGTCCAGAACATACTGTTTTTACCACATGCAACTGTTCTTTTATTACTCCCAGCCTGGAAAAAAAGACATTATCTTGTTATTCTGACCTATGACCACAATCCCCCCACTAAATTATCTCTTACATTTTCCTCCTGCTTTCAAAGTTTCAACAGAAAGGGAATTTATTTTATAACCATTTTGCATTAAGCATGACTGAAGTTAACCATGAATCCACTGCAGCTCCGTGAGGGCACAAAAGCTGAATTATTCCTTATTTTAGATCAAAATCACTCCTGCCAGGCTGCCAACACAGAGAAAACACAGGATTGGCACCCAAAAATCGGGTGGAAAGAGGAAATCCAGGGCGAGTTCTGAGTGAGGCACAAACGCCCTGAGCTCTGGTGTGGTGGGGAATGGATAAGGAGAAAACAGAACGGGAACTGGATGGAAATTCTCTCTGAACAAATAAATACACAAACACTATTGACTAAATCTGCATCATTGGAGCACTCAAACGCCCTTTACTGCAGGTGGAATGGTTCTTCAGGTGTTAGCAGGCTCCAGAGGTGATCATTTGGGTTATTTAGTGCTGTGTAAAAGGCAGACTCCAGCCCTGAGCACTGCACAGCCCTACCCTGCTGCTGCTGCTCCTAAAAGACTTCCAAAAACTCGGTGAATGTGAGCAGGGCAGGAAGAGAACAAAGAACATCCTTCATCTCTGAGGCACAACTGCACACACTCACCTGGGGCTCAGCTCATCACACACCTTCTCCTTTTGCCCTCTTTTTCTTTCTTTGATAGCTGAGGAGGAATTTCACTCCCTGGAGGGTGGCAGAGCCCTGACACAGCTACCCAGGGGATGTGGGGGTCTCCCTCTCCCAATGCCACCTGGATGTGTCCCTCTGTCACCTGCTCCAGGTGTCCCTGCCTTGGCCTGGGTGATCCCAGAGCTCCTTCATTCCCTGATTTGGTGAATTTTCCTGAGGGCCCTGCTGCCCTTTGAGGGCAAAGGTGTTTCCTTGCCTTTTTTGGCCCCTGCTCATTTCTCCTTGCAGTGCACAAAGTCCTGCCAGCTTTTCCAGGCTCCCTCTCTGCTCTCACAGCCTCATTCCCATTTCACCAATTTCTAGCTCCTCCTCAATGTTCTTTTCTCTCAACATCACAAAATTTGCCTTTATCTCCATTCTGCTGGACCCAGTTTGCCTTTCAGTGCTGGTTTTGACTCTTTTTGCTGCAGTTCTTTTCTCTCCTGACCATCCATCCCTGCTTGGGACGTGCTGCCACGCAAACGAGAAATTCTCTGGGAACAGGAGGAGCCGGTTTGGGGTCAGCAGCAAGAAAAGCCCTGTCAAGAGAACAAAAACCAGACAGGGGCTGCTCTTGGCCGAGCTCTCCCACCCAGGGAAGGGACAAACACTGAGCTGTTGCATTTTTCCATGGGGATACACTCCCCTGGTCTGACATGGGAGCCTAAAAGCAAAGCCAGGCTCTGCTCTCTCCCCAGGAGCTGTCAGTCATTCCTTTAAAACTGGGGAAAACAAAAGGAAACACCTGCCCACAGAAATACTGGAATTAACATGTTCCATCACTCCAAGAAGTTGTGTTTATTTTATTCTCAAGGCTGGGTGCAAAATTGGCAGTGGCAGCGAAAGACTGGTAGGTGCAGAGAGGCAGAAAGATGAATTAATCTTTAAAAAATTAAAATAAAACCCCAAAAAAACAAATCTTAACCTACAAAAATAAACCTCCATTTCGAGAGAAATTAAATAATGTTTTGGCTGATGTACAGAAGATTCAACATCAGCATCATGTGGAGGGTTGGAACGAGATGAGCTTCAAGGTCCCTTCCAAGCCAAACCATTCCACGATTCTGTGATCTTTTAATGAGCTCCTGTCAATTAGCAGGAGTTCACAGGGGCAGTGATTAATTGGCAGAGACTTCAGAGCACTGACTTTGTTAATTAAAAATCATTAAGTCAGTGGAAGGGAGAGACAAGCAGGCTGTAAATTCACCTCCAGATGCAGCAGAGGGAATGAAAGCTGTGCTAAAAGAAAGGTTAAAGAGCTTTAAAGTCCCATTCAGCAAAACCTCCCACAGCAGTGCAGGCACTGGGGATTCTGGCTAAGGAACAGCACACACGGCCTGGGCACTGAGCTGGAGCTGTGTTCCTGTGTGGGGGGAAAGAAAGGGCTCATTTCCTTGGGAATATCAAAGGAAAATCCCAGAATCGTGGAAGGGTTTGGGTTGGAAGGGACACTGGAGATTATCCAGTTCCAACCCTGACACTTTTGCTATCCCAGGCTGCTCCAAGCCTGGTCTAGCCTGGCCTGGGACACTTCCAGGGATGGGGGCAGCCACAGTAAATCACATTTACTGACTTTTTGGAAGTCTTCTCTGGGAAATCCATTGCAGGGTCTCCCCACCCTCACAGGGAGGAATTCCTTCCCTGTATCCCACCTAACCCTGCCCTGTTTCAGCTGAAATCCAGAACAATCTCGAGCTCCGGGTGAATATTCCAGAGCACACAAAGGCTGAAGGAGACCCAGTCCCAGCGCACTCCCAAGCGGATCCAGGACAAGGAGATATTTTGGGAACAGCCCCTGCACCCACAGGTTCCCCAGCCTCAGCACAACTCAGTGGGGTCACTTGTTTGTTAAGAACGAGCCTCAGTTTTGGTGAAATCCAAGAGAGGTTCCCTTCTTTTATGACTCATGGAAGGATGAGATCAGATAAAAAAGCTCAGATAAAAAAAGATCCAAATAAAATTCTGAAAATTAAAATCCATGGACTCAAAGGGCTTTTTAAAACCTTGGAAAATGTGTTTCACGTCAGAAAATCAGATCTCTAATTTGGATTTTGCCCTTTCTTCCTTGTTTAATGTATCTCTGTTATATTTAGGTGGAGGTGGGCCAGTGTTAACTCCAAATATCCCTGTGGCAGACACCTGCAAGAAACTTGTTCATCTGCTGGCTCCCAAGAATTAAAAAACAACCAAACCCCAAAGCAATTCAATTTTTATCATTTTCTTTGGCTTTCACGAGTCCTGAAGCCTCATCAGTGTCTCCACATTTTGTTTTTGGGTACAGAAGGTTCACTCCTGCTCTGCTCCAGCTCCTCTCGCTGTGTGTGCCTGTCCTGAGGAGTTTGGCAGGACAGAGCTCCAAGGGCTCATCCCACGGTGAGATCTGACCCTGCCCTGAGCTGGAAAACCCCACGGACAGAGAAGTCTGGGCCACGGACAAGGAGCTGCTTGGATTCCCATTTGGAAAGCAAATCCTGAGAGCTGTTTAATGCTGCTCTTATCAAATGACTGCTGCAGTGCCAAGTTGAGGAGACAAGACGTGACTGAGGAGTTTTCTCTGGAAAAAACATCAGCCGCCCTTCATTAACACCCAGTGCAGAGCAGGGTCCTCTATCTGCTCCAAAATTCCATGTTCACATTCCCAGCTGGGGAGTCTCTGCATCACATCTGGAGGGACAGGACACAGGGAATGGTTTCAAACCAGGTTAAATGGGATTTTGGGAAGGAATTCCTGCCTGGAATGGATTCCCAGAGCAGCTGTGGGTGCCCCTGGATCCCTGGAAGTGTCCAAGGCCAGGCTGGAGGGGCTTGGAGCAGCCTGGGGGAGCAGAAAGTGTCAGGGTTGGAACTGGATGGGCTTTGAGGGCCCTTCCCACCCAAACCATTCCATGATTCCACATCTTCAGAGCTTTGAGGGCCCAAAGAATTGATTCACAAATGAAGTTCTGTGCAAGGAGGACACTCAGGACCAGCTGCAGGGTGGGGAAATCCAATTCAGAATCTTCAGAACTTTAAAAATGCACAAGAACTCTGGAAAGCCCAGGAAAATAACCTCAAAATAACTGACCAGACCAAACTTTTCCTTTTCTTACCACCCTAAAGATCTAAGGGCAGTGTGTGAAAACTGAAGAGGAAAATAACATTGGGCCATCACATCCATCCCATGCAACCATTAGAAAATAAATCATTATAAAATAAACAGCTATAAAAGAAATTTCCTCGTGTTTAGGGTAGAACCCTTAATGGCTCTCCTGCTCCTAAAGTGTACCAGTGAAAGAAAAAAGCTCTTCCTGTGCTCTTTGTTCTGCATAAGACACTGAACTGTACAAAGCTCGTTGTTTTTAAGCCTAATTAGAATGTTCACAATTAAATAAAGTGCACTGCTGGGTTTGAAGTGAGAAGAAGATGCTGCACTCCAAAACTCACAGTAAGAACACACGCATGCCAAAATTAACTTTAAAAAACACATGGAATGAAGTCACAGTGTGCAGTCAGCAAAAAAAACCAGCCTTGTTCTACACCATTACTGGAACAGGGCTCAAAGCTCCTGTATCATTATTTTTCAGGGATAGAAAGGCAATAACACTAATTTTTAAATTATCACAATTACATGACAGCAACCAGCAGACAGCAAACAGTGCATTTACAGAAACACATTCCCTAAATCCTAAAAATATCCAGAGCTCAGAGACACAAACCCAACTCTAAACAGAGTTTAGTTTTAACTTTGCAGGATGACAGAGCAGAGCTGTCCTGAGCACGTGGGGTTTGCCCTCAGTCCTGGGCTGGGTTCTCCATCCTCAGGTTTTACCTCTGCACCCCTCAGAGGCTCCAGAGCTGTGCCCCAGCTGCTGGAAGCCGAGGCTGCTGTGCCTTTCCTCTCCCTGCTATTCCCCATCTCCTCTTTATTAATAATTGGATTTGTGCCACCCCGCAGGAGAAGTCACTTAGCAATTCCCTCCCGTGCAAGGGCAGGTGGAGGGGGGTCACAGATCTGATCCTCAGAGCATCCATCAATCCCAGAGATTCTGAGTGGATGAGTGTTCCAGAGGTCTGGGGAAATCAGATCTGCAGACATTAATGGATTAGGTGTTTATTCAGAATATACATGCACATCAGTGGGTCAAACATCACATTTGTCTGTGCAAATCCTGCCAGAGCAAGGCAGGAAAGGAATTACACAACAAACATCCTGCTGGGGCTGGCAGCTTTGCTCCTGGCAGAGGGAAAATTCTGGAATCACTGAGGTTGGAAAAAAAATTGGCCAAATTTTGAGTTGACAGGATATGTTCTGGAGAGGGCCTTGGTTTCCCAGGACAGCTCAGGGCTCTCCAGCCTCACACTTTGGGATCTTTGATCTCCTGGCCTCACAGAACACCAGGGCTGCACTAAGTGATCAGAATTCAGGAATTACAATTGTGTACACTAAGAGCACTGAGATACAAAGGTATATACACAAAAGCTAAATACATAAAATGAATTATATGAATTATTCATAATTATATGAATAATTATGATAGGATTTTCCAAAAGGAAGACTGGTTGTTTCTGCCATTTTTAAAAATAGAATTCCTGGTATTTTAAACTGCTCTAAACTGGTTACAAAAATTATTCTGGGACAACACCTAAATCCCTGTTATTTCCAAACCTTGTCCCTTTAATTGATTACCTGCTCTCCATTAATTTTCTTGCACTGGCAGAATTAACTCCCCAGCCTACAGGAAAAGCTTCCAAGGACTGCTTTTACTGCTGGATTTTCAAATTCCCTGCCATGGTACCATTCAAAATATTTAAATTCTGCCAGGCTGGAACCCAAAAGAATAAATAAGGCTTTTCTGCCCTCTTCTGTTTATAGTCTGCTCAATAAATTAAATATACCAGAACTACACTAAGTGATCAGCCTTCAGGAATTACAAGTGTGCACGCTAAGAGCACGGAGGATATAAAGGTATATACATAACAGGTAAATACATAAAAGTAAATTGATGCCTCAAGTTTTATCTTTCCTGTATTTCAGGCTCTGCTGCCCAGGGTGCAGCTCTGAGCTCACAGTCAGGGTCTCTCAGCTCTGCACACAGCAGGGACACAAAACAAATCCTTCTCCTGCTGCACACCCAGGACAACTTTCAGCCCAAAAACACAAACAAGGGGGGCTGAGGGAGGAACAAGAAGGATGGGACCTCACAGCCTGGAGCTGGAATTGGGCAATTAAACCCCAAAATGCAAATGGAGCAAAACTTATCAAAGTGTGAGACCTCGTGAGCGTTTGTTCATTTTGTGACCATTTTGGGACCATTTTGGGACCATTTTGGGTCCATTTTGGGACCATTTTGGGGTCACCTTGGGTGCAGCCCTGGCCAGGCTCTTGTCCTGCCCAAGGTGCACCCTAAAGACCTTTCAATAAATACCAACTTCCTTCTCTTAGCTCTGCCCAGTCTCTGCTCCAGCCTTCCCAAGGCATCAATATAAAAGATTAAATACATATATTAAATATATATATATAAAATATATATTACATTTGTAATATATATATTTATATCATTATAGTCTATATTACAATATATATCTATATTGTATTATGTATTATATATTATGTACTATATATTAAATATAATCTATAATCTATACTCTATACTCTATACTCTATAATATATATAAATGTGTAATGAGTAATGACTAATGTGTAATGTGTAACATATATATTATATATTACATATTATATATTATCTATTATCTCACATACTATATATAATATATAACGTATAATAGATTATAGATATTTTTATGTTTTCTATTTATATTATATTTTATATTATTTATATATATTACATATAAATATAAGTTGATATCAATATAAAAGATTATATATATATATATATATATATATATATATATATAAAAAAAAGAAAAAAATGTAAAAGGCCTTGCTGCAGAAGGCAGAGCGCCCGTGGCTGTGGTACCTTCGGAGTTGAGGGTGATGAGGGTGACGTTGTTGCCGATGCTCTGGCTGCCGCCCTGGCCGCTGTTGGACACCGAGTCGCTGGCCTCGGAGCCGCTCTCGCCGTCCTCGTTGTGGCTGTCGTCGTGGCCAGGCACCTTCACCACGATGGTGTTCTGCCGGCGCCCCGGCACCGCGCTGCGGGACAGGAGCAGCTCAGGGGAACAGCCCCTCGGCAGGAATGGGAGCAGGGAATACCCAAATCCCAGAATTAATGAGCTCACTGGTACCCCGGCACCGCGCTGCGGGACAGGAGCATCGTTCAGCTCAGGGGAACAGCCCCTCGGCAGGAATGGGAGTGTGGAATACCCAAATCCCAAGAGAACACCCCCTCTGCAGGAATGGGCGTATGAAATATCCAAATCCCAAGAGAACAACCCCTCAGCAGGGATGGGTGTATGGAATATCCAAATCCCAGAATTAATGAGCTCACTCCTGCCCCGGCACCGCGCTGCGGGACAGGAGGCGGCTCAGGGGAACAACCCCTCCGCAGGGATGGGAGTGTGGAATACCCAAATCCCAAGGGAACAACCCCTCAGCAGGAACGGGAGCATGGAATATCCAAATCCCAGAATTAATGAGTTCATCAGCACCCCAGCACCGCGCTGCGGGACAGGAGGCGGCTCAGGGGGGCTGGGGAACCCTGAAATCTCCCCCGGGAAATTCCAGGCTTCGCCCTGGAATGATCAACCACGGAGTCTTCCCTGCCTAGCCTGAAAGAGAGGACTTCCCTCACGGCAGAACTAGTGCCAGTCCGCCTTGGACTGCTTCCCCCATGGCCACTGAACCTGCCCTCCCCAATTTCATCCCTCACATCCTGGAGATAACATCCTGGAGGAGCTCATCCCTCTGTTCTGCCCTTTGTACGCCCCCGTGCCTTCATTGGGCTGCTGACCCCACAGTTCACCCCTCAGCACCACTGGTCTGGGTCTTGTGTCCCTGATCCCTTCAGCATGCTGGAATAAACTGCTCTGGAATAAATTTCTGCTGGAATAAACTGCTCTGGAATAAACTTCTGCTGGAATAAATCTCTGCTGGACCCCAAATGGCTGCTCCATGTGGGCAAGGAGCACCAGTCAGCTCAGGAGAACACCCCCTCGGCAGGGATGGGAGCACGGAGTACCCAAATCCCACAAGAGCAACCCCTCAGCAGGAATTGGGAGCGTGGAATATCCAAATCCCAAGGGAACAGCCCCTCAGCAGGAAGGGCAGCATGGAATATCCAAATCCCAAGGGAGTAACCCCTCAGCTGGGATGGGAACATGGAATACCCAAATCCCAAGGGAGCAACCCCTCTCAACACAATGGGAGCATGGAATATCCAGCTCCATGGAATATCCAAATGCCAGCGTCGTGGCACCGAGTGCCACATCCAATCCTTTCTTAACACATCCAGGGATAGTGACTCCACCACTTCCCTGGGTAGATGATTCCAGCACTTCATCACTCTTTCAGTAAAATACTTTGTCCTAACATCCAACCTAAATTTCCCTTAAGCTTGTGTCCTTTGGGTCACAGATAGCAGAAGGAATAAAAAACCTTAGGAATCAACTTCCTACATCTGCCTCAGTGGAAAAGTCTAGGCCCTGTGTGCAAAACAAAAGAAATCTCCAAGTAATTTATAAAATATATTTGTTGTGACCATTTTCCACCCAGAATCCCCAGGCCTGCTTGTTTAAAATCACTTCAGATAGTCCAAGTTTTCCTTGGATTGCATATCCCTCCTTCAGCTGGTTAAATACAGGATTTTGGCACATTCCCAAGGGATTGGGCACCCGTGTAAAAACTGTACAGCTCTGGGAAATCCTTCCTTAACTCAACACAGAGACAATCCCAGCTCCTCCAGGATGTCCTCTCCCATCAAGAGGGAAGCAAGAAAACCCACCCAAGCCCATGTTCAACCTTTTCCCCATTATTACCTCGAGCATTCCTGGTTTTTCCCTTCTCATTGCCTTTGGGACTGGCCCTGCCCCAGGGGGATGAGGGAGGATTCCAGAGAATTCCTGGTTTTTCCCTTCTCATTGCCTTTGGGACTGGCCCTGCCCCAGGGGGATGAGGGAGGATTGCAGGGAATTCCTGGTTTTTCCCTTCTCATTGCCTTTGGGACTGGTCCTGCCCCAGGGGGATGAGGGAGGGTTCCAGGGAATTCCTGGTTTTTCCCTTCTCATTGCCTTTGGGACTGGCCCTGCCCCAGGGGGATGAGGGAGGATTGCAGGGAATTCCTGGTTTTTCCCTTCTCATTGCCTTTGGGACTGGCCCTGCCCCAGGGGGATGAGGGAGGGTTCCAGGGAATTCCTGGTTTTTCCCTTCTCATTGCCTTTGGGACTGGCCCTGCCCCAGGGGGATGAGGGAGGATTGCAGGGAATTCCTGGTTTTTCCCTTCTCATTGCCTCTGGGACTGGCCCTGCCCCAGGGGGATGAGGGAGGATTGCAGGGAATTCCTGGTTTTTCCCTTCTCATTGCCTTTGGGACTGGCCCTGCCCCAAGGGGGTGAGGGAGGGTTCCAGGGAATGCTGACTCACTTGCTGAGGATGTTCTCCAGGGAATCGGCGGCTCTGCTCAGCGGCTCCTCCTGCCCCACCATCTTGGCCACGATGGAATTCTGCCGGTCGTTGTTGAGGATCACCGTGGTCTGAGGGACAACGCTGCAAAAAGGAAAAGAAATAATCACAGAGGGAATGGGAATGCGAAGGAGCAAAGCTTATAAATAATCCATGAAGAGATTTTTGGTTTAAATAATCCAGGGAGCCTCTGGGTCTCGTCCCTGTCCCGACATCGCTGACGCCGGCCATCCATCGAGTTTGACACCTCGAGGACTCTGATTCTGCCAGAGGATGGATGGCTCCAGTGGAATTACTGAATAAAAGTCCACGACCCCTGGGGAAGCAATGAGGAATTCATCAATTCAGGACACACAGGGGGAGGTCTGTAAGTCGCAGCTCCACCAAATTCCTCCTGGGAGAATCTGAGTGTTTGCAGAGGTGCCGTGGCCAATTTACAGGGTAATGCACCAGTTTCAGTGGGATAATTCCTAGGAAAAGAGAATTTGAAAGGATTTATTGCAAAAGAGGATGATGAGCATGGTTAAAGGGTGAGTGTTGTTCTCCAGGGTGGGGAGATGAGCAGCACAAGAAGCAGCAGAGCAAACAGGACCAGGCTGTACCTGAATAAAAACAAGACTAAACTACTTCTTGTGTGCATTTCACACATTAAAAAGCTAAAACCAAACACCAAAATCACTTAATGTGTGAGAAACCAGAAAAAGCTTCTCCTAGCACTCCTGAGGACAATGGAGAAGGAAAACTCAAGACGTGCTAAGTTTGCACTGGACTGCAAAAGGAAATATGAAATAAACAACTGTCTCCACATGCAGATGAGCCCCTGATCCGTCTGCAGGGATTATTCACATTACTGCCACACCACCACTCAATATTCTGACTTAATTTGAGACTTAAACTGTCCCTGCTGTGCTCAGGGAGAACTGAAAGGGAGAAATTTTGCTTTAGTTCCCCTTTGCTCCCCACAATAAAAAGCTTGCTCTTGTTTTCCCTGCTCAAAAGTGACTGGGGGTCATTTATTTTCCCTCGGCTAATTGCTGAAACACAAATTAAGCCAATCTGGTGACAGCAAGTGCGTTTCCTTCAGCTGTAGCAGAGCACACACTTGAACATTCTCGTGTCTGTGTAAGCCTGGAGTGCCAAATGTTCCATCAGCCAGGAAAGATCAGGCCCTGCCGTGGAGCTAACGACGAATGGATCCCGATTTTGGCACCAATGAAATGTTTGAGCCCAGATTTTTTGGCTCCCAAAGGGCCAGGCTGCAATGCCCAGGGAAATCCCAATGCCCAGGGACTGGGATCCCTCCAGTTGGGATCCCTCAGGGGATCCAGGGACCCGCAGACCTGCGCAGGCTCTGGGAGGTGTTTGGTTCATCCCAGACAAGCGCAGGCTCTGCCAGAGCTCCTCGTGTGCACTGGAGCTCAAATTTTGGAAAGGAAGAAAGAAATGAGGGGTTCTGTTCTCTCCTGTTATTCTCTGGAGAATCAGGACTTAGGGCACTTCTTGTTCCTGCACATTTTTATTTTTAAAAGAAGACAATTTCCATCTCTTCTCTCTGCGCCAAACATTTTAAAACCAGCAAAGAGCTGATAAATCAGGGAGCTGTGGCAGTGCTGGCACTCCCAGGCCAGCAGCAACCTGTGTGTGCTCATTACACCTCCCAAATCACCCAAAGAGCTCCCTGGAATTCCTCACACCCCAGTTTAAAATGTTTGAGTATTTTACACTTCCCTTCAGACCCTGTTCTTTATCACCATCTCCCTTGCAATCACTTCTGAAGGCCTGTTTAAAATGTCACTTACCAAAGCTTCTTTTTAATGAAGACTCTGAATAATTAATTTCAACTGGAGAGATAAATGCAATAAAATTACATTTAGAAAGTCCTTAGCATTCTGCTCTTATTAAGTTTGTATTTGAAAAAAAAAAAAAAAAAGCCTTAGCACTAAAAATTGGCATAAAATAAGGAACTGGGGGGGTTGCTTTGTTTTAGGAATGTTCATTTTTGTGGATTTGCTTGAAATTGTTCCTGATGTCCAATCTGAAGCTCCCTTGGAGCAGTTTGAGGCTGCTCCCTCTCCCCCTGTCCCTGCTCCCACCTGGCTGCACCTCCTGGCAGGGACTGGTGGAGGGTGACAAAGAATTTGCTTCCCTGTGAGATATTCCAGTCCCTGTTTTCAGATTTATTTAGAAAATCTGCTGAACAGACACGAAATTAAAAATGGAATTCTACGTAAAATCAAAATATTGGGCCAAGATGACAAAAATGCATTAAAATTCCTTAGAGCCAAGTGCATCCTTGGATTATTCCAATTCCTTTCCTCAACCCCTCCATCTCTTTCTGAACATGAAACAACTTTTACAATTCCTTCTGTACTAAAGCACAGAAAACACCAAGGAGGAGGAGGAGGAAAGCTTTGGATATTCCCTCAGATCCCAAGGGAATATCCATGATATCCCAATTTTCAGTGCTGCCAGCAGTCAGGGGGAAGAAGAAAGGAAAATATTCCAGGGGTCAGAGGGAGTTTCACCAACCCAGAGCGTCTGCACAGCCCCAGAACTTTCCATTTGTGCTCACATATTCCTTTTCCCTGAAGCTTTAGCACTTGGAGAGACTGGAACAGCAATTTGCCTCTTCTTGGATACAACCCTCCAAAAGAAATTCAAATACATGCAACCTGCAGATATTTGGGAATTTTTAAATCCCAAATGTACTGAATAACCCCAGTTTACTGAATAATCTTTCAAATTACAGGTGAAAATATCCCTAAAAAATAAACATACCAGCTAATGATTGCATATTTAGCCTCTGATTTTATTTTTTTTTTTTTAATACAAAAGGCCAGTCTATATTTTGCATAAGGAAATCGCTGCCAAAGGTCATTTTCAGTATGGAAAATGTGTGATTCAGATCTGCTCATTCATCCTAAAGGCTGGGCTTGCATTGCCAGTAACCTGCCAATCACCCAGAGTGCAGCCAGCGACACAAAAGAAATTTTGGTAATGCCAGGACCATCCTCTGCTCCTCCTCCAGCTGAGCTTTCCATTCGGAGAGAGAGAAAGAAATCAGGCAGAAAAAATCAGGCAGAAAAAATCAGGCATTTCTCTCTTCCATGAGGATCGAAAGAGTTTCTCTAAAAACCTGAAAATGACTTTTTGGAGGGAGGTTTTCAGACAGTTCCTCCCTTTGTCCTCACTCCCATGGATCAGTTCATGGAGAAGCATTAATGGGAAAAGGAGCTGGAATTTCTCTGGAAAACTCTCCAGCCTTAAGGAAAGCCAGGCTGGAAAAGAGCCCTTGAACTCTGCTATTTCCCACTTTAAATCAAGATTTCAATGCGCAGTTCATGCGTGGAGGAATATCACAATTATCCCCAGCAGGGAGAAAATCCAAATATAACAAATATTGCTGTACCACGTGGTGTTTTCCTTATTTTTTCTCTGGTTTATCTTTCACTAACACTCATGTCCATCCCCACCAACAGCCCCTCTTTGCTTTTTTTCATCGTTAATTAGGAAGATAATTAAAAAGTGCTCCTTCCTCCTGATGGGCACCTGCTTCCCTGGCTGCTGCTGCCACAGTGAAGGATCCCTGTCCAAAAAGGAGGGAGAAAACCCACTCAGATCTCCCTCTGCAGCAAACTGGCAGAGAATCCAGGAAAATATATTGGATTTATCCCAAACTGGGTGCAGGGAACAAACCTGGCAGCAAGCAGAGTGTTCACTGAGCAGGTACCTCTGCAGTTCAAGGTGAAATTCCCAAATTTCACCTTGCTAGAAAAGCAGCAGATCCATCATTTTCATGGGAGTTCAGGATTCAAAATTCCCTTTGGATGCTGAACATCCCCCAGAGCAGACATCTCGAGACAGCCCAGGAGCAGGAGCAGCCAAAGTACACCAAAAAAACCTCCTGGAGCTGCGAGCTGAGAGGGCTGCGAGCAATTTAGAATAAAAATGATGCCTTATCCAAACAATTTAAACACAGCTAACAGCGGATTTTCAACTCAAGTGAGTACAAATCAGAGATTTTTCCAAGTTACAAAATCCATCTTTACCTACAGAGGAGCCTCTGGTTGGCTGGAGGCAGGAAAACATCAATTATCAGCTTCAAGATTAATTTTAAATAATTTTTTTTAATTTAACTTTAATTTTAATCCAATTTTCAAAGCTGTTAAATTCTCCTGGGGATTCTTGCGCTCTGAGAAAAGCTGAACCCACCTGGAGAACTAAATTCCAAAATTCCAATACCCATTTCCAAGGAGTTCAACTTCCCAAAAGCCACAGGGGACCCCAAACCCTCCTGTGGCCAAGCCAGGCTTGTCCCTCCAGGGAATTTTCAGGGAATTTTCCACCACCTCGATGGGGACACAAATGATTTTAGATCTTGGTTAAAAAGAAAAAAAGAAAAAAGAAAAAAAGAAAAAAAGAAAAAAAGAAAAAAAGAAAAAAGAAAAAAAGAAAAAAGAAAAAAAGAAAAAAAGAAAAAAAGAAAAAAAAAGAAAAAAGAAAAAAAGAAAAAAGAAAAAAGAAAAAAGAAAAAAAGAAAAAAGAAAAAAAGAAAAAAAGAAAAAAAGAAAAAAGAAAAAAAGAAAAAAGAAAAAAGAAAAAAAGAAAAAAAGAAGAAAAGAAAAAAGAAAAAAAAAGAAAAAAGAAAAAAAGAAAAGAAAAAAAACCACAATAAAATTTAAAAATCTTTCCTTTTTAACACATCTGAAAGTGTAAAAATTAAGTGTGGTGACACAGGGTCCAAGGAATTTTTTGCCTTTAAGAAATACACAAAACCAGGAAAAATAGCAAAAAAAAAAAAAAACCCAGGAAAAAACCACCAATATTAGAAAAAACAGCAAAAAGCAGCAAAAAATAGCAAAAAATAGGAGAAAGAAAAGAGAAAAGATAGAAAAATATTTAAAAAAATAAAAAGAAAGGAAATAGGAAAAAAAACTTTAAAAAACATAGGTAAAAAAGGAAAAATAGGAAAAAATACCAAAAAAAAAAAAGGGAAAAAAAAGGGAAAAAAAAGAACAAATAGGAAAAACATAGGGAAAATATAGGGGGAAATGGGGAAAACCAGGGGAAAAACCCATCCAGGCCACGTGTGACATAACCAGGATTAAAAAATGCCAGAAATTACATTAATTATCAGTCTTCTACTTTTGATTATGGCCAAGAAAAGGCCGGGTCATGCCATAAGCACCAGGTCAATGCCACCCTTTTTGAAGATAAATGTACTCCTAAAAACACAACAGCACAGATATCTTGTTTTCAGGCAGTGTGGGAAGAAATTTCGAGTTATTCCCCTTCTTTGAGCCTGAACTTCCTGAGGCAGATAAGGAGCAGCAAGGGGAGATTGTGCTCAGTGGGAAATGAGGGAGCTGCCCTGACCCTCAGCAGGTTCCAGGAGGGAAATTATGGATTTAAATAGAAATTCTGGGTGTTTAGAAAACACAGTTTGAAACAGGAGGGAAGAGTTGGAATTTCTCATTATACAATTAGTTATTTGGAGATGGTTTTCCTGATTTTTTAATAAATTGTGGTTTCGGCAAAAGTCTGATTTAAGCAGTAAAATTTTAGGGGTGGAGGAGGCAGTGTTATAAATTGGATTTCAAGATATTAATTACAGGAAGTGAAGCCTCACTGATCACCAGGTAACAAATAAATTCAATTTTCCTGCAGACACCCCTGAGTTCTTTCTGAGGGGTTGTAAATAATCCCCACAGGTAAATCTGCTTTTCCTGCTTTTCCAAGTTCCCAGCTCGGTGCCCTTGCCACAACAGAAACATTTTCCAGCCATTCCAAGGATGCTTGGAATGAAATTAGGGATTAAATCTCGATTTTCCAGATCCCCTGAGGGCACCTTAAAGAAATCCCGCTCTTCCCTTGGTATGAAAAACACAATTTCAGGAGTTATTGGGAGCAGATTTCCTGCTCGTGGAACAAAGAGATGGAGCTCAAAATATGCAAAAATGTACTAAAAAAAAGGGGGAAAATGCTGTTTTTAAAGACATTCCAAGGGTTTTAGGGGAAAGCAGATGGGACAGGGGCTCCAAGCTCGGATCTGGGAGAGGTTGGAAAAGACCTCCAGGATCAGCAATTCCAACCCTGAGGCTGCTCCATCCTAGGGAATCCCTCTACTGCTCCTTTCCATCCTGCTTCAAGTAAAACTGGGGCTCTCCAATCCTGCTGAAATAAATGAATTATTTCTTTTTCAAACTCCAGTGTTTTAATTGACTCTGCATTTCAATTATGATAGGATTTTCCAAAAGGAAGACTGGTTGTTTCTGCAATTTTTAAAAATAGAATTCCTGGTATTTTAAACTGCTCTAAACTGGTACAGAAATTATTCTGGGACAACATCTAAATCCCTGTTATTTCCAAACCTTGTCCCTTTAATTGATTACCTGCTCTCCATTCATTTTCTTGCACTGGCAGAATTAACTCCCCAGCCTACAGGAAAAGTTTCCAAGGACTGCTTTTACTGCTGGATTTTCAAATTCCCTGCCATGGTACCATTCAAAATATTTAAATTCTGCCAGGCTGGAACCCAAAAGAATAAATAAGGCTTTTCTGCCCTCTTCTGTTTATTGTCTGCTCAATAAATTAAAGATATTGTGTGTAACACAGATAAAGATTTTTAGTGTTTCACTAAACATCACCCATTTCCCAACATCCATGAGGTAAAAACCTGCCCACTTTCATTAAATACAATAATTTTTTAATTGTTTCTTTAGGCAGAAAGCAAAGCTTGAGCCCGAGGAAGGCGTCCTGCACCTTTCTATTTATCCCTGGAATGTCTGTGCTCATGGAGCCGTGGAATGAAATGTTCTGCCTTCCCTGGAATTCATCTCATCCATGGGATTTGGCAAGGGAGGAGCTTAATCCCCATTTTCATATGTTAGAATTGATTTTAAATGTTCTTAGACAGTAATTAGACCACTAAATGTCCCCCTGATCTGTGTCTAAACCCAAATCCTGTTTGAGTCCCATGTATTCCTCTTTTTTCCCTTCCCAGAAATCCTTACAACTAAAGGATGTTGATTCTAAATGGAACTAAAAGGATTCCCTGAGGTCTCTGACCCAAAGCAAGTGTTTCAGCTGAGTGGGAATAAATAAACTTTATCCACACTGAGAGTGAACAGGAATCCTGCAAACCTCCCCAGTTAAAGCATTTCACATTTATCCCGAGCTAAATTAACAGGGAAAATGCACAATTTCCTAGCAAAAAAGTAAAATATCAAACCTGGTAACACATCTGAAACCTGTGACTAAAACTTGAAGGAGCTTTTATACCTAAAATCTGATTTTCAGTGTAACTTCCCTTTAAGAATTCAAAACCACCTCTTTGTTAAAGTTCATTTTGGTGTTTCAAGCCTGATAGGTACATTTGAAACAGCATCACTACAATTAAAAAGATCCAAACCACACTTTTTCCATCCTTCACTCAGCCTTAAATCATCAGCTGCTACTTGCTCAGCTCTCACTTGAATTATTGGGCTCTCAGAAATGATATTTCAGCAGAAACCATTAACTTGAGAAAAATTGCAGTGGGGAGAAGGAATCCACAGTTCAAATATTGGTCAGTCTGAAAAGTTTCCTAAGTGAATTCCACCCCATCCCAGGAATTATTGAACTCTCCAAAACACAGCTGAAAGGATGGGGGTTTTTTAAATTGTTGGTTTAATTCCACCCCTGACCTTTCTCTACTTAAATGCTGCAAGTCAGACACTGCTTCCCAATTTAGCAACAAATTCCTGAGCACTTGGCTCCCCAATATCCACGGAATGTGAAATTCCACAAGAATCTGCTGTGGGAGCTGTTTAATGCAAGATGTCACTTCCTCCTAATCCCGGGGGAATTTGGAATTAATAAAAACCCCAGCCCTTATTATCAATATCAGCTTGTGCTGCTGATAAATAGAACAGGTCACAGAAATCTTCCTCGTGAAATCCACGTGGCCAGGAAGGCAAAATAAAATTAAACCTCAAGAGGCTGAGGCTGACAAGTTTTGTGACAAATTAGGAGATTTTGGAAAGCGTTGTCATGTTTTCCAAGGAATTAAAGATGTCAAGTTTGGGGAGGCTTTTTTATTATTATTATTATTATTATTGTTGTTATTCCACAGCCAAAGAAACAACAGAACCCTGGATAACAAAAGAGGAGCTGACAGATAATCTAATAATGCTTTAATTTCATTTGTTCTGTTTATAAAGTCAATTTTGGAATGCAGGACAGGACTGTCATTGTCAGAGAAACTTCTCTGCTACACCTCAAGAAGGAATTTGGGGTTTTGATCACATATTCCAAGGCACAACAATTCCTCCAGGCTGAAATTCTGCTCAGTGCTGGCACTGGGGTGACGGCCACTGACTCCCTTCATGTACAAACCCACACAAAAGATTATTCACAAACTCAACCTGAAAACAGAGTGCTCAAAATGTGTGAAAACCCCTTCATCTCTATCAGAGCTGAAAACAGGAGCCTCAAAAGGCTGGAAAAGCAACAATTTTGTGGCCCAATCCACGAAATTATGAACAGCCATTCAAATTCTCACCCCCTTAATGGAAACTTCACTTTACCAAATTATTTAGCTCAAAAACATCCAAATTTCGCTTCCACTTCTTCAGTGCTCCTTAAAAATCTTGTGATTGTACCCAGGATTTTTTAATTCATGGAGTGTTAATGATGATTTTTGCACTGTCAATATTGACTCTGTCCCCCAGCTGGGAGAGCAAAAAAGAACGTGGTGAGATCCCAAATTGTGCAATTTTCCTGCAGCCCCTTCCCGCTCAATCCTGCAGGAAAACAGCCCCGGAATTCCACCTGGAACTGGGAATTTAAAATAAATGTTTGCTCCCGTGCCAGAGAGTGCTGGCAGAGAGGGAAAGGTTGGGAATTCTTCAATCCCAGAGGGTTCATCCCAAGCAAGGACACAAATCCAGCTGTGGTGGTGTCCAGGCCTCCCAGAATTCACTGTCTGCACATTTGCTGCTGGCTGAGGGTAAATAAAGGAAAAATAAAGGGTAAATAAAGGAAAAATAAAGGGTAAATAAAGGAAAAATAAAGGAAAAATAAAGGAAAAATAAAGGAAAAATAAAAGGAAAAATAAAAGGAAAAATAAAGGAAAAATAAAGGAAAAATAAAGGAAAAATAAAGGAAAAATAAAAGGAAAAATAAAAGGAAAAATAAAAGGAAAAATAAAGGAAAAATGAATAAAGGATGAATAAAGGATGAATAAAGGATGAATAAAGGATGAATAAAGGATGAATAAAGGATGAATAAAGGATGAATAAAGGATGAATAAAGGATGAATAAAGGAAGAATAAAGGAAGAATAAAGGAAGAATAAAGGAAGAATAAAGGAAGAATAAAGGAAGAATAAAGGAAGAATAAAGGATGAATAAAGGATGAATAAAGGAAGAATAAAGGAAGAATAAAGGAAGAATAAAGGATGAATAAAGGATGAATAAAGGAAGAATAAAGGATGAATAAGGGATGAATAAAGGATGAATAAAGGATGAATAAAGGATGAATAAAGGATGAATACAGGATGAATAAAGGATGAATAAAGGATGAATAAAGGATGAATAAAGGATGAATAAAGGATGAATAAAGGATGAATAAAGGAAGAATAAAGGAAGAATAAAGGATGAATAAAGGATGAATAAAGGAAGAATAAAGGAAGAATAAAGGAAGAATAAAGGATGAATAAAGGATGAATAAGGGATGAATAAAGGATGAATAAGGGATGAATAAAGGATGAATAAAGGATGAATAAAGGATAAATAAAGGATGAATAAAGGATGAATAAAGGATGAATAAAGGATGAATAAAGGATAAATAAAGGATGAATAAAGGATGAATAAAGGATAAATAAAGGATGAATAAAGGATGAATAAAGGATGAATAAAGGATGAATAAAGGAAGAATAAACCTGGATTGCTGCAGAGTGACAGAATTCCTGCAAACCTGGGGAGCTCCAAAGCTTCTCCAAATCAAACCTGGACAACTCAGCCCAAATTTCTGCCTCTGTAGCTGATTCCCTCTCACCCCAGACACTGCTGAGTTGTTTTTCTCTGCCTCCAGGGAAATGTTTTTCCAGGCCTGGAATTCCGTGTGAGCTCGGGCTGATTCATGGACCTGCACCTTGAAAAGAAACCCCTCACCCTCGCACGATCCTCTGCTCCTCAAGCCATGCTTTGTTCCCAAATAAAACAATTAAAACCTTCCTGCAAATTCAGGGTCTTCAGAAGCAGTTCCAAGAAGGAACAATTAGCTCTTAAATTGAGTTAAAACCAGCAAAAATCCTGAAGGTTCACAATGTTAATTTATTTATCACTGAGTGAAATAAAGGGATATAAAGTGGTTTACATCCCCTAATGAGTTATAATATCAACTGCAGTGAGCACAGGGAAGAAACTCAGCAGCCACTGCTCACTGATAAGGGCTGAGGAATTATTATTCCTTCTAAAAGTCTGGATTAGCATAGTGGGATAGTTTATTATAATCTGTAAAAATCCTCCTGATAAAAAAGCAATTAGGTTGGCCAAGGGGTTTGTAACTCACAGAAGAAATAAATATATAGATATATATAAATTTAAAAAATAGAATTCTGGCTATTTTACTGTTTATGCACCAATCCCTTGCTTATATTTCTTTAGGTTTGTTCGTTTTCCTAAAGATTTTATGCAGGAGCAATAACATTTTTGCTAAATCTACACCAGTCCCCCTACAATTCATTCCACACCACATTCTCTGCTTTACAACCTCATTTAAAATCATCTCAACTCTCAATTTTGCATTATTTGACCCCAAACCCACTTGCAAACAAGGACACAATCAGCAGAAACGCAGCTCTGGAATTTGGGGGCTGTGGAGCCAGGCTCTGCCAAGTGGCACATTGCAAAGTGGGTGGACAAGTCTTGTTCTCCAAATCCAATTAAATAGTTTTGCTGATTAAATGTAATGGCAAAACAAACATTGTAATGATTCAAAACCTACAAAAATACAGCAAATTCAAACATCCCATCTGCCACCAAACTGCATCTAAATTAAAAAGCCAATGTTCAACCCCCAGAGAGTTTTGTTCAAGGACACCAGCACGGATTTGGGCTCATTAATTGAGTACAATTAATCTACAGTTCCATGCTCATTAAACACAAAAATATAAACGTTTTTATCTCTATACTTGTTATCAATTAGCCACAAATGCATACGGAACAGAATGAGATGTTTGTGGTCTCTATTTCACCTGTAGCAATAAAAATGGCTCCAGGAAAATACCTGAGCTCCACTGAGCTCTGGATTTTCTGAATTTACACCTGAGCACCTCCAGCCTGGCCTTGGGCATTCCAGGGATCCAGGGGCAGCCACAGCTTCCCTGGGAATCTGTGCCAGGGCCTGCCCACCCTCCCAGAGAGGAATTCCTTCCCAAAATCCCATTTAAATCCACTCTCTGGCAGTGGGAACCATTCCCTGGGTCCTGTCCCTCCAGCCCTTGTTCCTTTCCATCTTTCTCCTCAGCTCTTTCAGGTCCTGGAAGGATAAAGACTCAATAAACGTGATAAACATGACAGGGACCCAATCCTAAAGGACCTTGCAGCCTGGCTTGTGACACAAGATCACCCTGAAGCTTCTCCAGGTGAACAATCCCAGCTCTCCCAGCCTTTGCTCCATCCCTGGGATCCTCCTGGAGCCTCCTCGGGGCTCTGCCAGCAGCTCCAGCTCCTCCCTGGGCTGGGGCAGCTCTGCAGGTGGGGTCTCACTGAGGGGCAGGGTCAGGGCCAGCACCCCCAGCTCAGGGAATGCCACGGGCCCAGTTCCCAGCCAGGATCCTGATGGATTTCCTGATTTATTCCCATCCTTTTCCAAGAGCTGCTCTCCCATCTTCCCTGACAGCCTTTAACAACCACAACTTTTTGTCCCAGCAGCAAACCCAGCATGAGTTTGGTGGCAGGAGCAGGAGGAGGAGGCTGGAGAATCCCATTCCTGTGGAGAAAATGAGAATCCCTATCCCAAACTTACGGGAAGCTCTGCCTTCTGTGATGGGTGGGGAAGAGAGAAGGACACAGAGCTGGAACAATGGAACAGCCTTTAACTGGAAACAATCAACAAGTGATAAAGGGATTTATGGATGAAGGATAAGGAATTCAGGGAAATGTTCTGTCCCTGTGCAACTGGAGTGTCCCCAGTGCCAATTTAAACACATCCAGCCATGGTCTGCTCCAGAACAAAAAGCCCTCAGTGCTCTCCTGGCATCACACCTTTGATAATGTGCAACCTCAGACCAACAGCAACAAATATTAGGGGCAGAGACTCCTGCTGCCTTCAAGACTTCTGTCCAAATGATGGTCAGGCTGGCTGAGGAGCTGTCAACAAAAATTCGTAACCCAAACCAAAAGATGAAGCACCATCAACAGCCAGGACAGATTTCTGATGGGTGCAGAGATTTAAAAACAAACCAAGCAGCTCAGGTCTGATAAATCCCTTCAGAAACTCAAAATAGCACAATTTACAGAGGAAAGCATTCAGTGAATATGAATTAATAGGGTCCCAAAGGGGCCATGGGTTCCTGAAAGGGTTTCTGAAGCCTTTTGTGCACAAACCACACTAAAAAGTTTTATGTGCAAGAATTTAAAGATCTCTAAATTAACGACAAAAAAACCAGCCCACGTTTCAAGAAGATTCGAGAAGAAACAATTATTGAAGAAACAATTACTTAACAAAAACCCTGAGTAAAACTCTGGTTACTTCCCCTATGATCCAAGTCTTTATTCCATGTACTTTCCTCTGTGATTACACAACTCAGCCATAATTAATCTTTTCAGTGCATGAAGCCCTCAAAAGCAGAGGTAAAAGCAGACACGGCACCTGCTTAAAAGAAAAATTAAATGCCTGCACACCTTTGTAATGGAGAATCAAAAGTAGCTATTTAGAGAAGTATGAAGTGTTTTCCAGCTAGAAAAAAAAATGAGAAAAGGAGGAAGAAGTGTTGGAGAAAAGAGTCTTTTGTTAAGCAGATTTTCTCTGGCTGGGATCACCTCGATGATAAGATGACAACACATCAAGATTTAGGTATTTAAAACCACATTAGGGGAGTGAGACACAAAGGGACTGCAGGTCAAGCCTGATCTTTCAGCAAAGTGCATTAGATTATTCAACAGATTTTCCATCTCCAGCTTCTAACTCCAAAACAAGCAAAGAGATTTTTCTAGCAGGATTCTTTAGCAAACAAGCTCATAAAACACACCCCATTGTATTTCTGGTGAAGAGAGGTAAAATGAGAAGCAATTAGAATGATGATGAACTCATTAAGTCAAACCAGCTATAAATAAAAGCAGAGCAAGTCTCAAAAACCTGTCTGAAAGAGCTGCTGAGGCTTTTCCAGGGGCTGGATGAAGGAGTCTGGTTTAAGTCAGGATGAAATGTGGGAAGAGCTGCAAACTCTGGAGCAGCGTCTGCTTCTGAGTGACACCACCAAACTGCTACAGAAATTACCCTCAGCAAGATAAATGAATTCTACCTCCACCAGCAGCCTCCTGCCAGCTGTGCAGAGAGGAGGAGACCCCCAGATCCTGGCTCCAGGGGGTTTTGGGGCAGCAGGGAGGGCTCTGTCCTTACCATCGGACTTTATTGCAGGTCTGGGTGGCGCCCAGCGGGGACCCGGCCACCATGGGCACCTGGATGGGGCTGTGCTGCTTGTTCATCACCAGGTCCAGCTTCTCCTCCAGGGATTTGCAGGTGGCCTCCAGTGCCAGCAGCTTGGCCTCGATGCTGTCCAGCCTCAGGCATATGGTCTGGTTGATGGAGTACAGGAACGACTGCGGAGGGAGGAGAGCCCGCGTGAAACACTCGCGGTTCATCCCCACTCCCGAGGAAGCTCCGGATAAACGTGACTGGGAACGGATCCTAAAGGAACTCGCAGCCTGTCTGGTGACAAAATCCAGCCCTGATGACATCCAGGAGCGTTTCAGCAGGCTCAGATCCTTCCAGATCTTTATTTGGGAGCCAAAAGCAGCCCGGCCAAAGCCATTTTCACCTAAGCACTTTGTCAGGATGATTTCATCCGCTGCAAAATCATTTCTAATGACCTGCCAAAGCCTTCCAGTCCACATGTGAAAACAAAGGGATTATAAATCTCTGGAGGCATCCTCTTGGATAAAGTTAGTAAGGTTTTTTTCCCTGCCCAAACGGATAAATTGCAGTGGAAATTGTATCAACACAAAAAATCTCGGAGACAATTAATGCCACTCACTTCAGCTTCCTGCCCAACAGCAAATCAAGAAAAGCAAACAAATAAAATCTGTTTTGCTAAGCAATCCTTTTGAAAAGAAAACCTCTTGCACTTGGGTTCTCCCGGGAAAACAGGCCATGAGAGGGAAGAGCTGCACTCTGTGTGCTCTGCAAACAGCAGCTGTGCCATCTTGTGGCCCTGCAACCACTGAGCACCCCAAACTTCTCCTTCACAGAGCTCCTGGGATCACCCCAAAACACAGAATAAATACAAAATAAATACAAAATACGGGCTGTGGCACTAAAATACTCATCAGGTACTACAGGGCACAACCCAAGCCTAAATGACAGCAGTGAGAACAGCAGGGCGACTTCTGAGCTCCTGAGCCAGAATTAAATGTGAATTATCGATCAGGAGAATGCTGCTAGCTTCAAATAATAACTTCAACCGTCCTGAAAACATCTACAAATTGTAACACCAACACATCCTCAAGTTCATCTTTTTGGTCAACTTCATTTACCTTATCAAAAATGTCCCAATACTGATATTTTGTGTCAGTGGAATTAATTCTGCTGATTTTATATTGCAGCTGAAATTCTTGCTGCTAATTCTACACTGGGAAATCAGACAATTATCCAGATTTTTTAATTTATGCCTAAAAATGCAGAAGGAGCTACAAGAATAATTCTAGTACTATTAATAATAATTAACTATATAAAGAGTTTATTTTACATTCTTGTAATAACTCTCCCTAAACTTAATTGGCATTAGAAATAAAACCAGGAAAGGGCATTAAATAACCTTAATAGAGGGATCCTGGCAGTTGATTTCTATCCTCTGACGTTTCAGGGCAGGTTCCACATCATCATCTGCCACCTCATGGTTCTCCAACACAACTGCAAAGGAAAAAAAAAAGCATTGTCAGAGTTTAGAAGGGCAAAGCTCTAATTAAAAATGCAGTCAGTGGAGAAAACAAAAGCACGTAAATTTAATTAAGATATTTAATGTGTTCGTTGAGACTTGCTGGGGGTTTCTCTCAAATGTCTGACGGTGCTGATGGGACCAGGTTTGAGCTCCTCTACCAAGCTGAGCCAAGACTTTTGAAGGACTGGCAGGTCCCAGCTTCTCCTCCAACTCTTTGGGACCATTTCTGAGGTAACTTTTTCATTTTCTATCAGAAAAGCAATTTTTGGCCCGTGTCTCTCATTTCCATTACTGTTCTTTCAGTCATTAACGTGCAATGGCCACAGAGGACCAACATCTCAATGTATTTTCACTCAGGAAGTCCATTTCTGAGCAAGTGATATCCAAATATTTGCTTTCAGAAGTGTTTTTCAGTTTTAGTGTCCAAAATATTTTAATAATGAATGAGACAAACTATCTCACACATAAAACAATTCCTAATGGATGGGGGACAGTTCCCATTGGAGAAAAAACCTAAACCATGGAAAAAAACAAGACTGCAGGAATATCTCATTGTTTTGGGGGTCAGTCTACCCCTGCATACAAAACAAACAGGCAATAAAGCCTTGAAGAGAAAAGTTAAATAAACAAAATAATCTTATTTCATTTAAAGGGTTTGGAGATACACAAGTGAAGCTATGGAAAACACGGGATATGGGCTTCAAAAGCACCTTTTGGAACATATTATATTATATTATATTATATTATATTATATTATATTATATTATATTATGTTATGTTATGTTGTGTTATGTTGTGTTATGTTGTGTTATGTTGTGTTATGTTGTGTTATGTTGTGTTATGTTGTGTTATGTTGTGTTATGTTGTGTTATATTGTATTATATTATATTATATTATATTACATTACATTACATTGTATTGTATTGTATTGTATTGTATTATATTAATGTATATTAATGTATATTAATGTATATTAATGTATAATGTATAATATATAATATATAATATATAATATATAATATATTCTAACATAATATATTCTAATATAATATATTTGGATTGTATTTTAAGTATTATTTTAAGTATTTCTTTTTGTATTTTCAAGAAAAGCTCAGCAGTGATGGCTCTGCTGTAAATCTCGTACCTGGATTATCTGGAGCCAGGTCCTCCACAGCGATCTGAACCACATCTGCCAGGTCCTGCTCTGACATCATTCAGGAGCAGCAGCAAAACCCCTCAGCACCACTGCAGCTCCCCAGGGCAGCAGCTGGCCCGGGCATGCACCCCTGCAAAACAGCAGCCAGGAAAGGGTTAATATTTGGGAAACACTTCACACAGCATCAACACCTCCAATTTTTCATTCTCCTTCCATAAAATGCTTCAATTCTCAGAGAAATGATCAATCTTCAGCGGGATTATCCAGATTTTCCAGGAGGGAATCCTGGAATCCAGGGCTGGGACAGCAGCTCAGGCTTTCCTGATTTCCCTCGCACATCCCTAAGGGACAAGGAGAACTTTCAGGTTCAGACTCACAAAGCTCCAAGCCACACCAGATTTGCAAGAATCTGAATTTTAACAGGCCTCTAAAACCTTCCTAAACTCAGTGAGAACGAGGAGTTTCCTCACATCTTATTAAAACTAAAGCAAAACTTGGCTTTTTTTCTTCAGCATGAACTTGCCTGGTTTTTCTACAGCGCAGCTCTGATGAAAACATTTTCAGGATATGGTCCTGATCTCAAAGTCAAAATATTTCTCAGCCTTGCCCCCCCTTGAATTCTCAGTCCAGGTTATTTATTAGTGTTCTAAGAGAAACCTTCAACTTGTAAAATTAAAATAAAATCACTGCAATCTCTCCTAGCTTTCTCCCAGAGGTTTACAAAGGGCTGGACAAGCAATACCAAGAGATCAGTGGATTTTTTTCCTTTTTTTTAACCTGGAGTAAAAAACGCTGGCCAGATAAACGGAGATTAACCGATGGAAATGATAATTCATCCATTAACACTGACATGGAATCAAATCCAACTTAACACTGACATGGAATCCAATCCAACCACGCACAATGATTTTCCTTTTCTATCTGAGCCCAAGAAATCCATTAAGCTGGACACAGAGAGGATAAATTTTTAGGAGAGCAACACAACCTGGAGAAGGGTTGTGAGGAGGCCTCCCCACATCCCCAAAGTGTTTATTCAAAATACCAGCACTGCCAGCACTGAGTCACTTGAAATTCTGCTCATGGTGAAAGACTTTTGGGCCGGCACAGAGGGTGGCAGCAAGCCCAAAAATCCTGGCAGTCCTTTTGTGCTTGTGGATGCCATTTTGGCAAGGGGAATTTGCCATTTCTGAGAAGTCCTGGTGCCCGGCCAGGCCGAGCAGAACAAAGCTGCACTCGCTGTTCTGTCGTGTCACACACGGCCTGGAACGGGGACAGCCCTGCCCTCGCCTTGAGGGGACACATCCACCACTCTGAGCGCTCAAAAAGGCTAAATTAGAACAAATCCAACTGCTAAAAAGCCTTTTATTTCCAGGGTTCATGGTAATCTGCTTGGTTATCTACAGGACTCACTGATGCTGTTGCATTGAAACCACTCATAGCTACAAATTTCTCCTCTTTGGAAGGAATTGCAATCATTTTGTATAAATCCACTTTAATACTTCATATATTTAGCACAAAAAATCCTGAATTTGATGGGAGCCACATGGATCATCCAACTCCTGGCCCTGCACAGACAACCCAACAATCCCACCATGCCTTCAAAATTAAATTAAAAAATCACTAAAATCAACCTCTCTTCAACAAAAATACAAAATAATTTCCCATTTCCAACACATGTTGTCCACCTCTCATGGGCCATAGGCTGAAAGTGTTCAACTTCACCTCAGGAATACTCAAATATTCCGTCCCAGAGCCTTGAAACAAGGGCACAACCACCAACCTACAACAGGCAGAGCAGCTACAACACCCACAGAGAAATGTGTTCATAACACCAGTATTTGTTTCCATTTAAACTCATTTTATTCCAATTTCACTAAGTCAGACACAACTTGCAAGAAGAGCCACAATTCTGCCTTTTCAAAGCCAGGACAGAATTCCCTTCTGCTGCCATCCTGTACCAAAACACAAAGGGAACACAAATAAATTTGTTCTCAACCCTGGGGATTAGGAAAGCAAGGTCCAGGGAGGCTGCAGCCACTGCAGTTATCACACCTTGGATGAAGTGTCCTTCTTCCAAATTCACCATTTCCATTTCTAACAGTAAATTTTACCCGTGGGCTGACCTTGCTTTCAGAACCAAGGGGAAAAGTCTGATAAAATTTAACAGGATGAGAGTTAGAGGAGTTTATCAGCTTCAAAAAGCTTCAGTCAACAAATTCAGAGTAACTCTGCCATTATGGTTTCCATGTACTTTACTTGGTGAAGTATTTACCAGCATTTCCTCCGTAAAATAGTCTTTTTCTTGAAATTTGCTCTATATTCCCCTTTTTTCCCCCTGATTTCCACCTCCTGTCTGGAACTCTAGTCCCCATTAAATCTAAATTAAGTGTATGTACATTGGCATCGAGCCACCGGTGCTGAACTATTCCCAGGAACAAATTTTAAGTTAAAAAAAAGAAATATTAACAGAAAGCCAGGAAGCTGGGAACAAACCAAAGCAGGGCCAGGGAACATGCCCACTTCTCCTCCCCCAAGCTGCACGTGGAAGTTGGACCAACACATATTTTATGTGAATATTTTATGGTCACTTTGCCCTATCTGGGGGAGGGGATGGGGAGGAAGGTTCTACCAGGCAGTGGAAAATGTTCCATTAAAGGAGGCCCTGGCCAGGCAGGCTCACAGCAGCTCCAGGGTTTTGGGGGATCTGTGCTGCACTTGTGGATTCTCCCAGAGAATTCCAGGGGCTTCTCCAGCTCTTCAAGGGAGGAGCAGGTTATGGTGTGTCCTGGAGGGATTTCCTCCCCCGCCACTCCAATTCCCTGGATGCTTCCAAAGGGGACAGGATGGATCCATGGGGTTCCACAGGGACACAACAACCCCTGGAGCTCCAGGCTGGGAATGCTGGGGACAGTGGCTGAACAGGAGCCCAGGTGTGCCCAGGTGTGCCCAGGTGTGCCCAGGTGTGCCCAGGTGGGCATGAGGCCACTGGCACCTGGCTGGCACCAGCCCTGGCATGGCCACAGCCCCAGGGCAGGGACTGTCCCCTGTGCTGAGGCCACACCTGGAGCTCTGCTCAGGTTTGGGCACATCCAAAACACACAGGGAGGGGCTGGAGAGTGTCCAGGGAAGGGAATGGAGCTGGGAATGGACTGGAGAATCCTGAGGGAGCTGGGAATGGGCTGGAGAATCCTGAGGGAGCTGGGAAGGGGCTGGAGAATCCTGAGGGAGCTGGGAATGGGCTGGAGAATCCTGAGGGAGCTGGGAAGGGGCTGGAGAATCCTGAGGGAGCTGGGAAGGGGCTGGAGAATCCTGAGGGAGCTGGGAAGGGGCTGGAGAATCCTGAGGGAGCTGGGAATGGGCTCAGCCTGGAGAAAAGGAGGCTCAGGGGGACCCTGTGGCTCTGCACAGTCTCTGACAGGAGGGGACAGCCGGGGGGGCTCTGGGAACAGGGACAGGGATAGGAGGAGAGGGAACGGCCTCAGGCTGGGCCAGGGGAGGCTCAGGGTGGACAGAGCAGGAATTTCCCCATGGAAAGGGAGCTCAGGGATGGGAACTGCGCAGGGAGGTTTGGAGTGCCCATCCCTGGAGGTGGCACTGAGGGCTCGGGGTGGGCACAGGGTGGGCACAGCTTGGTGATCCTGGAGCTCTTTTCCACCTCAAGAATCAATCCCGTGCAATCTCAGTTTCCCCAAACACCTCCAACTCCTCAGAGCTCCTGCAGCCCCTCACCAGAGCAGCTCTTCCACTGTCCCCCTCTCCCCACCCCAGGCCAGGGCCCACTTTGTTCCTCTGATCCAAAATTCCCACCAGGCACCTGCTCCTGCTGGATAAATGAAACTACAGCTGAAAATGATCTCATTTCCCTGAAAAACAGGAGCAGCAACCCTTGAACATCCCCATAAGCACTTGCCAGGAATACTGGAATACTCAAAAGAACTCATCACAGACAACTAAAGATATAAATTTCAAGCTGATTAGATAAATTAGATTAAATATCTCTGCCAATACTCTTACTCCGAATTGATACACTTAACACAGAATTCAATCAGCCTTTGTTTAATTAAGTAAATTAATATTTGTAAGCAACTAAATTAAATTCACCTGAATTCCAGATTAGCTTTTCCACACACAAGTTTAATGTAATTTAATTAATCCATTTTAAAACATTAATTCCAAATAATTCTTCTGAGCAGTCCCTTGTAAACAAAGCTATTTACTGAAATATCTGATGGCTTTCAGCATTCCAAAGTGGATAATCAAACCCATCCAATGCCTTGTTAACACAGGAGAACACACACAAAACAGAAATCTGCTCTCTCATATTAATTAGCAAGGGTAAACATTATCTTAAAAAAAAAATCAAAACCTATTCCAAAGCTCTGCTTGGAGTGTGGAATTGCACTGCTCTGGCTGGAGCAGCTGAGCTCTCTTGGACATTTCCCAGCGCTATTGATAAATGAAAAAACTTCCTCAGATTCCAACTGTTGCAAATATTCCTTGCTGGTCATGTGGGAAAAGCTGGAAAATGGCATTTTCCTCTGCCCAACCCAAGAGCCTCAAGTGTCCTTCCTCTTCTTCATCCCACTTTTCCTTTAAACTGATTAAAGGCAATTCTCAAAGATGGAATTTCTGTTCCAAAAATTGTTATACAACCGTATTAGGAATGATGGGCAGTGCCAGGGGCAGCCACAGCTTCTCTGGGAATTCCATCCCAGGGTCTCACCACCCTCAGTCCTTCCCAATATCCCATCTCGCCCTGCCCCATCCATGTAAAACCATTCCCCTCGAATTAATTTAATTAATTGAGCTCAGCAGCCCATTTTTTTGGAGCTAAAGGTGCTTATCCTGCAAAAACTCTGATTTAGTGACGCTTTTCAAGGTTTTCCAGAGCAGGTGAACACAAAGCCCAGGCCAGTGCTGATCTCCAGGGGGACAGAAATGACCTCAAACTGCACAGGGATAATGGGATAAACATCATCCACCCTCTCCAGGGAAGATGCAGAGGACAAAATACTCATTAATTCTGTTTTTATTTAAACCCCTGAGGTCTCATCCCTGCAGGGAAACAGCCCAGAGGGGCACTGAGCTGTCTCTGGGCAAGGAATTATCCACACTTCACCTGGAATCCCAGCTAAGCAGCACCGCAAGGACAGGACAGGACAGGACAGGACAGGGCAGGACAGGACAGGGAAGGACAGGACAGGACAGGACAGGACAGGACAGGGCAGGACAGGACAGGGAAGGACAGGAGTGTCCCTGTGAGGGTCTCCAGGGAGAAGAATCCCCCTCTGGAGGCTCCAAACCCCTGGCACAGCTGTGACCCCTCTTGGGGGACAACTCTGGAGCAGCTCCAAGAACACAACTGGGAATGTCGGGATAATTCCATACACGAAGCTGTTCCCAGCAGTTACAAACAGGACACAAAATTCTCTTTTCAGTCTCTCTCTGTGACTTGCACCAATTTCCTAACCCAGAGCTTGGCTTTTCCTCCGTGATAAAATCGCTTTGGTTGGCAGCTGCAATGGAGCTTTCCTGCACTAATTCCCAGTTCCCAAAAAAGCCCCACCAGTGCAAATGTAACAGAACAAAAAGCAACAATTTCGGAACACGCAGGGCTCAATAAATCCAAGAGCCTCCTTTGAGCCCCAGCTCTCTGCAGCCCATCACAATGCGAATTAAAACTCGTTTTAGGAGGAAGAGATCAGATTTACACTTCCTTCTCACTACCCAAAACTACAAAGGAGAATAATTTTTCTTAGCATCTGTTTGGCTGCCACCCTTACCCTAAATCCACCTAAAAAGACAAGGAAAAACATTGTGTTTCAATTAAATTTCATAGTAAAACCACACAAACATTTCAGTTTAACAGCTGAAAAAGGAGTGTAATAGGAGACAAGCAGCTTTAATTCAGCCAAAGATCAGGAAAAATGTCAATTTTACAAAAAAAAAAAAAAAAGTCAGAAACATTCCCTATGTGGGAAAACCAGGACACCAGCCACAACATTCTGGAGATGGATCCTTCAAATAAATATCACTCACAGAGATATCATGGTGATGGACTCCAGTGCAAGTGGTAAAATTCAGATGGCAACCAAAAAAAAGGAAACAGTTGCTCCAGGAATAAAGGAGCTGGAAACTTTCTGGAGTAGAAAACCTCCCAGGGAGGCAGAAATTCTCAAGTACTACCACGAAAGCTCCTATTATTATTGTTGGTTTATTGTTTTGCTTTCAGAAATATTGGCTTTTTAGGGTTTTTTTTTTTTCATTCCACCTAGTACAAGGCGCTGTTTTGCTTGGATGTCTTTTCCCAACTCTTCTAACCCTGGCACCGATCCTAACACAACACCCAACAAATAATCCAGGCACGCCTTCCCTGCTTCCCAGCGTCCTGGCACGGGGAATGGCAGTGGGTGGTCACACAGAGCAGGAATTCCAGCCCCAATTCCCTGTGGATCTTGTCCAAACCCCGCTGCCGGGTGCCAGCCCCCTCTGGCTGGAATCATTCCCCAGGGAGCTGGGCAGGAAATGTTCACACGCGTCCCGCCTCGGCTGTCAGGTGCCTGCACACACAGAATTCAATTTACAGCCATCTAATCCCCTTGAACTGCAGCAGCCCGAGCCCCGGGAGCATCTGAGTGCTTGCACATTCCAGCCCTTAAGGCAGGCTGGAATTCTGGATCCTGGTGGGATTATTCCGGACAGGGATCATTCACACCAGGCACAGTTTGTCCAGTTTGCTGAAAAACAGCGAGTGTGAGAGCAGAGCTGCCCGGACAGCAAATCCTGTCCCGCTGTTGTCTTGTTTTCAGCCACTAGATGGAGGATTTTTATTGGGAACAGCGTCAAAAATCCCGCAAGGACTTCCAGGGCAGGTTCAGGGTGGATTTCAGGGAAAGGTTCTACCCCAGGGCTGCCCAGGCTCCCCAGGAAAGCTGCCAGAGCTCCGACAGGGCTTGGGCACCGCTGCCAGGGATGCCAGGGCGGGATTTTGGGAATGTCCTGCACTGGATGATCCCTGTGGGTCCCTTCCAGCTGTGGGTGTTCCATCACTCCAGGAAATTCAAAGAACTGCCTTCCAGGATTAGTGTCATCCACCTGCCACTGTCCCAGGCTGCTCCAAGCCTCGGTGTCCAGCCCGGCCTTGGACATTTCCAGGGATGGAGCAGCCATAGCTTCTCTGGGAATCTGTGCAGGGCTCTCCTCTCTCACAAGGAGGAATTTCTTCCTAATATCCCACTGATCCCTGCCCTCCTTCAGCTTAGGGCCATCCCCTCTTGGCCTAGCAGCTTACCTTCAGCAAAAAAAGAGAATAATAATAATAATTTACAGTCTTTTCTCTTTTTTCTTCCTAATATGTGCGCTGCTAGTCCTCAATACACTGGAAAAAGTTCCTGATCCAGCAATTCCAGAGGAGACAAGGACAGCCCTCGGTGTTGGCTACTACAAAAAAGCAGCAAAGCCAATATCAAATACAACCTGCTCACTCCAAAGCCTTCTAATGGATTTTCCTGCTGTAGGCATCAAGGAAAAGAAACCACTCCAGCTGCCAAACCAGACCTCAGCACTGCTTTGTAACAGAGAGATATCAGGATTCTCAAATTCTCGCCAAAAATATTAATGAAAATAAACTGAAGAGCATCGTTTCAGTAGGGAAACATGAACTGAGCAGCTCTTCAAAATCCGAGTTATTTTCACAGGGTGGGAAAGAGCTCTGGGATCACTGAGTTCACCCTGTGCCCAGTGCCCACCCCGAGCCCTCAGTGCCACCTCCAGGAATTCCTGGGACACCTCCAGGGATGGGCACTCCAAACCTCCCTGGGCAGTTCCCATCCCTGAGCTCCCTTTCCATGGGGGAATTCCTGCTCTGTCCCCCCAGAGCCTCCCCTGGCCCAGCCTGAGGCCATTCCCTCTGCTCCTGTCCCTGTCCCTGGAGCACAGCCCGACCTCCCCATCCTGCCTCCAAATTTTGAATTTTCATTTCTAGCACCTGATCCTGCCTTGGCAGCTCCCCTCCCTGCAGTTAGAACAAAAATCCCAACTAAATTCAGCTTTAAATTCCCCAAACCTTAAATTCAGAGGGTGTTAGGGAGGACCAGGTTGGTCTGTTCCTAGCAGGGACAGATCCCCAGCTGCCATCAATTCCCTCCCTTCTTCTCCAAGATAAAACTCACATTTTCAGAGGTTTCAACTGAAATATATTTCAGTTCAAATATATTTTTGAATATATTTTTCCCTTTAAATGCTCTAAGTCAGGGGTAACAAACAGGAAGCAACATAAAATGATTCTGTTCAACAGACAACACCACAAATTATTTTATTTCAAGACCCACATACCAAAGGTGTGATGAAGTTAAACCTTTTGTGTATTTTTCAGTCTAACTTGTTGCAAAATTAACTCTTTTCCAGCACCTTTAAAAACCTAAATCTGCACGGACACAAGAGGTTGATGTGACTGTGATGACATTTTATTCCTTTTATTTTACTTGGGGGAAAAAAAAAGATGATGATGAGCCTTTCAATGAGCATGGATGAAACAGAAAATAAGATTATTTAATTTCAGTAACTAAATAGCAAGTTTCAAGCTAAAGGAAATCAACTTGTGACCAAAATTTTATTGGCAAAGTTCTGCATACAAAGACATTTTGTGGTTCTAATTCCAAACACTGGCTTTGCTCTGCCTCCTGCAAGTGGCTCAATCCCAGCAATTCAAATTCCAGGGTTCCTTCAAGGAAAAGAGATGAAAACCCTGGAACTCTAAATAAAGGAAAACCCTGGAATTCTGACTAAATCAAGGAAAACCCTGGAATTCTGACAAGATAAAGCCTGTGTTGTTCCTGCACCTCCAAAGCTTTAGAGGGTGTGGGGAAAGCTGATGAGAAAAACCAGAGGCAAACTCCAGTCCTGGCACTCGGGAGCCTCTCCCTGGAATTCCCTGGTGTGAATCCCACGGGACACCACAACTCCTCCCCAAGCCAAGGCAAATCCACAATCAGCAGCTCTGAGCTGCCACTAAAAACTCTTTTTTCTTCACCTGATCGCCCAAAATTCCAGAAAAAGGACGTTAAAACCAGCACAGGCAGGAAAGGAGCCTTTTCCAAACTTACTTTATTGAGCATTGCTAATTAGCACCACACCCTTAATGGTTTTATTCAATTACTCTGGATGTTTTTAATCAATCAGGCCTTTAAAAGAACCTTAATTAACACCTGCTCTGGAACCACACAACTTTCACATGGCTGGGTGATTCAGACAGAAAAGCTGTAGAAGAGCTGATAAGCTGAAAAACCAAAGTTATAAAATGTTTTTGTTCTCTGGAGAAGATGGGATGTTTCCCAAATCCGACCTCCATCTTTTTATTCTCTCAATAAATTAATTAATCTTTCTTCCTAACATCTACTACTGAAAATGGAACTACTTGCATTTAATGATGGGAAAAGGTGCTCAGAGTTTCAGATTCAAAGTCTTGTTATTCTGGTGCATTTCTATAAACAGCTATTTAAAATATATATAATTACATATATAAATACTTCCTAGCAGGGAAAACCCTCTATTTCAAGAGTAACTACTATGAAATTCAAGCACTTTTTTGTTTGATATTTTAAAATCTTGGTTGAAATATTTAAAGTTATACAAATGTCAGGTTTGCCTCTTGTAATCTTGTTATCAGCAGGGCACCACACCTCAGGTAACCTCACCCAGAAGGCAAGAAAGTACCAAAAACCACTCCAAAAATACCATTTGAACGCTGCTTCCACCAAAGCAATCTCTCAGTTGTTAATAACCCTTGTTTACTCCAAAAAGTCTTCCCTGGAGAGCTCCAAAAATAAACTGATCTATAAACCATCCGTGCCATAGCAGGATAAAATGACTATATTTGGTGAAGTACACAACTTGCCACTGTGGATGGATTTAAAAATAAAACAAAAAAAAAGAAAGTGGGGGGGGAAGGAGGCAATACTTGAATTGCAAATAAGGGCATAGGGATACGGAGTGTGTGGAGAGAATCCTGGAATAGTTTGGATGGGAAGGGGCTTTAAAGCTCATCTCGCTGCCATGGCAGGGACACCTTCCACTGGCCCTGTCCGAGCTGGCCTTGGACATTCCAGGGATCCAGGGGCAGCTCCAGAGAAACCTGTGCCAGAGCCTCAGCACCTGCACGGGGTGAATTCCTCCTCGGAATCCCGTCTAAACCCTTCTATGGCAAACAGCTGGCTGGTTTGAAGAGGACAGAAAACACCAGTCCTGATACGGATGTGAAAAACCCTGGCAGGCACTAAATGACCACGCAGGGGATGTTCCCTGTCCGAGCCCTGCCGCAGCAGGGCAGGGATGGAGGAGCGCTCCCAGCCCAGCCCCAGCCTGCAGCGCCCGGCTCCAAACACATCCCGGGGGACAGCGGGACACCGAGCCCGGCACTGGGAGCCCGGCAAGGGGGGAAGAGCCAAACCTGTGGGTGGAAGGGACCGCAAAGCTCATCCCTGCCATGGGCAGGGACACCTTCCACTATCCCAGGCTGCTCCAAGCCCTGTCCAGCCTGGCCTTGGACACTTCCAGGGATCCAGGGGCAGCCACAGCTTCTCCGGGCACCCTGTGCCAGGGCCTCAGCACCCTCACCGGGAGCACTTTCTCCCCGCTATCGAACCACGGGCGACCCCCATGAGAGCCATGGGGGGAGGCGGAGAAGGGCGCGCGGCCCCCCCGCCTCGGCCGCTCCCTCCCCGCCGGCTCGCGGCCCGGGGAGCCCGGCGGGAGCGCGGTGTGTGCGCGGTGTGTGCTCGGTGTCCCCGTGCGGGGCCGTGCGGGCGGCCGGGGGCGGCCGCGCAGCGGAGGCTCCCGCCCGCGGGGCGCCGCGTTACCGTGTGAGGCGGGCGCCGAGTTCTCGTGGTGTTTTGTGCGGCGGCTGCGATAATGGCGTCCTTCCTCGCGAGAGATCCGGCCCGGGGCCCCGCGCCGCGCACGCGCCGCGCCCGCGCGCCCGGTGCCCCCGCCCTTCCCCGCCGAGGCGCCGCAGCGGGGAGCGGACTACGAGTCCCAGAGGGCAGCGCGCGCGCCCCCGCAGGAGCACGCCGGGACCTGTAGTACGCGAGGGTGGCGCGGGGCGTGCCGGGAAGTGTAGTCAGGGAATCACAGGAGCCCGGGAGCCCTGAGGGTGGAAAAGAGCTCCGGGATCGTCGAGTCCCACCTGGACCCATCCTCACCTTGTTCCCACCCTGAGCTCTGAGTGCCACCTCCAGGAATTCCTGGGACACCTCCAGGGATGGGCACTCCAAACCTCCCTGGGCAGTTCCCATCCCTGAGCTCCCTTTCCATGGGGAAATTCCTGCTCTGTCCACCCTGAGCCTCCCCTGGCCCAGCCTGAGGCCGTTCCCTCTCCTCCTGTCCCTGTCCCTGTTCCCAGAGCCCCCCCGGCTGTCCCCTCCTGTCAGGAGCTGTGCAGAGCCACAGGGTCCCCCTGAGCCTCCTTTTCTCCAGGCTGAGCCCCTTCCCAGCTCCCTCAGGATTCTCCAGCCCATTCCCAGCTCCCTCAGGATTCTCCAGCTCCCTCAGGATTCTCCAGCCCCTTCCCAGCTCCCTCAGGATTCTCCAGCCCCTTCCCAGCTCCCTCAGGATTCTCCAGCCCCTTCCCAGCTCCCTCAGGATTCTCCAGCCCATTCCCAGCTCCCTCAGGATTCTCCAGCCCATTCCCAGCTCCCTCAGGATTCTCCAGCCCATTCCCAGCTCCGTTCTCTTCCCTGGACACTCTCCAGCCCCTCAATGCCCACAGCACTCAGCCAGCAGAGCAGTCAGATTAAACATGAATCTGCACCTCCAAAATCATTCCCGCCTTTCCCATCCTCTACTCCTTTCTCTGCTCCTTCCATCAAATTCCTCCCCCTCCGACAGCTCCTGGGCGCTGAGCTGGATGTGCTGGATGTCACCGTCGTGCTAAGGAGAGAAATGTCACCGTGCCCAGAGCACAGCTGAGCTGCAGGCAGCAAGTGGGAATTTGCTAATTTGGCTCCTCAGCCTCTCTCCTCTGTCACTTGTGCTCCTGTGAGAACAGGAGGGCTGCGCGAAGGTGGAAAAGCTCCGTGAACCTTCTGGGGATGACAAAAATATGCAAAAAGCCCCCAAAAAAGAAGCACGGAGGAAGTTTACGCAAATGGCTCTGAGAGAGGACAAAGATTAGATGATTTTATGTCTTTATATAGCACAGTGTTGCCCAATAAAGACCATCCACGCTTCACTTTTCAGCTTCACCGCAGCCAGCACCAACCTTCTGACTTCTGCATTAAAATATTCCTTAAATAAAATAAATAAAAATTCCGAAATAAGGTGCTTAATGGGGTTCTGCAGTATCCTGTCACACAGCTGAATCCACGCTGGTTCTGCTGTGCGTGGTTCTCCAGGCAGGCCTGCTGTGTTAGGTAGGAAATTGCTCCCTCCTGCAGGTTTGGAAGTGCTCAGCCGAGCCTGTTGATTTATTTACCGTGTTCTCCCCCTTCACAAGCAGATTAGGTAGTTCAAAGGTTAAACTACTTAGAATCTGACTTTTCACACCGGATAATTTCACGCTTTGCTACATTCATTTGCACTGCAACAATTTTGCTAAAGAGTTTCTGCTGGACTCAAACAATTGCAGGTCCCAGCTGGAAAAAGAGAGATACAAATATCCCTGTTTCACCTGCTGTGGGGAGCTGCTGGTAAAAGCTTTTGAGATCCTAAACCAGACCAATGTAAAAACTGCCCTCTTTTCACGTATTTTGTTAATATTGCTATCCCAAAGGTTGTTAGCTGCTGGTTTCTGGAGGTGTGAGGTGTTTCTGCTCTGGAGAGCCATGAATCATTTCCCATCACAAACACAAAAACTGTCATCGTCATAAACCCGTTATAGTATTTACCCAAAGTTAATTTATCTCCAATTAACTGCAGGAAATACTGGCGGGATCCAAGTGATGTCTGCAACTCTGATCAGAGATAACAGCAGAATAAACAAATAAAACAATTTATCCCCAAGGGAGGACACAGCACCTCCTCCTGCCAGTGCAGTCTGATCCAGCAGCTGAGAATCCACAATTACCTCACCCCTGTAAGAGTTTTCCCCTCGTTACCACAGCAATAAGTTGACTATTTCTGCAATAATTGAATGAAATTCAGTGTAATCCCCATTTAGTGAATGAGGGCTTCAGACTTTACCCTGGGATAAGTCTGCCTGTGAGCAAATGCCAAGAAGAACTTGATACACTGGAAGGTTTATTCTGATTTAAACCATGATAATTTGCTCAAGTGCCTACATCAAATCCATTCTTAATTTCCTGTCCTCATATGAAAACAACTGACAACTTCAGGCTGCTAACATAAAATTTAATTTTTTTTTTTAATTTTACAGGAGAAAATACCCCCTTGTTGCTCTTGTTAATCTGTTGTCCCAAATAAAACAAGATATTTCCTTGTTTTTCTATTTCCTCACATTTTCATGCTCCTTTATGTCTGTACTTTGCCATGTGATGAGAAATAATTTGCTTCCAGGAAGTATCCAGCTTATTTCACCCTGGTCCCAGCATTCATTTACTATTGTTTTCTACGGAAGTTGCTGCTTTCACATGTTTTGTGTGGATCAGGAGAGACTGGGATCTCATTCATTGGTTTCCTTTTTTTTTTGTCATTAGGGGAAAAAACCCTTCCCTTAGCATCAAAGGTAAAAAATTAACACACTGTGCACACAATTTTGCAGCTGCAGCAGGAAAATAAAGGTTGCCAAACAAAGCTTTTGTTTAAACAAGTGACAGACATTCATAATTATCCTCAGTGCTGAGAGTGAGGACGCAGAGAAAAAGGGATGGGAAGATGTGAGCAGGGCACAGAAATCACTCCAGAGGGTTTGCTGGAAGAATAATTTTGTTTCCTAAGGATAAAAACCTCAATCACATCCAGGTAAAAAGAGTACTTGAAACTCCCCTGTTTATTCATTTCTTTCTGTTTGGGTTTATTCATTTTCTCTTGTAACTGGAGAGGGAAACAAACCCAGCCTTATGAACACAGCCTGTGCTATATTGTGACAGTGATGCTTAAGGAAAAGTTACTTAAAATACCTCTTTAACCCAGAGAATATTGATATTATTTATAAATGTGCTGTAGCAGCATATGAGGAGAAACTCATCATTTAATTGTCAGATGCTGCATCCATTTTCAATCCCCTCAGAATTGTTCTGTGATTTGTAACAGGTAAAAAAGGCAGCTTTAAGTGGGTTTTGCTCCTGAATGTACTTCAGCTACCTCTGCATCAATACTCATTCTAGTTTCTGCTGAGTAAACTCTATTTTAGTTAATGAAAATACTCCTAAATGTCATGAACAGCCATGGGAGAAAAGGCCCTGAATCCCCTCAGCAGAGAGAAAAACATTGTGACACGTTTTGCCACCCGCCTGGTCAAAGTCCCTGGTCCTCTCGGGTCACTGCTGCCAGTCTGAGGAACAAGGTGAGAAGGGTCAGGCACGATCTCAGTGTTCTCTTATTTATTTACAGACTCTTCCATCTCTCTGGACACATCATGGAAAAAAGAAAGAAAAATATGGGAGGCTCCTTCCCTTCTGAGAAATGTGCCCCTGGCACAAGCCCTGTGTTTACACTTTGCCTGGCTGGGATCTTCCAGGATCACTCACAGCTTCTGCTCTGCCCTTTTATTTCCCCTCCACAGCTGAGATTTGCCCAGCTCTGCTCAGGTTTGCCCCAAACCACATTTATTTGGTCAGGTATCATTATCATCTGAGTATTTCTGAGGGGATTATCAAAGCCTGAATGGGATTCATTCTGCCTACAGATTTTAGAGGATTTTAATCCTTCTGTGAGTCAAAGCAGAATTTGACCATCTCCTCATTCTGGACACGCATCCGTTTCGACACCTCCAAAATTATTTGTAGCTGAAACGTTTCAGGTATGAGAGGTAAAATAGAGTGGAGAAGTCCAGCTGTGGGCAGGGTGACAGAATGTCCCTGAGCACGTTTCCACACAGCTCCACGTGGCAGAGGCAGGAGGGCAGGGCTGCCCCTCGGGGCACTGGGGGCAACCCAGGTCAGCCGGAACCTCATCCAGGGCAACAGAGGCAAATTCCAGCCCTTGGGATGGTGAAATTCTGCATTTCCCTACGACCTGGGCACTGCAAAGCTCTGGAGATGGAGCTTTTCTCCCATTCCAGGTGTTCTCCAGTAGATCCTGGGGTGATGCCTGGCAGGGATGAAGGTGTGTGAATCAGACAGAGCTTTCCAGCACAGCTCAGGAATTCCCCCTGCTCAGCACTCATGGGGACAAAGCTGGAATGTTCTGTCCTCTTTGGGGACCCTGATGGAGGAGAGAGAATGGAAAAGCAGAGGTCGTTCCCAGGCCGCTGAGCTCAGCTGGAGTGTCCCAGGAAAATGTGGACATCAAAACGAAGCTTCCCTCAAGTAAAATCTGCCATGGGAAGTGTGAGGCAATCCTCAGGGAAATGAGGGTTGAAGGCACCCAGGGGTGACCCGGCTCCTGTGGGGAACCTGCACTGAGTGACATTTTTAATCACTCCATAGAGGTTTCCCCTCCTCAGCAGCAAAATTCCCAGGCAGCTTCCCACAACTTGACTGATTCTCCTGCCAATTAGACAATAATTAGGTGAGGAAAATGTTCATTATTAAATCGCTTCCATTTCATCTAATTACAGTAAGGATGTAACACTGTTGCTGAATTACTGGGTTTGAGTTAAAACTGAGGCAACACTAGGGCAGGAACTTGCAAGCAGGATGCCTGAGGATCAGATTTTATATGTAATATAAAATTACATATTATAATTAATATAATACAAAAACAAGAAAATACTGGCAGTGCTCCGGTTAAAAAACCCAATTATTGATCCTCTCTGCTCAGTCTGGGGGCACTGACAACAAAAATCAGATGGGTGACAGCAAGAAAATTCTGATTTTTTTACTTGTTTCATTTCTGTGAAGAAAAATAAGCCCATTTTCACTGTGTACAGTCACATCCTCACCCAGATGACTCAATTGTGAAAAGCAGTTGATGTTTCAGTTCTTTGGGCAGAACTCAGAGCTGACAACAGAGGCAGTGCTGGCAGCTCAGGGAATGAATGACAAGCATTAAGGAAGGGGGGTTGGAATAATAAATAGCACAGCTCAGCTGGCCACTTGAGGCAACCCAAGAGGATTCCCTGAGCCTGAGCCCTGCCCTGACACTCTGTGTGATAAGAGAGACAGGCAGAAGTTTCGTGAAAATATCATTAAGAAGTTTCGAATTCAAAACACCAGTCTGTTGAAAATAAATAAATAAATAAATAAATAAATAAAGCTCAGCAGAACACAAATCAAAACCACTGAAAAACATTTCACAGGCAATTTATGAATTAAGAAATGAATAGGGTTTAATGGCAGAATGTTAATACTCTTATCGTTATCACTTCTTGCTCTATCATTGATGGACTCTGGGGTTTTTTAAAGTGTACCTATTCATGTATTTAATGGAGAAAAAGAATCACATGGGTTGTGTAAATACTTCCATTTTTTTGTGAGCCTGAAGGATTTTTAAATTAAGTTTTAAAGGCCCCGATAATCCTCACCTGCAGCCTCTCCCCACCACAATGGGCCAGGAGCCCATTTAAGCCTCAGCTCTGGGGCAGGGGCTCTTGGCTTCAGGTTTGTCTTTGTTTCTGTCTTGAGGAAGGACTTGGGACATTTTTTTGGTGCTTGGCTTTGCTGCTGTCTCCTTTTGCTCCTTCCTGTGCTCCTGGGTTGTTACTTTGTCACTCACAGGGCTGGGAATGCCAGGGGACTCTTTGGTTCAGGCACTGCAGTGCTGGGTTATCCTTGACTCCCTGTCCTTGGAAAGGATAATTCCATCTTCAGTGGCTCCCCATCTTCATTCTCATTTGCCTGGTAATAATCTGAAATATTGGGAAATTTTCACAGGAATAATTCCTTTCCTCTGTTTCTGTGCTTGGCCTAAAATACTGCAGCTGTGACTTGGATGTGTTTGTGCTGTTGACAAGGATTTTTTTTCAGTCGGAGGAAGAGCAAACATTCCCAAAGAAAATCAAAGTGTGGGATTTTCACACAAGGTAACAAAGTTACTGGGAGTGCCCCTGGAAACAGCAAGAGAATAACATTCTTACTTTCATCTCTGTGAAATAGGGGTCTGGAAAACATCTCCCTTTGTCCTTTCCCAAACAAAAATTTCAGCTGGGTCCCAGTGTGAGCAGGGGAGTAATTATGTGTCCTTATGTTACTATTTTTAGCCTTTACAAAATTTGGGGATGTTTTTGTAACAAAGTTTGTTGTTGGCATCCCTTGTCCTGCAGCTCCTCAGCTGGAGGCTACAAGGCTGCTGTGGCAAATGCTCAGAGCTAAAATCTCTCCTCTCCTGGGCCCAAAATCCTCCCATAGCTGCTGGATTTTGGGAATTCCTGGGTCTGAGCTCCAGCTCGGGGCATTTCAGCTGTTCCTGCCAGCACCTCTTGGCTATCAGTATTCAAATACACAACCATTCACATTCCCAGCGTGTATGCACCAAGGAGTGATAAGAACCCTCTCCTTGCATACCAAAGAGGAGTTTTCTGCAACCCTTCAGTGTTCTCAGAGCTGCATGAGGGGGTGAAAAAACCCTTTGGGAAGCACATGTGGAATAATCATCAACCAGGCAGCCTCTGGAGAGAACGGAGAGCCAATGAAGAAGAGAGCACAGGGGCAAGTTGAAAATTAACTCCTGGGTTGGCTCCACCTCTTAAGCAGCAAAGGGTGCTCTCAAAATTATAGGTGAAGAAGCCCGCTGACCCCCCTGGAGCTCTCTATCCATATTTTTTGTTATTTTCTGTGATGTTGGTGGGTTGTTAGGCTCTGCTGAGGGAGCAGAGGAGGTTTGGAGTGCCCGGTGGCAGCGATGCATGGGCTGAAGGTGACAGTCCTGGGGCGTCTCTCCAAGCGGCTGCAAACGCTGCGGGCTGTGCAGGCACGGCCCTGCAGCCTGGCTGCCTGCTCCAAGGAAAACACCAGGAAAGCCGCCCGTAAGTCACCACATCTCATCCAAATCCGCCAAAAACGGGAGATGCTGAGGTGGGGAGAGAGCTGGTGTGTGCTTTAGTGTTGTTCTTATTCAGTAGCAAATTAAAAAGGGGAAATTGGGAATGTGGCTGGAAGAGTGAAGTAAAAAGTGTGGATAGAATGAAAGAAATGAAAGTGTTTTGTGGAATTTCAGGGTTCCACTTTGTTCTTTATTTCTGCTCTCAGTGGCACCGTGTTTTTTGTCACTCCAACCTGTGACAAAAAAACCCAATCATTACTTGGGAGGCTTGGATGCTTTCAATGAAAACTGTTCATGAGCTTAATTCAAAACACATTTAGCACACATTGATTCTGACTCGGAATTTCATTGCCACTGCAATGTTTGATTTGGAAAATGAGGCCTAGAACAAGCCACAAAACCCTCCAAATGTGCTATACAGACCTGCAATAAATCACTTTGAGGTGCAAGATATTCCTGGAGGATGTTAAAGATTTAGTTATTTAAAATACTGATTAACTTACTTCCAGATAAGATGAGGCCAGGCAGAGATTGTCTACTCACTGCTGTGCAGATAATGTCAGCTGGAGAATAGTAAAGAGTAATTTTTTACAGCCAGAAAAACCTTTTGTTTCTTATTTTTTCCTCTGTAAATTTATCCAGCATAGTAACTTCTCCCAAAGAACAGATCTGGGTTCCTCCTTGAATATTTCATGGTTACCCAGGCTAAGAGGGGATCCCATTCCAAGAGAAGATCAGCCCAGTTTGTTCCATCCAAGGACTGCTGCTGATTGAATGAGCCACAACTGGTATCTATTTTTACTCACATTCCTCTTTTCAATTTAAGACAGATACCGTTCATTCCTTCAACCTTTCTCTTCTCTGTGCCATTCGTGCAGCAAATGCCAGAACAAACTGATTTGGGAAACCCCTGTCTTTGGAATGGCTGTTTTTGGCAGGAGCTCTGAGGCAGCCTCAGGGTTACTCCACAGTTACACCAGGCTTAAACAACTCAAAAGCCGACAATTTCTGGTGTTTTTGGGTTCCCCTGCAAGGACAAAGGGCTTTTTCTGCAGGAACACTGGGGACAATTGTGGCATGGATGTCAAAATTCCCAGTGTTGTGGAGAACCAGGGAGTGTCTGCTAAGCTCTGAGGGATCTTGTGGAGGTTTCAGACATTAATTTTTTAGAATAATTGCTGGAAATGTTCTCCATGGAGATTTTTAAACCTAATTTGATAATTATTACCAGAACAGGTTTGAATGGCTTTTGCCTTTCTTGCCCTTTTGGAAGTAGTTACAAGAAACGCTGAATCCTTGAAGTTTTGGGGTTTTTTTTCCAAAGAATTGTACAAGTCACACAATCCAGGTGTGCCATCTCCAGGCCAGCACACACAACTGCAGAGCCTCCCCAGCTCGGCCAGGAGTTCTCTTCCAAGCCCTTTCCATGCTGAGTCTCTGAGCCTGCATGCATAATTTCAGTAAATGTTTTTTATACGGAGGAGATAAAGCCTCTGTTTGCTTTACCTCGCCAGCTGGAATTACCTCCCCCTTATCCGCTGCCTCCTCAGCCAGGCTCCTATCTCAGCCAAACACTGCGGAGGCAGAGGAAAACTCAGCGTTTCCCAATCTGCTGCTGCTCCCCTGTCGAGCTGGGAGCACCCTGTCAGCTACATCTGTTTGATAAAAAGCTCTGGGCTGTTTATCAATAAACTGGCCTAAATCACAGCCCCCATCTGACATCAGCTCAGCAGAACTTTCAGCACCTTGTCACCATGGGCCTGAGCCAAGCAGCGCTGTTATCATCCGAAATCTTGATTCAGACAAAAAGGAAATCAACCTGTCTTGGATTTCCTCTGCAATATTCAGTCCTGGCTGAAGCAGAGCTGTGGTCCTTTAAAGTTTAAAATGTTCTTTACTGAGTTTCAGCAACAAGGATATTTTATTTTCTCATTCAGAATTGTTGCTATGGCAAACAGGGCCTGATTTCCTTCCCCTGGGTGGGGTTTCTCAGCTCTTCCCACCACCCTGTCTGCTCTGGTTTCTCTCATTTGTAAAGAAATCAAAACACTTGATTCAACAGGTATTTTTCTTTTCAAAGGTTAAAACCTTAATTTTCACCTGGATCTTTATTCCCACCCTGAAGCTTTTGATGCTTGCATCAATCCTAAATGGACTTTTTAAGAACTACTTCAAAAGCTGCAATTAATTATAGGAAATTGTTCCAAAGATTGGGACTATTTGGATGGCTCTACATATCTGGGGAAAGAGGGGAAAAAAACACAGGGCAAATGTTAAGAAGCCCCCAAACATAAAATTAAATGGAGCATCACTGTGTCTGATGGGAATTTTTTAAAAATCAAATCAGGCACAGATTAAGTCTGTTAGTGGCAGATCCCTTTTTGCAGGTGATTCACCTCTTGGTCGAGCTTTTTGTATGGCAAAATTCAGTTTAACTGCTCTGACAGTACCAGAGATGTGACAAAGGCAAACAGCAGCCCAGCCCCTTCCTCGGTGAGCAAAGGGTGCAAACTGCACACTTAGTTCTAATTATCACCTTTTTTAAAATTAACTTGGGTCATTTGAAAACTCGAAGGTGAGGTTTCTATTCCTCTTCCCACACAGATTCTGCATCACTTGAGTTCATCCCTCGGGCTCTTCCCTTTCTGCTTGTGGAAACCACTCTGGGTTCAGGAACAAGAGAGGGCTCAGCTGGAGCCTCCCAGATGGCCCAGAAATGGAACAATTTGAGGCAAACAACGGGGATATTGTGATCCTGGCTGCTGCTGCTCTCTCCAGCTCTTGGTGCATGACAGCTGTGTCTCTCTTGCATAAATCACCATCCTGAGCTGGTGATTTATGCAAGGGAGGCCAAGGGAAAACTCTGATTCTGGAATGGTCTGGAAAAGAAGATTTTGGCTGGGTTGGTTAAATGCTGGGAAGAATGTTTAGGGCTTAGGCTTCCTTTTTGCACAAGTAGTTTTGTCTTTCTGTCTGTAGATTCCAAACCATCCCCCTGTTACTGAGCCCCTGTTTTAAAGAGTTTTCTTTGAAGGATTTTTTAAAATTAAATGCTAGTGTTTTACTGAATTTCATGCTCAGGATGAAGTAGCATGTGCACGTAAAAAACTGGATGGAGATTCTGCGAGTGATTCAGGAGGGAAACAAAAGTGTTGCAGGTCTAAGTTATTTCTCTTTAGTTTTGTACCTCATCATTTCTGAGAATGTGCCATGAACTTCCTTTTTGTTGTGCTGCTCAGCCCACAAGAAGTGACTTGCTCTGTTCAGCTTAGTGAAAAACTCTGTAAAAAAACTTCATATTTTTCAAAACCTTGCAAGATGAAAACACCAAAAAAGCTCATGAAGTTGGGTGGTCTTAATGGCACAATGTAAAGCAGTGAAGTTTGAGGCTTTTTATTTCATCAGCTTTAACAGACAGAAAAAGGATAGTTGTAATTCTCTGTGGTTTTCTATAATTACAGAACCAGCTGTAGACGTAATTTCTAGGATGCCCAAGGTTACCAGTTGTATTTAGAGGACACATCCTGGAGGAACGGGAAGAGGAAGAATGGGGGAGGAATGACAATAATATGCTGGTAGATGAGAATAACCACAATATCTCTTGTTTATGCTGAACATAAAATGCCTGAAGCCCATCTGGGCTGTGCTCATGGCCAGGAGCTGCCTGTTGTCCATCAGTAGCTTCAGCAAGACACTCTGTGCTAAAGAGTTGCCTAACCGTGATCAATAGGCTGTTAAAATGTGATTAAGCTTGACTGAATCATGATGTTTATGGGAAGCAGGTCTTTTCAATTTCATTGATTAATTGATTAGCCATCTTTTTAAGCTATAGGAAGTATTCTGTAGTATACAGAATAATAGTATACAGGCTAATTTACTGAGAACAGTAAATTAGCCATCCTAAAAAACGTTGGGAGTCAAACCAAAAATTCATTTTGCTTGCCATGGAATCCTGCTACGCAAAAAAGACTGCTGGGAGGAAGTGAAATGGAATTTAAACCCGGTTTAACATCCTGACATCACAAGCTGTTTGCTTTGAGTGGCTGCATGATCACAAACAGATCATCTGGTGATCTGTTTGTGATCGTGCAGCCAACTCAAAGCAAATCATTGGCCAGATTTCAACCTGCTCTTACTCAACTCAGAAGTACTTTAAACAAGTTATACTGTGAATGCAATGAAAACTTCTTACACAACCTTAGTAAAACACGGCAAACACTTCTTGGTTGACTCTGGTTGAGTATCTGGCCCTGTCTCCATATCAGTAAAACATCCTCAATGTTACATCTGGTTTCTTGTGAAAATTCAAAAGTACTCATCCTAACAAATAAAAGAATCCCCAAAAGATAAATGCAGATTTTCAAAATTATTTTAAGAGAGTAACTAAGCAAGATCAAGGTCAGGAGCTGAGGGTAGTGTTCTGCTCCTGGCTGCCCAAGAGAACTGGCAAAAATGAGAACTCTTGCTTCATCTCTTGCTTTCACTGACACTTTCTATAGGCATTTCTTTTGATGTACATTTTAATTTTTTGGTATGTGTTCCTTACTGGCAGCTGGAACAGAAGGAGTGACAAAGGTTTTAACCAGTTTCATTGAGATTTCTCTGCCTCAGGAAGTGTCAGGTGAATAATGAGTTCAGTTGAGTTGACCCTTTCACCATCCAAAGTGGAAATATTTTGGCGTTCTGCCTTTGTGACAGCCAAGAAAATTAAACATAATATTAATTTTCATAACTTTTCCAAATGTGGCTTGGAGAGAGGACGCTGCTGTGCCAGGGCCACACATCTCTGTGCATTGTTTGGTGTGAGGGAATAAATACTTTTTTGGCACTAGAGGATGCACTTGGTGTGAGGAGACATACTTTGATATGAGGGAATAAATACTATTTTGGTGTGAGGGGATGAATTTTTGATGTGAGGGGTATTTTTGCAGTGAGGGGATGCACTCAATGCAAAGGAATCACTTTTGGTGTGAGGAAATAAATACTCTGTGTGAGAGAAAACACTTGATGTGAGGAGAAACGCTTTGGTGTGAGGGAGTAAATATTGTGTTGGTGTGAGGTGATCTTTTGAGGGGATGTCGTCGGTGCGAAGGAATCACTTTTGGTCTGAGGGAATAAATACTTCCTTGATGTGAGGGAAAACACTTGATATAAGGAGAAACTCCTCAGTGTGAGGGGACTCTTTTCTGGATGAGGTGATCTTTTGAGTGGACATACTCGATGTGAAGGAATAATTTTTAGTGTGAGGGAATAAATACTTTCTTGATGTGAGGGAATAAATACTTTCTTGATGTGAGGGAATAAATACTTTCTTGATGTGAGGGGAAACACTTGATATTAGGAGAAACTCTTCAGTGTGAGGGACTCTTTTCTGGATGAGGCGATCTTTTGAGGGGACATACTCCGTGCAAATGAATCACTTGGTGTGAGGGAGTAAGTATTTTCTTGATGTGAGGGAAAACACTTGATAGAAGGAGAAACTCTTCGGTGTGAGGGAGTAAATACCATTTTGGTGTGAGGGGACGCTTTTTTGGGTGAGGTGATCTTTTGACGGGACGTACTCGGTGCGAAGGAATCCCTTTTGAGGTGAAGCGCCACACTCGCTGTGAGGGGACGCTCCTTTGACAGGGGCATGGGGACCACCCTGAGCTCGGAAAATGACGATCCCCACCCGCAGGGAGCTGCTGCTGCCGCGGTGTCCCAGCAGGAGGAGCCGCCCAGGGCAGCCCCGGCCCGCCCCGGGGCCATGGCGGGGAGGCCGTGCCGGAAGAGGCCGCCCCGGGCCGGGCTGGGCTGGGCGGCGGCTCCGCGGTCTCCGCCGCGATGCTGCCGCTGCTCCGCCGCGCTTGGGCGGCCGCTGTCGCCTCATCCTCCTCCTCCTCCTCCTGCTCCTCACAGCGGGGCAGCCGCCGGTGCAGCCTCGGCGCCTGCTGCTCCTACCGCCTGCGAGACGCCCGTGAGTGCCGCTCTCCCTCAGTCCCTCAGCCCGCCCTGCCTCTGTCCCGCCATCGCTGCCAAGCTTAGGGCAGGAGCCGCAGGGACGCCGAGCTCTGCCTGCCTTTGTCCTCGGCTCAAACATCAGGAAGTGGCAGTGTTTTAAATACAGGGAGTGTTTTGCACCGCCTTGGCCTGAGCTGACCTTATGGAGCTCCGGAAAGTTTGCTCCTCACTGAGGGAAACTCCGGGGGAGGGGTGGGGGAAGTTGTTCGGGTACCTCTCGTGTCAGCGGTTTGATGGTTTAATTTATTTTTAATTCCTCGTTTAAAAGACCCTAAGCTGTCGTATCTAGTGAAGTAGCCTGTAGGTGCTTGAAGCATCACAATTTGGGGTTCAGCAGAGGGTCAGGGCACCAAAAGCTGTGTGCGGGTCACAGGTGAACAGGTCCACACACAGGCGGCAGCTCTGGTTTTAAGCAGAATAAAGTCCTGTGGAAGCCATCCATGTACCTCTCCTGCTTGTGCCAGTTTGAGGGGCCCAAGCTGCCCCTAAAATCGCTGGGTTTGGGTTTTCCAGGTGTGGGATCAGCAGTTTTGGTCAGGGTTGGTGCAGCTGCTGCAGGAGCTCTGAACTCCACTTTGAGGAGTTACCCCTGTGCTTGTGTTGCCTTCTAGAGAATGTTTTGCTTCCCAGTGGGAATTATCCCATGTCTGGAGTGCTCCCAGCTCAGCTGATGGTGCTGGTTTGTAAAGAAAACTGTCAAACAAAGCCGTCTTAAAATCTGGCAATAATAGGAAAACCTTCTTTTTCTGGGAAATAAAAGGACAATTTCTTTGCAGAGCATTCTGCAAAGGCAGAAGGGTACTGACTGACATGACTTTAAGTCAAAATACTGCGCTTCCCTGTGTGGCTTTGAGTCATGCAACTGGAATGTTTTATTTTTCTTTTGCTTTCCTGGGCACCAGCTGACTCGAATTAGCCTTTGGTGACACAGCATCTTCCCTTGCCAGAAAGTTCTGTGTCCTGACTCTCCTCCTGGTCTTGCAGTGCACCCGCTGTGGCAGAGCCCGCTGACAATCCCCGGGGGCACCCGCCAGTCTCCCATCAACATCCAGTGGAGGGACAGTGTCTATGATCCCTTCCTGAAGCCTCTGAGGATCAGCTACGACCCCACCACCTGTCTGCACATCTGGAACAATGGCTACTCCTTCCTGGTGGAGTTCGATGATTCTACTGATAGATCAAGTAAGCAAAAACTGGGGAAAAAGAAAATCTATTTTATGTCTCGGTGCTGAGAGAAGAGAAATACTTGTGTGATCCAAGACCTGATGTTGAAAGTGAAAGTGTGGTTAAAAAGTGCTGCGTTTACAGTGGTGGGAATCATGAAGAAATTCTATAGAGACTTCACATTTACAGTGTTTTTATTACCATGGGCATTGTGCACAAATCCCCTGCTCTGTGTTGAAACTCCTTGCACAAGCCTCAGTGCCCTGTCTTGTGGGTTTTGTAATAAACTTTACCCACATGAGTCAATCTTCAGTCATTTATATGTGTACCTACTCATATATTCAATTCGAAACCTGCTCTTTATTGAAGTTATCTGCCACTTATCTTTTGTGGTGTTAATAGAGATATTTAATGCACTTGAAATAATCAGCAGCCAAATGAGTTGCAGTGGAAAGCACACACGCTTATCTCTGTGGGGTTTTAGGAAATAAAATCACACTGAGCTCTGCCCTCAGGAGCAGATGTGTGTGTATCCCTGTTGTTTTAGGGGAAGCAGGAGTGCATGGAAAATCCAACCATGCATTCCAGCAGTTTTATGTGAATAAACCTGAGCAGCTCAACCTTTTCAAAGGCTCAATACAGTAAAAAAATTTACTGAAAATCAAGATATTGCTCCCAAATCCCAGATTTTCTGTCGACTGTTCCTTCTCAAAGCTGCTTTTACCAAAGGATATTGCAGAATATGAAGGTATTTCATAAGGGCAGGTGAGCTGGTAGCAGTTGGTCAGGGCTGTTGTGAAGCACATGATTGCCCAGCTTGTCCTGCAGGGAAAAACTGAAGGACCCTGAGCAAGTTTGAACCTGTTGGATTGGAGTTATTTATGTTTAAAGTGGCTGCTCACCATGAGAGCTCCTCCAGCTTCCTGTGGGATTTAGCAATGCCCTCGGGGAGGGAGCCTGCAGCACACAAACAAACACTGTCTTCACAACACCAATATTTCTGGCTAAGGATTGGAAAGAGGCAGATAAAACAGTGCAGCAAAAACAAGTGGTGGGGGAATGCAGGGAGCTTTGGGGCTCGTTTTGTTTAACTTGTTTCTAGCTGTTCCCTTGGAATAATCCATTTCCAAGAGGGAATAATCCATTTCCAAGAGGGAATAATCCATTTCCAAGAGGGAATAATCCATTTCCAAGAGGAAATATCCTTGTCTTTGCTCATTTAAGCACTGATATCATGAAGAAGCTGAGTCCTGCCCTTCTGTTTCATCAGCACAAAGTGCTGGTTTTTTCACTGAAGTTTGGTTAGGAGACACATCACTTGTTACCTCATCAGTGATTTTAATTTGCTAACTTTAGATTGGCTTTGCTTTTCACTGAACAGCCTCTTGCTTTATAAGCCACACCCCACTATCTGTTGAGGATTAGATCTTGAAAAGTGTTTAGTGGATGACAAAGTTGGACTTTTTTTCTTCAAGGATTGATGTGCCAAAGGGGAATTGCCTGTAGGGGGTTCAGAAATATGCAATATTTAATTGCACAGAAGCAGTTTTTGTGGCATAAAGGCAAGGCTGCAATCATCAGGCCTTTGAGGCTGGTGCTCACCTCTGAAAGGTCTTACCTCCTTTGTCTGTATGATTTTCCTTGAGGTAAATCTTCCCCTGGGAGCATTTGCTGCCTTTTCTTCCTCATCTTCATCCTCATCTCATCCTCATCTTCCCTAACTGAATTCAAGTCCATGAAGGGTAGGATGGCATCAAACAATCAGTGACAGAGCTCCAAAATGACAGAGAAGCAACAGAGAGTGGGGTGTTGCTGTATAACTCCCAATTTTCAGTGCCTGCCTCTCTCCTCCACCTTTCTCTCTTTACTCTTGCTGTTTCTAGTTTTTCTCACTGCCAGCTTCTGTCTAACAATCGTAGAAATCCAGAGAAGAAAGCTTGGGAGCAAACAAAAGCACCACAGTTGAAACAGAAGAGGAGAAAGACACCCAGGATAGACAAAAATGCCTGAATCCTGAGATGGGGTTTGCAAGACTTGGGCTAAAGCTGAAGGTAGAGCAGGAGGAAGAAGAGGGTGAGGGGAAGGTATGTACAGCTTGTGGTCTGTCTGTGTGTGGTGCCATCAGAAACGAGGCTGAAACAGAGCCAGGGCTGCAAGGAACACCTGAGGTGATTCTTGTTAGAGCCCCTTAAACTTGTGTTTGGGTTTGGAATTGTGCAGGCTGTAATTTGAGAAGAAATGCTTCTAAGGGGACTGCAGCTCCTGTTTGTTTCCTGTCACTCCCTGGTGGCACTGCAGGAACCTGAGTCTCTCTGTATGTGTGTCTGTGCCTGAAGTTACTCGTGAGGCAAACATTCAAGTGGATGTGGTTACTAACACAGATTTGTAGTCACTTGTGGGTTTGCATTGTCACATACTCAGGACTGGATCGTGTTAGAGCACAGAAACTTGTGAAAGGCTTGGCTTTGTGACCTTCTCCAGCACAGGATCCCAGCAGGGTTTGGGTGGGAAGGACTTGAAGCTCATCCATCCCACCCCTGCCATGGGCAGGGACACCCTCCACCACCCCAGGGTGCTCCAAACCCTGTCCAGCCCTGCCTTGGACACCTCCAGGGATGGAGCATTGTGATTTTCCAGAGATTCAGTATTGCATTCACGCCCAGAGCTCAGCAGCAGGGGATGAGATTAATTCAGTGTCACTTTGCACAGCTCATTTTAATTGATTCCTTTATCATAGGCCTGTCTGGTTAGGATTTCAAACCTTCTGGCTGGCTTTCAGAAAAAAAAAATAATACAAGAAAATCTCTTAATGCCTCTCATTGTTTTCTCCTTAGCATGGAAGTGATTAACTTATTTCCAAAAGCACTGTTGGGATTAGGTGCTTTATACCAAGGTTTGCTGTGAAACTTCCCCATGTCCTACAGTTCAGTAAAAATCAACAGATGCTGATGGTTTAGTGCTGGATGAGCACTTGGAAAAGCTCTTCTCCAACCTAAAGGATTCCCTGATTCCAGAAGTGTTATTAGCCCTTGGGAAGTAATTAGGGTTTCTCGTTTACCAGATGCTAATATCATAATTAGTAAGATGACTTTGCGGGATGGTTTTGGTCCAGGTGAGAGGGAATGAGTGGAAGCAGAAAGCCGGGCATGGACTTCTTCATTCCTGTGTTTGCAGGAGGATGGGAGGCTTCTGAAACCAGAACAGGCTCAAGTTTCACCTCACTCACTGATGAAAAGGGCATTAAATCTTTCAGAAACTTGCCCAGTGGCAGACTGGGTGTTTAAATCCTTCATGAGCAGCTTGTGGGCACAACAAAACATTCCTGGCTGGCCTTTGCTTGTGCAGTGCTGAAGCAGAGTAAGATGTTTGGATTTTTGGTGCTTGCAGGAACGTTTGACTCAATACACTGATTTGTCTGGCAATATTTGCTTTTTGAAGTCTTGTCATGACAAATGTCAATATTTTTCTCAGCTCCCTGTGGGGATGTCATTGAATACATTTAATAGAATACATTTAATGGATGTGTCACTGCTGTGTCACCTGGCCAGGCAGTCCTGACACTCCTGCTGCGACAGAGGGGTGACAATGTCAAACTCATCCCTGTGACTGTGCCAGACTTGGTGTCAGCTGGGAAAACATTCCCTGGAGGGGAGCTGGGTGAGGAGACTTCAGCTCATCTCCAGTTTAATGCAGGGAAAACCAGGAATGTGTTTGCTTGGATAATTTGGTCATGGCAAAGTGTAGACAGGGCACTCTTTGAGTTCCTCCACCTGATACTTTTTCCTGGGCATTTTTTTTTTCCAAGGATTTACTTGTCTGGCCAATTCCAAATCATATTTATTAACGTGTGTGTCTTGTTTTGTTTTCTAGCCATCGTTGGAGGCCCCTTGGAAAACCAGTACAGGCTAAAGCAGTTCCACTTCCACTGGGGAGCTATCAATGACTGGGGCTCAGAGCACACAGTTGACAGTAAATTCTACCCAGCAGAGGTATGAGATGAAATCCTGAACAATGCAAATACTTGTCTCAAGTGTGTCTGTGAAAACTCCCAAACTGAGGAATTGCAGTTTATTTTGAAGTGCTGCAGCTTATCTGCTGTTTTATTCCATAAAAATTCGTCTTCACTGTGTTTTCTGGAGAACAGCCTGAAAACTGGACATTGGCCCCATTGCTGAAAGTTAAAAATTATTTTGTTTATTGTTACTAAATCTTTCAGAGAAACAAAGTATGTACTAAGTACTCTTGAAAACCATCCCTTTCTTTTCTGTTTGCAACTGTAGAACAGTTACTGAAATAGCAAAACTTTGATGCTTAAGTAACTAGTAAGGAAGAAAACGTCAATAAAAAGGATGAAGGTAGTGAAAATGTGAAATTGTGGCAGCTTTGACCACAGCTCTTTGCTAAAAGAGAAGAATTTGTCAAGTGATAATGAGTTATTTTTAAGGAGAGTTTCTCTCCTGTTGCTGTGTTCACGGTGGTGCTGCCAGCTTGGCAAGATCCTCATTAACAGGCAGACTGTGATGAAGTTTTTGGGCTGGAGTATTTATTTATCACACAAACCCCCTCAATGTACTGGCTGTCAGCAGAGGAGGAAGAGGAAGAGGAAGACTGTGATGTGCTGGAGGATGTTCCTCAGGAGAACAGGGCGCCCTGCTCCTCCTGGGAAGAGAGGAAAGGGATGGAAGAATGAGCTCTGTGCCTTAGAGCAGCACTCCTGGAGGCACTCACACAGACTAAATCTCTTTTACACACGGGAAATGCAATGGGTCTTTAATATTGCTTAAAACAAAAGACAAAACAGGAAAGGAAAGAGCAGAATTTACCAAGAGCACTCTGTCCCTCATGTCTGTGGTTTCTGAGGAGCTCTGCAGTGCCTCACCCTGCCAGGATCAGAGGTCGGGTGTGGTGTCTGTGCCCCCTGCAGGAGTTGATTTCTCCCTCGTTCCTCTTGCAGCTGCATCTGGTGCACTGGAATGCTGTGGAGTACCCCAGCTTTGAGGAAGCTGTGATGGAAGGGAATGGCCTGGCTGTCATTGGAGTGTTCTTAAAGGTAATTTCATTCTGTGGGACTGTTTGCATTCTGTTAAAGCCAATTTAGGGCAATTAAGGGAAGGCCAGGAGGGGATCCCATGAATCCAGATAGATTTTTCCAAGGGGTGTCACAGGATGGGGCCAGGCTCTGTTGAGTGACAGGATGAGGAGCAATGGCCAGAAATTAAATAAATTAAAGTTATTATAATTAAAAAATTAAAAGTTTCACCTCAATATGAAGAACTTTATGTTGAGGGAGGAGCAGGTGCCCTGGGAGAACATGGAATCTCCCTGTCTGCAGACATTCCAAACTCACCTGGATGTTCCTCCAGGTGCCCCTGCCTCGGCCTGGATGATCTCCAGAGCTCCCTTCCAACCCTAAATATTCTGTGATTGTTGTTATAAAAAAATACTGAGGCTGATGAGTAGAACTGATTGATTATTGATCAGCTTATTGACTGTCCAACCCCTCTTTGTCCCTGCAGCTGGGAGCACGGCACGAAGGGCTGCAGACCCTGGTGGATGCCCTGCCTGCAGTCAGACACAAGGTCAGTGCTCTGAGGTGTCCCACCCGTTGTCACCCAGCAGAAAGGACACTTGGAGAGCCACAAAACACTGAGAAAAGCTTTCATCCTTAAATTTTACCGGGGGTGCTGATTGACACCTTGGAAGTGGGAAGGGAAGCTGATTTTTCCAGAGGAACTGGATGCTTTAAGCTTCCCAAACCTCTTGAAGAAATGTTGCACTTAAAATTGTTTCACCCTTATAAGGACATGCTTGAAGTGGAGGTTTATTTACTGAAGGATTAAGGCTTTTTGATTTTTGTCTGATCTTTGAGGAGATTATTTGAGTTTTTTATAAACACTGAATTTTTCTGCTGGGGAAATGGGATCGTTCCTGGCAGACTCCTGCCAGGAGAGGGAGTGCTGAGTCTCTGGCAGAAGCAGTTCCTGCTTTCCATGCCAGTTCCCTTCTGAAAGTACGTGTGAAAAACCACACCAGACCTCTTCAGCTTCTACTCACATCCAGCTGAAGTCGCTGTGCCACTGCTTCTCACACGAAGGAGCTTTTAAAATCCAAATGAAACAAGTTTTTATGTCAGAACAGGGACAGCTCTGCCAGATAAACACCAAACACGTCAGTTCAGTGCCAAAAGACCTCCCCAAATCTGAATAGACATCTATTGTGACAATATAATAATTTACAGCAAGTGAATTTAAAAGAAACTACGCCAAGGATCCCCTGGTATATCCTGGAAATTCCCCTGGAGCAGTGTTTGTGTGGGAAATCCTGGGTTCTGAAGCTCCTACTTTCTGTCTGCTGTCCCACTTGTGGGATTGAACATTCTGGAGATGGGAATATTTGATTTAAATAAAACTTCAGTCCTCTTCCTGCTGTCCAAAATCATGTGGTGAAAGGTAAAACACTTTTTATTTGCAGTCTTTTAAGGATTTGGCATAGCTACCTGAACTTATTCCACCTCTTATTCCCTCTTTTTCCTGGTTGCATCCAGCTCTCACAAAGCCTTAGGCTGTGGATCCTTCTCACTCCTTGTTTCTCCTGCACTGAATTCCTAATGCCTTGTGGGTACAGAAATATTTACATTTTATCTGCTCGGCAGTTGCCCTTTACATCTCAAATTTATACAAATTTGTGGGATTTAATATTATTATATTGGTAATATTCCCAACACCCCATTTCCCACAACACAGTTTTTAACCTCCCTGCCAAGATCTTTTTCACCTTTCTGTCGTTCTTTTTCCTCAGAACACCATCCTTACAAATGTTTTTTTCCCTCTGTTCAGGACACTGTGATTGAGTTTGATGAGTTTGACCCCTCCTGCCTGATCCCCTCCTGCCCTGATTACTGGACCTACGCTGGCTCCTTGACCACTCCTCCCCTCACCGAATCCGTCACGTGGATCATTAAGAAGAGGCCAATCGAGGTGGATGAGGATCAGGTAAATCTCAGTTTTCCTTTCACATCACACCTCTAGCTGCCACAGAGAACTCAGAACCAGTCGTTTACCAGCGATTCTCTGTGAAAACTCAAAAATTCTCTGTGTTTTTCACAGAGATCTGTGAGAGGTTCAACTAGGATTTGGAGAGGAATCCTGGCATTAACAGCCACTAATACTGAAGGACCTAAGACCTCTCCAAGATGTTTTTCCAGCTTTATTCAACTTTTCCATCTATTCTCAAGAGTTTTATCTTGATCTGTGATACACAGTTCTGGAAGCTGCCCCTTGAAAACTTGAGGGATTTTAGGAACTTATTGGAATTTTGCTCTCCTTAGCATGATGCAGCCTTTTTTGTGGAGGGAAGGGGAAAAGGGAAGATTTTGAGAGATGGAGATTGTTAACAGAGAACTTCAGGCACAGTGTGGCTGAAAAATTCTTTTAAATTGGAATTTTTCTCTTTTTTTCTTTCTTTCTTGGCTCTTTACTCTGATAGCAGTGGCTTGCCATTGGGATGGCCTTGTGAGCATTAAAAGCTGATCTGCTGCTTTATTTTAATCCCAGTTATAAACCAGTGAGAGAACAGCCTGGGGATTGTCGGGGTTCCCTCTTTACAGAGGAGGCTGTAAATGGAGGTTGGATGAAATAATTGAGTGGAAATAGCTCTCTCAGGTGTGCCACGTTTGGGATTGGATTTCCCTGAGGAAAATGGCTGATAATTCTTCCCTAAGGAAAATAGCTGATAATTCTGCTGTGGATAAGGGGACAATCTTTGCCAGCAGGTGACAAAGATGTGGGTGCTAAAAGGACTGGGAGTCCCTCAGTACACAAACCTTGGATTTCACTTTCCTCTCCAAGAACAACCCCCTTGTCTCTCGCCATGAATTCCCAAACTGGGGGATTCCTGGGAGGTGACTGGGGTGGCCCTTTGTGCTTCCCAGCTGGAGGCCTTTCGGACGCTGCTGTTCACGTCGGACGGGGAGGAGGAGAGGAGGATGGTGGACAACTTCCGCCCGCTGCAGCCGCTGATGAACCGCACGGTGCGCTCGTCCTTCCGGCCCCACGGCCACCAGCTCGGCCCCTAGGTGGGCCACCAGCTCGGCCCCTAGGTGGCCCAGCAGCTCAGCCCCTAGGTGGCCCACCAGCTCGGCCCCTAGCTGGGCCACCAGCTCGGCCCCTAGGTGGCCCAGCAGCTCGGCCCCTAGCTGGGCCACCAGCTCGGCCCCTAGGTGGCCCAGCAGCTCGGCCCCTAGCTGGGCCACCAGCTCGGCCCCTAGGTGGCCCAGCAGCTCAGCCCCGTAGCTGGGCCAGCAGCTCGGCCCCACAGCTGGCCCAGCAGCTCAGCCCCTAGGTGGCCCAGCAGCTCGGCCCCACAGCTGGGCCAGCACCCTCAGCCCCTAGGTGGCCCAGCAGCTCAGCCCATAGCTGGGCCAGCAGCTCGGCCCCTAGGTGGCCCAGCAGCTCAGCCCATAGCTGGGCCAGCAGCTCGGCCCCTAGCTGGGCCAGCACCCTCAGCCCACAGCTGGGCCAGCAGCTCAGCCCCACAGCTGGCCCAGCATTTTTCATGATTTTTCCTTGTATCCGTGACCTTTCCCTGCCAGCGCTCCTTGACCATCACTAAAGGAGCTGGGGGGTTTTTAGTTCTTTTTTTTAATAAGTTAATAATATTAACCCTTAACAAATTGACTTGTTCTGAGGCAGGGGTCAACAAGGAATTATTAAGATAGTTGAAAATAGGGATGGGAGAGCTTGTCCTCTGCTCCTTCTCTGAATTGTTCTGTGTTTCTTCAAGTGCTCTTTCAGTGCCTTGCATGAATTAATAGACCTGGGTAAAAATTAAGAAGGAGGAAGTGGGAAGAGAAGTATCAGTACTGATCAGGTCCTTTTGGGGAATTGTTTGATGTCTGGGAAGGGAGCTGGAAGGGAACTGGCTTGTCTCAGAGACATTTTACCTTCTTCCTTTTTCCTTGGATGAGGAGAAGGACAAAAGTGACTTCCAGGATCTCTTTCCATTCTGTTGGCTGCACATTCCATGTTTGATGTGGGTGCCACAGAATGCCCACTGTGACTACACCAGGAGCCTGAAGACTTTTTCTAAAACCTTTTAACAACTGTAGGACCTTTTGGCTATGGCAGCTTTTGCTTTCCTGTGTTATGGAACTCTGTAGCAGCCTCACACCCACTGAGTTCTCCATGGTTTGCTCCACTCAATCAGATTTTCCTCCTGGATGTGTAAATCCCTTTTGAACCACCCTGCATCTATCAGAGGGAATGTGGAATATTCCCTTCCCAGTGATCCAGTTAAAGCTCTCAGAGAGATTTAGTTAAAATTCTCACAGAGCTTTACTTTGTTCAAGTATTGCCATGGAAGCTTTGTTAGATAATAGTGAATTACCCAGTGATAGAATTAAGCTGTGTCCATATTTACATCAAACCACACCTATTTTTACTGACATAAAATGAAGACATTCCAATTTCAGCACTGATCACTTCAAATATCTGGAAACAGGGTTAATGTAGATAAAAATATCTCTACTGTGCTACAAAAAGAAGTTTTACAGGGGTTTTACATTTATTTTGTTGTATCTTGAGTCCTGCATTTATGTGTGGTGTTTTAGCATCTCCTTAAGGCAGGCAGGAGCTCGTCTGCAGGGCAGATTGTTGGAATTAATCTGAAAATTAATCTTGAGACACTGGGGTTTTTTGGGTTTGGGGTGGGGTTTTTTTCAGTTTAAACTTTTCTGTTACAATGACTTTGTTGACCTTGTGAATGTAAACTTCAGGAAAAGAATTGTGTTTAGAAGTACAGATGGGACAGAATTCCTGTGCCTTTTTCTCTCAGTTCTGTGTGGAAAAATGATTTGTTTGTTGGGTTAGAGCTGATTTTTGTGATGCATTTGCACAGTTAAGTTAAAAAAGGAATCTTTGTGCTCTTTTGGGTGGCACAATACGAAAGGGTCAAAGCACATATTTGTATTTTCCTTGCATAAGAGTCACTTTATTATTAAATACTGCCCTGGGAGGCGTTCCTGGGGCAGCAAGTCCCGGGAATTAAAGACTGTCACAGGAATAATTCTGGGACAACTCCCTGCAAAGGGAGGGAAGGTTTGGAGCAGATCTGTGCCATGGTGCTCTGATTCCAGCTGCCTTACAGGATTTCTCTGAAATGCTGCTCTCACCTTGTCCTGGGTGACTTCACAGCAGGGACAACTTCCTCTGGTGTTGGAATGTTTGATCCCTGTTCCTGCATTCCAGAACTTTCCCTCTGCAGGTGTTCCTGACCACGTTTGTGCTGCCTTTTCTGTCAGGAATGGCAGCAGGGTCTCCCCTGGTTTTGGAAGCTCCAGAATTGGAGTTTGCTTTGATCTCCACAAGGTTTTAGAGGATTGGAATTCTGCTTTGGATGAAGGGTCCCCTCATGCCTTAATTTGGGATGTTTTAACTTGTATTTTCTGGCACATCTTGGCTTTTTTTTTTTTCCCTTTGTGCATCTCATTTTTGTGGCCTTTATGACTTTGTGTATTTAATGGGTGTTACCTGCCTGATCATAACTGACTGAAATCACTGTCTGCAGACAACACCTGCAACAGGGAATGCTTTTTGTTTTCCTGGGATACAGGCCCTTCCCCAAAATTCTTCCCTGATGTGTAGAACCCTTCAGCTGCTGCATTTTACACTGTTACATTAGTGTGCAACTACAATAAAGGAATAGAGAAAACCCATGCCTGTATCTCGTTGTGTAATTGAGCTTTCCAAGTTAAAAAATAATCAGATTTCCTGTCAAAAAAAAATTTGAATTCCTCTTTGGGAATGCCCCAGTTCATTAGGAGCAGAGTCTGCTCAGCTGTCAGATGTTCTGTGATGGTTCCAAGCTCTGAAAGACTCTGCTGAGCTGTGTTAGAGTGAAAGCACAATGAGCTCTGTGTGCTGCTGGAGGGGATCTCATGGCTGATCCCATCCAGGCAGATGCCACAGGCCATGTCCAGCAGCATTCCAGGCTCTCAGGAGCTTCCCTGAATTCCTTCACTGGGCACTGCCCCTTAAACTGGAACTGTCAGCTGAGCTCTGTCCTCTCACTGACTTGGTAAAGCTGAGCCTGGAGCTCGGGGTGTCACCCAGCTGGTGCTTGGGGCTACAAAAATCCTATCAAATAACCCTAAAAACCCCTTTAAATAAATTACTGATACTAATTAAAAGTTGATCTACGAGAGTGGGTTTAGATTAGACATTGGGAAGGAATTGATCCCTGTGGGGGTAGCAGCTCCTGGCACAGGTTGTCCAGAGAAGCTGTGGCTGCCCCTGGATCCCTGGAATGTCCAAGGCCAGGCTGGATGGGGCTTGGAGCAGCCTGGGACAGTGGAAGGTGTCAGGGTTGGAACTGGATGAGCTTTAATGTCCCTTCACCCCAAACCATGGCAGGATTCTATGAACATTGTGTGAAATAAGTGTTCATTTCTCTGTCTCACAGCAGAGCCGCCCTTGGAGTCCAGCTGTCACACAGGTTTGGTTTAGCTGGATTAGTCCAAAGAAATTTCTTTTGATGGGAAAAACAGAGATTCCGTTCCTGGTTAAGGAATCCCCCTAAAATAATTGTAGGTAATGTTTCTAGAAGGTTCCCAACTGTGCTGGTGGGTGAGCAGCCCATTTTCTTCTGGAGAAAGAGTGGCTTGGGTTGGGAGTGAAGCCAGCTCTGCTCTTGTGACCTTTTAATGGTTCTAGAAGCTGCCACCACTTCCATTTACCCAGGAAAAGCAGCTCTGAGCTCTTTATCAGCACAGCTGAGGTGTTTGCTGAAGAAATGGGGGATTTGCTGCCAGTCAGAGTGGCTGGATCAAGGCAGCTTTTCCAAAGACCTGCTTCAAAACATCCCCATCCTCCTCACAAATGGTCCATTTGCTCCTGCTCCTGCTCATTGTTTGTCCTTCTGACAAATCATTCCTTCCCTCCTCCTTTTTGATGTGCCAAACTCTGAGTGTTAGCACATGGAGAACTGATTGGATAATCAAATAGTCTTCAAAGATCCTGCGGAATAACTTGGGGGCCTGAGGAGAGGTAATGCTCACGGCGGGCTGATAACAACACTCGGCATTTGCCGAGTGCTTTGAAGATATGGAACACTCTGGGAACACACCCCAATGCCAGGCTGGTGTTTTCTCAGGAATACAAATGGAAAAACAGTTGCAGAATGAACTCCCATGGGTTAATTTGCAAAAGAGTCAAGCAGGAGGCTGCCTCAGAAACCCCTGGAGCCTGGGGTTTCCAGGTTCTCAGCTGTGATCCAGGAAGAAATTCCCTTTTGGAAGAATTAGAACAGGACAACTCTGTCCTGTTCTTGTGAGAACCCGTGGAAATGTCTGTGTGGGTTCATATCAGGTGTAAAATGCCCATGGAGGGATTTTGGGGCCAGGAATTGGACCTGATCCTGTGGGTCCCTTCCAGCTCAGGGGATCCTGGTTCTGGGTCATTATTGGCCTTGAGGAGCTTGGCCTGGAGCACTGGAGTAAATCCCTCAATAAATTATTTTATTCCCCCAAATATATAATTGAGTTTGAGTATTCATCTGCAAACACCTGAAGCAAATACTTCATTTCAATCCCAATCCTGTAACAAGGCTGGCACAGGGATAATCCCATGTGTTGTAACTATCTGGTTCTTTTCCTGATTTCATGGTCCTGGGATAAATCACGAAATGCAGTAACAAAAATGGCCTGTAATGGTAAACTGGTAAAAAAAGGCATTTGGGGTTACAGAAAACCTGTGATAAATGTTTTGTTTTTAATTAACTGCCAGAGTCTTTTCAGTCTCTTCAGGATGCCATTTCTCCTTGAAAACTGGAGGAACGTGCTTAGTGCCAAGGTAATTTCTGTCTTTGCTCTCCTCCAGAATTTGGATGTTTACCTAAAGTCAGCAGCAGATTTTTGAGCCCCTGAGCAGCCACTAGATGTCAGGTTTGGATTAGTGCTCCCAGGATCGGGCTGGTTGGGATTCTGGAATGGCTGGAAGTGGTGGTGATGGAAATGAAATGTAACTGAAATGTTCCCTTTTCCCCTAGAGTGTCGATCTCACGTTTCCCTGGAGTTCTCTTCGAGAAAACCTTCCAGCCCTCCTCCTGCCTGTCTGAGCCGTGCAGAGGGTGCTCCAGCAGGGTGAACCAGCAGTGGGGTTTGTCCTTGGGCAGCGCTGGCTCCTCACAGGTACCACTTCCACCCTCGGAGGGAAGGGTTGGAATCAGAGCTGCCAGGCTGGAGCCTCCGAGCTCCTCTCCTCCCACCAGGGCAAGAGGGAATCTGAATTTGCTGAAGGATTGTCTGCTTGGGCGTTATTGTATCCCAGTGATTCTGCTTGCATTCAGAACCTCTGCCTTCAGTGAGGCAGGCGTTGCCTTTTTTGCCTGCACGACTGCCAGATGGGTGAATTATTTTATATTTAAGCTTTGCAAACAAGCGTTTTTGGTGACTTTGCCGTCTGTCAGATTTGAGATTGGTGAATCCTTTCTTTTTCAGACGAGCCCTTTTGGCGGTTTTGGTGTCTGGCAGGAGGGGCTGATTCCCGCAGCGCCTCCGCAGAGGTGCAGGTGATGCAGCACGGGGGCCTTGCCCTGTGCTTGTGAACTGGGATGGGAGAACAGGGCAGGACGGGGCTGGGGGGAGCTGGGACAGGCAGGACCCGCAGCTGGGGACACACACAGGGCTCCGTGCTCCTTCACAGGAACGCGCACAGCACACGGCCCTTCCCTGCACGAACACAGCGCCCATGCGGGAGGAGAGGGGCCGCTCACAGCCCCTCCTGCGGGCAGCGAGCAGCGCAGGGGCAGCGCTGTGCGGTGCCACTCGCCTCCTTTTGTCCCCTTTTGGGGCTCGGCGACAATCGGAGGTGCCCGCGCTGGCAGCGATGCGGGGCCCGGCGGGCACCCAGCGCCCACCGCGCAAGCCGGCGGCGCTGCAGCATCTCTGGCTGCTCCTGCCCTCCTCCTGCCGCTCTCCTCCTCGTCCCTCCTTCCCCCGGAAAGCAGCCCGGCCCACCGCCGCCGGAACAAAAGGGGCGGCCGAAGGTGGCGGCGCGGCCGCGCCCGCTGCTCCCGCCGCTCCGCCACCATGTCCGCCAGCGGCGGCAGCTCCCCCGGCAATGCCGTGAAGAAGCGGAGCCCCGCCGGCTCGGCCGCCTCGCTGGCGCAGGAGGACGAGAAGCAGGCGATGGAGAAGATGCTGGAAGGAGCGCAGGAGAACGGCTGTGCCCGCTCGCCCTCGCCATGCGGCTCGGCGGAGGGGGTGACCCTGCAGCGGAACATCACCCTGCTCAACGGCGTGGCCATCATCGTGGGCACCATCATCGGCTCCGGCATCTTCGTCACCCCCACGGGCGTGCTGAGAGAGGCCGGCTCGCCGGGGCTGTCGCTCGTGGTGTGGGCCGTGTGCGGAGCCTTCTCCATCGTGGGCGCGCTGTGCTACGCCGAGCTCGGCACCACCATCACCAAGTCCGGCGGGGACTACGCCTACATGCTGGAGGTGTACGGCTCCCTGCCCGCCTTCCTCAAGCTCTGGATAGAGCTGCTCATCATCCGGCCCTCCTCGCAGTACATCGTGGCTCTGGTGTTCGCCACCTACCTGCTCAAGCCCATCTTCCCCACCTGCCCCGTGCCCGACGAGGCTGCCAAGCTGGTGGCCTGTCTGTGTGTCCGTGAGTAGCCGCTCGTGCTTGCAGCTGGCAGGCGGGAGGGTGAGATGGGATTTTGGGAAAGGTTTCCTCCCTGGGAAGGTGGGGTGGACCCTAAGCACAGGCTCAGAGAAGCTGTGGCTGGATCCCTGCAAGTGTCCAGGTTGGAGCATCCTGCTCCAGTGGGAAGTATCCCTGCCCATGGGACGGGATGAGCTTTAAATTCCCTTCCTACCCAAGTCATTCCATGACCCTCTGCAGGTCCCGCTGTCCTGCTCCACGTGGTTCCTCACTCACCATCACCTTCCCCAAAAGATCTGCACCATCTCTCCTGTTCTACACTGGCTGCATCCTGAGGGAATTTTTTTGGCTACTTTGTATAGCCACAGCAAAAAATGTGGCCCCACCCGTAATAAATTGAGCACTAAATTCCCCAAATGCCAGCTGTGGGCTAGTGAGCTTCTCTGATTCCCGAGCAGCGTGTGATAAACGCAGCGTGCATTTTTCCGGGGAGCTGGAATGGGATTTCTTGTGCTCTCCCCCAGGGAGAAATCGCCGGGCAGGGTGAGATCCCCTCGTCCCCAGGCTCTGCAGGGCGGGGATGGACGTTCATGTGCGGCTTTGGGTGAAGATAAGAATTGTCTGTCACCAACAACTGGTGCTGAACGCGGCCCTGAGCTGCTTTCAGCACCAGCTGTGAGAGGAGATATTTCCCGGCCGTGTGTGCGCTGACACCGTGCTCAAAACCTGCTTTTGTGGGGTTTCTTTTTGCCAGCAAACATTCTGTCTGTGGGGCGGTGCCTTGCACAGAGGTTCGGGCACGGTGGGATGAATTCGGGGCCAGTGATGCCAGCCTGGGCACACAGAGCCCTGCTAGGGCACACAGATCTCTCCTGATGCACTTTTTATCACCTCTCTGCTATTTTGGGGTCTGCAGTTTTGCCATTCAAATCCTATTTTCTGTTCCTCTGGTGACTGCAAAGTCACCCCATCTGAATTCCCAATCCTTTAAATACAGGAACATGTCCTGCCTCTCCCCTCCTCATTTTCCATTCAATCAGTTCTGCTCTACGGGAATTAATGCCTTTATAAAGATATTTATTGGGAGAAGATATAATTTTTGTGAGGCCTTTATAAATCATTTATCCATGTACAAAATCACAGCCAGGTGATCTGTATATTGCATTTTGAGTGAGGAGGAGGAAGCTGCTCGCTGGTGCTGCCCTTTCCCAGGGGATTGTGTGGGATTCCTTTCCCCTCCGAGGATCTCAGGAATCCCAAAGCTGCAGCACACGGTCATTATGGGAAGATATATTGGCTGGAGGTGTCTCATAGCCAGCCTGACCCGGGCTTTGGGAGGTAAATTAAATGGCTAATTATAGGATTGATAACAGCCAGGGCAGTGGGTTGTGCTTTCTTCAGGCAAGGATGAAACTCCTGCATCCACAGCTGAATTTTTAGGAATATAAAAGTAGCTGGGCATGCATGTGGATTTCCATCCAAGTTTTTTTACAGCTTGGAGGGTGTTTATTAGGGAAATTTAATCATTTAACTAAGAAAGCTGTAACGTTGTCAGGGGACAGTCCTGCTGGTGGGTGTCTGGCCTTTTGGAAATTTGATTTTCGAGCTTTGCTGCCAGTCTGTGCTGTGGTTTCCTCAGGGACTCAGGAGAGGGGCCTGGATGCACGTGGCATTTGTGTTCCTTGCTGAAAATCCAAGGAATTAGGGTATAATTTAAGGTTTTCCTGCTGCCTCAGGGTAAAGTTTTGCTGTGCAAGCACAGATTGAAGCTGGCAAAGCCTTTGAGAACGTGTTTCTAACCTTAAGTGACTTTTCATCTTCGGGATTTTTCCCAAACCGGGTCTCTGTTCCCATTTTATTGATCCAAGCCCCCAGTGCAGGTTAAACGGACCTGCCCATGCTGGGATCTGTTCACTGCTGGGGATTTGCAGCAAATGAAACTCCCTGAAGCCAGCTCTCATTCTCTGCTCCAAGAACAGTCTCCAGCCTTCCTTTGGTAGCAATTAGGATTCCCCTGCAGCAGAATTTGTTCCTGAACCTTTATCCTGAAATGCCAAGGGAAGGGTTTGGAGTTCTCCAAATCACATCCCCATGTGTTTCTCCTTTAAACTCTGCTCCCCCTTGCACCGCTGGCTCTTGGTTTGTTTATGCTTTGGGTTGAATTTGGGGTTGTCTCCTTTGCTCCAGGAGGTTTTGTTCATCCTGCAGCGCCTTCAGCAAGGCAGCTTTCGGGAACTTTGATTTGTGGAACTTTGATTTTTGGAATCAGCTTTTCATCTCCCTGGTGCCAAAACCACACCGTGACCCTGGAACAATAAATGGAGTAAATCTGCTCCAAGGGCACAGGGAGCCACACAACGCTTGTGGGGACTCACAAACAGCTTTGTTCAAACAGAAACTGCCCAGAGAGAGACGTTTCATTCTTTTCTAAAGCTCTAGAGTAGAAAAAATGACCTATTTGTGCATAGGCTGTAGCACATACATGAACAAATTACCTCAAAACGGGGGAGAGCAGCTTGGGAAGCAGCAGAGGAATTTGGGACCTGAGGCTGGAGTACAGGAGCCAAAATCCAGCCTTGCAGAACAGTCCCATCTCTATTCCTTGCAAAGTTTGTATCTCCACTCAAAATGCACTTGGCTGCACAGTTTGTAGTAAGAGGAGGAATAACTAAAGTTGTTTCCACTTCGCTGCTGTTGAACAGTTGAATAAATCCTGTATTCTTCAGTATTTGCCACCACGAACTTCAGAAAGTGAATTAATGCATTGAGAGAAGCTAAATCACAGGCTTGAGTGAAAGGAAAAAAGGGCTGGAAGAGGGAGTTTTTTCCTCTGGAAGGCGCTGAGGAAAACAAAGTGGGTGGTAAGGAGAATTTACCTGCTAATGGGTATTTTCTGCCCTGCAGATTGTAATCTACACACAGTTGGTATGCAGGGCTTCTTTCATGGGCACGGGAGTGCCCGTGCTGTTTGCCAAATAAAAGCTGGGGCTCCACCCCAGGGAAGGCTTCCTGGAGCACCAGGGGTCAGCCTGTTCATCCTTAGCTTGCCTCATTTCACCTTCCCCAAAAATTTGGCTGAAGACTTTCCAGGCTGCAGGTTCCTTGGGCGATTCAGAAACTGGAGCATCTCTTTTATCTGTGAGATTGGATGGTTGGTACTTCAAAACTGATAACACAAAATCCATCCGAGTGTTTGGTACCCAGAAATTGGAAGTTCGGGAAACAGAGTTTGTGCATTTGTGTGAAAACCCAGGAGTAATTTCAGTTCTCTGACTTCTCATCTAAACCAGTTTTACCCCTTCTGTAGCGGGTGGAGGGACAGTTATTAGGTCCTGAATTTGCATATTTGATGACCACATTACAATGTCAGTATTGGACATGGCAAAGAATTAAACCTTGGATCCTGTGCTCTGTCTCAGGTGTGAGGGGCTCAGGTTTTCTTTCCATCCTGCTGCCACTTGTGTGAACATTTCTTCAATTCAAACTGATAAATCCTAACAAAAAATCAGTAAAAATCACCAATACACCCTGTGTGTTCCCGAGAGGGCTCAGGGATGGAAAATGTTCAGTTGATTTATTAAAGATGCTGTGGATATTCCTCATTTCCTGCTGTTAATTTGCAGATTTCCTGCTTGTACAGAGACACCTTCCCAGGTCTGGGTTGTGGTGCAGTAAATTAATTCCCTGTGGATCAGGAAATGAAGCTGCTCCCAGCCCTGAGCTGGTTCCTGATGTTCTACAAGTGCCTGAGCTGTTCATCCCACACATCCTCACACCCTGAGTGCCACACACAGCTTCTTCTAGAATTCCCTAATTTCCTGACAATAAAATCACAGTGGAAAAGTGGGATTGGATAATCCTTGTGGGTCCTGTTCAGCTCAGGATATTCTGCTGTTATAATTTTGTTCTTGCTCTTCAGTGTCACATCAGCAGTCTGACAGTTTGCTTCTGAATTGGTGTCTCACTTGTTAATTAGATATGCAAATCTGGCACTAATAACCCCAGCACAGCAGTATCAAAGCCAGGGAATTTTAATCTTCCTCTACATTTATTTAAACTTCCTTCACCACTTCTGAACTGTGCTGTTCTGCAGGGATGGATTTCCAGGGAATGCTGATGAATTCCTCATTTGTCTCTTGTTTCCAGCAGGCAGAGTGTGACAGGGGGAGCAGAAACCAGGACAGACTGAGGCAGGTCTGGGAGCTCCTGTCCTGGGGAGGTGCCTGAACACTCCTGAGAGGAGCCTGGGAGTCAGGGCAGGAGAAAGAATCCAAGGGTGGCTGCAGAGTTTTCCAGCAGGGAATATCCAGTGTCAGCATTCCACCCAGAAACCACAGATTCTGTGGGAAGCAGCAATGTCTTTATTTGACATCAAAGTTTTGCTTCCAACCTGCCAAGCTCAGTTCTTTGTCCAGGTGTGTGGATTTTCACCTCCCCAGGTATTAACTGGTGAAAAGCAAACACAGAACACACCCAGGGCCTGTCTGCCTGACGTGGGTTCATTCTGCAGCATTGCTGCTTTTAATTAATCAGCCACGACAAGCTGGGTGTGAAGCTTTGAAGATTTATTTTTCCTCCTCCAGAAAGGTGGATTAAGGGACTAAAGCTCCATCAGCAAATTGCCCTTGTTGGAGTGGAGTGGAGGGAAGGGGTCTGTGGAATCCCTGCTGGATGGCTGGGGTTGCTTTTTTAATCTGTGTTTAATTAGAGCAACGTTAATGAAAACAGGCTCTGACACTCACAGGCCTCTCCAGAAATCAATGAGGGCTTGGAGGGCTCTTGAAACACTCAGGGAGCAGCCAGTGCCATTCCAGCACCCCTCTCCTGGCTCCCACAACAATATTCCCATTAAATGTTACTGTGTTTGAATGATTTATGCTATCACTGAGATAATACAGAGCCTTTCTCCCCCAGCATGGACAAATTGGGAAGGTTTTTGTGGAAAAGCCCTCCAGGGTCAGCCTCATTCAAAGCAGCAGCACTTGTTTTGAGTATTCCAAGAGTTTCACAGTCCCAGGGGCAGAGGTGGCCAGGAGGTCCAATCCAAGGGATGGGAAATTCAGTTTTTCCAGCCAGGATGCAGAGCTGAGCTCTGTGCACATAAAATTCCAGCAAGTGCTGCTCCTGTTGGGGAGATGCTTCTGTGAGGTGAGCATGGAGTCAGTTTGGGATGATTAATTTGCTGGGAATGGGAGAAATAGGGAGAAAGAGCTTTTCCATCTCCTTTCTCTCTCTATTTTGTTTGTCCTCCTGTGGTAAAATTGTTGTGTCATGTCCTCTGGAAACCTTGGCAGTAAATCACAACCTTCTTCCTAAGGAGCCAAAATAGCAACTCCTGCCTCTAGGTAGGAGCAGCCTCTCCCAGCACTGAGGAATTCTTTGGAGTTTTCCTGTGTCAGTGTCCCACTGTTATTATGGGATGTTGGTACCACAGGGACAGGGGTGTTGACCTGTTCAGGCTGTCTGGGGGTGTTTTTTGGGAAACCCAGAGCTCCTGGCCTCAGGGTGGATTTGGAGATGATCCCCTTTTTAAACTCCTTGGTAGGGCAAGTTTGCCTTCTCCTCTGTTGATGTACCCGTTCCCTGACTGCTGTTTTGGGAAGAGGAGTAAAAAGGGAACTGGGAAGCGTTGCCAGGGATGTTGATTATTATAAGTAGATTTTAATATAGACACGTTTGCTCTGGGCCAAGAGCTTTCCAACAGCCTCTTGTGCCCCCAGGCCTTTCCCTTTCCTGGACTGATCGCCCTGGGTGTTAAATTTCTCCAGGGATTTGTCCTTGCAGAAATATCTGCAAAGTTTTTCCCTTTGCTTTTTCCCTTCTCCACCTTGCAGAGCACAGAAATCTTCAGTCAATACCTGTCAAGATGAAATATCCCAAAGCATTTTCTGCCTGTGACCTTGCCTGTCTCATGTTGGAATGTGCAGTTGGAAACAGTCACCACAGATTTTTGGGGGACACTGTGGCATCCCAGCCACTGGAATATGAAATCAGTGGGGTGTTTTTGGTGAATCAGTTGGTAAATTGATTTTCCCATGGGTTTAATCCACTCTAACCAGTATAACTTAATTTTTTTCTTTGTTCTGTGTGGATTAGCTCTGTTTTCCAACCTTTGGTGGGCTTAGGCAGCAATTCCCAAAAGCCATGGAGTGTTCTGTGCCTGCTCCCTGTGCCACCCCTGGGATTTGTTCCTTGGTCCCACAGGCTCAGCTCATCCTGTGTCTGCCTGAAACCTCCTTTCACCAGGGCTGGAGGAGAGAAAACTGCTGCAGTGTCACCTGCACCTCATGGAGGGGGAAAGGAGCAACCTTTGCTGTGGGATGGGGAAGGGAAAGGAGTTGGATCTGTTCTTGGAGCAATTGGGAGGGAGAAACAACATCACCCAGTGGCAGATGGAATAGGGAGCATCAAGGGCCTGGCACTTTGGAATTGTGAGTTACAGACAGAGTCATGCATGACAGAGCAGCTCCTCGGCCTTGTTTTCCTGGCAGGAAAGCTGATGGAGGGGATTTCCCTTCATTTTCCCTTCATTTTCCCTTCATTTTCCACAACTTCCCAACCTGCTGTGCTTTGTCACTGGGTCCTGTGATACCACAGACAGGAATCCCATGGGAATGAGGAGCAAGGCAATGAGTTCAGTCCCTTCAAGGCAGCTGCTTCCACACATTTATCCATGCTCAGGAGGTGTACGTGGGCTCACGCTGGCAGCACCACAGGTCAGGCCCAGGGAATGCCACAGGAGGTGAAATTAAGGACAAAAGGGACATTGTGCAAGTGTGTGTGACCCCACAGGCAGCACGAGTGCAGCTGTGCCAGTACCTCAGGAATTCATTCCTGTGCTCATTCCAGAATTTCACCTGCAAGCTCTGTGACCCCCAGCCAGTTCCGTGGGGCTGGAATTGCCTCTTTGTCCATCTCCTCTCCATTTTCCAGGGAAAGCTGCAGCCCTGCCTGTTTGACTCCTGCCAAGGCTGCTGCATCAGGAGTGGCAGGCCCAGGTTTAGCTGTGCTTGCTCTGGGCACAGCCTCAGCTCTGCCCCATCCTGCCCTTCCCCGGGCACACAGGGGGTGGACGTGTTGTTCCCTGGATGTGTTCTAGGTGGGATTGATCCATTTATCTGTCTGCTTTGCGGGTATTTTTCCCTGCTGTCCTCTAGGAATTGTGTCTGGGAAGGAGATTGGGAGGCAACTTCAAAGGAATACAGCCATAAAGTGAGAATTGTGGGGGTAAAGTCCTGGGTCTGGTGTTGGAATTATCAGTTTGTTCTTGTTCCTATCAGGAATGGGGAATCCCCTGGCTGTGCAGATGAGTGCCAGTGGAGCAGGTTCAGTGAGATGCCTGAAGCCAGCAGGGACTGCAGGACAGAGGAAATATTGAAGCCAGACCTGCTGGTGTGTTCAGAAACTGAAATTTCCCTTTGTGGTTTGAGTTGCCTTGGAATGAGGCTGGGCTGGAGCAGTCCCTGGAGGTGTGAAGGGATGAGCAGTGCCTGGAGAGCAAAAACCAGGATCTCTCCTTCCAAAGTGATGAGTAATAAATAACTCTAACTCGAGCTAGATTAGATGTAAGGGAAACTTTTGTTATTGTGAGGGTGATGGGGCCCTGGCACAGGTTCCCAGGGAAGCTGTGGCTGCCCCTGGATCCCTCAAGTGTCCAAGGCCAGGCTGGAATGGACTTGGAGCAACCTGGGATGGTGGAAGGTGTCCCTGCCCCTGAGATTGGTACAAGATGAGCTTTAATGTTCCTTCCCACCCAAACCAGTCTGGGATTCTATGAAAAGTCACCCCCTGTCCATCTGCCATCCCTTCAGCTTTCTAACACTTATTAGCCCAATTATGTGAAGCTTTGGAGAGGGGCTGCTGGCTCAGCCAGGCCGTGGCGCGTCAGGTCATGCTGAAATCCTTGTTCCTCGAATGATTCCTGAGCACGGCCCCCACGGGTCACTCCAAAGCTGTGCCTGGCTGCCTCTGGCAGGGGCTGGAGCCTTAGGAGAGCAGTGCAGGAATGAGGGCAGCACAGCCTGGTCTCTGTATCAGTGCCCTGATTTATGCTGGAGCTGTGCAGCTTTGCCGTGTTTTTCCTGGAGCGATTCAGCCGAGGTGAGGGAGCCCTGCCAGGAGGATCCCACTGCCCCTGCGTGGCTGGGATCAAAGCAAGCAAACTTGCTGCCCTAGGAAATCCCAGCCTCCTGACAAGCTCAGCAGCCACTGGAATTTCTCCTGGGGTTTTATGGAAAAGCTTTCATCCTGTTTGTTGTCTGTAGGATTCTTCCTGATGGGTGAGACTGGTGGATTCTTGGTCATTCCTATGTTGGAGGTATTGAAATGGAGTAAATCCAGTGTGCTCCTTTAGGAAAGTCAAATATTGCTGCAAAGTGGGAAAAGCAAAGCAAAGGGAGTGTGACTGGAAGGGTTCTGGCTGATGACCACGGCAGAAACTTCCAGCCCTGATTACTCTCTGATCCCAAAGTATTTTCTCATTTTTAGGGAGCCTGTTTATCTGGCACTGATGGGGTTTTTGGGCTGAACACGGACACTTGGACTGTGTAGGAAACTTTTGCCTTTTGTTTTCAAAACCACCCTCCAGGGGACTCCGTACAGAACCAGAGAAGGGAAAACAGCCCCTAAAAATCAGTGTTGAAGTGAGGGTGAAGCAGTAATTGACACAGACACAGAATGCCTAAATGGGGCAGGGAATGTCACTGTCACACCTCTCAGGGCTGTCCTCACCACGGCAGCAGCGTGGTTTTAGGTGTGTGAGCTCATCCTTTAAATATCCCTCTGTAAACAAGGGCAGATTTATTTTTAGCATAATGGCTGGTCAAAGGGAATCCTGGCTCCAGAGCTCGCTGCCCGTGAGGATTCACTGGAGGTGCCTTCAGTGGCTGGGTTTTGCTGGGTGACATTCCCTGTTTCCTTGTCCCCTGTAGCACTGTCAGGTCACTTGGTTAAGCTGTTTCCTCCTGGCTGCTGTCTGACCGTGTCTCTTTGCCATGTCCCCAGAGGCAGACGTGTCCCAGGTCCCTCTGTGGGGACAGAGCTGTGACCCCACAGGCACAGGGCTGCTCCAGGGGCTGGGAACCCTCAGGCCTGTCCCTGTCCCGTATGTCCTGGAGGGGCCTGGCACAGGGACAGTGGTGTGGCACATCTGTCACCACCATCACTCACGCCTGCTCCTGGCCTGAGCCCAGCTCGTGCTGTCCTGTGACCCCAGCACGGCTCTGCTTGCCCAAAACCAGCTCAGGGTCATTTCAGTCTCACCCACACTCCCCCAGGGCACGGCACAAAATCCATCTCCAGTCCCAGTTTGCTGCTGGCTGTCCCTGCTGTGGGATTGGATCGTGTGCTGCCCTCCCTGACACGTCCAGCCCTCACTGCTCCTCACTTCAGGCACTCTTGTGTTGGAATGGCAGCGGATCCTGGGGATGGGAGCGTGCAGGAGGGATCCAGTGATCCTGAAAGCCACCAGATCCTGGGACACGGGCACAGGCTGCCCCTGGATCCCTGGCAGTGCCCAAGGCCAGGTGGGACAGGGCTGGAGCAGCCTGGGATAGGGGAAGGGGCCATGGCAGGGGTGGGACTGGGTCTGTAAGACCCTCCCAACCCCAGCCACTCTGGGGTCGGATGCTCTGGGCTCTAAACTCCACCTCACAGCCTCAGGAGAGGGACTGGGATGTGAAAGAGCTTTTGTGTGAGGGCAGAGAGAGCTGGGAAAGGATCCTGCAGGGAAAAGCCTCCAATTCCAGGAGGAGCTTTGGGATCTGCTCCTCTCTGAGCTGCTCAGGGCTGGGGCTGGCAGGGGACAGCCAGGGGTCACTGGGCTGGAGGGAGGGCATCCAGCACGTGGGCATTGTCACCCTCAGTGTGACATTTGCCTGTGTCCATAACAAGCAGCAGGCTCTGGGGAGGGAGCAGGGCACCAAAATAGTCAATGATTTGTGAGGGCAGCAGAGCTTGGCCATTATTTGCTCTGCAGCAGGTGAAGCTCAGCCAGGAGCAGGGGCTTTAATCAAGGCCTGGTTCAGGCTGTGCCCTGCCTGGCAGGAAAGTCACACTGGCAGGATACAGAGGAGGATGGAGGGGGATATGGCAAAAAAAAAAATCAGGAATTAGGCCCCAGTAGTTGCATTAACCACAGGGCAATTTGTGGGCAGTGGGAGCTTCGCACTGCGGTGCTGAGGGGTGCACTCAGTCCTTTGATTTGCAAGCCCTCAGGAGTGTTTGAGCAGTGCCATTGCATGTCCCAAGGACCACAGGCATGATTCAGAGCACTTACTGCCAGAATAAAGCATGGAACTGAGAAGTGTGGGGCTGCAGAGCTCTCAGTGAATTTCTCTTCTGGGAAGAGGCTCTGGTTGGTTGTTTTAGCAAAATGGAATCACAGGATTGTTTGGGTTAGGAGGGACCTTGGAGAAACTCTCAGTCCATTTTCTGCCATGGACAGGGACATCTTCCACTATCCCAGGTTGCTCCAAATCCCATCCAACCTGGCCTTGGACACTTCCAGAGGATCCAGGGACAGCCACAGCTTCTCTGGACACCCTGTGCCAGATCCTCCCCACCCTCACAGAGAGGAATTCCTTCCATATATCCCACCTAGAGATTCCTTGTGATTTTTGGTGCATTTGGCGTGTCTCCCTGGGTGCTGATGTTGTCCCCGTGTGTCCCCTCAGTGCTGCTCACAGCTGTGAACTGCTACAGTGTCAAAGCTGCCACCCGTGTGCAGGACGCCTTTGCTGCGGCCAAGCTGCTGGCGCTGGCTCTCATCATCATCCTGGGCTTCGTGCAGCTGGGAAAAGGTGAGTTTTGTTCTTTTTTCTCCTTTGGGGGCTGTGCAGGTAAAGCAGGATGAGGGACAAAGCCCAGGACTCCAGCCCCAGGTGTTCCAGAGCTTAGAACCTCTCTGTTCTCTCAGGCGCTTGGGGGATGTTTCCAACTTTGCCAAGGGCTGAGGCTTTTGTATTTTATTTGTGGGATTTTATATTTTATATCACTGCCAGGCTCGATTTCATGCTTCTGAAACCACTTAAGGTCTTTGCCCGCTTACACAGAGACTGTGGCTTCTCCCTTTGGGATTGCAGGGAGTGAAAATGTTGGTGTTGCTGAAATCTCTTTGTAACGCGTGGCCTTTTGCTCACAGAGAATTATCTGCATGTGCAAACCGCTCCCAGTCATCTTAATCCTTCCACAAACTCCCCCTGCACATTTCCCTTCATGCTGTTCCAGGTGTGGAGTGGCTCAGGCCAGCTCTGGGTCACCCAGGGACACAGAGCCCACGAGGAGCAGAGAGATTGGAGCTCTCAGCTGGCATTGGCACCTGGAAAAGGAGATAAAAATGGGAGGATAAAGCAAATTTTCTGGTGGTTCTGCTGGTTTGCTTCATGCTCCCATAAAACCCTCTCAGAGCAGGGAAATTGGTTTGTTCCAAACCCATCTGAGTTTGTTCCAAACCTGATTAACTCACAGTTAAACCAAAGTGTGGCTTTTTTGTGCAAGTCTTGTGGGAATAAACATTTCTTGGGGAACAGTCCCGTCCTTATTTGCTAAAAGGGGATAAAATCTCCAGGGAATCATGTCCCTGCACTGGGGGTGTGCTTGTGAGTCTCTAATTCCTGTCTCAGCTCTGGGAGCCAGTGCTGTCTTTGCAGAATTTCTTGCTTTGTCAGAGGTTTTATTTTCTTCCAGCTCAGTGCAGACACTCAACAGGGACATTGTTTGAGGCTTATCACAAAATACACCTCCTCCCTCTGCCCAGCTCCCCAGCCTGCTCCGCTGAACTTTTTGATTCTCTCCCAGGAGGAAAAGGATAAGTCATGATAAATCTCTTTTAGTTAACATTTTACCCAGAAGATCTTTACAACTGGGCTTTGTTTGCAGGTAGAATCTTAATTTGCATCTTCAGAATGTGCTGTTCTTTTGGCTTTTTTGGGGAGGCTGAGCCACTTTCTGCCCTGCTTCCTCAGGTGGAAATCCATGAGATTCCCCTTGACTTCTGCCTGTAACCAAGAAGGGATTTCTTGTTACAATAAACCCCCCTTCCCCTCCTGAGTGCCAGGAACTCTTTTACTTCCTTTGAAGTTTGTTGCTGTTTCAGGTATTTGTGGCCATGCAAACCTTGCAGGGCAGAGAATTCCATGTGATTTATTTTCCTGCTGATCCCCCTGGCAGGGAGATCAGAAGCAATTCCTGGACAGTGACACCTGTAAGCAAAGAATTTTCTCCATCTGAGCACCAAACACTCAAACCAGAGTGGGATCCTCAGGATCCCAGCAGATCCTGGTTCACAGTTTGTCCCAGTCACACATTCCTGCTTGTCCAGAGTCCCACAGCTGGGATTCTGCCTGGGCTCCAACATGGATTTTATTAATCTCCTTAGGGAAGTTCCAAGCTCTCTGCTAAGTCCTTAAGAATGTTCAAGCTCCTTTCCTGTCCCTTCCTCAGCTCCCACTGCTGTTTGCACCTTGCTCCATTTTCCTTTCAATCATTCCAGGTGACTCCCTGCTTTTAGCAGGGATAGAACAAGAAATTGTCTTTCTTCTTCTTTTTTTTATTCAAGGAAAGCACAGAAATTCCTATTTGCAGTGACAATGGGAGAGCACTGCCCTGTCCTCCAGCTTTGTCCCACACAGAGCCACATTTCACACCCAGTGCCCATTCCAATGTTGATTTTTTTGGGCTTAGAGGACTCTTCCCACCAGCAGCTGAGTGAATCCATCCAGGCTGTTTTGGGGTGAGATCTGCACCCAGCTGGTTTGTCTGGGGCTGCTGGTTCAGGGGGAATGGGGTTGTGTATTCCCAGCATGTTCTGGACAATGAACTGGTTTTACTGGTTCCTGTCCCACTGCTGGTTTCTGTTCCCAGTATCCATAAACAGACCAGAGGAGCAACACCAATTTTTTGCTCAAATGTGGAAATTTCTGTGATTTCACAGAAATCTCTCTGCATTGACCTCCCACCTTCAGCTTTTGCCTTTTTCTCTTTTTCATCCTCTTTTTGGCTCTTTTCCTGATTTGCAGAAGGGCAGGAGTCTCTCAAGGACAAAAACTCTGTGGCAATTTTGCCCCACAGGAAAGAACATTTCCCTGTCAGCAGCTGTTTCCCATCACTCCTTCCCTGCCCTTTAAAGGAGGAGGATGGAAATTGGTTCCCAACTCAGCCTTTCAAGTGCTTGGAGGTTGACTCAGTGCAACTGAGCTGCTTGGGATGAAATCATTTTATTAATCCAAAAATGAAACTTCTAAAAGCCTTTGTGGGGCTTGAGATGTGTGGTTTGAAAAGTCCTGGATTTGGGTGTTGGTGTGTAAAACCTTGTGTATGACCCCCAGATTACAGCCTGGAAATAACAGGAAAAAAAAAGAATAAATTTAAATAAATAATAAATAACTTTTAAAAATAACTTATTATAGAAATAAATTATAGAAATATTTTACATAGAGAGGATCAGATTTTTCTCACTCCAGTATTACGAGATCAAGATTTATTTTGGTGCTCTTATTTTCTCAGCTCTCTCAACTTGCTTTCTGTCCAGCTGGGTATTTTTGGCCATATTCCTCAGCTGGGGAGTGGGATATCTGGGATCATGGAGAAGCTTTGGGCAGCAGGTTTGAGGGATATTTTTGCCCTGGATGTGACACAGAGATCTCTGCTTATGTACTCTCCATACCTGCACCTTAAAACCTTCCCTTAAAAACTATCTGAGGTATGAAATGGTCAAAAAATCTGGGTATTTCTTAAGGACACCCTCGTGCTTTTTACAGGTGAGGAAGTTCAGGAAAGGTTTTGATGTCAAAAAACTAGAAAAAACATATCACATGTTTTCCATCTATTTTTTTCCTATGGATGAGGCCTCAGGATTTCTGGAATGTTTCTTTGCCCTCAGGCAGCTGGAGCAGGGATACAGCTCCAGCCCTTGCTGTGATCTCTCACCAGGAGCTCAGCTTAAAAACCTGAAATTGGGCCTTTGGGACTTAGAGAAATAGAATTTAACACTGATTTTATTGAATTGCTTTTATTGGATTTATTGTCCCTTTATTTACTGTCCCTTTTCCTTTTCCTGGCTGTAAAATTCCTGGTGTGTGGTGCCTCCAGGAGCTGTTTGGTGGCAGCAGCATTTCTCCCTTGGGCTGTCAGGGATGCAGAGCTGCATCTGCCAGAGCAGCACGGGGTCAATTAAGGACAGAGCAGGCAGGTTTAACTCCAGAGCAGAGCTTAGGCTGGGCAGGAGGTCTGAGTTTAATTTGGGCTTTTCATTTTTTAATTTTTTTTGTAGAATCATGGAATAGTTTGGGTAGGAAGGGAACTCAAAACTCCTCCAGTGCCACCCTGCCATGGGCAGGGGCATCTTCCACTGTCCCAGAGTGCTCCAAGCCTGGGAGGAAAGGAAGAGAGAGTCAATTTTCCTTGCCTCTCTCTCAATCATGGGATTCTTCACCAAAAAAAAGGCAGGGGGAAGAAAGAAGTGGACTGGAAACAACCAAAATAACCCTCGGGGAGAAAGACAGAGGCCAAAGGGGCATTTTCTAGCAAAAGGGATTTGATAAATGAAAGCAGCACCCAGATGTCTCAACCCCACAGTGCCAGACGTTTTCTTGCACCTGGAGTACTAAAAATGGCATTTGAAGAGACAAACTCTGCCCACTGAAGGTCTGAATCTTCCTTCTGGTACTTTCAGAACCCTCCCAGCAGAGTTCAGGATTTCCAGCCACACTTTTAAACAGCTTTTACAAGCAGTACTGGGGTGGGGGTGGCAGAGCTGGCTGGGATTGTCCCCTGGGGCAGACCCTGCGTGTCCAGGGAAGCTGTGGCTGCCCCTGGATCCCTGGAAGTGTCCCAGGCCAGGCTGGACAGGGCTTGGAGGGACAGTGGAAGGTGTCCCTGCCCATGGCAGGGGTGGGATGGGATGAACACTGAGGTCCCTTCCCACTCAGACCATTCCAGGATTCCATGGTCAGCCAAGGCTCCTGGCCACAGCCGGGCACCCGAGGCTGGAGCCCGGAGCAGGGGACATTCCCCACCCATCCCACCCCTGACTGTCACCGAGGATCCTCCCTGGCAGCTGGAGCCAAATCCCACGGACAGGGAACATCCCCCCCTGAGGCACAGCAGGATTGCAGGGACAGCACTGCCACCTGTCCCCCGGCATCCCAAATGCCACCACCTGCAGGGACAGCGCTGCTGCCTGTCCCCCGGCATCCCAAATGCCACCACCTGCAGGGACAGCACTGCCACCTGTCCCTGTGGCACCCCAATGCCACCACCTGCAGGGACAGCACTGCCACCTGTCCCTGTGGCACCCCAAATGCCACCACCTGCAGGGACAGCACTGCCACCTGTCTCCCTGGCACCCCAAATGCCACCACCTGCAGGGACAGCACTGCTGCCTGTCCCCTGGCATCCCAAATGCCACCACCTGCAGGGACAGCACTGCTTCCTGTCCCCCTGGCACCCCAAATGCCACCACCTGCAGGGACAGCACTGCTGCCTGTCCCCCTGGCACCCCAAATGCCACCACCTGCAGGGACAGCACTGCTGCCTGTCCCCCTGGCACCCCAAATGCCACCACCTGCAGGGACAGCACTGCCGCCTGTCCCCCTGGCACCCCAAATGCCACCACCTGCAGGGACAGCACTGCCGCCTGTCCCCCTGGCACCCCAAATGCCACCACCTGCAGGGACAGCACTGCTGCCTGTCCCCTGGCACCCCAAATGCCACCACCTGCAGGGCTTTTCCAGCAGGGAGCTTTGCAGGGAGGCTCCTTCCTCATCCTCCCGTTCCCAGAGCGTGGCAGCAGGGACAGGGGAAGGGACAAGGAAGCAGGGACACCTGCCACACCCTGCCCCTCTAGAGTAAATCACAGCAGCCTCCTGCTGCAGATTAAGGTTTGACATCAGGTGTCAAACACTTCTTTTCTTCACTCGGTCCCCTGAATTCTCGCTGTTTTTCCCAGGAAATGCCTCAGCAGCCGAGGGCATCTCCTCCTTCGGGGTTCTGGGTACGGACACCCCGTGCTCAGGGCTCCCCTCTCTCCATGGCCGTGTTCTCTCTCCTCGCTGTTGGGGCAAGTTGAAAATATTTAATTATCCTGTAAGGAGAAGATTGCTGTGCTATTAAAACCAGACTAAACATGAGTGGGGAGCAAATGAACGTTTTTGAAGGAAGGGCCTGAACAGGCAGCGCCTCAGCCGGGCCCCTCCCGCCGCAGGCCCCGGCTGACCCGGCACAATTACCGCAGTCTTGGCAGCTGCAGGAGCAGCAAATGGGCTTTGTGTCACAGCTCGTTACCTTAATTTGGTTAATTGTAGAGCAGAGTGCGGTGGAACAGCCGGTTCAAACCAGGCTGGGGCTCTCCGGGGTGCCGGGCATGGGCAGGGCAGTGCCTGGAGCCCGGGATGAGCTCGGGATGCCCCAGGGCCGTGCTTGGCAGCCTCAGCTGCACATTTGTAATCCTCGATTCCATCCAAAGCGTGCAGATCCAAAAGCCTGGGGGCTGGAATTGTTGAGGCTTGAAGGATGGAGTGGCTGGGAGGTTTTTAGATGGTCCAGCTCTCCCCTCCTCCCTTGGCACACCCCGGTTTGGTTGACAAGGTGGGGTTGGATCAAAGGTCCAAATTAGGATCAAACCTAAAGAATTCCATGGGTTTTTAGCAGGGCTTGTTGAGGGCGTGAGGGGTAAATTGTTTTAAACTGGAAGCAGGCAAGTTTAGATCAGATACAAGGAAGAATTCTTTTGTGCTGAGGATGGTGAGGCATGGGCACTCCTCTGGTTATTTAATTGTGTCCTGACTTGTTGCTAGATCCGTTGTACCCTGGGGCTCAGAAATGGGAAATTTAACAACTCCCTGGGAGGTTTTGGAGCTCCAACTCTCGCAAAGGTGAGGTGGGAAGGGCAGTGAGATGTTGGCTGCCTCAGGAGAAGGAACATTTGGCCTGAGAGGGTTTTGCCTGTGACAGGCAGAAGGAGAATTTTGGAAGAGCTGTGGACAAGAAATGGAGTTCTGCTTGTGCTGCTCCCACATGGGAGCATCCTGCTGGTGCTGAAGGTGATGATCCACAGGTCAGGGTGGGAACATGGAGAGCCTGAAACCTTTGAGAAGAGATATCCTGAGGGGTGTTTGAAATGCTGGAGAGCCTCCTGCTCTCCCAGTCCATCCATGTGCTGTTGCAGTAGCTAATTACAGGCGCTGTGAACAAAATGTGTCTCTTATTCCCCTAACAAAAGGCCTGGAAAGAACCAGACTGGTAATTATTCAGGAAGGGCAGAAAATGAGGTGGGGAAAGCTGAGCCCGAGGGCTGCAGTGGAATGTGATCCCCTGCACACCCCTCCTGCTCAGCCCTTTGATTCACCTGGGCTAAATTGGGAATCTGTGCAGAACCTGCAAGGCAGGAATTGAGGTTAAACTCAGCCTTTTATCCATCCCTGCATTTCCTGGCTCTCCCGTTGCACTCAGATGTGCTTTGAAAAAGGATTGGTGCATTTTGCTGAGGAGGATCACGGACTCCAGGGCATCAAATACATCCAGCACATCCCAAGGGAGATGCAGGGAAGCCCTTCCTGGTGCAAGGGGCTGAGGTGACTCCAGCAGAGCAGCTGGGATTGGGATCTGGCAGGAGGAGCCCTGCACACCGTGAATTCCCACTCTGGATGGATTCCCAGGCTGTGGATGAGCTGCCGTGGGCCTGCAGCTCACCCCCACAGCATCCCCTGCAAATGAGGGGCTGCAGCCAGGGAGAGGCAGAGGATGCTGCTTCCCTGGGCAGCCTGGGCTGCAGAAAGCCCTTCCCATGCTGGGATAGGGAATGTCCTTCTTCCCTGGGCAGGCTGGGCTGCAGAGAGCCCTTCCCATGCTGGGATAGGGAATATCCTTCTTCCCTGGGCAGCCTGGGCTGCAGAGAGCCTCTCCCGTGCTGGGATAGGGAATATCCTTCTGCCCTGGGCAGCCTGGGCTGCAGAGAGCCTTTCCCATGCTGGGATAGGGAATATCCTTCTGCTCTGGGCAGCCTGGGCTGCAGAGAGCCCTTCCCATGCTGGGATAGGGAATATCCTTCTGCCCTGGGCAGCCTGGGCTGCAGAGAGCCCTTCCCATGCTGGGATAGGGAATATCCTTCTGCCCTGGGCAGCCTGGGCTGCAGAGAGCCCTTCCCATGCTGGGATAGGGAATATCCTTCTGCCCTGTCAGGATTCAGCAGGAGCAGGAGGGAGAAAGGAGAAGGGAGCAGTGCCCGGGGTGGAAAGGATCAGGACAGAGCTGGAGGGTCAGGGGAGGAGGAGGAAAGAGGAGATGGAGCTCTCTGCCCACACAGGGCAGCTCCAGGTCACTGGCAGAGGTTTGGAGCAGCCCCGTGAGTGGCAGATGCTCCAGGAGGCCGATGGTGCCTCCGGGAAGAATTCTCCTTTCCCAGCACTGGGAAGATGAGTGGGAGCTGTTCCAGGGCTGGTACATCCACCTTTGTCACCCAGCCTCTGCAGCAGTGGCACAGGGGAGGAAGAATTCCCAGAGTGAGGCAGGAAGAGGCCATCCAGAGGGAAAATGCCTGCTGGTGGAGCATCCCTGAGCTTTTCCAGCAGCACCTCCTGGGTGCCCTGTGCTGAGGGATGAAGGGTTAAGCTGCAGGCCCTGCTGACTGCCTTGTGATGCAGTTGCTGGGGTGATTAGGAGAGCTCTGTGCCCTAAGAGGAATCACATGGGCTCCCCCAGGGCTCCCCGGGTGCAGAGGTGCCCCTCTGGATCCCACCACATTCCCTGCACTCCATCTGGGAGCCTGGCTCTGCCATCCCTGTCCCACAGCCAGCCCCTGCATCAAAGACAGGGAACAAAACAACTACAGAGCATTTGAAAGTAAAATAAATAAACCTGGGGCTGCTCAGGGAGAGCTGGGTCCAGAGGCACAATCAAATCTTCTATTTCTGGCGTTTTCTTTCAAAAGCAGATCCACAACAGGAACTTTTGATCATCAGGCCCTAAAGAAGGTGACTTGTGATATCCAAAGCCCCAGAACCTAACTTCCCTCAATCAAAGGGATTGCCACAGGCCTCTGCTTTATCAGGTGGCTGGTGGGACGGGAGGAAATCCTGGGTTTCTGGGGGTTTGGGTGGGCTGGTGGAAGTGCAGGAAATCCTGGGGCTTTATCGAAGGCCAGCAGCCCCGAGTTGAGAGGACAATGTGACAATCTCTGTTTGCAAAGCATCTCCCAGCAGGAAGGTCCCCAGGATGTCCCTGGGACATCACCTTGGTGACAGCACGTCGCAGCGTGAGAAAGTTTGGAGGAGTCAGTCTTTGCTTGAGATGAGTTTTTGGGGTCATCATTTGGGGATGATCCCAGCTGGATCAATCCCTGGGAAACTGGAGGGAAAACGTGCCCGTGCTCAGCATAACCCAAAAAGCAGCAGGGTGATAATTAAGATAATTTAATCCCAGGTTTCTCTGGGGGCCTTTGGGGTTCCCAGCCCGTGGCAATGAGCAGGGTTTGTGTCCTGCAGGTGATGTGGAAAACCTGACCCCTGAGAAATCCTTTGAGGGCACCAACACGGGCGTGGGGAACATCGTGCTGGCTCTGTACAGCGGCCTCTTTGCCTATGGAGGATGGTAAGGCACAGCCCTCTCTCCCTCCACAATGCCCTTAATTCCAGTTCCAAACTGAAGCTCTGCAGGGCTCCTCTGTCGGTCCTTTTGCTGCTCAGTTTGCTGTGGGAACAGGCCACTTGTAGCCATCCTCATCATGGATTGATCTGGGTTGGGAGGGACCTTTGAGATCATCCCATGGGCAGGGACACCTCCCATGATCCCGGGTGCTCCAGGCCCTGTCCAGCCTGGCCTTGGACATCAGCCATGCCAAGTTTTCCCATGGGATCAGTGCCTGTGCCCCTCCTGGACTGCCTGTGCGGATGAGTTAAACTGGAGGGTTTCATTTGTGCCATGGACTAACCAGAATTAACCCCTGTCCTTTTGAAATTGCAGGAATTACTTGAATTTTGTCACAGAAGAGATGATCAATCCCTACAGGTAGGTGTGAGTCCTGGCATGACTTCCCTGGGGGCAAAGCTGCTGTTTTGGGGAAGCCCATTGTGTGTTTTGGAGGAGATATTGAAAAAACAATTTTTTTAATCTTAAAAAGAGAAAACAAAATGAATTTATGACCTTGTACCTGCCTGGAATCAGGGAAAAGGAACAATAATCCCTGCAGGAGCAGGGCTGTTGTTTTCCCTGCTCTCCCGTGCCGTGTTATCAGCACCGGGAGAAATCTCTGCTTCCTTAGCCTGACACCTCTGTTGAGTTATGGGCCAGGAAAGAGCACTCAGGGCTTTATTTCTGCCCTGGTTCCACTCCCACTCAGCATTTCTGCTGCTCTCCGTGTGTTTGTGCTGCTGTCCATGTGTTTGTCCCGTGCTCTTCCCATCCTGTTGAGCAAGAGCTGCTTCCTGCTCTGCCCGTGCCTCTCGGGGTTATTTGGGGCCCTCAGCAGAGCAGGGCAGTGCTGAGAAATCCCTTCTGCTCCTGGGAGCTGAGGCTTGGGGCACTTGTGCAAGAGTCCCTCCTGGCTGACCCTGGGGTGCTTTGTTCCTGCTGGGAAGCACAGGGCTGGATCCGTCCCCTCCCAGAGAAACAGCAAAAGTGGAGCTGAATTTTGCAATTATTTTCATGTCTGCTGGATGCAGTCGTGGTATTTGACTCTGCTCCTGCAGCTTGGAGCAATTAGAGTGGCACCAAGCAGGGTTTGCTTTTGCACTTTCCCTTCACAAATGAAGTTAAACTGTTGGGAAAGGCAAACTTGTATCAACACGGACCCACTTAGGCTGTGCCTGACCTCCTTTTGAGTTCCCTCAGCCCAGACAGCTGAGTTCACGTAGAGCCTAAAACTGCCCAGTGCATCCCAGAGATTCCCATCTCCTCCAGGAATCCCCCCAGCACAAGGGAGCTCCTTTGCCCAGAGAGAATCCTGGTGCCACTGGGTATTTTTAATTAATTACCTTTGTGGTGATCTTGGATTCCTCCTTGCCCAGGCAGCCAGGGCCTCTCCATGCAAAAAATCCCTTCTGCCATCACCATTCCCTGTCCTCTGCAGCCTCCAGGCTGTTCAGGGAACCACGGAAAGGCTGGAAAAGGCCATGAACCAGCACCATGCTCACCACTAACCCTGGCCTCAAGAGCCACCTCCCCGTGGCTTTGGAGGGGTGGGGACTGCCCCACTCCTGTTCCCCTGTGCACGTCCCCTCTCCCGTGGGAGCAGCGTGTGCCTGGGACACCGGAGAAGCCAGAGAACAGGGCAGCACGGGTGTTGGAGTCCAGGATATTCCTCTGGCTGCCCTGGAGGATTTGAAGACTGTACAGGAGGGTCTGGGATCTGTCCAGGGGGCTCAGTTAGACCCACACAGATCCCAGGAGGACACTGACTCTGATTCCTGTCCATGGCAGTGAACACTCACACGCAGGAAGAATCACAAACCCTAAGAATTTAGAATAAGTAGTGGATGGTTTATTATAGAATATAAATATAGAAATTAGGATTCTTAGCAGATGGGGTTGAAGAGGCAAGATGGAGGAATTGGGGAGTGGCCCTTGTCCTCCTTGTTCTTGCTCTCGTCCCCATTTTCTGCTGAGTTGGGTTTTAGAGATTGGTTTAGAGTAGAACTGACATGTTAGCATAGGTAGTAGGTATTGGTACAATTTTGTAAATAAAAAGTTCATTTTGGACAGTGGTTGGGTCAGGGGTACTGTACATAAGGTGTGGGGCTCTCTGACCCGCCCAGTCCCCCGCGTGTCCTGCTCTGCTGGGGACACCTTGCAAAGCTGGACAAGAACTGAGAGATAATTAAGAATAAACAGCCTTGATAACACAAACTGCTGGACTCAGTTTGTGGTCTCTGGCTTTGGTGTGAAACACCCAGGGCGAAGAGAAGACTGAAAACCTGATTACCTCTGGGAACAGCAACCCAGGGGAAACTCCCAGGGGACAGCAACCTTGGGGGAACCCTGAGCACCTTGGGGAACAGCAACCCCAAGGAGAATCTCAGGGAAACTACAACCCTGAGACACGGGAGGGTGGTGATCCCTGGGATCAGCAGCTCCCCCCTCCGAGCTGCTCCAGGACAATGGATGTTTTTTTTCCTAGAAACCTGCCCCTGGCTATCATCATCTCCCTGCCTGTCGTCACCCTGGTGTATGTGCTGACCAACCTGGCTTACTTCACCACGCTGAGCACCGAGCAGATGCTGACGTCCGAGGCCGTGGCCGTGGTAAGATCCCCTCTGCTCCAGCCTGACTCATCCCAGGGCAGGTGAAATCAGCCTTGGAGTCACTGCACACATCTCCTGCTTTGTTCCACGCTGGTCTGGGCTGCTGCAAAAACCCTGATGTTGAGCAGGAGATAAAGAGCAGCGTGATGTCAGCAGGGAAGAACAGCGTGATCCCGAGGGATTATCCCGGCAGCAGTGAGGGTGGCACTCAGTGCTGCTCTTCATTCTGAGCTAGGGAAGGTTGCTGCTGGCCTTGTGACTGCCCATCAGTTACCAGAGCTTGATATTTATGGGGAAAGGTCACTCAGTCTACACTGAACTGGATTGTTCTCTCTCCGTGTCTTCCTTGTTTTAATTAAGAGAGAAAAATAATACTTCTGTTAGTTAAAATGCCAGTGTGGTCAGGAACTCTGATGGCTTTAGAAGGGAGCAGACCTTGCAGACTGAGCCTGACCAGGCTTATCCAGGGCTCCAGGGGGAATCTCTCAGCCCAGGATGAGCTGAGCCCCTCAGGTGACACCGCTCCATCCTTGGGTTGGGACCGAGGCCCTGCTCCAGCCACAGCCTGTGCTGCAGGGAACCCTGGAATGGTGTGGGTGGGAAGGGAAAGCTCATCCCATTCCACCCCACTTCCATCCTCCCAAGTTCTCCAGGCCCGTCCAGTCTGGCCTGACCAGCAGAGGCTGGGAATCAGCCCCGCATTGTTGGTGCAGCCTGCAGTGGAGCACAGGCTCAGCCTGTGACAAAAAGCTGCAGGGCCAGGTCCCGCCGTGTCCCCAGGGCTGTGTCCCAGCTCCTGACTCAGCACTTGGCAGGAGCTGCTGTCTGAGTTTCCTCACAGTTTCCGTTTGGTCTTGAACTTTCCGATAGCTGGTGGATAAATGTCGTGTCCTGGCCCCGAGGGAAGGGCTGGCTGCTGATGTATCTCAGCAATTCCACAATCTGCTTTTTCAGGAAAGGGGGGCAGCACATGGGAATACGGGAAACTCTGTCACAGCTTCAGCACTGAGCTGTGGCATTTGTTGAGATTTCTCCAAATATTCTTTGTAGGCAGCTCTTGAGTTTTTTGGGACATTGTGAGTGTGAAATGTCTCTCGTTGTCCCCCATATAGGATTTTGGGAACTACCACCTCGGTGTCATGTCCTGGATCATCCCTGTCTTTGTTGGGCTCTCGTGCTTTGGGTCTGTCAATGGATCTCTTTTCACTTCTTCCCGGTAGGTTCCTTGCTCAATCCTGTGGGTTTTGTGTACAAGCTGTGCTCAGTTCCTGTTCTTTGGAGTTCTCCAGAGAGTGGCTGTGGGCAGACACAAAGTCTGGAGGGCCTGAAGGCCATGTGGGGAATGCAGAAAGACAAAGTCAGACTTTAAAACCAGATTAAAGGCAACCTTTGAGTGGTCTCAATCTGCTGTTCCTCAGGCAAAGTCCTGGTGAGGTCAATAAACCAGAACCAGACACAGGCTCAGGGCTCGGGGCTGCTGAGAAAGTGGCTTTAATGAAAAGCAGAAAGTTGGGAAACTTCGGGGATGAGAATCCCTTGGGAAGGGGAGAAAGGCTGGACAGGGGCAGGACTGAGATGGTTCCGGCTCTGACACATCCCTGGGTTGCCTGAGGAGTCACTAAACGGGTGTCCCTGGAGAGCAGGATGTAAATCCATGCTTCCTGCATTCCCTGGCCACGTCCAGCCTCCCTGGTGAGTCAGGGACTGCAGTTCCAGTCCCGGAGTTCCAGTCCTGCCAGGGCTGAGCTCGGGCTGGCCCCCCTCGTTCTGTGCTGAACACGGAGCCCTGCAGGGCTGTGACTGCACTGTCCCCTCTCTGTGTCCCCTCCCAGGCTGTTCTTCGTGGGATCCCGAGAGGGGCACCTGCCTTCCATCCTGTCCATGATCCACCCCCGGCTGCTCACCCCCGTCCCGTCCCTGGTGTTCACGGTGAGCCCTGGCGCTGGGATCCCCTGGAATGGAGCCACAGCCATTCCTGCTGTGCCACAGGACATGGGCCCTTCCCATCATGTCCTTCCTCACTGTCCACTTCTGTCTTGAGTTCTTCCCGTCCCTGGGAGTGTGCAGGGCCAGGCTGGACAGGGCTTGGAGGAACCTGGGCTAGGGGAAGGTGTCCCTGCCCATGGCAGGAGGTTGGAACTAGAGGTTCTGGAAGCTTTGAGGTCCTCCCAACCCAAACCATTCCATGATCCTATGAAATGGTTCCAGGCACCAATTGAAAATAGCTTAAATAAATAAAAAATAGTCAATGTGATCCCTTTCCTGGCAGGTATTTCCCCTAAATACCCCCGTTTAGTGTTGTAACAGAGGTGGTTTTGCCTGCTGCCTTTCCTAATGGCCTTTTCCCTGGATTCAGTGTGTCATGACCCTGCTCTATGCCTTCTCCAACAACATCTTCTCAGTCATCAACTTCTTCAGCTTCTTCAACTGGCTGTGTGTGGCCCTGGCCATCATCGGGATGATGTGGCTGCGCTACAAGAAGCCGGAGCTGGAGAGGCCCATCAAGGTGAGAGCGGGGTGGGCACAGCCCAGGGGGGGCTCAGCTGCTGGTCCTGCTTGGAAAAGGGGCTGGGATTGCAGGGAAATGTTATAAAGGAGGTGTCACTTTATAATTCAGCAGCTCCTGCTGCTGAATCCCTGCAGGAGCACAAGGAGCTGCCTTGGGGACAGCTCAGTGAGGGAGCCCTGGGTGACAGGGCTGGGGTGGGATTATTCTCCATGAGTACCAGACACATCCCAGGCTGTGGCTCCCAGTGTAACACTCTGTACCCCCGTGGAATTCCCCTAAAATAGTTTCCTGCTAAAGCAGCCAGCCCCGTGCCGAGCTCTGTCCCCGGTGTCCTTGGCCAGCTTGGCAGCCCCGTGTCCCGTCTGGGGGGAGGCCAAGATCCTGTCAACCCCCAGTGCCTCTCCCCCAGAGCCTGTTTTTCCCTCATCCCACAGCACGCTCGGGTCTGTGCCAGGCAGCAGCACCCACAGGGAAACAAATCCACGGGCCTGGAGTGGTGCCTTCCCAAAGGGAACCTTTGCTGGCTGTTCCCTTCGGTTTTGGGGTTTTCTTCTCAAAGCTGGGCTGCCCTGCTTGGAGTGCCCTGGGAAACAGCCCCAGCCTGTGCTGGGTTTGGTGTTTGGTACTGATGATTTGGGTATGGAATTAGGGAATTGTGGAACTGAGGTCCAAAAAGGTGCTGAGAAAGGCTCTTGGCCATGGGGGAACAATAATTCTGCCCCTCCCCAAGCTGGATCCTGGCACATCTCCTAAGCTGCCCCTTGCTCCCTGCCCAGGTGAACATCTGCCTGCCCATCTTCTTCATCCTGGCCTGCCTGTTCCTCATCGCTGTTTCCTTCTGGATGACGCCCAAGGAATGCGGGATCGGCTTTGCCATCATCCTCAGTGGGATCCCCATTTACTTCTTCGGGGTCTGGTGGCAGAACAAGCCCAAGTGGGTTCTCCAAGGCATCTGTGAGTATCTCCAGGGAGGAGCTTTGGCTCCCAAGAAGTTTCCAGTGCTGTGCTGCAGTGCTGGCTCTCCTCCCTCTGGAGGAGCTTCCAAAATCCTGGCTCTGCTCCCTTCTGCTTTCATGGGAACAAGTTTATCCTGATGATTGCCATGTGTGCCAAGCACCCAAAATGCATCCTGATTTGCAATAATGGCAAAGTTTGGGACCAATACCAGGTTTTTGTTGGGTTTTAATCCTGGCAAAGAGGTTGTTAGCAGCAGAGCAGCATTCCCTGCTCCTGGAAAAGCCCAGGGCCAAGCCTTTGTTAAAATTGAAAATATTCTGGGAACAGATAGTGATAATCCTGCAAGTGTCCAGTGAGAAACTTAAAACGTGATTTATTGATACACTGCAGATAATCTGATCACCTCCAACTGATCTGAGCCTCACTTGTTGTGCTTTGAATTCGTTTTGCCATGCAGGAATATTTTGTCCAATCACAGAGTGGAGCAGCAGGGGGCAGAGGAGTGTTTGGGTGGGTGGGAAAATAAAATTATTTCAGTGTAGCACCTCTTCCTGGGAAATCTGCTCCTGGAACGTCCCTTTGCTCCCACCTGCCCTGTGTGCAGGACAGGGGCCTTTGGGTGGGTTTGTCCTTCAGAAGAGGCTGGGAGCTCACAGAATTGGAAGGAAAAGCTTCACCTTGGATTTTCCATGCCCATTCCTGAGTCAGTTTTGGCTGCTCACACTCAGAGCATCCACAATTAGCTCCTGCATCAGCAGCAAGGAGAGGCTGTGTCCAGGAGTCCTGGAGCAGGGCAGGGCCCTTGCTGCAGGAGCAGTGTGAGGTTGGGATTCTGGGAATGGAGTAAGGAGAATCCATGGAATATTTCAAGCCTTCAGTTGTAGCTGGACTCAGGGAGGGGAGGCAGAGGGCTCAGCCCTTCCCTCGTGGGCTCAGACTCCTGCTGGGGCTGATCCCTGACCTCTCCTTTGCTTTCTCCGCAGTCTCCGCCACCGTCCTGTGCCAGAAGCTGATGGAAGTGGTTCCTCAGGAATCGTAGGCAGGAGGAGCAGGGACACTGAGCTCGAGGAAACGCACAAGGTTATTGGAGATGACACAAGGATCCCCTCCCTCCCAAAGGCACCGGCGCTGCCTCCCGCTGCCAGCACAGCTCTGCTCACCTCCTGCAGCCCCTGCAGCCCCCCAGCCCCCAGAGCAGCCAGAAGAAGTCCTTGGTACGAGCCAGGAGGAGGAATTCCAAAGGGCAGCTCCAGAGGGGCGCTGCCTGTGCCCTGCGTGTGTGTGAGGGCTGTGCTTGGCTCTGGGGCTCCTCGGCTTTGGCTCTGGGCTCTGCTGGAGCCTGGTTTGAGTGTTCGGAGTGCCTGGGGGGGCTGGGGCTGCCTCAGAGCCCTGGGGGGGTCCTGGGCTGCCTTACCTGGCCCAGGTGGGGGTGGGAAGCAGAGATTGGCTGACGTTGGCTCAGTTCACCCCCCATGGCAGTGGGGACAAGGCAGAGCAGGGTCAGGGACACTCTGAGTGTCCCTGTGCTCCTCACTTGGGCCCTGCCACCCTTTGTGTTTGGATCAGCACTCTCAGACCCCAGGCAGCTCCTGCTGCTGAGCCCTCCAGGATGCTGTTCCACAGTGCCCATCCCTGGGAATGAGCACTGAGGGGCAGTTCCTGCTGAGGAGCAGGAGGCCAAGTCCTTGGCTTGCTCATTCCATGCTTTTCTGTGCCAGGCTTTCCTCCAGCATGGGATGAGCAGCTCCGTGCTCTCTCTCCTCATGGCCCTGCTCAGGGAGCCACGTTTGCCCCTAAACCATCTGCAGAGACAAATCAAGGGTGGGCATTGCCCTGGCACATTCCCTGGGGTCTCTCCTGGCGCTGCTCCCTCTGTCCTGCTGTGTTTCCTCTGGAATGTGCCACGGAGATGGGAACACCTGGGTCTGGGCTGTGGAGAAGGGCACAGGAGCCACCTCGGGCTGCTGGAGAACATGGAATGGTTGGGTGGGAAGGGACCTTAAAGCTCATCCAGTGCCACCCCTGCCATGGCAGGGACACCTTCCACTATTCCAGCCTGGCCTTGGACAGTGCCAGGGATCCAGGGGCAGCCACAGCTGCTCTGGGCACTCTGTGCCAGGGCCTGCCCACCTCTGAGTAATGGCAGTGAGTTCTGCCCTAGGGAGAAGGGCCTGGGCCTGACCCTCCTTCGTGCAGCAGGTCTGGCTTGGTGAGGTCCCAGCACCACCCCCTGTTCCAGGAGCAATCCCTGAGCACAATCTGTGATCTGCATGTGAAACCCTGCTCTGCTCTCGTGGTGGTGCCATCCCATCCCTGAGCACACCCAACTCCTGTAGCTCCCCAGCAGGCAGCACTGCCCCTTAGGGACACGTTGCTTTCCGTGTCCAGAGTGTCCCTTTTGGAAAGCTGCAGTTCCTGAACCGTTTGCTCATTGTGCCTCTGTGCTCTGACATCGCTTGGAATTCCGATCTTTCCCCCACTGGAGCTGCTTTGCTGTCTGTGTTGCAGATCTTTGTGCTCGTGCTTTGTGCAGGTGAACTATTGGTGAACTATTTCCCATTTTTTTGTGAACTTGGCTGTTGGGAAGCCGGGGTGCTCCGGGAGCTGTGGCTTCCCGCTGGATTCTCCTTGTAGCAGAGTTCTTTGGGACGAAGGGGCATTGAGGACACCAAGGGACTCGCTCAGGCTTTGTCCTGTGCAGGTTGTGTTGGGGCAGGGCCAGCTCCTGCCCAGCTGTGTGGCCGTGTCCAGGTGCAGCTCCACACTCCCACTGTGCCAGCCCCGTGTCCTGCTCCGAGGCAGGAACAGGGAGACAATCAGCTCTTTATTCCATAGCAGCTGGTGTGGGGATTCCTGAATCAGCTCAGTGACAGCGTGGAGATTCCTAAATCAGCTCAGGTGACAGCGTGGAGATTCCCAGTCCAGCTCAGTGACAGCGTGGAGATTCCCAATCCAGCTCAGGTGACAGTGTGGCAATTCCCAATCCAGCTCTCTGGGAGCTGAGTTAATCCATGAGGATTTGCAGCTGGTTTGGGAATATCCAGAGGGCAGAACCCAAGGGTTTTGGCCGGTGCAATGAGTTGGAGCATCTCGGATCCGATGCCTGTGGAGAGGCTTTGGCATAAATCAGGTCATGAGTCACAAAACCTGAACTCGAGTTTTGGCTTTTTCCAGCGGAAGGCTGAGATGGTTTGGAGCAGTGCTGGGAAATCGCGGCTCCTGCTGGACCTTGTTCCATGGAGAGGAGCCCTCAGTCTGTCACCTGTCACCTGCAGGATTTTGGGCTGTGAGGTCTCAGGGCAGCTCCTGCAGGGCCTGGGTTCAGCCTGGGGGCTCTCAGTGCCAAAACCCACCAGCAGAATTCCTTGGGATGCAAAGCAAAGGCCTTGGAATCTCCCACTCAACCCAAAGTCAGCTGGCACCAAGGGCCCTCCACAGAGCTCAGGACTGGGGCCAGACCTCCCAAGGCTGGCGTGGACACATTGTCCACCAGGTGATGGACACATGGACCATCACAGTGTCCCTCTGGTGACCCTTCCACACTGGTTTGAAAGAGGAGCTCTCAAAAAAAAAAAAAAAATTAAGCAATCAACTGATTTTAATTAAATCTTGAACTCGCTTGCTTTGCTTTTGCTGGATTTCCATGATTTCTCACTTGCTGCTGAAGATCTGTCTCGTACTAACCTGAGCCTCTGGCACTGATCCCACATTCGTGGGGATCTCATCAGCATCTCCTTGGCAATAGAAATTTAGGAAGAAACTGAACCAGGTACCAGCACAGAGCCACAAAAGGCTGAATTTGCTCAGCCACAGCTCACATCTCACATCTCAAGGTTTAGCTGCCTAAAAGCTGATTTCTTTCACCCTGGAGTCATTGATCCCCCAGCTGCCCTCCACCAGGGCTTGGTGACACAGCTGGAAGAGCTTGGCTTGGTTTCTCCTGGAGGTTTGGGAGATAACGAGGGAAAGGGTAAAACAATTTCATTCTAGAAAGAAAAGACAAGAAGTAATTTCTCCAGTCATGGAAATGGCTGCCACAGCCTCGGCTCTCCAGCCTGGCAGCTCTTCCCTTGCATCAGCAGCATCTGCCCTCGGCTGCCCTGTTCTGATGGATTTGGGTATGGAAAAGGGAGAATTCATCCCTGGGAGAGATTTCCTTTCCTCAGACACGGAGTGAGATGTGTCAGGGAGGGCAGGGGAGCGAGAGAGTTCCCAGTTTCCCATCGCTCCCAGCACTGGAGGTGGGGTTTTTCCAGTTGTTTCTCTGTTGTGCTCTTTGGAGCCTGTGGTCAGTCATGGAGGGAGATGAACCCTCCCCACGAGGACGCTGTGGTCAGCACAGTGACCTACACGAGGATCCACAGGAATCTCTTCCATTGATTCCATCCCCTGCAAGCACAGCTGGAGCCCTTTTGTCCATGGAATTCAGGTTGGAAAAGACCTTGAAGGTCACGGAGCCCAGCCACATCCGTGCTCCCTGCACTGACCCCAGCTCCGACTGCTGCTCCTCTCAGTTGTTGTTGAGTTCAGGCTCCCAGGCTGGCAGTTGTTTGGGGTGTTCACGGAATTGCATCCCGCAGGGATTGCTAAACACAGCAGGAGCTGCTGGCCAGGCACTTCCGTGCCCATCGGTTCCTCTTTCTGAAGAAACCCTTCCTCCAGCTGGGAGGGGAACCAGCCCTGCTCAGCCCTGCAAAAACCAGGGGCATTTATGTCATCCTGCGGGGTTTTTAATGATATTTTTTTAAATTTCCTGCAGAAATTGCAGTGTTTTCCATCTCAGACACCGTGTTCTGGTAAACAGGCTTTTGTTTGGAACAGCCCCCTCGGTGACCACGGAGTTCAAAGGGACTCTGGCACAGTTGAACAAACTTTAAAGGCCCTTGAGCTGGACTGAGACTCCTGGGACGTGGCTTTGTTGTTGTCCAAGTCCTCTCCCAGTGGGTGGCTCAGGCAAGGGAATGAATTGGGCTCCTGCAGGGGCTGCTCCGTGGTGGGTCTGGGCAGGGGCAGTGGGGCTGTTCCTGGAGCTGGAGGGATATTCCAGAGGCAGAGTCCTGCTCTGGCTGCAGGGAATCCAGGGAATGTTCCCCTCAGTCTGGGAAGGGACCTGTGCCTTCAGCCGAGGCCACGGTGCTCTCGGGCTTTAATAGAAATAAAATTCCAAAACGAGTCCAGGAGGGAACTGCCAAACCTTCCACACGGCTCCGGCTGCCTGGGGCTGTTCCCGTGGGATGCCAGCATCTCCTCCACCCACTCCTGACATGAAATTGGGAAAGGGCTGGAACAGAGCACTCCTGGAGTTTGGGAAAGGGCAGCCCCAGGGCGAGGCGGCTCCAGGCTGGTGCCGAGCTCTGGCTGTGACCCCAGGGATTGAATCCCGGCCTTGTGCCTGCCCTGGGAGCATCCCAAACTCTGGGATGAACCAGAGCCAGCCACGCTGGGCTGCCAAGCAGGGACATCCCTGCAGGGCTGGGAATCTGCTCCTTTATCCCTGCAGGGCTGGGAATCTGCTCCTTTATCCCTGCAGGGATGGGAATCTGCTCCTTTATCCCTGCAGGGATAGGAATCTGCTCCTTTATCCCTGCAGGGATGGGAATCTGCTCCTCATCCCTGCAGGGCTGGGAATCTGCTCCTCATCCCTGCAGGGATGGGAATCTGCTCCTTTATCCCTGCAGGGATGGGAATCTGCTCCTCATCCCTGCAGGAATGGGAATCTGCTCCTTTATCCCTGCAGGGATGGGAATCTGCTCCTTTATCCCTGCAGGAATGGGAATCTGCTCCTTGTCCCTGCAGGGATGGGAATCTGCTCCTCATCCCTGCAGGGATGGGAATCTGCTCCTTTATCCCTGCAGGGATGGGAATCTGTTCCTCATCCCTGCAGGGATGGGAATCTGCTCCTCATCCCTGCAGGGCTGGGAATCTGCTCCTCATCCCTGCAGGGATGGGAATCTGCTCCTTTATCTGCAGGGATGGGAATCTGCTCCTTTATCCCTGCAGGGATGGGAATCTGTTCCTCATCCCTGCAGGGCTGGGAATCTGCTCCTCATCCCTGCAGGGCTGGGAATCTGCTCCTCATCCCTGCAGGGCTGGGAATCTGCTCCTCATCCCTGCAGGGATGGGAATCTGCTCCTTTATCCCTGCAGGGATGGGAATCTGCTCCTTTATCCCTGCAGGGATGGGAATCTGCTCCTCATCCCTGCAGGGATGGGAATCTGCTCCTTTATCCCTGCAGGGATGGGAATCTGCTCCTCATCCCTGCAGGGATGAGAATCTGCTCCTTTATCCCTGCAGGGATGGGAATCTGCTCCTTTATCCCTGCAGGGATGGGAATCTGCTCCTTTATCCCTGCAGGGATGGGAATCTGCTCCTCATCCCTGCAGGGCTGGGAATCTGCTCCTTTATCTGCAGGGATGGGAATCTGCTCCTTTATCCCTGCAGGAATGGGAATCTGCTCCTTGTCCCTGCAGGGATGGGAATCTGCTCCTTTATCCCTGCAGGGATGGGAATCTGCTCCTTTATCTGCAGGGATGGGAATCTGCTCCTCATCCCTGCAGGGATGGGAATCTGCTCCTTTATCTGCAGGGATGGGAATCTGCTCCTTTATCTGCAGGGATGGGAATCTGCTCCTTTATCCCTGCAGGGATGGGAATCTGCTCCTCATCCCTGCAGGGATGGGAATCTGCTCCTTGTCCCTGCAGGGATGGGAATCTGCTCCTCATCCCTGCAGGGATGGGAATCTGCTCCTCATCCCTGCAGGGATGGGAATCTGCTCCCTGAACCCTGCAGGGATGGGAATCTGCTCCTTTATCCCTGCAGGGATGGGAATCTGCTCCTCATCCCTGCCAGGACATCCCAGGAGTTACACCCAGGATTGTGCTGGGTTTTACTGGGCTCGAGTTCTTCCCAGCTGGAGCTGGAGCTGGAGCTGGCTTGGGAATGTGTAGGGGATGCTGCTGGTGCAGCCAAGAGCTGCCAAGAGTTTGATGTAGGGGTAGGAAACGCAGCTCGGGGTCGGTGATCCCAAAGGATCCCATATCCAGAGGATTATTCCATGCTTTTCCCCCCCATTCCTTGCCTGAGAAGGGGTGTGGCTTCCTCCAGCTGTGGAAGTGGTAAGGAGTAAAAATAAAAAGTATTTTTTTAAACACTGAATTAATTTCTAAACTGCCTAAAAGAGACTTTATGCCTCCACCTGAGTTCTTCCCGAGGGCTGGCGTTCATCCTGGCAGGGGGATCTCCCCCGGCCCAGGGTGGGATCAACGCCAGACCCAGGGAAAACGTTCCTGGTTTGTTCAGAGGATGGGGAGAGGTCCATGTCCCACCAAAATCCTTGGAGAGGGAGGACTTTGAGTGGTTCCCAGACCTCGCTCCCGCCCTCGGATCAAAGGGAGGGTGAGCTTCACTCCTGGTGAAGAATCCGACTTCTCAGAGACTTTGCTTTGTATTTTTGTTGGTTTTTTTGTAAACACACACACAAAAAAAAGGCTCTTAACACACACAAGAAAACCTAGACCTGATTTACGATTTTGTTACATTTGGTTGCTTTAAAAAAGCTGTTTTACTAATTTAAATATTGCTGTAGATGACACTCTATTTATTTGAAAGGGGTAATTCTTTAATTTTAGTCTTAATTCTCTTCAGTAAGCGCTGTGTATTCCCAACGTTTGTGTTCCTGGCAGCGCAGCAATTCCACTGAGGGCTGGGCAGCCAGCAGCTCCTGAATCCAATGGCCTTGGACAACAAGATGTCTCTTGCAATGTTTTAATTTTTGTTTTGTTTTGTAGTATTTCTTGATTCTTTTATGTCTGTGGTTTAACAAATCCGTTCAATGTTCGGGTTGTTCTGTTTTGGGTTGTTTCGTTTCGTTTTGTTTTTTTAACAAAGAAAGCTGAATTACAACACTCTCGTTGCTGGTCTTTGCCTCGAAAATTTTTCTTTTTCCAAGATTATCCCACATCCATCAGCACCTGGGTTTCCAAATACTCCTCTAGCAGCATCCATGCCTCATCTCCATCCTCCTTTTTTAAATCCTAGTCCATTTTCCTGAGGTTCAAACTAAGGGAATGGGAATGTGGGAGAGCTTTGGGCACGAGGAGGAATATCCCAATTCCCAGGGTGTGTCCATGGTTTTGTGCAGCAAACGGAACCCCCAGCAGTGGGAAGGGACCAAGTTTTTATGGGGAAAGTGCTGCAATTCCTCTTCCCTGTCCATTCCAGGCTGGAGAAGAGGATGTTCAGTGGGAAGGAGCAGGGCGGGGCTGCTCAGGCTCCCAGGGGTTGGAGGAGGATTTGGTTTGGGGTTGCAGAGGGCAGAATTCCGAGGGTTTCCTTCCCAAAGGAGAGGGCGGTGCTGGGGCCGTTCCCCTGGAGCACAGGCACATCCCAAAGGAAGAAATGGGCAGGAAAAGCTGGGGAGGAATCCCAGTAAATGAGATTTCAGTGGTGTCACATGGGCTCTGCAAATGTCACACACAAATTCCACAGCCAATTCAGGGGTGACAAGGAGGGAATTCACAGGGAAAAGGCAATTCTCAGTTTGCTCTCCTGCATTATTTGGGAAGTAACACTGAAAGTTGGGATGGAGCTGGAAAAACACCAGGAGTGAGGGACAGTGCCTAAGACATGGAAACAGGAGGGATGACACATGACATAGGAAAAAGAATTCTGTTTTTTTGTTCCAAGAGCTCTTTCTTCAAGCCCAACATCCCCTAAACCCAAACCCTGCTACCACAGCAGCATTGACCTGGAAATATTTATTTCAAAAGAAGGAATTGGAGGAGGGAAATGGGAATGCGGTTACAGGGATCCTGGGTGCAGTGAACACCAACTTCAGGCCACTGGAGCACACAGGGCCTGGAAAAGGAGAGGGACAGGCTGAAAAGCCTGGAGAACAAGGAAATGCAAAGCCAGGGAGTGAAATCCCCAAGGATCTGTGCAGTGCCCAGGGATCTGTGCAGTGCCCATGGGTCTCTGCAATCCCCATGGATCTTTGAGGTGCCCACGGATCTCTGCAATCCCCTGGATCTGTGGGATGCCCACGGATCTCTGCAATCCCCATGGATCTCTGCAATCCCCGTGGATCTGTGGGATGCCCATGGGTCTCTGCAATCCCCACGGATCTGTGGGATGCCCATGGATCTGTGGGATGCCCATGGATCTGTGCAATCCCCACAGATCTCTGCAATCCCCATGGATCTGTGCAATCCCCACGGATCTCTGCAATCCCCGTGGATCTGTGCAATCCTCAAGGATCTCTGCAATCCCCACGGATCTGTGGGATGCCCACGGATCTCTGCAATCCCTGTGGATCTGTGGGATGCCCACGGATCTCTGCAATCCCCACGGATCTGTGGGATGCCCACAGGTCTCTGCAATCCCCACGGATCTCTGCAATCCCCATGGATCTGTACAATCCCCACGGATCTGTGCAATCCCCATGGATCTGTACAATCCCCACGGATCTGTGCAATCCCCATGGATCTGTGCAATCCCCATGGATCTGTGCAATCCCCATGGGTCTCTGCAATCCCCACGGATCTGTGGGATGCCCATGGATCTTTGGGATGCCCACAGGTCTCTGCAATCCCCATGGATCTGTGCAATCCCCACGGATCTCTGCAATCCCCGTGGATCTGTGCAATCCTCAAGGATCTGTGCAATCCCCACGGATCTCTGCAATCCCCATGGATCTGTGCAATCCCCACGGATCTCTGCAATCCCCATGGATCTGTGCAATCCCCGTGGATCTGTGGGATGCCCATGGATCTGTGCAGTCCCCAAGGATCTCTGCAATCCCTGTGGATCTGTGGGATGCTGCTCCGTGTCCCTGCCCCTGCCTGGCTGGTGACCCCTCCAGGGCTGGGCTCTGGGTGGGGACAGTGGGGACATGGACACCCAACAAAGGCAGGAAGCGTCTGCACCCCCGGGGCTGCGCTGAGTTCAAACAGCGCAGACAAAAGCGTTTGTTACTGCCGGAGCCCTGAGAGTGCCGGGCAGACCGGGCGGGGATCACGCCCCCTAAAGATCGCCTTTGTTGGCTGCTCAGACCGGGCCCTCGGGCTCTGGGCTGCCCCAGCTGCCCCTTCCTTGGTGCCACTGTGCCCTCACAGCCTCGGAAATGACCTTAAAGCTGCTCCTGCTCCCTCTGCCCCAGGCTGCTCCGAGCCCCTTCCACGCTGGCCTTGGACACCCCCAGGGATGGAGCAGCCGCAGCTTCTCTGGTCCAGAGGATGGACGTGGACTCATCAGTGGTGGCAGAGGAGCCTCCTGAGGGCTTTTCCTGGGAAAGGCCCCTGGAATGGGAGCCACGTGTGGCCCCAGCTCTGTCCCTGTGGCTGCTGGGCTTTGTCCCGGGGAATGGAGGCGATGGGAGAGGGCAGGCGTGGGAACACTTCCCCTGCAAAGCACACAGGGAGCGAGGCTGACACTTTCCCACCCTCACACCAAAGCCGGGAGATTCTTCTCTCCAAACCCAGGAGCTCCCGTGGAGAACACAGGGAATGCCACCAAGGAAGGGCGAGCCCTTGGAGCAGCAGGTGGGAATGTCCCAGGACTGGAGGGGATTGCAAAAACCATAAAAGTGTCGTGGCTTTGAAGATTTGTGTGGAAGATGAAAGGCTCTAAATCTGTTTGGGTTGGGAAGAAGCCACCGGAGGGTGGGGAGTGACACGGAACAGGAACAGCTTCAAGGGTGCACAGATAAATCAAAACAAGGAGCTGACAGGGAATTGTGGCTGGAACTAATAAAGGGATCCTCGGAGGGAAATAAATTCATACAGTGAAAACGAGCTCCAGGTATGAGGGAAATTGGAGAAAAGGAGAATTGATGTTGACAAACTTCCTTGCAGCAAAATAACACCCAGCAACAAAATTGTTCCTGTAATATTGAGGCAATGGAGCTGCCTGAAGGTTTTTTTTTTCCATTTTTTAGAGGAGTTGCTGATTTTAACCTGCAAAGCCATGAAATAAAGGTGTGTCTCCAGCTGACTTTGCTGGAGATTTATTTTTATTTAATTAATCCATTTTTAGGTGTCAGAGCTCAGCAGCACGGGGTTTTTTGAACAAAAAAATCCTTCACAGGATTTTTAGAGATCTTTAACAAAAGGACGTCTCCAACCCCCTGATTCCAGACCTTGAAATGTAACAGGGATTTTTTACAGATCCCTGTAAGGTTTTTTCCCCCTCTATAATTCCTGGAGATGCAAATTTTCTGCCTGCCTTGGACTGCAATTCTCCCAGTTGGGAATGGCACAGGAAACATCGGGGTGGGCAGGAGGGACTGGAAATCCATGGAAACCACCGTTGTTCCTGGCTGTGCCTCAGTTTCCCTGCTGAGAAAGGCCTTGCTCATCTTCCCAGAACAGACTGAACGCTCTGTCTCAATCAGTCGGGGCAATAAATGCTGGAAATTCCCCTGCTCTTCATCCAAGCTGCACAAGGGGAAAGATGAATCCACATTTGGATCTGTCCATGGAATTAGAGACCAGGGAAGCAAGAGATGGCAATTCCTGCTGCCTGAGCCTCTCCCCTGATTTAATTCATGCTGTCCTGGGGTGCCCATGCAGAACCCAAAAACCACTTTGCAGTCAAGGTTTGCTGGGAAAATGTCCCCAGCATTGCCTTAGGTCTGTGCAATCCACGCCTTGGGGTGCCTGTTCTGGATTTGGGGGAGCTGAATCCAGTGATCCAGGGATGCTCCTGGAGCTGTGGCAGCCAGCAAGGAGCTGGGAAGGAGCTGGGAAGGCACCAGGAGCGAGGGACAGTGCCCAAGATACAGGAACAGGCAGGATGACACATTATATAGGGAAAAGAATTCCTTGTTTTTTATTAAGAGCTCTTTCCAACACCTCCTTTTGGAAGTGATTCCCTCTGCAGCCAGGGCAGTGGCACTGGCATGTCCAGCCCGAGGATCCCACCCTGCTGTCCCGGTTTCTCTGCAGGAGCTGGCATCCCCTCAGGGTGACAGGGACACACAGAGGTCACAGAGCCACCCCGGGGGGTGGAGGTGCATTTGGCCATGGCTGCCTGCCTTCCTTACATCACAGAATCCTGGAATGGCTGGGCTTGGAATTGCCCCAATTCCATGGGCAGCTCCCACTCCCCGTGTCTGCATCATGCCAGCACCACCAGGGACCTCTCCAGGGACTGTCACAGCATCAGGTGACAAATCCTGCAGCCCCCAGAGCAGCCCAGAATTATCCCCAAAATGAGTGACAGGAATCAAAGGCACAGAGCCCTGTGCCAGAAGCAAATCCCCGGGATGGTGCAATATTCCAGGAGTGTGGTGTGCTCCCCTTTGGAGCTGTTTCCTGGCCAACATCTCCAGGGTCTGGCTCTGGATTTCGGGGAGGTCATTCCTGCTCTGACTTGCCCGGGAAAAGCAGGGGCTGCCCCTGTCCACACGCAGCTCCTGCTCTTGTGAAACCAGCGGGAGCTGCAGGGCAGGAGCTTTGTCCCTCCACAGAGCTCCAAAATCAGGTCTGGGCACCTCAGGAATTTGGGAGGTTCGTGGTGCCAGGAGCTGCTGCTGCATGTTGGATCTGGGAGCAAAAAGAGAAATGAAATGTCTGGAGGGGCTGTGGTGCCTGTGCCAGCAGCAGGGTGGGGGTGAAGCTCCTGCTCAGGGATTCCAGCCCTGCCGGGCTCCCTGTGGTGGAGAATATTCCAAACACACCCGGGGCCTGTGAGGACCTGAAGGAGATTCCTGCTGGTGCCAAAAGGCACCAGGGCAAAAATTACTCTTGCTGGTCACAATTTTTTCCCTGAGGAGGAACATTTAGGGATGGAGAAATCCTTTTGCCCCTTGTTGATGTTTGTTTTCTTCACGTCTCTCTAATATTTTCTAGAAAAACCAGAAGCCTGGTGTTACCTAAACCCAGCAGCTCGTGGAATCCTCCTGGGGCAGATGAAGTTTTGGGATTGTCCCAGCAGAGATTGGGGTGCTGCTCCCTGCTGGGGGCTGCACTCTCCTGTCTGTCTGTCTGTCTGTCCTCAGCCCTGCTCCTGCTAAATGGGATTTATCCCTGTGCCAGCACTGGGTTTGCATTAGGGGAAATAAACCCCCCCATAATCCACGTTGACAAAGTTGCCTGCAATAGGCTTTACAAAGAGGCACTGGCTCCCCACAATGTGAAGAGTTTAAGCTCTCACATGACGGCTCAGGCTGAGCAATTCCTGCAGGAGTCAGCTCTGCACAGCCCCTTCCCAGGGCAGAGCAGGATCCCGGGGAAGCAGCGGCATGGAAAGGTCTGGGCTTCAATTGGGGAGTCCTTCCACGGGCAGAGGAAATAATGGCTTCAAAATAAAAATCACAGCTCACAGGACAAAGTCATTTAAAGCCACAATAATCCCAGTGTACACCAGACTCTCTGAATAATCAAAAATTACTCCTTCTGGTCAGAGGAGGAACATTTGGGGCTGGAAAATCTTTTTGTCCCCTTGTTTATATTTGTTTTCTTCAGGTACCTCTAACATTTTCCAGAAAAACCAGAAGCCTGGTGTTACCTAGTTAGAAATCCTGCAAGCCTCAAACCATTCTCTCTTTATCTTCCAACGTTTAATTAAAATTAACAGAAAGTGAAGCAAAATTAGCCTTTTTCCTAGTACCCCATGGAATTTCTGAGCAGGTGCTATCACTGCTGAGCAAAGGTTAAACAGGTTTTTGTCTGTCCTGTTCACCAAAGCAAATCTGAGAAGCTCCTGTACCCAAGGCACACAAGATAAACCCACAAATCCTGCAAAATATTCTCTCTGGGATTTACTTCTTGCTGTGTGGGCCAAATACCATCTGGATTTCTCTCCTGCCCTGCACACAATAAAAGCCCTTTGACACCCTCCTCGTTCTGGCCACAGGCTTGCAGCATCCTCAGGGATTGATGCAAGGTCCTGCCAAGGGCTGTTGCATCAGAAAAAAAGCAGGAATCAGTTGGGTCTGCCCTGTTTTCCCCCCAAATTGCAGATTCTTCTTCCTTCCTTTTTTTTTTGGAGGAAAGGGATCTCCAGCAGGAGGCTGCTGAGTGCTGAGGTGTCTGGGGAATGGGAAGTTGTGCTGCAGGAGAAGATTCCCTCAGGAGCAGGATTTATGGCACCTCTTGGATTTGCCCAGCTGCCTGTTGCAGCCTGCTCTCCGCTGGGAAAAAGGCTCCAGCCCGGAGCCTTTGGATGCTGCAGCTCTGTTGATTCATGCAGGGGATTAGGCAGGGGAGGATGCTTCCATTTGATTTTTCTTGGCTTTTTTAAATGAATTCCAGCTTTTCTGTGGAGCTGCACACGATGCTTTGTGTGCCACAGCCTGGCAGGCGCCAGGCCTGATCCAGATCTGCTCCATCCTCATTCCCAAAGTCCTGTTGGGATGGGGACCCATCCCCTGATGCATACGGGGGAGACTCTGAGGACACAACAAGGACAAACTGGATCTCAGGGGGGGTTGGCTCCAGCCAGGATAAACAGGGCTTGGGAAGAGAGGCAGAGTTAGAGACAAAGGGGAAAACTGACCTGGATTGAAAAAGGGATTTGATCCTGCAAACAGGAAAAGGAAGGCCAGGAGGAGATTCCCTGCTGGGTGCGTGGTTTGGTGGTGGGCAGGAGGAAGAAATCCCTGTACACAGAACCCCAGAGCGGGGATGGGATGCACGGGGCCACAACCTTGGGATTGCAGCAGCTTGGAAGTGGAAGGCTCTGGATACAGCTGCTCACAGGCTGCCTGCAGCACCCGGCTGAGGTTGCCGTGTTTTTCCCTGGGGCTGAGGGGATTTGTGAGGACGCAGGCAGAGCTCTGGCTGTGCCTGACTCACTGCCTCTCCCCAGTAAAGATCCACTGGCCTGTTCAAACCCCGCTGCCCTCCGGCTGCAGGGGATAAAGGTGAGGATTTGGGGAGGGATGAATCCAGCACCAGCCCGTGCCTGCCTCCAGCTGAGCCCTTCTCCAGGCAGGTCTGTGCCTGGGCAGAGCTGCAGCCTCTCCTCACAGCTGCTCTGCACTTCAGAGCATCACTGGTTGTGATATTTGTGTGATATTCATGAATTCCCACTGATAAACCTTCCTGGAGATCCCCCAGCAGTGCCACATGGAAGGAATCATTGCCCTGCAGCTTCTTGATTTCACGGTGTCCTGAAATATCCAAACTTTTCTTGGGGCTGGCATCCCACAGTGCCACAAGTGAGCGGGAGGTGCCTGTCCATGAAAACAGAGGGCAGCTGGCTTTGCACAAACACATTCCCTGTGTCCTCCTCTGTCCTGGACTCTCAGGGAAATTGCAGGGAAAAGCAATTGTAGAAAAACCAGGGGTAAGATTTCAACGATTCCCTCCAGCTCAGGCTATTCTGGGACTCTTCCATGGGAGGATAACCCACCACTCCTGCTGGCTGCTGTGGGGACAGCCTGGAAGAGAGGAACAACTCATGGACACCCTGCAGCCCACCAGCCCCAGGGACTCGGCCACCATCCCAATCCCAAATCCCAATCCCAATCTCTCCAGGCTGCTTGTCCCCAGAATGTCCCAGTTCACCCTGTGGGAAGAGTGAAGCTGTGCCAGGTGCCAGGAGCCACCATAGAAACCCCGTTTGCTCTCCAAGCAATGCCAGGCAGAGCTGCCCAGCAGGGAGCTGAGTAAATATTGGTTTTCCAGTGGGATTTAATTCCCACCTGCCTCCTCAGCGGGATGGAGGGGGTCAGGCTGTTGTTCACGTGGTCATGGTGAAACTCCTGCTTTTGTGCAGGCACACAGAAAACCCCAGCAGTGACGTGTCCCTGACACTGGGGCTGGTTCCTGTGTGACTCTGCCTTTGCTAGGAACAGAAACGACATCTCAGGTCAGGAAACCAAGGTGGTTATTTTCAGAGAGAACAGGATGGAAACACTTAACTGAGGTTGCAGGTTCAAATGAGACCTTTTCTTCAAAAACTGAGTCAGTGATAGACAGATACGGGACAATCACCTGTTACATCATGTCTGTAAAAACACCCTGAGACGTGTTCAGGAGTGGATGGGATGTCATCTTTTGAAATCTGAATTGCTGGCGCTTGAATCCATCCAGGGAGTCATGCAGGAGCAGTGCTGGGAGGAGTTGGGGGGCTGAAGGAAAAGTTTTATTTGCATTTCATGGTCCCTAAATTGCCACCCATCCCCAGAGGTTCTGCTGAGACTTTGGGGGCTCACAGGGAAGAGTGTGAAAGAGGAAATTCAATATAATTTTAGTCATGTCTCCTGCACTGAGCCCACCACAAGAGCTCCTCCTCCTGCAGGTTAATGCTTTAGGAGAACATTCCTGCTCAGGAGAGTGGTTAACACACCCACTTGTACCTTTTTAAGCCGCTGAGAATGAACAAATATTTTCTTTCCTTTTGCAAAACCACAAGGAATCTTGCCAGGGTCATCATTTCCTGAGGGTAAATGCTGAGCAAGATAAGAGATGTAAGGGGTTATCTCTCCTGAGGGCCTCAGGGAACCAGACTGGGCTGGAGCAGAACTCACCAAATCCTCCCCAGTGCCTTGCTCTGACTGGTAAAGCCTTGGCAGCAGCAGGTAGAGCAGGAAATCCATCCTCTGATCCCAAAGCTGTCACAGCACCACCAGGAAAAGCAACGACAGTTAGCTGTGGAAAAACCTACTCACCCATCAGGCCAGGGTCAGGGGCATCCCTGAATCCAGGGCTGTGCCTGGAGCTGGGATATCCACATCCCTGAATCCAGGGCTGTGCCTGGAGCTGGGATATCGGCATCCCTGAATCCAGGGCTGTGCCTGGAGCTGATATCCACATCCCTGAATCCAGGGCTGTGCCTGGAGCTGATATCCACATCCCTGAATCCAGGGCTGTGCCTGGAGCTGGGATATCGGCATCCCTGAATCCAGGGCTGTGCCTGGAGCTGATATCCACATCCCTGAATCCAGGGCTGTGCCTGGAGCCGGGATATCGGCATCCCTGAATCCAGGGCTGTGTCTGGAGATGGGATATCCACATCCCTGAATCCAGGGCTGTGCCTGGAGCCGGGATATCGGCATCCCTGAATGCCGAGCGCTGCTCGGAGCTGATGCAAGGCCGGGGTGGGTGTTGCAGCAGCAGCAGCAGCAGCGGGGCTGCACTGGCGCTGACACCTCGTGGGGCTCCGCAGCCACTGCAGTCTGATTCCACTCCAGCCCGGGTTGCATCAGACTCCGAATTTGAATATTGGTGAGGAAACGCTCCTTTGGAAAGGGCAGAGGATTTTAAGATACGTTTGGCTGCTTTGCTCTCTGAGCAATATGATCTCACTGGCCAAGACTCGCTTCTCACTTCTCACCCCTGATTTTCTGGAGTTTCCTTTTACTCACTTCATTTCTCTCAGGTTCACCCAATTATTTCTTTAGAAATCTCACAGAGATAGGGGGTTGAGCCCCAAACTGTGCCCCTGCACCCGCAAACCCCTGACCCCAGGTGAGGCAGGGACCTGTGTATGACACTGGCACTGAAGCGCTGCTGGCTCAGCTTGGGACATAAATGAGTGGAAAAATATCAAAACCTGTTCATCAGCAAATTGGGAATAGAGCAAAACAAGGCTGGTGACAGGTAAGGAAAAGCAGTTTCAGCTGGTGTCAGCTGGATCCAGCCTGATATTGTGAGCCCTGCTTGCCCAGGGAAGATTAAGCATCTCCAAAGAAGCTTAGGTAGCCTAATTAATGGTTCACCAGCCTAATTAATGAAGCTCCACGACAGACATAAAGACAGTGTAAGATTTCTGCTTTCTCATCGCTGTTGTGGCGCTGGCACACGATTGATGGGGGTCAGTGTCCCGGAAAATGTGACAAGAGCTGGACAAAGCCCTTGGGAGCAGCTGCTGGAGCGTCTCAATCGGGAGCAGCTTCGGTTCTGGGCTGGTAAATCCCGTCACAGCTCAGTGACACCACGGACACACCCAAACACCCCCAGCGGAGCTGCTCTGACGGAACAAGGGCACCACAGGCTGCAGTCGCTGGTGTCTGATAAAGGACAAGCAAAGGAGGGCAGTGACACGTGCAGAGATTTGGCTGCTCCACGAGGAATTTTGGCTGGGATAGCATGGAAACAGCCATTCCTCCAAGAGCCCCGTCCTCCTGTGCTTACTCAGATGTGTCAGGGATGGAGTCACCAAAGCCTTTCCCTGAAGGGAATTTCGGGGTTTGGATGCTTTGGAAGGGGGGGAGAAGCCAGTGAAGAGCGGGAGCAGAACCCTCTCATGTGGCAGCTGCTCCTGGTGAACAGCTGAAAGAATTCCACCATCTCCCTGCTCTGGCATGGAACGTGTCCCATGCAGGATCCCAGCACAGTCAATGTTCCCTCAGCACCCTCACAGACAGGCTCTGCTTTACAGAAATCAGAAAATCTGTATTTCCTCCTGTTCATAACCAGTTAAAACCAGAGATCAGAGAGGAAGGAGTCTCAGGCTCCTTTGCTCTGACATTCTTATTTATTTGCTCCAACTCTCCTCTCAAAAAGTGCAGAAACCCCAAGGAAATCCTAACTAGAATGGCAAAAGTAAGGACTTTCACAGCTTCACGGGGAATTTTTGGCCTCAAGCCTGCCCCTGTGCTGATGGATTTAGATGGATGTCCCTTGGGACGTGTATCTGGATAAAGCCACGCTTTGTACTTCCCCCAAGGGAAACCTCTGCCTTCCTTGGCTTCCTCTGTTCCCGAGATATTAAAGCACCGACTTCCAAACAGAAAATCCAGGAAGCCAATTCAATGGCTGGGAGATTTTATCAGCTCCTGGTTATAAATGAGCCTTGAATGGAGCAGCAGCCACCTGCCAGCTCCCAGTCCAGCTCCAGGATCTCCCGGCATAAGCAGGGAATGAGGGGCCTCTGCTGGACTGTCAGCACAGCCAGCAGAAAAACCAAGAATTCCCAGCTTTTTTTCAAAGGGAGCCCTGGTTATGGACACCCCTTTGTCCCTCAGCTGGATTTACCTTTGGAGATGACTGACTCTGTCACCAGAGCCTGGAGGGCACATTTTGGGTGGATTTCTCCCTATTTTATCTGTGTGGAGGAGGAAAATCGCAGCCTGAGCCTGGAGACCGAAGGTTATTTTGACTCATTTAGTGAAGTTTTCTTGCATGAAGCTGCTTCCAGTGACAGGAGGAGAGGAAATTACCTCAGGATTTACCAGGGGAGGTTTAGATTGGATACTGGGGACATTTTTTCATGGAGAGGGTTGTCAAGCCCTGGCACAGGCTGCCCTGGGCAGTGGTGGAGTCCTCACACCTGGAATTGTGTAGAAACCATGTAGATGTGGCACTTGGGGACACGGTTGGTAGTGAATGTGGGGCTGCTTTGAAGGGCCTGCTCCAACCTTAACGATTCCATGATTTTCTGGGTTTTTCACCACACAGCAGTTAAAGAAAATCATTTTTCCTTGGCATCCTGGCATGTCCCAGGGCACTCGGAGCCCTGTCTCTGCTGAACTCCACCAGCATCATTTGACTCCCCATCCCTGGAAGTGTCCAAGGGCAGCCTGGACAGGGCTTGGAGCAGCCTGGGCTAGTGGAAGGTGTCCCTGGCCATGGCAGGGGGTGGGATGGGATGGTTTTTAAGATCTCTTCCAACACAACCATTCCATGATTCTATAAAACACTCCCCACTGGCAGCCCTCTCTGTTTGTAGGGCTTATCTTTTTCCTCCTCTTTCCATACAGACAGAGGCAGAACTCTCCAACACCAGCAATTCCACCCACTGCAAGGCCTTTTTGGTTGATTTAGTTCCTGTGTTGTCAGCATGTCCTCCCGCTTAATCTGTGGCATTAATTCCTTCCTTGCTACTGGCTTCAGAAAGCATTAACAAGGGAAAAATAAATCAAGTGTTGGAGCACAAAGAAGACTTGTGGGAAAAAGCTTTTGAGCCTTTTCTGAGGCTTTCATGCCTGTTATTCTTTACTTTGCTGATACAGCTGGATTTACCATCCTGTTGAATGAGCATATTCCAGACTATAAAAAAATAACAAAGTCGAACCACGTGGGCTTTGTATAGGTCAGAGCTGGAGAGGGGCTGCCAGAGACAACAGCACGGGACGACTTCAGAGCACAAAATGTGCAAACACAGCCAGAGTGCAGCTTATGTTCCTCCAAACAAAGCAGGGACCAAACCTGAGACTCAACAGAAACGAGTGGGGGACATCTGGGCATGGGAGCTCCGTGTGTGTGTGCCCCAGCTCGGAGCCACAGCTGTCTGCCAGCTGTGTGCAGATGTTGGTGAGACTGTGGGAACGTGGAGTGGCCTTTCCCATCCTGCCTGATGGGAAGATTGTGGAAAGAGCTTGCCCAAGTCAGTGTTGGGGTTTTAAACTGATGTTTTAGGGCATGTTGGTGCTCTCAGGTCTCTAGTCTCATCTTTACCCTCATCCTTCTGAGGAAGGCTCATCCCTGAAGTCACCATTGTGGACACACCAACTGCTCAACAGTGAGCAGGGCTGAATTCCCCGAGGAATTCCTGCCCTGTTTCACACTCCTGTTGTGCTTTGCATTTTCAAAGTGCAGTGCAGAGCTTTGGTTGTCCCTCATCCTCTTTTCCCACATCCCCTGTGAGAAGCCGGGCTGGGGAGTTCAAGAGATCAGAGAACTCACACCAGCAATGTCCTGCCCCACGTGGGAGCCGCCTCCAAATGACCCCACACATCCCAAACTGCACCAGAAACATGGAAAATAAAGGGGTGAGAAAACAATCTAAGCTCGGAGAATCTCTGAGCTTATGGAAATAACCATGAATGACGAAGCACCAAAAAGGGGTGAATGGAGCTGGGTGTGCGAGAGGTCAAAAACTTCTCACTCCCCCAGAAGGTGAAGACGTTCAGGGTTAATTTCCTAAACTGCAGCTTCTTCATTTCAAAGCCTCCCTAAAAGTACTGGAAGACTTGGACCCAGAGGAATTGTTGACCTGTAGACACCAGGAGGGGACGTGTTTTCACACACCGCTGTCCTTTTGAAGTTGAAGCCCAAGGAGCAGCAGGGAAACTTCCGAGCCCGTTTGCAGCGCCAGGGAACTCGGCAGAGCTCCCACATCTGGGAATTGCAATTGTCCCATCCCCGGTGCCTTTCTGTTCCCTTTCCTGCACATAAACACAGACACGCTGCAGCTTGAGCTGGAACCACAATGTTTTCAGAACAAACAGAAAAACAAAGTGCTGCTCATGGTGCGCATTGTCTGCAACCTCAAAATACTTTCCCAGCTCTTCCCTCACGTTTTTCCCTGATCCCAGGTTCAAGAGTAGGTGGATGTTCACAGCAAAGGATCCATCCTGCAATTCCATGCCACGTGCTGGATGTTTGGGATAACTCAGTGGGTGTTGAATGGTACCTCAGTGGAGATCCTCACTGGTTTGGGGTGGTGAAAACCCCCCTGCTTCCAGGAAATTAAGGGGTTTGTGGGAACTCAGTGAAAAATATCATGATTTTATTCCTTCTGCTCCTCAAGCAACAATCATAGTGGCAATTTTGATACGCACTGGGATGAACTCACAGCTAAAAGATGTATTTCAACCCCTATTTACACCCTTAGGTGTTCAAAGTAGGTGTTTTCCCAGGAATTTTTTCCCTGGACTCAGCATCTGTGTGAAATACCACGTAAATCATCATTATTGCTTCTCCACCACTGAGGGAAAAAGCAGTTGCCTGGCATTGCCTGACAGTCCCTTCACTTCTTCTGGCTCTCCGACAGCTCAGGATTTGGCGAGTGGCCTGGATAAACCCCATTCCCAAAAGTCTGAAGCTGGAAATGAAAATACGTGCACAGTCCCCAATCCCTGGGGAATTCTGCCCGTGGTTTAATTTTATTTTATTTCTGCCTCCTCCAGGCCTGGCTCATGTCTCAAGTGATGGAATTACAGAATCCCAGGATCACTGAGGTTGGAAAAGAGCTCCAGGATCATCAAATCCAACTTGTGATTGATCCCTGCTTTGTCCCCAGCCCAGAGGGTGGCACATCCAGGCCTTCCTTGGGCACCTCCAGGGATGGGCACTCCAAACCTCCCTGGGCAGCCCCTTCCAATATTTAACCCCCTCTTCTGTGAAGAAATTCCTCCTAATCACAGAATCATGGACTATTTAAGATTGGAAGGGATCTCTGCAAATCATCCAGCCCAAGGCAGGGCCACCCAGCGCAGGTGACACAGGAACGCGTCCAGGTGGGTTTGGAATGGCTGCGGACAGGGAGATCCCATAACCTCCCCGGACAGCTGTGCTGGGGCTGTGCCACCCTCACGCTGAGGTGAAACTTGTGGTTTAGTTTATGGCCATTGCTGTTTGTCCTGTCCCTGTCCCCCACCGAGCAGAGCCTGACCCTCCCCTGAGGGGGGGCCATTTTGTGTGAGGGGAGGGGGCCATTTTGTGGGCTGCACGTTCTCCTCGGGGTGGGCATCAACCCCAACGCGTCCAAGCCGTGCCGGGGCTGTGCCCGCCGGTGTGCGGGGCTGCATTAACCCTCTCCCCGGCCCTGGACATCCCCTGACGCCGGCTCGGAGCGGCCGCAGCCCGCGGAGCTCCCGCAGCGCTCCCTCAGAGCGGGCGGGCGGCTGCTCTCAGTCCTCCGGGCCGGCAGGGGGCGCTGCCGCCGGCACAAGGAGCGGCCCCGTCCCGGCCCCATCCCGGCGCCTTCCGGGGTATCCCGGCCCGGCGTGGTCCCGGTGTAATCCCGGTGTGATCCCGCTGGAATCCCGGAGTATCCCGGCCCTGTGTGATCCCGGGGTATCCCAGCCCCGTCCCGCTGTGTTCCCGCTGGAATCCCCGGGTATCCCGTCCCCGCCGCCATGGGGAAGAAGGGGAAGCGCGACAAGAAGGGGAAAGGCGCCGAGAAGACGCTGGCGAAGATGGAGAAGAAGGTGTCCCGCAGAGCCAAGAAGGAGGAGGTGACGGCCGTGAGGGAGCTCTGGGGCAGGTTGAGGACAGGGCTGGGAGCAAAGGAGCGAATCCAGAGGGAAGCTGGATCAGGGAACCGCAGGATATAATGGTTTGGAAGGGACCCACGTGGATCGTCCGGTGCAGCTCCGCTCCTGCGAACACACAACAATCCCACATCTGCCTGAGAGCCTTGTCCAAACCTCCTTGAACTTGGACTTCAGGGACGCCCCTGGATCCCTGGGAGTGTTCCAGGCCAGGCTGGATGGGGCTTGGAGCAAGCTGGGATAGTGAAAGGTGTCCCTGCCATGGCAGGGGTGGGACTGGGTGAGATTTAAAGTCCCTCATTCTCTGATTCTGAGCAGGATCTTGCTTAAATCCCCTCCCGTCCCTCGCTGTGTGACAGCAGGTGTGAAAGAAGGACAGGAAAACACAGTTAAGGCTCCATCTTGCTTTCCATCCCCTTCGTCCTTTTCTTCTGGTCTTAAAAGCAAATGAGAATCTTTGTTTCTCGCAGTCCTAGAGGGGCTGCTCCTGTCTGAGCCTCAAAACTGTGACTTTTCCCTGGTAAAAACGTGATGTTCGTGGCCTAATTCAAAGCTTAAAGGCATGGAATTAGACGTCTCCTGGCTGCAGAGGCAAAATTCCCAGACTTTGGAAATTTCTGCTTGGACCACACCTTCAGAAAAATGACCTGAAGGGAGGAAATGAGCAGTGGGGTTGTAAGAGTTTTTAGGGGGCGGATTTTGGGTTTAATTGAGTAAAGTTGAAAGGGAATAAAGATGCACGAGGTTTCTCTGGACATAAAAGAGTTTCCAGTTGTATTTGAGCAGTTACTTTTCTTTTTAAAAAAGGGGAAAATGTGGGAGTGAGTGCTGGTTTTGTGTGTGTGTCAGGCTGCTCATGGCTGGCTTTTTCTTTGCAGGAGGATCTTGAAGCCCTGATAGCAGAATTCCAGAGTTTGGATGCTAAAAAGACCCAAGTAATTGAATCATCCTGCCCACCCCCCTCACCCAGGTGAGGGCTTGTGGGAGGCTTTGGCTGCTACTTCTGGAGCAGTTTGGGGTGCTTTTAAAGGCATTTGTTTATGTAAAGTTGTTTCCCAAAAGTGGAAGGTATAGCTGATATATGGAACACCTAGATTACTGAATTCATGGTTAAAAGAGACCAAAACCCTTTTTTTGGGCAGCAAAATTCACTTTTTAACCACCCTGTCAGCACAAGAGAGGCAAAGCAGGGTTAGATTTCAGGGCTTTGAGGGAAAATAAAAGTGAAGATGAAGTTTTAGAATTGAATTAGAGGGCTGAAAATAATTCAGAGCCCAAAGGATGTGTCATGAGGTAAAAAACACTTTGTTAATTGGGGTTCACAAACTTGGGGTATTCGGGAGACCAGTGACCAGCAGCAAGTGCAGAATAATGACACAGATAAATGGAGAGGAGACAGCCCAGAGTTCTGTGCCCTCATAAAAGTAATTTTTGTTCCTGCCACCCCAGCATTAAAATTCAGGAGCTCACGTCAAAGGGGGAGTTAAATCACAGAGTAACGTGTGCTCCTGAAATAGGAGAGCCTCTCAGACAGTGCCCAATCCATCTTGCTGGAAGTTTTGGAAGAAATTAATTTCTTTGGAGAAGTTTTTAGCCCTGGGGTGAACATCACAGCAGGGTAATTTGGCAGATGATGGAGAGACTTTTGTGGCTGGAGGGCAGAGGTGCTGGGGCCTGAGTTAAAGGTTCCAAGGTTCAGGATTTTACAGGACTTTCACATCTTTTTTTTCTATCCTCTTTTTTCCTTTCAGGTTGAACTGCTCCCTCTGTGCTCACCCCGAGAGAGACGAGCTGATCCTTTTTGGAGGTGAATATTTCAATGGCCAAAAAGTAATGTATACTTCATTTTCTTCTTCTTTATCTCCCCCCTCCCCCCTTTTCCTGTAATTTGCACGGGTCTCATTTGAAAAGAAATTCAAGGCAGAGTCATAAAATATGTATTTGTCCCTGAAAGAGAGCAAAATAGCCTTTTAATTCTGCCGTGGCTGTGTCTCATGGCTGAGCACTTGGCAGGAAGGAGACACGCTGGAACCCATTAAGGAGTCAGAGTGATTGTCTCAGCATCAATATTTCAGGGCTTCATAATTTCTCCAGACTTAATTGTAGCCATATCTGCCCCTCATTTGGGATAACGAGTGAAGAATCTCTTCCACTTCTCAAAACAAGATATTTCTGCACCTTTGCTGCTGGCTGCCTTGGAGATGGGAGCAGCAGCAAATTATTGCACTCAGGAACGCTCCTCTTCCTGAATTTCTGCAGCTTGCAAGTGCTTATTGTGCTCCTGGAGACAAACTGCTCTGGGAAACCCCAGCCTGGCAGTGATGTTTGGCCACCTCAGAGTTACCCAGTGTGATGAGCTGAACTAATTCTGCTTTTTTTTTACCACCTGGAGCTGTTCTTTGCTCTGGAGTTGAGCAGCTTTAACCTGAACCTCTGTGTTAAGCTCCAGCTTTTTAAATCCTCATATCTCCAGCTGTCACCAAGGGTTTGGGAAAGAACATTCCAGCCCAGTGGAAGAGTACAGGAGCTCGTTGTCCTCCTTCCCTGCCTGCTGAGGAGGTTGTGCTTTGCAATCTTCACCCAAATCCCCTGTGCAGAGCTGGGCTGAGCTGCTGTTTCCTCTCACAGACCTACCTGTACAATGAGCTGTACATTTACCACATCAGGAAGAACAGCTGGGCCAAGCTGGACATCCCCAACCCTCCCCCGAGGCGCTGTGCTCACCAGGTAAAGCCCAGGCTGCCAGAGCTGGGAGTGCTCTGAACAGGATTTGGGAGGAGGGGTTGAATTTTTACACTTCCTGAGAGTTTCTTGCCTCTCTCTGTTCTCCTGGGAATGATCTGCCAGTGGTGTCACTGCAGCTTTTCTGCCGGGACCTGTCCAAGGTGCTGTGGTCACTGGGTGTCCTCTGGCAGTGTTCAGTGTGGAATGAGGATCTGGGGTTGTGTCTGTTGGTTTGGCAGAGCTCAAGCAGAGCCAGGAGGGAGATTCTTCTTCAGAAATTAATTCTCTTTGCTGCATTCTACAACAAGGACCAGCTCAAATCCATAATCCCAGGGGGCCCTGAATTTCCAAGCCGGGATTTGACCAAAGTCCATTGTTCCCTTCATGGCCACAGCCCTAGATCCATGAACATCCCAGCCACTGCTGCCAGCAGGGAGCTCTTGGGCTCTTCCCCACCCCTCTGCAAATCCAGGTCACTGGCTGCTCATGAGGGTGGAGATTTTGGCTTTGTTTACTTCATGTGAACACCTGCACAGTAGGACCTGCACCAAAGACTTGTATTTTTTGCAGGTCTTTGCCCTCACCAGCTGATAGATTTTCTTACCTGCTGCAGCCAGCGGGTAACTGGTGCCTTCCCAAAGCTGCCACACAGGATGTGAATGTCCTTTTCCTACCCATCCCAAAGCTCCCTGGTAAGATCCAACATCCCAATTAGGTTCATATCCCTTTTTTACGTTACCAAGTGCCAGTCTTGCTCCCAGCTGTCTATCCTTGAATCGAAAGATTTTGCCTTGGTTTTGGGGCTACTTTGTGTTGTTTAAAATAGAGCTTGGTTTCAGAGGACACATTCCAGTAGCCAGCAGGTGGCTGTCGAGCAGCTCGATCCAAAGGGAGCAGCTCAGGAGCTGCAGCTGGATTCCAACAACAATAAACTGAGGAGTCCTGCTTCAGCAGTGTTTGCTGGCTGATAATTAATTGTGGTTTCACAGGAGACAGTTCAGCCTCATGAGCTGACTAGTTTGTCTTCCTTGTGGCTTTATATTTAATATATAGCTCAGAGTTAATCAGAAGTGTGTCTGTGGGTGCCAGCTGCATGTTTGCAGTTTTATTTGTCATCCCTGGGCTCTGACACACCACCCACTGTTGGAGTTGAGGTGAGAGGAGCTATGGGCAGGTGTTGGCAGCTGTTCAAGGAAAAGCTTTGGTTTTGTCATGAATTTCAAGCCAGCTCTTGGAAAGGTCACCCGCAAGTATGAGCAGGCTGTTGCATAAACCTTCCCTTTAAGCTTTTAAGCACTGGATGCCCGTGGAATTCAGGCACACATCTCCTTTGTTTAGGTAACTTCATGTTCCCACAAACCTGCCTGAAAGCACACCCTGGATTTTCTTATTTAATCATTTCATGTTTGGGCTGGTTTGTGGCAGGGCATGGTCCTGTGTGGGGCTAAAAATCTCTTTTTACAGGGAGAGACAGGCAGGGAATGAAGCCTTGTGAGGAAAGAGGTCATTAACCCAATGTTGAGCTGGGATGGGTACCCTGGAGAAAACACAAATTGAAATTTGCACAGCCACAGCATTTCTTGGGATTCTGGGGATCCCTTCCTTATTCCCTGGTCCTAACACAGATAATTTTAGTGAAGTGGAGTCTCGCTCTTCTCCCTGCTTTTAACAGAGGCATTTTGGTGCTGCTCTGTGCAAAAAAAAATAAAAAACCCTCTTTGCTATGACACAATCACAGCAATAACAGCCTCTCCTCTTGTCCAAATGTTGGACATTTCCTTCTTTATTTTGGGGTTTTTTTTGTTTTCTTTCTTTTGTTTGTTTGGTTTTGAACAGAGAGAGTTGAACAATTTTTGTTACATTAATCCCAAGGTGTTTCCTAGGACACTTTGAACTCCCCACAGGAGGTGGGAAGAGCCCAGCTCCTCGGCCAGCTCTGGGGAAGGTGTGCTAAACCACGAGCACCTTTTGATCCAGATTCTCCTCCCTTCAGCCCCAGAGAGCTGCTGCTGCTCCCTGGGATTTGGAGCCGTGTGCTTTTCTGTGCCTGCTTTGGAATCCTGCTCTGATGCAGCTCTTCTTGTCCTGCAGGCAGCCGTGGTGCCCACGGCTGGGGGGCAGCTCTGGATCTTCGGGGGGGAGTTTGCCTCTCCCAACGGGGAGCAGTTCTACCACTACAAAGACCTCTGGGTCCTGCACTTGGCCACCAAGACCTGGGAGCAGATCAAGTAAGTGCTGGCCCCTCATGTCTGCACCACACTTTGCCAAGAGGTTTGGATCTCAGTGATCCCTGAGATCCTGGGGTTCAGTGGCTCTCTGGCCTCATGAGGAGCTGTGCCAGTGTGATCCAGGTCTGATTCCTGGTCCAGTGCTGGGATTTCCCAGCTCTCCCTTAAATACAGAGGTGCCTGTGCTCAAAGGGGTGGAGAAGACACCTCCAGAAAGATGTGGGAATGAGAGATGTATTCCAAGTCTGTTGAGACCAAAGCTGTTTATTTCATACCTAATTTTTGGGATATGGCTGTGCCTTAGTGTTACTTAACTGAAGGGAAGAGTATCATGAACAGCTCTCTATTTCCAGACACCCCAAACTGGTGTTCTGCTTTCCTGGGTTCCTCCAGTGGGGGCTGGTGGAGCAGTGCAAGGATCTCCCAGTTTTGCACCATTCCCAGTTTGTGTCTACCCAACCTCACTCCTGGTAACTGGCGTTTGCTGCCTTGAGATTCCTTGGGATAAACAAGCCAGTAATTCAAGCCTGTCAAAGGAAACAGGTGCCAAAAGTTTTGACAGGAGTGAAGGTGTAAATATTTTCAGTGGATCTGGCCCAAAGTCTTCTGTTGATGTTTCTTTAACCTTTGTTACCGAGAACCTTCACACAGACCAAGGAATAATTCCATGTACCCAGTGTGCTGCCAGTGTTATCTGAGTAAATGCCAGGTGACAGACATGGGGTACAGGCTAGTGTGGGCTTTAGAAAACGTCATTTTAATGTGAATAATAAAGTAATAAAATTAATTATTCATAAAGAATGTCTGGACAAGAGAGGCAAAGTTTCTGTTCCCATGGGAAGGATCACGAGTGCCCCATTCCAGGTGGGTTTGATGTGTTGGTTTGTCCACGATGACCCTGCTGTGATCTAAACATGAAATTCTAGGAGGTCTGGTTATTCCAGCCCCACAGTTTAGATTCCAGACAATGGTGTTGTCCTTCCTGGCCTACAATTCCTGCCACAAACCATCCTGGTGCCGTGAGGGGCTTGATCCTGAAACCCTTGGGAAGAGAAAACCTTGACTAACTGTGAGAACTTCCCTGTGCTGGGGAAGTGCAGCTCCATTTTCTCCCAGCACAGAGCACAGTGGTGCCAGGCTGCCTGACAGAGTTAAAAGTTGCTAAATTTAGCAAGGTTTAGCTGTGTTTCCTTGCATTTTGCATGCACAAAGATGATCCAAACACAGCAAATCCCAGCCCGTTAGAAGCCGTGCCAGCAGCTGACTTTGACTTAGTGCAGCCACCTTATCTTGTGTGTGATGCACGAGGTTTCCTCAGTCCGTGAACTGTTTGTTACCCTGCCTTGGAGCAGCAATATTTTAACCTAATTGCCTCATTCCTTCCTAGAGAGAACATTCCCACTCAGCTCTCCGTGGCCCAGTGCACTCCCTCAGGGAAAGACAGGGAGCATCCTTGTGCTTGGGAATTGCCTCTTCCCTCCTCTGGAGCTCCCTTCACTGGAATCCTGGAATGCTGGTGATAGCTCCTGTAGGATTTGGTGGGATGTGGTGCTATGAATTTCCCAGTTTCACCAGTTTAACTGGAGCAGTCCCTGCAGTGGGGGATGGCCCAGCACAGGCTGGGTCTGATGGATGCCTCTCCTTGCCCACCAGAAGAATCAGGTCCTGCCACACCAGGTAGAAGGTGTGGAAAGAAAAGGGAGTTTTGGTGTCAATCAAGTAGATTGTCAGCCCAGAAATGAGTTTGTCCTTTGGTAGATCAGGATCCAGGTGTGGATTGACTTTGCAAGGGGTTGGAATTGAGGATTTGGGGCCCTGTGCCAGTTGTGTTTTCCCTGTTTTACTTCCACCTGAGTGTCCAGACACAAGGGGACAGGATCTGTGTGTGCCACTGACCCCAGCACTGGGACATTCCCAGGGAAAGGAGTAAAACACCACGAATCCCGAGTTCAGCTTCCTCTGCAGGATAAAAGTGCTCTGTCCTCTGGTGCCCCTGTGATGGGATGTTCTCTTCATCCCCACTTTTGTTATTATTGAACGTTCCCAAGCTTCACCTGAGCATCCCCTGGATGAAGAGGCAGCTCCTGTAGCCACTGGGACAAGTAATTCATGAATCTGGGGGCTGAATTCAGCTCTGGTTTGTTACTACAAGTCCCAGAGTAACTCCACAGGCAAAAGAAAATTCCTTATGGAGCAGCTCAGACCAGCCTCATGCTGTACATGTGTAGAGCCAGTCCTTAGCCAGACTTTTTCATCTATTTTTAAAAAAAGTCTGCAGAATTTACAGCTCCCTCCCACCAGTCTGCTTTCTGGTGGCAACCCCATGAAAAAGAGCATTAATCACCAAGTCTGGGGAACCATTTCCAAAATGTTTCTTTGGGACCAGGAGCACTGGAACAGGTAAAAGGGAGGAGTCTGAATTTGGGAAACAAGTTACAGGAAGATCATCCAGGAGTGGGAATGAGGTTCTGCATCACTGCCAGTCCTGCCTGACTGTGCCATTTGTGCCTTGGAGTTAAATCTGCATTGGTGGGAGCTCAATTAAAACACATCAATGAATAAACTTTTATTGATTTTGAACTCAGAGGAAACCTGTTTGAGAAAAAGGCACGAGATATTCTCCGAGAACAGGATTTTAGTGCTCGTGTTGGGTTTTAATTCATCCTCTCCTTAAAAAAATAAAACAGTGATTTAAAAAGTCCCATCTTTTGGAGTAATGACACAAGAGCTTTATTACAGCAAGAGAAAATACTGATTTCAGGTCTTGATGAAATTAATACCAGAGGTGCTGTTCTGCAGGGTGATACTTAAAGATCCAGTAAATGCTTGGAAAAACCTCCTCTCTGTTAGAATAAAGTGTCCAAGCAATCAATATTAATTCAGTCTTCCCCAGACGCTGCTGTACTGGTGGAGTTTCTCATTATCACCGGGGTGAGGTTGTCATTTTCCGTGGTGAATAAGGGCCCTCATTTTCTCTCTCCACAGAAATCCATCACCACATTCCCAGCTCCCTGCTGCCACTCCAAGTGTGGCCGGGGGGGTTGTGCCTTTGGGCTTTGCTGCTGTTTTCAACTTTATTTATTTAGGCCCTGATTGTGCAATCACTTCCACACCTTGAAGGAGGAACCTTGCTGGGCTCAGTGCTGCCAGCTGGGAACTTTGGGAGACTCCTCAGCAAGGGAAAATGGGATGGATTCATCCATGGGGGCAGAGAACACACACAGCAAACCCTCTTTGGCCTAAAGTTGGCTTTTTGGAGAGTTGTTGGAGTTGTTTTCGTTGCTCTCATGTGATGCTGGGGGTGAAGGTGAAGGAAGGAAGGTGAATCCATGCTGGAATGGTGTCCTGCTGCCCAGCTCCTCAGCAGCCTTTGGGATGGGACAGATGGAGGAGGTGTTCCTTGTTCCTGGAAATGGAAGCAGCACATTTAACTGGAAGGCCAGGAAAGCTTGGAAGAGCAGAACAGGATTGTGTGGCTGCTTTTGAGTGTGTAGGATCACAAAGTGAGTCACTGAGTCATGGAATGGTTTGGGTTGGAAGGGACCTTAAAACTCCTCTTGTTCCAATCCACCTTCCACCATCCCAGGCTGCTCCAAGCCCCATCCAGCCTGGCCTTGGACACTCTCAGGGATCCAGGGACAGCCACAGCTTCTCTGGGCACCTGTGCCAGGAAGAATTCCTTCCCAACATCCCGTCTATCCCTGCCCTCCTTCAGCAGGATAATGATGATAGTGATTGTTTTGCTGCAGTGCCTTTGTTCTTGAGGAAATCTGGGTAATTCTTGAAGTGTTTTCCCTGGTTTGGTGTCACAGCCAGGCTGCAGGTGGGTGAGGGGAGGTGCTGTGGGTAATAATGTGATTTCCTGAGACACTGAGGGAGGGCAGGTGTCAGAGGCAGGCTTTGTGTCTTGGTGCTTGGAGAAAACACCTCGGTTTGGAGTGACTTCCCTGCAATTGTCAAGTGCTGTTCATTAAACTCTCCTGAAGAATCAGCTCCTGAGTCATCACTGAAAAGACTCAGGGTGCTGTTAGGGTGGTTTATCTCTAGGAATAAAGCTGTGCTGCAGTCCTGAGAGTTCCAGGAGGAACACCCATCCTGTTCTGGAGAAAAGCAGACCCATGTTTCCAATGGTTCCATTTCCAGGAGAGGCTGGGGCCAGCTCAGCTGCCAGTGACTTCAGTAAAAATGGCCTGATGCACTGCCAGGACAGGGGATTTTGCTGATAAATGGAATTTCTTTGTGTTTCAGGGCACCAGGAGGGCCCTCTGGACGAAGTGGGCATCGGATGGTTGCGTGCAAAAGGCAGCTGATCGTCTTTGGAGGTTTCCATGAGAGTGCAAGGTGGGTGCTGGGAGTTTGAGTCCTCCTTAAGAAAGGCAACAAAATTCACCAGTAACAGAAATCTGGGTGTTAATGGGAGGGTTATCCTCAGCAGGATTGGACTGAGCTAGGTTTTTGTGGTAGAAAGACAAGGGATCTTGATTTAAAGTCTTTGGGTGTGGGAGCAATCATTGTGAAGCAGCTGCCCATCCTTGTAGCCAAAGCTCAGCCCAGCACTTTTGGTCCCTGAATCTTGTCAGATCCTTTTCTTATAGAAACACTTTTCCACTGGGGGCTGTGAGCAGAGCTCTGACGTGCAGTTTTATCCTGAGTGTCCCCATCACAAAGTGTGCTGTGCCCATGTGCTCTCTGCAGAGATTTCATCTACTACAACGATGTGTATGCCTTCAACCTGGACTCCTTCACCTGGAGCAAGCTGGCTCCTGCAGGGATGGGGCCTGCTCCAAGATCTGGCTGTCAAATGACTCCCACCCCCGAGGGCAACATCATCATCTATGGAGGCTACTCCAAACAGGTTGGGACACTTTGTGCTAAGTCAGGGGTTGTCCACAGGCTGGGAACCAAAACAGGCATCTTCTAATTCTGCTTTTTTTCATGCACTTCTGCTGATTGAGGGGCTCATCTTGGTTCAGGTGATTTCTCTATTTTCCCTGCTGTTCTAATCCAGCAGAAAGAATTGATATCACTGAGGGAGGAATAAGCAGCTGGGAGAAATGACATTTTTTGGCAACTTAAAGCATTCTCTTTGTGCTTCAGCACTTGCAGGTTAGAAGCAGCAGTTACCAGGAGACTTTTATTTTGTGCCATCAGTGGCAGAGGTGAGGAAGCAAACTCAATAAGCCAAAAAAGACTTTTTCTAAGAACCAGGCTCCTCCAGCTCTGCTCCTTGCTCTGTTAATCCTGGGAGTTTCTACCAGAGAGCACATTCCTCATTGAGCAGGTATCCCTGAGTCCGTGCTGGGCAGCAGGAAGGAAGAGTTTCATTGAGCAGAAGGCTCCTGCACAAGCTTTTCATGTTGGGAATGCAGGCAGAGGCCCTGGACCCTGCTGCTCCCGTGGAAAGGCAGCAGGGGAGGAGGACGCCTTGTTCTTCTGAGGGGAATAAATGAACAAAGGAGGGGAGAGAAGGGAGTTGGTCTCTTTGTATATTTAGAAGCGTTTGTGCCTCTTCAGGGCCTGAGCTTCGGGCTCTGCCTCATCGCAGTAACCACACAGAGCCTTTTCCACCTGAAAGGGCTTTTTGTGCTCTTCCCCTCTGTGTGCTCACTGCTGAGGGTGGGGAGGAAGGGGCTGCCTGCTCTGCTGGCTGTGGAGCTCTCCTGGAGGCAGCTGGGCTCCAAGGGCCCCATGGAAATAGAACAGTCACCCGTGTTTGCAGCTGGTTCTGTTCTGCTGCTGCTCTGGCTTGGTGAGAGCTGATAAAAATGAAGGAGAAGGGATGGGGGGAGTGCAAAGCTGCCCTCGGCCTTTGGCAGGGCACTGGGCAAGGATGAGAGCTGGGGGAAGTTCTCTGCAGCTTTTCCATTAGAACAGACACTCCATGAAAGCAAAGCAGACATTCCATTAAAACAAGGCATTTTTAACAGAGGTTAAAAATCTCCTTCCTTTGTCATGTGGAGGGCTCTGTGTGCTTCCCTCTGATGGGCCATTCCTGCCAGGCTCTGCTTTTGGAGCACAAACTGACCAAAGCTGTGGACAGAATTTTCTCTGCAGCCTTCAGCGTGCTGCTGAAAATTAAATTCAGCAGGATATGGCCCCTCTAGGAGAGACCCAATTCTGTTAATGTGTGGCTATTTAATTCTCATTGTGTCTTCACTTAGAGCTGATTGTGGAGCTGAGTGTCTGGGTTTGCTTTGAAGTGAAGAAAATGTGTTTGCCTGGGATACTCTTGGGAGAAGGTAGACATGGAGAAAACAATACTTAATTAGAGTTGGGCAGCTACAGGAGAGGACTTAGTCCTTGTCTCGAGCTACAAGGGCAGATACTCCAGTCAGGGGTGCTATGAAGGCATTTTTGGGGAGTCTGAAGGCATTTTTACATCTAAAACCAGGCAGATATCCAAGCAAAGCACCATTCCTCAACTGCAGAGTGTTCTCAGGAGAGGCAGGACGAAGTCACACGTGATGGGAAATTTTAAAGGGAAGAGGGAAGGAAAATCATAACAGCTCTTCTTTTTGAATAGGAACATAATTGCAGGAGGAGGGTGGTGGCAAGGCAGGGCTGCTCTCCTGTGATGGGCAGGGAGCTGGGAAGGCAGAAACAGAGTTTTGGTGCCTGCTTCGAGTTCCTGGACTTGCAGAAATGATGTTGGGAGTCTCTTCTCAACAACATGTCAGTCCAGGGCTGAATTCCCTTCATGGGAATTCATGGATTAAAAAGTCTCTTTCCTGGCTGGGGAAGTAGAGGCAGAGAAGATGGAGTCTGTTGTCTGAAGCACTCCAGGACCTGCCTGCAGAACCTTGGTCCCCAGATGTGGCTTTGCTGTGCCAGCCACTGGATTTTCCTGAGTAAACCAGGCTGCAAATGTGAAAAAGGAGCTTTCCAGCCCTGGGTGTGACTGCCTGGAGACGCTGGTGCCTGATCTTTTAGAAAGCAGGATTCTCAGTGCTGTGCACAGTGGTGTCTCTGTTCCTGTTTCCTCAGCGGCCTGCAGATGATAAAGACAATTCCTGTGCTCTCCTGTGGAGGAGGATGTTGTGGGTGCTGCCAGCCCTGCCTAGGGCAGACCTCAGAATGCCCAGAGGGGCTCAGACCTGCTCTCCTGCTGATCCTGAAGATGTGCTCAGCCCTTTGCTGCTGCAGCGAGCTGCATTTTGGGCTGTGTGAAGCACCGAGGCCTCTCCATTGCTAGGCAACAGAGGGGCTGGAGCTGCTGCTGCTCTACCTTGCAGGTGCAGCCTACAGGCCAGGGGAGGGCTGGAGCTACTGTGGGCAGGGCTTTGGGATGCTGGAGAGGGCTGGGCTGTGGGGATCTTGTTGTTTTGGGGTTTTTTTAGTGGCAGTCGTCACAAAGCTGAAGTGGATTCTGCTGGGAGATGTGGAAGTGTCTGAATTGTAAGGTCTGATGGGACTGATTCCCTCTTTAGCTCTGCCTGCTGAATGCTTTTGCTATTTGGATGTTTCTGAACGCTGTTGATCTCCTGTCAGACAATTTTAGCACATGGAAAATCCTGATTTAGCACTTCTCAAGCTCTCCGTGCCTCAGTTTCTTTGCAGCCTGTCAGCAGAGGTGGAATTTTCAGCTGATACCTGTAAAGCTCTTGTAACTCCCCCTGTGCCTGCACGTGCAAACCACAGGCTGTCCACAGTGGATATCCCAGCCAGTTCTGTGCTGGAAAACAAACACCTGGAACTTCAAGGCACAAAGGACAGGGGGCAGCAGGAACCTCCTGTGAGGGATGGAATGATTTACTCAGGGCTGACTTGTCCTGGCTGGGAGGGGATGGATCTCTCCAGCAGCTGGAAGTGTCTGTGACAACAAAAAACCAACTCCCTCTCCACCTCATCGGGGTTTTCTGAGCCCAGGGAGCTTTGTCATGTTGCACATGCAGCGTGTTTACTACAGGGAGCTTTCCAGGAGAAAGAAATGTGGTTTTTCCACACAGCTTGGGTGGTTGTGGAGCCAGCTGCTCTCTCTTGTGTTTGCTCTCTTGCCTCTCACGCAGTGCTGTGTTCCTCACACTTAACCTGAGTGGAGTTGTACAGTGCCTGGAACACACTTCCCTCTCTTCTCCCTAAGGAGAATTCCCTCCCAGGAATTGGATACCAGGCCCTGCAACAACAAAACCTGCCAGGTACAGGCGTGCAGCAGGACTCTCACCCTGAGGACTGGGCCCAGCTGGTTTTAATCCCCTGTGACAATTTATTTCTCTTCTCTGGGTGCTGAAATCCCTGCATCCTGTAGTCTCCATACAGCTCCTCTTCCTGAGGGCTGGACCCTGGGATCCAGTGCTGGGATCCAGTGCTGGGATCCACTGCTGGGATCCTGGGAGCAGAGTCCCTCATGCCAGCAGTGCCATGGCCCCAGGAGGACGGGAATTACAAGGAGGCAGGAGCTGTGCAGGAGGGATGGGTGGATAATGACATTAGTAACACACCTCCTGCAGTGGTGTGGCACAGAGCTGCCTTGGGATGCTGCTGTTGCCATGAGCACTGGGATCCAGGGCTTGCAGGGAGAGGAGCAGGGGAATCACACTGAAAGTCAGGCAGTTAATGGCTTCTGCTGAGCTTTAATTGCTTCTGCTGAGCTTTCTCCTTGTCCTTGCTGCTGTCTTGCTGTTGCCTTTTGTAGGGATGGGAGGTGGGGTTCCTGCCAGCTGCAGGGGGACAGAGCTGTCACCTCTGCCTGTGCTGGCTCAGGTGGGTGACAGGGACACAGCCTGGGCTGGTCACAGGGGTGGGCCACTGGTCCTTGCAGATCAGAGCTTGTGCAGAGGGCAGTGCAAGCCCTGGAAAGTTGTCACACCCCACTTTGGGGAGTGGGAATCTGCTCCTTTTGCAGGAGTTAAATCAGTCCCTGAGAGCACCTGCTGCTGTCAGGGCCAGAGTAAAAGGCAGGAGCTTCTGTTGGCTCTTCTTGGCTCTTCTGTTTCCTCAGTGCTGCCCACCCTTCCTTTGTTTGTTCAAACCAGTTGGTTTGAATCCCCTATGACAATTTATTTTGCTCTGGGTGCCAAAATTCCTGCGTCCCCTGGTCTCCACACAGCCACAAATCCCCAGAAATCTGTGCAGCGGCCTGGAGAGCCCTTCCTGCTGGTCAGGCAGGAATTCTGGCACATCACAGGGACTATCCCTGCTTTGAATCCTGTGGTTTGGAGCTGCCTGATGCTCCTCTCCTTGCCCAGTGCCAGCGTTTGCATTTTCAGTCGGATCCCCTGTGTGATTTGGCCACTGGAGCTGTTTCCCTGAGCACCCCTGTGTTTCCTTTCCCTGCAGAGGATCAAGAAGGATGTGGACAAAGGCACCCTGCACACAGACATGTTCCTGCTGAAGGCTGAAGGGGCAGGCAAGGAGGAAGGTGAGCACTGCAGCCCTGGCAATGCAAATCCTCTCCTTTCCTTGGAATAACGCTCCAAAAAATCTGGAACCAAATTCCCCTCTCAGTGATAACCTCTATGCCCTAGTGCTGGCTCAGGAAGAAATGCAGGAAAAGAGATTTTAGTGGTGTTTTTTTCTTTCAGTTTGTATGTGGGAGGGAATTAGAACATTTCCAGATTCCTGTTTCTGGGACATTTTGGTCAGTGCTTTCCTGTCCCACAACAGAAAATCTTTGGGGTTGCAGAATTCTCCTGTGGGGGAGTATTCTTGGTACCTGCTAAAGCTGCTCCATCCCTCCTTCCTCAGCTGGAGAAGGGAGAGAAAATCCAATGGGAGGCTCATGGATTGGGATAAGGACAGGGAGGGATCACTCAGCTCTTTCCCTGCAGGTTGGGCCCCTTCCATGGGGTACAATCCTTCTGGAACAGATTGATCCACTGTGGGTCATTGGTTATCTTTGACTGGAACAGAAATTCCATCACTTTCCTGAGGAGGTTTTCTCCTTGACTCAGGCCACGGGACAGTTTTCTTGGAGCTGAATTTCTAAAATGTTAAAATGGTGATTGATTTCTCCAAAGCTGGCTGTCTGGGATGGGATTTGGGGAGGAGGGTTGGTCCCCAGCACTGTCTGGATTCCAGCTCCTGTTTGCATTATTCCTATTTATGGTTTTATCTCGTTGGAATTGCAGTTCCTTCAGAAGCACAGGGCCTGGCAGTGCCTCACCCAGCCTGCATTTCAGGGATTTGCTCTGAAGTCAGAGTAGAAGGGATTGGAGAAAAGCAGAGGGATAGAGCACAAGTCTTGTCCTGCTGCTGAGCCCTCCTTTAAAGCCTGCTCGGGGCTTTTTGGGATGATCTGTGTTTATTTTTGGGGGTAGGGCAGCGGTGCAGGGTGGCAGGAGAGGTGGAGAGAACTGGTGGAAGGTGGGAGGGCTCCATGGGGTAACTGAGGGACACCTTGTGCTGCTTGAGGGCTGCGTAAGGTGCAGACACTTTCAGGAGTCTCCTTGCTCCAGAAAGCCCTGAAAACACCCTGAGGGTGCCGTGAGAACATCCCAAACAGGGCTGGAATTCCCTGCTGGAATGCTGGGGGGCTTTGGAACACAGGAGCAGGATTCTCCTGTGCTGATGCTCACGTTTGTTCCCTCCACTGCAGACAGGTGGAGCTGGAGCCGGCTCAGCCCCTCCGGAGTGAAGCCCCCTCCCAGGTCCGGCTTCGCCGTGGCCGCTGCTCCCAACAATCGCTGCCTCCTGTTCGGGGGGGTGCACGATGAGGAGGAGGAGGAGAGCATTGAAGGGGACTTCTTTAATGACATTTATTTCTATGACATCGGGAAGAACCGCTGGTTCCCTGCACAGCTCAAGGTCTGGGGCTAAATACAATCATTTCATCACATTTTTTGTGCCTGGTTTGGGTGGGAAGGGACCCTAAAGGTTCTCTCATTCCACCCCTGCCATGGGCAGGGACACCTTCCACCAGCCCAGGTTGCTCCAGGCTGCCCTTGGACACTTCCAGGGATGGAGCAAGGATTTTTCTCTCTTTTTGAAGGAATCCTGTGTTTCTGCTAGCTCAGGGTACACCTGAGCAATCCCTCTCCTCCAGGAATCCCATTGCCCCATTATTGTGGGATGTAAAATGAAGCAAAGCAGCTTGAAAACTTAATTCTGGTGTTTTGCTGAAAGCCCTCTCCAGGCTGATGAGTCTGGAACATGAGGAGAGTTCACTCAAAGCTGCTGTGAAAAGATTTTGGGGTCAAACTCCTCCCTCTTCTCCCCAGTGCTGATGAGCTACCACAAGAGATGAAATATTAACCTTGGCTCCAAGAGCTTCCGAGCTCAGCTCAGCTCTTTGATTGTGTTTGAACCACTCTCACAGGCCAAGGGAGATGCAAACCTGGTTCAGCTTCTCCTTCCCCCTGCCCCTTCCTGGCTTTGTAGTCCAAATGGAGAAGTCAATCCCATAATAACAGGCAAACATCCACTCAGCTGGTTGCTCCAGCTTTCCCAAACTGATTGTTTAGCAGCCCTTTCACAGAGTTCTTCCAAGGCCTGGAGTGCTGCCTGGTAATGGGCTGTAATTTAGCACCCAGCAATTGTTGTGATTTCAGGAAATGGGGGTTTCTTTCCCCTGTCACAGAGCAGTGGCCTCTGTGTGTTGGTGGCACCTGGGAGCAGGAGAGCTGCTCCTCTCTTAGCAGAGGAGGCAATTCCACACCCTGGATTCTCCAGGATCTTCACTGTTCCTTGTTTTAGCTTGGGAGAAACGCTGTAGGAGGAACTGCACTGATCACTGGAGACTTTAAATTGTGATGAAAACCAGGGATTGTTCCTTCCCTGCAGCAGCACCTGTGCTGTTTGTGTGAGCTGCTGCTAGGTGCAGGCAATTCCCTGCATTAAATCTGCTTTAATTGCTGTTCCCAGGGCCCAAAGTCGGAGAGGAGGAGGCGCAGGCGTGGCAGACAGGCTGAGGCTGAGGCTGCTGGCGAGGAGGAGCTGCAGCTGCCACCTCCCCAGGGGCCCCTGGAGATCGTCAAGGAGGTGGTGGCAGAAGATGGCACCGTCATGACCATCAAGCAGGTGATCCCTGCAGCTGCAGGAGACCGGGACAGGTCTGGCTCAGAGGAGGAGGAGGAGGAGGATGAGGAGGAAGGAGCAGCCCTGGGCCAGCCTGTGGAGCCGTGCCCACGCTCCAGTGCCATGGTGGCAGTGAAGCACGGGGTCCTCTACGTGTACGGGGGCATGTTCGAGGTGGGTGACCGCCAGGTGACCCTCAGTGACCTGCACAGCCTCGACCTGCACAGGATGGAGCAGTGGAAGGTGCTGCAGGAGATGGATCCAAGTAAGCTCTGCTGCTGGGAGCTCTCCCTGTGCCTTCGGGGGAGAAAACAACTGTGGGCCTTCCCCAGGGAGGGTGAGAAGCCTTTGGGTGGAGGATTTCCCTGGATAGGAAAAAGTTTGTGTGATAATGCAGTGTCTTACCTGTGTGGCCCAGAGCTTTGGGGTGACTGCAGAGTCAGCTCTGTACTTGGAAATTTAAGAGGGAAACAGAGTTGTGGTGGCATGAGCCATCCTGGGAATGCTGCTGTGCCAGGCTTTCCACTCCTCCAAGTAACAGGGGTGCTCCTGCCTGTCCCCACTGGCTCAGGGCAGTGCAGAGCACGTGGGCATTCCCTGGGGTTCTCTCTTTGTACCTTAATTATCTCTTTGTACCTCTCTTCTCTTTCCTTTCTCACCCAAGAAACCCAGGAATGGCTGGAGGAGTCAGAGTCAGATGAAGAGGAGGATGATGATGTGGAAGGTGCAGAGGGAGGGGAGGAAGAAGAGGAGAGCTCTGAAGAGGAGAGTGAAGATGAGGAAGGTAACTCTAATAAATGCTGTCCCCGTACCAGTCTGAAGTGGGGTTTAGTGCAGTGCCTGGTTCTCTCCCTGGCACCCAGGTGAATTTTCCAGCACAAGCACCTTTCCTAATACTTTACTCTTGGAATAAAAGAGAAGTTTTCCCCGTTGCTGGTAGATTTTCCAGGCTGGTGTGGCCCTGGCGAGCTGTGTGTGACCCCTCTGTGTCCCTCTCTGTGCCCAGGGGAGCAGCAGCACCCGGCAGTGCAGCCTGGGGAGGTGCAGGCCCAGTACGTGGGCAGGACTGAGCAGTACTGGCTGGGGCTGGCCCGCAGCCACATGGGCCCCGAGGCCAAGGACAAGAAGGTGCTCAAGGTGGCTCATGCCATGGCCAAGACTTTCTATGAAGATCCCGTCCACAATTCCTGAGGCTGCTCCAGGAGTGAAGGAACGTGCTGGGAGCAGAGCTCAGTCCTGCTGGGCTCAGAGTCCATCCTGGCCTCCAGCCTTGCCCAGCTCTGCGCTGACCATCCCGGATGGATGCTCTGGATCTGCTGTCACTCCTGGGAATGCTGTGGGAGGGTCCTGAGGAACAGGATTGCTGTGCAGGCACTTGTTCTGCTCAGCTTGGGCTGGACTTTGTTGTTCCAAAGTTGTTTGGGGTCTGTCCAGACAAACTGTGCACATGACAATGGTTCACTGGTCCCAAATTCCTGACTGGGTTGGGACGTGTCTCCAGGGGTTCTTACAATAAACTGACTTGGTTACATCATCTTGTTTTGCTCAGTGAATCCCACCCCAGCTTTTGTTCTTGTTTTCCTCCCGGTGTGGAAGAGGGATTTCAGTTCCTGCTGAGATCTGCAGGCAGTGCAAAGTGCACCAGCAGATCTGAGATGCCTGGAAAAACCTGGGAATCCTTTCCTGCCTCACCTGTGAGATGCACTCACAGAAACCTCTTCCTTTTCCATGTTTGGCCTTTGTGGAATCTCCCAGTTCACTTTTTCCCCCTGTTGGCCCAGCTGTCCTGCAAGTGACCTCTTCCTGACCAGTGAAATGTCCACCTGCAGGCCAGGAAGGCGTGGGCTGATCCAGGGTTTATTTTCCAGCCCCTCTCCTCAAGGCATCCCTTCCTTCCCAGCAGAGGAGTGCTGTGTCCTTGGGGACAACAGATGGGATCCAAGTGTGAGCTGCAGCAGCCAGGTGATGCCTGGAGGTGCCAGCAGGGCTGGCTGTCCTTGTGCAGGGAATTCCAGGTGCCCTGGAATTGTGTGTTGCTGTGGCAGGGCCATCCCCAGGGCCGCAGCTCTCCGGAGAGCAGGGCTGGGATCCGCCGGGATAATTGGGACAGAAGGAAGATTAAATAGAGCTGACAGGGAGCTTTAATTGGTGAGATAAAAACGTGTCTGACAGGGAGGGACCTTCCCCACTAAATAACCAGTGAGAGGTGAAAACAAACCATTTATTGAGGACCTGGGAGAGGAGAAAACAAAGCATTTATTGATGATCTGGGAGAGGTGAACACGAAGCACTTCTTTAATCCAGGAAGAGTCCCTCGTGCTTGCTCAGTCACTCACCCTGTTGTCCTCTCACTGGGGTAAATTCACATCTTTCTGTGCAAAGTTTTGAGGGGTTTGGCACTCCCTGGGAGGGTGGGCAGGCCCTGGCACAGATTCCCAGAGCAGCTGTGGCTGCCCCTGGATCCCTGGAAGTGTCCAAGGCCAGGCTGGAGCAGCCTGGGACAGTGGAAGGTGTCCCTGGCAGGGGTGGGATAGGATGAGCTTTAAGATCCCTTCCAACCCTTCCAATTCCATGATTTCTGTGATTCTCCCACTGCTGCAGCCACTCAGGAGCTGTGCAAGGAGCTGTTCCTAACCCAGTAAAACCTTCCTTTTGTCAGGATTCTGTTCATGTAAACCTCTCATCCCCAGCTCAGGAGATCCCATCCCATCCCTGCTCCTTCCTGCCTTAGCACAGCCCTCTGGAGCCAGTGACAGCTTCCAAAAATCCCTGCTTCCCATCCTCCCGTACTTGCCAAAGCTGCCGTGAGTAATTAGTCCTTAGGTCTCAATTAAGCCCTTCACCGTGGATCCCACCCTGTTTCTCCTGTCGCTCCTCCCCTTCTGATGCAGTCTGGATGTTTTCCTGGCATGGAAATCTCAGGATCTCTGGGAGCTGGGGCTCTGGAGAGTGCTGGAATCTGGGTCTGGAGTACAACAACCCAGACACCAGATGGGCTGGGAGCAGCTGACGTGGCACAGGGCGTTTGTCTTCCTTCCCTCTCGCTGTTCCCGAGGATGCTGCACCAGCCCCTCTCACACAGGTGGGATCCAGACCTTCCCAAATCCCCTTCCCAATGGCTCTGCTGTGCCAGCAGAACAGAAAAATCCCTAAAAAATGATCCAAACTTTCAACTGAGCGAGTGCACAGCCAGCCTGGCATAAAGCAGCAGGGCTGGATGATTTCCATGGATTTATGGCCCACCTTGATGGGCATTTTAATGGGCCTCAGGTCGAGCTGCAGGAGCCAGGCTCATAAGACTGGGAAATACACTGAATTACCTCCCTCTCTGGGCTACTTCTCAGGAATATTTCTGGCCTTGGGCAAATGTGGAAAGCCCAGGACTGAGACAAATTGCTCAACTTGCCGGGATTAAGAAAGGAATCATTATTTTGGACTGTGTGGTTAGGGAGCCAATTAATATTAGTCTGTGGCTGTCTTTCCTACTGAGCAAAACTCAGCTTGACTGAGTGGAACAGAGAGCTGAAAAATCCAAGCTGGATTTGTGCTGGTCCAGGGGCAAGAGCAGGAATAATTAAGCAGGCACCAGTGGGAAAAATCCAGTCAGGAAACCACCAGTGTTTTTATTTGATGGATAACAAGAGGCATTTTGGTGCTGTTTTACAGATATCCAAATATCTGTGTCCGCAGGGCTCTGTTTAACCTGCTCCTGACAGGACCTTTGTGTCCTGCACTCAAATGCACCAAAAAAAAAGTCCTCGAGAGTCTTTCCAAAGAGTAAAAGCAGAATTCCAAACCCCAGGGGTGAATTCCCAAGGCTGCAATCCCAATTTGTTGGGTTTTTTTTGGTTCGTTTCAAATGTGCAGCAAGCGTTGAAGAGAGGAAAAAAAAAATATGATGACTAAGGACCCAAAAGGAAAATCCAAAACAACACAAAAAAAGGAAGAGGTGGGAAGATGATGGACAGTTACTGTGGAAAATGGAATTTCAAAATTATCCTTTCCCCTGTCCACCCATAGCCCTGTGCCTGGAAAGGGAAAGGAAGGAGAAGAGGAAGCAAAACTGCGACAGGAGGGAATCAGACCATGTAAGGAAAAGAACTGAATTTAACTGGCACATGCTCTAATCCTTAGTTTATTTCTGGTTAAAAATATAGCAATCCAGTGCAGTGTAATAAGAAATCTGCTGAAAAGGTAGCAGAGAAACAGCTAAAACAGAAGCAAAGCAAAGCTGAGTCCACGAGTCCGGGCTGGATCCAACAACTCTGGACGTGAATGTCGAGGAGGGCTTTTCCCTCCTTCCCCACCCCCAAAATCTCCTGGGAGGGTCTCACATCCCCCCTGGGAGCTGCCACCCTCCTGCAGCCTCCTCCTGCTGCTGGAGCTGCAGGGAGGGACCGGGGCTGGGCTTTGGTCCCTGCCAAATCCCAAAGCCAGGGAGGAGGTGGTGGAGGGCTGGGAGCTTTGGGAAAGCCACTGGAGCTGAGAGCAGGGGACCAGGAGAGCTCAGAACAGGGGTACGGCACCTTTAATGAGTATGCAGATTATCCGTGGGGACAGGGAGGGGACAGAAATCAAGGCAGGCATCGTACAAAGATGGTAGAAACGAACAAATTAAGTGACATAGAAAAAAAAAAAAAAGAAAGAAAATACATCCTTAGAGGCTGCCATTGCCAATGATGTTTGGTTTGATTTTCTTTTTTTTTTCTTCTTTTTTTTCCTTTTTTTTTCTTTTTTTTTCTTTTTTTTTTTCTTTTTTTTTTTAATACAGGGACATGTTGGAAGCTGGAATATACATCCTGCATTACAAAGTGCAAAATACTACATGCTCAGAGCCCAAGCATGATGTCTGAAACAGTCCACAGCAAGATGTAAAAGACAAACCCACCACCCTCTCCCTCCTCTCTGGGACATGCTCCAGGTGCTCCTCCCCAGGTGCCTTTGAGAAACAGTTGGATTTTTGCTTGGTTTTGTTTTATTGTCCATCCTCAGTGGATTGGAATTGAGCCCTCTGTCCCCTGTCCCTCCCCACCCTAAATCCCTGTGCAGGTTTTTTGGGATGGGCTGGATGCTCCTCACCAGCACAGCACCATCAGCCACTCCATCCGTGCTGCTGGAGGTGCCTCCAAGGGGATTTTTGGGGGGAATTTTTAGCCAGGAGAAATTGGCTGTGGATTAAAAGTAGCTCTGGGTGGTTTTCCAGCCTTGCCGTGGGTGAGGAGCAGCCTGGGGAGGAGGAGTGAAGGCAGGAGGGTGCTGGGGCTGCTGCTCACACCTCGTGTTCCCTATTCCCCCCTGCCCGAGGAATTCTGCAGAAAGCCAATTTTTGTTTTAAAAGCAAGGATCAGAACGGGGCCTGTTCTCCCATTTTCCCATCCAGACAGGGTTCATTCCTTCCCTGTGCTCCTTCTCTCCTCCTTCCCACAGCAGCATTGCTCCATTTCCAAGGGGTGAAAAGCCTGATTTCGCTTTCCTCTCCCATTTATCATTTAAGTTATTGTGAATTTCCCTGGGAAACTCAGCCTGGAGCATCCCAGAACCCGTTCCCACTCCACCCAAACTCTCCCCATGGTCCCCTCATCTCATCTCCATTTTGGGGTTCATTGCTGTTGTTACAAATACAATTTTTGTTTTCCAGGGGGAGGTGGTGAGGGGAAGGGAAACGAGTTTTTTTTTTCTTTTGTTGGGATTCCTTCTCATCCTTCCCAGTGTTGGGGGGGCAGAGTGTTGATAGCATTTTGCCATGCCACACAGCATAGTGTTATACAAGCAAAGAATTTTGGCTAAAATCCAAAAAACATTACCCAGGAAAAAAGGCAAACTGTGAGTGAGACTCGATCGTTTGTTGTTCTTCTGTGAAAAGACTTGGAAATTGTCAGAGGACAGTTCGAGTTATGATTTTTCCCTTTGTGTTTTTTTTTTCTTGTTGTTGTTTGGTTCTGGTTTGTTTTGTTGGTTTTTTTTCCCCCCATTCATACATGTAACTGTTATTTTTGCAAACGAGACAGTCTTGAATTAGATGAAAAAGTTAATAAACAAAATGGCGACTCCAATATTTAGTAAGATCACCATGACTACCAGGATGGGAGCTGAACCCTGCAAGAGAAAGAGAAGGACAGCAGTCAGATGGATCCTTGGAATTCTGCAGGCAGCTCTGGGGATGAGCAAATCCCAATTTACACCTCCCAAAGTGCCCAGGAACCCTTGGGGGATTTTTTTAAGCTGCCATACAAACACTTGTCTGCACCCCGTGATGGATCATGGATCCTCCCATGTCACTCCCATAGGAATTCTGGCCTTAAAAACATAACTAAAATTGATTGTTTATCAGGAGGTCAGTGAAAAGGAAAAAAAAAAACCCAAAAAGCAGATTACATGGGATCTTAGAGTGGTTTGGGGATGGTTTGAAGTGTCCAGGATATTTCCCAATAAACAGTTGTTTTCCAGGTACCAGGACATCAGGCCAGCACATGAGGGGTCCATGTTCAGGCAACATTTTGGGAATGCTCTAATAACCTTTCCTGAGTTTATATGGACCAAATAGAGCTCCTGGGAACTACCTGGCAGTGTCCAAGGCCAGGTTGGATGGGGCTTGGAGCAGCCTGGGCTAGGGGAAGGTGTCCCTGCCCTGGCAGGGGTGGGATGGGATGAGCTTTAAGGTCCCTTCCCACCCAAATCCAGGATTCTGTGATTTTACCTGGAAAGCGTTGCAGGACCCCCACTGCAGCTGCCCCGTGCCCACACCCCCAGCCCAGCTGAGCTGAGGATCCCAGGAATGGCTCAATCCCTCCGGGAGCACCCACAGCTTCCCTGGGGCACATCCCGGGTGATCCTGTGGGATCCACCAGCACCCCAGGACGGGCAGGGCACTGCAGCCAATCCTCCTTCTGTGGGACAGCAGTCAGGAAAACATCCCCTGGCACCTCACTCCTGGCACCTCAGCCACCCCTGGCCCCTCAGCCCTGGCACCTCAGCCACCCCTGGTACCTCACTCCTGGCACCTCAGCCACCCCTGGCACCTCAGCCACCCCTGGCCCCTCACCCCTGGCACCTCAGCCACCCCTGGTACCTCAGCCACCCCTGGCACCTCACTCCTGGCTCCTCAGCCACCCCTGGCCCCTCAGCCACCCCTGGCACCTCAGCCACCCCTGGCCCCTCCAGCCCCGGTGCCCCGGTGTGAGCGTGGCTGGCACCAGGGCAGACGCTGGCACCAGGTGGGTGGTTGCTATTTCTTGGAGCCGCTGGGATCCTCAGCTATTCCCGCTGCATCCAAGCCCTGGGATGGTCCCAACGCTTTTCCCCAGGCTCCTGTGCCCCTTCCCAGCCCTCCCCACGGCGCTGGGATGGAGTGAAACAGGGCTGGGCACCCCTCGGGAGCTTTCCCTGGGCTGCTCTGCGGAGCTGCTGGAAAAGGAACGGGGGAAAGCAGCTCCTGGCTGGCCGGGGATGGTTTCTTTTCCGAGCAGCCTGATTCAGCTCGCGTTTGGGAGTGGGTGGCAGCGAGGATGCTGGAGCCTGCTGGAAAGGCGTATTTGTAGCTTAGCAACAGGGTCAAAGGCAGCCAAGCCAAGGCAGGGATTGCGGAGAGCAGCCAGGTACCCATCCAGGGCTGGCTGCTCCCGGCAAACCTCCCCTCCTGCGCCGTGGAAAACCTTCCAAAGGCAGCACGCACCCCCTGCCCGCCGCTCCTTCCCTTCCCCAGCCCGGCCGTGCCAAGCCCGGCCCTGCTGGCGCTGCGAGGGATTAGCTGCATTTCAGAAGATTATTGGGTTTTAGGGTTTTTGAGCTGCCGGTAATATAATAACAGATTGCAGGCGATTATCGGTGTCATTGTTTGCCTTGGCACGGCCCCGCCGAGGCGCGGAACGCGCTGCTGCCCCGGCCCCGCGGCCAGGGAGGGCTCAGCCACAATTCCGATTCCTCCGTGGAGGAATTCCCTGCCAAAAGAGCCCAGGCAGCGCTGCCCCTGCTCTGCTCACGCTGCTGATCCCTGCAATTCCCTGTTCCCGCACTCTGGGGTGGGATTGGGGTCCCTGGGGATCCCTGGGGTATCCAGGGAGGGAGCACAGCCTTCACTGGGCTCTTCTCCCAAGAAAAAGCAACAGGACGAGAGGAATCAGCCCTGAGTTGTACCAGGGAGGTTCAGGTTGGATATTTGGGAATAATTCTTCAGCCAGAGCAGTGGTGGAGCCCCCATCCCTGGGGCTGTGTGGATGTGGCACTTGGGGACATGGAGCAGTGCTGGGGGAACGGCTGGGCTCAAATCCAGAGCGTTTTCCAGCCTAGATGATCCCGTGGTTCTGTGATTTACACACAGGGCATCAAAGCTGGGCAGGGCAGGAGGAAATCCCTCCTTTGCCCCTGCAGGCACGGGATCTCCCACCTTTCCCAGCCAGGAGCAGGATGACCAGGGAGGGTGGGAGCTCTTCCAACCAAGCAGCCCAAATCCAACTGAACCTCACAAATTCCTCCTCCTTTTCACAGCTCCCTCCTTTAACCCCTCCTGCCTGTGCTGCTCCAGGTGGGAATGGCAGGGAATGCCCCTCCAAATCTTCTGTTTCAGCTCCAGTTACAGATCCTGCTGCACTTTTCAATGTCTGCCTGATTTCTGCCTGGTGATGTCTCGGTGCCTCCCCTCTGCTCAGAGGAAATGTTTGCCCTTCTCCCCTCCCTGGCAGGGAGAGGTGACAGCACTGAGCTCATTCCTGCTCCGTGCTGGGCAGGAGATGGAGCCGTGCTTGAGCTGAGCTTTGGGAGAGAGGCTTTGCTGAGCCCAGCCTGGCTGCAGGGCACTGAGCTCCCTTTTGCTGCAGCACTGCTTTAAATCCAGTGGCTTTTAAACCCTTCCCACCGTGTTCCAGCCTCCAACAGGAGCCCGTGGAAACAGGAGACAGCCCCTGATTTGCAGCTTTGCCTGTTGCTGTCACAGTTTGGTGGGGCTTTATCTCATCCTTGGCCTCCTGTGGAATCAAGGAATTCCACACAGGAGGCCAAAGATGAGATAAGGAAATGAGAGGATCCAAAGCTGGAATGGGAGGATCCTTAAGGTCCCTTCCAATCCTAATTCCTTGGGTTGGAAAGGACCTTAAGGATCCTCTCATTCCAACCCCTGCCACAGTTAGGCAGCTCCTGGAGACTTATTTCAATTTTTTTTTGCAATAAGATCCCTGGAATCCTTCACAGGAGAAGGAAAACATCTACCAAGGATGGGAATCTGCATCAGTGTCAGCTGAGCAAAAGGATCTTTCTCTTTCAACAAGTTGCATCTCCAAGGAGATCCTTGGAGATTTTCAAGCTTTGCTTCCAAGCTTGAAGAACAGAAACTTAGGCCTTGGAAACACTAAAATAGGAATTAACCCTGCCTATGGCACAGGAGTAATAACAGTAATCGTAGCTGTAGAGTAATTCCTGCCCCTCTGCCTTGTTTGTTTTTCTCCTGGAACTGTTGTGTAGCAACTCCGGAGTTTTCCTGGGAATACGACGGACAGCTGGTTTACAAATGCAATTGTGGCATAATTAATTTAAGCATTAGCAATCCATTATTATCTGTTATCACAGGGTACAAGCTCTGCCTCTCTGCCATGGAAACCAGAGTGCAGGTTACCTAGGAATCCCTCCGGGATCTATTAAGTGTAATTACTAAGGACTTGGATCAGCAAAAAAAAAAAAGAAAAAAAAAATAGATATGCACCATTTTCCAGGCTCAGCACTGCAGAAAGGGCTGCAAACTTAGCAGCTCGGTGACATTTGTGCTGAATTGTCACATCAGTGCCAGGAACAGGCTCTGTGAAATGGTTAAGGAGCATTTAGCAAAGGAAACATCAGGGAGTCACTTGGCTTTCTCCAGCGGATTGCAGCAGCTCCCGGGGCTCCAGGAAGGGGCCCAGGAGATGCTAAAAGTGCTTGTGTGAGTTGGGTGGGATGGCAAAACCTGCTTCTGGGGAGAAAAAGGCTAAAAAAATGAGAGATCATCCTCCTAGAGATCCTTTAGCCTCTTAAACAACTGGTTTGTCACCCCTGGTTCAATCCTCACCTTCCAGGAGCTGGGACTGAGCTCTGTGGGTTTGTTTAGGTATGTTCGAGGCTCTAATTTTAAGATTTATATTCTAAAACCAGCAAAGTTTGGTTCTAATGCAGTCAGAAGCTGGTGTTTGACCCCAGGTTTTCCAAGCTAAGATGGAATTGGGCTCAATCCCCACATCCAGAGCCAGGAGCAGAGCCAGGAAGGTGCTCCCAGGTACATCAAAGGCCCTGGAGATGAAAAGGCTTTGAAAAGGACCCTGTTGAGCTGAACATCCCATTTCTCTCTGAAGATTATTTACCTCAGGTTGTCTGAACACGACAGGGATTAGAGGAGGAAGAGTTTGTGATTATTATTTGTCTTAAGAAGAGACAACCCCTGCGGCAACGCTCAGCCCTGCCTCATTCCAGGACTCCTCTTCCTCCTCATTCCCATGAAGTGATGGTTTCTGTCTGGACACGCAGCTGCCACCTGGGACTGAGGTGAATCTGCCTGGCTGAGAGGAGAGGAATAAAGAAAATCCAGGGGTGATTGTGTTGGGAAGCCTGGGGATGGCTCCCATCGGTTTTCCCATGGGAAAACCCGAAGCTGGAAGGCCACAGGGATAAACCAGGGGGTTTAATCCCAGGAGGCTGATACCAAACAAGTCCCAGCTCCCTTTCCCAGCAGCCTCATCCCAAAGCAGCCAAATGGGAACATCTCCATGCACAGGGAAGCCTCACACCCCAAGAGAGCGGAGAAAACACCCAGGTTTTGTTTTTAACTCATTTTACCACCTTTAGGGGTAAAGGTGCTGAGCTTCCCGTAAAAAAGGAAGAGAAATTCATCCCCACCTGGAGAAGAATCCCTCCAGGAATAACCCGGCGGAGCTGGCAAAGGGAGAGTCCAGCGGGGAGGTGCCAGTGCCGGGCTCCCTGTGCCAGGCTGTGCCAGGCTCCGTGTCCCTCTTCCGTGCCAGCTGTGCTGAGCCCCCTGCCTGCTCCTGTGCCAGGCTGTGCCAGGCTGTGCCGAGCCCCCTGCCCGTTCCTGTGCCAGGCTGTGCCAGGCTCCGTGCCCCTCTCCCGTGCCAGGCTGTGCCGAGCCCCCTTCCCATTCCTGTGCCAGGCTGTGCCGAGCTCTGTGCCCCTCTCCCGTGCCAGGCTGTGCTGAGCCCCCTGTCCGCTCCCCGGCCCCGCAGCTCTGAGGTGCCCGCAGCTCTCAGTGCCCGCAGCTCTCAGTGCCCGCAGCTCTCAGTGCCCGCAGCTCTCAGTGCCCGCAGCTCTCAGTGCCCGCAGCTCTCAGTGCCCGCAGCTCTGAGGTGCCCGCCTGAGCCTTTCCCAGCCACAGAACCCGCCTGCAGCATCCCCGCCAAACCCGCCCCGCTGCCGGGACAGGAGCGAGGGGAGCCCGCGCTGCCGGGACCCCTCCCCGCCACCCCCGCCGGGACAGGGGCGGCTCCCGGAGATCCCTGAGCCGGGAGATGCCTTTAAAGACGCCTTTAAAGCCTCCGCTGCTGCTCTTTGCCCGGGAATTTTTGCTCTCTGGCGGGGTTTGCTCGGGCACCGTGTGATGCCAGCGCTTGGGCCGGTTCGTGGGGATGGAGGGGGCAGAGCCGAACTTGGAGCACCCTCACAGCCCCAGGGCGCCCTCGGTGAGAGCCCGGAGGGCTCCCTGGGAGCCTCGGTGGTCGCTAAATGAGGACGGGAGATGAATCAGGCTCGGGCGGTGCCTGAGCCCGGCCCTCCCCGCCGCTCCTCCCTCTCCCTCTCGGCTGATGCAGCACCCGCAGCACAGGAGATCTCCTCCCCTGCTCCCCAGCCTGCCGTGGGCTGTGCTTTAAAAGGGTCGCTGGCATTTTAGGAGGCTTCTTTCCCTTTCCAGTCTCTCAACAATCCCTTCTTTCCCGTTTTAGTTCTTTTTAAGGAACCTGCGAAGCGTCCAGGCGCAGCCTTTGTGCCTCGTGGGCTTTAGGGCCAGGGAGAAGGTGAAGTTCCTACAAATCCCCTAATCCCACAGCACCAGCACCCTGATCCCACAGCACCCTGATCCCACAGCACCAGCACCCTGATCCCACAGCACCCTGATCCCACAGCACCAGCACCCTGATCCCACAGCACCCTGATCCCACAGCACCAGCACCCAAATCCCACAGCACCCTAATCCCATAACACCAGCACCCAAATCCCACAGCACCCAAATCCAACAGCACGCTGATCCCACAGCACCCTGATCCCACAGCACCAGCACCCAAATCCCACAGCACCCAAATCCAACAGCACCAGCACCCAGCCTGGCACCTTGGCTCCCGTCTTCCTCTGCCCTAACCCTGACAATCGCTGTGAGTTTGTCCTGTGGGTGCTGGGCTCAGCGCCCACAGAGCCACAGAGAGATCAGGTGCCCTTAAATATCATTTTAAAGCATTTGTGTGGCTCAGTGACCCCTAAACTCCCAAATGCCCGGAGAGCCAACACCAAGCAGCGCTAAATTTCATCGACCTTATTGAGCTGTGGCCTCGAGGAATGACCTTTATGAGAGGATTTTTCAATTCCTGATGTGCAGCCCCAATAAAGAGGGGGTGGGGGGAGTTCTGGGAGATTCTTTTAAAGGGCTGGGGAAAAGTGACAGAGGAGAACAAAGTTCCTACAGCTCCTACAGCAACCTGTACGCCTGAGTCCTCAGTGGAGGACTGTGCACACTTGGGAAGAGCTTGGATTCAAGGTCCCATGGCTCCCAGTTGGTTTTTCAGACAGGAATCAGGAGCAGTGATTTTTTTTGGAGGCTGTTTTTGCACCTCCAGCCCGTTCCAGCCCTCCCAGAGGTGTGCTGCCTCTGGAAGCTGGAGCTGGCCCTCCAGCACAGAGCCAAGCCCTGGGGCTCGTGGATGGCTTGTGCAGAGCTGGTTTAGGGCAGATTATTTTTAAAACAAGCTAAGCTGTGAGGGTGACCTGGCTTCTGCTCAGGGATACCTCAGGTAGGGCAAAAATAGCCGTGCTCAGCTCTGAGCATCCTTCGGATTGGCAGTGAGGGAGAGGGATCCCAGCTGGGGGAGATGGGAGCTGCTCCTGGAGCCCCTCCTTTGGGGGAGCCCCTCTTTTGGGGGAACCCCTCTTTTGGGGGAGCAGCCCCCCAGCTGGCACTGCTGTCATCCAGGGAGGAGGCAGTGAGCAGGCTGGAGCACTGTGGGCTCTCACATGCCCTGCCAGGCCACAGGGAATTGGAATTTCAGGCCGTAAATTTGGCTTTGGGGGGATTGGGGAGCCTTGATTTGCTGTGGGGGGATGTGGAGCTCGAGCAGGATGCAGGGGGGTTTTGCAGGGTGGAGTGTGTGAATGTCCTGTGCTGCTGAACACAGGGATGTGGGGTCTGTGGGATAAATCCTTCCCCCCGAGCCTACCCCTCCTCTTCCTCGGGGATTTACCACACTCCGTGAGGTCTGATGGCAGGTGCAGGTGAGGTCAGGGATTTGGGCAGGAGGTTGGAACACAGATCCCTGCAGCTCCCGTTCCTCCCCTGCACCTTCCCCTGCTCCTGTCCAACCACCCCCTCCCTGCCAGGCCACTGGAACAAAACCCTGCTAGCACCGTGCAATTCCTGCTAGAACAAATTGTTGCTGGCATTGTGGGTTATTTAAATCCACATATTATCTCTTCCTCTGTATTACATTAGCTTCCTCCCAAACCTTCGCCATCTGTTCCACCCTCGGTTATGAATGTGAGAAAACTGAACATGCTGCTCCACAGCTCCAGCACTTCCAAAGTAGGATGTGCATCCTAATGGCTTTTCCCTGCACTTCTCTGTGCAGGCTGGGCCCTTCCTCATGCCCAGGGCTCCCTGGGAATGGTCAGGGATGTGTTGGTGGCACTTGGAGGGAGGTTTGTTGTGACAGCTCCGGGGTGGGAGCACATCTGATGGGCTGGGTGGGGACACAGCCCAGGGCTGCTTGTGCCAGCGATCTCCCCAAAATCCTGTGGCTCTCAGTGAGGAGGAACAGAGCTTTCATCCCTGCTGGGGGCCCTGTGCCCCCGGGTTGTGTTGTCAGAGGTGCTGGAACATCTGCGTATCCCACAGCCTTGCCAGGGTTGGTGTCTGTGCAATTACTGCTGCTCTTCCCCTCTGGGAGCCTGTCAGGCTCCTAACGCTGCCTGTCGTGTCTCCAGTGCTTCCCAGGCTGCCAAGGACAGCCTGCATGGCTCTGTTTTTCCAGGGCTGCAGGATGTGGAGCCCCCGTGCTCAGCTCCTCCTTGGTGCTGGGTGGGATCTGCCCAGCCTGAGCCCAGGGACAGGGAGGCAGAGAGCTCCAGGGCTGCTGGGGGGGATTTATCAGCAGGAACCTGGGGCAGATCCATCATTCCTGCATCCCAGGCTGCTCTGGAGGGGATTTATCCACAGCCCCAGCAGGGAACTGGGGCAGATCCATCATTCCTGCATCCCAGGCTGCTCTGGAGGGGATTTATCCACAGCCCTAGAAGGAACCTGGGGCAGATCCATCATTCCTGCATCCCAGGCTGCTCTGGGGGGGATTTACCCACAGCCCCAGCAGGAAAGCTGGGGCAGATCCATCATTCCTGCATCCCAGGCTGCTCTGGAGGGGATTTATCCACAGCCCTAGAAGGAACCTGGGGCAGATCCATCATTCCTGCATCCCAGGCTGCTCTGGAGGGGATTTACCCACAGCCCCAGCAGGGAACCTGGGGCAGATCCATCCTCCCTGCTGTTCCCTGCTCCCTCCACCTCGGCTCTGCTGGCAGGTGCTGGAGGAGCAGGGATGCTGCAGCCGTGGCAAATGTCAGCACACCTCGATGCCTCTCGCCTGAATTTTCGGCCTGACTGACAAATTCATTTCAGTTTCATGACCAGGCGCCATCCTGTGCTCCCCTGGCAGGGAGGTTTTAGCTCCTTTCTGCTGAAATGTCACCTCCTGAGCGTGGCAGGTTTTCCATTTGTCCCGGGTGGGTCTGGGGCCTCCTCGTGGGACACCTGCAGCCCTGCCCTGTGCTTGGCACTGACCCCACCAGGGGCACTTTGGGGCAGTGGTGGCTCCCCCAGTGCTCCCAGCAGACCCCGTCACCTGTCCTGTCCGTGCCAAACCAACGGGGGCAACAAGTGAGGAAGCTTCTAATGGGAAATCCAGGAATCCTCAAAAAACAAGGCTGCAGAAACCCTAAGACCAGCTCAGCTTCTCCCAAGGAGGTTCAGCTCTGTCCAGGTCCAGTCTGATGTCCAACCTTGGAGCCCTCCTGCCCCAGCCCCCCACAGCCTGGCCAGGCAATTCACTGCACCCTCACCTCATTAGTGATGGTCAATGCCTCACCCTCCCTGACTTTAAACCCATTAATTCTGCTCGTGGAGAACAGATTATTCCCTTCCACTTCGCAGCAGCTTTTAGGATCACTCTGTCTTCTCTCCTGAACACCTCCAGCCCTTCCCAGCAGGCACTTCATGCCCAAAGAGTCCTGGTCTCCCCAAAATGAGGAGCCAGTGTCTCACAGGGGGTTGTCCTGGACCAGCAGGAAGCTCTGTGGCCACAACCCAAGGAAGCATCACCAATGCCTTGCCTGCTCCCGCAGCTTTCCCTCCAAATTCCCAGCAATAATGGATTTTTATTGCTGGCCCAGGGCTGCAGAACTCCAGCTTGCTGCTCACATCCTGCAGGGAAAACCCTGCTGCTCCCACCAGAGCGTGCAGGGAACCCCCCACACCAGCATCCAGCAGGGTGGGAGAAGGAAGGAGAGCGGATTCAAGGCACAAACCATAATTCACATTGACGATAATTCACATTTCCCAAACTCCCTCCCACCCCGCTCAGCCCCAGAGCTCCACACACCAGCCCTGCACTCACCGTACTGGATTTGAGCGCATCCCCACTGTCCTCTTCAGATTCTAGTGCAACAGGTAAAGATTTCTGTGGCGGGGAGAAGGTTAAGTCCCACCTCAGTAGCCGAGGTTCAGCCTTGTCCCCGAATCTCAGGTTTTCCAGTTTCTGCACCGTGGGCTCGGCAGAGGAAGCTGGCCTGAAATTCTCTTTGTTCTGGGACTTAGACCTCAGTCTCTGAACCCCGAAGCCCCGCTCTTCCCCGCGGTGCTCGTCAGCCACGCTCCTGCAGCCTCCCCCTTTGCTGTAGTGTCTTTTTTGGGTGTGAATCTCTTGCATATAAGAATCCATCCTCATGAGGGGCTTCATCTCCATCTCATAATTGCTCATCTTCTCCTCGTCCAGCTCAAGCAGCTTGGAGCTCCCTGAGCTGTGGTTGTGGGACCTGTGGTGGGAAGTCCATGAAACCGTGGCTGGGGAATCTGTCCACCTCTCTCTCGGCTTGTGGTTGGAGGACGAGTGTTTGTGCCCCCCGCTCCGACCTCGGTAGTCTTCGGGGACCGGGGTGGAGCCCAGCTGCCCTCCGCGCATCGTCCCGCTCCTGCCGGCGCGGCTCCCGCCCGCCTTCTCTTCGCTCCAGCTGTTGGGGCGCAGGTAATCCCCGCCGCGCCCCTCCAGCAACATCTGGATCTCGCCGCCCCTCTCTTCGTCCACCGACACCTGCCTGGAGAAGTGCGCGCTCTTGTTCCTGCAGGAGGGGCCGAGGGGCGGCGTGGAGCAGGGGCTGGCGGGGAAGCTCTGCAGCGGGCTGTCCTCGGGGGTCAGCTCGGACGGGGTGGTCCCTTTGCGGTACAGCTCGGGGCTCTCCTGCTGCAGGGGCGTCCCGGTGGACAGCACCTCGATGTCGTCGCTCGAGTTCTGCCGCTTGGGCCGCTGGCATTCGAGCCCTTTGGGGGCGGTGGTGGGGAGGAGAGAAGGGAGAGAGGAGGGCAGGAGGGTTATTTCTGCCCGGTGGAAGCCCCGCGGGGTTTTCGCGGCGTGGAACGGGGAGCAGAGGGATGGGTGGTGGGGAGCAGAGGGATGGGTGGTGGGGAGCAGAGGGATGGGTGGTGGGGAGCAGAGGGATGGGTGGTGGGGAGCAGAGGGATGGGTGGTGGGGAGCAGCAGGGTGGGATTGGGGCAGCAGCCTCAGACAGACACCAAACCTGCCCTGAGCCCTGGCCCGCACAGCCACAGGCGGCACAGGAATGGTTTTCCAACCCCAGAGATGTGGAGAAGCCACCAAGGATGCAGAGCTGCTGAGAGGAGGTTCTGGTGGGTTTTGGGGATCCATCTGACCACATTTCCTATCGCTTCCCAGTCTGGAAGCACGGCAAGGGAAATCCTTGATGTGGCTGGTGGAACACTCTTGTGTTTGTGTGTGCTGCGTGTCACTGGGATCACCCTGGGTGTGCTGAGTGCCACTGGGATCACCCTGAGTGCCACTGGGATACCCTGGGTGTCACTGGGATCCCCTAGGTGTGCTGGGTGCCACTGGGATCCGTCTGGGTGTCACTGGGATCACCCTAGGTGTGCTGGGTGCCACTGGGATCATCCTGGGTGCCACTGAGATCACCCTGGGTGTCCTGGGTGCCACTGAGATCACCCTGGGTGTCCTGGGTGTCACTGAGAGCCCCCTGGGTGTCACTGGGATCCCCTGGGTGGCACTGGGATCCCCTGGGTGGCACTGGGATCCCCTGGGTGTCACTGGGATCACCCCACACCAGCAGCCCTCACCCTCCTCCTGGATGGGAACCGCCTCAGTTTTTGTCTGCCAGGTACAGGAGGGAACAGCCGCATCTGGGCAGGTGTGCAAGAGAAACCCCACGATCCTTACACACCCCAGAGCTCTCCTGCCCTGCCCAGCCCAGCAGGACGGGGAGATTCCCCCGCTCAGCCCCAGCATGGGACAGAAGGACAGGGCTGGCTGTGGGACCCTTCACGGCCACCCGAGGCCAGCCCATCCTCCTCATCCCACTGGAGAATCCTCATTCCTTCAACCCAGAGACTTCCCAGCAGTGCCACCCTGGGGATGGCACTTCAGGAGGGGCTGAATGCCTTCTGCTGCTGGAGGAACACGCAACAAAAACCTCCAGCGTGTTCATCGCCGATGAAAACCAAACGATTCCGAGCGAGCTAATAGCGGTTAATTCTCCTTTCCCCTCTCCAGTCGTTCCCAGCTAAAGCCATGCTAAATTAGGTGAATAATCTGATAAATATATTAAGTGCCTAATGCCCCTGAAATGCATCTAATTGCGATTGCTATGGTGAGACAAGAAACGAGTCTTGAAAGGGGAGAGCTCGATTTTCACGGCATCGTTTAGAAATAAACGCTCGGGAGCGCCTGCTCGGGCCTCTCCTCTCCTGCTGGGTAATTTTCTCTCTGGAATCTTTTTGGGGAGCTGCTGGGATGGGCCTTCACCCCTGCCAGGGGTGGGATACACACAGGGAATGCTGGAGTCCCCATGAGAGCACTGGTGGGGGGGAAATAGTAAAAATCTGCTTGGAAATCTACCACAGCAATTTCTGGGAAATGACTTGAGTCTTTGGGACAACACTCACACAGTCCAGCCTTCATTTTTTTCCCTGTTTGAATCTCCTGGGATTTATCCAGGGCCCCTGAGCAATCCTGATATTGGTGAGAAGTTGCTGAGTAGGAGAAAGGTGGAGCTCACCCCTCTGTTTCCCTGCAGAATATCTGTCTCTGGGATGAAATAAAATAAAAATATTCTTGGGCTGTTTTCCAGTCATTCCTGTCCCAGCCACCTTCCAGAATCCCACATGGGAAACTGAGGCACAGAGGGAATAAATGATTCCATGTGAGAAAGCTGGAAAGCCACCAATGGGAATGGGCTCACCCAAGGTTTGGGGTGTCCCTGGTTTTGGGCTTTATCTTCCCCACTTCAGGGATTTTGCTGGAGTTCCAGGGATTTACAAGCTTCCCACCAGCTCCAAGGGCTCCAGAGCTGATCTCCAGCCTGGCTGCACCCACTGCTCCTGCTCCCAGAGAGGCTCAGAGCCCCACAGACCCCAGCGATGCTCCCCCACAGCCGCACCGGGGGAGAGGTTACCGACCCCCCTCATCCCAAATCCTCCCCTGCACCCACTGCAGGTGACTCTGAATTCCAGGGGCTCCTTCCCGGGGGGCTGGGGCTCCTGGGGGGCAGGAATGGAGGTGCCCGAGGGGTGCTGGAGGTGCCCGGGGGGTGCTGGAGGTGTCCAGGGGGTGCTGGAGGTGCTCGGGGGGTGGTGGGAGTGCTCAGGGGATGCTGGAGGTGCTCAGGGTGTGCTGGAGGTGCCCAGGGGGTGCTGGAGTTGCCCGGGGGTTGCTGGAGGTGCTCAGGAGGTGCCCGGGGGGTGCTGGAGGTGCCCGGGGGATGCTGGGGGTGCCCAGGGTGTGCTGGAGGTGCCCGGGGGATGCTGGGGGTGCTCAGGAGGTGCTGGAGGTGCTCAGGGGGTGTTGGAGGTGCCTGGGGGGTGCTGGAGGTGCTCAGGAGGTGCCCAGAGTGTGCTGGAGGTGCTCAGGGTGTGCTGGAGGTGCTCAGGGGATGCTGGAGGTGCCCAGGAGGTGCTGGAGGTGCTCAGGGGATGCTGGAGGTGCCCAGGAGGTGCTGGAGGTGCTCAGGAGGTTCTGGAGGTGCTCAGGGGGTGCTGGAGGTGCTCAGGGTGTGCTGGAGGTGCTCAGGGGATGCTGGAGGTGCCCAGGAGGTTCTGGAGGTGCTCAGGAGGTTCTGGAGGTGCTCAGGAGGTTCTGGAGGTGCCCGGGGTGTGCTGGAGGCGCCCAGGGGATGCTGAGGCACTGCTGCCCCCCAGCCCCGGGCCCGCAGCGCTGGGGGCGTTTCCTGGCGCAGGAGCTCCGCGGATGCGCCGGGGCCGGCGCTCCGCACCCGGGGATGTGCAACAATTATCGGCGGCTAAAATTATCCCGGGAGCACGTGATGTTCCTGGAAGAACGGCGGGGAGAGCGCGAAGGAGGATGCGGAGCACCAAATGTGGATTTCCAGCGGGATGGAGGCAGCCGAGCCCGGCCCCCGGGGCTCCGGAGCCGAACCAGGAGCCGCTCCCGGGGTTTGGGACCGGGCCAAGGCCGGGCTGCCGGTTCTGCCGGGCACCGAGGGGGCTCCAGCACCGCCCGACCCGCGGGCCCACCCTGCGGTGCCCAGGAATTGGGGTGAACAACCCCACGGAGATCCCCGTGGGTGATGGGGATGGGAGCCATGGGCGATGCGGGGTATGAAACAGGGATATTTTTGTTTTTCCTGGTAAAATCCTTAACCTTCCAGGACCTGCAGCTGCCCAGGGATGGTGCTGGGGTGGGCACGGACCCTGCTGTGGTACCCACAGCACCCACACACCCCTGTGAGGGGGACTCGCTGTGCCCGTGGGTGGTACCCACGCCCACCACCCTGCCAGGAACACATCCAGCACCCAGCATCCCGGGAAAGGGAGCACAGCCAGCACCCAGGGGTGGGTGGCGCTCAGCACCCACCGTAGCACGCCGGGGGTGGCACTGGGGACCTGCAGCACCCTGCATGGGAGCACAGCCAGCACCCGGGGCCCTGGGTGAGGGGGGCACAGCCAGCACCCACAGTTCTGAATATGGGGGGCACATCCAGCACCCAGAATCCTGTACAAAGATGACAAATCCAGCACCCACAATCCTGAATGAGGGGGGCTCATCCAGCACCCACAATTCTGAATAAAGGGACCACATCCAGCACCCAGAATCCTGTGCAAGGAAGAGCATTTAGAGCACCCACAATTCTGAATAATGGGGGACATCCAGCACCCAGGATGCTGTACAAGGGTGACAAATCCAGCACCCACAATCCTGAATGAGGGCGGCTCATCCAGCACCCACAATTCTGAATAATGGGGGCACATCCAGCACCCATGATCCTGTGCAAGGAAGAGCATTAAGAGCACCCATAATCCTGTGGAAGGGAGACAAATCCAGCACCACAAGCCTGTGGAAGGGGGCACATCCAGCACCCAAAATTCTGAATAAAGGGGCCACATCCAGCACCCACAACCCTGTACAAGGGTGACAAATCCAGCACCCACCGATCCTGAATGAGGGTGGCTCATCCAGCACCCACAATTCTGAATATGGGGGGCACATCCTGTGCAAGGAAGAGCATTTAGAGCACCCATCATCCTGTGGAAGGGAGACAAATCCAGCACCCACAGCTCTGAATATGGGGGGCACATCCAGCACCGAGGATCCTGTGAAGGGCAGGCACACCCAGCACTCACAATCCTGAATAACGGGGGCACACCCAGCACCCACAATCCTGTGGAAGGGGGACACACCCAGCACCCACAATCCTGAATATGGAGGGCACACCCAGCACCCACAGTCGTGAATAACGGGGGCACACTCAGTCCCCATGATCCCGTGAAAGCTGGGCACACCCTGTCCCCACGATCCTGTGCCAGGTGGGCACACGCAGCCCCTGCCATGCCGGGGTGCGGGGGCAGCTCCCCGGTCCCAGTTCAGCCCCGCCCCGGCTGTCCCAGCCTGGCTCTGTCTCTCGCACCCTCTGCCCGGGAGGCCCCGCGGGCTCTGCCGGGTTCCCGGGCACCTCTGGGACGCTGTGTTTGTTTTTAATGTGCTCGAAATGGAGCCGCCTTCCCTCCCCCCCGACAGAGCTCCAAGCGCACAAACCCAGCACGAGTGAAGCCAGGGCCCCGTCCGGGAGGTGGTGAAAAATAAATCACCTAAAAATATCTCTCCAAGAGGTGATTTAAACCTCCTGGCAGGAGGAAATGGAGATGAGGAACATCTCAGGGCTGGAGAAGCCCCCGGGAGAGCCCAGCCCTGCGAGAAAGCTCAGATCTGCCATGGAGAAACCGGGCCTTGGCAGGAGGGATGGGATGGGATGGGATGGGATGGGATGGGATGGGATGGGATGGGATGGGATGGGATGGGATGGGATGGGATGGGATGGGATGGGATGGGATGGGATGGGATGGGATGGGATGGGATGGGATGGGATGGGATGGGATGGGATGGGATGGGATGGGATGGGATGGGATGGGATGGGATGGGATGAGCGGGGTTTGGAACAAGGCTGAGCTTCCTCCAGCAGGTGGGAGATGCCAGGGGGATGCAGGGGATGCTCGGCCATCCCGGAATGCTCCAGGCTGGGGATGTGCCCTGGCTCGGGCAGCCCCCAGAGCCCGTGGTGCTGAGCCGTGGGCTGCCCCCGGCTGCCCCATCCCGGTGAGGCGAGCCCCGGGCCGGGTGGAGCAGCAGAGCCCGCGGTCCCTTGTCCCGAGCTCGGGAGCAGCCCTGAGTCACCGGCAGAGCCCCTGGAGCAATTAGTGAGTGAGTAATACTTAGAGCTGGGAGAGGGGGGAATAATGACAGCCCTGAGGAGGGCTCGGTGCCGGAAAACTTCTCAATAAGCCCAGTCACACGTTAATTAGGATGTTAATTATTGCTGGGGGGACTTGGAGCTTCCCACTCCCACTCAGAGCCCGGCCCGACCCTGGCTTGGCTTCGGCTCCGTCCTCCCGGAGGCTTTGCTGAGCAAAAATGTGAGAAAACAACGAAGAATGGTGAAAATGCTGAAAATGATGGAAGGAGGGAGGGAAGGGAGGGAAGGGAGGGAGGGAGGGAGGGAGGGAGGGAGGGAGGGAGGGAGGGAGGCAGGAAGGAAGGAAGGAAGGAAGGAAGGAAGGAAGGAAGGAAGGAAGGAAGGAAGGAAGGAAGGAAGGAAGGAAGGAAGGAAGGAAGGAAGGAAGGAAGGAAGGAAGGAAGGAAGGAAGGAAGGAAGGAAGGAAGGAAGGAAGGAAGGAAGGAAGGAAGGAAGGAAGGAAGGAAGGAAGGAAGGAAGGAAGGAAGGAAGGAAGGAAGGAAGGAAGGAAGGAAGGAAGGAAGGAAGGAAGGAAGGAAGGAAGGAAGGAAGGAAGGAAGGAAGGAAGGAAGGAAGGAAGGAAGGAAGGAAGGAAGGAAGGAAGGAAGGAAGGAAGGAAGGAAGGAAGGAAGGAAGGAAGGAAGGAAGGAAGGAAGGAAGGAAGGAAGGAAGGAAGGAAGGAAGGAAGGAAGGAAGGAAGGAAGGAAGGAAGGAAGGAAGGAAGGGTTTGTCACCAGGCAAACCTCAAATGTGGATTTTCCCAGTGGCTGATTTGCAAGGCCAAGGGAAGGGTTGGGTCCCACTGGGTCCAAACTTTCCAAAGAAATCGGGAACTGCACAAACCGTGGGTGTGAAGTCAGTGATCCTCTGGGACCACCTGTGTTTGCACCCAGAGCCCTTGTTGGGGCTGTCTGTGCAACCATCAAGGGCTATGAACTAAAACAATCGGGAGAAAAGAGGAAACACCGGGAAAAAAACACTGAACGAGGTGGAATTGTTGGATATGGATATCTCTGTCCTGAATCTCCCAGAATTAGGTGTTCTGTGGAGCTGCCCCACTCCAAGAGCTCCGGTGGGGCTGGGGAGCTGCGAGCACAGGCTGAGCCTGCAGCTGGGTGATTTTGGGGGTCTGGGGGTGTGCAGGGCTCGGGGGGGCTGCAGCACTGACCGTTCTCCCTGTGCTGGAAGGAAGGCGAGAACTCTTTGGCAGTGATCCTGGCGATCCGCGCTTCCTCCTGCGCTTTCTGCGCCGCCGTCACGGCCGCCTCCGCCTTGGCCCTGGAGTGAGAGGTCCTGCAAGGCAACAGCGGACACCAGGACCTGTTAGGCAGCTCCTGCCCCCCATGGAAAACCCCAAATTCCCCCCCAGACCCCTCCAGAGCCCCCTCTTGAGGGAGGAGCTGCCGGCAGAGCTTGGGGCTGGCTGGGGTAAAGGGGATTTTCCAACACCTTGGGGAGCTGGAATTCAGGAAAATGGGAAAGCCTGGAAATCACCCGGGGAATTGGGAATCAGGAGCAGGAATTGTTCCCCCAGGGTCGCCCATCCCATTTCCCACCCCACCCCAGCAGCCTCTTTGTGCATCTCCCACCAGCCTCCAGGGCTGAATTTAAAACTGGTTTGGCTGTGGTGGTTTTTTTTTTTGATGAGTTTTTTTGGGGGGTTTTTTGGTATTTTTTGTTTGTTTGTTTTTTGTTTGTTTGGGGCTTTTTAAAAATTTTTTGAAATTATTTTTGGGTGGTTTTTTTGGGTTTTTTGTGTGGGTTTTTTGGTTGGGGTTTTTTTTGTTTGGTTGGTTTTTTGGTTTTTTTTTTTTTTGTGTGTGTTTTTGTGGTTGTTTTTGTTTTTGTTTTTAACCAAACCCATTTGCTTTGGGAATGAAAAAAACCCAAATAAAAGAAGAGAACATTTCCACGCCCACCCCCAAGTTTTGCGTAAAATGCTGGATGTAAATAAATGCTGGGAGCAGAGGGAGGAGCGGGGGGCTCGGCTCTGGTGCTGCCCCCACCATCCCTTCACACATTTGGATCAGGGCACTTTTTACCCCTCTGGATCAACAACTGTCCCTGCACTCACCGATGATTCCCCAGAGGCTTTTTTTGGCCAGAATTTCACCCCATCCCTCAGGATTTACAGCTTCTTTCAGAGCATCCTCCGGAGGCTGCTTTGCCCCTTTCTTCCCCTTATCCGAGCTATCCCGGCACTTTCAAAAATTCCTGCTCCCACCCCGGTGCAGGCAGGGTTATTTATAACTCCACTGATTTCTTTTCCCTCCAAAATCAGGCCCTCCATCTCCTTTAATCATTTTTTTTTCCCTTCCTTTCTCTGAATTCCCTCTAATTTCTCGACATCTGCGTGGAGAGGGAGTGCCATTTCTGACAGGCTCCTAAAAATGGAAAACAGGGCCAGGAATGTGCCTGCCTTGCTGGGAAGCATCTCTGGGGCTGGGGAACGGGGTGTGAGCGTGGCTGTGCTGTCACCTGTGCCCCTCTCCTGGCACCCCTCGAGTCTCTGTGCTCCAATAAACGCTTTGTTCCCATTGGAACAGCCCTGGAAGTGAATCTGAGCAGTTTTCCAGAGTTACTGGAGGTGGTGGAGGGGCTCTGGTGATGCTGGTGCAGGTCCTGAGGGTTCTCCATGATTGATGCACCCCAAAATTTGGTTTCTGTGGGGTTTTACCCGCCTGGAGTCCTCTCCCTGCTCAGCTCTCAGCCCATTCCCTGTCAGCTTTCCCAGCCCTGCTGTTCCAGGAGGAGCAGGGATGCCCCAAGGAGGAGCTGGGGGAGAGGTACAGGCTGCTGCTCCCTTTTTTTATGGAATCATGGAATGGTTTGGGTTGGAAAATACCTCAAAACCCAGCTCATCCCAACCCCAGCTTCACTAGTCCGGGTTATTCCAGCCCAGCCTTGGACACTCCCAGGGATCCAGGGGCAGCCGCAGCTTCTCTGTGCCAGGGCCTGCCCACCCTCACAGATATTGGGAATTTCTTCCCAATATCCCACCTAAATCCACCCTTTTCCAGTTTATATCCATTCCCCTTGCCCTGTCCCTCCATGCCCTGTCAAATTCCCTCTCCAGGTCTCTTCTCAGCCACATTTTTGGCCCCAGCTGGTCCGTGGGGAAGGCTGGAGCATCAAAGGACTAAACCACTGGAGGCACCAGGAGGTTAAAATTCAGATTTTGCCTCTCTGAGCTCCTTAAACCTCCTCTGGCCACTTCCAGGGTAGCTTCTCAGGGATGTGGATTTGGAGATCCTCCATCCATTTATCCCTGTGCCACTCCCCGGCTTGGGAGCTGCCCCGGGCTGGGGCTGTCCCAACACAAACACAAAATCCTACAAAACCCGAATTTATTCCAATCCAACCCCAAAACTTCGACAGTTCTTAAAAAAATCCCAAAATCCCTCCAAAAAACAATTCCAAAATTAACTCACTACACTTAACTAATATTAAACAAAATTTTAAGCAAAATAAAAACTTAATTCTTCAGATAGTTCACTCTTAACTACAACTATGAAATACAACAAAAATAATCACAACCCTCAATATGAAACCAAATCACACCATAATATCAAAAAACTTAAATAAATAATAAGCACCAAGCTGTGCCCAGTGCCCACCCTGAGCCCTCAGTGCCACCTCCAGGAGTTCCTGGGACACCTCCAGGGATGGGCACTCCAAACCTCCCTGGGCAGTTCCCATCCCTGAGCTCCCTTTCCATGGGGAAATTCCTGCTGCTGTCCAACCGAAATGGATTCAAATCAGCATCCCTGGATGCATGTCCATCCCTGGAAAACTCACTGCAGAGACTTCGGGATCTGCTCATCCCCACGGACTCCCAGGAGGTGCAGGGAATACAAGAAACCAAACCTTGGGGCTTTGGCTCAGGAAAGGTTAAAAAATCAATCACATCAGGGAAGCCACCAATGATCCAAAACACCCTCGGGGAGGGATGGGATGCTCTGGATTCCCGGAGCAGATGGGACAGGCTGGATCCCCTGGAGCTCGTGGTTAATTGTTTGTGGAGCTCCCCGAGACGCTGGGAGGAGGGAAAAGCAGAACTGTGGAGATCCATACGTTGCATAATAAAATCCATAAGTATTCCCAGATAAATGCCAGTAATCCAGTTAGTGCTCTCATGACTTTGTCACATCCTAAATTTACCAGCTGTCTCCTTTCTCCACGCCTGCTGCTCGTGGCGTGCGCTAAATCTTAATTCCCACTTAATTGCCTGGAGTTTATTTCCCTGGAAAAGTGGTTTTTTATTTTTTTCCTCCCTGACACATGGACAGGGCCTGATCTCATCACTCTGCTCCTCCTTCCCGAAGTGCTGCCATCAATTTTTTTTGCAGGATGGAGATGCCAAAGTGGAGATGGTGGTGAAAGTAAGGCTGGGGCTTTCCCGATAAAACAGAATTATGGGATGGTTTGGGTTGGAGGGGACCTTAAAGATCATCCTGTTCCTGTGGGCTCATGATGGGATGGAGGGAAGAGTGATGCAAGAGGAGCTGTTTAATTCCTCCCACCTCTGAGCATCCCCAGCCTCCTCCTCCAGCTGGGATGGATCCAGGAACCCGGGAGAGAGGAGGGCGTCCCTGCCCGTGGCAGGGGGGGAATGGGATGGGCTTTAAGGTCCTTCCAACCAAACCATTCCACGATTCCAGGATTTTAATGCACTTCCCTATCCAAGCTGAGCTGGGGGAGGGTGTTTAGGCAAAGGTTGGGATTGGGAAGAGCCAGAGGGGGGAAGGCTGGGAAGGTTTGTGGGTTTCGAGCCCCTGTTTTGGGTCTCAGGGCAGAGAATCTCTGCTGGGATATTTCATTTATTATTTTTTTTGCCAAGCTGACTCACTCTTCTCAGAGGATGAGCGGGCAAGTGGTCAAACTGGCAGGGGGAGCTGGCAGGAGGCAGGGAAAAATCCCAACCAACCAATTCCCGGGAATCTTTGCAGATCTGTGATTTGGCCAGAGCTGAGAGGGGAAGGGACAATACCTGGGCCTCTTCCTAATGCCAAGTTCATCAGCTCCAGCTAATCTATAACAAGCTGGAATCAAGTGATTTGCAAGGAAGAACCTGGCTTTTTAGGAATTCCATCAGTGACTCCGGGCTGGCTGGGAGTGAGCAAGGGGAGGATCCAAAGGTTCTGCTGCAAACCCAGGGCTGGGGGCTGGTTCAGCCAAAAAGGGGTGAACTCCCAGAAAATCCTCAGGGATTCGGGAAGGAAGGAAGCAAAATTCACACAGGTGAGGCTTGAGAGGTGTTTTGGTTCCAGGAATGCTTTGGCAGGAGAACAAGTGGGACAAAGTGCTTTAAAATTAGGCTGGAAATTAGAGCAAGTTTACAGCAGCCCAGAAAGGTTCCCGAGCTGTGAATGTGACACCTGGAATTGCCAGGATGGCACCTGGGCCAGGAGAAGCCTGGATCACTGGGGAGTCCTTCTCCATCCATTGTCTGAATCCATCCAGGGAGGGGATTTGCTGCCCTTATTCCTATTTTTCCAGAGTTTTTGTAGAGAAAATACATTCCAATAAAAACCAGGCAGCAGACACTGAGCAAACTCACACTCGGTGTCAAAGGGGGCTCTGTGCTGAGCACAGGGAGAAATCCACATTAGTGGGAATTTTAATATCCAATAATCCCAATTTGGATTGGGATTATTGGGTATTAAAAAGCATCCTATGGGTAAGATTTCTGGGAAGGAAGGTCTGCTTCCCAAAATTCACATGGCAGCTCTGGCTGTTCTTTTCCAAGCAAACTTCTTACTTCCCTGACACCCCCTGAACCCAAAGCCTGAGGGAAATAAAAAATTCCTGTATTATTGCTGGGATCCAGTGCAGGGATGGAGATGCTCAGCCCTTCTCCACCCCACACCCGGAGCCCTCCCATTATCCCAAATCCACCAGGAGGCTGCAACAATCCCAAACCCTTCCCACCCCATAAAAAGAGGAGTGCCCCGTGGCCCTATTTTCATGGAAAACCTGGGAATTGGCACATTTCCCCCAGGCTTCACTGGGAGTGGTGAGGATGGAGTTAAGCTGGCAGTGAGCTCATCCCTAATGAGCAGCCTCAAGTTTTCCTGAGGGGCCAGGTTGGCTCCATCTGATCCACTTTGTCTCCAGGTCAATACTTCATCAGGCAGCTTTGGGGCTGGTTTTTGTTTTATTTTTTTTTTTTTTTCCCCTCTTGTAATGCATCTTTATCTTCCTATAGGCGGGAATGTTTTCTCTCCCTCCATTACAGAGCTTCATGTATTTTTCAAATGGCAAAACTCAATTAAAACCCACGCCGGCTGCAAGGAGATACTTCAGGAAAAATTCAGAGAGAGCATTTGCAGAGCGTCTAAGATTCGCTCACGCCGGGGTCAGGAAAGCCTCGGGATGTGCCTCATCCTGGATGGATGCAGGAGAAAAAGGAGATTTTCAGTGCAGCCTCCCCATGTGGAAAATGAGGCTGGGAAGGGATGGCTGGGTGAGGTGAGGAAAAGCAGATTTCCAGCCCAGCCTCCCCAGCAGGAATCTCCTGGCTGTGCGGGCTCCACCGGGAATGTTTTCCTGTCCCTCGGGCAGCAGGACCTGCCCAAGGAACACAAAGGACCCCGGGTGATGGGCCCCGGAGCCCTGGGGAGGATGCTATGGGATATCCCCTTCCAAGGATATGGGATATCCTCTCCCAAGGATATGGGGTATCCTCTCCCAAGGATGGGATATCCCCTCCCAAGGGTATGAGATATCCTCTCCCAAGAATATGGGGTATCCCCTCTGAAGGATATGGGATATCCTCTCGCAAGTATATGGGATATCCTCTCCCAAGGATATGGGATATCCTCTCCCAAAGATATGGGATATGGCATATCCCCTCCCAGGGATATGGAATATCCTCTCCCAAGAATATGGGATATCCTCTCCCAAGGATATGGAATATCCTCTCCCAAGAATATGGGATATCCTCTCCCAAGGATATGGAATATCCTCTCCCAAGGATATGGAATATCCTCTCCCAAGAATATGGGATATCCTCTCCCAAGGGTATGGGATATGGGGTATCCTGTCCCAAGGGTATGGGATATGGGGTATCCTGTCCCAAGGGTATGGGATATGGGGTATCCTGTCCCAAGGATATGGGATATTCCCACCCAAGGATATGGGGTATCCTCTCCCAAGGATATGGGGTATCCTGTCCCAAGGGTATGGGATATGGGATATCCCCTCCCAAGGGTATGGGATATGGGATATCCTGTCCCAAGGGTATGGGATATGGGATATCCTGTCCCAAGGGTATGGGATATGGGGTATCCTGTCCCAAGGATATGGGATATTCCCACCCAAGGATATGGGGTGTCCTCTCCCAAGGATATGGGGTATCCTCTCCCAAGGATATGGGATATGGGATATCCCCTCCCAGGGATACGGGATCGCTCCGGGACGGGGCAGGAGAGGCGCTCCCAGCTCCAGCTCCAGCTCCCTGCCAGCGAGGGCTCGATGGCTGCAACAACCCCGGGAGGCTCTGCCTTGCTCCGGGCAGCCGGGAGGGGAGGCTTGGCTGGGCTTCGTGCTCTCCTAGATGGGACAAATTGGGACTGAATTATTAATAACCACTGCAGACTGTCTGGTTCCCACCTCTGCGGGAGCCTCTCTGATTTAGGGCACAGCTGCAGTGCCCATCCTGCTTCCCTTTCCCTTCCAGGGGCACCGCATCCCGCATCCAGCGCTCTCCAGAGGCCCGGGATCAGCAGAGCCCGGAGCCAGGCTCTGTCTAGACGCGGCCCCGAGGGAATGCGGGGATGGCAGCAATTAACAACCTGTTTGTTATTTTCCCTATTCCCGATAAAAGCCGCTCCTAATTCCAGCCTGGCTCTCGCTGTCCCTGCACCAGGCTGCCGGGAGTGATTTGTGCAGGCAGCAGCCCCGCGCTGCTCCTCGGGGGTGCGATATTAGCCTCACCAATTAACTGTCTGCGGATAAATTCCCATTTACCTGCTCGGCGCGGGCATCTTTCCCAGCCTGCTCCCATCCCTCTCTGTTTCCCCCATCGCTGGAATTCTTAATTAAGGGGGAAAAAGCTGCTGGATGTGACCTCTGACATGACGTAATGCGGCCCCCAAGGTTTGCCCTGCCCTCGCAGCCAGACATGGAGCAGGTGCTGTGCATAGCAAAGAGAGAGCCGGGCTGGCCAGCTCCAGATGGAGATTTTGGGATGGATCAGCCCTGCCTGGGCTCTGAGCAGGAGCAGGGAAGCTCCTGGCAGCGGGAGGAAAGGTTGGGAAAGGCTGGGATGGCAGGGGGTGGATGGGATGGTGATGGTACACTCCAAAAAAATGGCTCTGGAAGTCATACTTCAAGAGAATTGAGGAAAAATAAACACTCAGACCCTTTAATCCTGGGAGGAAAAAAAAAATCCCCTCAATGTGTTTGTTGCTGCCCAAGAAAGCAAATCACAGAGAAACACGGAAAATGTTGTGGTCAAAAGGCCAAATCCGAGTTTCCCTGTAGTTTTACAGTGGGAAATGTCATTTTAAGGGAGGAAATAATTCCCAAGGCAGCTGGGACATGGAATGCTTCAGGTCTCCCAAATTCATGGAGACGGGGCTGGAGCCCGTTCCAGTTTAGCTCATTGCTCCAGGCACCTGAGCCAGAGCCTTCCCTGCCTTTGTGTTTTTGGAGTTACAAATGGGCAGTGAACTCACCGAGAAATCTTTTGCCATTTTACACTGAAATTCTGGTTTTTAATTCCTAATAAGGGGGGGAAATAAAAGTATCCCAGGCTGTGTCCCTGTGTCCTGTGCCTCACCTTGGAGTGACCAAAAGGAGTTTTGCTGGAGAGCTGAATTCACAACATGGAAAGGTGCAAAGTCTCGGTGACTCGGGGGACAGGGATGGGCCATGTCCCCAAAATTCTGGGAGGAACAGCTCAACCACATCCCTGAGCTGGGTCACTCCCAGGGGAGAAAGGTGAGGGCATCAAACACCAGGATGGTCTCCAGCTCACCTCATTCCCACCATCCCAAAAAGGATTTCTTTATTTTATCCCTGTTTATCTAAACAAAAACCTGCCCAGAAAATCCAGCTCCATCCACTTTTAAAGGCTGTGCCAGGTGGGGCTGGCGCCCAGAGGCACCGGGACACTCCCAGCATCTCCCTGGCCATGGAATAAGCAGGGCCAGGCAGATTCCTGCATTTCCTCCCAGTGCCTTCCCTTCCTTTTAACTCCGTGCCCCCAGCAAGGGCAGAGCTGATGGGCTTTGAGGGGAGATGTGCCCTGGGTGTTATTTACGGCTGGCAGAAAATCAACATCTGGAGAGGGAGCGTCCTCCCTGGCCATCTGTCACTTGGAGCAGAGCTCTGCAGGAGGCAGGTGAGTGAGAACACCGGGATCTGCCTCGGGAAGGGGTGGCTGTGAGGCCACTGTCCCACCTGAGGCTTGGCCACTCTCCAGAGACCACTTTCCCCTCAAGTTCTGGGATTCCTGCTGCCTTCAGCCTCACCACGATGGACCTGGTGATGATTGGGAAGTTTTCTCTGCTCTCAGGGACATCCAGCCCCAAAGTGGTTGGACACAGCCACGTTGGGACACGGCAGCATCATCTCCATCCCCCACTATCACTATCCCCTCCCAGTCCCAACTCTGCCCACCAGCAACCCCCAGGAACGATGAGAAAATCCAAACAATGAGTGTTTTGTGCAATTTCTCGTCATTTTAAGCCCTGCCTGGGACACAAATCACCCAATCCCCCTCACTCGCCCAGCCCTGGTGCATTCAGGCAGGAGGGAGGGGGGCTGGAGGTGCCTCCAGGGCTCTGTCACCCCTTTGTGGGGCAAGTGGTGGCCCCAGCCCTACGACTGCAGGGAGAAAAATAATAAACCCTCCCCATTGCCACAGCAACAAGCATCTCCTGCCAGCCTCAAACTCCAGAGCCCGCCCAGGACGAGCCCCTTCCCTCATCCCAGCTGCCTGCTCGGGATTTTGAGCCCCAAAATCAGCTGAACCCCCAAAATTCCCGCTTTTCCTGAGGCTTCAAGAGCCGTCCCTGAGCTGCCGGGTCCCTGCTGTCCCTCTGTCCCCAGCGTCCCGCGGGATGCCCTGGATGGGCTCTGCCCCTCTGCCCGTGCCCAAACCCCGCCGTGCCCGGGCCAGGGACAGCTCTGGCTCCGAGCTGCCCCCGAGGCACAGCCCGGGAACATTTCCACTCGAGCGGCACAACGGGGGAAGGGACTGCGAGCCCGGCCCTGCCGGGAGAGGATCTGGGCTTTTAATGATTCCTGTTTCACCTCCGTGCTGCGGGGGTGAGAGACGGGGCCGGCAGGGACACGGGCTCGGCCCCATCCCCGCTGCTCTCACCGGCAGCCGGAGCGCTCCGGGCCCTGGGAAGGGGCTCCATCCCCTGGGAAGGGGCTCCATCCCCTGGGAAGGGGCTCCATCCCCTGGGAAGGGGCTCCATCCCCTGGGAAAGGGCTCCATCCCCTGGGAAAGGCCTCCATCCCCCGGGAAAGGGCTCCATCCCCCGGGAAAGGGCTCCATCCTCTGGGAAAGGCCTCCATCCCCCGGGAAAGGGCTCCATCCCCCGGGAAAGGGCTCCATCCCCCGGGAAAGGGCTCCATCCCCCGGGAAAGGGCTCCATCCCCGGCTCCCACCGCTGCCACCGCTGCCCTGCAGGGCTCATCCCCAGCCTGAAGGGCTGGGAGGATTTTCCACCTGCCACAGCTCCCTGAAGGCCCTCAGGCATCTCCTGATGCTGTTTGGGGACCAGCTCCCTCCTGCCAGCCGGGACAGTCCTGCTGGGAGCCCACAGACCTTTTCCATAGGGAAAGGAGCAGTCCTTTTCCATAAGGGAATATGATCCCCAGGAACTCCACCGAGGGACACTTCGTGGCAGGGTGTCCCCTGCCCCAGCCTGAGGAAATCCAGCAGCCTCCCAAACCCATCCCGTGACCCCAGAGGTGACACACAGGGACGGGATGGGGCGGGTTGGGGATGTGGTGGCAGCGAGGCTCTGCTGCCCACCGTGGAAAAAGGGAGGTGGAGATGGGCTAAAACTGAAAAGTGGGTGCTGGGCTGGGCACCAGACGTGGCCAGGGTGTGGTTTCAGGGTGCTCATCACCCTGGAGAATTGGGACTTTCTTAGTCACAACTTCAAAGGGATAATCGGTCGGATCCATGGGTTAAATCCCCCTGGGATTTCCACGGGGGAAATTTGCTTAGCAGGGTCTACAGCCAAATCCTTTAATTTCCTGGATTAGGAAGTCAGGACAGCTTGTCGTTTGTCCTGTAGGGAGGAGGTGACAGAAACCGCATTGCTCGGGGCTTTTCAAACCAACTGCAGGAGCATGGAGAGCCTGGAATACCCCAGCCCATTCCCTGTGCTCCCCCCAGCACCCCAGACTCGAGGAGAAGGAAAACCAGCAAGGAAAACTCTCAATAATTTGGCTCAGCTCTGTGTTTCCCTCTTGGTTGTGCTCCTGATATTGATTTTGCCTCTCCCTGGGGAGGAAATGTTTTGGGGAGGGACAAAGATGGAGTGTGGGGGATGTTGCTGAAGGGAAGAGGGTGGGAGCAACCAGGAAACCCAAAAGGGGAGAAGAAAAAAGCACAGAGACCTTTCTCATGAGAAAGCAGCAGAGAGACCCCAACCCTTCCCCTTGGTTCTTCTCCACCTCAAACTTTGGGATGCAGCACCCCAGGGGCACGGCTGGGGGGGCTGGGCAGGGGGGACACGGCAGGGAGGGGCTGCCAGAGCTCCCCCCCGGGCCCGGCTGTGGCACTGGGCACCCCAAAGGCCTCCCCGCACCCCTGGGAGGGTGAGGATGAGGATGGAGAGGGCGGAGGCTGCCAGGGGAGGGATCTCTCCTTCCCCGCCCAAAATCCCCGCGAGAAGCAGCGCTGCAGTTTCTGCTCGTTGAGCAGGAAAAGCAGCAGAAGGGAAAAGCAGGGGCTGGGTTTGTGCTGCTGGTTTTGTTTTTCCCACCCCGTGTGATGAAGGGCTGCTCCACCCAAAAGCAACAGGAAAGCTTCATCACTTGGTGCTGGGCGGGCAGGGGGGTCCAGGGGGGTCTGCCGGGGCTCCGGGGGCTGGAATGGTCCCGCTGCCCTCCCGGGAAGGGCTGGAATGGTCCCGCTGCCCTCCCGGGAAGGGCTGGATTAAAATCCGGACGGATGATCCGCGCTGCGATGGGCTGCGGTGCCAGGGAGGAGGAGGAGGAGGAGAAAGGGGAAAATGAGGAGGAGGAGGAGGAGGAGAAAGAGGTGAAGGAAGAGGAGGAGAAGGAAGAGGACGAAGAGGAGAAAGAGGAGAAGGAAGAGGAGGAAGAAGAGGAGGAAGAGGAGAAAGAGGAGAAGGAGGAGGAGGAGAAGGAAGAGGAGAAAGAATAGAAGGAAGAGGAGGAAGAGGAGGAAGAGGAGGAAGAGGAGAAGGAGGAGGAGGAAGAGGCAGCTTCCCCTTTCCCCCGCGCTGCCCTCGCCTCCTGCCCAGCGCTCCGGGACAGCCCCTTTCCCTGGAAGCGGTGCCTGCCAGCAGTGAATCACCTCCCGTGTCCCCGCCTCGCTGCCAGCCAGTGCCATCCCTCCCTGTCCCGTCCATCTGTCCCCGCACCGGTGACCGCAGCTGGCACCGCGCCCCCATCCCGGCCCTGCCCCGGGGCAGCCCAAATCCCCTCTCCTGCTCCATTCTCCGGCAAAACCCTCCCTCCAGCCGGGCTGTGCTGCGGGCCTGTCGCGACACACAGCTCGAGGGTTTGGGAGATTGGGAGATCTTTCCTGGTGAGAACGAGGAGCGGGACAGAGCCGGCAGGGATAGCAGAGAATCCCAGGGGCTGGGAATCGCTGCTCCTCCTGTGCCGGGTCAGCACAGCCCGGCAGAGCTGGGAATGGCTTTGGGAATGTTTGTCACACACCCGGGCCGTGGATACGGCATGTTTGGGGTCGTATTTAGCTCACTGGGGAGGGAAAGGGGCAGGAATGGCCAAGCTGGGGTCAGTGATGGGAGGGCAACAAAAACCAAAACCCCACTGAGCTTCTCTGCCAGGGGATTCAAATGACCCTGCTGAGGCTTTCCCAGCTGGATTACCCAGCAAAGCTTCATTCCCCAAAAGTCACCTCGCTGTGCAGCCTGTCCCATGGAGGGGTGGCTGTCGGGGACACACCGAGCCATGAGCAAGCCCAGAGGCTGCTCCTGACTTTTGACACGGCCACAAAAGGGCTTAAGGCTGCAAATCCTGTCTGAGCAGGAAGATATCAACGTGGCATGGCAGGAGCACGTAAACAGTGACGGTGCCCACACCACACCCTGCAGGACAGGCAGGGAGGGAGGGATGGATGGAACAATCCGGGATGGCTGAGCCTGGGGTGGCCTGGATGGGAGTGGGAATGTGGCTGATGTGTCCCTGTCATCCTGGCTGATGGGGACACACCACCAGCAGGAATAACAGGGGATCTGGATCTTATCCCCTGACCCTGTCAGCATGGGCAGGAGCAGGGAGGGTGGCTGGGAGGTGGCAGGGAAGGAGGGAATGCTCAGTTCCATCAGCAGCAGAGCCTGCTGGAGGCTGCCAGCCCAGGCCTTGCTCCTCCTGGATTGCACAGGGAAGGTTTGGGGAAGAGAGGGCTGGGGGGAACAAGGAAAAGGTGCTGTGGAGAGAATCACCTCCTGCCCCAGCTGCTCTCAGCCTTTGAGTCACATCCATGAATCCATGAATCCATGAATCCATGAATCCATGAATCCATGAATCCATGAATCCATGAATCCATCCATGAATCCATCCATGAATCCATGAATCCATGAATCCATGAATCAATGAATCAATGAATCCATGAATCCTTGAATCCATGAATCCATCCATCATCCATCCATCCATCCATCCATCCATGAATCCATCCATCCATCCATCCATCCATCCATCCATCCATCCATCCATCCATCCATCCATCCATCCATCCATCCATCCATCCCTCCATCCATCCATCTATTCCTCCATCCATCCATCCATCCATCCATCCATCCATCCATCCATCCATCCATCCATCCATCCATCCATCCATCCATCCATCCCCTCTGTTTCCCTCCTTGCCTCTTTGGATCCCTCAAGGACAGGACGGAAAGGCCAGGAAGGGACGGAGGGAGCAGGTTCACCCCCCACGAGCCCCACTGGGTTCCAGGTGATGCCCTCAGTGACCCCATCAGTGGTCAGAGGGACAGACGGACACCAGAGTTACCAGAGGGACAACTGGGCTTGGATCCACCTCTGAGCTAGGCTTGGGCAAGCCCAAGGTTGGTGTGAGCTCCACGTGGCACCAACCTGCAGGTGCCCACCACGAGCTGCTTTCCTCCAGCCACTCCCACAACAAAAGCTCTCAGCCCACCACTCTCAGCCCACCACTCCCGGGCTGAGGTGACTCCTGCCAATCCCGAGCTCCAGCTGGCGGGCAGGGCCTCAGCAGGGAACAGCAGCCCTGCTCCAAAGGGCCCTAAGCAGGGGAATCCTCCCTGGGCTCCAGGTGTCCCAGAGAGGGGCTGGGGGCAGACCCTGCCCCATCCAGGCATCAGCTCAGCCCCATCCCTGCAGCCAGTTCAGCTCTGACCCATCCTGCCTTGGTTTGTCCCTGCTGGCCTGACCCAAGGAGGGGACACAGAACCCTTTGGGGGCCCTTAACCCCCACCCCTCCTCCTCCTCCTCCTCCTCCTCCTTCTCTCTCTCCATCGGCAGCAGGAGGCAGATTAGGGTCAGCATCCAGCCCCTCCAGGCACCCAAAAAGCAGCAGCAACCCGAAATTAAAGGCAGCCCAGACAATGGCAGAGCTGCAAGCTCAGGCCGGGCAGAGCATTAAGCAGCAGCATTCCCGGGGAGCGCCGGTGGGGACATTACCGGGGCTGGGGACAGCCAGTGGGGACATTACCGGGGCTGGGGACAGCCGGTGGGGACATTACCGGGGCTGGGGAGAGCCGGTGGGGACATTACTGGGGCTGGGGACAGCCGGTGGGGACATTACCGGGGCTGGGGACAGCCGGTGGGGACATTACCGCCACTCGCAGAGCACGGCTGCAGCAGTTTTGCTTTTCTCTGGGTTTTGCCCAGGCTGCCTTTCCATTTTTCTCAAGAAAATTCCTGTTTGGCTCTGAGAACCTGCTGCACTTTGCTGCTCAGCTCTGGGGGTTTTTCCTGCCTGCCGATGCTTCGCCCTCGCTGCTGCATCCTGAGGGAGCATCCAAACATTCCCCTTCTCCCCTCCTCACGGCCAGGGTGCCTTTGTTTGCTTCCTTTTCCTATTTCCCTCCAGTTTCCCGTTCTGGAGTGGAATGACACTGTGCTAATTTGCAGCCCAGCTCCTCCTGAGACTGTGGAGCTTTAATTATATTTTTCTCCTGGTTGGTGCAAGGCTCGGCTATAATTATGCCAGGAAGAGCATTAGTTAGGACTGACCTGGGAGCAGCATTCCCTCTGGGAGCCTGGCTGCTCCCAGGAATTCTTATTTAAGGTGCTGGACAGCAGATCCCCCATGCAGCTTGTGCTGGAGAGGAGGAGGAGGAGGAGGAGGTTTGCCATGTGCCACCCGTCCCTGTAACTCATCCCTGACACCAGTGAAGGTCCCTCCTCCCATCACCAGCCCAGCCACTTGAATTTTGGAAGCAGGAGGAAACTCTGGAGAGATGTAGGGTGTGTCTGCTTTGCTTTAGAACCCCCACCATCCACCCTGGAGGGCTGGAGTCAGGGCTGGAGTCAGGGCTGGAGTCAGGGCTGGAGTCAGCCCTGCTCTGCCCCGACATTCCCTGTGTGTCCATCCTCCCCAGCACGTGGCTGTGCCAAAATCCAGGGGCTGGGAGCAGCTCCCTGGCCCACCTTGGCTGCCCGGATATTTTATTTTAGTGGATGACATCGCACCAGCGCCTACAGATAATTTGCCTGAGGTATCAATTAGCGCTAATGAGATGGGACCTGGAGTGTCCAGCACATCCTTCACCCTTCCAGGGTGGCAGCAGGACGAGTGCTGGCTCTGGGCTGATTGGAGAGGGAGTGGAGATCTCCCAGAGCACTCAGAGAACACCCTGAACATTCCTTTTAAACAGGCTGGAAAAGAGCTCCCTCCTTGTCTCCCTCTGAAAACTGCTCATGGAATCATGGAAAGATTTGGGTTGGAAGGGACCTTAAAGTTCATCCTGTTCCACCCCTGCCACGGGCAGGGACAGCTTCCCTGTCCCAGGGTGCTCCAAACTTTCTCCTGGCCTTGAGCACTTCCAGGGATGGGCCAGCTGCTCCTGAGAGGATTCCTCAGCCCTCATTCCCATCCCTTCTGCCCCTTCACTTCACCTGAACAATTCCAGTGAATTCCCAGAGCGAATCCTGAGCTCTCCCATTCCAATCACAGCAAAGAGAATTTAGGAGAATCTCCTCTCGACCCTAAAAGAAATCCCCTAAACGTGCAGACACCACTGTGCTCTACTCACACTCCGACAACTTTAGGAAAGCAATTTCCTTGTCTCCAGCACACTGTGTTTTTAGCCTACTTTCCTCAGGAAACGGGGCTCACTCCTGTGATTGTGCTGTTTATATATCTATATGCCATCACTCCCACACTAATAACTTTTGAACGTGTTGGCCAATTCCAACCAAATCTGACAGAGCGGCAGAGTTTTCAAAAATACTGAATTCTTACAAATTTAATGAAAGCCGTGGGTGGGCACATATATATATTTTTTTTTCCTTTCCCCCACCAAGGGAAAGGCTGCAGAGTGAACTCGGTATGATCAGACAGAAAAGAATACACACACACATACACATGCACAGCCATGGCAGGTGCTGGGAATTTGGAGTTTATGTTGGCTTTAGAGGGGGGATATTCCACCCCTGAGCCCCCAAACCTTGGGGATGAGCTCCAGGATTCTCCCCCAGCTCTGTTTTGTGGCATTTGGACGATGCAGTTTGGTGTGGGCACTGCAGGGGAGGGTTCCTTCATTAGGAAGCTTTAAAATTAATCGGACTAAGATGAATAAGAAAGCTTTTCCAGCTGGATCTCAGCATGTAAAACCTCGCTCTGCTCTGGTTCTGCAGGCTCAGGGACTCTGCCAAACCCTCGCGAGGGGGGAGAGCTCGAGCTGAGGGATTGGAGGTTTCAGACAAAGCGGTTTAAGGTAAAAGAGCAGAGATTTACATGGGATATTGGGAAGGAATCCTTCCCTGGACCCACCTAATCCCATCCAGCTCTCCACCCTGCACTCCTCACCCTCCCTGCTGCTCTCCCTGTGCAGGGCAGGGAGGTGTTCACACCTGGAATTCCTGATTTGATGTCTTCCCTTCTCTCCCATAATTAGAGGTGAAATATTACATGCCAAGAGCTCATTAAGCATCTCTCCCAATCCCACTCTCATGGTGTCCCAGGATCATCACCCCTTGGGACAGAGGATGCTCAGGTTCTCAGCCCCAGCATCCCACAGCACACCAGAGCCCCACATTTCCAGGATCCACCCCACACCACACCAGAGCTCCACATTTCCAGGGTTCCAGCCTTTCCAGGCATTCCCATCCATCCCCAGATCACAGGGAAAGATCTGCTCTTCCCACTCCTCTGCAGCCTGCTTCCTACCTGGCATTCTAGTGGGATTTAAATTTTTTTTTTCCAACCATCAGCTGGAAAACATCATCAAGCCCAAATGTGCTCCCAAAGCAGGCCCGGGAGGCTCATTCATATTGCAGATAAGCCCTTGGCAGACGTGCTGATAAAGATTTCAAGTGTGACTCTGCATACAAATATTCCAGACCCAACAATTAATCCGGCACAGGAGGCTCAGGAGGTACCTGGGTTTTTCCCCTAACCCCAGCCCTTTTTCCCAGCCTGGCTGCTAAATATAGCTCTTGCTCAGAAAACTGAAAGGAATGACATGCTCTAATAAACCACCCCAAAATGTGATACAAAGAGCCCTGAATTCTCCAGAGGAGCTTTTCCTCCTCGCCTCACCGCTGGTCCTGGAGCTTCCTGCAAGGCACAGAGCTCCAGGGGCCTTTGGGAGCAGCTACAGGGTGCTTGAGCTGGCCCTGCTTTGAGCTGGGACCTTATTTCAACTCCAATTAAATAGAGAACTTAAATGGCTCATTTCCCCCTTCCCTCCTGCTGGTTTTCAGCCGGATCAGATCCCAGCTCTGGGTCTCTGAGCAGTTCCACAAGGGCTGCACAGGGGGAAGGGGCATTATGGGGCACCCAGACCTGTTTTCCAACACAGCCTCAGCCAGGGCAAACCCTCCCTGGGGCTGAAGCCACATATTTGAGTGGTTTTCCACTAAAAAAACCCTCTTGGGAATGGAGATAGCTGGGAATCCTCGCAGCACAGGCCAGCCCTGGGGTGGTTCCTCTTGGCTATGGGTCAGGCAGAAGCATCTCAGGAGCTCTCCTGCTTATCCCAGAGGAGAGGGGAAAATGGGATAAATGACCCAGTACCCCCTAAGGGACAGCTCTCAGCCTGTGACAGCCACCAAGGTGCCACCACGCCCTGCCAGGCTGCCCCGCTCTGGTGACCCTGCGTGGCCTCCCTGCCTCACCTGGGGAGGCTGTGCATCCCCAGCCCACTGGGAATGACCAGAGGGACAACTGGGCTTGGATCCACCTTGCTCTGAGCAGCACCCCAAGGCTCGGGCAGGCCCGAGGCTGCCGTGAGCTCCACGTGGCACCAACCTGCAGGTGCCCACCACGAGGTGCTTTCCTCCAGCAGTGCCCCGACCACAACAAAAGCTCTCAGCCCACCACTCTCAGCCCACCACTCCCGGGCTGAGGTGACTCCTGCCAATCCCGAGCTCCAGCTGGCGGGCAGGGCCTCAGCAGGGAACAGCAGCCCTGCTCCAAAGGGCCCTAAGCAGGGGAATCCTCCCTGGGCTCCAGGTGTCCCAGAGAGGGGCTGGGGGCAGAGCCTGCCCCACCCGGGCATCAGCTCTGCCTCATCCCTGCAGCCAGTTCAGCTCTGCCCCATCCTGCCTTGGTTTGTCCCTGCTGGCCTGACCCAAGGAGGGGACACAGAACCCTGTGGGGGCCCTAAACCCCCACCCTCCTCCTTCTCCTCCTTCTCCCTCTCCATCGGCAGCAGGAGGCGGATTAGGGTCAGATAATTAGGATTAGGGACAACTGGGCTTGGATCCACCTTGCTCTGAGCAGCACCCCAAGGCTCGGGCAAGCCCAAGGCTGCCGTGAGCTCCATGTGGCACCAACCTGCAGGTGCTCACCATGAGGTGCTTTCCTCCAGCAGCACCCTGACCACAACAAAACCTCCTCATCCCATTTATCCCAAACCCCCAGGGCAGGATCCCAGCTCAGACACACCAGGACAGGCAGGACCCCCCCTTACCTGGACGCCGCGATCTCCGCTTTCTGCTTGGCGATGGTGGCCGCCCTCTCGGCCGCCTCCACCGCCCGATCCACCTTCTCCCGGATCTTGCTGGCGCGCAGCGGGATGAGGTTCTTCCTCTTGCCGCTGACCAGGATGTTCTGCTTGTACTTGCCCTCCTCCTTGGTGCCGTCGGGGAAGGTCATGCAGCCGTAGCCGTGGCGTTTGTTGTTGGCCCACTCGCCCTCGTACTTGAGCCCGTCCGAGCGCTGGCTGACGCCCGAGCCCGAGCGCTTGTCGTTCTTCCACTCGCCCACGTAGATCTCGGTGGTGGTGGCGTCGATGTCGTCCTCGATGACCGAGAGCTCGGCCTCGCCCTCGCCCAGGCTGATGGTGGAGTTGATGTCGCTGGCGGTGGAGCTGACCGTGCTCATGCCGGCCTCGCTGCGGAACGAGCTCTGCTTGCTCCGCTGGCTGGCCAAGGAGCTCTTGGACTCGGACTTGCGGAGCTTGAGCCCGCTCAGCAGCGAGCGCCGGAAGATGCCTTTCTTCTTGCTCTTGAGGATCTCGGCGTCGCTGTGGGCCATGAGCACAAAGCCGCCGCGGGACACGGCCGGGCTGCCGGCCACGGCGGGCGAGGCGTCGGGGTGCAGCGCCGTGCCGTTGGTGTGCTCGCTGCGCAGGGAGTTGATGGACGTCCTCAGGGGTGACCTGATGACCGCGGCCATGCCGTAGGGGACGCTCTGCCGGACGCCGTAACCCTGGCGCATCCCGCCGACCCACTGGCCCTGGTATGTGCCTGCGGAGAAGGGGGAAAAGCAAAAGGGGGTGGGTCAGGGTGTTAAACTCATCGGGGAGCCTTGGTGGAAAAGGTGATGCTTACAGAGTTAGGGATGTGGAATTCTGCAGGTTCAAAAGGGGCCTTGGGAAGGGGAGGAAGGCACCAGTCCCATGCACCCACTGGGGATCAGAGATCCCATGGGGATGACCCTGCCAGTGTACCTGGAATGGTTCTGCCAATTCCTTCTGGAACTGGCCAAGCATCCCCTGGCACACCAACTGGACAGGTGGAAAATGGCTTTTCTGGGGTGGTATTGCACAAACAGTGTCTAAACCTGATGTGTTAGCTAAAGCCACCCAGAATTTTGTTTTAGGTTGTCTAATTGTCAAATTTGCACTACTAACAGCAAGCAAATTACTAAAAGCAAGCAAGCAAAAAAGCATAAGCACAACATTCGACTGAACCCCATATTTCCCTTAAACTGTCCTCTGACAAAAGAATTCTACAACATTACTGATGCCTAAACACTGATCTGTGTTTGATTGATTGATTCCACAGCCTTTCCCAGCTCTGGAATCCCAGTCCCACCTCCAAGGATTGCAACATCAGGCTGTGCAGGGAAAATTGGTTGGGTTGCAGGCTCGCACTGCAGCTGCAGCACTGTTAGAAACCAGCCAAGGCAGCAAGGCACTGCCCCTTGGATCAATCCCTAATGTGAAAGGGACAGGAGCAGGGGCAGGGAAGGGGGAATCCAGGTTATCCAGGAGCACACTCCAATCCCATCCATCCTGCTGGCAGCGATGGCATCCCACAGTGGATGGATCCTGCACAACAATACATTTATTTATACACACAGGGCCTTCATCCGGAGCGCTGCGGAAGGAAGCAGCTCCACAGAAATGAAGGCCTCACGGGGAGAGATCCATTTGGATATTCCCCTTGGAATTGTGCCCCTGTTGGAGCTCCTACATTTGCGTGGGCACTTCCTGGAGTTTCTTAGCTGGTTGTTGGTGGCAAGAAACACACACAGAGGGCTCTGCCACAGGACTGGGAATGGAGGGACAAGGAGCCCATGCAGCCCTGGGTGGGCACAGCAGGACCTCAGCACCCTCCCTGTGCTGGGGTGGGTGATAATCTGCTCGGGGTTCCTAATCCCATCCCCTCCTGCAGCTCGGGGCTTGGCACAATCCCAGCCCTTATCCCAGCCGGTTGGACTGCACGGCTTGCTCTTATTCTTAGGTCAGCTTAATCTTCTCTGGACCAGCTCAAGATGCAATGATCCACTGCCCACACTGCCCACCTCAGCCCTCCTGGGGCAGATGGAGGAGCCCCAGGATGGCTCCTCACCGGGCCCTGGAGCTGCTGGAATGCTGTGAGCAGTCCCAGCCCCGGGATGTGAAGAGCCGGGATGGGCACGGGCAGTACCTCACAGGAGTGGGACCTCCCTTTGTGCCAGCCCTGGTCCCTCACACCCAGGGAGGCTTAAAATAGATCTGCTGAAATGGTGAACCCTGTGTGAATCGGGCCAGTGCTAGCCCAGGACTCCCTGGGGAATTTCCCTGCCCGGTTCTGGGGCTCAGCAGTGGCTCTGGAGGAGATCCTGGCTGGAGCAGCTCATGCTGAGCACAGGAACTGCTTCCTGAGAGTTCAAAACCAGCACCTGGCCACGTTTTGGGGTGCATTTTGGGGTGCTTCAGCTGTCTTTTAGCTGCCAGTGCTTGGCACAAATCCCCCAGGATTTGGGCATCCTTTCCTGTGCTCCAATGGTATTACACTGTTGGGGTGGCAGCTTTGTGCACCCCAAAAACCCAGCAGGCCAAACTGGGGACCCCCCAGAGCCTGCCCTGGAGAAGGGACGTGGAGAGGCAGGGGCAGGCAGGATTTACTGGGGGTTTATAGGATTAGCACCGGGATTAGGGCAGGGAGTGTCAGGGCAGGGCCAGGAGAGAAGGATGGGGGCCAGGCTGCGAGGAGCAGCTCAGGGGACACAGCAGACACGTCCTGTGGGGGGGATTGGGCAGAGAGCTCGCCTTGTCCCCTGTGGTGTCCCCAGAAACAGGGGACAGCCAGTGCTGCACACCCAGGGCTCTCCCCATGCCTGGGACGGTGGCTGTGGCAGGGGAGAGCCTGCCAAGGTGTCCCTGCATTCCCTGGGGACCTGACAGCACCTCTCTTCCCTTTCTGGCTCCATCCCAGAGTATCTCAGCAGGACAATTGTGCAACTGGGGGAGAGATTCCCCCCAGCACCCCGAGTTCCCTGCCAAGGAGCCCTCAGGGTGGCTTGGGATGTCCTCACACCATGCTCTGCCTCCCTAGAGATGGATTCAGGGGGTTTCAGGGAAAGATGCCAGTGTGGGCAAGGGCACAGGGGGAACAGGTCCTGCATGAAATCCAGCAGAGCCCACCCTGCCCAAGCCCCGATCTCCCTTTCCCTGAATCCCTTGACTCAAGCCCTGACCCCACACAGGCCTCCTCATCTCCTGGCAAACGTGCAGCTGACAAAGCTCCCTGGATTAAGCTGGAGCAGCGTGGAGGATCCCAGCCCTGTGCTGGGAACCCGAGGGACGGGCGGGGAGCAGAGCAAAGCACCCCGGGCTGGAGCCAACCGGGCACAGCAGGTCACAGCTGCAGCCGGAGCATGTCCCCAGCCAGGCTGAGGTGCCCGGGATGCTGCCACCCCTGCCTGGCCTTCGGACCTGCTCCTGGAATGGCACAGCTGCCAGGAGCAGTCTCGGCATCTCCTCGGCATCTCCTCAGCAAGGAGGATTTTCCATCCTCTCCGTCCTGCTTGTCCCACCCCAGCACGGTGAGCAGCTCCTCCCGACCCCCAGCTCTCCTTTCCTGGGTTCTGTTGCTTCCCTGCAGGAGCAGCAGCAGGGATTATCCCCAGGGATCACCTCAGAGGCCACCAGGACATCTGGGCAGCTTCACGGCCACCAGCAGATCAAAGAGCTTCCTGTCAGGGAGCTCAGCCCTTCCTCGGCCAGCAGCGCTCCTTCCTCCCCCTGACTTCATCACGCTCTAAAGCCCTCGATATCCCAGGATTTGGCCATGGATAGCAGGAGGCTTCGGAGCCATCTGATCTGCATTGCTAAGCGCCGCCACCTCCTCCCCGAGCCCGGCTCAGCTTAACCTCTGCCCCAACATTTGCAGATATGTGCACAAAGCTTGATCTCACAAGGAGCCCGGAGACTCCTGCTCCCTGCAGAGGAAATGGGATTTCAGGATATTCCCCTTCACGTGGCAGCACGGAGCGGCTGCAGCTGCTCCAGAGCCTGGGGATGGAAAGGGAATGTGCAGTGGGGATGTGGCATGGTGGGGACAGCAGGATGGGGCTGGGAGAGGGGGAATGAGCACTTCTGGTGGAACAGAACAACCTGCTGAGGTGCTGAACGGAGAATTCCAAGGGTTTTGGTTGTGAGCACCTCGCAGGGTGGGGATTCAGGAGGGGAATGTGCTTCCCTTGGGATGGGAAGCAGGGAGCAACCCGAGGCAATCCTGGCCACAAACCCATCGTATTGCCCAAGGCAGAGAAGAGCCAAAGCCACCGTGATGGAGGAGAACTCCCAGGGAGGAAAACATCCCAACCTCTTCCCTCAGCCATGCAGGACACTCCAAGATTCCACAGATATCCCTCCCACTCCTGGGTGGCCCTTCTGCCCGGGGCAAAAAAGGACAAAGAGAGAGAAGAAACTCTTGGACGTGGAAAATTGAGATAAAGGTGGTGCCACAAAGGGTGAGGAGGTGGCCACGTCCATGCCAAGCAGAGCTAAGGAGAGGGCACAGCCTGAACCTCAGAGAAAACAACTGGAGTCATCCCAAAAGAGGGACTGGAGACAATATCCCTATTTCAGAAAGAACTGTTGAGGGGTAAGAAAGGGAACGGGCTCGTGGGAAAGACAGGGATTGAGGGAAACACGGAGAGAAGAAAACGTGCAGTGCTGTTGGACACAGTCACTGGTGTTCCTAATCCTGAATTTGGGTTTTTTTGGCTCACTCCCCTTGGAGCAGGGCTGGCCTGTTTCCAGAGCTCCTGCAGGAATTGCCACTGCCTGGAGGAGCGTGCAGAGCCCCGTCCCTGGCCGGAGGCAGCAGGGCTGGGAGCAGAGAGCAGGCAGTCCCTGGCCTGGGAGGATCATTCCTGATTCTCCAGCAGTGACAGGGAGCAGCCTTCCTCAGCATTTGGCTAAAATCCATCCTGGGAGGAGAGCTGAGAGCCTGCAGGGAGCTCCTGGGGACCCCATAACCCCAAAATCCCCCAAATCAGGGCTGGGCTGGGTTTGCACCTTGCAGCAAAGGGGGGGTGAACAGGGCCCTGCACCTCCACATTCCCTGCTGGAAACAGGGCTAAGGCAGCAGCATTCCAGCAGTTCAGCGGGGTTTGGAAACCCCAGTGAAGCTCCTGTTTGCAAAGCTCTCCGTGAGGATCCATTGCAGGAAGAGCGACACCTCTCCGTGCATTTCCCTTCCTTTGCCAAAGAGATTTTGGGGATTTTGCTGGGGAGGGGAGGAGCAATCTCCAGCTCTGGCTCATCCCCCTGGGATCCAGGCACTGTGGGGATCCAGGACTGCTCCCTCCCACTGACAAGGTCTGTTCCATGGCTGAGAAGGGGCAACCAAATCATGGCTCGCTGTCCCAAAGTAAGGAATTTCCTGGAGTCCTTTCCTGCTTATGGAGGGATGGTGAAACCCCACAGTGATGGCCAGGGAAGTCGGGCTTTATAACAAATAAACATCCCAAGGAGCTCCCTCAGGAGCAGCTGGAGTTTGAACAGCACAGGAGGAAGCCCAGAGGGAGGAGGTTGGTCAGGTTTGTGGGGCTTCCTCTGGCTTAAGGTGGGATCATGCACTTGAATATAAACCTGGTCCATGATGTTGGAAGGAGATAAAAATAAGGATTTTTGGGTTGGAGTGACTGCGTTTTCTCTCCCCCCTCGGCCCATGCCCAAAATTTTGGCATTCTGGAGTCACTGAGCCCTCTGGCTCCACCCCAGGAGCACCATCAAGGAGAAGCTTTAGGGCTGGTCCCAGGCTTTTCCCAAACCCACACAGCCAGTTCCATGTCCTGTGGGATGAATCCTTTGGCAAACCATGGATAAAGCCCATTGGAGGTGTGCACAGACCTGCCCTCTTCCAGCTCTCCCTATGGAGACCTCCAAGCAGGAATTTGGGATGCTGTGAAGCACTTTGAGGGCACCGGACACACATGTGTCATTATCACAACCTGACCTCAGAAAAAGCCAAATGCTTGGAAAAAATTCCTTCTCCATCCTTAACACTGAGCTAAAAACCCCAAGCACACCCACCACGCTGGGTCAATATTCCCAGGTTAGATAAAATAATCAACAAAGGGACACAGCTCCCCAGGTTTGTCTGGAAAATGGGAGCAGCAGGCTCCAAAGGGCAGGAGCTCTGTCCCATCCGTGAGGCACAGCCAGATCCTGGCCCAGTGCTGGGCACCAGCAGCATTCCCAAGCTCCCAGCTCTCCTTCCCCAGCTCAGCAAAATCCCAGGAAGGAGGGGGAAGTGGTCTGCAGTGCCCCTCCACTTTTCCAAGCCAAAGTAATTAGGTTTTACAAATTGCTGATTTATCTCGCAAAGGATCCTTCCTGGCGAGCTCAGCCCCCCTCTTATCTCTGGCCTCTGCAGCATATTAATTAAAGATGTCCAATGGCAATAATTAGGCCGGGCTCTGGAATTGCGACCGGAGGAGGGAGTTTTACAGATATCCTCTTCCAGCTGCTCAATATCACAGATCCCGGGAGGAGTCACACACAAATCATTGCAGCAACACCCATCCCAAAGGGAAGAAATCTGGGAGAAAAGAGAGGACTGGAGGCTGCTCATCAGAGATTGTGACAGAGGGTGTGACAGTGGGGACGTCCTCAATGGCCATCCTGGGGAATTACTGGGACCCCAAAATGTTCTGCCTGACTCTGTGGGGCCTCCTGAGCACAGGATCACAGAATTCCAGGATGGTCTGGGTGGGAAGGGACCTTAAAGTTCACGTTGTTCCCACTCCTGCCATGGGCAGGGACACCTTCCACCATCCCAGGCTGCTCCAAGCCCTGTCCAGCCTGGCCTTGGACCCTTCCAGGGATCCAGGGGCAGCCACAGCTGCTCTGGGCACCTGTGCCAGGGCCTGCCCACCCTCACAGGGAAGAATTCCTTCCCAATCTCCCATCTAATCTTGCAGTGGAAGCCATTCCCTGTGTCCTGTCCCTCCAGCCCTTGTCCCCAGTCCCTCTCCAGCTCTCCTGGAGCCCCTTTGGGCCCTGGAAGGGCTCTGAGCTCTCCCTGGAGCCTTCTCCTGTCCAGGTGAGCACCCCCAGCTCTCCCAGCCTGGCTCCAGAGGGGCTCCAGCCCTTGGAGCATCTCCGTGGCCTCCTCTGGAATTGCCCCAGCAGCTCCACATCCTTCTCACACCGGGAAGCCCCAGAGTGGGATTTCAGAGGGGGAGAATCCCCTCCCTCAACCCCTTGGTCACTGCATGGACATGGGGACACATTTCCTGCCAGGACAGCCCCCCCTGTCCAGCTGGGTGACTTCCATGCCCTGCCCCGTGCCCAGATGCTGCTCCCACCCCCAAATCCTCCCCTGAATCCCACCCAGGCATGGCAGGGATGGCTGGGAGGTGCCACCTGCACTGCCCACCCCGGGATGTGGGGACCAGGGACGCTGCCCGGGTCCAACACCACACAAATGTTCCCCCCTCCAGCCCTGCCAAGGCCCTCCATCACCAAGCCACGCTAAAAACACAGTCAGATGCTTCTGCTGTGGCTGCTAATTTGCCAAAAATATGCTCTGGTAACTGCTTACACAGGGGAAGGAATAAAGTATGGATTTTTGAGTATGCAAATCTAAGCTGCAGGCACGAACACGTGACGGGTGTTAGTCATAGAGCTAATGCTGGGTGCATCCAGACATGGTGGGCACCGCCAGGGCTGGGCAGCCAGGGGGGCATGCAGGGGAAGGGGAGAGCATGAGGAGCATGAGAGCTGCCAGGGGCTGCTCTGCTCCTGCCTGGGTGCAGAATTAAATCTGGTTTGGGGGTGGTCAATAAATAACAAAGAATTACAGCTCGTGTCAGCATGGCCAGCTTGTGCTTGTAAAAGCAGGGAGCCTCCATCTGAAGGGATCAGGCAGTGGAGTGCTGGGTTTGGATGAGGTTTGGAAGGAGATGGCTTTGGAAGGGGTAGGGATGGGAGCAGGGATGGGTTTGGAACAGCCAGAACCTCTGCAGGAACAGGAACAGGAGCAGGAGCAGGAGCAGGAGCAGGAGCAGGAGCAGGAGCAGGAGCAGGAGCAGGCTGCAGGGAGGAGATGAATTTCTACAGCCTCACGCCCCCACCAGGGAATCTGCCTCCTCCTCCTCCTCCTCCTCTGGATGCAAATAACAACAAAAGTATTTCTGGCTGAAATGCCATGGAACAGGGGCTGCTGAGCCATTCTCTATGGGGAAAATCACTGGGGAATCACAGGGGGCAAGAATGTTCCTCTGTGGGGCAGGAGCCCCATCCCAAACACATTTGTGTCCTCACTGCCTGTCCCAAGGATACTCTGCAAGCAGCAGGATGAAGGCTCCTCCCTCACTGGGAAACATTAAAAAATTATATGGGGATCAATGTTTTCCAAGGCATTTCAGCTGTTTGCTTCAAGGGGAAAACCTCTGTTCTTCAGGAAGAACCAAGCCTGTCTGAGCATCTCCCTCTTCTCACTGCTTCTGCCTTTCCTGCTCCCCCAAACCTGTTGGGAAGTGCCTTTTCCAGCCAGAATTCAAGGAAAGGCTTCAAAAAAACCACAATAAAGTCAATCAAATCTTGGCTTCACTGATTCTGAGGTGCTTCTCAGGCCAGCTGTGATTCCTCTCAAAGCTCCAGGTGCTGCAGTCAGGGGAAATACAACTTTTAAAAGGAAACGACCAAAGAAAGACAATTCTTGTTGTCTGTCCTGGGGGTGGGAAGGGCTGGGTCTGTCAGACACGGGGAAAGTCGAGGGAGCATCATCCCCTGGTGAAATGGGGCCAGAGCTTTCCCAGGGCAGCTGAATCCCTGCAGATTCAGCCTCCGGCTGGGGTCAGAAGCAGGATGAGGTTTTATCCCCAGGGATCCAAACCACTCCAGGATATTGCTCAGCACCTTTATTAAGGCCACTGTGCTCCTCTCACAAAGCAGAGTGAAATCAGGCTAATGCTGATTCCCCTAATCCCCCCTCCGTGCTCTAATCCTGCCACAAACTCCGGGATCTCTCCCATTCCTCAGCGGAGCTCCGGGAGCAGGGGCTGAGCCCCAAAGGGAGGGCAGGGCTGGGGTTTGGGGGCTGCATCCCCCCGAGGGGTGGGAGGTGCTCAGAGGGGTGGGATGAGGCTGAGCTCCCCACGGAGCAGGGGTGGGAGGCTGCTGCAGGGTGGGATGAGGCAAGAGCAGGGTTTATTTATTCCCTGTGGGGAAAAAAATCACGGAATCACAGAGTGCTTTGGGTTGGAAGGGACCTTAAATCCCATCTCATTTCACCCCTGCTGTGGGCAGGGACACCTTCCACCATCCCAGATTGCTCCAGCCTGGCCCTGGACACTTCCAGACCCTTACTCATTCCAGGGAAACACCCTGCAGACCCCGAGCGAGGCCCTGAGCAGGAAATAAAACCTGTGTGGTGATCATCTTCTCGTGGAACTCAGCAAAATGAGGGGCCTTGCTCTGGCTGTTCACTCATTCATGAAAATTCATGATGCTCTGCTGTGTGCTGAGAGTGGAACCTCTTCAGGGAATAATGTTGGGAAAGCAGGGGCTGTTCTTAGGGAATGCTCACGCATCCATCGCGATTTTTAAGGATTTTTGATGCAAAGGCCAGAATCTGCCTCTGAAAAGCCAATATCAAGCCCCAAAATATAAACATTTGCCTTTCAAGTTTTGTTTTCTGCAAGCTCCTGATTGTTTTTGTTAAAAAATACTTTAATTGTGAGTTAAACAGCTGAATCCAGAGGCAAATGACCACCAAGATTCTCCTGTAACTACTGAAACTCCTGCAAAAAAACCATTTCTTGCTCAGGAGTTCCATCAATACCAAAACCAGACCCAAAGAGACAAAAAATCTCACAAGGCAGATGCCAAGGCCCAGTGCTCTCCCCTAAAAGACCATCCCGAGCTCGCCCTGCCCAGCTCCTCCATCTCCAAGTCGTGCCTACATTAATACAGCTCATTCATCTACGTCAGCGTTACCTGACTCAAAGCATTCAAAATTCATCAGGTTCATTTTAAAATCGAGGCATTTTTAAACAGAAGGCATTTTTAGCTCTTGTCTGCTGCTTCCCAAGCCTGGAAGAATGACTTTTCTGCAATAGCCTGGGTGGAAACCTTGCTTCCAAACTGAAGCTGAAAAATCTTGCAAAATCACATGATTCCACAAGCTGGAGCTTCTAAAGGGGAAAAAAAATGTTCAGCTCCAGGAGCAGATGTCACCCAACCACGAGGAGCCCCATGGGATATCAAATCACATGCAAATGTCCTGAGATTTGCATCCAAAGCCATGAGAAACCCACCCCAGTGAAATGACATTAACACTGTGCTCCGGGGAAAAGCCACCCTGGGCTGTGGGGCAGGGAGAGGGGCTCGATGGGCTCCCCAAGGTTGGGGTCCTGCACAATTCCCTGGAGAATCACGGCCTGGATAAAAGGCTTGGGAAGGTGGAGTGAGGGTCTGAGGCCTGTCTGGCAGTTTCTGTCTCATGTTCTTTTCCCCGAGGTCATAATCCTTCTTCCTCTGTCCTGAGCTGTACCTGAAACTAAGCAGCATGTTCCAGTGAGAGAAGTAATTACCATGAGTTCATAGCATTTATTTTTAATGAGGCTGGCCAGAATCTTCATTTAGTATTTTGATTCATTTCTCTGTGCTCGGCAGCTCCTGACGTCTCCACTTCTGCTCTCCCAGAACCACTGCAAGCAGCTTCCACACCCAACCCAGACACTGAGACGCTCCATCACCAAAACCTTGATTTTTCCATCAGTTCTCAGGTTCTGAGGGGTTGTTGGGAGCAGCTCTGGCTGTGTCTGGGTGCTGCAGGGATGGGAGGATGGAGGATCAGGGCGCTCTTGTATTTGCTTGTTTCCGCCCACTGTTTAAAGAGCATCAACAATTCCTTCCCGGCAGCAAAACAAGGGGAGAGCTGGTACTTTTAAGGTAATTCTGACATGCATGCTATGAATAGATCCTGATGGAAATTTGCTCTCTCTTGTCAGTTCAGGGGAAGGCTGGGGTGGGGAGAGGCCCCAGGCTGCTGCCATCGTGGAATCTGGGCATGGATGGGGTTGGAAGGGACCTTAAAGATGTCTCATCCCAACCCTCCTGGTGGTTCACCCCAAACCATGGGGATGCAGCCCCTTCCCCAGCCAGGCAGGTCCCACACAGCATTCCCACTCCATCCCCCCGGAGCAGCCCTCTGTGCTGGTTTTTGGGGAATATTCCATGCTTTTCCCCTCCTCAAGCACTCCCAAGCCATTTGGTCGGGAGCTCCTGGTGCACCTGCTAAGAGAGGTGTCACCAGTGCCACTGCAGGGGTGGGAAAGTGGGACATGGAGCAGGACAGGCTGGCACAGCCCCACCCCGGCGGCTCCCGGGGCTCCGCTCCCCTCTCCCCACGGCAGGAACATCTCCCAGCCCGGGCCAAGAAAACCCACTTGCCTACTCAGCTGGTGCTAACAATGCAAACATTAATTATATTTCCCTCACCTATCAAAGGATGATTCATTTTAGGTGAGTGGGCACGGAGATTACACAAGATGAACACCACCGTGCGACCGCCCGGCTCTTTCGGGGTAGCCCTCTTGAGAAATCAGGATTTAGGGAGTGTGGGACAGTCAGGATGGGGAGAGGACTGGGAGCAGGATGAGCCTGGTTCACAGCAGACACCAGCAGCCTGTCCCAGTCCCTCAGGGATGCTGGGCAATGGGCTGGTGCCATCCCAGAGCCCCTGTCTGCTTTCGGATCCCAGTTGTTCAGCTGGGAAGAGGTGGAAGGAGGAGGAAAACAGCGTTGCTAGGGATGGAAAGGGCAAAAACACATTTGGGGCTTCCTTCAGCCATCCCATCTCCTCCACCCCCACAGCCATGGTTTCAGCAGCTCAACCCAAGCCCAGCGCAGAGGATTCCCAGGGGGAGTCTGGAGCTACAACTGCAGATTGAGATCACTGAGCGTCCCCAAAGCATCCGAGGCAGGGAGCAGCGGTGATGGCTCCTGATCTCCAGACTAGACCAGAAGAGGGTCTCCAACCCTCTGCCCCAGCTCCCCCAGCTCCACTGCCAGCAGCCCCAGCCTCACACCGGGGCTGATCCAGGTGGATGCAACCCCCTTCACCTGGAGCCAGGGAGCAATTCCTGCTCCCACTCCGGAGCTGGGGTGAATCAGACAAGTGCTCCAACTCCAGCCATCCTTGGGATTGAAGCAATCCTTGGGATTGAAGCAATCCTTGGGAGCCTGCTTTATGTAATATCAGGGCTCTCTGGAGGGGAGCAGGTGGGTTTTTTTGGCAGGAAGGTGAGGATACATCAGCAGTGCTGGGGGTGTCTGAGGGAGTGAGGCCACGGGGACAGGAGGACGGCGCAGAGGCCGCGTGCCAGCCGCGCCAGGGACGCTCGGCGACGCGTGGGCTCCTGGGAGAGCAGCACAGCTCCCTCGGCCGATCTGGGCTCTGCGTCCATGGATGTTGACCCCCCCCAGGCTGGGGGAGTGGGGTCTGCTGTGCCTGGGGGGGGTCAGGGAGCGCGTGGGAAGGGTGTGGGGGGCTGCCTGGCCGGCGTGGGAGGCGCGGGCGCAGCGAGCGGCGCGTGGGGGCTGCGGGGCTGGCGGGAGCCCCTGGGCCACCGTGTGCCACCCCCGACACCCAGCAAGCCCCAGAGCCTGGCAGCCACACCAACACCCCTCCCAGCACGGCCCTTCCCCGCTGTCGTGCAGGGGAATGGGAATGCTGGAGCGAATCCCTGGATTCTGGGGCTCCCCCAGCCTCGCTGCGCATTTAAGGCCCCTCATCCCCAAGGCAGGGCTGGGAGCTAAAAAAAAGAAAAAAAAAAAGATGTGCAAGGGATGAATATTTATCTGTGGGTGGCAAGTGACAGATGCTGGGGCGAGGATTCTTGGATACTTCAGTTTGCTGGAGGTAATAAGTGGAATAGATTAATGAGAAACATCCTTCCCTACAGTTGCCTCCCCGGTGCCACCGCTCCCGCACACAGCGGCCTCTGGGACCCAAACACACAAAGTTCAGCAAGGCTTGGTGTCCAAAAGGCTGGAGACGCCCAGCTTTGATGGTTTCCACCCAGAATGGAGCCAGGCAACTGGGAAAGGGACGTGGCCTCTGTGTGCTGGGAGCTGAGCTGGTGGAAGTGGCCCTGGAGGTGGTTCTGGCCCAGCTGAGGTGGGGGAAGCTGGTGTGGAGGAGCATCCACAGCTACCAGCACTCTGCAATTCCCCAGCACGGCATTCCTTCCTCCTTGGAAGGTTTGCAGAGCCCCAGGGGGACCATTTTGCCCCAGCCCCTGCCCTTTCCCAGCACTGCTCCTCTTCCCTCCTCCCAAAATCACAAACACGCGACATCGCTCTTGGGTCCCTGCACGCCGGCAAGCCGGGCCGGCCTGACAAGATGGAAGGAAAACCTCTGTGCTTCTGGTAGCTTCTCAGGAAACGCTGAAACCGCTGCTAAGCCACCCCAGCGTGGGGATGCTGCCCAGGTTTCCCTACAAACCACTGCGCTGCGGAGGATGGGGAGTGTGCCGGGGCGGGGGCACGTGCGTGGCCGGGGACAGGGCCAGCCCTGCAACACCCAGCCCTCAGAGACCTGTAGTTAGTCCAGACTTGTGTCTGTCCTCCCTCAAACCTCGCAGGCAGGGGCTGGGTGCCAGGAGGAGCCAGCACCCACGTTGGGAGCAAGCAGAACCCCCCCACAGCCCCTCCTGACCGCCTTGGACGTGGGAGACGGCGACGATTCCCTGCCCGAGCTTTATTCTCGGCTGAAGGACTGCTGGGATTTATCCATGGCTTCCAAACGCACACCCAGCACACCCCAGCTCAGCCCCCAGCATCCTTCCAGGCAGCTGAAACAAAAGGTTGCAGCTCTCATTTTCTCTGGGAGAAAACCACCGGCACGAAATTATCACTAAAAATCCTGAGGCGGTTCCGCCTCTCCCTGCGAGAGCACAAAAAAAACCCCCAAAAAAAGCAGCTGCAGGTGAGGTTTAACCTCCCCTCCCTGTGCAAGCACCAAGCAGCAAACTGGGTTTTCCAGAGCAAGGTCTTGCAGCACCTTTGGGGAAGGCTGCCATGGAGCTCCCCAACGCTGCAATCTCCTCACCGGAGCTGTATGGAAAACCATAACGTCCTAAAAATAACCCGGGAGGCTGCTCTGGGAGGCCACGATTCCCGGGAAAACAAGGGGCCAGGCCAGCCCAGGGCCCCCGGCTGCCGGCAGGTAGGCCTGCCTTGGATTATGGTGGCAATTCCGATTGTGGAAGTAGCCACAACCCAGGAGAGAGGATGATACAGCCACTTACAGCACAGCACCAGCTGCTTCTCCCTTAAAGCTTGTTAGCCCAGCAATTTTTTTGGGTTTGATCGCTCCAATTGGGTTTTCTTGTTTTTCCTCTAATCCCAGTTTCCCCTCAGCATCTCGTTAAGCCGTGTTGACGGCAGAGAAGAGCTCTGGTGATCCCTCTGAGCCCCTACGCTAAGCATTAAGCCGTAAACTAGGAATGTAAGACTCTTGTCTGAATTAAAGTCTTTTCCCTGGCACCACTGAGCGTGGGGCTGCCTTTGGAGGGGCTGCAGGAGGTGCAGAGCCCCCCGCCCCTGGCTGGGAGCTCTGGCAGCGCCGGAGCTGCCCCATCCTCCCCGGATCCCCCCCCACACGCACTCGCCTCCATCCTGCCCCGCGTTGTTCCCATGCAAATCCTACAGGTTCCAGTGGTGCAGTCACAACTGCCAATCCCATGTGCAACTTGGGTTGTGTCCCCAAGGCCTGGCCCACCCCACGCTCCGACCCCTCTGGGCCAGAGCTGGGCATCCCCCCGCCAGCACAGCCCCTTCCACATCCCAAAAAGCTGCTGGAGGAGGGGAGGGAGCGAGGACCCAGCGCCCACAGACCCCGTGGAACATTTGGGGCTACCTGTGGCCAAGAGCTGGGCTGGTGCCACGCCGGGCTGGTCCCTTCTCTCCCGCAGGGTGGGAGCATCCCTGGATCCAAGGCAGCAGGTTGCAAACTCCCAGACTCCAACCCAAACCCCGCTGGGAGGTTCTGCCCAGCACCCTGCAGCCCACCCGCCCCAGCAGGAGGGGATCAGTGCATCACCTACCTCCATCCGAGTAGGTCTCAGTCCCGTAGCCATCCTGTAATCCATTGCTCCAGGTGCCTTCGTACTTGGCCCCGTTTCCAGTGCATTCCCGGACCCCGTACCGTCCCTTAAATCCGTGGGTCCACTCTCCTTTGTACACCCACTTCCCTTTGCTCTCCATGCCAATGCCATGGCGCTTGCCCTGCGCCCAGGTGCCCTGGTAAGTGTTGCCACTGGGCCAAGTGTAGACCCCCAGCACCTCAAAGCCGTGACTCCAGGAGCCCGAATATTCACCTTGACCCTTCGGGCCGGTACAGATTCCATGGCCATGAGCCTTTCCGTCCTCCCAGCCTCCACAGTACGACCCTCCATCGTCAAAATTAAACCTTCCCCCACTGGACATGCATGTAATTCGGTTTGCAAATCTCCCAAAAGGTGAAAAAAAAAAAAAAAAAAAAAAAAAAAAAAGAGAGAGAGAATAGGAAGAAATGCAGGAAATAAAATGCGAACGATGACTTGGGGAAAAAAAGGAAATAAATAAAAATAAAAATAATTAAATCAAATCGAACTCAATCAAAATCATGCACCAGATCCAGGCAGCTGCTTAAGCCAGTTTCTTGTGATTATTCATTCTCTGGGAGTATGTTGAGGATCAGTTCTCTCTTCCCCTGCTGTGGAAACAGGATCATTAAAAAAAAAAAAAAAAAAAAAAAATAGCAGCAAGAACAGCAGCAGCTATTGGGTTTTGGTGCAAACGACTCCACCTAAAAACCATCCAAGGCAGGGAACGGGGGTGGGGGAAAAGGAGGAAAAAAAAAAAAAAAAAAAAAAAAAAAAAAAAAGAGGCCAAATGCCAAGAGAAGGGAAGGAAAAAAAAAAAAAAAAAAGGGAAAAAGCGAGCGCTGGGCAGCCCCGGGGGGAGGAGGATGCTCAGAGCCCCCGCGGAGCCCCCCGCCGCCGGCCGGGCTGGCTGGGGCGCAGGGCCGGGGGCAGCGGCGGGCGCGGCGGCATCGCGGGGCTCGGCAGCAGCAGCGGCAGCAGCAGCAATGCGGTGCCTCCTCCGCCGCCTCCCGCACGGCTCCCGCCGCTCCCGCACCGCGCACGCCCCGCGCCCCGCGCCCCCTCCCGCCTCCCCCGCTCAAACCTCAGTGCCGGGGGACCGCGCTGGCCGCGCCCGGCCCGGCCCGCATCCCGGCCCGAGGATGCTCCGGCGAGCCCCGGGGGCCGCGGGGTGCTCGGGTGGGGGCCTGCGCTGGCCCCGCCGCCTCCCCACACCCTCCCTTGCTGGCCGGCTCCCTGCGGGGATAAATCCCGCTCGTTAATGAGCAGGATCCTGGGCTTTCTGCTCTGCCTCGGCTCCCGGCGCCGGGCTCGGGGTGGATTTAAAGAGACAGGAACTGCGTCGCCTTCGCCTCGCAGCCCAGCAGGGCCGCAGCCCCCCGCAGCCTCCCGGGATGCTCCCGCATTTTTTATTTATCCCTCCGGCTCTCCCCCGCGGGGCGGAGAGGGGCCGGCATCCCCCGCCGGGCCGGGGGTCCCCGTGGGCGGCCGGGGGGCTGCGAGGGTGGGGGGACACCGGGAAGGGGCCGAGCGCGCCCCGTTCCGCGCCGCCAGCGCCGAGTCTCCGGGCAGACTCCGCTCCGCGCCGCGTCCGGCGCGCCGCAACTGCAACACCGATTATTTATTCATGAAAAGGCCGCGCTGTCGCTTCGCTCCGGGCTGGGCAGCAGCGCTCGGGATTTACGGCAGCGCTCCGGGTCCCCATCCAGCTGGGCTGCGGCGAGCCTCGCTCCCCTCCCTCCGGCGCAGCGCATCCCATCGGGGTCCTCCCAATCCATCGGGAGGCCCTCGGCGCTCCGCTGCGCAGATTTTGGGGTGTTTTTTTTTCTCCCTGGGGTTGCTGGCGGCGGCGTTGTGCCCCTGGAGGGGTCCGGCGGGGCTGGTGCATCCCCCGGGATGGGAAGGTGCGGGATCTTTGCGGCACCGGGACGCGTGAGCCCGCAAATACCGATGTGTTTGTGTAAATGCACCGGTACCAAAGGGAGAGCTCTGCTGGAGGATAATTTAAAAGATGCTCACGAGCGCTGGTAAAGCAAAATCTGGGCGATGGAGGGAAGAACTCAGCTCTTCCCCAAAACCTCCGGCGGGGATTTGCATCCTGCCATCGCCACCAGCGTCAAAACCGGAGCGGTTTTGGGCCAGACCCAGCCTGGCCGGGACTCCAGGAGAAAAAGTGAACGATGCTACTGCTGGTGATGGAAAACCGCGGGGCTGGGGCTGTGCAGCCCCTCTGGAAAGGCTGCTCGGGACCTGCCTCGCTGCCCACCCACCGGCAACTTTCAGGCTGTGTCTTCCCACTCAGTTGTGGTTTTTTTTCCCCCTCTCTCGATGCATTTTCTTGTCCGTCCATGGAAACACATCACCACCCTCCTCTGGAAGAAAACCCTCCTCTCTCTCTCTCTCTCTCTCTCAGGGCTGGAGGGAAGAGATGCAACTGGAGTGGGTGGAAATTTTCCCACTGAAGCATTTCTTTCCAGTAGAAAATGTCTTTTCAAACTACACCAAGTCCTTTGTGAATGCAAGAACTCTGCTCGTTATACATTGGGGGCTTCATTGTTTCCTTCCCTACAAATCCCACGCTCCAGGTGCTGCATTTTTTGGCAACTGCACACTCCCTTTTTTTTTTTTTTCCACAGAGGGAGAATTTGGGTGGAAACCCCCAAACTTTCCAAGAAAAACACCAGAACTGAAGTCGCTTAAACGCATATAAAAAATTTTGGCAGGGAACAAAAGAAACTCCAGTCCTTCTGTTGCTTTCTCAGTAGTTTTAGACAGTTATAGTAGTTTTATTTGGTAATTAACCAGTTAATTATTGGCCAGCTAATCCTTTGGGGGAGATTTGGTGGGATGTGAGGCATGCACCAAGATCTGACACCCCTCTGACCAACGTGGGATGCTGCTCCTCATAAAGCAGGTGCTTAAAATAACAGCAGGTTTCATGGCACCCGGTGAAAAAGAAACTCCCAACAACCTGCTGAAGGAAGAGAAGAGATTGGGATCTACTCTTGGGATAGTGTGTGGCTTTAAAATCAGGGTTATTTTGGGAACAGCACCTTTGTACCTGAGGAATGGGCAGGTTCCACTCCAGAAATGCAGCCATGAGCAAATCTCCTGGTCAGAGCTGATTTAGGTTTCCTGGGGTGTCCCCAGCCTGTCTTGGTGCCCTGTGAGGGTTTGGTCAAAAAGGGACATTCTGGTTATTAAAGGGTTTAAGGTGGGCTCCACAAAGCTCCAAAAATTTCCAAAAGCCACGTTGGAAGGCAAATAAAGCAGATTGGAAGATTTGGCAAATAAAGCAGATTGGAAGTGTCCAAGGCCAGGCTGGACAGGGCTTGGAGCAACCTGGGAGTGTGGAAGGGTCCCTAAGGGGTGGAAGGAGCTGAGCTGTGAGATCCAAAGCATTCCATGATTCCCTGATTCTCTGACTGTGGAATGCCAGGGGAAGGGCCCGGGTGGCCCCTGACAGGTGCCAGGGCAATCGTGGTGTGGTGGCCAACCCTGACACTGCTGGCCCTGAGCTCATCCCCAAATAAACCTGCTTTTCCCAGACTCTCTCCAAAGGTCAGGACTTTGTTTAAAATAAAAACTCCTGCCCCAGCGAGGTGCCTTAGGAACCCTCCCCAGCCCAGTTCGTATTTCCTCAGGGCTGCTGATGGGCGGGATGAGGAGGGAGAGGAAATTCCAGCTTGGATTTCACACCAGCCCTCAATGCCAGTGGGCTTCTCCCTCTGGAGGTGCTCCTGCCATGCCAGGGCTGGAAAGATGGGCTGCAGGGTTTCTCCAGGAGATCTGACTAATTCCAGGGGCTTTTCCCACCACAGGATACAGGTGGTGTTAAATAGGGCTGAGAGATTCTTTCTTTAAATACCTGCTGCATGTGTGGATGAGGGGATGAGTGAGATGAAGTTTGTGCTAAAAAAATAATGATGCAAAAGTACAATAAAAGGCAAATCAGCTTCTAATAAATCACTGAGCGTGGATGAGGGAAGGAAAAGTAGGATTGGGCAGTGGGAGCAATGGGTGTTTTCCATCCATGGCAGAAATGCAGAGCGCCAAAGGGAGCAAAGGGAAAAGCTCCTGGGGGTATCCTTGGCAGCCAAGCCAGGGGCACATCAGGCTGGTGATGGAGAGGAAGAGGAATGATGCAACCAGTCCACACTGAAAAAAAAATTATATATATATATATATATAAAATTGGGAAATGACAGGAAGAAAAGAAAAACAAGTGCAGCAAAACAGTGGAACAAGGTGGAATTGCTGAATAGAATCCCGGAATCCCAGGATCCTAGACTGGTTTGGGTTGGAAGGGACCTTAAAACTCATCCAGTGCCACCCCCTGCCATGGGCAGGGACACCTTCCACTGTCCCAGGCTGCTCCCAGCCCTGTCCTACCTGGCCTTGGGCACTGCCAGGGATCCAGGGGCAGCCACAGCTGCTCTGGGCACCCTTTGCCAGGGCCTCTCCTTCTTAGTCTCCCATCCTAACCAGGAATTCCTTCCCAAAATCCCATCCAACCCTGCCCTCTTTCAGTCTGAAGCCATTCCTCCCCTGTCCTGTCCCTCCATGCTCTTGTACAAACTCCCTCCCCACCGGGATCACCGAGCTCAACCATTAAATCCACACCTTAACCCTGCTCCCAGGGCCTCGGGGATTTTTCCTGCCTGGAATGCTGCAGCCCTGTGCTGTAACCACCCTCTCCATTTGATTTCCAGTGGTGCTTGGAGGTCTCGACCTGCCAGTCCTGATTGGAATCCCACTGGGACTGACTGGGAGCAGATATCTCCCTCCCCCCAGCACAGCCCGGTTCTGAGTCATTAACAACACGGAAATAATTGATCCAGAGTGTTTCTGGATCAATATCCTGGGAAACAAAGCACGAGGCAAGAGGGTCTGCAGCAGAGACTCAACACATTCTGCTTCTTTAAGCAGCAATATCCATAATATCTAATAAAATTCTTGGGATCCCCAGGGAATTCTGGCTGAGGGATGGATGCTGGAGGTCCTGAGCTGCCAATATTAAAAATATCCTTAGAACTTCGGGGGGCAGGGGGAAAGACAATATCCAAATGGAGAAAAAAGATTGATTCCAACATGAGGGAATTCCACATTTACCCTCACGCCAGCAGGTGAGGGTGGATTTCTCACTGTACCAGGCACGGGCTTCCATGCCTTGATTGTATCTGTTATGTGCAAATGAAGTAAACCTTAAAGCAGTAATATAAATAAATCTATATATTTACTTGCCACTTTTAAAGGTCCTGTTTCCTAAATCAGAAAATAATTTCAAGTCAGATCGATTTAGAGAAGGACTCTACATGAAAAATGTGTTGGAAAAGGAGAAATCTTTAAGGATATTTTACCCAAAAAGCAGCAACACAGGCAGGAATCTTTGTTAAAATAACCAAAGATTAATAACCAAAATAACCACTTGGAGAGGAAGGGAAGGAGCTGCCAAGACTGACACGCAAAATATCAACACACCAAAGGAAGAAAAGGGAAACAGGTTAGTTTAATGGACAGGTTAATTAATAGACCTCAGAAGATGGAGAAATTAAAGACATAAGGATCTTTTCCATGAGTTTTGAGCAATGGGGTGATCCTACACAGGAAAAGGGAAGTTAATCAATGACAAGAAAAGGTGGGAATGCTCAGCGAGATTTATCAATGACACAGAAAAGGTGGGAATGCTCAGCGAGATTTATCAATAACACACACAAGGCAGGAATGCTCAGTGGGGGATTTATCCTGATATTTGGTGGGAAAAAGACAACAAGCTAAGGAAATATTTTCCAGGAGTGCCCAGGAGCATCCAGCTGATGGAGCTCAGTTGAGAGGGTTGTGAAGGAGGTGGCCAAGGAGCTGTCTGGACAGATAATCCAGGTTTCCAGCAGGTCTTGGAAGAGCCACTGGAAGTGCCAGAGGACTGGGAAGAGCCAGCACCACACCCACGCTCCAAGGGGGACAGGACACCACGGGTTTGAGGCTCGTAACCTTTCTGGGGATTGCTCACCTTCCTCTCCTCTCCTGGGATTAAACTGGTGGTGCACCAAGCACAGGAGCCAAAATATTCCCCAGGTCTCCAAACATTAGATTGAAATGTGCAGCTTTGGAAAATGGAACAATTTTCATTTTTATTTCCTGCTCCCTCCCTCCCTCCCCAGTGAATTGAATTCCAGGAGTGCAGCATCACCTGATGTTGCCCCTAAGTTTTCTTTTCTCCACTTGGTCTCTGGCTAAATTCCCCCCAAAACCAATTAAAGCCCAGAATGATATTGCAGCCAGCAGAACTGCTGCTAATCTTCCGGAGGACTGGAACTTCTGGAAGTGATTGAAATGGTGAGAAATTACATTACTTGGACAGGGTCAGCCTTGGAGTTGTAAGCAGCATTTTTCTTTTTTTTAAATATGTGGCTGCTTCAACGCTAATAATCTCACAGGTCAGGAAAAGCCAAGACCTGGGCTAAGCAGAAAGCAAAACTCCTGCGTGTCCTTGGGTTTTTCTGCAGGGCTGGGAAGAGCTGAGGAGAAAAGGATGAAACATTTGGCATCGTGCAGCTGCCCTGCCAGGGGAAATGGGTTTGCAGGGAGGGGAAGGAAGGCTGGGGCTGGCTAATGGGCATGTTCCAGGCATGTGGACAATAAATCACCTCGGTTGCCTTCCCCATGCTGGGCATGGGCTGAGAGCACTCCCTGGCCACTGCCTGTATCGCATTAACCTGCTGCACACAGGACGTGTCTGTTTATCCTGCCAATTACTGCCAATCTAATCAGCTTGAGCCGGGTAAAAATAGAGCCAGTTTCCGTGTGGAAATCAAGAGGCACAAAAACAGCAGCAGAGAGGCTGATCCTGATCAGCCGAGCACATGGCAGGGAAAGGTTGGCAGCAGGAAATGGGCTGGGATGGATTTTCCCTGTGGGCAGGTGGATTTTTCCCACCCTCCGGGGCTGGATTTTCCCCAGCATCCATCAGGCAGCCTGGAGGAAGGAGCTGGGAGGTTCGGGAATCACAGGCTGAGAGCTCCTCAGAGCAGGGATGTTCCACGTGCTTCCAGGAGAGAAGGAACAGGCTGGAATCAGCTGGAAGGGATGCACGAGGGGAGGCTGATGCATGGAACAGAATCCTGGAATGGTTTGGGTGGGAAGAGACCTTAAAACTCATCCCCTCCCACCCCCTGCCATGGCAAGGACACCTTCCACTGTCCCAGGGTGCTCCAAGCCTCGTCTTGGACACTTGCAGGGATCCAGGGGCAGCCACAGCTGCTCTGGTCTCACCACCCTCACAGAATTCTTTCCTAAAATCTGATCTAAACCTGCTCTCTGTCAGCTAAAAACCATTCCATGTTGATGGAAGGATGGATGGATGATGGATGGATGGATGGATGGATGGAGGGACGGATGGATGGGTGGATGGATGATGGATGGATGGATGGATGGATGGAGGGATGGAGGGATGGAGGGATGGATGGAGGGATGGATGGAGGGATGGATGGATGGATGGATGGATGGATGGATGGATGGATGGATGGATGGATGGATGGATGATGGATGCAGGGATGGATGGATGGATGGAGGGATGGATGGAGGGATGGATGGATGGATGGATGGATGGATGGATGGATGATGGATGCAGGGATGGATGGATGGATGGATGGATGGATGGATGGATGGATGGATGGATGGATGATGGATGGATGGGTGGGTGGATGGATTTGAGTTCCTGTGTGCTGTGGAACACACCCAGCAGCTGTGTTCAATAAAATCCAGCTGCTGTCCTGGGCCTGTGAAGGAGAAGGGGAGCAGGATGTGGCTCTGCAGGTGATGGGACCCGATCCTCCTTCCCTCCATCCCTCCCTCATGTTTGCTGAGGGACAGAGGTGGATTTTTTGTGATCTTGGAAGGTGAATAATAAAACCATGGGAAAACAATGAGATTTTCCCCCAGCATGCTTTATTTACCCTTTTACTTTACTGGACCACCCTGCCAAAAATGAGTGTCCAGCTGTTTGCCCATGATAAACCCCAGCTCCATCTCCAGGACGGCACAGCCTGCCACAGGGAGTGGCCCTTCTTCATCCTTCTCATCCACCTGGAAAATCCCTTTATTTGCAGGGATGTGGCTTCCCCAGCCGACCCCATCTCCCTGGATTTTCCACCCTCCTCACCTGGAGCTCTGGGATACCCCTTGGCAGGGCAGAACCCCCAAGGTGACCGAGTTTGCACGGCTGAGAGAAGCCTGTGGATAACCCCGAGGCAGGCAGGGCTCAGCAAACCAAGCAGGGCCTTGGTTCCAGGGCTCAGGATTTTCTGTGCGAGCCCGAGGAGCGGGAGGGACTGGAGGGACATCTGTCACCCGCGTGTTCCCGCTGGGATTGTCAGGAAACGCTGACACAATGTGAGCACAGGAAACCTGCTCTGGAGCGGGGCTGTGCAGCTCCAGCCCTGCCACGGGCAAAGGCTGCTCCTGCCCGGTGTGGGAAGGGCTGGAGGAGCTGGTGAGGGGCTCGCCCTGCTCTCCCAGGGAGGGACACGTCCCAAAGCTTTGCCAAATCTGGAGGAAAAGCCATTTCTGCTCCCTTTGTCCCTCCTCAGCCTTGAGACAGGGTTCAAGCTGCATGAGGTTAAAAAATAAAGGACTTGGAGGGTATTTGTTTTTTGCTTTGAGGGCATTTGGGGTATTTCCTGCCAAGGACTTGGGTTTTTTTTCTGGTTTAACAGATACAGGAAGTTGGTTTCTTTTTAAATCCTGAGAATTTTTATAACCCAGAGAAGTTGAGGTTGTGGCTGCCTCATCCCTGGAAGTGTCCAAGGCCAGCTTGGACAGGGCTTGGAGCTTCCTGGGATAGTGGAAGGTGTTCCTGCCATGGCAGGGAGTGGAGTGGGATCCTTAAGGTCCCTTCCAACACAAACCATTCCAGGATTCTGTGATCTCCAAAACTCCTGGACTGTGGGAGCTGGGATTTACAAATATTGGCCAAATGGATTTTTGGTGGTTGTTTTTGGGTTTGGTTTGGTTTGGTTTTTGGTTTTGGTTTTCTTGTGGATTTTTAAATTATTATTATTATTTCCCAAAGCTTGCAGTGGGCTGAATCCTGAAATGTGACATCACTGATGGGGAAACTGAGGCAGGGACAATCACTCCTCTGGTCTAACCCTTTGCAAAAGGTGCTGCTCTGACCCCTGGGATTAGAATCTGCTCTCAGAGGAAGGAATAAACCTCCAGCAAGTCTTCTGGCACCTGATGAGAAAGCAGGGCTGCTGCTCTCAGTTTAATGGAGCTGCTGATGGACGAATTCCTGTGTGAATAATGAATGTTTGGAAATGCTTTGAGCACTGTAAATGCAAAGGACACTGTGATTTCCCTGGGCTCTGAAAGCCAGTGGCAGAAGTTCCCAGAATTGTTTGGACCATAGCAATAAGGATTTATAATTCATAACAAAGAAGAAATGTCTCTCAGTGAACCGAGGAGACACAGCAATGTAAAAAAGTTGATGTTACTCATATTCTTTTCTTGTGAAATGCTGTCACACAAGGGTGGTCAAGGAGCTTTTTTCTGGGCAGATTAATACTTATGGAAGGATTTATTCCATATTTGATGTAGGTTTTCAAACAAGGTTTCCTTCTTGCAGCCTGTTTTGTAGGGATTTAAACAGATGCACACTTCAATCTGGAATATGTCTGGGCTATCCAAACAGAAGAAATTCCTTTGCTTCCCAAAAGCCAGAGCAGAAAGTTATCCTACACATTTCATGCATTGGGTTTAAAGGAGGAAAAAAAAAAGAAAAAGCACAAAACAAACCCTCAGAAAACTCCAAGGCAGATTCACGGGGTTTCCAGATCTGCTTAAGGAATCAGCGAGCAGGATTCAGGAGCAGTTAATAACAGCCTGCATTACATGGTACTATTAACATGGGATAATCCAGGAGGAAAAGAAAGGGCGAGGGATAAAGGAGCGTCACCCTACAACAGTGAGACCTTCAGAAATCAAGCCACGAGAATTCTAAACCAGATTAATTCAGCTGTCACTGTCAGGCACAAAGCAGGAGCAGCAGGGATGGGGAGGAGGAGGATTTTGGGGTTTTCCCTGGGATGAGATGCACACCCTCGTCCTGCTGAAACAAAGGAGCCCAGGTGCTGATAAACCCCAGGGGAAACCATTTTGGATTTGGACTGAAACTCATCCCAGATGTGAAGGGATAAACGGAGCTCCCCAAAAGGAGCAGAGCTGGAGGCTGAACTCCCTGTCCTCACTCACTTCACACCCAGCTTCATTTCCAGCCTGGAATACAATCTTCCCTGGGCTTCCACCTCACAGAGAACCTCTTCTCACAACCACCCCAAGCTCCTCTTTTACCCTCTGCTCGTATTTCCCAGTATTACTTGAGCCTTCCCTTCAAACTTCCCTCATGGTTGGACAGGATTTTCAAGACCCCGTGACTTTTGGATGGTGAATTCTGGAGATCTCAGGGTGAAAGCTGGTGCCAGATGAAAACCTGCTCCAATTTACCTTGAATGCCCCATCTTCATCAGGGGACAGGAGCACACAGGGGGCTGAAATTCTAAAATAAGGGGCCCAAGTCAAACTTTGGAGGGAAAAGCCTCCAGGTTATTTGTTGGAAGAGAAAATTTGGAAGGAACTGGCTTTCAGTCTGCATGCAGGCACCCAACTGATGAGCAGAGCTGCTGAGCACTCAGATTTGGCCTTCAGCTCTGGATTTATCGATCCTGAGTGCTCACACAAAGCTCTGGAGTGCTGCAGAGCAGCCTCTGCTCCTCCTGACACGCTGGCACGATCCATCCCTAAATCTCTGTACAAGTCTCCAAAATTCCTGCGGGGCAGTGGGTGGTAGAGGGATACATCCCAAAAAGGGGAAATCACATCCTGGGGAAAACCAGAACCATCTGAAATGAAACCCTGGCCCAGCTGAAGTCAATGAAAGTTTGAACAGGGCTGAGGTCTCGCTCTGTCTGCAACAGGCGCCTGCTCCAGTGTCCCAAAAAAACCTCCTTAAACAAGAGCAGGCTGCCCACGGCTCTCATCAGTCTCAAGCACTTCCTATGTTTATTCCCTTGGCCCAGCCCCAGCTTTGCCAGTTGCTGCTCTGTGCACTCTGCTGGCCTGTGCTCCCTCCCGTGTCCTCACACGTCCTGGCTTCCCTTCCCATCCCAAACTGCTCAGCTGTGCCACTCCGAGCCCTGAATCCTGCCCCATCCTCCTCCCCAGGTACCTCTGGTTTTTATTTACTCTTCAGAAAGCTTCGGGATCATTTTGGGAAGAGGGACTCTCCAGCCATGTGAGATGAGACCATCGCTCTGAGGCTGTTCCCTTGAGGATGTGGCTGCAGCCCCAGATCCTGCTGTCCCCATCCCGGGAGAGCAGGGTGCTCACAGGGATCACAGACCTGGGGACAGGGGTTCCTCTTGTCCCTTGGCCACAGCAGCAAGGAAACAGCCGGGGGTGGGCAGCCCGTGGTCTGTCCAAGCTCCACATGTGACCCACTACATCCATGTGACACCAGGGAAGCCACCAGGACCAAAAGGGTGGCCACAGCCAACACCTGCACTTGGCCAAGCGTGGTTTTATTAAAAGCTGCTGTCTCAGATGAGTCTCTGTCTCCTTTACCATCCCTGTTTTTCTGTCTGTCAACCAGAAATAATTGCTGATGCATGATCCTGAATTTTGGGTTCAGAAGCACCAGATTTCTCCAAAAACCAAGGAAAGAGGTGGCTGCTGCCACAGCCCTCACCCACCTGGTCAGGACTGCTGCTCCTGCTTTGTCCTGAGTTCCCAGGCAGGAGAGTGAGGATCAGTCCTGCTGGTGTGGCTCAGGGTCAGCCCTTCATCCCATCTGCTCTGGATCACCCGCTGTGACCCGGGACAGGAGCAGACGGCTCCAAACCTGAGCCACGTTGGCTGAAATCCTCAGGGAAAGCTGCCAGGATGTGCTGCAGAGTCAGGCAGCGCTGGCCTTTGGGATGGAGACTCGTTCCCTTCCCCTCCCTCACTGCTATCACCTGGAGCTGTCCAGACACTCATCCCGCGAAGGTTCCCATCCCCTCATTAAATCCATGTGCTCCAAAAGATCCCATGCTGGGCAGGCAGGTGGGGAAAGCGATGCAGGGGGGTGGATGTGCCCAGGATCTGCAGGGATGTGCCTGGGATGTGCCCCAGGCAGGGCAGGGCCAAAGACATCTCCTGATCCAAGGATTCATCTTATTTTTTCCACGTGTCAGCAGCAGCGTCCCCCTGCAGCTGCACCACAGAGGAGCGGGATTCTCTCTGCACTGCTGGGAGGGACAGGACACAGGGAATGGCTTCCCACTGCCAGAGGGCAGGGCTGGACGGGATTTTGGGCAGGAATTGTTCCCTAGAAGGGTGGGCAGGCCCTGGCACAGGTGCCCAGAGCAGCTGTGGCTGCCCCTGGATCCCTGGCAGTGCCCAAGGCCAGGCTGGACAGGGCTGGGAGCAGCCTGGGACAGTGGAAGGTGTCCCTGCCATGGCAGGGGTGAGATGGGATGAGCTTTGCAGTCCCTTCCAACCCAAACCTTTCTGTGATTCTATGACTGATCCCAGTAGTTTCACCAACCCTTCCACAAAATTACAGAACTTTGGTTCTCCAGAGCTTCAAAACCAAGCAAGACACTTTTAAATCTGCTGTGCCTGCAACAGCCCAGACCTGAGGATATTCTGCTGCTCCAAAGGGGCTTCTCTGGGATGGAGAAGAAAATCCATTTGATAATTGGACTGTTTCCTGATGTTGGGTGATTTTTGGCAGACTTGGAGCAGAAGATGGGGCCCAACCTTTACAGTCTGTCCTCACCACCCACTACACCTCGAGCACAACCAGTGACAGCCATAAAAACTATTGTTTTCCACCAGAATTAACACCTTCTTTGTGGATAATACTTGTTTGTGGTGTTGGTTTTTTTGTTTGGTTGTTTGGTTGGTTTTTGTTTGTTTGGTTTGGTTTTTTGTTTTTTTGGGTTTTTTTGTTTGTTTTTTTTTTTCTTTCATTTTTTGGGTTTTTTTGGGTTTTTTGGTTTGGTTTGGGGTTTTTTGGTTTTTTTTTTGTTTTTTGTTTTTTGGTTTTTGGGTGTTTTTTGTTTGTTGTTTGTTGTTTGTTTGTTTGTTTTTGTTTTTTTTGTTGTTGTTGTTGTTTTTGGTTTTTTGTTTGGTTGTTTTGTTTTTTTTTTTTTTTTGGTTGTTTTTGTTTTTGTTTTTGTTTTTTGTTTAATGAGGATTTCCTATCCACATCCAAACAGTGCCCAGAACTCCCCGGGAATGCTGAGATCTCCTGCTCTCCACACCCCCTTCTTGAAAATGCATCTCTGCCTGCAAAACACCCCCAGTGCAGTTCGGACAATGCTTTCAGGCACAAGGTGGGATTCTTGGAAATGCCCTGTGCAAATCCAAGGCTGCGACTCGCCGATCCTTTTGTGCCCCTCCCGACTCAGAGCATCCTTTCATTCCACGGGTTCTACTTTAGATGGGCAGGGCAGGAATTGGGTCCAAAAATGGGTATGGATGTGCCCATTCCCGAAAGGCACGGCCCGAGGTTGTGTTTTCCACGATTCCCGGGCTCTGTAGCAACAGTGGGTTCCTGGCACCCTCTAATGGAAAAGCTCCGTCACTGGATCCGCGTCCCCAGGCTCGGCTCCTGCTTTTCTATTTTTAATCCGGTATCACAGGAATAACTCGGAGCCAGGCACGATGCAAGGCGTGCCAGGGAGGACCTGGAGAAGGTGCAGAGCAAATGTCAGGGCTGCTCCCGGGGAGGGAGAGGCTGCCCGGGGATCCAGCACGCCCGGGGATCGCTGCTTTGCTTATGGAAATGCGAGGGAAGAGCTCAGCAGCGCTGACATTTGGGCCTTGTTTGTGAATTTAAGGCTCTTGGGGTAATCGTGTTACACTGCCTGTGCTTCCCCGTCCCCCTCCTCTCCCCCGGCTGCATTGATAGGGTGGAATTTTCTAGGATTTTTTTTCCAAGTCTGGCGTTCTGGAAGTAGCTCCAGTCTCAGGTCGGACTTGGCTCTGGAGCTGTTTGTAAACAGAATTCCTGGTTGAATTATAAGGTATTTTTAAGGCTAGAAAGTGACACCCAATAGCCAGGGAAGGATTTGTCCCCAGCTGAGGGGGACCCTGGCATTTAGAGGCACAGAAAAAGCCGGGGGTGGCAAGCACAGGGCTCCTGCCAGCCCCAGGCATCCCAGGGCCGGGCAAAGGGGGCAGGACACTGCAGCTTTTGGCTTCTAGTCAGGAGCTGGGATCCAGTCTGGGGATCCCTGGGTGGATCAGGGGAAAGGATTGGCTTTTCCAGAGGTGGCTCAGTGAGATCCCTGCCCAAATAAAACATGGAATTTCTGCCAGATGAGAGCCTGCCCCTTGCTGAGCTGCCAGAGCGAGAGCGGGGTAGGAAGCAGGACCCAGCCCATCAATCTCGCCCTCATCCTTTAAACTCTGCATCCAGAGACAAATAAAATCATTTAAATAACAGTTTAATACAGGAAAATTCAATTTTCCATGCCAGTCTCAAAGCTGTGGAGAGGAGCTCGGAGAGGGGCTTTTCATCAGGAACTGGAGTGACAGGACAAGGGAATGGCTTCAAAATGAGAGAGAGCAGGGTTAGATGGATATCGGGAAGAAATTCCTCCCTGGGAGGGTGGGCAGGCCCTGGCACAGGGTGCCCAGAGAAGCTGTGAGTGTCCCTGGATCCCTGGAAGTGTCCAGGGCCAGGTTGGGTGGGATTTGGAGCAGCCTGGGACAGTGGAAGGTGTCCCTGCCCATGGCAGGGTGGGATGGGATGAATCTCAAGGTCCTTTCCAACCCAAACCATTCCATGAGTCAATGATTGGCTGCAGTGCGCAGGAGGTTCCAGCACATCGGGGTGGCATTTCCCTTGGGAAAAAGCTGCCAAAAACCAATGAAAGCTAAAGACAAAACAAACTGCCCAGAGCCATTGGTGACACTGAGAGTTTGACACTCCCATGGCTACCTGTGCATCTTTTGTCTCACAACAGAGAGCAAAAACCAGGCTGTGACGTGCCAGACCATAAAAACCAGAGGACAGGTATTCCCAGTGTCCCCTGAGGGTTACCTGAGCCCCTCAGGTGAATTTTATCTCTAAGTTTAGGGCACGGTTGAACACAAACCTCTGGAAGTGCAAGCCAATCCCAAAATTCAGCAGGTCTCTTCTCAAATCCCTTCCAAACCCTTTTACTTTTAGAATCCCAGTTTCCACAGCAACAAGACACACAGCTCTCTGCGGAGTTTAGGGCTATAAATAACCCCAAGATCTATAGTTGTGATATTAGCTATGAGGGCTTTTAAAAAAAAAATCGCATGTGGTAATGAAGGGAAAGGCTCAGCGCTGAAAGGAAACAAATTTAATGAGGAAAAGATGGTTCCTAACTCAGTTTAGAGCACAGCTTTGAACAAAGGAAAGCTGCTCCTGGTAAGATCCTGCCTTTTCTGAGAGTCACATTGACTTCAGTCGGATTTTTGGGAGTGGTGCTTTACAATCTCCCTTTTACCTGCGTTGAAACGCTGCGTTGTCTTAAAAAAAGAAGGAATAAATTGCAATTAGGTGTTGTTTTCCCAGCTTTGCTGGTTGTGGGGAAGCAATTAGAAGGTAACACGGAGCCAGGTTTTAGCACAGCCCAACCCCTGCCTGCCACGGCAGCCACTCCATCCCTCTTTGGGAAAAGGATGTCTCCATGTGCTAACTTTAAACACATCCTTCAATCCTGATTGCTCCCCCGATCCGGGAGGGAAGCTGCTATTCCTTGGGATGCAGTCAGAGGGCAGGAATTCGGTCTGCTGGCCCCAGAGAAGTGCTGGCCTTCCCCCTCGACATCAGCGTGTAAACAAAGGCGCAGTCCCATGGGGGAAGATAAACATTGGCCGTGTTGGAAGCAAAAGAGGAAATTAAATAACCATCACATGGCGTAAAAAGCAGCTCGTCAGAGGAGGGAGGCTTGGAGCTGGCAGAACAGATTTGTACACAGTAGTGAGGAGGAGGAGATGAGGAAGGAGAAGAAAGGAAGCGCAAATCAAAGAGTTATTTGGAGTTTCCTCTCTTACAAGCAGAAGGTCCGTGTTATTCAAACAGATGCACTGCATGTCACCAGTTTGCTGGTGTTTGTTATTTTAAGGATGGTCTCAGGAAGAAAATAAATTCCACGCCGAGGCTCCTTTATACCCATTTTAGGCAGTCTGTGGAGAGGAGCCCAAAGAGTGGGGTTGTGGAGATTCCTCCCCGCTGAGCTGCTGGTACATCCTCTGCTCTCTCTCCGGGAGGGAATTGGAGTGATTTTCTGGGAAGGAATCCCACAGCAGCTCCAGCTCAGGGCAGCTGGGGCAGGAACCCACCAGCAGCACCGTGGGGCTGCAGCGCTGCTGCTCCTCCCCAGGGCACCCCAAGGACTGGGAGGAAAAAGGCTGGCACAACATGGGTAGGCAAAATCCAGCAAAATGTGGACATGGGAAGGTATTCCCTGGCCAAACACAGTCCTGAGTGGAGACACCTCTGCCTTGGGCCAGGGAGACAAAGGACTCTGCAGCAAGAGGGGAATAATTCAATTAAATGTGATCCCTTCAATCCAAGCTGCAATCTGAACATCCATCAGGGTCCGCTCTGGCCTCACCACCAGCTGGAAAAAAAGATGTTGATCTGCAGTGGTGCCTCTGCAAAGGAATTGGTTTTGGAACCCAGGATGAAGCAGGGAGCAGAACCACGTTGGAGTCCCCCATGAGCCACACCAAAATCAGGGTTTGTTTCTCCTGAAGGTGCTGGTTTGTCCATGGGGAGAAAAGTGAGATATAAATCATGTTATTCTGGGCCCCAATAAGTGGTCAGGTGGAGTTCTGCTGTTATTCAAACAGAGGTGACACAGGAATCACTTTGGTGTCTTTTTCTAACATTGCCACGCTCAGAGCTGTAGGACTTTCTGGTGGGAAAGAGCCAGCACAAACATTATCGATATACAGAAGAAAAAAAATAAAATTAAATGTCCAACGGCAATTTCTAGGCTCAGAGTGCAAACATTTAATTCAGCACCTCTTGCCCCAGTGACATTTCTGGATGGATTGTGCTTTCTAAAAGGTTTTTTCTCTCTCCTCCTCTGGATAAAAGCAAAGCAAGAGGAGACATGAAAAACCTCTCCCTTCAGAGAACACATCAGGCACAGGACACGCCGTGGGACTGATGGAACATTTCTGTCCCTGTGATTAACTGATCACCACGCAGGACATCTCAGAAGCTTTTTTAATAGAAGACACAAAAGACTGAAATCAGTAAGAAATAGTAAAAGGAAAAGAAAACATGAGGCATTGCAGAGGGAGCAGGCACCAGGCCCATTCTCTGAGGGCTCTGTCCTGCTCCCACTGAAATCAAAAGGAGTTTTAGAGTTGGCTGCAGTGGGAACAGGAACAGTCCTTAAGGCACTAATTAGTACAGCTGGCTGAATAATGCATAATGAACAGTTCATTCAGCTAATTTCATCTCTTTTTCTATTCATGACTTGCCTGTGAACCAATCCCAATTTTCTCATTTTGGTCGTCATTCAGAAGCTATTTGTGGGTTTCTTCAGGAAATCATCCCCAGTGTGTGATTCCAGCACGCATCCCAACATGTAAATATTGGGAATTTGCACAGAAGTGTTTAATGTGGGGCCTGCAGGTGGGACAGGTGACATCAGCTCTCTAAAGGTGGGCTGGGAGAGCTGGGGCTGCTCAGCCTGGAGAGGAGAAGGATCCAGGGAGAGCTCAGAGCCCTTCCAGGGCCTAAGGGGGCTCCAGGAGGGATTTGGGACAGGGACACGGAATGGGGGAATGGTTTCCACTGCCAGAGGGCAGGGATGGATGGGATATTGGGAAGGAATTGATCCCTGGGAGGGTGGGCAGGCCCTGGAACTGTTGCCCAGAGCAGCTGTGGCTGCCCCTGGATCCCTGGAAGTGCCTAAAGCCAGGTTGGAGCACCCTGGGCTAGTGGAAGGTGTCTCTGCCCATGGCAGGGGGTGGAATGGAATAAATCTCAAGGTCCTTTCCAACCCAAACCACAGTTTCATTTTTGCCCAAGCTGATTTTCTATAAACAACTGCAGCAAGAATTTCAAACGTTACAAAAAAGCACTGAACTTTACACCCACAGTCAGCACACGCTTGGGCACTTTCCTTTTCTTCCTCGTCCTTTCTCCTCCAGTAATTTAAATGGATCTTGCTGGTTATTGGAATCCTGACCCAAGGCAGCCAGAGAAGGGATATGATGTGAAAACACCCCAAGGAATGTCACTGGAATAATCAAGTAAATAATTCCAGATTTTCCTGTCCGGCTCTGAAGTGTTTTGGCTTCAGCAAGGACTAAATTAACATTGTGTGATGGATGGGGGCTGGAATCAGCCTGTGGATCACAGAGGACAGCTCCAGGCTGGGCTGCTGCACATCCCTAATTTGGTAAAGTCACCCAAAGGGCGACTTTGGTGGGGTAAGATGGAAATAAGGGAATATTCCAAGGAAAAGGCTGGCAGTGAAGGGGAAGGAGAGGCAGGGACAGGCCCTGCACAGGCAGGGAAAGAGGGAAACCCAAGAGTGTTTCTTGTGCAGCAGTTCCCGAGACAGATGCGAGGAGCAAGGGAAGGGAGCTGGGCAGTGTTTTTGGCAGCCAGCACCGAGGATTTTCGCTTGGAAGGAAGTCCCACAGGGAACCACGCAGAGCCAGAAGGGCATCCTGGCTTCTGGGGCCGAGGAGGGACGTGCCAGCACTGCTGGAAGGGACACAGGGGACACACGGGGCAGGGCTGCTCACGCTTTGAATTTGGAAAGGTGACAGACGAAGCAGAGCGTGATTGAGGGGGGATCTTCGCTGAGGGATAGGCGAGCCTCTCATGCTTCCAGCTGGAAAAAACTCCTGGAAAACCCATCTTTGGTTCACTGGTGTGCGTGCTGGAGTCCATCGGCAGAGGGCAGCGACACTCGCAGGCACAGCCTCATCCCCGGCCACCTTCCACCCATCCCGCTCCCTGTGCCGCTGTCACAGCAAGGACACCTTCCCCACCCTTCCCAAAACAAACCCTAATCCTCGAAAATCAGACTCCAAGGGATGCTGCGGACCCGACATCTGCCCGCTTTTTGCTTTGGGTTTTTTGGGTTTTTTTCCCCCTCCTCTTCCCAAGCCCACGTGATATTTTTCTCTTCAAAGCTGGGGTTTGTTTGTTTTTTCAAGCCCGAGAGCTCCAATTCCAGCATCTGCGCGAAAGCCGGCAGGAAATAGCCCGTGTGCTCAGAAGTAGTTGGGAGAACATGCAAGGGCAATATTTATCTTCCCCTTCCGTGGATCGCAGCGGAGACACGCAAGGCTCCTGCTCCTGCCACTCAGCGCATCCCGGCAGGAAAGGACGGGGTGGAGCCGCAGGATTTCGGGGTGGATTGGGAGAACTGGGCGTCAGCCAGGGCAGAACGGCAGCGAAGAGGAAGGTTTGGAACAAGGCAGGCAGGAAGGGATGAGGGGAGAGGCAGGAGATGATCAGCACCGGGAAATCTGGGAGAGGTGCGAGAGAGCATCATCTCCAAAGGAGCCGGCAGCTCTGAAAGGCACAGAGATCCCACTTTAAACACAGTTTTTATGTCAGGTTTTACGTTCATCCATGGACAGAGTGGGCTTTCAGATCAGATCATGCTGGGAAAGCATTCAATCCCCAAAAGAGGGAAAGCTGTTTTGGCAGGGAACCCACCCGAGGGAAGGCTGCCCGTCACAGCTGACTCATACCGAGACCGCAGTGGGTTCATCCCTGGCTTTGAGAGTCATTTTGGTAAAGGTTTGGGATTTCCAGGCTGGATTTCTGGCAGAAGTGCTAAGATTTAAGCCACATTTAGGAGATTTAAAATGTCAAACCTGTCATTAAACAGGCAGATTTTGCAAGCGTTGATCAGGCTCCTAAAGGCTCCTAAAATGGGAAAAGCTCTGAGAATGTCCCTGTGGGCTGGGAGCACTGGCCACTTGATGGATCTGGGCCACTCAACTGGTGTTTTATCTAGGAGCCTCCCAAATAAATATTCTCCTTTTCCATGGAAGAGATTCTCATTTCTATTGTCCCTGTGAATGACACAGAAGTGAACAATTTCCTTTCATACTGGAGCCAGTCACTTGCCTCACACTGAATTTCAGTTAATTTTTATTTCAGTTAATTTTTATTTCAGTTAATTTTTATAGGCTTTTGGCCATTCCCTGTTGCATGGAGTCAAACTCACAGGAAGGAATTACCTGTGGCAATTAGGATATGATAAATCAATCCTGTGATACAGGATTTGGCTGCAAAGGCTCTGAGGTGCTGTTTGAAGGGAAAGAAGCACTTCAGCCAAGCTCCTTGGTTTAACAGGATTGAGGAAATCCAAACAGCAGAATTCAGACCCTTGCAACAGCAGGTAAAACTGAGGTGTTGAAGGGCTGGACCCTTTCTCAGTCCTCAGCTGACTGCAACATCCAACAACAGCCTCTGCATGCTCTGAAAATACAAAAATAGGAAAATTAGTTATTGCTTACTGATTACTCCAGCAGGGAATCTTTCCCAGCTGTGTCAAGCACGCACAAAGAGGATTTTCAGGGAGAACAGGCAGGAAATGGGACGATTTGGGGATGAAATGAGGGGCCAGGTTGGTGTCCTGTGCTCGTAGGAGGAACAGGGCTGCACAGGCACCCCAGAACGACCTTCACTCCCAACCCACTGCCTGGACAAGTGGTAACACGAGCTCTTACTCGGTTGATTTATCTCCTTGAAAGCAGTTCCTGGCTCTGCCCCTGGACAGCCAGGAATTCTTGGTGACAGAATTATATGTCACGCCCCCTTTGGTTTCCTCAGGCTTCACCCAAAGTCACTTCTAATCAGAGAAAAGGCTCCCAGTTCATCTGTTACACTTTGGATTAGGGTTTGTTTTGCTGTCTGGCAACAAAGACAAAAATTTTCTGGCTGTAAACCACAGAATCACTCTTTTGCAACAGAATTCTCATTCAAAGGTTTATTTAGACTCAGACCTGGTTCCCAAGCAGAAAGTTTCAACCTTCTTCACCTTGCTACAGAAAGCTGACTTTGAGCACAGCGTGGTGCTTTCAGGATGGATTAGTGGATAAAGGACGCGCTTTCAGGATGGATGAAGACATCAATACAAGCAGAGAGGCCACCAAAGAACTCATCATGCCCATGCCAACGGCCCGGCCCGGGCTAGAACTCAATGCAGACCTTTCCTAAGGGACTGAGAGCACTTCCTCTGTTTTCCACACTTCCCTTCCTCCCACGGACAATGCCGGGCATGGCAGGAAAAGGAAGCACATATGGTTTGCACTCCAGGATGGATCTCTGCAAGGAAAGGACACAGAGAGGCTGCGGGGCTGTCAAGGACCCTCTCACAGCAGGAGCCTGCAACAGAAGCAGGGTTGTGTCTCCTTACAATATGTGACATTATGCAGCCCCAGCCAGCATCCTCTGTCTGCTGACTCCTGCATTTCACTGGGACTCCAATAAAAGCAGTCGATGGCCCAGGATATTCCACAGGGAAATAAAAAAGGATAAACTACCAGCATTTGGAATGTTTGTGGTGCAGCAGTGTGTCTTAGCAAGGTGTATAATGAGATTTCCAATAAACCATCACCCAGAGGAATGAGACTTTTTCTCTGCTGTGATGCCAGCACAAGTGGTCACACAACTCATGTGAGAGCCTACATTTGGGCATCTGCACATCCCATAAAGATCAACTGGAGACAAAATGCAATTTTGCCTTTAAAAACATCAGTGTTGGGTCTTTTGTTTATCTGCGGCGCAGCAACGTTGCACTTGTGAAAATAAAACACACGGTCCATCTTCAAAGATTACCATCATATAAAACCCAAGCCTGGATCCATTTGCTGCCTGTCTGGGGCTGCATTTAAAAATGTTATTCCTGGCTTGTCCCATTTCAAGATCTTCACTTGTGTCATTTACCCAGCTGATGCGCAGTCTGGCTACCAGGCTACCACAGCCAGACAGCCGAGTCCCATGGAAAAACACCATGAAAAACAGAAACTGTGTCCGCCCCTTGGCTGCCCGTGCAAATCTGCAGCCGACAACCCTGCTGGAAAATGTGCATTGCTACACCACTGTCAGCCAGAATCACGGTTTAGAATGGACAGTGGGAACGTGGGGGCTGAAAAAATGATCATTTTGAGAGGTCTTTGGTGTCTCTTTTGTTTCCACACTGTATTTAAAGACAATCTGGAGCCAGGTGCCAAACTGGCTGTGGGTTGGTTTGGTGGCGGCTCAGGCAAGCGCCGCTGCCAAAAGCTTTACCGGGGTTTTGGCATCACCAGCCAGCAGCAGCGCAGGCTGCATCCCTGAGGCTCTTTGTCATCCTAAAACATCCACTGAGGAAGGAGAGCATCGCAGCCATTCCCTCCTCTGCTCCACAGGCTCCTCGTGGCTGGAATGAGGCGTTTTGACTGAAAAGGCAGGGAAAAGGCACCCACTGCTCACACTGGAAGCAGCAGAGAGCACGGGCAGCACTGGGAGGCAGGGCACAGACTGAAAATGCAGCGGCCATGAAGGACAGAAGGAAAGAAGGTGTCACACACGGTTTGGGATTTAAGGATGCTCCCCGAGGCTCCTGTCCAGCCTGCAGGCATAACCCTGCGGGGAGGACAGGAGCCGCAGACCCAAACCCGTCAGCTCTGCGGGGTCAGCGGGAGCAGGGCAAGGCACAGCTGTACCCGGAGCGGGGTCATCGCCCCTCAGAGACCCCCGGGGCAGCGGCGGCCGCGGCCGCCTCCCCTCCGCCCCCGGGGCCGCCACACACAAAAGGCGCCTCTTCCCGCCCCTCTCCTATTTAAGGCCTCCTCGACCAATGAGATTCGGGGGCGGGGCTAAACCGGGAGGATTGACAAGCCCCCGAGACCCCGCTCCCGAGCGCGCGGGAGGGGGCGGGGAGAAGCGCGGCCGCAGCCAATCGCCGTGGGCGAGCGGGGGGCTCGGCCAATCAGCGGCGCGGGGGGCGCGTCCCGCCGCGGGGTCAGGCCGGGAGCGAAGGCGCCCGTCGCTCCCTGTTCCTCCCGCTCCGCTCGCGGCCGAGCCTCCTCACCGCGGGATCCATCCGCCTGCGCGCAGCGGCCGGCGGGGTGTGCGCGCCGCTCCGTGCCCCTCCGCCCGGGAGGGATTATTTCCCGCGGTCGCGGCGGCGGGGCGGCCCCGGCGGGGCCGCGGGATGGAGGCACCGGGCGCCCGCCGGAGGGACGGAGGAGCCGCCCCGTGAGGGAGGAACGGGAGCGCAGCGGCCTCCTCGGGGCCGCCGGCGGGCGGGGACCCCGCGGCCAGGCCGCGCCTCAGCGCTCGGGCCTGCGCCGCCCTCAGCGGGGCCCGGCCCGGCCCTGCCCGCCCGGGGCTGCCCCAGGCCGGGTGTGCGAGCCCCGGCCGGGGCGTGCTCGGCGCGGGGCACCATGGTGGAGAAGCGGTGCCCGCGGCTGCAGCGGGACGGCGTGTACCGCTGGTTCTCCGAGCTGCCCTCCCCGCAGCGCGTGGAGTTCCTGTGCGGCCTCCTGGACCTGTGCATCCCGCTGGAGCTGCGCTTCCTGGGCGCCTGCCTGGAGGACCTGGCCCGCAAGGATTATCACTCCCTGCGCGACTCCGAGATCAAGGCCAACAACCCCGCCGACCTGGGCAGCCTCACCAACCTGACGGACGAGGTGGTGCGCAGCAAACTCCTGGTGTCCCTCGCCCTGCTCGGCTCTGCCCACCGGGAGGCCGCCGGGGTCCTGTTCCGCACCCTCACCCACATCGACTCGGTCATCAACAACTACGGGCTGCAGCTCAACGAGGGCCGCACGGGGGATGAGTTCCTGTTGCTCTTCACCATGGCATCCAACCACCCGGCGTTCAGCTTCCACCAGAAGCAGGTGCTGAGGCAGGAGCTCACCCAGATCCAGAGTCTCATGGCCAGCACCAGCAAGAATCCCAGCACCTCTACCCTCAACACCATGGCAACCTATCCTGGCTGCCATAAGGTGGGTATCCTGCTTTTTACGCGCTGGAATGGCACCGGGCTGTGTTCTTCGGCTCTCATTTTAAACCGTGCTTTAAGCACCGTGGTAAATGGCAGCTTGAGGGGCTGGCAGGCGGTTGATGATGGGGATGGTCAGCTGAGGGCACAGGGAGAGGATGGATGGAGTTCTTACGAGCTTGTGACATTTAAATGAGAAGGGGTTCACAAGCACATCGACAGCAGCAATATAAGCCTTCTTTGACTGCTTCTCAAAGCATCTGCTGGGGGAACAGTCCTGCCAGCTGCATGGAAAACCAGTGATTTAGGAAGCGAAATAAATGCATCTCTAGATAAAAGCATCTGTTTCAAAGTTCCCTCTGGAAAAAGTTGGAAAGGAGGAGTAGCTGTCCAGTGGCAAAGCATCTTGGTGAGACTGGGTTTTGTTTAGACGGATGTGATGGCAAACATTTGCAGTTGCTGGTGTTAAGCTAAAAGAAATGCTGTCGTTTTCTGTCACTCCGCATCCCTCCGGTATTAATCCTGGTCTCGGGGTTCGCGTCATTAACTTGCTGTTCTTTCATTCAGTTGCCAGCAGTTAGGCCAGACCAGGAGCGTTTTAAGATGTGCTGTAAGTCATTGGATATGTGACTGCTTAATTGCTCTCAGCCTGCTACAAATTAGGGAGTCAAAGTGTCTTTCTGCCTGATTTTAACCCGCTTGAAAGTTCAATCGAAGCACCAGCTTAGAGGGTGTTTGTGAGAAGTTAACGGGCTGCAGCCTTTGGGGATGTGTGGATGATGTGTTACCCTGCTCTTGGGAAAGGTGGAGAATACCCAAAAGCTGTGAAAACCCCTGTTTTGGAGTAATAGCCTAAAAAAAGCTGTTTCTGAGGGCTCAGCAGAGATTTCACTAAGTTGAGCATTGAATTCCAGACTGAGACAGAAATCTGGGCACAGTCTTCCTCTGAATACAAATTCCCTTCCAATTTCATGTTTCTTTAAACACCTCTGCTTTGTAAAATTGAGATGTCTTCAACTCCGTATTTTTCTTGTCTTTCCCTTCCTGTCTTGTGCCTGTTCCTAACCTCCTGTAGTAAAGGGAAAGAAAAAGGTATGGGAGAGCCTCTTCATTCAGCTGAAACCTCCATGTGGATAAAACACAGCTGGAAAGAATATTTCACACAGGATGTAGAAGGGTATAATCAAAACCAGAAAAAAGCTTCTTTTCAGATACTTCACTACTTGCAGCTTCCCTTATTCAGTGATGCAGCGACCCTGGGTTGGAAAGGAAACACTGTAAATCATATCCAAGTTCCTCTTAAAATAAGACAAGTCAAAAAAAAGATGGAATCAGGCAGGCAGGAAGGTTTTTGAGAGTCTTCTCTCTGAGCTGCAGGATTTATGGAGCTGAAAAACTCCGGCACTATTTATGTCAATCTAAGATGGACGGAGAATCCATCCTGCCATTTTTCCTGCCAGGAATAAGGCAGCCAGGATCGTCTGATTTTTTCTTTCCTTCTGTGCTCACTGAAGGGTTGTCTCTTTAAAAAGCACATTTTTATAGAAATCTGCCTTGAAGAATCTTGGTTGCTAAGTAGAGAGTAGTGAGAGGGAACACAAAGGTGACTTTGCCTTCACAGTCTCTGAATGTGCATTTTGTTTGAAGTGATGCAAATTTCCTCAAGATTTTTGTTTTTTTTGTTGTTCTTAACTGGGTAATTCTGCTACTTTTAGAGTAAGCAGTTGGCTTAAACCAGGAGTTGGATGAAGCAAGTGGAAAAAACAATGTCTTTCTCCATTCAGTCCTTTTTAAATATGCACAAATAAATTCCAGCACCGAGTCCTTGTGGTGTTACCAAGTGATGTTGTGACAATCCTTGTGCTGTAACATCACCTAGAAAAAACCAATGTGGATGTGGAGACAAAGCGAGTGCCCTGGGCTGCTGCTCTTCCTCCTTGGAGCTGCAGAATTCCCGCCCTGGTGCCAGCACTTTCTCCTGGCTCCTGTTGCTTTACTCCAGCACGAAGCTGGGTTCTAAATGGGGGAATTCTGCTCCTCTCTGAGTCCTTAAAGAACTGGAGAAATGCTCATCCTTTGAGGTCCTGGAAAACTCTGGGAAGCTGGGCTGGCGTGAATGTGAGATGCAAACGGAGTGTTTGTGAGCTGGCTGAGTTATCCCGCAGCTTTCCCCTCGGGAGAGCGGGCAGAGGGTGTGACTCTTGTGTAACTCTACCTGCCCTACTGTTACAATTTCTGATTTATGGTTAACTTGTTTAGTCGGGAGATGCCGCAGAAATCTGAGCAGTGCCCTGTTCTCCTTGCAGAACCAAACGGGAATGTGCTGCTTCTGCTTAGCCAGCCCTATTAAAATATGTCCCAACCTGATATTAGCTAGAACTTTTTCTAGAGGATGGGACCTTACAATCCTTTTTCCATCTCCTCTTTCACGTTTAACAGTGAAAGATCTCAAATTCAAATTGTGTTTAACAGTGAGGAGACTGAGCAGTTGATAGAAATTTACTGTAAATGTTTCACGATTCCTCAAGTTGCTTTGGGGTAGGTGGACGCAGCTGAAGGTGGTCAGTGATGCAAACTGCTTTTTGCTGTTTCCTTTTACTGCCTGCAGTTGGAGGCTTAAAACAGCTGCCCATGTATTTTTTGTGCTTTTTCAGATACTTCTTGTCTTACCTGAATCTTAACTTTGCAGGAAAAGGTGGCAGTGGCTGGCTTTAAGTAGGTCAGTAATTATTAGATTGATGGTTTCTACCTGATGGTAGAAAATGAACATTTTATGAACAGGAAGGAAAATGCTGCCCTTTCTACATTGCCTTGGACTCTGTGAGGATGGAACCATGGAATATCCTGAGTTGGAAGGGACCCATGAAGATCATTGAGTGCAGGTCCTGGTCCTGCCCAGGACACCCCAGCAGTTCCCACCCTGGCTCTGCACAGGAGGGGACAGCCGGGGGGGCTCTGGGAACAGGAACAGGGACAGGAGGAGAGGGAACGGCCTCGGGCTGGGCCAGGGGAGGCTCAGGGGGGGCAGAGCAGGAATTTCCCCATGGAAAGGGAGCTCAGGGATGGGAACTGCCCAGGGAGGTTTGGAGTGCCCATCCCTGGAGGTGTCCCAGGAGTTCCTGGAGGTGGCACTCAGAGCTCTGGGTGGGGACAAGGTGGGGATTTGGTTGGACTTGATGACCTTGGAGGTCTTTCCCAACCTCAGTGATTCTGTGATTCTCTGCTGGAGTGGATGGCAGATGGAAACACAAATCTGAACTTGGATTCCGTGACCTACACAGATGTTGGACATCATAATGTGAATCTCTGCATGGACTTTCCCTCTCAAGAACTCTACTGTCAGAAACTCTAAGGACAGCACTTCAGAGCTAGGGAAGTTACTCATGAATCTGTCACTCCGTTTCCTGGAGTTGTTTCATCTCCTCATTGAGATCATGCTGTAAAACCAGGGAAATAAAAGAATAAAATAAAAGGTGCTTTGGGAGTCAGCACCTGCTCTGCTGTGACAAGAGCTCTTTAGTGCCATCAGGGTGATGAGCTGTAGGTTTAGATCAGATATTAGGAAGGAATCCTTGGCTGTGAGGGTGGGCAGAGAAGCTGAGGCTGCCCCTGGATCCCTGGCAGTGTCCAAGGCCAGCTTGGACAGGGCTTGGAGCAGCCGTGGCAGGGGCTGGAATGAGATGAGCTTTAAGGTCCCTTCCCACCCAAACCATTCCGTGATTCTGTGCTGGTGACTCTGCTCTGGTTGTGGGTTCAGCTGCAGAGCAGGGTCAGAAATATCACCCTGAGTGCGGTTTGTTTGCAGCTGAAGGGAAATAAGGGCAGTGACACCGTGGTTATGTGGCTGTTTTGGGCTGGTATCTTGTGAATGGGAACGAGGAGGGTTCTTGCCCAGTCAGCTTCCAAATACTGCACCAATGGCTATTTCAAGTTTCTAGCATAAGGTACTATTTTTCCCTCATGCTAATTCCATAGGCTCCTCTAAAACTTCCAAAGAACTCCAGGCTGTATATTGGGAGCTATGGAATTACTCTGAGGGCTCCATTTCAAACACCTTCACCTGTCTGCACTGTTTGCCTCAGGAGCATGAATGGACATAACTCCATTGAGAAATATCCTGATATTTTTATTTCACCAATGGAGTGATGAGTTATAAAAAACCATCACTTACTTGCTGGGTTGAGACTCAGTCGTCAAGCCCTCACAGAGACAGCAATGCAGCTATTGAGTGATTTATGTCAGCTGCCTTTATGGCTTTTTTTGAGCTTTGTAGGGATGGAGTAAATCATGACAAACTTAATTTTTAGCCTCTTTGAGGGTATTTCGTGGATTCAGCCGATGACCATGTTGAGAGCAGTTGCTGGCTGGGATTAGAGGTGTTTCCTCACTGGTATCAGGAGTTGCTATCTCAGAATGATCACACTTTCCAAACCACATGGATCCAGCCTCAGGAGCTGCAGGGACAAGTCTTGTAGCTTCCAGCTGGAAATGTTGCCAAGCCCTGCATGGCTTTTGCACATCCTTTGAGAATTTTTGGGAAGTCTGGGCAACATGGATTGCACACACCTCTTGATATTCCACTTAAAAAATATGAGGCTTCCCCTTCTGGCTCTTTTCTTACTCATGGCTTAATTTGAAATGTGATAGAATTCTCAAACCTGCAATATTTTCAGAAATGAGCATTACATATAAAGGAATCCCTGGAAGACAATGATCTTGGGTAGTAACAGTATTAATTAGCACCAAATTCACTTTGCCTAATCATTTGTTACATGACGAACTTGAATTTAGGAACCTAAACGAGTTTTCTTGGGAAATGCCCTGTGCACCCAAACATCAGGGACAGGGCAGCCAAAAAGATGTGTGTTGAGCTAATAATGATGATGTTTTTTCCATGAACTGTTTTCCCGTTTATTTTTGCAGGGGCTGAATGAAGTTTTTGTTTTAAGAGTGCGTTCCACTTCTCTTTTTTAATTTACTCTTTTTTCTATTAATTACCTTGTAACTGTTAGTTGTCAGTGATGAGATACTAAAATGAGCCTTGTTCTGTGGGGTGAAGATCCTGTTGGAAGGTGTTGGATGTTTTGTACCAGGTCTGAAATGTTTTAATGGAATCAGAGCTGGAGCAGATCAGAGCCAGCAGCATTAACCACACCTCACAGGCATTCCAGGGCTCACTTCAAAGTGCTGAACAGCAGCCTTGTTTGGAAGGGTTTAATCGTTTGGTTTAGTGGGTTCAGAAATGTTTGAGCTGCTAAAACTGAGGTGCTGTCACCTTCAGGGACAGCAGGTACAGCCCTGCCTCTTCCTGGCAGGGCAGTGCTCGGCTTCTGCTCTCAGCTTTGATATTCAAATACTCCACTCTGAGTGCTTTTTATCCCTAAAAAAAGGAAATGTACTCCCAAGAACATAAATAAGATTTCTCAGAGCCCACAGGATTTTATTATAGAAATGCTGGATCTAATTTTTCTGTAGAAACAAGAACCATTGTCACACTTCCACTGAAATTTGACTTCAGTCTTGAAGCCAGTTGGATTGAAGCTGTTCCTGCTGAGGTTTGAAATGGGTATTAATTCAAGAAAAAGGATGTTGTGATTCAGAGCTGTGTTTCTTTGAGTGGAGTTTGTAATGAGCAAACTTTTAAATTCCTTGCTCTTGCCTCATGCTGAACCAGAATTTTCCCATTGATTCCATTGGGGTAATTATCCAGTAATTGGGAGAGATAAACATTTTAACAGGTGTTCAGGCTAATACAGAGTTTCAGGGAGTTTGTGAATAGCTGAACTGATCCAGAAATAATCAGATCAGTTACTTAAGAGCAAGATCTTAATTTTAATTACAGACCTGTCAAGTCCTGATGATAAATAGTGAAAGTGATCACTTTTCAGGTGTATTATGGATTCTTCTCCAATGTCTTCTTCTTTTATCACCGTAAGTGGAAGAAAGAAGGACATTGAGAGGCTGGAGGGTGTCCAGGGAAGGGAATGGAGCTGGGAAGGGTCTGGAGCCCCAGGAGAGGTTGAGGGAGCTGGAAAGGGGCTCAGCCTGGAGAAAAGGAGGCTCAGGGGGGACCTTGTGGTCTGCACAGCTCCTGACAGGAGGGGACAGCCGGGGGGGCTCTGGGAACAGGGACAGGAGGAGATGGAACGGCCTCAGGCTGGGCCAGGGGAGGCTCAGGGTGGATATTAGGAAAAATTTCTTCATTGAAGGGTGGTCAGACATCGGAATGGGCTGCCCAGGGCAGTGGTGGAGTCACCATCAGATGAAGTGCTGAAAAATGTGTGAATGTGGCACTTGGGGGAATGGTTTAGTGGTGATCATGGTTGGATTTGGTGTCTCAGAGGTCCTTTCCAACCTTAATGGCTCTGTGCTTCCACGATTCTGAGTAGTTTTATTACACTCAAGCCATTACTTGAGTGAATATTGAGAAGGGGAAGGAAGGAGAAATAGAATCCAGTGGATTTGTGACCTGTCAGATAATTTCTTTGTGAGTTGTTGCAGAAGAGACAGGAGTAGTTGACTTTTGGTGGCATCAGGTGAAGAAACAGGATCGTGTTTGTACATCAGTGCTGGGGTGTAAAGCAGCAGTGTCTGGTCCAAGGTCTGCTTAAAAGCAGGGATTTGTTTTGATTTTGAGGTGGTTTGAATAATTTCTTTGTAAAATTCAGATTTGATGAGTCCAGTACCTCTATGGTAGATTTATGTTCCTATTATTAACAGTGTTCACAATCCTTTAAGCAAAGGGGTTTTAGTGGAAATCAGTCTATAAAATCCAGCCCCTTCTTCTGGTCCATCTGTTCTCCTGAATTCATGAGGAGCCTGGGAGCAGGTGCGTGATTGTCCCGCAGTGTTTAAGCACCACACGCCTCATTTCATTGCAGAGAGTCTCCCAGGACAAAAGCATCTGATCTATTAGCCATTATCCCACTCCCCTGTGGATTGCCTCTTCACCCTTTGTGTTCCTCCTCTAGGAGAAAAGGTGTATTTTGTAGCTGTGGAAACATGGAGGCACCTGGCTCTTACAGCTTATTTTGGCTGTTGGAACCGACTGAATTTTAACACAAACCAAACATTTCCAGCTGCATCCACATCCCAGTCCAACAGAGCAACTAAATATGTGTAAATTTAAGTGGTGAGCGCTTTAGTGGGTATGTGGAAAGTGAGGGGTGTTTGTAGCACTTCTTAAACATCCCCATGGAAGAGTTTGAATCATCCAAAGGAGAAGGTTGGAATTTTCTTCTTCTGGTGGGAGAACAGTCAGGTGTTTGGATATGAGTGAATGCAGTGTTTCAGAGAATTGTTATTACCAAGAGGAAGGTGTTTGCTCAGTCCTGCCCCTCCTGGGCTTGTCTCGGTGGAGTTGGAATTCCAGATCCCTGCATTAGTTGCTCTGGTGAACAGTCCTGTGGTGTCAGACTGACAGGTCACTGTTAGCAATGCATTTTTATTCTAATTATTTAAAATCTGAGTTTGCCCCTTTGGTGGGAGCTCGCAGGGGCCGTGTCCTTGCCATCAAACTTCTCCTGGAGCATTGTTGCCAACAGGATTGCACCATGTGAAAGACCTTGGTGTTAACCTCAGAGAAGCTGCTGTTAATACTCAATAATATGAACCTGGCAGAGTTGAGTGGTTTTTACCCCCTGGAGTCATTGTTCCAATTCCTGAGCTCACTCATACATGTTACCTGCTCCTGGAGGGCAGTTTGTGGCTAAAAAACCTTTTTTTAAAGGAGAATTCAGAAGCCAGTGTGGACAGAAGCATTTCTCCATGGGACTCTCAATGTATCATTGGCCATTGTTGGAAACATGGGAAAGTTTTCCTGTGTGATCAGTGGGAGAATGTTTGTGTGGCTTGGAGCTCCAGGACCTCACTTAACTCACTCACTGCTCCTATTTATTGTTTGCTTTTCCTGTGTAAGACATGACCTAAGTTTCTTACCTAACCAGGTATAGAAATCCATATTTTTCTCCCTCAGATCCTGTATCATTGTTCCATGTGTCCGTGGTGCTTTGGGTAGTGGTTGTGTTGATTATTTTTTTTAGTATTTTTGGCTCCCCTTCAAACTAAGTCAGCAAATACTTTGCTATTAAACCATGTATTTTCTATGCTCTGTTTATTTTTCAAAGGAACAGATAATTGCTGTTTTGGTAAAACTCTGACCACATTAAGTTCGACTCCTATCAGTCCTGTTATTTTTATGAAAGGCTTTGCTGTATTCAATGCTAGCAAAGCTAGCATTTACCCAGCTTCCCAGATTTCCCATTTTCCATAGTGACTCCAGTGCCTGGGACAGAGCCACGTCAGGCAGCAGTGGCTGAAAGAGCAGCACCACCTGTGGACAGTACCTGTGTTTATTTTCCTCTGTGCTTTTTAATGGATTGAGAGCTTAGGAGCTTTCTAGAGCTGCTTTCACTGTCCCAAGAAGGTCTGAGCCTGTTAGGACCTCTGTGGGAAGGAAATCACAGAATTGACTAGAATTAATCATCAATGACAACCCATCACTGCACTCCAGGGGAAAAAAAGGTTGGGCTAGGATGGTGACAGGTAAAAATGGGGAAAATGTGATAATGGCAAAATTCTAGCAATGAATTCTGTTCCCTTGGCACGTTTGTCATCAACCCCTGGGGTCAAAGCAATTGTTTCTCTTCCTGGTAACTCCTGGGGGTGGAGGACTTGAGGGCAGCATTTAGTGATCCTTCTGAATAATCGGTGTTGGGAAGGATCCACTTTTCAGTAACTGATGCCAGTTTTGATCCTGTCATCGTCACAATGGAGAATGAGGCAGAGGAGAATTCACTCTGAGCCTCAGTCACTAAGCAGTGATCAATTTTCTTTGTTATTTTCAATTCTGCTTTACCTTGAAATGCAGGAGACAGCAGGGTTTGCATCTGGAAAATCAGAAGAGCATCTGTGAGCCAGATGCTTTGCTGTGCAGGGAGCAGATCAAAGGATCCCAGGATCATCAAGGTTGGGAGAGACCTTCAAGCTCATCCCATTCCAACCCCGTGCCCTGGGCAGGAACACCTTCCTCTAGACCAGCTTGCTCCCATCAAAGATGCAACATGAAAGTGGAGTAAAAATAGTTTTAAGTATCTTTTCTCCACCCACTTGCAGCTTTTAGAGGCATTGAAGGAGCCTTCAGGCCACTGTGGTGTGGAATTCCTGAACAATCCATGGAATTGTGGAGAGGTGCATCAGAGGGTTTTCCTTCTCCTGGCTCTCCAGGAAATGCTGTGCTGGGGGTAAAATCAGGCAGAATATTTAACTCTGGGCTTGCTGCTAGTTTTGATTGCTCTTTATGGACTGTTTCTGCTGATGTTCTGTAGAAAAATCCAGTCTTTTATTCAAAGGTCTAATGCTGTTTTTTCTTAGACCTTGAATGAGGTCTAAGAAAAAAAACCTTCATGGGGTTTTTTTGCTGCATTTATAAAATGTCACTCCTGTGGTTTGTTATGATGTATGACCTGAACATTCCTGGTTCCTGTCATGCCAGTTTATCCATCCTCACTGTGGGCTGTTACTGCCTCAGCAAACAAGCCTTGCACAGTCCTGGAGCTGCAGATTCCTTAGTGGCACCTTGGCTTTCTCAGAGATGTTACAACTCCTAAAAGATCCAAAGCAATTTGCTCCCTGCTTCTCCAAACCTTTATCTCCCTGGAATGCCTTGTTCTTTATTCCAAATCCAGTTTCTCCTGTCTGTGCTGGGCCCAAACCAAGGATTTCAGGAGTGTTCAGACATGGAGAACTCTCCTTCCTGAATTTACTCGATGCTGAATTTCTGCAGCTGAATTTGGACAGGTCCTTCCTGTAAAACTTTTTCCAGTGTTTCTCCCAACCCTCCCAGGACAAGATCTGCAGTTCTGAGCTGATGGGTTATTGTTCCTCTGTTTGGCTTGGCCTCAAGTTAAAAAAAAAAAAAAAAGAAAAAGAAGGATAAAAAAAAAAGGATTAAAAAAATGCTGTTACTACTCTGGAACTAAAACTTTGATTTGCAAACCACTTTTCATTATTTCACTTTCCCTAAACAAATCCAAGCCGTTGCCAGTATCGTGATGTTTAAGTCAGTGGAAAAAATGATTTCAAAATTTGGAATGGAAGCTTTAAGCAGTGGGATTCAGTGGTGCTAACACCATTCAGCTCTCTAACAAAGTGCTCCATTTGGAACTAATCAGAGCTTTGTGATTTTTCTAGGCCAATTTGGAGCTGCTTTGATGTGCGACGGGATCAGATAGTATGAGCTCAGGCAGACAAGACATATGGGCTAAATTAATCCTTAGCAAGTCTAGGAAAATTAAATCTTTATGGAAAAAAAATGGAGGTTATGTATAAACAAAATGCAAATTATAAGCTGCACGCGATGCTAGTTGTAAGGAGAGTGGAGAGGAGGGAATACAAGATAAGAGGCAATAAATTGTAACAAACTGCTTGTTCAGAGATTTTCTGGAGCTGTGTGGCTGCTCTTCCCCAGCTTCAATCACTGGGAGTGTTTATATTTCTGATTATTCCCAACATTTGGAACCTGGCTGGCCGGGATAACGCAGCAGAGCTCCTCTCCCAGCGCTGTCCCTTTGCCAGGATGGTGCTCAGCCCTCTGGAACTTCCTCCCAGCAGCCCTGGGCTGCAGGGGGAGTTTAATGAGCTCCAGGAGAGGCTGTGGGAGATAAACTCAGCTAAAGACTCACTTTGGCAGAGGAAATTTAAACTATTCCCCACCCTCCCGCCAAGCTGGGAGTTTAATGGTTGGTCTGAGGGTGCTAAGTTTTGTTGTTGGTGGGAAGCTGTGCTGAAGAAGTAGTGTATAATTAGATAAACATAATACTTTTGCATTTATATATATAAAATACTTTTTTTTTTCTTTTTTTTTTTTTTTGTCAAGAAGTAGTGCTGAAAAGGAAAGCAGCCACCTGTAATCCTCTTTTTTTCCTGACACCCATCTGCCATTCTGGATTGAGTTCTTTACACATAGGAGCTTTTTTATGGATGTCAAGTATACAGAGACTCTCACTTGTTCTACTGCCTTAAAATGTGTGTAAATCTATAAATGTCAGTCTTAAAATGGAGCTTACAATGGGTAATTGTATGGAGTGGGGCTGTGCTATTTCTGACTTGCATTGTGTGTGCTGACTGACGGCACCGTGGAACAGGAGGGTGTGCAGAGTATTGTTTTAGCAGGAATTGTCCCAGCTCAGGGCACTGTGTCAAGTTAGCAGGGTCTGAGGGAGCTTTTCCCTCACAGACACCTGGAGCTGCTGGCTTTGGGTTCCCCTGAGTGAAGGAGAACTCATTTTGTTATGGCAAGGTGCACGTTTTCTCCTGATTTGTGCCAGGCTAAAATCCATGTGGAATTCTAATTACAGCTCTCCCTACCAGCAGTTCAGGTTGATTCCAGATGTAACAATTGAATTTCAAGTCACACAGTTACTCTGAGCAGTTACTGGGAGTGTTTTTGTTGGTCTGAACTCCCTCTTAAAAGCAACTTTTCCTCTTCAAGGTCCTTGAACCCTTTTTTGTTTTGATGCTTCAACCTTGTGCTTGGGCATTGTTAGTACAGAAGTTTCCATTGAAATATGATCATGACAGGTTATTAAATGGCAAAGACAAGAAAATCAGAGTTCTGCTAAGAATTTTCCATTGCAATGTGTTGTGGAAATGTTTGGGAATGCCTTGAGTCTCATCCCTGGAGAGGTGATGGAGCCCCATGGAGCCAATTCCTGCTCCCCTGGCATCGGGATAGGGAGAGAGTGGCAAGAGTGAAACAGGGAATTCCTGCCTTAAGATCAAGACAGGTTAATAGGGAAAACAACAGCCACACATGCAAGCAAAGCAAAGGAATCAATTCCCCATTTGCCAGGGTTTGGCCATCCCAGGGAACCTCACTGGTCACGGTGACTGGGGAAGAATATTGGGATCACTGAGCATCCCCTGCTTCCTTCTTCCCCCAGCTCTCCATGCTGAGCACGGTGCCACAGCCTGGAATATCCCTGGGATGGGCTCCCTGTGCTCAGCTGGCTGTCCATGCCCTGCCCAAAATCCTTGTGTTCCCCAGCCTCTGTGCCAGTGGGGTGAGGACACAAAAAGGTGTCAGCCCTGCTCAGCAGTGACCAAAACATCCCTGAGTTACCCACAGCTTCCAGCACAAATCCAAACCAGCCTCACACCAGCTACTGTGAGGAAAATTAACCCTACCCCACCCCAAACCAGCACAGAGACATAACATAAAAATGACTTTTTCCAAGAGCCCTTTTCCCGAGTTGTCTTGTGGAAAAGTTAAAATACGTGGTGTGCAGAGGTTAAAGGTCTTGCAATCTCTCTCCAATTGACTGCTGGGTGACTATTGTTTCAAAAAGAATTATGCTGTAAGTAGATTTTTAGATTAGCCAAGATAATCTCAGTTTGTGAATAGCTGCTGACTGAAACCACTTCCCTGAACTGTTACTTGGGGAATATCAGGAGTAACACTTTCAATTTTGAGAGAACCCAGCTTCTCCTTCAGCCTTCCCAGGGGATCCCTCACTCCACAGAAGGTGTGATGTTTGTGCGTTCCCTCCGTTTATTTTAATGGATTTTTGTACTTTTCATTGCAGGTCACTCCGAGGTCGGAGACCCCCATCAACAGTGTCAGTAACAGTTTGGAAAATGTGCTCCACACGTCCACACATTCCATGGAGGAGTCATTGCCCAAGAGGCCTTCGGGGAAACACTCCAAAGGTGTGTCCTTCTCTGGGATTAGAGGCTGGAATTTTGCTGCTTTACTTCTGGGGTGCCTTGGGCAGAGGAAGTCACAGAAGGGTTTGTGGGAAGTGTGTGTGTGTCAGGAGAAATGGCCAGCAAGAGAGGAGTAACCTGATTTTTCCATTGGGAAATAAGCAAGGAGGTGCTTTGAGATACCTTCTTTGGAAATGCCAGCTCTGCTCTCAAGAAATATTCTCCAAGAGTGGGTATCTTGGACATTCCATCTCTCAGGAGGTTATTTCTTGGATAAAGCAGAAGGTGTTGAGTGTTTCTCAAAGGAAAAAGGTATTTAAATACTTTGGCTGCCATTTTCACCTTTCTCTTGCTTTCCCAAGTGGGAAACTGAGTGAAGAAAAGTGGAAGACAGGAGAAAGATCTTGCACCTTTTTCTGTTACAAAATCTGGTTTTTGTAATGCTATATTGCATGCTGACCTATTGCTAAAAACTGGGCTTAGCAAATCAGGGTTAATTATTCCATTTCCACACTCCGGGCTCTCATTGCAAATATGAAGATGTCCATGCTAAAATGTGACTAACACTGTTTTTATTTCATGCATTAAAAAAATCACTGGTAAATGAGGAAAGTCTTTGAACTGGGAGCTGCTCTTTGTGCAGAACAGCTTTTGTGAGCCCTGCAGGGCAAAATTAATCAGGGGAAATATCTGCCCTCATATGTTGCCTTCAAATATCATTAAAAATGTCATCAGGCACCATCTAAATTTTTTTTATTTGGGATTTACTCTGTTTTCCCTGCCACTGGCTTCCTACAGAACTTTGCGAATACAGTTTGATACCAGAGAAATTCCAGAATTTCAAAGCATGTCTTCACTCAGAGGATCTGATGGAGCTCAGAAGGGGTTAAATGTCCCAGGAAATGTTTCCTTGCCTCCTTTCCAGTGCCACACTCCACTGTAATCCCAGAAGTGTAAGGAGCAGTCATTTTTTACAGCACAGTAATGCTGGAAGGAGCCATTTCTCCAGCTGTAAAAACCATCAGGGTAGAAGAAAACGCAGCACTAAGCACTGAGGCTGGGTTTGTGGCTTTCATCTGATTAAAAATAGGACAGGGTTCAACACTGTTTTCATTTGTACTCAGTGATTGCTATTCCAGTACCATATATGCTAAGATTAGTCATGGTACGCTGTGAAAATTAATTAGGTTTTGCTCTGATCTGTTTTTCTCTTATAGAATACCTGCCTCGTGTTCAGTTTAATTTACAGACCGCCTCAGTGATGGCTGGGAAAAGGGGGTGTGGAACAAATACTGATATTCTGCTTTCTGCTTCACCAGCAGTGTTGAATTCTCCTTGATATTCGATGATCTGTCTTGGGTTCTGTTTCTTCAGCTTGGAGTGCAATTTAGAATTATTTGCCACCTGCATCCACTGTTCCTGACTTATATTCCTCATTTTCATAACAAACACAGCTCTTAATTTAGCAGGACCCACCAACTTTTGAACCTGGAGCACATAAAATTGTCATGAAGGCATGGGATGCTTGATTTCCATGTTGTTATTTTTTAGTGAGCCTGGTTTCAGGCAGCTTGACAGGACAGGATTTCTCCCCAGAAGTAATGAGCTGCCCAAGGTCATCATTCCTCTCCTGGCAAAGCCCTGGAGCTGGAAGGGTCTCAGTTAAAAAGGCTGGAGCTGAAACACGAGAAAGAAAAGAAAAATGAGGAAGGTGCTGTGTTTGTTGTGCTTAGCTGGATTAGACACAGTTTGTATTAACCCAGGGAATGTTTTAATCCTGATTTGGAGAAATGTCAGTAATTTCATTTACTCTCCACAGCCGAGCAGTGACTGGGGTTGTAGTAGCTTGGACTTGAAAGCTCTCAGTGACTGTGTTTTCCTTAATCTGCCACTTTTGGCACCAAATATTTGAGTTCTACATGGAGGCAGGCGGGAGGAGAGGATTTTTGCTGGATCCTCTGTGTGTGCTCTTGGAAGAGGTAGCTGGGAGTGTTCGTGCAGCTTCATGTAGAGGCTTGTCAGATGCCTGGGAATAATTTCACCAGAATTGTGCTGCCTCAGGAAATGAATTTCGAACAGGAGTGTCAGCCTGAGAAGTGCACAAACCTTTGCTTTTACCTCAGAGGCCCAGCTCGCTGTGGGAGCACTGTCAGGCATGAAATCAGAAATTACGGAATGATTTGGATTGGAAAGGACCTTAAAGACTGTCTGATTCCACGGGCAGGGACACCTTCCACTAGCCCAGGTGCTGGATCCACGCTGCAATACCCAGCAAACTCTTGGTTTTTTTATAAAATTCCTCAATTTTTCCCCCGCTGTTTCTCCAGGCTAAACCCCTTTGTCCCTGTGTACATATCAGTGGCAAAATGGGATGAACCAGGTGGACATTGCTCCAAAGTGAAAGGTGTGGCACTGAGAAGTTCTGTACCTGCTGACATCAATATTTTGGGGATCTGTGCTCTATCTGGGCTTTTCTTTTATAAAATAAAGTTTAAAAATTTGCCCTGTGCAAGTCAAGAAAAAAAATACAGAAGGATGTGAAGCTCTTGTGAAACCCAGCAGCTGTAACAAGCTCTGTGAATTGTGCTTTTTATTCCTATTTTGACCTGTGTTTTCGGGCTGTTCAAAGCTGTGTCCACAGATGTGGAATTGTTTTAACTGGAGATAACTTTGGGAAGTGGAGGCCTTCCCTGTTCTCTGGCTGTTGTTGTGCTGGAAGCTGCAGTCAGGCTTGTTCACAGGTACTGAGGCACTGACAGATCCCACTGGTCAAGCAAAACAGAGATAAACACAGAGATTCTTGGGTTACGTGTAATTAAAATTCCAAGAGGGATGTGTTGCTTTCTGTCCCTCTTCCCACTGTTCCTAGAATGTAGTCAGGTTTTAATAGTGGTTTTAACATCATTTGAACAAAACAAATTCAAATAAAGGTTGAGTATTTTTTGTCTCCTGAGCTTTTCCCAGTAGCAAGGTGGTTAAAAAAAGTCACGAGTTAAAATTGCTTTTCACTGTTTTGTTTTGCAGGCAATCCCCTGCTGGTAGCAAAGAGAAATTCAGGAAATTCCATTTTTATTCCAAAGTTCAGGAGGGGCTGTGTGACCCATGGGAAGCCTCGTGCACAGAGCTAATTTTTAACAAGCCTGTGGATGTAGAGTTGGGGTAATTCCCAAAAGAGAGTTATCACAGCTGACTGAAAAAATCAGCTTCTTTTTATTTGTCAGAAAAAGCAATAGGAATTTTCCATGCTCCAGAGATGTTGTTAATTACTCTTTGACTGTGAGGTTCCAAGGATTTGGCTTTAGGTGGATAGCAGTGGAGGCAAGCCCCGCTCTCTGCATGTGACATATTTTAGCAATGTATTAAAAATGCTCAGTGACCACAGCATATTTTCCAAAAGCACAGAGGGATGAAGTGCATTAGACCAGATGTTGAAGTGCAAAACAAAAGGATCTTTATAATAAAGACAACATAAGTTACAAACATCCCAGGACAGAAACTGTGCAGGCTTCATCCTGTCACTGCCCTCAGTGCTGTAAAATCCTGATTTGTCTCAGCCTCTGGGTGAAGTTTCCTGCACTGGTTTAGAAGTTGCTCTGACCTTTTTCAGGTGGCACTTCCCATGTCCCTCCCCAGGGCAATGATTTCCTCAACTGAACAAGTCTCATTTTCTGCAAAGTGACAGAAACTCTCCTATTCTTGTGTTTCCTGTGTATTTATCTTGCCTTTCCTCTGTTGCCACACAAACCCCTCCAAACTGTCTCCACGCCAGCCTGATTTCAAATGAGGCAACTGTTGAAATCTGATCCTTCTAGAGTGAAGCTGAATCATAATTCTTGCAACACAGGATCTAAGGATAGGCACAAACTGCTTCTGGAGAGCGAGGAGTAAAGCTCTGAGATGGAAAATGGGGGCAGGAGGCTTTATTCTACAATCTGCTCTCCATTTAGCTCTGCTGAGCACAGGAAAACCAATTGCTTAATTGAGGAGATGCTCTGAGTCCACACACGAGGTCCTGCAAAGCCTTGATGCTTTGATAAATAAGCAGACCAGACTTTGATAAATACATGGAAAAGCACATGGCTGACTGGATAAAAGTCTATGCACATGAAGGAAAACAAGCTCTAAATGCACCTCAGGAATATATTGATCTAGTTTCCAATCAATATTAGGATGTAAATCCATCCCTGTTTGCAGTATTCCTGTTGGGCCCAGGTGGGTTGTGGTGGTTGCCATGTGCAGCAAACGTTGGTATCTGAATTATTTCATGACAATAGTTAGCAGAAATGTGTGATGTCAGCCTCCCAGAACTTCTCGCCACTATTTTTGCCGCTCTGTTTTCCTTGGCAAAAATGTGTTTGTACGGTCTTGCACCTTTTTTTTTTTCCTCTCCCACTTCCTTGACTCGTTCTTTTTCCATAAGAAACCAGGCTGCAGGAGCTCTCCCAGTTTAATGGCCATCGACAGCCTTTTCCTCTTGAAATGTGTGACACCAGTCTGCTGAAGGCAGGCAGAAAACACAGGGGGAGAGAAAAAAAAATCTATTTTGTTCAGGTCCAGACTCGAGATTGCCTTGTTCTGCATCAGTTGTGCAGCTGGATTATTCTATTTTTAAGTAACTGCATCATCTCCAACAATATTGGGTCAGCTACTGGTAGGGTAGGGCTTAAAGAAATATTTAGGCTATGATAATCCTTCAGGAAAATTCTCCCTCTCCCAACTGTATATAATTTTTCAGCTGTTTGTGTATGTCCTTGTTCATTTTCCCTCTGAAGGGAGAGCTCTGCTTCTAAACTCGAGCGATGTAGGTTGAGGTCACACGCCAGGCACTGCGTTCCTGACCTTCTGTCTCTGCCACACGAGTTGTGTGAGGAGTATCAAGTATTTAGAGAGAATTCTAGAAGTCAAACCCCAGGATTAGCATGTTCCAAAAAAACCTGGTTTGATGTTGCATATTTTCCCCCGTGCTAGAAGTACACTGTATGTTAAGGAATTTTTTGATGATGCGTAAATCACGCTGCTCAATCTGGAGCTGGGAGTTCAGTTCAGGCTGGAGGTTTGATTTTGCAATAAAGACAATATTCAAGTTTAGGGTTTAAAAAAACAGCAGAAATGTTGCATTTCACCTCAAGTTTTTATTGATAATTCAATTGTCCTCTGCTTACAGAAGCCCATTTTATGTCCCCTAAAATAATGATATCAAGCATTTAATGTGAGGGCCTTATCCTGAAGCTGCTGAGTGATTCTCTGACTTTGGCCTTGTTTGGACTTCCTGCCTGTTTTTCCTCACTAAGGAGGTGGAATCACTCTGCTTGGGCAGCTGTTGGTTCCTACCTAATTAACTGCTGTTGATTAAATTCATTCCAATTTGACAAAGCTATTTGGAGATTTTATTTACAGTGGTGTCTGCATAGAAGAGACTCATTCACTTCCTCCAGGAGAAGTGAGAACAGCTGAGGTACAGCCCAGATCTCTGGGAAATAAGGCTTTGTTTGGTCCTTGATAATCCATCAAATCCCAGAATTTGTGTTGGAAGAGACCTTAAAGCTCATCTCATTCTGCCCCTGCCCCCTTCCACTAGCCCAGGTCCCTCAGAGCCCCATCTTTCATCTTGCTTTTATTTATCCATGTGTTAAATAAAGATTTGTGTGCTGGGCAATACAAATTCCTTCTTAAACATTAGGAAATGAGCAGTTTTCTGCTACAATAAGATTTGACAAAGAACACTTAATTTGGAGTAGTCTGTTCGGTTTGGCTTCAGTGGGAGTTGGATGACACTTTTGTTTATAATTAAATTATTCAAGCTACTCAGAACGTTTTAAATTCTAAGAATAGGATGCTGGTAAATCCAGCTGTGCCAAGGATTTTACCTCTCTGTAATGCAATCCTCAGGCACATTCCTGATCTTGGAAAAGGACAGCGTAATCATCAATATCTACTGTGGAATTTAAGCTCATATTTATTATTATTTCTCTTTTTCCATGGCTCTCTCAGGAGGCCACACATAGGATGTGCATTCCTAGAAGGATTCTCTCATTTCTGTGTCTTTGGAGTCCTGGAAGAGCCTTCAGTGGCACAGGAGTTGTTAATGAAGGTGAAATTAATGGTCATTACCTCAACAGCTCTGGAAGCAGCAGCATGACCTTCTCCTTCTAATGGAAACAACAAAGCAACTTCAGCTTTTAATTAAAATCGCATTAAATGGTGAAAACCAGTTTTTCTCACATCTTAATGGTAATGGCTTCATACAGCCCATCTTCTGAGGCATAAAAAAAGGTGTTGGGAGAGCTTCTCCTGTGGTGAAACTAATGCTAAAACCTGCATTTTTACTGAAAATACTTAATTAAAGGCAGGACATGAAATTTGAAATTTAAGAAGTTACTGAAGGATAACAAGTATGTAATTCAGGACTAAAAAAAACCCCAAGAAACCCCAAGAAGGTGCATTTTAACTACTGATTTTTGCCTCCTGGCAAATTCCTTCTGCAGCCTGAAGGGAGCTGGTTCAGGGGGGTTGGACATTCCTGTGTCTGCTGCCTGCAGATTGAGAGAGGGATGTGAGAAATGTGCAGAAATGCTCAGCTGTTCCTCGTGCCTTCAGAATGCCCTGCAACATCTGGGAATTTCTGAAATTTTCAGCTCATTTTGCTGCCATCTTAAACAGGGGCATGCAAGACTTTAGGAAAGAATTTAAAGTAAATGGCTTGCTTATCCCATTTAGGCCCACATAGCCCTTAAATGAAATGGGATAAAAATTGGCACTTTAGGGAAGAAAATAGGAGTGATTCACATGTATTCCTAGAAATCCAGCACATCCCTGCCCGTTTTACATACTGTCACCACTGTACTAATGACTAAATGGCAATTTTCTGGTGCATGTCATGCTCAGGAGGCTTTTACAGCTGGTTAGTTGTTAGCTGGTGTATGTTCCTTCTTTTAACAGTTTATTCCTAAATCCTCCCATTTTCCAAAGCACGTTTTTCATTTCCATCTGCCTCTCCATTTAGATGAATTCTTGCCTCCAAAAGCTGAGGGTAATAGGCTTAAAGTACAATAATTTTCTCAATAGGTAGCTGGAGTTTTTAGAGGTATCTGAATATACAAGTGAAAAATGGTGTCATCTCTCACAGATTTTTGGGTCCAGACCTGCAAATTTCTGGGTATTTAAAATAAATCTGAGGTTTCTTGCTTGCCTTTGATGTCAGCATTAGAATTCTCACTGGGGGCTTTTCTCTGTAGACATGGGAGGCTGTGATTTTGGAAAGAACCAGACTGCAGCAGGGAAAAAACACCAAATACTGTAGGGCTGGAGAAATGGGTTATCTTGGGAATTGGAAATAATAAATAAATGAAATTGTGGTGGTGAAGCTGGGGAGGGACTGGAGTGACAGGGCAAGGGGGGTTGGTTTCAGACTGAAGGGAGAATTGGTTTGGAATGGATTTTGGGAAGGAATTCTTGGCTGGGAGGGTGGGAGACCCTGGCACAGGTGCCCAGAGAAGCTGTGGCTGCCCCTGGATCCCTGGAAGTGCCCAAGGCCAGGCTGGACAGAGCTTGGAGCAGTGGAAGATGTCCCTGCCATGGCAGGGGTGGCACTGGATGAGCTTTAAGGTCCCTTCCCACCCAAACCATTCCATGATTCCATTATATGAAAGAACAAATCTGAGCCGAGTCAAAGCTGTGGAATTCTGTCCATCAGTTGGGTTATTTTGGGGTTGTTTGAAGGAAGTTTTGTTCTTGTGTTTAGTGACAGCTTAATGGAGTTTTGATAAATGGTGAACGTTGGAAAACACCAGAGCAGAGCCTGATGCTGGGACATGGATGAAGAGATTGGAAAGCTGGTGGGGAAGGGAAGCATCTGGAGCTTCTTGGATTGGTTTTAGGGAATAAATTGGGACTGAAATCTCATTTGTGGATTGCAGACAGTGGGAACTGGGAGAAGTTGGAGGGTGATACTGCCCCAAACCCGTATGAACGTGGTCCCTTGTGCTTCCCTAGAGCATTCCATGGAATTGTGGATCTGATCCATATGGTTCATCTGTTCCTTTGTGCCACACAAGTAGAGGGGACAAATAGTCAACTTTGGCATTGTTTAGGCGCTTTGAATTTTCATTTCTAATTTGATTTTCTCTTGTTCTTTTAAGCTGGGGAGTCACAGGCTGTAATTATGCGAGACAATGCTTTTGATTAAAGTAAATTTTCTTTCTTGGGTGCCCAGAAATGCTAAGCTAAAAGGTTAATGTTTCATTTGCTTTCTGGCTTGTTCTTTTATCTCTCCCTGGAAAAAAGGAGGAGAGGAACTTGCTGTGCTGCACGACTTCCCTGCCTGGAGTGGATGCATTTCATCAGTGGAGGGAGTGGGTGCTATTTTTAACCATCACTCAGAGGGGCAGCCCTGCTAAAATTACATCATTAATATCCCCAGCTGAAAGGAAATGGCAGAAAACACAACAGGGCCTTTGGAGTTCCTCCCTATTGTGTTTTCCACTCCTGGGGGTGAATTATTCCAGGTGTATCATTCCAGCAGAGTTGTTTACAGTCAGCCCTTGTGAACAAGCCTGAGGAAAAGTGTAGTAAGTGAATTTGTCTGCAAAAGCAGCAGGTATGAAATAGCTCTTAGTGGTTTGGAGAGCTGCTAGTTTGTGTTCCTTCCTGTCCCTGTCATTAAAGAGTGCAGGGATTTGCTGGATCTCCAACTATTGCAAAATAAGATGGGGCCCCAGAATTTTAAACATTATTTTTTGCTAGAAGTGGGGTTTCTTTCATTCTGTAGGCCATGCTAAAGAATCTGCTGGCAAGTCTGGAGATTCAGAGCTTCAGGGCTTGGAGGTTTTTAGTGGATGGGGTCTGGTCTTTCCATTCTTTTCAGCTCCATTTCTGGGCATTCTCATTGCCCTGGCAAATATTCATAAAATTTCCTTTGGGCTTTTCCCTCCTGTATTTGCTTCATAGATGTGTTAGAGTTGTCCAGTGGTTGTGTGGTGTCTCCAGATCAGTTTAACTGCTGAATTAGAACTTTGCTTCTGTCTCTCTGAATCACTGCTCAGATCTTGTCTGGGATCCAGAGAGAAGGAGCAATGAGTTGTACGGAAACAGAAAAGGGAACAAGAATATTAAAGCCTGAGAACAGACATGAAAATTGCCACAAAAGGGGAACCTCACAGAAGTGGCTGTGCAGGGATATTTGTTCCTCACTGAACTGAGTACTTGAATGCATTTGTGGCTCTTGTCTGTACTCAAGGATTTTTCTATTCCACATGAGTCCCTTAGTCTGGTGTTTTTACATAGCATGCTAAGAGAATTTTTGTTGTTGTTAACAAGGCTATAATTCCTTAGAAAATAAAAATTGAAGCTGCTATAAAATGACTTTGTCCTTGCTGCTCCTGCTTGTTATTGCAGCCTTAGTCATGAGTTTCCAGTGCTGAGCCTGATCTCAAAAATGCAGCAAACAGCACGTGCTTATTTACAGGAGCATTAAACCCTGCTGGCCCAGAGCAGCCCTTCCAAAGCAGGCAAGCTGCTCGCTTCATCTGCCTCGGAGACTGAAACGCTGCATTTTCTGTGCACTTGGAATCTCTTCACTCCTTTGGGTAGGGGCAGGAATCCTTGGAGCCATCTGATCCGGGGCTGTGGTGCTTTAGCACCAGCTGCCCTTCGAGCCAGGGCACGGTGGCTGAGCAGCTGCGGCCTCGTCCCCTCCCTCTGGGCCGCAGCCATGGCGATATATGGTTACAAACTGCGCCCTCAGGCTGCAAAACAAACCCCCCTGTGCTGGGAGAAATGTGTAGTTCTAGATGGAGCCCTCAGCTCCTGCTCCCTGCTCTCAAGTTTAAATCGTGCCGGGCAAATCCTCGTCGGATGCAGTTGGGATTGGGTTTATGCACTGAGGACTGGTTTAACAGAGCAGCAGTGGGTTATGATTAGCCAAGTGGTCTTAAATTAGCTTCATGAAGTGAATAAAATCTTGGGTGACAAAGGAAAACTAATGGGTAGTGGCAGCTTTAGCTCAGTTCCCGTTTTCCTCACCTCCAGCAGAGGTGGTTTGTGGTTCGTTCAAGCTGCACCCAGAGGTGCTCTCATTTCCTGGCTGTTGCTGTGAGACTTGATTTGTCCCCTGGTATTTAGGACACTGCTTCAAGCTTCAAACCCCAGCTCGGGTCCCCAGCTGTGGTGACCACCTGAATGTGTCATTTTTTTCCCCGTTCTGGTTTCCTTTCTGAGGTTTGAATCCTCCCTCTGAGCTCAGGGCAGGCTGCTCTGTGCAGACCTCAGACTTCAAAGCCTTCAGCTGAACTGGGTTGGTTCCTCGGTGATATCTGGGATTTAGGGAAGTCTGGATTTCTGGGCTTTGCTGCACTTCAGCAAAAACCCCAAAGTTTTCCATGGAAAACTGACTTTGCCTGTGTAATTTTGTAAGTGAATACAACTTTTCAGATCAGAATTAATCATGAGGCTCACCTTGGGTTTGAGGGGGCTCAGGGAATTTTATGTGCCAGAGAAAATCCTTTCTGGGGAAAAGCAGGAGATTTCTCTATCATGAGCAAAGCTCCTCTCAAGAATGAGAAACAAAGCCAACATTTTGTTTAAAAATGCTCTAAGAATAGTAAATAAAATAAGCACTCCATCAGATAAAACCAGACTAAATATACAACTGCATCTTGCTTACCCAGGAAGTAAAATTATTTATATCTAAAGTTGAACATTTCTCTTGATTTCAGAGATGTTTTTGTTAGATAAATTCAACACAGACAGCCTGCTTATTTAAATTGCCTGGACAAGGCTGGATGTTAATGGTTACTGAAGCTGCCCTTCACCCCAGAGTTTGAGATTTGGTCACTTCTGCAGGAATTCTCTTCCATGTTTCTGAGCTAACTGGGAGAAGGAAAATGAGGCACTGAGCAAATGAGGTCCAGAGCTGCATTCAAAACTTCACACTTCTCATTGTATGAGAATACTTGATTAGCTGCAGTTCTGAGTGGAATTGGGCAGAAAATAGAGAGTGCAGATGAAATTCCTGCAGTCCTTTAAAAATGCAGCCCACAAGGCACAAAATCCGAGCACTGTGACTGGTATCCCTGAATTTGTTTAGGATACCTTTAAACCCTCAGCATTGCACATATTTACCTAAAATCATGCTTGGAATTGCCGTGGTATCAAACCCCATCCTTCAGGATTCCTTTTTCCCTGCGTTCTGCCTGATGTCCCAAAGAGCTGCATCTCTGCTTGGTCAGAGCTGTTGGAATTAAGGAATATATTGCTGGGTTGTCCCTGATACCAAACTCTTGCAGCCTTTCCTGGCTTGTACCACAAAATTTTCTGCCCAGAGCAAAATCCACATTTCAGCAGCAGATCCTGGTGGATGTTCCCAGGCCCAGCACCTGCCCAGTGTCAGTGCTCAAATTTAGGAGCTGTTTCCCAAATCCAGCCAATCCAGCAGCCCTTTCTGGGCACTTCATTCTGCAGAAGCCTTTTCTGGCCTCAGAAAAGAGGAAAAAAAAATAAAAAAAGGCAACTCATCAGGCAGTTGTGTGCTCAGTGGCCATGGCAGGAGGGAGCAGGGATGCAAAGTGCTCCTGGCCTCAAGGATTTGGGATGAAAACCCTTCAAAACCAGTGTTTGAAGCCATGTCTCCATTTTTTTTTCAGAGCAGCTGAGTGGTTCTTCAGGGTTTTACATTTTTCTGTCCAGATGGGAGTTTTCTCCAGCCTCCAGCACAGGCACTTTGGGGTTTAGGGAAGGTTTTGAATCCAGGGAAGTTGCACAACCCATCTTTAGGATGATTGACTTTTGTGGTTGGCTGAAGTGCTGACAGGATCATTCAGGATTACTCCAAAAATGTATGAATTCAGTTAAAAGCTGAGATATACTGGCATTTTTTATTTTTTAATGCCTGGTTTGGAATAACATAAGAAGGTCACTTAGTTGGCAGCTTAAGTCAGCCAAAGTGAGGAAATAGCAGGGCCATGAAACCTCCTGGTTTGATTGGGGTGAGTGATACAATCCCAGCGTGTTATTGCTTCCTCTGGGCTGCCAAAACTCAGCTCATGGCCTTGCTTTTTAAAAAAAGTAATTATTTCCTGTGGAATATTGCACTTCATAGGCTCCAGCCTTGCTCTTCAATGAAAGCAGGATTGATTTGTCACCTGAACTCAGGGATGTGTTGGTTTGGATCTTAAATATTCTGTATGTTGGAAGAACCCTCATTTCTCACACAGGAAAATGCCAGAGCTGAGAGCATTTTCCTCTGCTGACAGAAAGTTTTCATTATGTCCATGAAACTTTAATTTCCAGGGTTTTCCTGTTGAGGAGCAGCCAGCCAGAAGACTTTCTTGCTAACTAGTAAAACTGTTCTGTTTGCTTACAAGTTTTTTCCCCTGCTGCACTTTTCCTTTTCCATGGAAAAACTGTTGTCTGCTCATCCACTTTTAGTTTTAAAGGATACCAGCAAAAAACTGGATGGTGGATGCTGTTATGAGGCTGAGCAGGATCCAGATGAGTCCAGCTCAAATTGTATCTTCCCTTTTCTGTAGAAATCATTTTAAATCTAAATATTTATATTTTTTCAATCTAAACATTCAATTTAAGTATTTCTTAGCAAGCAGCAGCTTCATATTCGCAGAAAGTATTTGGGATCACTTCAGTGTCCCAATTAGGCTTCTTCACACGGTGTTTTCTCCATCCATAACCCCTGCAGGATGTGAAAACAGGTTAATATCTTTATAAATTATCCTTCTGGAGAGGTCTGAGATGTCACTTCTCACTAGTTCATAACAAATTTCATTTTCACATGACAACTCAATGCAATGAACTGCAGAGAGAATTCCTCCATCTATTCCTACATTTGACTTTTCCTACATTTGACTTTTACTTTTGAAGTAGCAAAATCAGGTGATTTTCAAGAAGAAACATTTGTTTCTTCGCCTGTTTTCCCTCTCTTTTAAGGGAATATTTGAAACACTCTGGATGCTGTTGAGTGGGAGCATTTTCCCCTCTGGTATCTCTATAGACAAAGCTCATGGCTCATCAGTTGAGTTAATTACGCCTTTTAATTGTTGGCTGTGGTTCCATTTCAGGGTGTATTTGATGTTTTCTGCCTCCCCAGCAGCAGAGAGCCCCTCCTGCTCTCCTGCAGCTGGACTCTGGCCCATCAGCTGATGCAGACTCAATATCTCTGGGCAGGAGTGGTTTGTGCAGGAGTTAATGTGTCCTGGAACACTCCAGGGTGTGTTTTTGCTGGCTGTGGGACAGAGCAGAGTTCAAGCTGAATGCTTTCAGTGCCATCCTCTCCAGATTTGGGGGGTTCAGAGCCTGCTGGGTGCAAGGTTGGAGGTTTGAAGTGAGGCTTTGGGATGCTTTTCCTGGGAAATCTTCCTCTGAAGTCGTCTCGGGGACAGCTCAGCAGTGCCAGCTCTTTCTTGGCTTTAGTGACAGAGCTCTTAGAAGATAATATTGTCATTCTGTGGTTTGTTAAAGGAGTTTTAGTAAATAAACACAATCTGAGCTCCTGGGGTGTGATCCCCATCCCTGGAGGTGTGCAGGGAATAACTGGATGTGGCACTCTGGGCTGGGGATCAGTCACAGGCTGGATTTGATGACCTTGGAGCTCTTTTCCAGCCAAAACAATCCCAGTTCTTGGCACCCTAAAGATGCTGATCATCTTTAGATCTCAGTTCTCATCCTACAGAACCTAATACTTAATTCTGCAGGTTTTCCTCAGGCCTCCGTTATTCCAGTAAAAGAATAAGTTTTGAGAAGCAGGGGACAGGGAAATCAAATTTAGTGATGAGAAAACATAGCCCTTGTGTGTTTCTGCAGAAGAGGATCAGTGTGTGTGCTGGGAACAAGAGGCTACCCTGAATTTTTTCTTTCCTTATCATAGCCTGGATAAAGATCTTTATTAGATTTAAAAACTGAAAGCAGGAGAAAACAGCCAAGAAAACCCCCTCTTTTAAGCTGATACTTACAAGCAGTCAAAAAACCCAAACAAAAACCCCCAAACCCCTTTAGTTTCTGGTGTTTTGTTGCCATGAATGTGCTTTCCTCATAGCAAATAAACTCTTTTCTCTGTTTTCCTTCCCTCCTGCCTGTATATATGGGAATGTAAATCCTGGTGGGGTTGTGGGGAGCCTCTGTGGGATTTTGTTCCCAGATTTTTGGCATCTGATGGGCAGCAGGGGTTGGGCAATGCTGCTTTGGAAGGATTTCTTCAGCACAAAGAGGAGGTGCCATGTGCAAGTGGTGCTGCTGCATTTCTTCCCCCTTCTGTGCAAACAGGGATGTGGAAAGGATTTTAGGAGTTCCCTTTGTTCCACTTTTTTCTGCACAAACTCAGTTGCTTGTCATGGTGTTTGATGCCTCTTTCCATGAATGAAAATGTAATAAATCTTTTAGTGCAGAGGCATCATTTGTGATTATGGCCTCCTATAGAAAAGATTTTACTTAAGTTTGGGTTTTTCCAGCTTAAAAATAACTTGCAGCCTTTGTGCTGTTTTTGGTCAAGTATCACAAAACAAGATGTTCAACCCAGTTTTAGGAGACTCAGATTTTGGCACCTGGAGAGTGGCATTTCCATGCTCCATCCCACACAAACTGATCCTGCATCCAGGGCTCTAATCAGAGGAAATCCCCTAGGCCTGGAGTGGTGAAATACTGAATTTCATGGAAAAGGACTGGGCCACAGTCAACACTCCTGATTTATCTAGAATTATTTTACTTTTTCAGTTAGAGGAGCACAAAATTCTCCGTTTGGACTGAGGCACTGATCTGTCCAATCCTTTCATTGAGATAGATCCAGAAGTTGTAAAGAGGGAATTATAAAAAGATGAATATCCCATGGGATATTGAGGTGGCTTCCCAAAATCTCTTCTGCCCCCACATCCAGTGCAGGTTTTACCCTGACCTTGACCAGCCAGGAATGCCAAATCCTGAGGGGTTGGAATGGGCCTTTTCCTTTGTGTAGCTGCTGACATTTTGGGAAGAGGAGGAGATCCAAGCTCCTGCTTTTTTGGAGGGGGAGCCCAGAAATCCAGAGGATTTAACACCTGGTCACAGGCAGAGGGAGGGAATTGTGTGTCCCTTCACAGAAACACTGAACTGAGCAGATGAGAAATGCTCCAATATCAGCCAAAAGGGTGAAAATCCCCGGCTGGAATAGGAGAACAGACCTTATAAAACATCTTGGAGCTCCCTGGCTGTGTTTTCCCTGGATGCTGGGGCAGGGGTGGGAGGCAGTGTTGGAAAAGGAGTCGAGATGACGTCGCTCCTGTCCTGGCTGTGATCCCTGGCTGTGCTGGAGTATTCCACACTCAGGCTTCCATGCTGGATACAATGAAATATACTGCAAAACTGCATGGAAAATGCTTCTCTCGTGTTTAAAGAAAGCAGCAAATAGTAATAATAATTTTAAAAAACCCTTAAGGGAGGATGTCAGAGATACTGGGAGCACTGAGGGTGCCACAGCCCTGCTGGAGCTTCTCCTCCAGCCCTGAGCTTCTCCAACCCCCTTTGTTCTCCTCTCCCCCTTTCCTGGGGATCTCATCCAGCTGTTTCACTTACCTGCTGGAATTTCCCAGATATTTATGGGTAAATCTCCAGGGCAAAAAGCCTTGTGTGCCCCTTTGCCAGTGCAGATATTCTCTGGGAATCTCCTGAATTATAGAAACTTTAACTTCTTGTATCCCCTGGGTTGGGAAGTTGGAGTTTTGCTGAATTCAGCATCCTGAAAAACCATCAGTATCATGTGTCCTTAATTCTGTACAAAGGTTTTTCTGCTCCTGGACTCATTTATTGGGATACTGAGTAGAGTCAGCTCTTTGAGCTTTTGAGAGTAAAAGCAGTAAATAAAAATCCCTCTTTTTTTTTCCCTTTGTACTTGGTGGATGTCACCTTTTCTTCTGGAGCTCTGTATCACTGATTGAATAAAGTTAAGCTTCAGGGTAGGTTTAGAAAGGTTATTTTAATAAAACCAACCAGAAGTTAAACAACACAGAGAGTGGGTGAGAGGCCACAGAACACAAACATACAACTTGATAAATTAAACAAGATTTCTTTAGGCAGGTGATATTTTTCATGGTATTTTAGCTAGCTGGAAGAAAATTCCTGGAGCTCTTTGTGTAATATTAGGAATGATCCTGCAGGACACTGAACTGCATTTCCTGCTCTAGAGCAGACCTAATCTTACAAGATCAGTGCAAAAATCTTTACCTGAAGGTCCATTTTTCTAATTGCAGTCCTTTTCCATGGATAAATGCACTGCAGAGGATTTTATTCACTGGGCAGGTTCAGTGCAGACCTGGAGCAGGAAAAGGTTGTGGCACTGTCAGCACCACAAAATCCAGGGCTGATTTAAGGTTTGTTATTAACCCACGGAGTAAAACAGGAATAGCCTGATTTGATGTCTCTGGGTAATCCAATTCTGCTGGAATTGCTGGAGATGAAAAATGAATGACTGGAAGAGATGAGATTTGAATCCTTTAGAAATGCCAAACGATAAGAGCAGTTGCAGAAAAGTGATGCTGGCTTTGCTATAAACAACAAATGTTGCATAACGCTGGCTGTGTTTTTCAAAACCAGATGTTGCAGCAGTTGACACCAGGATTTCTGCAAGATATTTGCTCATCCTTCAGCTGCTTCACCACATTCCCCCTCTCAATACCCGTTTTACACATTCTTTCTCATTACAATCCTGTAGTACTCACAATTCCAATCAATATTCAGTGTATTTTAGCTGTGATCACAACTCAGGGGCCCAGAATTCTCTTAAAGAAGCACACTGAGGTAGATTTTCTTTTAAATTAACCTTCTGCATGTTCAGATCTTCATGTTCAAACCTTCATGCCACTAAATATTGTCTGGGTGGCTCAGCCATGTCTGGCGAGCAGATTCATCCCTGTGGTGCTCAGCATGTGGCACAAAATCATTTCAGAAGCGTGAGAGAAACCCAGCGAAATCTTTTTGAAAGGAACAAACCTCTCCAAAAAGCAGAATGTGCAGCAGAAAGCAGTAAGTAATGAATTGACATTATTCACAAGCCCAGGGATTGATGTAATTGTAATTGGGAATTACATGGAGGAGGAACAGTCGAGAGGATCAGGACAGGAATGTTCATTTTCTCCTTGTGCAGACAGGCACAAACATCTGTAGAGCTGAATTTAGGGGCTCTCAAAATTTCCACTGCAAATATGACTCAAACAAGAGATTTTTAAGCAGCCAAGAGCCAGGTGGCAACATCTGTAACTGAACAGGACCTGCTGTGCCCCCCTGGACCCCACCTGCAGGGCTGCATCCAGCTCAGGGGGAGAGAAAATGCTGGAATGAGAGCAGAGGAGGCCACGGAGCTGCTCCAAGGGCTGGGAGAGCTGGGGGGGCTCACCTGGAGAAGGGGAAGCTCCAGGGAGAGCTCAGAGCCCTTCCAGGACCTGAAGGGGCTCCAGGAGAGCTGGAGAGGGACTGGGGACAAGGGCTGGAGGGACAGGACACAGGGAATGGCTCCCACTGCCAGAGAGTGGATTTAGATGGGATTTTGGTGAGGAATTCCTCCCTGGGAGGGTGGGCAGGCCCTGCACAGGTCCCAGAGAAGCTGTGGCTGCTCCTGGATCCCTGGAATGTCCAAGGCCAGGCTGGACAGGGCTGGGAGCAGCCTGGGATGGTGGAAGGTGTTGGGGTTGGAACTGGGTTGGCTTTAAGGTCCTTTCCAGCCCAAACCACTGCGGGATTCTCTGGGGACACAATAAAACATTAAAAGGCCACAACAAAACCTTCAGGCCACAACTGGTGGGAAACAGAGGGAGCTCAAGCTCCAGGTGGGCAGAGGGTGGCCTTGGGTGGAGCCTCCCTGGGGACAGGGACAAGGGAGGTGACACAGGCCAGGTCCCTGTTGCAATGGTGCTCTGGTACTTGGAGGAAGTTCCTTGTGATAAGCATTGGTCTGAGTCTTACTGGTAATAAAAAACCAAAAAATTAACAGAAAATTAATAATAAATAGTCCTGAAAAACAAAAAAATTAATAATAAATAGTCCTGAAAACAGAGAAACAGCTTGTAAATGGTGATTCTCTATAAATAAAGCGACAGAACTCTGGGCTCTGCTTGTTAGGACTGCTCAGTGAAAACACACCGTGCATAGCACGTGTCCCTCCAGGCACCTGTCACTCAGGTAAGATTTTAATGACTCTGGGTTGAGATAATTCTGCTTTTATAGTTTTAAGCCAGTGTAAATTGGCTTTTTGTAAGAAAAATCCATTTGTGTTTCCCCATGAGTGCAGTCAGAAGGCAGCAGGAATTTATGACAGACTAGAAAGTCAATGAAATAAAGGTTTTTTCATGGTGAATTTCTGATCTGGGCGTCTTGGGAAGTGGGAGTCTCCAAGAATTCAGCACATCAAATATCTGATATGTAAGATGGTGTTTTCAGAGGCAGTGGCCTGTCCTGGCATTCCATCCTTTCCACACTCAAATCCTGGTTTTACTTACACCTTATTCTGATGGAGGCTGAAATTTTCTGTGGAGCTGCAGGAAGGGAGGAGTCAGGATGTCAACAGAGCCATGGAACCACACTGAACTTGTAAAACCAGGCCCTGAAAACACAGAGACCTTTTCCTCATCCCAGTTTCCCTGGGAGGGAGGGTGTTTATTCCTTGATGTCATTAAGATAATTCCATGTGTGTGTAGTGTGTTATTACAGCGATGAGTGGGGTGAGAAGAGCTTTGCCAGGAGTGGATTATTTGGGTTGAAAGTGCTTGGAATGAAGCTTTCCCAAGGCTGGAAGTGAAAACAGCATGAAATGAGGGCACCACTTCATGGAACTGGCACCTGGAACAGCTCCACAGGTCATGGGATGCTCTCACAGCAAGGCCTGGCACTTCCCAAAGTCACCACTTCTGCCTCTGTTTAGGAATATCCTCCTCATCCTTCTTCTCTCTTTGTTTCTCCACAGTGAGTGTTGAAAAAGTGGAATTAAAGGGGCTGGCACACAAGAAGAATGAAAGAAATGTTGAGTATTCCTTTGAGGTAAGTTTGGGTTTCCTTTCCTGTGAAGGAAGGGAGGGTAATAACTAAAGAGGAGTTAAGGAAATTTTCAAACTTTATTGTTGGATCCCAAAAATCCTTTGTGAAAGCAGAGCTCTTTTGGGACTGATAGTTTTTAATCAATTATTTGAAAGACTTTCAAAGTCTGCCAGACTTTTCAGACTTCAATCCCCACTTTTGGTATGTGGGGATTGACAAAAAAAAAAAGTCATTTTAATGCAGGAAATTTTGGCAGTGTTTATTTAGGGGGAAATATGATGCCACACTTACAGGATGCTGTCCATATCTATATCCAGTGTCCATTCTTCTGCTGGAATGCAGAAGCCAGAGAGAATTTAAATGTTAATCTGTTCAAAGAACAGTGTGTGCTGGAAGGAGGCAGGGAGGGAGCCAGTGGGATGTGGTTCCAAAAGGTTGGAGGGCTTGAGGAATTCTTCAGGGCTTGAGGAAAACCTTGTGGAGCAAGAGCTGGGGGGACTTGACTGGAAGGGGACTTTCACAGTGGTCTAAATGGTCTTTTTTGTTAAAAAGCATTTCCAAAGGTTCTGCTGAAGGGATGAGTTCATCCCTGAAACCCCGGGGGAATGTCAGGGATGAGCTGGGCTGAGGAGCTGACACACTGCTCTTCTCCCAAGCGTTCCAAAATTTGGGATGCACAGCCCAGAAAACATCTTTGGTTTGTTTAATGAGCCCAAAGTGGGGGTGAGAAAAGGAGAACACAAAAGGAAGCAGGTGGGAGAATCCAAATTATCCACAATTTCACCAGGTTATTCCTTAAACTCCCAGCCAGGGCAATCTGCTGGGATTGTTGGCAGCGTTAACCTCGGCAGGACTGGATTCATGGAGAATGTCCCGAATTTCCTGAATCCCCAATTGTTCCAAATGTCATCAATCACAGACAGGCTTTTTCCAAGGGCTTTTCAAACTCTGTATGAAGCCTGCAGTTGTCTCCACTCCAATTAAGATCTCGTGAAACTTCTTTTCCTATTACAAATTTTTCTATAAATAACAGAAATTACTGTACCCAGTGTTTGCCTCAACAGCTTGAACTGAAGGAAGAGCAGAAACTTCAGCTGAGCTGATAAATTGCTGTTTGCTGGGTTAAAAACCCAGTTATGGAATGGTTTTATTCTGTTCAGGAGCTTGGGAATAGCAGGCAATGGATGGAGCAGTTTAGTGTTTGCACTGCTATTGTTTCCCCCATTTGCAGTTCACATTATTGTTTTATAAGTGTGGAAAATTCAAGTTAAAACAGAACTCATGGCGATTGTTGGGTTAGTACAGAACTAAAAAAAAAGGAGAATATTTCCTGTTCTTTCTGAAATTCTTTGTGAATTTTAAAAAATGTTTATTTACCACAAACTTAAAAAAACCCCAACCCACAAACTTGGTAAAACCACTCAAGTTTTTCTGTCTTCTTTCTCTTCCCCCCTCGTTTTTTTTTTGTGTAACAGCTCTGCTGAGAGGAAATTCCACCCTTATGTAATATATTTTGAAATCCTCTCCTCTCCCCACTCTTTTTGGCAGCTTTTGGATGGCTGGAAAAACTTTGTGTATGTTTGGAGTTGTCATTGAAACTAATGTCATGTGAGAGGCTGCTCTGTGATCCCCACACATCCTCCCAGACTCCTCCAGTGAAGATTTTGGATCCATAGGGATTCATCCCTGGCCTGTCTCGTGGTGATTTTCCTCAAGCCAAGAAATCCTGATTTTTGGCTTGGTTAAACCTCATCTCCCAAGCAATAAATGCTTCAATATCCAAGGATGTTGTGGCTTGTTTGTGTGGGAAGAGATGCTGAATATTCCCTTTTTTTAGGGTATGGAGAAGATGGAGTCTGGAGCAGGAGCTGCAGGTTTCGTTGGGAAGGTTCTGCCTGGTTTTTTGCTGCCATTCCCAGTTTCTGGTGGCATATGGAGTTGATTAATTAGCAATAGGCAGCCTTGTGTGAGGGGAGCCGTTCTTGTTGGAAAGCAGATCCTCCAAACCAGCTGTTTTCTTTAACAATAATGAGGGGAAAAAATTCCATTACTCCATGGTTGCTTGCTTAACTCTGGGTGTCTGCAGTGTGTAAGGGCTGTGTAAACTCTGAGGGGCTTTTCCAAGCAGCCAGAGGAGTTGTTAATGTGAAACCAGCAGGAATTGGGCAGCAGTTTTGTCCTTGTGCACAAAAAAAAAAGTGTTTCCTTATTGATGTCACCCATCACGACATCTGTGAGGGACAGTTGATGCCATTTACTGAATTTTGAGGAACCAAATTCAATTAATTACTAAAGCAAATCCTTCTTGCTCCTCCCCAAGGTCCTGTGGTCTGATTCTTCGGTGACGTTGGTAACCAAATCTTCTGCTGAAGTGACTGAATTTATATCAAAGGTAAAGATAAGAAAAACACTTTGAAAGTGAAAAAATATTTTGTCCCTCTGTCTAATTTTGTTCAATGATACTTTTCGAAAAGTGCCGAGATAATTCAGATTGAATTTCAGCAAATATTTGATTTGTAACTGGCAGTGGCTTGAATCTCATAGAAATAACAAGACTTCTTTTCACTTTTAATTTGTCATATCCTCCCCCTTTAGCTGTCTCAGCTATATCCAGAAGAAAACTTGGAGAAATTCATTCCCTGCTTAGCTGGTCCAGATTCATTTTACCTGGAACGGAACCACATGGACCTGGAATCAGACCTGAGGTATGCTGGGATTCTGTGGGGGTTTTATCCTGACACTTGGCTTCTTTCACCAAGAAAAAGAAAAAAAACAGGGAATAGAAATATTATCTCCATAATCTAAATTACTTCAAAGAAATTAGAGCCTGATCCTAAGCTTTTTTCCTTGGTGTTCCATTAATTCCGGTGCATAACAATTTTTCAGGAATTCTTTCTTCAGAAATGCAGATGGTAATAATATTCTGTGTTAAGCTTCCTGGAGAATTGATATTTCCTCATTCCTTGTGAAGAACAAATAGAGGATCACTGGCTTTGCAAAAGTTTGTTTTGGACTCAAAAATAACCAGAATTGCTTAAAACAACTGCTCAAAACTCAGGGAAAAAATAGAAGCCTGAATATTCACCCGTCTGTATTGAGGAATGGGTTGTGGAGATTGTTTTTCCCTTTCACAGTTTTTATTTTCTCAGTTGTTTTAGGTTGTCATGATGTTTATTTTCCTTTAATTTTAAAATTTAGGTATGTATTTAGATATTATTAAGTGATTATGTTTTTGGAAGCCTTTAAGAACTAAGAAATTTTTGAAGCCTTAGCTTGTACCTCCTCAAATTATCCCAAATCATCTGGCCATTATTTAATATAATATATAATATATTTTAAATACCATAATCTGTGGCAGATCACATCAGGTTTATCTTTCTAAATCTGATTTTCCTAGGAAAATTTGGAGTGACTTCAATTCTTTTCAGCTACTGCTGTCTTTATCTACGCAAAATGAGATTATTATAATATTAATATTATTCTGATCTTAATATGATATTATTATAAAATTCAATGACACTTTAAAATATTAATTAACTTTATTAGAGCTTCTCCTTTACACTTTTTTCCCCTAAACCACGGTGGATTTTGGTTTTCCATAGGCAGCAGCCAGCAGGTGCATGCCTGGATTGTTTCTCATGGCAAGCAGCGTTCCCATTCCCTTGTTGTGCTCCAGGTTTTTGGGAGGCTGCAGGGAAATTTGTGTGTGGCTGTTTGGGAACAACAGCCTCTGCAAATCTGGGTTAATGGAGCAGCAACTGCACTGCCAGAGCTCGGGGAAGGAGCTGCTCCCTGGTGCTGCTCAGCTGGGAAATTCAGCACCAAACTCGGGGGTTTCCAGCTGGGAAACAACTCTGGGTGTGTGGAGGTGCAAAGTTTTGGGAGATTGGCATTTTTTCATGGAATCTCAGAGTGGTTTGGGTTGGGAAGGAACTCAAAGCTCAGCCTGTTCCACCCCTGCCATGGCAGGGACACCTCCCACTGTCCCAGGCTGCTCCCAGCCCTGTCCAGCCTGGCCTGGGACACTGCCAGGGATGCAGGGGCAGCCACAGCTGCTCTGGGCACCTGTGCCAGGGCCTGCCCACCCTCCCAGGGAAGGATTTCTCCCTGATATCCTGTCTAAATCCACCCCCTTCCAGCTCAAAGCCGTCCCTCCTTGTCCTGTCCCTCCACCCCTTGTCCCAGTCCCCTCTCCAGGCTCCCACACTGGAAAGCTGCTGGAGGGGCTCTCCCCTTAGAGAGGCACAGGGAAAACGTGACAGAAGCTTTTCCCTAAACTGCCAGACTCTGCATCTGCTGTTTATCTCCAAGAGGAGGGAATTCAATAACAGATCCATCTCTATTCTATATTCCTCAGGTTCCTGCATTTCAAAGGCAATTTTCAGGTTTACATTTGAACATTTTCTGCCTTAGAAGTGTTCAGGGTTCCTGAATGAGGCATCTTTGCTGAAACATTCACCAGAGTGAAAACAACCCAGGGGTAACAAGGTTTTGTATTAAGAATAAGAATATCCATAAATTTCCAGAATTCAGAATTTAATGGTGTGTTTCAGCTTTTAAATTTCCAATCTGATTTCCAAGTGTGTTGTCCAGAGTGCAATCCTGATGGATTTGGGAGGCTCTAACAGGGCAGAGGCTTTGTTTGCTGCAGGTACCTGGCCCCGTTCCCCTCCCATGTGGTGAAAAACGACCACGTCAGGAAGTTCTTCAGCACTTCATCTCCCTCACAGCAACTTCAGAGCTCAAGTGAGTTGAAATGAAGTTTAAAAAGTTGTGGGTTTTTTTTGTACTGCATTTCACAAACTGATGCCATTTGTGACTCTGTTCCTTATTTCCAGATCCTGGCAACCCCTCCTTGTATAAAGTAGGAACTACGCTGGGGACATCTGGAAGGTGAAATATTTATCTTGTTTACAAATCATTCTCTTAAGAGGCAATTTTCATGTCCTCCAACAAAACCCAGCCCCCCTGCAAGGAGTCAGTATTGTGGCTTCCTTTGCCACTTCCATATGGAAAGATTAAAAATTTCCATAGGATTATATTTGGACATCTTTACTTCTTTTTAATAATGCAAAGGCCGTTCTGTCAAACCATTTTAAATCGCAGAGAGGAAGCGGATATTTAGTATCTGTGATTATTGAAGGAAATTATTGAAGGGAAATTCTGTAAGGGGAAGATCAGCTTCACCCTTTGCCAGAAGTGCCCCGTTTCACTGAGCTGTGGAACGGGGCAGGTACAAATCCATACCTGGGCTCTAACGGGATGGTTCTTCCCACAATCCCGATTTCTGTGGTCACAGCAGCTGAGCTCTGGGTGACACAGCTTCCAACCCAAGCCTGTTGCTCTTTTCCAGACCTATCTGTGGGGTGGCTGGAATTCAGTCTTCCCAGAACCACGTCCAGCACTCGGCTGCTGCCCCCGTGTCTCTGCCCCACTGCTCCCACTCCGGAGGCGCCGGCTCCTCGCTGGGCTACCGCTCGCAGATGGAAGCCTCCTCCCCTGCCATGCTGATGTCTTCCAGCCCTCAGACCCCTCAGACACAGGAGCAGAACGGGATCCTGGACTGGCTCAGGAAGCTGCGCTTGCACAAGTATTACCCTGTCTTCAAACAGCTCACCATGGAAAAGGTAGGGCAGGAAATGGGGGGAAGCAGCTTTGGAATCATCCTGGTGTTCTCCAGGCTGGGAACATCTGCTCTGAGGATCACACGGGTTCCTGGCACGTGCTGGGGAGGTTTTCACTTTGTGAAAGCAATAATGGATTGATGAAAAGCCTCCTGCTGTTTTCACTCTGCTCTGTCCAGGGCTGTCCAACAGCTGCTGCTTCTCCCAGGTTTCCTCGTGGAATGCTTGGAGATCCAGCTGCCTTAGAGCCCTGCCTGGCTCCCTGCACATCCCTTTGAGATACCTCAATATGTTGGGTTCTCTTGATTTCTGCATCTTGGTTGATTTTTCTCCTCTAATATTTGGTTATTCTCATTTTAAGAAATAGATTTTCAGAGACTCATGCCATGAATATGAACATGAGTGAGTGGGGTTTGTTTCCTGCAGAAATTCCTGTGGAAAAATCTCTTACGTCTTTGCATTGTAAGAGTCCCAAATAAGAGCTGTGTGTGCTGGGATTTATCTAAACAAGGGTTTTGAGCATTTTCCCAGCTCCAGTGGGAGATTCTTTGTCCTCTGTCTTTTGGCCTGGAACGCCCTCCAGTGGAGGAAGGGCTTGGGCTGAGCTTTGTGCTGCTCCTGGAATATTTTATGGATTTAATTTCAGTCTCTTACCAGAGTCTTCTGATTTCATTTTCTTCATTATAAGAAGGGAAATATACTGGGGTTTTTTTCTTTAATAAAGTAGTAAAACTCTGTATTCTGGTATATTTTTAAAAAGCAAATATTATTATGCATACTTCATTGACTTTCATTTTAATTACATTATGATATAAATGTCTGTATCTATCTCTATATTTTATTATTAAATTTACTATTGGTGTATATTTTCCACTGCACTTCCGTGGTAAATGACACACTGGGAAAACTGGATTGATTTTCTAAGATCCTTCAATTCACTGATAGCACCAAGTTCTATTTTAATTTAATTCTAATATGTACACGAGTTATTTCATCTTTATTGTGACTGGTTAATACAAGCGCACTCCTAATTAAATTAAATCTGCAGGTGTTCTTTCTTTCATGCCAGTCCCCCACACTTTCCTTTTACACTGTAATTGAAAACTGGAGTAGAGAGTTTCTTTGAATTTAAAAATTATTTTAAAGTTGGCTTTTGGAATTGCTCTTCACTGACAATGGCAATAAGAATGTTCCAGGTTATAAAACTAAACTTGTTTTTTCTTTCCAAGTTTCTGAGTCTTACTGAGGAAGATCTGAATAAGTTTGAGTCCCTCACCATGGGAGCAAAGAAGAAGCTCAAGACCCAACTAGAGCTGGAGAAGTAAGTGAGGGCTGGGGGAACTTTTTTTAAAGTCAAAAATTGCAAATTTTACAGTGGTTTTTGCTTCCCAGACCACAAACCTACCATGATTCCCCCCTGAAGATATGGATGATTATTATCTCCATTACTAAACAATATTTAGTACTTTCTGGTTTACTGCTGCCCCTTCAGGGTTGTGATAAGAATACCAGATTTTTAAATTTACAAAATGCACATATTGTGTTTAGGTTTCTTTAAACTTGTGTCACAGTTATTGCAAAGATCTTTGGCTTTCCATCCACTTGACATCGATGGGAGCTGTTGGGTTTGCAGGCCCAGGGGATGCACTCCCAAATTAAAGCCATTTTTTCCTGGGAAGTGACAATTTTTTGGCTTCAGACCATGTGGATGGAGCACAGGAGCTGCCTCTGTCCCACGGTGACCCCAGGCAGCTGTGACAGCCCTTGGGGACACTGATGCAACAGATTGTCCTGGCTTTTGCATCTCCACTTACAGGGAAGTGTTTTTTATTCTGTGCCTTAAAAAGCAGTTAGGAATCCGAGTCTGTGCCCATTTATCAGAGCTCCTTGGCAGCATTTTCCAGCAATCTTAAGTTTTTCCAGAGTTTGTTTGGAAAAGGAAAACTTGGGACTGTGTTTGTTTTCTCTTTGGGTTTGGTGTGCAGGGCTGGGTTTGGGATGTGCTGACATAAAATGTGGTAGAATTTTAGAGTTTACTCAGGGTTTGGTGATGTTTTACCCTGCACAAATAAGAGCTTAGTGTTTTAATTAGATGGCAAATAGTCCAACCCTAACTGCTGGCAGTTATGTGATTTCCAAGTGGGTTCTTCAATGGGCTTTGTCTGCTTTGGCTTCATTCACAAACTGATTTATTTGTGGTTGTGTTTAGCCAGTATCTGTCTCCTCACGCTTCTCTCCATCACCCTGTAGGGAGAAATCAGAGAAACGGTGCCTCAACCCCTCCACCCCCTCCTCAGTGACCAGCAGTGGGGTGGCCAGGGTGCCCCCCACCTCCCACGTGGGGCCCATCCAGGGCATCCGGGGCAACCACGCCGCAGGTAAGGGGAGCAGGGGACACTGCTGTGCTCAGCTGGGCCTCACAGGGCTCAGCTCATTCCTCTGCTGCTTCTTCCCCAAGCTGTATCTTCCCAAAGCTTAATGGGGAGCAAGCAAAAAGTGTGATTTTGGTGATTGTTGGGGGCAATAAAAAGTGATTTTTTCCGTGCTGTGCTGGGAATGGGCAGCTGCTCTGGTCGGGCTGTTCCAGCTCTGATGTATCCCTGTAAATCCTGAGCATGGCTGCGTCCTCCTGAGGTGCCATCAACGTCACCTCGTGTCCCCTGTCCCTGCAGAGCTGCGAGTGGACGTGGACCAGCCAGCCCACGCCCTGCCCCGGGAGGGCAGCTCCTCCGAGTACTCCAGCTCCAGCTCCAGCCCCATGGGGATCCAGGCACGGGAGGAGAGCTCGGACAGCGCCGAGGAGAACGAGAGACGTAAGCAGAGCCCCCCGGCCGCGCCCCGTGCCGTGCCCAGGGCTGTCCTCACGGCTCCTCTCTCCCCAGGCCTGGAGCTCCACCTGGACGCCTCGGACAAGGAGAAGCCGGTGATGCTGCTGAACCATTTCCCCTCGAGCTCCGCCAGGCCCACGGCGCAGGTGCTGCCCGTGCAGAACGACGCCGGCTCGGGCCCCGCCGGCCACCACGCGCTGCCCATGCAGATGCTGTCCCCGAGCCCGTCCCACATGGCCCCCATCCGCATGCTGGGCTCCGTGCACAAACCCGAGCGCGGCTCCGCGGACATGAAGCTGCTCTCGTCCTCTGTGCACTCCCTCTTGTCTCTGGAGGAAAGGAATAAAGTGTCTCCCGGCTCGAGGGGCAGCATCAAGATGGAAAAGGGCTTTGGGAACGCCGTGGTGGATGTCATGTCGGCGTCCTCTCCGCACCAGCCCTTGCAGGTGCTGTCGGGGGGCGCCGAGAGCAGCTCCCCCACGTCCACCATGAACTTTGGGCCTCGCACCAAAGTCGTCCACGCTTCCACTCTGGACAGAGTGATCAAACCAGCCCAGCAGCCAGGACTCATAGTGGAGACGAGCACTGCTGCCACGGTGACGTCCAGCACAGTCTTCCACGTGGCTCGTCCGCCCATCAAACTCCTGGTGTCGTCGTCTCTCCCCACCGACTCCGCCATGGCCGGACAGACTTCCTGCTCCAGTAATATGCAAATAACGGTGTCCCCTGCAATAATCAACCCCCGGACTGCTCTGTACACAGCCAACACCAAAGTTGCCTTTTCTGCCATGAGCAGCGTGCCCGTGGCGCCCATGCAGGGCAGCTTCTGCGCCAACAGCAACGCGGCCTCCTCCAGCAGCCACCCGTCCCCGTCCTTCACCACCATGGCCAACCTGCCCAGCTGCCCCGCGCCCAGCTCCAGCCCCACGCTCTCCTCCGGCGCCGACAACAACTTCTACAGCAGCAGCAGCAGCAGCAGTAGCAGCAGCAGCAGCAGCGGCTCGGCCGGGAGCGTCCCCGTCCCCAACCAGAACCATCACCACCACCACCACCAGCAGCCGCCGCCGCAGCCCCCCGGCTGCATGGTGTGCAGCTCCTGCGGCTGCAGCGGCAACTGCGGCTCCAGCGGCATGACCGTCAGCTACGCCAACTATTTCCAGCACCCCTTTTCAGGACCTTCCATGTTTACTTTCCCTTTCCTGCCCTTCAACCCCCTGTGTAGCAACGGCTACATCAACACGCAGCAGTACAACAGCAGCACCACGTTCCCCGTGGTGCACACGGCCTACAACAGCGGCCTGGCCCCCGACTCGGTCATGGCTGGGCAGTCCACCTTCGCCGTGCCCCCCATGCAGAACTTTATGGCGGGCACGGCCGGGGTGTACCAGGCACAGGGAATGATGGGCAACGGCAACGGCTCGGGGCACAAAAAGAACGGGAACCTCTCGTGTTACAACTGCGGGGCCAGCGGGCACAGAGCTCAGGACTGCAAACAGCCGCCCATGGATTTCAACCGGCAAGGTAAACGCGGAGGGTGGCCGTGAGCCCCGGGTCTGGTGGCATCTGGGAACCCCTGGCTTGTGAAAATACTTCCTTATTAAAAGTTGATGGTCTGAGCTGTTGGTAAATTTTAGGCAGCCCCATCAGGAGGGGACCCAGTGTGCTCTGTGGGTTTGGCACTGTTTTTTAGGGAGGGATGAAGTATCAAGGAAGGGAGGGAGCTGCTGTGGGCAGGTTGCAGCAGAATTGTTGTTGCTGCTTCTGCCTCGTCAGCTTTGGTCATTACTGCAAGTTCTGCTGGAACTCTGGAAACTGAAATCTCTGTTCCTCTTCCCTTCCTGCCCAACACAATAACCTAAATGCAGAATTGCTGTTCAAACCCTCCTGAAGGTCCTGTTTGCTGCTGGAATTATTTTATAGGACATGTTGTTTTCACACTTACAGCACAGGCTTCTCCAGGAGAGAGTGAATCCTTAATTCCAGGCGGGAAACAGCAAAAAGAGAAATCCAACTTTACCAAGAGTGCTTTTTGTCCCATTTATCGTTTTTATTTTGATTATCTTATGTTGAGATAATCTGAGAGTGGTGTGGGTTAGAAAATGAAATACAAACTCTGAGTGAAGAGCGCTGAGATTCCATTTGACATCGTGCCCTGTCTGTAGCCTTTACCTGGATTCATTTTTGTGTGGTCTCAACAGTTTGAACACCATAAATTAACAAGTGTAAAGTGTTGGGCAGCAATTTACAGCAGGATAAAGGTAAATACTGACTGGAATTCCTGTAGCAAATGTTTTGGTAGTGGCCAGGGGGAAGCAGAGCTGCTGCCTGGTCAGTCCTGAGTGGCAGAACTTCAGAAATGCAGCAGACTCTGATTTTTTTTTAAGTTGGATTTAATTTATTTAATTAATTTCCCATTTAAAGTCTTCCAAATTTTTTCAAGGCCATGGACTTACCCAAGAGGGAATGGCTTTAAGCTGAAGGAGGCCAGGGTTAGATGGAATACTGGGAGGAAACTCCTCCTGTGAGGGTGGGCAGGCCCTGGCACAGGTGCCCAGAGCAGCTGTGGCTGCCCCTGGATCCCTGGCAGTGCCCAAGGCCAGGCTGGACAGGGCTTGGAGCATCCTGGGACAGTGGAAGGTGTCAGGGTTGGATGATCTGTAAGGTCCTTTCCCACCCAAACCATGGATTCTGTGATTCCATGGAACAAAGTCGTGCCAGCCCTAAATCTCCAAGCCCCAGTGATGCATTCCATGCAAAAGCAGCAGCAGCAGGTTGGTTTGGGGGCCGTGGGAGGTGCCTGATGTGTAACCCTGTGTCCCTGTCCCTGTCCCAGGTACGTTCAGGCTGAAGTACGCCCCTCCCTCCGAAAGCCTGGACTCCACAGACTGAGGTTCCCCACCGGGCCCCACGATGCTGTAAAGCCATGGAGAGCGACGGAGATCGAACCACAAAACTGACACGTCCAGTTGCTGTTAAGCTTAATGTATTTTTTAATCCAAAGGTGCTTTACTTTATTAGACTAGGTAGAAAATCTAGCTTAGGGGTGCAGCCAACCCAGTTTTGATTGCCAAATTCAAGCTTTGTTGTTGGAACTCCTGGCTCCGTGTCCTCAGACCGATGGATGGATGGAGGAGCTGCCAGCTGCAGTTCCTGCTGGAAGTACAACACCCCCTGAACTGTTTTGGCTGGAGAATGTTGCCACAATTGGACTTTTTCAAGGTGAAGGGCCTGACTCCAGGGCAGCTCTGTTCTGAGGTGGAAGGTAGGAGTGGCTGGAAGGACTTTGGCACCCCTGGGCTAGGTAAAATGTCTACTTTTTTTCAAAAGTGATCAGGCACTAATCTCTGGGATTTTTAAGGATTGCACTACAGAAGAATGTAAAACTCTTCAAGCTTTCTGCACTTTTAGCAGACAGTGTCACTCTGAGACCAGTGCAAGAGGCAAAGAAGTTCCAACCTTTACAAATTGGCACCAGCAGGCTTACGGGACTTAATTCCACAATAAAAATCCTAAAAAGTCTCTCTTTTCCCTTCCAAAAGAACACACACGGCAGTTTCGGTTCCTTCTGGAAACAAACTCGTGCTTCATTGTCTCACCTGTTACTAGCTAGTGCTGGCTTCCCAGCACTGGAATAAACTTAGTTTCCAAGGGTCCAAGTCCCAGAGACTCCAGAGTCATAAAGGCTTCAAGGATATTTTCCTGTAATACACAAAACCTTTACGTCCTGTTACTGTATATAGGTCTCTTTCACAGAAACCTTATTATTCTGCTTTTGTAAATGAATTTTAAACCATCCTAAAAAAACAAAAAAAATCAAACTAAGAACTCTGGTAGCAGAGTTGATAAGCTTTTGCTTTACTTTATATAAAATACCCTTTGGCTCCTGCCCCAGGATTCAGGAGTGGTAGGAGTCAAACATGTAAAAGGTAGTAAAAACTTCATTATTATCAAGACTTGGAAGGATTTCTTGTCGGCCTCCTTCGTTGCAGTAGGTTGTAGATGAGTAGCTTTGGTGTTAACTACTTAGTCCATCATTTGTGGGTGACAAATCTAAATTAGGACTCACGAGGAAGCCAAACCCATCTCGAACTGCTAATTTGAAACACTTTGGTCCTGTCTGGTTGAAAGAAGATCCTAATCCTCATGGCTCCCCCCAGGGAATTTGACGGCATTAAATGGGTGAGGCCTCCTCTGTAAAAGTGTCTGACAGAGATATTTGCATCCTGTAATTTGAGAGACACCTTTAAAGTCTGAAGCCTTGTTTACACTCGGAGGTATTCCTTACACCAGGATGAATCCATAGGATTTGAGGCGGAGCAGTGGCTTGGGGAGCCCTCGGGGAGCAGGAGGGTTTGAAGCTGTGCAGAGCTGCCCCAGGAGATGGGGCTGTGTCAGGGGGGAGCTCAGGGGACAGGAACATTCTGGGCCATCCCTGTGTCCCCTCTCTCCAGGGAACATTCTGGGCCATCCCTGTGTCCCCTCTCTCCAGGGAACATTCTGGGCCATCCCTGTGTCCCCTCTCTCCAGGGAACATTCTGGGCCATCCCTGTGTCCCCTCTCTCCAGGGAACATTCTGGGCCATCCCTGTGTCCCCTCTCTCCAGGGAACATTCTGGGCCATCCCTGTGTCCCCTCTCTCCAGGGAACATTCTGGGCCATCCCTGTGTCCCCTCTCTCCACGGGCAATCCCAGCCTGGCGGGATCTTGGGCACCGGGAGAGCCTCGGGAACGTGGGAGGGCAGAACCAACCCCAGCCCAGGGAGGGACCCAAAACCTGAATTTGCAGAACAGTTGGTTTAAACAAACAAACAAACAAAGATATTTTTATTGCTATGCAATAAGAACCCCCTGATTTGTGTATCCCCAGCCCAGCTCCCGCTCCCCGTTGGCTCTGCCTGCGTTCGAGGAGGTTCCCTGTGTTCCCATGAACAACCTTCAGACCTACAACACTAAAGGGATGAAAACTGACAATGCAATTTACTTTGCCTTAATGAGCTCGAGACAATGGTAGGAACAGTCTGTCCCACTGCATCATGCCCAAGGAAAACGTGCAGTTCCATGTTTACTATTTGCAGCTTTGAGGGTCTCTCCAGTGGCCTGGAACATGTGCTGAAAGCCAAACTTAGTGTTATTATTATTATTGTTGTTGTTATTATTATTTTCACTTTTTTTAAACAGTATTTTAAAATTGTATTTAAAGAAACTGTATTTCAACACACATGTGAGTGTTCAAAACCCTCTTGAAACAGCAAAAAACAGCAGCAGCAGCAAAAAAAAGTCATTTCTGTACCAGTTGTGTTTTGTTTTACTGCCCAAGGCTGGACACAGTTGTGTCTGATCTTCATCACAGAAATAATCATATCAAAAGGACTGTAAAACTGAACTTCTGTCCAGCAAATTGTTTCATTCCTTTCTCCAGAGCTTTCTTTAGGATCTTTCCTGTGTGTAGTTATGGCTGATGTTTCCAGCAAACTGTTTCATTCCTTTCTTTGGGATTGTTTCCTTTGTGTCAAGTCAAGGCTGATGTTTCTTCAAGTGGCTCGTGGCTGCATTTGGAACGGTTGGGTCTGGGTTTGGAGTCAGATCCAAGCCAGAAGGACCTGGAGGCATCACGAGTGTCCAAGAGGAAAATCTGGTGAGCCAGCAGCAACCTCAGAGCCTTCCCCAAATCCCAGAGCTGGGGCTTCAGACCTGCCAGTGAACACCCTCCACTCTGTACCCACAACAACCAAAGTTGGTAAGTCCCAACAGAGCACCTTAATTCCATAGAATTATCCTTAATCTGTTCTTCAAAGGCACAAATCCATCTCTTTACCCCTAAAAAGCAAGGCAGCTTGGGTTGGAATAGTGGAGTTCCAGCTGCTGCCTGAAGGAACCAGTTCTTAAACCCTATTTTTGTACATTGAGAGATGGAGATTTCAAAGAATGTTATTTAGCTCTATCTTTGTCCTGCAAGTATAAAAAAGAATTAGTTCTCTAGATGGATTTCACTGTGGAATGGGAATGATTTTTCAGTGTAAAAGGGAAGGGAATCCCCAGTCATCCCTGCAGGGAATCAGGGAGGAGCCTTTCCCAGGGGAGGGAGCAGCAGGTGCAGCAGTTCCAGCTGTGTTTGATGATGGAAAGACTCAAAATAGGATGGAATTTCCAGCAAACTCCTCCTCACCCTGCAAATTAAGCATTAATGAATATTCTGGGCTCAACCTTAATGGGGAGAGCAGAGAGGGAGGAGAGGGAACTGAGATACTGATCAGAGGGTTCCACCCGACTTTTATTGCAAACTACATTGAACCGTTATTAAAATTTATCAAAACTGGTTTTTATTCAAACCAGCTCTGTCACACTCAGCTTTTTGTGAAACCTTTTCATACCAGGGTCATTAAATCTTGGCAAATTAAGCACCAGTCCAGCAGCAGGCCTTGGCCATCCCCCCAGCTCCCCTTTCCTCGGGGGGCAGAGGGTGAGCCAGGCTGGGGCACCAGAGCCTCCCAAAATCCTGGGGAGGGCAGAGCTGTGCCCGAGGGACCCTCGGAGGCTGGATCTGGGCTGAACACCTGAAAATGGGATGAATGTGAGCAAATCTGGGCAGAAATCCACGGAATGGAGCGTTTGGGAGAGTAGGAATCACTTTGGCTGGTTGAGGCCCCACAGCTCTTGTAATAAATAAACCCTTGGAATTACCCATTTGTTCCCCGAAATTTTCCTGATGTACACAAGAACTGTGTCGGTACTGAAGCAGAAAGCAAATCCTGTGTGTTTTCAAGTGCAGATTAACAGCTTCTCTTGGACATAACTTTCCATTAGGAATGAAGGAAATTCCTGCTCCATTTGAGCCATTTCTTTTACTTCGATCACTTCTAGTATTACAAATTCTGCATGTAACTTTATAAATATTTTAAATAGTTTTGTAAATATTTAATATTCAGCTAATTTGATTTTGAACTGTAAATGTCAAGTATTCTGGTATTGGGATTTTTATGTTTTATTATACTTTGTTAAAAGTTAAATTGTACATTTTTAGAATGTTTTTATCTGAGTAAATTTAATGTATGGAAAATAAAGAGTTAAACAGAATCCCTTGGCATTGGCTTTCATTTGAAAGGGATTCAGCTGTGTGGAGGCTTCTCCAGCTTGGCAGTAGCAGGGAATTATTTTTAATTCTTTTATAATTATTTTGCTGTGAAAATGCCTAGGAATAACCACACGAGCCGGAATTAAGTTGGGATGTAATCCATCCGTATCAGCACTGTATTAATTTTAAAAAAGCAACATTTGTACAGGAATATCAGTCGATCACGTCGTAATTACAAGTACAGTTGTCAGTTATGAGTTAAACGAGTTCTCACACGAACAGAACTAAACAGAGAACAAGCCGCATCGAAAAGTTCACGTCGGAGTAAAAACACAAAGGACAATAAAAAACGGGCAGGAGGCCCCGGGGAGGAGATGCATGCAGAGAGTGGAGGAGGTACGAGGTGGAGGAGGCGCTGCACTATTGCTTCTGTCCCCGCCACCGCCACGGGGACACGGTGACACCGCGGGGATCCCGCCACGCCTCGCTGGACAGCGCTGGACAAACACAGGTTTGTCCCACGGGAGAGCTCCCCCTGCTCCCTGCCCGCGCCGCGGGAGCCTCCAGCCATCGTTTGTTCGCCAGCTCTCCCGGCCCTGAGCTGCTTCTCCCGACTGCCGGGCACGGGAACGGGCTAGGGGCACGATCCTATGGATCGCTGGAAGCCAGCTCGGATGAACACGCAGGGATTGGGGATTTGTAACAGACTGGAGTTTATTTCAGTGTTACCTGTTCGGGTGTGTATTTTACAGTTAGACACTTCTAAAACTACGATAAAGCTGTGGTGTTTGGTATGAGTATTCCAGAAACCGGCGCCGCCCCGGAGCGTGCGGCGCCCAAAAACCGGAGACACAAAGAGTTGTCCTTCCCCAGCTCACCCCAAGCACTTGCCTTAACTCCCTGCAGCGCTGACTCGAGTCTGATGGAGCTGCAGAAGAAAATGCTCCCCTCTGGAACGTTAAAATGCATTTGCTCTCGTGAGAAACCTTCCCATTTAAACCAAAAAATTTAAGGAATCGTAGGGAGATTTTCCCGCAAACTCACAGGAAACACTTTAGTTCCTCCCTGGCGCCTGTTTGCTTGTTAAAAGTAAATCGAGTGTCCCTTTCTCTGCAAGTGTCACATGCACAATTGGGCTCCTTTCGTCAGGTCCAGACCTGTAAATGTGCCTGCGTGGAGTATTATTAGGGCAGGTTTCAAAGCTGGAGGTGCTCGTCTGTACTGTTTAATAGTCACAAACAAGGCAAGGTGAGATGAGACACCTGCTAAAGCAAGACTATGCTAAGGACTGAGAGCGGAGGTGGCATCCGGTTCTTTCCCTGGGGGTGTGTGGGGAAGAGTGGGGGTGATGGCCAAGGGTCAACCCAAATCCTAGGCTAGGGCTGCTGGCGTGTCCTAGGCGGAGGCTGGCGCTCCGAAGGTCTCCTGAGAGGCGTAGACCATGTAGAGGAAGCCATCCTCGTCCTTCTCGCTCTCGTACACCTCGGAGATGGGCGTGGACACGCTCACCATGCTGTGCCCGTTCACCAGCAGGAAGAAGGCCTGGTTGGAGTTGAGCTGCAGGCGTCGCCTGGGGAGGGGTGAGGGGAAAGGGGGACAAAGGACAGATGGCAACGGACAGTCCTCAGTGACAGCAGTAAGGGCAGAGAATCAGGGCATGGTTTGGGGTGGAGGGATTTAAATGAAGGTCATCTCGTGCCAATCTTTGTCATGGGCACCTTTCCCTGCATGTGCCCACCCAGCCCTGTCCCTCAGAACTGGACTGAATTCCTCCTAAAATCCAGGCAGGTGCATCCACTGGCAGAGCCCTCACTCAGGGGAAAAGGGGCACTCCAGAAGGGCATTAAACGAGGGACTGGTAAAAGCCTCCCTGGCATAACCAGGGATCTTTGGCTTGCAGCTCACTGGAGTGAAAACCCAGAGATCCTTGGGAAGATCAGGAAAGATGAGCAGAGCTTCCTTGCAAAACCTGGGCAACGTTTAAATTCACTTTGTCACCAGCTCTGTAAGGGCCTGGTTTAACCTCGGAGCATCTCACTCCCAGGAGAAGCATGGTGGGAAGGGCAGGGGGCCACAGGCTGCACAAAGTGCCTGGCACAGGAAACAGCTGATTTCTCATTTCCCTTGATGCTTCCAGCTCAGGGGAAATTGGTGTTTCTGCTAAACTGCCTCCTGCAGAGCAGGTCTGCACAGGGCAGCTCTCTTCCCACCTGATAAACCAAATGAGCAACAGCAACTCGGGAGTGTGGAGCTGCCACCAAAGCAAGGAAAGACTGGATCAGAAGAGCTTCCTGCTGCTTCCACTCACTGCTGAGGGGCAGCAGCAGCTGAAACAAGGATTTATTTAGCTCCCAAGGACAGCCCTGGGCAGGGACCCTTCCAAAGCCAGACTCTAATGGCTCCAGACACAGCAGGCTGAGGGAAGGCAGCAGCTCTCCAAGGTTTGGGAAGGACGGGCTTTGCTGTGCATCACTGGAGCTAGCTGAGGCCCAAGTCTGGCTTGTACCAAGTTATTTATTAACAATAAAGCCAGAGAAAAAAGGTGGGAAAATCCTTCAGCTTGCAGTTAACCTCTTTGCCCAGGACCTTTCACATTCCTGAGAAACTCTGAAAGACTTAGGCACCCTGGTTGCTGTCTCCAAAGCCCTGTCTGCCTTTATTCCTCCTGTCGGAGCTGGGATTTGCCTGTGACAGTTTTTGTTTGGACACCCTGGACAAGTCCCACAGCCCGTGGCCTGCATGAACCAGCTCCTGCTGCAGCGTGACCATCACAAAACAAGCTCTGGTTTGCTGCTGACTTCCCAGTTACCACTGGAGAACCCTTCCTGAACAAACACTGCTGCTGAGCCAGCAGAGATGCACTTCTAGCAGAATTTCTGACCACAGTTTTCAACCACACAACTTCCACTCGAGGCTGTTTCCCTCTGCCTTTCCTGTAGGCTGAGCAAGAAACACTCTGGCCTGAGCTGGTGTTTCCCAGGCCTCAATTCCCAAAAGATGCCAACAGCATCCCCAGGCAGCAGCACAGAGCTCTGGCTCCCAGCCCAAACTCCCCTTCCCAGTGGGTGGGAAGAGGCAGCCACTCCCGAGGGGTTCTCTGTGGCAGAAGAGAGGAGGAATCCCAAAATAGGCAAGGAGGAAGTGCTGGAGCTCTGGGCAGAAGGACCCATGTCAGACAGGGATTCACAGCCCCACGGTCCCTCCTACAGCTCTGGAAATGTTCTCTTGGAAGCAGACTACCAGGCCAGTTCTCTGAGTGGGGTTTTTCCAGCAAAGCAAAAGGAAAAGCACCTCCTCCTGGATTTGTCCTAGTGCTCATTAGATGAATTTTCCCTTTAGACCTCCCGAGTGCACCAGGGGGGAATTAACAGAGCATCACAGTCTGAGGCTGATCAGTTCACACTGGAATGCCAGCAGTATTACCTGATAATTTTGATTAGCTCGCTCATGTTGACATGATCTGGCACCAGGAACTTGGTCTTATCCAAAACTGGAAGCTGCTTCTCTCCCTTGTACCTTTCAATGATCACCTGAGAAGAAACACAAAAAGCAGAAGCTGTGAAAGGCAGGAACAGTGTCTGGTGCCCTCATCTCCTCCCCTTCATCTGTGAATGCAGCTCCTCCAATCTGAAAAGCAACAATTCATGGTTGGGCTCAATTACCTTAAAGGTCTTTTCCAACCCAAACAATTCTGTGTTTCCATGAGAATCAATTATCCTCACGAGCTCCTCTGTTCTGTTTGCAGGAGCCACTGCACAGAGGGGTAACACACAGGTAACAGCACACATCCACAGCTCCAGGGCAATTTTAAAAGAGTTCCTTTGCTGCCATCACTTAACCCAGCAATGAATTGCCCTGCAACAAGGAAATCCAAGGAAAGATCAAGCCCACTTCCCTCTAACACACGGCTGACCAGGGGTTTGTGCTGCTAGGGAAGTCTGCCAGATCAAGCAGTTTTCACTGGAATTTCTCCAGCCTCACGCCACCTCTTTAAGAACTACCACTCCAGATTGCTCTGCTGTTCCATACACCTCCCATGCTTCCTCTAATACATGAGAAAAAGCTACTTTGGAAGGGGTTTAAACCCTCCAATTTCCAAATTAATGTGAAAATTTCCTCAAGCGTGCTCAGGAACCAGTAACTCTGCCAGGACTGCTGTGCAACAACCCCTTAATTCACAGAGAAACTGCAGATTTCCCAATTTAAGAAACGCCCTGCCCAGCAACTGAGGGTAGTTCCTGCTTTTAAGAAGTGATCTCAGACCTCGTGTGCTCCCGTTTCCACGGCCATGTGGCGTTTGTTGAGTTTCAGTCAACAGGAGCTACGTGACACCAGGCCCTTGGATGCTTTCCATGCTCACGGGGTCTGCCTGTGCTGATCTTAAAAAGCTGCACAGGTGAAGAGAAGTTGATTGAATTCTTCCAGAGAAAGAGCCTTACATCAGCTGAAATAAATGCTGGCTCATTCCGGGTAACAAAGCCCCCCTATTTTTAAGCAGTTAGGCCATAAGCAGTAGATATTTCTAACAGCAGAGTGGAGGATGTTGACAGCACAGGAGGGATTTATTATCTGGTGTGACATTGCCACCTTATCTCATGCAGAACTGCTAATGACAATAACGAGGCAGTGACTGGCCCAGCAAGACTCCAGGGATCCCAGCAGGGACAGCTGGGAGTTTGCATCACCACATCTCCAGCAAGTTCCTCCTCTGAATGTTTGGTTGGAACCTGTCCACAGCTGACTTTAAAGTGAGAGTTTTGCCATAAATCCCTGGCTTTCAGTCTGTGGTCACAGAGCCTGGGGACTATGGTTAAGTGGTCTCTGAAAGGTGAGTAAAAAACCAGTATTTGTCAGGAAACAGATTTGCAAGGAAAGCACCTTTTGGGAAAACAAATCCTTCCACAAAAGTCAGAAAACCTCCGCTGTGAAATATTCCTTATTCCTCTGCCCAACTGCACAGGGAAGCAGCAGTGGCAGCTCCAAGGTGAAGGAGTTTAAAGCCCAAGGAAAGGTGAAAACTTTTCAGTTTCTGTTTCTACAGCAGCTTCTGTCAGTGAACTTGCTCAGGAAGTGGGCACAGTTTGCAGCGTTTGGTTCACAGCAGAATTTCCACACGCTGGGGTCACCAAATGTCACCACAGAGCCCAAGGCTGAGGGTCCCATTCACAGTGACAGAACACAGTCCATGCCTTTTGCTTGCAGGATATTCTCTGCATTTCTGAGGATGCCATAGGTAAAATAAAATACAAACTTAGGCAGCATTTGGAGCTGAGCAGCTGAAGAGTGTCAGGGTGAGGGGTGATATCCAGTGTGAGCTGGACAGCCCAGCAGCATTCCTGGAGACCTAGGCACGAGCCCATTCCCAGGAAAAATGCATTTCTGTCCTCCTCAGCGCTGGCTGATGAGCAAATCCCTATCTGCCTCCTGTCTACTCCTCTTGGTGAGCCTCTAAAACTCTTAATTTGGAGCAGAAAACCACAGAGAGAAGAGCTCAGGAGGATCTCAGAGCTCAGCTGGGGCGTGGTTTTCTTCCAAGTTACAACACACAACTGCAAAACTCCGGAAACGCCACATCCTCCAGCCCCTGTGAGGACCTTGTTCCACCACACCAACTGTGAGAATTACCCCTTGAGAATGCTCCTGAAATCCAGGCTCAGCCACCCTGAACAGCCACATTCTCATTTGGTCTCCTCAGGACAGCTCTTCCACAGGTTTCTAACTGCTAAAAAGAACTGGAAACTGAAGTAAAAAATGAAAAGAACTGGACTTACTGGTATTTTAGTGGGATGCTGATCCCGAATCAGTCGTACATCTTCCACTCTTTGTTCTGCAAGGGATTAAAAAAAAAAAATCTGTTTAAACATTCACAGTTAATGCTGTTATTTCCTTATTTCTCCACTGCTGAAGAGAGGGACCATGTGTCAGGAAAAGCCAGAGGAGGAAATTCAGGCAAAGCAATTTCCAAATGGGCCAGGACTATCAGGAGTACAGCCTGTCCTGTGACAGCTGATCCCCTGCTCCTTAACCCAAGGTGACAGGCGCTGTGTGCACCTGCCTGGCACTCCTAGAAAGTGTTAAAGGAGAGCCTTTCCTCCCCACACCCCTCACTTTCTGCCCACTGAAGCACACATTTAACCTCACACAGTTAAGGCCTCAAATTACACCACCCAAGTTAACAACTAAATGGCCTGTGCTTCTATTTCTGTCAGGTCCCAGAAGAGGAAATGGTCAACAATTATTTGAGCCCCGGGACTGGCCCAAGCCTGGCAGCATCAGCTTTCCTTGAGCGCTCTCGTGTTACCGAATTCCAGGTTTTATTTTGACTCGGCCGCACCCATTGTTGCAGGAGCTGCTGGAGGCTCTGCCGGACCTACACATTTTGCCACTCTCCGTGCCAGTTTTCAGGATAAAGTTCACCTCTCCTCAGACAGAAATATTAATAGAACGGATATCATGAACCGGGCTAAAGTACACGAGGCAGAGTAAACAGCCCGGCTGCTTTCAGGGGCCGCCTCATCTGTGTGTCCCGTGCCTACTTTCAGATTCAGTGAACTCCATTTTAACCCCTCTGTTTTTCAGCAGGACGGGGCTTTCCAGGCTGTTTGCAGGTGCCAGACAGCTCTGAGAGCTCTGAGAGAGATGATTTAGTGTTGCATCACGGCTTGAACACGCACCTGCCTAGGGAGAGAAGCACTTAGGCCAGCTCCCCGTTGGAATGCTAATGGCAGGACACTCAGCAATAACATCCCTGGCTCTCCTCATTCCCTGTTTGTGCCCATGGAACACATCCTCCCCACGAGCCCGGCAAGGAATGCAGCTCTCATGAATCACCGCTTGAAGCTGCAGGTGAATCAAGCAGAACTCAGGCAAGGAGCACGCCAAGCCTTCACATGAGAGCCACCCCACATCCCCACAGGAGCGCTCCAAGGGCAGAGATCCACCTCGTTAAAATGCTTTTTAACATTAACCAGAAACACAAAAGATACGCGGAGGGAATGAGACCAAACATCCACCTGGCAAGCGCCAACTTTTCAGCTGGAACAGGTTTGTTCACAGCAATGTTATTGAGCAGAACTCCCTGGAGTAGAAGGAACATAAACCGGGCAAATCGTGGAGATTATTGTGTGTGGCATGTTCAAAATCAGGCCCCAGTCAGGCACAGATAAACACTGTTCTCTGACGACAGTAGTTGCAGTGGCAACTGCTTGGCTGCCATCCTAGCTGAACTTAATACCTGCGACAGAGGCTGCTGACAGGCGATGGGGTCAACGACAGTTTTGGAAGGCTCGGAGAAAAGGGGTGGCATAAACACAGACTTTTGTCAGATCAACATCCTCCCCGCCTCACTGCAGGCAACAGCTTACATTTACCACAACAGCAAAGGCAAGGGTGGGCACATCACAAAGCTCCCTTAAGCAGCTTGACTTCAACCCAAAGGCAGGAAGAAAGGAAAATCTGGATCAATTACTTCCACCAATTCCATCTCACGTACGGGATTTTACAGTTCATGCAGAAATAGGTTACGCTGCCAGTTCGTGTTACCCTCGCAGCGCTTCAGCCTCCCTCGCTGACACACATGGGCAGAGCCCTTTGATTGCTCCGGTCCCATCCCGAGCACACACAGAAGCGTGGCACGGCTCTATCGAGGCTGCTCCTTCTCGAAAGGCACTAATCTCATTTTCCCAGCCATCATTACACAGCTCTTTTCGATGCCCTGCTAGTTTTCGACAGCCGAACAGAGACAGGAGCCGCACGCCCCGGTGCAGGCGCGGCCGCCCGGGTGCAGAATCGCTCTCCCCGCGCCTGGCACCGCTGCCAGCCGAGCTCTAATTCCGCTGCCACTGGCGCAGAGGCCGCCGGACACTGAGCACACACCGGAGGGAAGGGCAGGCCCAGCTCCTGGCACACACGCCGAGGATGTTTCCAGGCTCTTGGGAGTTTTGCAGTCGATAATGGATGATGCCACCAAGAGATCTCCCCACCCCAAGCCCCTCTCCCAGCGCGGGGCTCACCCGGGCACGGCACAGCTGCCACCCCGCACCACCACAAACCCCCCCTGTCCCGAACCGCCCGGGTAAACAACCCCGCAGGACGGCCCGGGCTTTCACTCCGTCACAGCCCCGAGCAGGCCGGGACACCGGGGCGGCCCCGGGCCCGCTCCGCCCGCGGGCCCCGCTGTCAGCGGGAGCCGCCCGGGGATCTCGGCAGCTCCCACCGCCATCGGCCCCCTCCCCTCCCCGGCCACCCCCCAGCGCAGCCCGCGGGACCGGCAGCACCGGCGGGCCGCACCCGCCGCGTCCCTCCCCGCGGCGCTCACCGAAGGTGCGGCGCTGCTTGAAGCTCTTCTCGGAGGGCATGGCGGCGGCGGCTCGGCCCGGGCCCGGCGGCGGCTGTGCGCGGCGGCGGCAGCAGCGGACACCTCCGAGTGCCGGCGCCCGCCCCCCGCGCCGCCACGGCCGCTCGGCCGTCAGCTGACCCGCGCGTCACGGCGGCCCCGCCTCGCCCCGCCGGCATCTTGAGTGTGGCACCGGCGGTGCCCTCGGCGACACACGGGCCTCGGTAGTGGCACACGGTGCTGCTGAGTGACACACGGGCCTCGTTAGTGACACACGGGCTTCGTTAGTGGCACACGGGCCTCCACAGTGACACACGGGCTTCGTTAGTGGCAGACGGTGCTGCTGAGTGACACACGGGCCTCGTTAGTGGCACACGGTGCTGCTGAGTGACACACGGGCCTCGTTAGTGACACACGGGCTTCGTTAGTGGCACACGGTGCTCCTGAGTGACACACGGGCCTCCACAGTGACACACGGGCTTCGTTAGTGGCACACGGTGCTCCTGAGTGACACACGGCCATGGTGCTGCGTGAATGGCACAGGGCTCTGCCCGTGTTCGCGCTCTGTGACACACAGCCATGGCCGCATGGGTGCCAGGCCGTGTTCTCCTCAGTAACACTGCCATGGCCACATCGGTGCCAGGCCGTGTTCTCCTCAGTGACACAGCCACAGCCACCTCGGTGCCAGGCCGTGTTCTCCTCAGTGACACAGCCACAGCCACCTCGGTGCCAGGCTGTGTTCCTCATTCAGTGACACAGCCATGGTCACCCTGGTGCCAGGCCGTGTTCTTCTCAGTGACACAGCCATGACTGCCTTGATGCCAGGCCATGTTGTCCTCAGTGACACAGCCATGGCTGTCTCAGTGCCAGGCCGTGTTCTCCTCAGTGACACAGCCATGGTCACCTTGATGCCAGGCCATCCTCTCCTCAGTGACACAGCCATGGCTGTCTCAGTGCCAGGCCATGTTCTCCTCAGTGACACAGCCATGGCCACCTCAGTGCCCTGCCATGTTCCCCTTCAGCAGCAAAAAAGAACAATCTCCCCAGGAAGGTGGTAGATTCCCCAATTTTGGGCACTTTTAAGATTCAGCTGGCTTGTCTAGATGGTGCTTTTGCCAAGAAAGGTTGGGGATCCTTGAGGTCCCCTCCAACCTGGTACTCCATTATTCCGTGATTCCATGAACACGCAGCCGTGGCCACCTTGGAGCAGCCCACAACATCCCCCTCAACGTGAGCACTTAAGCACTTTTCTCCAGGCAAAAGTGCAAGTTCAATGGTCTGTCACCAGTTTGCCTTCACATTGACATGGATATTTGGCAGAGTTCACATTTGAAGAGCAACATTTTAGGAGCAGGTGCTCCATTTCCCTCGGGAGCCACCCCCTGATCTCATCCAGTTTGTGAGGAATTGATTAAATCACAACTTCAGTCACAGATACCACGTTGTGAGTAAAACTGCCCAACTGTTTCCTGCTTAGCAGCTTTCTGACACAAGCTGTTGGCTGGAGCCTTTCAGCTGCATCTCTCTTTCTCTCACATACATTCCCAGCACCATGGTTGAAATTTGAGGATGATTTTGCAGCAGCAGGGTGACAAGATCTCCCTGTACAATCCAAGGGACAGGGAGCTGGCCAGGATTGTCCTTAGGAGTACAGGGAGAAGGACAGTTTTCTAACCATCTTAGAGATTTATCAGTGTCTTTGCATTTTTGGAGTGCATTGAAGTTGGAGTGAATCTGCACTCACACAAAGGAATTAATTTTGTGATTCAGGGTCACGCAGTTCCGGTGGCCTGTCATTATGAGGCCATTAAAGATGTGACTAATGAGGAAATGGAGCCCCAAGGTGTGTAATTGCTCTGTCCATCACCTCAGTGTCCAGGGATAGCAGGTGAGACATGGATGACGGGCAGAACACTGATACATCTGCAACTTAAAGCAGCAATCCCAAATTTCTGCGTCAGCAGAACTCTTCTTTATTTAAATGCCTGCATTTAAAAAAAACCCATTTCCCAGGCTGAGGAAATTCCACCATGCTCTCAGAATTGTGTCTGAGGGCTGAAGGCAGGAGGATGAGCCCTGGTGAAACCACATAATGTTATTTTTGGGGTGTGCAGGTGCGCCCTGGTGCCAGGGCTGACGGCTCGGGGCTCTGTGTGCTGTGTGCTTTGCATCCACAAGCCGACTGTTAGCAGGGCTGCAGCTCCGGCTGAAAGCATCCATATGGTGCTTGGGGAGAGCCACAATCAGAGTATCTGCTGACAGGCTGGGCTATCACATGTTCCTCTCATAAATAATCCGCAGAGACTGTGAGAAGGAAACTTAGATCCACACCGAGACCCGCCTGACCTTTCCCTCCTCAGCTCAGCCTTCGCCCGTGTCTGCGTGTCGACAGCACAGACAGTTGGCAAGTCTGGATTTGAGGAAGGTGTTAGGAGCAGTTGGAATGACAGCATGGACACAGCCTTTGGGATCAGCTCTGCCTCAGCACAGCTCCCCATCTCTGGTGACAAAATGCTGCTTTGGAAAATGCTTTGGCTTCAGGCTCGGCGGCGGTGCTGGAACAGAGCCCTTCCAAAATGGAGCTGCAGAGCGTTTTTATCCTGGCCTTAGAACACTTTACAAAGCATTTAGACTCAAGAACAGGAGAGTTAACCCAAAGGGGGCATTACATCTTCTTCAAATATGCAAAAGGTTGCTGCAGAGCTGGAGGGAATTAGCTCTTCCTTGCAGGCTGCAGGACCGGGATGACAAATAATGAGCTTACAGCTTGGAAAAGGCCAGAGAAATTAGGGGCTGGGCTAAGGGTAAGAACTGTTGAGCACCAGAAGAAATTCCCTAGGAAAGAAATGGAATAACCACCTTTGGATGTTTTTATTTAACGAGAAATTAGTGAAACATCTGCTCTGAAGAGTTCAGGGAGAATCGTTCTGATCTCAGGGAGAAGGATGGGGTAAATAATCCCCTACAATCCCTGTCAGCCCTAGTTTTGCATGAGGCAAAGGAGATGTGATTTCCCAAATTTACAAAGCACATTAGAGCACAGCCTGGGTTTGGATTCCAGCTCAGATCCTCCTGTCTGCACCTAATACACCAGACTAAATACTAAATTAAAAAAGAAAAAAAAAAAGCAAAACAGGTTTTCCCAACTGTTCTATCTTCCACAAGGTTAGGTTGGTGTTTTTTTTGTTAAAAATCCAGTATGAACAGTAACTCCAAACCATGGCTGATATTCACAGCATTTCCCTTGGGAAAAACTCCCACTTTTCCTATTTTTTTCCCACATGAGCTGCCTCACAATGAAACGAGTGTATTTCACATTCAGAATAATAAATCATCCCCTCATTTTTCTGGTACAACGGGACTGAAAAGGCTTTTTTTTCCAAGGAACAGATGAAGCTGTTCCTCTGCAGTGCTGCACCCTTCCTGGAAGACAGCACTCAGTGTGTGGGGCTGGGAGCTCAGCAGCTGTCAGCAGTATTAAATTCACCAGGAACACAGAGAGAAAAGCCCCATAAAATAAAAGGAAGGACACCGTGCTGATAACAACTTGCATTTCAACCTGAATTAAAATACCTCCCCTCAGTTCTTTTCTCACAAATTGTTCTTATTGATCCAGCTCGGCTCAAGATTAATGTGGGTTTGCTTTTCTTATAAATGTGCAGCCATTACCCAGCTGCTATTAGAGATTTTCAGGCAGAATCTGACTGTAAAGCATTGTTTGTCATGCCTTAAAATAACTCTTCTGGGAAATTTGAACCTTAAATTTGCCTCAATATGGTGGCAACCATTAAGACAAATTCCCACACTTCAAATTTCACCTTCTGAGTTAGGTAAACTTTAGGAATACGTGGTGAGAATGGCAAAATATCTGTTTTTAGGGTAGAAAAGTATAATTTGACAGAAGTGAAGTGAGACAGAAAACCCACCTTTTGCCTGGGTGGGTTTTCTCTGAGGTCTAACAACAGCTGAGCCTGTGCCTCAGTGGGAACACAACACTGTCTTTTGGAATATCACATGTTGTAGATTATTAGACACGCTTTTTTGGATGGTAAATCCAAGCTAACACACAGATGTGTGCAATGTCTTCAGAAAAACATCATTTTCATAGAATGCTTGGCTAAAAACTCACTGCACTCCCCCTGCACGAAGGATTGCCCAAGACATCATTGCGGGTACCACAACTGACATCAGTTCCTGCTGTTCCTGCTGTTCCAGCAAACAGCTCTTGGCTCCAGGATTGAGTTTGAAATGGGAGATGTTGCTCTCGTGATGGAACACGGTGGATCAGTTGGGGTAAGCAGCAGTGAGTTGTGTTTGTGTACTGCTTTTCACTCCGAAAATCCATAACGTCTTGGCAAGCAGCAACGACAGCGCGAGTGCAGGAGGAAGAGCGGGGAAATTGTGGAATGACACGGCGTGTAACAAGGTCTTACCCTGATTTTTGATACTCCTAGGACTGAAGCAATCCCCCACGTGTTCAAATATTAACTGAGTGCTACGTCGCCTGTGGTGCAGTAAACATTCTCCTCGCTGACGTCGAGGGGTTCTGTGAGCTGCCTGGGGTTGCACAACCGCGGATCAGCACCCAGGAACGGCACCCCCAACACCAGAGCAGGACAATCCTTCTGCCAGCTGAGCTGCTTCAGGTGTTGAACAGAACTAAATTGTTCAGGCTGGACTGGGGCCAAAGCTGGAGGGACAAGAGCTGCTTGTGGCAGAGGTGCTGTGATGTCTTGGGTGACTCCAGGCACTCACGGCCTTTAGATCGACTGATTCCTCATGGCATGTTGAAGAAAGATCACACCCTCCTCCAAGAATCATAGAATCATGGAATGTTTGGGGTTGGAAGGTTGGAAGTGATCTCAAAGGTTTGGGGTGGAAGGGACCTTAAAGCCCATCCCAGGTGGCTCCAAGCCCTGTCCAGGGGACACTTCCAGACATGAGGCAGTCACAGCTTCTCTGGGAACCTGTTCCAGGGCCTCACCACCTTCCCAGGGAAAAATTCCTTCCCTGTATCCCATCTATCCCTGCCCTCTGGCAGTGAGGAGCCAGTTAAGGAGAGGGCACTGAGCTCTGCTCTAAAGCAGGAGGATGTAACCTCTTCCTGAGCCATCAGCAGCTTTTCTGCAGGGCTCTGGATTTCCCCAAAGAGTCCAGCCTGCCCAGTGGTGTTTATCCTGCAAAATCTGGTGAGCTCAATGTCCACAGAGAAAGCAAGGAAGTGGGAATTCATATTTTCAGGACAAGAAGAGCTGTTTTCCAGCTTAAAATATACACATTACAAAAACCAAAGCAAAACTCTTCGGCCTTTCTGTCAGGGTATTCTCTCTGATGTGTCCTCCTTCCAAGGAAGGGAGCAGTTCTTTAGGAGGCAGGAGGAGTCTTTGTTTTTATTACAAAGCAGAAATCTCAGTGCAGGCCCTTGCCAAAAAACATGCTGCAAATACTCCCTGTGGCAAACAGGGCTTGCAGAGAGGGTTTGTTCATCTGTCTCAGCCTGCCTTGCCATACTTTTCTGTCCCTCTTGCCAAATGGAAAATAAATCATCCTCTCCTCGCTGTTCTGGTTATAATTGGCTGGATATGCCATCAGCTGGCTCATCCTCACTCAGAGCTTGGGAAGGCGTAAACACTTCCAGGATTACAGAAAATGAGGACACTAACTTTGGGACCCATCCAAAGCCCTTTAGTGAGCGTGAACACTAATTGACTACAGCGAGAGCTGCATCAGCTCCTTAATTGCTGAGGGGAAATGAAACAATAACATTTCCCCTTTCACTACATCCTTTTCCAAGAGCCCTGTGGCAAGGGCTGCGAGCTGCCTGCCTGAGACAGCAGCACTGGAAAGCTCTGGGCCATTACTGGGGATGTTCTCCAAGGAAGGTGCTCAGACAGTGCCACAGAGGATGGGAGATGATGATAACGCACTTTTCCTGTTTTCCCTACTGTCACAAACAAAGCTGGTTGATTCTGATAATGGATTTAGTAAGATAGGGGTGAAAGCAGCAATTTTAGACTTCAGTGACTGAAGCTGAAGGTGATATTCAGTTATTACCACCCTGTTGTGCACCAGGTCTCCACTTTCTGGGCCTCAAGGACCTTGGATGTGCCCAGGCTCCATAACTATTGTGTTTCTCCACAAGAAGAGCACTGGAAATTGGAGACAGCGCTTGTTTCTCCTCTCTGATGTGATGAAGGGCTGGGATTCCCTCACTCTCTTCTATTAGAAGGGGAAATTTGGTCACTCGGAGCACTGAGAGCTTTGCCTCAGGCTTTTCTGGGCTCTGGGTGACATCAGTGTGGGATGGAGGTGGGCACTGCCAGACTGACTTTTCCCTTTGCCCTTTTTCATCTGGAGAAATCAGCACAGGGCAACGGAGCTCCGTGGGAATTGGCATGGATTTGTGCTGGGCTGTCCATCACAGCCCTTTGCAGTCCTGCCTTCTGCTGGGTTGGACTGGAAAGGGGGTCAGTGGGCCAAGGGAAAGTGTGATGGATGAGAAATGTGGCTCAGCACCCTCGGAGCCAAGACTGTGGGGTAAGGTTATAGGGGTCAGGTGGGTGAGGGAAAAGGAGAAGGTTGTAGGGTGATTAAGCAGCAGGAGCATTCAGTGGAAAAGGAGAAAGAATAAAGTTCAGATAAAAATATAAAGGCAAAAGAGGGGAGAGCATGTGTGTGCTGTAGACTGCCGTGGTTCTGCTCCAGGCAATGTCACCCAGGACATCTTTTGTTTCATTCACACAAAAATCCTTGCCATCAGTACTTTTCCCTGTCCCCTCCATGAATCCATCAGTTCCTAAACAAACAGACATGACAAGGCCTTCGAAAGCTGTGTCAGAACCTTTAATTACCAGTTGAGCATAATGTAACATGTGGGGAAAGCCACATGATTCCCTACAGGTGGAAAACAGCTCTGGCCGTTTTTCCAAAGATTTGATGTTTGGTTTACATGACTCACTGCCCATGTGCCTCGGTTTAGATGCTCGGAGCAGCTTTTTGTAATGTAATCAGAAGTGTGGGCACTAAATTTGTCCATCAGTGAGGCCCCAGAGGATTAGCACAGCCCTAAAAATGACACCTCATCCTGCACGTGGGCAGAGTCGGAGGGCGGAATGCAGCGGTTCCGCCTGGGAGGAGCCGAGCGTTTACTCATCCCAGGGCTGGAGCAGTGTTGTTTGCACCATGGCAGCCTGGGCCCCTCATGTTATCCCATATCCACAGCCATCCAGATCCTTGGGAATCGGGGTTTCCAACCACAGCTGCCCACCAGACCCTTGGCAAAATCCTTGGGCAGCTCAAGCACCTCATCTGGTCCGGTGAGACTCAAAAGGACTGTGAGGGTAGGACAAGGAGGGTGATTCTTCCCTCTTCTCTGCTGTTGTGAAACCTCACTGGAGCTCTGTGTCCAACCCTGGAGCTGCCAGCACAAGAAGGATGTGGAGCTGCTGGAATGAGTCCAGAGGAGCCAGAGAAATGCTCTAAGAGCTGGAGCCCCTCTGCTCTGGAGCCAGGCTGGGAGAGCTGGGGGTGCTCACCTGGAGAGGAGAAGGCTCCAGGGAGAGCTCAGAGCCCCTTCCAGGACCTAAAAGGGCTCCAGGAGAGCTGGAGAGGGACTGGGGTCAAGGGATGGAGGGCCAGGACACAGGGAATGGCTTCCCACTGTCAGAAGGCAGGAATGGATGGGATATTGGGCAGGAATTGTTCCCTGTGAGGGTGGGCAGGCCCTGGCACAGGTGCCCAGAGCAGCTGTGGCTGCCCCTGGATCCCTGGCAGTGCCCAAGGCCAGGCTGGACAGGGCTGGGAGCAAGCTGGGATAATGGAACGTGTCCCTGCCATGGCAGGGGTGAAATGGGATGAGTTTTAAGTTCCCTTCCAACCCAAACCACTGTGGGATTCTACAGTGTCCAAAGGTCTGTTCCTCCTTCATCCTCTGCCAGCTCCTTGCTCTGCAGAGCAGCCTCTCTGCAGCGTGGGTGATGCTCTCAGACTTTCTGCATCAATTAAATCTCTGTTTTCCTGTCTCATGCCAGTTTGGGGATTTGTTGCTCGATTGTCATGGTGACTGCAGCCGTGGGACCCTCACTGAGGCTGAGGCCCCTGCATTAGGATTCAGGGCAGCGCTTCAGCCAGCATCACTGGGGACCCTCTTGTGCTGAGCACTCTGAGAGCAGGGAGCTCATTCCGCTGCAGAAATCCCAGCTGAACAGCGTCTCTTCACGGCAAATGAGGCTGGCTCTAATTTTGTTAATTATGTGGAAGCAACTTGATTTCCTTGCGAGCCTGTTGTCAGAGCAGCCCTCACGGTCTATTCCTGGCCAGCAGAATGAGGATGCTTAGGAACCCCAAAGGATTCTGCAGCTGTTTTGCAGAACAACGTGGAATAAAAAGGAGCCATTACCAAAATGAAAAAAAAAAAAAAAAGCAAAAAAGAAAGACAAAACCCAAGATGTTTCTTGTGGAACAATGTGAGAAAGAGGAGCCATTTGCACAAAATGTGAGGTTGGCTGGCATAAAAGCAGGGAAGAGAACGGATGGGGGGGGAAACAACGAAACAATCAGAACAGGTGAAGAAAGGGAGATTTTTGTAAGGAAAGAGGCTTCTCAGGCAGCAGCCCGAGAATGGCGGTGAAGACACGAGCACCGGGAAGGGCACGGGGAGGCGGAGGCACACGGACAAGAGCCCTGCGCGGGGCGGAGACACTCGAGGAGCCTCGTTAGCGCAGTAGGTAGCGCGTCAGTCTCATAATCTGAAGGTCGTGAGTTCGATCCTCACACGGGGCAGAGAGGGAGTCCTCATTTTTTTCCTCCCCTCTCCCGCCGCGAGACTTTCCCAAGGGAATAGAGTGTCTATTTTTTTTATGGAATTGGAGCAGGAAGCGGGACGGGACGCGGCGAACGCGCCCCCAGCGCTGCACCGGCCCTCAGCGCGCCCCGTTACCGGGCACCGGCCCCGCCATGCGCGCGGTCCGCCCACCCGCTAGGGGGTGGGCGCACTGCCCGTGTCCGTTAGGGAACAGCGTCCACGCAGCGTCCGCTACCGGCGGGGGCGTGGCGCGGCTAAATGAGGCTGCTCTGATTGGACGGGCCGCGCGATAGGCGTGGCCCAGCGGAAGGGTGGGCGGTGCTCATTGGGGGGCTCTGCGGTGGGCGGGGCCAGAGGCGGGCACGGTGGCGCGCCCCCGAGCCGCGGTCAGAGCGGCGGCGGTCATGGCGGTGTGCGCACGGCTGTGCGGCGTGGGGCCGGCCCGCGGCTGCCGCCGGCGCGGCGCGGCGAGGGAGCAGCGCCGCGGCGCCGCCGACAGCGAGCCCGACACCGATACGGACCCCGAGGAAGCGGGAGGTGGCGGCGTCACGGAGGACGAGGAGGCTGCGGAACGCATTGAGGGCGGGCGGCCCCTTCCACCTTCTGTCGAGGCCGGCCCGGCCGGGCGGGCCCCGCTGTCCCTGTTGGAGCTGCCCCCGGAGCTCCTGGTGCAGATCTTCGGCTCCTTACCCGGTACCGACCTGCCTAGCCTGGCCCGAGTCTGCACCACGTTCCGCCGCATCCTCCGCACCGACACGATCTGGCGGCGGCGCTGCCGCGAAGGTACCGCCCGCCCGAGGGGTGCAGGGGGAGGCGGCTTCGGGGGGCAAGGACAGCGGCCCCGAGCGTGCAGGAGGACACGGACAGTGCCAGAGGGGATGGACTGGGGGTCCTGAAGAGCTGGGGCCTGGGGGTGCAGGACAGAAATAAGATTTGAGGGTGAGGGCTGCGGGGCCGTGGCTCGCAGGGCTCCACAAGTGCAGGGTGGAGAGGGGGGCGCATCTCCTGTCCCTTGGGACGCGGTCGCTTGGTGGTGGCACTTGTGGCAGAGAGCATCGGGCTGGGGTTGTCCCCCGGGGGAATGGGATGGGAGCAGGCCCTGGGAGACGATGCTCCGTGTATCATGTCCCTGGGGGAATCCTGAGGGCAGGGAATGCTCAGCCTCTGCACCAGGGAAGGAAAGGGGGGACCTTGGGGTTCCTGGAGCCGCGGGGGATACCCCGGGAGCGGAGAGGGTAAGGGCATCCTTTGGGGAAGTGCAGAGCCGGTGTGGAGGGTTCCAGGTTCTCCAGGAATCCTCTGGTGCAAGGATGCTGTGCTGCAGTAATGGGAAGGCCTGCGAGGTGTTTTTTTCCTCAGCGCTGCTCTGTGAGGCTGCAGTTCTCCCTCGTTACTCCTCATCCTCTTCCTCCCACCGCTGTGGCTCTCTGTTCTCTGTTTGTTATTTCAATCCTGTCCCGGCTCCCAAGGTCTGCCTTGCTGTGCTCATCCTCTCTCCAAACGCTGCCGTCCTGCCGGGTGCTCCTGCTGCCAGCACATGAAGTCATGTGTATTTTCCTGTTTGCTCTCTGTTTTTAATACCAGTGAGGGCGCGGGGATGAAAGGTTTGGGAATTCAGTGGGATCTGGTGGAATGCCTGAAACCTTGCAGGAATGAATTCGTGCCTTATCAGCACTATCCAAGAACCTTTGGACAACACAAAGGCTGCACCTGGAAAATGTAAACCAAAGAATTATTTCGTAATTCAGCATTGTCCCAATAATTTAACATTGGTTTTAGGAGACGGACTAATGAAATTCTTTCCTTATACTTCTCTAGTGACACGGAGTCCTCTTGGATGTTTGTGTGTTTGATGAATGGTTTGCAAAACTTCCCTCATTAATTATTTTAATAGTTGACATTTATTTTAATCCTGACAAAATGTGTATATAGAAATCTATGTCGCTTTTAACTCTAGGCTAGGCTGGCTTGTAAAAGACTCACTGAATTAGGCCTGGTGGGGATTTACATTTATTTATCAAATTCATGTCTGCTCCTTGGATTTTCTTTCCAATGGATAAAGCAATGTTCAAAAGCTCAGCTGAAATTTAAGGAAATGAGGGAAACATTGGAATTTGTATAGCTAAAACTAACCTGGACAGGAAGGGAAGGTATCAAGACAACACTTTTGTCTATGGCCCTTAGCTAACTACCAGGTGAGAGGTGTATAAACCAAATTTTGATTCTTTTTGCATTTAATTTCTCCAGTTTCCCAATGTACCCGTTCCAAGCAGTGTCAGAGAGTGCTTTGGTGGCTGCTGGCCTGGCTGAGGAGGATCCTGTACCAAAGGCAGGTGCCCAAGCTGGGCTGAACAAATAAGGGGCAGTTTCTGGCCAAAATCTTCCTACCATGGTGGAACTGATCCTAAATCTTTTAACCAGCTCTGGTTTTTCAAGCAGTTCCTCAGCTGGATTTCTCAGACTGGTTGTGGTGCTTTGCATTGCTCTGCTGGGGTAGGACTGTGGCTTTGAGTAGTTGTATACATGAGTATAAAATTGGGCATCATTTTATAGGTAAGCATCAGGTGTTGGTAAATAAACACACATTTAAAACTTAAAGAATTCTGTGCTGTGTTTCTGCACAGCCTTACCCTGGTGACTGTGATAGTCAAACATAAAATGTCATCACTTTTTGTATTTTGTTCCAAAACCAATCCAGTTCCCATCTGAGGTCAGTGTTTAAGCGTGTTTGTGTCTGCCTGAGTCTTGTTATGAGTCTGCATGTCCTAAAAACAGAACAAGAGCACATGTGCCTTGCTGGTTTATTCCCTTTGAAGCCTCCTGATGATGGTGGAATTACGGAATATCCTGAGCTGGAAGGCATCCACAAGGATCACCCGACCCCAGCATGATGTTCCAGAATAACTGGGAAACTTCAGCTTGGTGTCAGCTGCGTGTGCAAAACCACTTCTGTTTTTAGGAATACAAAGAGGCAGGAAAGAATCCTGAAATAATCACAACAGAGAGAAGCTTCTCTGCTTTGTTTTGGTTTTTTTCCCCTCCTCCTTGGCCAGGAGCAGCGCTGGGTGTGAGGAGCAGCCTGGCTGTCCCCAGGTTGGATTTGCCCTCAGTCCATGCAGTGCTGGTGTCTTGCTCTGCCCTGCCCTGGGCCAGCCCAGCTGTAGATCAGGCTGAAAACTCGCTGTGATTATTCCAAGTGTCCAGAGGACTTGTCTGCCTGGAAGTGGAGTGGCTTTTGCTGCTGGTGGAGGACTGGGAGAGCACTGGGGTGAAGCAGGGGAATTGTGTAACACTGACACGACTGTCAGAGCTGCTGTCCTTTTATCATTGCAACTGTTTGGGGTAAACAATGTCTCTGGATTGCTTCCTTGGCAGGGAGAGGGTTGCAGTCACTTCCATGTTTTCTATAAATAGGAGATTGCTGATCTCTGCAGCAGGAGCAGAATTAAAGCTCGTGTCACCCTGGCTGGTGGCCTGACCTACCTTGATTAACACCTTATAGTCCATTTTTAATCTTTTAATTTCTTTCATCTTTAACCAGAACAGGGCAAGTGCAGCAGAACACCTGGGAACAGACCAGTAATGCAGAATAACCAGTTCTAGAGCTTGGAAGAAAAGGCTTTTGTTTGTGAAAACAACCTCCAACAACTTTGGGGCCTGCTGTAAAATGTCAGCCAAGGTGCTGAAGTTTGTGACCTTCAGGTTGTATGGAAAGAGAAAGAAAAGAAAGGTGAGAAATGTGGTTTGTGCACTCAGTGAGGAGACTTTAGGGTGAGTTCAGCTCTTGAAAAACTCCAAGGAATCCATGCAGGAGTTTGGTGCACAAATGCTGCCACAACAGGAACCATTTCTTGCAGTGCTGAGCCCTGGTGAAAGTGGCTTTCATAAATCCCTTTGTGTGAGGTGAAAACATTGTGTAGTGTGTTAGTCTGTGGCTTTTCTTCATCTCTGATGGCCTTTCCTGGCTTTTAAACTCCACCTTGGCAGTGGTTGGCTGTTCCTCACTGCTCAGGCAGGTGCTCAGCACTCTCAGCCACCCTTCAGAGAGTCCCAGACCTGTCTGCAAGCTCTGAAGCTGCCCATTTTTAGGGTATCCATAAATGTTTGCATTTGTTGCAGATCAAATCTCCTTTTCCTCCATGGTAACCCCAACCCTTTCCCTGGAGGAAGCCTTTGGGAGAGGACTGGGTGTGTTTTAATCTGATTGCTCAGCCTTTGGAAGAAACAAGAGGCCAAATTCCAAATTGAAATACCAAACCTGGTATTTCAGATCTGCTAACCTGAGACTCTCCCATTTTTGTGGTATCTGGAATAATCCAGTGAATTTTTATCCTCTCTGTTCCGTGTCCAGCCTTGTGAACGTGCATTTATCCAGGGATAAATGGAGGATTTGATTAGCCAAGACACAGTGGAAGTTCAGTAATGGTGAGGGGGATCAAGCTTTGCCAGACATCCTCATTTCCTCAGAATTATCGTGTGCACACACAGCTTCCAGCAGCTCCCTGGCGCTGCCACGCTGGGAAAGGCAGCAGAAAAGAAGGAATTTGGGCTTTGATGTGAGCACAGGGGTTGTTCCCAACCTGAGATGGAAGAGCTGTGCTTGTTTTTAACTAAACTCCAGAGCAGTCCATGCAGGGTGAAGGTGACACAGCTTCTTTTGGGGAGGAACAGGGAATGGGAGGCTTGGCAGTGCTGGGAGCAGGGCAGGGAATAAATGCCACTTGCTGAAGTATTAGTGCAGCTCATGCTAAATGGATTCTGCTTTTCCAAGTCCTTTAAATTCCCCTGCATGTGACCATGGAAACAGCAGCGTGGCCCTGTGTTTGGGAAATCAGCTCTGCTTATAAACCAGCAGCCTTTCCAGCTGGTCAGTGGGAACTTGAAAACAAATTTCCATCCTTGCTTTGGAAGCAGGATTAAGTAGCCACTTTCCAAAGGTGTGAATTTCGGTGACTATTAACTCCTCAAAATAAAAATACTTTACTCAGTGAGCTATTGCACTGAGACACATTTCCTTAAAATAGATTTAATTGCACTGAAGTGGAATTTTCCAGGAAGCTCAGGCCCTTCAGATCTTTCTTGGAAAGGGATTTCTGTTCTCTATAAAGAAAACCTTACTAGTTCTATTTTTCTTTCGTTTATCTTGAAGCTCTACTTGCTGTTTATTTATGTCCCTCTTGCCTTTTGGGTTAAAAAGAGCTGGCCTTTTTCGTGTATGATATTTGGAGAGGGGTCAGGTTTAGGCAGAAGATTGATTTTTCCCATAAAATGGCCATGCTGGTGTGAGGAGCTGCAATAATGCACTTTGGGAGCTCAGCCATCACTGTGGCATTTTCACTCTCTCTGGCTGTTTGCTGACCAAAACAGGATAAGAATTAGTTATAAAATGAGTGTTAAAGCACATTGGGAGGAGATTATTTTTTTTCTTGATAATACTTTTTAGGATATCTAATGACAAAGAACGTGTAGCAATATAGAAACCCTAAATTTTGGTATTATTTAAAGGAATTTGTTACGTGAATCTTTCGAGGTAAAATTAGAATTACACCCACTTTAACAATGGTTTGGCTTTCATAAAATTTCACTGCAGGTTATCAGGGGCCCTTGCACGAAGCTTTGACATCAAATCCCTTCCCACCCTATTGGAGGTGGAGGTGGTGGGGGATTTCCCATGGCACTCACCTGAGTGATTTATGGATTAGGGAGAAGGCTTTGGGAAAAATCAGCACCTTCTGTGGGAAGAGGGAATGTCTTGGTGCTCAGAGGTTCCATTTGGGGAGGATCCTGCACGTGTCCCTGCCTTTCCCCTGCAGTGTAAATCCCTTTATTGGGCAGGGCTCCTCTCACCCGTCCTGGGGCCAGCTCAGTTTTCTTTATGTGCTCAGGAGCTGCCTGTTCCCAAACCACGCTGTCCCTGCCCTTTCCCAAGGGCTTTGCAATCAGCTGGGGGCATTCCACGCTGTCCCTGCATCCCTTGGATGTGTTTCTCTCGTGTGCAGGGGGCTCTGCATCCCCAGGCCCCCGTGGAGCTGTGGTTTCACAGATCTGCAGCCCTGAGCTGGCACAGCCCCAGCACTCCATGGTTTGTTTGTGCTGGTTCTGCCTGCAAGCTCAGCTCGGCTGGGCTCTGCTAATTCCCACCTCGGCCTTGGGAACCCTCAGAGCTTCCTCTGGCTTTGCCTATGGAAGTCAGCAGGAATTCTGCCACTGCCCTTGGCGTTTTTTGGTGAAGGGCAGCGTGGTTGTTGTGCCCCCCTCACCTTTCTGCCCTTGCTGCTTACCCTGAGCAGGCCGTGCATTCCCTGCAGACAGGGTGCCAACAAACCCTGGCTGTGCTCTCCCATCTTGTATTTATAGATAGGAGGAGGCTGAATTAATTCAGAGAAACTCCTGCTTTTCTCATATTTGGAACCTGAGTTCTCTCCTGCAGCAGGTTTCCAGCATTAGGTGGTGCTTCACAGCCACAGTTGTTAATTCAAGGGCGCTCGGCTGAGGATAAATTTCATATTTAATGGCTTGATGAGGGTCTGCAGAGATACAGTTTTGTGTCAAATATCTGGCAGGTGTTTGTGCTGCTGAGGAAAGCTGCTGTTTGATCTGTGCTGTTGATGTCTTTGATGTCGAGGAGGGCACTTCTCTGTGCTGAGATCTGTCGGGGTCACTGCTGCAGGGTGGCACTGTCACTGCTGATTTTTTGGGATTTCCTCTCTCTGCTCTTCTGAGAATTTCTGGCATTGAGACATTAATTGCTTTTGGTTTTTTTTTTTGAAGTTTCTTAGAAGTTCGACATCAACTTCCTGAAAATGAAAGGAGAGAATCTCATTTTCTGCTTCAAAGCTGCTCTGAGATCTGCAGCTCCCTTTGTTTTTGGGGGGTTCTGGAAGCAATCAAAGGCATCTGACTGTACAACAGCCCTGCCTCAGTCTGATCTGCTTTAAGTGTAACCATATTTGTACATGCTGGGGCCTGTTTTATGTCTCTATTTCATTCTTTTTCGAGTCTGTGACCTTTCCTTTGGGATCCTAATGAGCAGTTTTCCCTGTCGGTACCTCAGTGGGAGCAGATAATTGCTGTGCACAGTGTGATTTGCTGGAAGCAGGCACACAATCCCAGCTGGAATGGGGATGTCTCCCACATTTCACACTCCCCCTGGCCGAGGTGGGAGCAGCTGTGACTTTCCTGCCTGTTTTTGTCTTTGGTGTGTTTGTTGCAGGCATTGCTTGTGAGTTGTCCTGGAATCTGCAATGAAATCACAGTTTTTAAAGCAAAAATCAGATTGCTGGTCTGCTTTGGCAGCTTGAAGAAAGCACAAATCAGATCTCAGTAGCTGATGTCAGGACTCTGTGTCCAGACCTTTTTGTGCCAGAGCTGACCCTTTTTTCCTGTGTTGTTGCAGAATATGGAGTGTGTGAAAACCTGAGGAAGCTGGAGATCACAGGAGTGTCCTGTCGAGATGTTTACGCCAAACGTAAGTGATAAATCAAATCCAATCTTGCTTAATACCAATTTTGAGAGCACGGAAATGTTGAATATTTATTAAACTTTGATGGCAGAAGTTGTTCAGACTGACTTGCAGGGGTTTCATGGTGAATTTGACGTTTGGAGATTTATTTAATACCAAGAGTTGGCATTTCTGTGTCTCCCAGTCCTTTGGTGGGAAAAGAGCATGGATTTCAATATTTTAATGAGGTGTATTAAGGGTTTTTCACCCTGTTTTGCCATTTTCAGATCTTGCTGAGGAATTAACAGCTATTTTTTCTAATCCTTGATCTCAGTGAAAGGAAATGGCTGTAGGAGAGTGGGAAAGGGATGAGCATTCCCAGAAGGAAGAGAGCCTGGCAGGGGGTGTCAGTGTGGTTTGGGAATATCTGTGGGTGTGCAACCCTTCAGAACCCTCAAGTATTGATCTTAAAGCTGAGAAGAAGAACAGGTAGAGGGGATTTAATCCCATATTTAATAGATTTGCTGAGCATCAAAAGGAAAATTATTTAATCACCTAATATCCCTATTATACACTACACTAGGATGGAACTGCCTCATTTCCGTGGCTGGGAGGGCTGAGTGATGCTGAGCCAGCACACAGATGTCCCCAGAGGAGTCCCATTAACCCTCGAGGCCTCCCTTAATTCCCATTTAACCCCATCTCTGTGTGGCACTGGTGACAGCCACACAGCACACACCAGGTCAGATCTCAGCTCTTCACTGCCATTTTTAAGTGGGACAACATCTCTTCATGACCTGTAGTCCTTTTCCCTACACAACTTCCATGGTTTAGAGCTACTAAAGTGATTTGTAGTGCTTTTAATGCACAAGTTGTGGGTGAAAATGGCCTTACTGGCTCAGGACAGTGGTGACTCTCCCAGCCATGGCTGTGGGAGGGGAGGATGAGGAGAGGGCAAAGCCTGTGGGATATTTTCCTAAACATTCCCACCACTTCCAGAGTGTAATCAGTTTATTTATTCAATAACCTGCAATAAACCTGTCTCACACATAAGTTTCCATGAGCAGTTTTCAGATCTGTGGCATCCATTAGCAGAGAGTCCCACTTGATGTGTGAGAACCACCCCTGTGCTGGCCTTTCCTGCACTTCTGTGTTTGCAATCCCAAGCAGGGATGGTTATTCCAGAGTGGGAATGCTGGGCAGCCACTCCTGGCTCTCAGGCTCTCATCTCAGCTCCTCTGCTCACATTCTGCACTCTGCCCCGTGCCAGGAGCAGTTTCCTGCTGGTGTCACCCCATTTTCTCTACTGTCCCATAAACCTCTTTAGTTGCAGAGGAATTAATTTGGGATTACTGCATGGACTTTTCCATTCGCTGAGTGTGAGAAGTGGTGTGGGAAAGTGGGAACTGAGCTCAAGTGCCTGAAAGCAGAACTAATCCAAGGCCTGGGCTGCTGTCCATGGAGTGACTTGGTCTTCCTGAGGCAGCACTGCAGAGTTTGAGGAAGGACTTTGATTCCACTTGGAATCCACTGGATGCCATTTGTAAATAATGTCTGTGAGAACCTGGAACACGTTCTGTGTGAGAAATCCTGAGCCTGAGGGTGACAGAAACAACTGGAAGCAAACTCAGGAGAGAGCTGGACCTCCCAGATCCACGGCAGTGTTTGCTGGTCCCAGTGGAGCAGAGTTTGCTGGCACTCACCCTGCTCTGTCTGTTCAGGTATAAACCCTCGGGTGAAGTCGGGGCGTTTTATGAAAATCCTGCCCGACTACGAGCACATGGAGTACAGAGATGTTTACACCTGCCGTACGTACCCCGCTGCCGCTGCTTCCCGCCCCAGCACGCCCGGGCTGCTGCATGGAGTGTGCCCTGCTCGGAGCAAAGCACTGCGGGTCACCTTGGGCCAGCAGGGAGGTGCCACCAGGGGTGGCTGCGTGTGCCAGAGCTGGCACCCTGCGGGGTGGCAGCGTGAGCAGGGCAGGCACCGAGGTGTGCTGGGCTTTTTTTGAAGTGCTTTTTTGAGGATTCTCTGTTGCACACAACAGGAGCGCTCACTCTGCTCGCTGGGAATTGCTCCTTTTTTTGAGGAAATAACTCAGATACCCTGGAGAGGCCTCCCAAAAGCAGCTCTGGACTGGCAAAGAGCTTTGTCGTGATTCAAGCGAGCCCCAGTGAAATCCACAGCCCTTTCCAGTGAGAAATGCTGAGTGTTCCCATAGTAATTCCCTCCCTGCACACTGAATCCTTTTAAGCACCATCTCTGTCTCTAGGAAGCGTTCTGCTAATGTTTTAAAGATTGGGATTTGCCTTCCTCGCTTTGGATAACCTTTTTTTCCCCTCCTCATGTTGTGTTGAGGGAGGAATAGCTAAACCCTCGGAGTTCAGTGCTTAGCAGGAACTGAGGGGGAAGGACTGATTAGTTTACATCAATTAAGGCAGCCAGGACTATTTAGTGTTTATTTGGAGGGGGTGTTGAGCTGTCTGTGATGCTCCTTTGGGTCTGCAGAGTTTGGCAGGCTCCAGTCACTCACTCACTGCTGCCTGGGAGTTTCTCACACACATTAATGAGTGAGTGGATGCTGCAGAATTCCCTGTGCTGAGGGAAGGGGCTGTGCAGGAAAGGTGGGGACTTGAGTGTGAGTCAGGACAGACCAGCAGCAGGGCTACAGCAGGAATTGGGACAAAGTTTGGGGTCTGGCAGCCTGGGGTGCCTGTCAGCACCAGCTGTGTTCTGGGGCTGGATGGGAAGGAGAAGCAAATCCAAGGCTGGATTTGTCCCAATTCCTTTGGAGATTGGATGTTTGCTTATATGGCATTTTGTGCTGTTCCCTCAGTTCTCATTTCTTTAGCTGCAGCCCCAAACTTCTGATCCCTTTTCTCTTGGGCTGTGTTGTTTTCCTTGGGGAAAAGCTTGGATGGTTGGACTTGATGATCATAGAGGTCTTTTCCAGCCTAAGTGATTCTGTGTTTCTGAGCCCATGTGTTTTAAGATGCAAATTTCCCCTTTTGTCCCTCCTGTGTTACCAGGATTTTCCATGGAAGTTTTCCCTGGTTCCTGTCCATGCAGGGTCAGCCAGGTGAGCTCAGATCACTTTCCCCAGGGGTTTAAGCTCACCTGGATTACTCTGAGCTCTTCCCAGGAGCAGGTCAGGCGTCACCAACCTGGGCACTGCTTACATTGTCGCAGCTCATTTTGCCTCTAGAGACCTTCCTGCATCCCAGGAATCCTGGAGAATTGCAGTGGAGTGGGTCAGGACTTTCCCCAGGCAGCCTTCTGTCAGTGGGAGCGTGGCATTCCTGCTTTTCCAAGCCCATTCCCAGCTGCATTCAAGCCCCCTTCCCCTCTGAAGGGTGTGCAGAGCTGCTTATGGAACGTGGGGAATATCCAGGCTGGGTGAAGGCTGTCCTGGAGCATCCCGTGGATGTGGTTTTGCTCCCTTTGGCAGGATGTGGACTCAGAAATTTGGATAGGCAAGAGGCTTCTCCAGGACTGAGCACAGGCAGTGTAAAACCTTGGAGAAAGACCTGAGTGCTGTTTTCTTTCTAGGAGCAGGAAGGGGAACAACTGCCAGATCCATCCTGTCTCCCAGCAGAGCTGGAATCCATCAGGTTCTCCCTGCAATTAATATTAGCTGTTGTTTTGCTGGTGCTCAGAGACAGCCCAGGCTGGAAAATGGAGCTGTGTTCTGAGACTTGTTTGGGCTTTTAGCCAAGCACCAGCATTTTCCCCAGTAAGTTCTGGAAATAAATGGATTTTTTTTTTTTTTTTTGCCTCCTGTGCCCAGAACTCAGCTCTATTTCCTGAAATTGCTCCTAACAGGAGCTGGGCTAGGAGGAACATCCTCATCTCCCTTGGGTAGCTTAGTTTTCTATCCTAAAAATATTAATACATGAAAAAAGGCTGGGTGTTATCAGCTCTGTGGCAGACAGGGTAGAAGGCAGAGTGTGGTGGGTGCAGCAGCTCATCCCATTAATTAATGTGTAATTACTGAGCTGGGAGTGGGGTTTGCCTGCTTGCCTTTGTGCTGTTGATGCTGCACTTGGTTCCCTGGGTGAAACCAGGCCATCAGTCTGAAACTGTTTTCTGCCCAGGGAAAAGGGAAAAGGCTCCTCCAGGCCTGGCAGCAGCTCTGGACATCCCTCCCTGCTGTCCTGAACTTCTGGGGAAGTTCCTGCTTTGGTGGAATAAAACCTCTCCTGGAGTTGTTGCTGTCTGAAGCAATTAATGAAACAAAGCTGCTGCATCAGCTGCACTGGAACACAATCCTTCTTTTAGACTGATGCAAACCCAACCCTGTTATTCAAGCCAGTCCTGGAGGTTAAAATGAGTTATTGTGGCCTTCTGAGCTGGCCATGGACGTGTGAAATAGTTTCTTGCCATCTTCCTGGAAATAATGGGCGTGCTGCTGTTGCTGCCCAAGGTGCCAGACTGTGCAGTGCCTTCCTCTGAAGGTTACAGGTGGTGTGAGGAAACCAGATGGACAGAGGGAAATTAGATGACAAGAGGGGTGGCTGTGTGAGGACTGGAGCAGGTCCCATCTCCAAGCTTTCCTCACCACAGGAGGTTTAAGTTCATTCTGTAAAAGCCCTTTTTTCCTGCTTGCTGAAAATATTGCTCTGTTTAGGTGGGATTGGAGGGAAAACTGGCTCTGGGATGAGAAACAGGGAAGTCTCAAGTGCTGGAGTAGAATTTGAGTGGGTTTTGGAAGCAGCTTTGGGGCACTGCTGAGGTGTAGCTGCTTCTGTAGAATTTTTAAGGCTGTGACTGATGTGGCCACACCACCACATTCCCTGGAGTGATCCCTGTGCTTTGCCCGTGCTCCCACTGGCTGTTTCTAAGGGTGCTTAACTCTGGAGCCAATTTGTCTACACAAGGCAGTGAAATGCTTTCAAAATACTCAAATTTCCCTGTTCCTTCCTGCCCTTCCCTATTTTCTGTTGCTTTGCAGTGTGAAGCATCGAGTGCATTTTTGGTATCTGGAGGCAGCAGATGCTTTTATTTGTTTTTAGCTCTGGTTATATCGTGTGATTTGCATTAATGGGACTGCGTTGCAAAAGTTTTTTTTGGGAATTCCTTCTGAGGTAGGTGGTTCTGCCCTTCCACAGGGCCAGGAGTAAAAAATGTAAATATGTGTGAGCTTGGGGGCAGCCTCAGCTTGGACACAATCACTTCTCCTGAGTGAATGCAGTTGTGGGCGCCGTTGCTCAGCGCTGTGTGCAGCCTGGTAGAGCTGAGTTTTCCTTCCCCAAATCCCAATTTCTTGGCTGGATGTGCTCACTCGAGTGTCTCCGTGTCCCCCAGTGCTGCACCGGTACCGGCACATCCTGGGACTGTGGCAGCCGGACATCGGGCCCTACGGGGGACTGCTCAACGTGGTGGTGAGTGAGTGCCTCGTCCCAGTTGTTTGTGTCACAGTCCAGGACATCCCTCTGGCCACCCTGGAGGGGTTGGAGACCGGACAGGGGGTCTGGGATCTGTCCAAGGGGCTCAGGCAGCCTCACACAGAGCCCAGGAGGGCACTGCCTCTGATCCCTGCCATGGCAGTGAATGCCCACAGTGTGTGAAGAATCACAAGCTGGGAGAATTCAAAATAAGCAGTAGTTAGTTTATCACAGAGTGTAAATGTAGAATTTAGGATTTTTAGTATATGGGGTTGAAGAGGCAAGATGGAGGAATTGGGGAGTGGTCCTGTCCTCCTTGTTCTTGTTCTTTTCCCCCATTTTCTGCTGAATTGGATCACAAGGATTGGTTTAGAGTAGAAATGACATGTTAACATAGGTAGTGAGTATTGGTAAAATTCTGTAAATAAAAAGTTCGTTGTGGGTGGTGGCTGGGTCAGAGAAATGGTACAAAAGGTCTGGGACCCTCTGATCTGCCCCAGTCCTGCTGCGTGTCCTGCTCTGCTGGGGATGCCCTGCAGAGCTGGGAAAGAACTGAGAGATGATGAAGAATAAACAACCTTGGAAACACGGACTGGGGACTCAGTTTGTCACCTCTGGCTCCGGCGTGGAACCCTTAGGGCTAGAAAAGACAGAAAACCTGATTACCTCGGGGAACAGCAACCCCGAGGAGAATCCCAGGGAACAGCAACCCTGAGATTTCTGTACACTTCCCACACCTGGCAGCCATTCCCAGACCACTGAAAAGTCTGAACAGTCAGCCCTCAATGAGTGATTTGCACCCAGAGTGTGCTCCTTGATCTTGGTTTCTCTTAGGTTAGGAGGAATTTCTCCAAGGAGAAGGTTGTTAGACACAGGAGTGGGGCTGCTCAGGGAATCCCCATCCCTGGAGGGGATGTGGCACTCACTGCTGTGGGTGGGGATTGCTCACAGGTTGGACTCGATGGTCTTGGAGGTTTTTTCCATCCTTCCATCATCACCACCTTTGTCCAGACAGTTCTTTTATATGTCAGCTCCACTCCAGACAGCCCCAGGAGCAGTAGAAATCATGATCAGTGTTTGAGGGAAGGCTTGATTTGGAGCTCGACATTGATGTTCCAGTGGCTGGCACAGGAATCTGTTCACTTGCTTCATTTCCTTTGCCTGCAGCTGAACCTTTTGCAAAGGGTTTTGCAGTTGTGAGGTTGGCAAAGCTTTACACCAGCCCTGAGACTCGTGCAGCAGGTGTAGAGTGGCAGTGGTGTGAGATCTGTGGAGCCTGGCAGCCCTGGAGCTGCTGGGAGAGCACTTAATGACCAACATTCCTCTCTGACCTGGTGAGAGCTGAGCCAGGAGTGTGCCTGGAGCCCTTGTTCCTGCACCAAGGTTCTAAATCTGCCGGGTTGAAGCAGAACAAATCAGGAGGCCTTTGGGTTTGGCAAGATTCTGTTGCATGAGCTGGTGTAAGAGGGCATCCAGCTGCATCAGTACCTCCCCCGTGACCTTACAGAGACCTTGTGGCACTGCCCTGCCTTGGTCTCAGATCTCTGTTTGGAGAATATCCTGCAGGATATTCCTCTGGAGCTGCAAGCCCTGAGGGAAGGGATTCTGTTAGGTGTGCAGGAAAGGGGCTGGCACTTGTGCCTCTCAGTAGAGGAGAGTGTTGCTTCCTGTGTTCTCTGAATAACAAAGCCAAATCCTCATCAAAAAAAGCAGGGATAGTCATGGGAAGCAGAATTCATCCGCTGGAATATCTGCCAGCAGGAGCTCTCAAACCAATTAGAGTCTGACTTGCTGTGTGGTCTTTCCCTCTGGATCCTGCACTCCAGGCAAGTCATTTGCAGCAATAAAGGCCTGAGCTTTTTCCAGTGGTGCAGGAAGCCTTGTAAAGAAACCCTCTTCACCCAGGGCGTGCTGGGAGTGCATATGGTCTGGGTTGATGGCTGGAAATGCTTGGGAATGCAGCAAACTGTTCTGCAGCTCTGCCCTGGGCCACGAGAGGCCTCAGAGTTTGCTGCAGGCTCCTGAGGAATCGTGCCAAGCTGATTTTGTGCCCTGTCCCTCTGCAGGTGGATGGTTTGTTTATCATTGGCTGGATGTACCTGCCCCCTCACGACCCTCACGTGGATGATCCCATGAGATTCAAGCCCCTCTTCAGGATCCACCTGATGGAGAGGAAATGTGCCACGGTGGAGTGCATGTATGGCCACAAGGGGCCTCATAATGGCCACATCCAGGTGAGCTCCTCTGCCTCCCCAGCCCTGTGTGTGCACCTCGGCTCTGGAAACGCTTTCATCAGAAAGCTGGGAGGATTTTATCTGAGATCTGGCTTTCACCACCCTGCTGTGTGTGTGGGCACCAGCTTTACACTCATTGTGTGTCTGACAAGTGGTGTGGGCTGTTCCCTGCTCTGATTTTGTTCTCTGGCAGTGGCACAACCAGGCTGTTGTGCTGTTTTCTGTGGGGCTGGGAGCACCAGGGTGTGCACAGGCTGGGGAAAGGCTGTGTAAAAACTGGCCTTGGGCAGCTGGTGAGTGTGCCCAGGCAGACACAGACCTGGTCTGCAGCTCTCTCCATGCTGAGACCTTGAGAAGGTGATGCAGCATCCATTGGATGCTTTGCAAAGCTTCCTGACAGGTTGTTTGTTTTTCTTTAAAGGAGGAAGCTGAAATAGGGAAGCAGCTTAAAACTATTATTTTCATTAGAGTGCATTGAGGTTTTATTGCTTTTATTTCTCTGTTCTGTACTGTTACACTCTGTAGCAGTGAATGATTTCTCTGTTGTAGCAAATCCAGTCATGTTTGTTTTGTAAAGCATTTCCTGTGCTACAGTAAATTTAGCTACATCATCCAAAACATCTCTAAACGGGTGTGTAACCTGTTCAATTCTCCTCCCTGGTAACTGCAGATTGTAAAGAAGGACGAGTTCTCCACCAAGTGCAACCAGACCGATCACCACCGCATGTCAGGGGGCAGGCAGGAGGTGAGTGCTCTGCCAGGGCTCTGCTCTGAGCCTATGGGTGTGTCCCCTTGGTGTGTCCTCCTCCCCCTCCCAGCTGGGCTGGGGGAGCTTCCCTTCTGATTTCTGTGTGATGGGGCATGTGTGGACCCCCAGGCTGGGAGATTTTGGCTGATTCCCCTGTTTTAGGCAGTTTTCTGTGTCAGGGTGCTCTCTGAGCCCCAGCACCTTCCTGCTGTTGTGGCAGCAGAGCTGTGCAGGGAGGGTCAGCAGCACATCCTGGACATCAGCAGCACTCCAGGCACTGATCTCAGTGCCATTGCTGTCTGGATAATTAAGATCTCTTGAACACAATGAGCACCAGCTGCAATTGGATGCCTTCCCACTGTTTGCCTTGCTCGAGGGATTAAAAGCTTCATTTGGTTGTTTCTCCTGTGTGTGTCAGCTCTACCCAGCAAGGCAGATTCCTGAGTGAAATACCTGTGTTTAAATGCAGGTATAAATGTCAGGATGAGTACCTGTGCCAGGTACTGCTGCTTGCCTCCAGCTGCTTCCACGTGACAAATCTGATATTTCAGCTGCCTCCGAGGAATGCTGTAAAATGTCTGTCTGCTAATGGGGAACAGCTGGGTGAAAGGTTTAGTTAAGTGTTTTCTGGTGCTGCAGCAGATGAGAAATGCTTTAATACTTGCAAAGCACCGCGTTAAGTGTGCGTGGCATTATGGAAATTGGAGGATCTGGCTTGGGAAGATAAAGGAGGCAGGTTTGGAATATCACTTGGCAGGCTGCTATCAGTGTAAGCTGTTATCACACCAACTCATGGCAGGGTATTAACTTGTCAGAGCTGCAGTCGGGGTACTTCAGGAGATGCTTTCAAAGCACCCTTTGGATTTAGATGCATCAGTATTAAATCAGCAGGATTTAACCTCCTAAACCCCCAGTGCTTTTCAAAAGCTTTTTTCTTTCATGCTGAACGTGTCGGGACAGGGCACAGGAGTCAGCTTGTGGGCACACAAATGAGTTACTGGGGGAGAAGGAGTAGATGAGCTGCTTTGCAGTAAGAGGCCACGCTCATGCCTTTATTCTGAGGAGGTTTATGCTTCTACCTGGGATTTATTTGCAGGGGAGCCTGTTTATTGTGTGATCACTGCCAGGTACCATAATCACCATTTTTTATGGATATTTCCAAGCCAACTCGTGCTTGTTCCCCAATCCAGCCACGTTCCCCTGTCTCTGGCAGAGGCTGTGCCCTGTCTGTGGCTGTGCCAGTGAAATTTGCTGTCACAGAGTGACACAGTGCAGCCACCTTGGGGCACATCACTGAAATCACCTCATCCTCTGAAGGAGTTACTCCGAGAGGGTAGAGTCGGTGACAAAGCATCTCTATAAGCAAAGTTGGTGGCAATAAACGTGGTTTATTGTGAGGGCCTTGCTTGTAGCTGCTGGGCACAGCTAAAGCAGGCCAGGAGAGCAGGAACAGAGAGAAGAAAGGAAAAGAGAGGGAGAAAAGAGCAGGAAAAGGGGAAAGAGAGGAAGGCAAAAGAGAGGACAGGATAAGAGCAGGGAAAAGGGAAGAGGGGATAAGATAGATGAGGCTCTGAATACTGTACAATAAATATCTTTTCAAGTGGAATAGTATGAGTTGGACCAACCAATGTAATACAAGATAACAACATTTACATACAGCCAATAGAACTGTCCCATTACCTAAGGCAGGCAGAAGGGGATTGTTTAATCAAGGGAGCTGGCCCTCAGCTTAGCACATCATTGTTCACAAGCTGATGGCCCTGTACCCCACACCCTAAATCTCAAAGCTTGCTTTCATTTCTATCTCGCTTGCTGAACTCAGACTCCCAGAATCTAAACCATCATATTTGCAAGGTCTTTCTACTTCATCCTTCCCAACAATCCTCCCCCTTTTCTCCCCGTGCTGCAGGAATTCCGGACGTGGCTGAGGGAGGAGTGGGGTCGGACTCTGGAGGACATTTTCCACGAACACATGCAGGAGCTCATCCTGATGAAGTTCATCTACACCAGCCAATACGAGTAAGGGCTGCTGCAGCTTCACTGGAGCATTTTTCCTCGAGATTGGGTTTTCCATGGGCTTTCACAGCCAGGGGAATGTTGTGTCTCTGCAGTGCTTCCCAGCTGTACAGGGAGCTGAGGTGGAATGACAGCAGTAGGAATAGGGTTCCAAGTCCTACACAATAACTATGCACAGTGAGGTGCTTTTGAGTCATTTAACTCTGTTTAATTTGAAGACAGAGCAAATGCCTGTGATTCCAAGGAGTGTCTGGTTATTATCCATATTAGTCAGCGTGCTCTGTATTGCAGGAATTAGAGCATCCCTGAGAAACTGGGGATTTTAACCATCTCTCCAAGCTTCTATTAGCAGCCACCTCACTGTAGCAGATGTTTAAATACGCTTCACTCTCAGGTTCTCTGGGAATCTCAAGGCTGAGGAGGTTTCCTTGCTCCAGGAATCTCTGGTGTGCTCACAAGGATGGTGGGGAGAGAAGCAGGGAGGGCGCAACTGCTTGCAGAGCTCTAGAGCAAATCCTGAGCTTGCTGAAAACACAGATCCTCCCTTGACAACATCCCCAGGCTGCAGGAGGAGCAGAATTCAAACACATTGCTGCTGGGGAGGGTTTTTCTCTTGACTTCTCTGACGTTTTTCTCTTGCACAGCAACTGCCTGACGTACCGGCGCATCTACCTCCCCCCCAGCAGCCCCGACGACCTCATCCAGCCTGGCCTCTTCAAGGGCACCTACGGGAGCCACGGGCTGGAGATTGTCATGCTCAGCTTCCATGGCAAGAAAGCCAAGGGCACGAAGATCACTGTGAGTGCATTCCCCTTCCTCTCAGGTGCTTGTGGAAGTGTTCTCAGTGCCGTGGATGCGCTGGAGATTCCAGTGTGGGAGCTGGCAGCCCAGACCCAGTTCCCTGTGGGGATTGGTGGCACTGGGTGAATTTCAGGACATACAGAGTAATCAGAACCTGCACTACAAAGTTTTTCCTGGCTTCCCCTTCCTTTCCTCTGCCTTCCAGCTGCTTTCTGTGAGCAGCTGGTAGCACTGGAGATCCCCTGTGTGTGTGTGAGGAGCAGGTACAGAGTGTTGGCAGCTCTTCACTGAAGTCAGGCAGGGGAGCTCCTTCCTCCCCGCAGGGAAGGGTTCTGGTGAAATGCAGCTGCAGCTTTGTCTTTCTTTCACCCTTGCAAGTACAGCTTTTGATTTAAAGTTCTGGTTCTGGGAAGGGGAAAGCAGAGATGTCAAAGAACAGCAAACAAGGTCCAAGCAGGGTTCTTTAATTGCCAGCTTGGTGATTGTAGAACAGGGTGAACTGTTAACAAGTTCAGGTGGTGGCTCTGTAGCACCCGGTGTCTGCAACCGTGCTGTTCCTTCCTGTCCTTAGGGAGATCCCAACATCCCAGCTGGACAGCAGACTGTGGAGATAGACCTGGCACATCCTCTGCAGCTGCCCGACATCGAGAACCTGCACGACTTCAGCGAGCTGTCCCGCATTGTGCTGGAGGTGCAGGAGCAGGTCCGGCGCGAGGAGCAGGAGCACGAGCAGCAGCAGCAGCAGGAAGAGGAGCATTCCCAGCAGGCTGCCTCCCAGCCTGCCAGTCCCCTGGGAGGAGAAGGTGCTGAGGGGGAAGAGACTGCAGCTGGGGCAGAGGGGACGACCCAGGACAAGGCCCCAGCTTCCCAGCCCTTCGTGCTGCCCATGGGAGTGATATCGAGGAACGAGGATTATCCCCGGACCTGCCGAATCTGGTAACGGGTGGTTTTATGGCTGATTCATGTTTGAAAGGGAGGGGGGAATCTTTGAGGTGTGTCCTGTATTTGTGTGCCCTTTACCTGCCTGTGCATCTCCCAGCCCCTTGGGATCAGATTTCACAGAATCCAGGAATGGTTTGGGTTGAAAGCAACCTAAAATCTAAAATCCCATCTTGTCCCACCCCTGCCATGGGACACCTTCCACTGTCCCAGGTTGCTCCAAGCCCTGTCCAGCCTGGCCTTGAACATTTCCAGGGATGTGGAGTCCACAGTCTCTGGTTCCTGCCTCTGCTGCCCAATTTCCTCTGCTTTGGTTTCTCCCCTCTCTCACCGTGCTGTCATCTGCCATCCCACTTCCTTGCTAGATTTACTTCAGAAGCTGGCACCTCTCCTGAATTCCACACCCCCACCTTTTTTTTTGGTGTGTTTTATGTCCCAGAGCTGCCCAGCTCATCTATTTAGAGCTGTTCAAGCTGTTTCCCATTCCTGTGTGTGTCATTCCTGTTCCTTGGCTGTGGGAGCACACGGCTCTCCCACCTTTCCCTGGCCTCTGGTGCCTTGGGGCAGCCCTGGCAGGAGGTGCAGGCCTGCAGGGAGCTGTGCTGGGTGGGAGCTGGAGCTGGTGAAGCAGCACACTAAATGGAGTGTGGAAAAAGAGCCCAGAAACTGAGGCAGGTGACCTTCAGCCAAACATCTGTGCTCATGGAAAAACCCACCCAGAGCTGGTTAATCCCAGAAGGCTCCTGCTGTCACAGCTCAGTAGTGTTTGGATAAAGCCCTGCTCCACCTGCTGCTTGCTCAGAGCTTTGAGTGACCTTTATTCCTCCTCAGGTCCTGGTAGATTTTTGTGCTTTTTAGATTTTTCTCTCCCTTCCCTTAGGTTTTGCCCTTCTGATCACGCTCTCAACATGCCTTTGCTTTCCTGGGAGGATTGAGCCTGTGCTGATCCTTGAGTTGCACAAGTTAATCTCAGATGGGTTTGGGGGCTGAATTACTAAAGAACCCAGCTTTGGTGTGCAGGTGCTAATTGGGATAACCCAAAGCAGGACCCTGCAAACAGCAGCAGGGAGTTCCTTATCCTAACAGAAAAACTGAGTATAGAACCCACAGTTGTGTCACGCCCTGCAGAGCGGCCTCATCAGAGTTTTGTGCTGCTATTTCTAACTAACCCTGTCTGGTGCTGGCTGTTGTCACAGCTGTTCTGTCCTCACCCCTGGCAGTTTCTACGGGACGGGGCTCATCGCTGGCCACGGCTTCACCAGCCCCGAGAGGACGCCGGGCGTGTTCGTCCTGTTCGACGACGACCGCTTCGGCTTCATCTGGCTGGAGCTCAAATCCTTCAGCCTCTACAGCCGCATCAAGGTCTCCTTCCAGAACGCCCAGGCGCCCTCCAGGGAGGCCTTTGATGAGATGCTCAAGAACATTCAATCCCTGGCGACCTGACGGGCGGTTGGTGATGGACAGGGCTCGGGGTGGCAAAGGCTGCTGCGCTCCCCAGCCGGGGCTGGGCTGGGCAGTGCTGGCTCTCGGTACCTCTGGATAGAAGCATGCACTTTGAATAAAGCCTTTTTCACCCCAAATGTACACACATCCCAGTTCAGACGTGCCCTTTCCTCTGTGCCGCTCCACGCTGCCTCCCAGCAGTCCTCATTTCCCAGTCTGTGTTTGGAGAGCTGAAGGGATCCTGCAGAGGAGGGGACAGACCTTCCTTAGTGCAAAAAAAAAAGAATGTATTGGGACAAAACCAACTTGTGGTCAGAGCTGGACAGAGGAACAGGCATGAGAACAGGCATCCTCCCCTCCAGAAACCTTTCTGTGGGTGCAGCACTGCCAGGAGAGGCTGGTGTGATATCTGCATCCTTGGCTTGCCAGTTGGAGTGTGTGGTTTCCTCTGGAGAATTCCTCAGCAAGGGCAGGATCCCCTCTGCAGATGAGTGTGTGCAGCACTGTCCTGGCTTCTGGAGCTTGATGGATGTGCTGTCCCTGCAGCTCCAGGTCTGGGTGTCTCCCTGAGACCAGAGAGGATTTTTTTATCTCCTTGCAGGAGCTGGCTGTGGGACTGGAGATGGTGTAAACTGCAAAAAAAGCTCTGATGTGTGCAGACTGGTTTGTACCTGAAAGGTTTTTGTTTTTTTTTTTTAAATCTTGTACATTGGGTCTGAAAAGGCACAGGAAGGAGCCAGAAGAAACCCAGCTGTGAGATGAGCCCAGGAGGCTGCAGATGGACAGCACAGGGTGCCACATGTCACACGTGTCACTGTGTGACCCCAGGGGTGCCACTCCTGTTCAGGTTGCCCTTCAGAGTCCAGACAAGGGATTGTCCTTGAATTGTGTGGCTTGTTGTGGCTCAAGGAACGTTGGGTGCTGCTGCTCCACTCACAGGACCCTTCTTTCCCTTTCTGGTGGCACTTGTGTCATCACAGGACCCTTCTTTCCCTTTCTGGTGGCACTTGTGTCATCCCAGATGATTTTGTGGCAGACGTGAGCTCTGCTGGGAGTTGTGTGCTGCAGGCAAGGGAGCAGATTCCCTTTGGGCTGTGCAGGAAAATCCTGGCCAGTGCTGATGGCAGGCTGTGAGCTGTGCTGGAAGCCATCAGCACTAACACAACCCTGTGATGACAAACTCCAGGCTCTTCTCTTCCCCCCAGATCAGTGTCTAACAAAACCCTGCCTTGACGTCTCTGCAGTTTTAGGTCTGTAAATGTGTCTGTACCTGTGCTGGGCAGTTTCAGGCCCCCTCTGTGGAGAAGTCTCAGTCCCTGCCTGGTTCCAGTGCCTGTGAGCAGCTTTTATTCTCACTCTCACAAGGGCTTTTTGCCATTTCTGCCTCTCTTGTTCCCTCAGCTGTGTGAGAGCCCAGGCTCCAGCAGAGACGAGGAGCAGCTCATGTCACTCACAGGATTAATTCCTGTCTCTCTGGATGGAGTTCTCCAAACCTCTGAGAATTTCAAGGTGATTTAGGGCACTTTCTGCTTTGTTTCCTGCAGCTTTGTGAGGAGTGGCTGCCTCAGTGTTGGGGCTGAGGAGCTGTTCCAGGCCTGGTGCAGGGAGGTTTGAGCAGCCCGTGGAGGTTTTCCTGCAGAGGGAAGGGCTGGCTGGGATCACACAGGGCTGGGAGAGAGGGAGTGGCTGCTCTGTGCCTTGGTGAGGGGGCAGAGAGCTGAGCTGGAGCTGAAATTGTGCCCCTCAGCCTGGTGCTGCAGCTGCTGAGCTCTGAGCAGAGCTGTGGGGTTTGCAGGCAGAGCTTTCCAGTGTGGTGCAGCTTCCTGGGACAGCTGGAGGTGTCCAGTGCTGGGTTAATGGTTGGACTCGATTTCAGAGGTCTTTTCCAACCTAAGTGATTCTAGGACTTTATTTGGTGTCTCAGTGGCCTGTTTATCTTGGAATTTGCTGTTAGGCTGCTGCAGTTCTGCCTTGTGTTCTCCCACAGGGATGGGAGATGTCCCCTTGGGCAGCTGTTCCCACTGCCTGTCCCCAAAATCAGCTCTGCTTCAGCTGGATCCACAGCTCTGATTGCAGATTCCTTCCCACTATCCCCACCCAAAAAAAAATCCTGAAGTTTTACACGGCTGACTTGATAATTTTTACTTTTAGCTTTTAAATTATGATTTTTCTTTTTTTTAATGGAGATTAAAATCCAGATTGCATTGATTGCCCTGCAAGTACCTGAGGGCTTGGGTCACTCTGCCAAGTACTGACCTCTCTGTAGCCTCTGTCCTTTGTCACCTGGGCAAGGTGTCACCTGTTTGCTGTTGGCACAGGTTGTGCATCTCCTCCAGGCTTCTTGTCCCTTCTGAACCTTTCCAGTGGCAGTGCCAAGGGTCTCCTGAAGGCCAGACCTGCTTGGCTGGCTGGGGAGAAGGGTTTTGGTGGAGGCTGATGCCTTGTGGGATTTTCCCAGCTCTGCCTTGTCCCTGTAGTGGCATCTTTTTATTCATAATTCACCTGGCTGGCCTCAAAATGTCAGGATAATTCCTGATTAAAGGCAGAACTGCTGGTACCTCCAGGCTTCGTTCTGTCTGGAGCAAAGGAAATAGCAAGTTTTGTATTAATATTCCTCCTCTGATGCCTTTTCTCACCTTCTGCTGCTCCAAGCCTGGCAGGCTTTTGTGGCATTTCAGAAGAAAATTCCCTCTGCTTTGGCTGAGGAAAGCTGTGAAGGTGGATTTGGGAATTCTGGGGATGCTCCTGTGCCTGATCCTTTGCGTGGCTCTGTCAGTGCTTCCAGAGCAAAGCAGGGTAACGTGGAATTAAAACTCCCAGCTCTGGAATCTTTAGGAAAGGGGAGACAGATGCAGGAGCAGGGTTTGGATCTGATCACCCCTGGCTGAGGAGATGCTCCTCCTTCCCAGTCCTTTCCTGGTGGGAGCTGTGCTGACAGGACAGGGCTTTGCTCTGCTCGTGTTTGGCGCAGCCTGTTCCACCCCTGCCCAGCACTGCGCTCCCTCTGCTTTCCCAAATCCCGGTTTTCCAGCCCGCTGGGATCTGTGGGAGCTGTTGACAGGGATAATGTGTGCTGGGGCCCTGCAGATGGTGATCAATCTCTGCCGCCGACGTCTCCTCGTCCTTTTGGCTCTGCAGGAAATCTCGGGGACAATTGGCTGCATTTCTTCATCCCAGATGGGTGGGAAGTGCTGGCGAGGATGGAAAACAACTTGTCAGGAGTGGGAATGCTCTTGGCAGGAGCCTTTTGGATTAAACAAAGCCTTTGCAGGGAGGTTGCAGAGCCCCAGTGGCCACTGCAAGACCTGGAGCTGAATTCTGGCTCGGGGACAAGTGTCTGGTTCTGTGCTGGGGACGGTTCTGCTCCTCCATCCCGCTCCCTGTGTTGTCAAAACACACGGATTTGGCCAGCTGGAAAACGGGAACATCAAAGCTCCGGTTTGTTTGCCTTGGGCCTGATTTAAGAGCTGTGAATGTGCTGTGAGTGTGCTGTGCTCAGACGGGCTGCCCTCCGCGGGGATTTGTCAGGCTGGGTTTTACTGGGGAGGAGGAATAAGGATGGAATTGTGTGTAAATTTGGGTGTCAGCTCCATTGTGGAATGGGACAGCAGCAGGGGGAGGGCAATTCCTTAGGGAATGTGTGCAGGGGAGAAAGGGAATTCTGTCCAAACGTGCCCGGAGGTGTCAGCTCCCAGGAAAAGCCCAAACCGCAGCTGGCTCAGTGTTTACTTCTCAACAAGGATGACTTTTTCTTGCTTTTTATCAATTCAAACCTAGTGGGACTCGATGGGAGTGCTGGGTGTTGTGTGGAAATGGGTTGTTTAGGCTCACCTTGCTAGTTTAGGGAATGGTGATGTGTTAACTCTGTCTTGTGGCCGATAATCCTCTGTGGTGTGCAGCTGCCAAAGGCTCGTGCTGCCCTTAGCAGTGGGGCAGGGAATTATTTGGGATGTGGAGCGGAAGGGAGAGGTACCAAACTGTGAGTGCCACTGACCTTTGGGTGCTTTGTGTGCTGAATTAAAACGTGTGGTTCTGGTTTTTGTTTGGATTGCAGTTTTTGGAACTTCTGAGGCGAAGAGCACTTGGCTCGACTGTGTTCATTAGCTTAATTAAAGCAATCTGCACTTTTGTTTTGTCATTGATTACTCCCCCTTCCCTGTTCCCATGTGTGTTTTGCACTCACCACTTTATCATGACACTGATGGATTCATCTGGGCATTTCCTGTGGGTTTTGAGTGTGGGTAAGTCTCTATGAAAGTATTAAAAAGGAGGTGAAACATAAATCTCAGCTTTGTACAGAGGGCAGGGGGAGGAAACCACTGGACATCCACCACCACGAATATCCACGTGGAACATGAGAGGTTGTACTTTACCCACCTCACCTGTCCGGGGGCTGGGGGTTTGCCAGTCCTTTCCGTGGTGGCTTTGGGAGGAATGGGATGTATAAAATCAACACCTGGCCTACTTCACCCCTGGTTTTGGAAAGCTGAGCAAGCCCTGTGTATTACTTTTACACCTGATCATTGTTACCCAAGGAGCCTTTTCCAGTTTCAAATAATAAAAAGCAAAGTTTTGTGAACTTTAGTTCTGTTTGCTTCTTTTTTTTCCCCCTTGTCCCAAAGGAAAATGTTGGGGCAGTTCCTCCTGACGTGCAGCTGCCTGTCTTCCAACGTGGGATAGGAAATCATTTTCCCTTGTTTGGGTACTTGGTGAGCAGTTCCACATCCCGTGGAGTTCAATCCCATGGGTTTCAATCCCGTGGGTTTCATCCTGTGCATTCAATCCCTTGGGATTTGATTCCTTGAGATTCAATCCTGTGGGGTTCCATCCCGTGGGTTCCATCCTGTGGGTCCCATCCCGTGGGTTCAATCCCATAGATTCAAACCTGTGGGGTTCCATCCTGTGGATTCCAATCCCGTGGGGTCCCATCTCGTGCGGTTCAATCCCGTGGGTTCCATCCCTTGAGATTCAATCCCGTGGGTTCCAATCCCGTGGATTCAATCCCGTGGGTTCCATCCCATGGATTCCATCCCATGGATTCCATCCCGTGGGTTCCATCCCGTGGATTCCATCCCGTGGATTCCATCCCGTGGGTTCCATCCCGTGGGTTCTCCCCGAGCCACCGCTGCCGGGCCTGGCTGGGCCCCGCCGTGTCCGCCAGGGGGCGCCTGGAGACCGGACACGGACACTCGTGGGACCGGGACCACAGGGACACGGAGATGGACACAGGGATGGACACTCGCGGGACCGGGACCACAGGGACACGGAGATGGAGAGGGACACAGGGATGGACACCCGTGGGACTGGGATCCACATGAACACGGACACTCGTGGGATCAGGATCACAGGGACACTGATATTTATGGGATCAGGATCCACATGGACACTCGTGGGACTTGGAGCCACGCAGACATGTGACATGTGGCACCCCGAGGCCCTCGGGTGAGGCCACCTGCTGAACTCGGGACCCTGGAGGTACCTGCGGTACCTGGGCACCTCCAGGTGGGGCATGAGGGCACCGGTGGGACTCGGCCCCTCCTTCCCCGCTCCACCACCGATGCCCTGCGGCACCTCCCACCCCTCTCCAGCTGATCCCAGATGAACCAGTTCCCATCATCCCATCTCCGGTACCTGGGGGACCACCCCAAATTCCCTCCCCTCCCTCTCTCCATACCTTACCTCTCTTGGAAGCGTTTTCCTCCATGGGTGGCTTCGCCCTGGGGCTTTCTGTCACCTTGTCACCCCTCTCCTCCGGGAACCCGAATTATTCCTGCCCTGGGACACGCTGCCCACGAAGAGCTGCAGTCCCGGCTCTCCCCACGGAGCCTCGGGTGACTCTTGTCCCTGAATCCTGCTTTCCCTCACCCCTGAGCACTCGGAGAGAGTGTCCCCTTGTTCCCTGCCCCTTGTCCCCATCCCAGCCTGTCGGGGTGCTTTTCCTGAAATCCCGAGCTCCATTACCGGCCCGACTCGGCCCCTGCGTGCTCCTGCTAATTAAAAACAAACAGGAGATGCTGGTGAGTGACGAGCTGGATGGATCCGCTCCATTTAGGACTTCTTGGATAAATAACGTGGAAATTTAATTTTCTGTCGCTCTGGAAAAGAGAGGCTTGGATATTACTCGTGCACCTTTCCAAGCGTTTCTGCTGTGGAGGGGAAACTTGGCTTTGCTTGGGACCATTCCCAAAGATTCCCGCGTGGATAACGCGCTTATTTCATCCATAACCACGTCCTGGCCGGTGCTGGTTTTTTAGGGAGAAAGTGCCAAATTGTCCCTGTGCTGGGCGGTGCCTGCCACGGGGGCAGCTGGAGGGGAAACCTCTCCAAAACGAGCAGCGACGGGAAAAGCCGCGGCTGGGAGCCAGGAACAGGAGCTGTATCCCGGCCCCCGCCTCGCCCCGAGCGCAATTCCCCTCTCGCTCTTTGTTTTCTCTAATTGCACAGCCAGGCCGCCGGGCACAGCCTGTTTCTTCCCCCTGCGGAACGGGGCTGGGACGCGCTGACCCGGGAACCGGGAATGCGACCTTGGGACGGGGATCCGGCGGGTTTGGGCTTCCCCGGGGCGCTCAGCCCTGGTGGGGACCCTGCCGGGGACCGGGGCCGGGCTGTGCCGCTCCCGGGGGGCAGAGCGGGAGGAGACCCCGCACACCGCGGCTCTTCCAGCCGGAGCATCCCCGGGGATGGAGGGAGGGAGGGATGGAGGGATGGATGGATGGATGGATGGATGGATGGATGGATGGATGGATGGATGGATGGATGGATGGATGATGGACAGATGGACGGACAGACGGATGGAGGGATGGATGGGTGGATGGATGGATGGATGGGTGGATGGATGGATGGAGGGACGGATGGAGGGACGGATGGATGGATGGATGGATGGATGGATGGATGGATGGATGGATGGATGGGTGGATGGATGGATGGAGGGACGGATGGAGGGACGGATGGAGGGACGGATGGAGGGACGGATGGATGGATGGATGGATGGATGGATGGAGGGATGGATGGATGGATGGAGGGATGGATGGATGGATGGATGGATGGATGGAGGGACGGATGGATGGATGGATGGATGGATGGATGGATGGATGGATGGATGGATGGATGGATGGATGGATGGATGGAGGCGCCGGGGCAGCACCGGGAGCAGCCGCAGCGGGGCCCCCGCTGGGCTCGCAGCAGGTTTAACACTTTCCTTCGAGCCTTCGGGGCGGGATATCAGCTCCTCCCGCTGGGCACGAGTTCCCTCCTTTCCCCAGCGCTTCCCTGCCTGCCGCGGGCTCGTTTCCCATTGGAGAGGGCTCAGGGAGGCGAGGTGGAATTACAGCACGACAGACAAAGCCTCAGTATAATCCTCCCTGTATGAGGAGCGTGGCGGGGGGAGCGTTCTGCGGGGCGGGCTGCAAATGAGGCACCGCGGTGCGGGATGTGCGAGGAATTGCTCCATCACCGCTCCTAATGGCTTAACCAACAAAATCCATATTCATAAATCAAGGCAGGGGCGGGAGCCGACCTCTGTTCAGCGGTGCATCCAGGAAAAAAGGCAGATTACGAATTGCACAGAGCTGCTGCAGCTGCCACGGCTCGGCCTCGGCATTAAAGGGAGCCCAAGGAGGGAAGATACAATCAAAGCTGTCTGGCGGCAGCTGAAGGATTAGCTGAGTCAACCAGCAAAGAGCTGAGCTCATTTGTCGGGTTATTTTCAGGACCCTGGATGGAATTTTACCCTCAATTACCGATCTCACACTTGGACAGAAGGGAATCATCAAAAATGGGCTTTTTCCATGTGTTGGCTGTTGGGGTCTGGGCAGTGCAGGGGAGGGGTGGAGCTGATGAGGGCTGGGAAGAGGAGCCAGGGAGAGAGGGAGAAATGGATGGAGCTGCCCTCTTGGGCCAAGGGAATTGTGGTGCAGGGAGGGTCACAGAGGTGTTGGCAGAAGGACCCGGGGTCTCTCACCACCACACAGGGCTAGGTCAGGCCAGCTGAGGCTTCTTCTGTCCCCCAAGGGACACAGGGTTCATCATTTTCCAGCCTGAAAATGACCAATGACCCCTAAAATGTCATTGGAAAATCCAGCACAGGGTCTGGCTCTGCCCCTTTGCAGCTGAGCTTTGGCTTCTCACAGAGTCATGGAATGGTTTGGGGTGGGAGGGACCTTAAGGCTCATCCCATTCCACCCCCAGCCATGGGCAAGGACACCTTCCACTGTCCCAGGGTGCTCCAAGCCCTGTCCAGGGGACACTTCCAGGGATCCAGGGGCAGCCACAGCCAGGACCTGCCCACCCTCCCAGGGAACAATTCCTTCCCAATCCATCCCTGCCCTCTGGCAGTGGGGAGCAATTCCCTGTGTCCTGTCCCTCCATCCCCATCTCTCTCCAGCTCTCCTGGAGCCCTTCAGGCCCTGCACGAGGCTCTAACTTCTCCCTGCAGCTTTCTCTGAGAGCCAGGTCAGGGCGGGTTCTGCAGCTTGAACCAAAACTGCCTCAGTTTCCCCCAAAATCCTCCAATTCCCCGGTGAGTTTGGCAGCAGGAGGAAGGGGCTCTGCAGGGCTGGCTGCTCTCCCAGCCCCCAGCGGGTGCAGACAGCAGCTCCCTGTGACGGAGGGGCCAAAAATAGAACCTTTCCCGGGAGAGGGGAGGAATAATGCTTTTCCTGACACCCTGCAATAGCCTTGAGGCTGCCGGCGTGGTGATAAGCCGTTGTTTGCCTGTGCTCTGGAGCAAACGTGGTTTATCTCTTCCTTGTTCCAGCCCTGCAGGAAAAACCCAGCGATTTTGCTGCCGTGGGACGCCCCCAGGTCTGTATTTGATTATTTCTCTCTTCCAGCAGCACCTGGAGGTTTGACTGGAATTCCCAGGCCTGGCAGGGCTCAGGGTGCTCTTGGATTAAAAGGGAGTGCAGGGGAGCTCTGCAGGTTTTAGAAGGGGTGAGCTGAGCGGGTCTGATTCCTGAATTGGGGCTGTTTTGGAGGTTGGGGAGGTCAGGGCTGTGAGTGCCCATCCCGGAGCTTTTCCGGGAGCAGGAAATGTTCACAGCCCCTGTGCAAACAAGAGGCCCCGAGGAGGAAACACATCAGGCTGGGGAAAATCCTGCCCTCCTCCTGCAGAGCTCAGAGCTCCAAGAAAGGATTAAATCCCTGGGAAAACCGGGATTGCCCCCTCCCTCTGCTGTCCTGCCCCCACACTCCTGGTTTTGGGTGAGGTGATGCCACTGCCTCGTGTGGGGCGTGGTGATGCTGATTTTAGTGTGCAGGGTTTGGTGGGCAGGAGAAAACCTTGCTGAGACCCCTCATAAAAGATTGATATTCCACATGAAGCTGTCTCCAGGTATTTTTTAGGCAGCAGCTCCTGGGGGTGATGTCTCCCTTCGGTGGTCACGGCCTCCTGCAGCAGCAGCTCTGCCGGGTTCAGCTGAGCTTTTCCCCCCACAAACCTCCTCAGATCCCCTCCTTTGCTTCCACCTTCCCTGGGGCATGGTGGATGCAAGCAGAGGCTTTTCCCAGCTCCAGCCCATCTGCAGGAGGCAGGGTGACATTAAATCCAAAACAAATTACGTTGTGCATTGGAGTGAGGCTGCTCGGATGCGTTTTCCTTCCCTAACGATGGAGGCAGTGGGAATTGCAGCTCCATTAATTCCTCCCTGTGCCTCCCGCGAGTTGTCAGAGCCTCTCCCCAGTGCCTGGTAAGTGCCTCATCCTCTGGCTCGGATGCTCTGCTGCATCCCTGGAATCTTTTGTGCAACCTCAGTGCTGAGGGGTCTCCCCCAGCAGCCTGGGAATGCTGCGGGATGCAGCGGGGATTCCAGGGATTCCACCCCGATCCCGGCACCCCCACAGCGTTTCCTTCTGCTTTGGCACCTTTTGGGGTTTCTGCTGCAGGGCCAGGGGACAGGGCAGCTGCCGGGCTCCAAAGCATTCCCAGCCTGGAGGAGGATCAGCCGTGCTGCCGGCTCTTGGAGCGGGAAACGGCTGCCCAGAGGACAATAAAGGTTATTAAATGTCAGGGAGAAATAAAGCTGCCTTTCCCCACTTTTTTTTTTCCCTGTTTTCTCCCCCTGGCTGTGCTGTTTGCAGGCGCTTTGTGCTGCAGTGGGAGGTGGGGAGCAGCTGCCTCATCCCAGCAGTCCTGGGTTTGGGATTGGGGATTCCTGGGGTTACTCCTCGAGCATTTGGGGGTGCCAGGTGCAGGTCAGGGCCCCCCAGGCCCGGCCTGACTCAAGGACAGATTAAATGGGTTCATTCCCTGGCCAGGCACAGCCTCACAGGGGGTGAAACAGGTCTGGGTTCCCTCTTTGGGGTGTGGGCGCATCCAGCCGGCACTGACGGGTCCCCAGCGCTTTGCCAGGCTCAGGGTGGCGGTGACAGCCCGAGGGGAGGTGACAGCAGCCCTGCTGGCCTCTGCCACACCCCTGCTGCCAGCGCCGTGCCCTGGTGGCTCCGGCAGGAGCACCGACAGGTCTGTCCGGTCCCGCCGGCAGCTGCAGCGGCGGGCGGCGCCCGGGGACAGGGAAAAGCAGCGGATGCATCCCTGCCTCGCCTTGTTTGGCTTTCACTTTGTCACCCGGAGCTCGAATTAATCATTGGCAGCGGTGGGTGCTCGGCTGTGCCCGCCCGGGGCCGGGCATCGCCCTGCCCGCCGCTTTGGAAGGAGCAGCCCCTGCCAGGGGAGAAGGTAAAGGGGTCTGGGGGCTCCCCTGGGCTTTGGGGGCTCCCCTGGGAGCAGGCTGGGGCTGGAGGGTGCTGATCCCACCTGCTGGGAGGGAATATCGGGCGCTGGCCTGCAGCAGGTAGGGGTGGAGTGGCAAAAGTCAGAAATTTTGCTGTAGTTTGGAAACTTTTTGGGGTTTTTTTGGGTGGGGAGCAGGGCAAGCCTGGGGGTCAGTGACCAAAGTGTGGCTCCCAAATTGTGGCATCTCTGCTGAGCCCCCTCAGGGCTCACTGGTGGCACTGTTGTGACACATCCGTCCCCAGTGTTGTCCCTCCACTGCCTGGCTGCAGGTGTGACAGATGGCCGGATGGCAATGCTGCCTCCAGAGATGATATTTGTGAATTCCTTGCTGCGCTGTCACCCGGCACGTGGTGGAGCTTTACACAGAGATCCGGGAGTCACTGCTGGGGCAGAAAGGGAAATAACAACACACGAAGCACTTCCAGAGAGCCCAGGGGCAGGGAAGCGGCTTGGGAGGGTAAAATCAGAGAATCAGGGAATGGTTTGGGTTAGAAGGGACCTCAAAGAGCCTCTCGTTGCCATGGACTGAATCCCTCTAGAGCTCTTCCCCAGGTCCACGTGGACTTGCAGGCAGTGTTGGTGGGCACAGATCCCTGTGGATGTTCCTGTGCTGGGTTTGATGGATCCAGGCAAGATCCAGGCTCATTTGGAATGGAAGCAGAGGGGAAGGGGCCCTGTTCCCACTGTGCCAGCCTGGCCACCCGCGTCTCCCTTTATACACAGGCTCAGCTTTCCTTCAAGGCAAGATAAAACAGGTTTCCTTTTCCGTGGCACAGCTTTCCTGCAGATCCCAGGGAGGCTGAGGGTGATTATGACCCTTCCATCCTGCCTGTGAGCTGCTGTGGCACACGTGTGGTGCCAGATGTTTGCTAACCAGGGACACGCGGGCAGGGTTTTCCCTCCCTGAAGGAATCAGCACCAGGGAGCTTTGTGGCTGTGGCAGCCTGTGGCAAACCCTCGGGTCTGTGTCCTCCTGAGGTGGGATCCATCTGTGGGGTGGCCCCAGGGAGGGCAGAGCATTCCCAGCCCCGAGCTGTGCTGGAATGTGGCTCTGGCATCTTCTGTGGGAATAACATCCCACAGTAACGTGGTTTGGGGCTTGTGTCCTAACCTGGGTCCCAGCTGGGATTTAGGGGGGAAGCTGGAGGTCAGAGCAGGGTTTATGTCCTCCAGCTCTTCCCTCGTGTTTGGGTAAGGTGGGGAAAACTCTGGTTTAAACCCCACACGAATCCCAGCAGAGGAGAGCTCCTGGCTGTGCCACCCTGGCACAGAGGGAGGCTCTCCATGCCCAGACTGGTGCTGTGGGTGCAGGGGATGTGCCAGTGGGGCTGGAGCTGCGAGTGCAGGGCTAGCCCTGACCCCAAACACCTCCATACACCAGGAGAAGGAAGCTCTGGTGAATTTTTCATCAGAGCTTCAACCAGGACTGAGAAAAGATGAGGATTTTCCCCACTGTTGAGCAAACAGGGGTGTTCAACATGGGAGGGTCCAACTTAATGCCATAAACAGGATTGGATTAGGAGGGATTTGCAGAGGGTCAGTCTGGAAGAGCGGCTTATTTAGGTTTTTAGCAGCTGTGTCACAACCATCCGTGGTGTGGCAACACTCGGTTGCGTTGTGCTGGTGTCGGGTGTTGGGTTTGAGGAGCAGCCAGGAGCTCCTGGGCTGGGAGAGGGCTCTGGAGCTCAGATCAGCACCAGGAACCCACGTCCGCCCTGTCTTGAACCAAATCTTTCAGCCCATGAGATGGTGGAGGGTGAGTATCTTTTGGCGCTTGGGTGGTTTTCTATTTTTTTTTTTTTTTAATGTAAATTAATTCATCCTCAGGTGGCTCAGGGATGTTGAAGCCTCTTGTTGCCCCTGTCCCTCTCCAGGTGCTTTGGCTCTGGTGAGCCCTACCCAGAGGAGCTGCCCCTCTTTTGGCACGGGGTCAGCCTGGCCCTGTGGGGTCACAGGAGCTGGGATTTGGGGTTTTATCAGAGTTTGGGTCTCGTTTCTCCCCAGCCCTGCTCTGCTGTCGATACTTACAGCAGGATTTGACATCCCAGTGGGAATGGCAGCACTGGCACCTCTGCTGTGACAGGGACAGGACTGGAATGGCTGGAGCTGGGCCAGGGAGGTTTAGGATGGATCTCAGGGAAAGGTTCTTCCTCCAGAGGGTGCCCAGGCTCCCCAGGGAACGGGCACAGCCCTGAGGCTGCCGGAGCTCCAGGAGAGTTTGGACACCCCCTGGCATTTCTGGGGTGTCTGGGCAGGGCCACACAGGGACTAGACAACCCCTCTGGGTCATTTCCAGCTCAGGACATTCTGTGGTTCTGGGACATTTCTGCCACCAAACCCCCACCTCCTTCCTGGATCTGCCAGCTCCTCCCCCTGCCCTTGTGCCCGATCCTGCCACTCGGGGGTGTGAGGCAAAAAAATTACCCAATACCTCAGTAACTTCCACAAAATTTGCTTCCCCTGAGTGGATGGGGCTGTCACCCTGTGCCTGACGGGGATGTCACCCTGTGCTCAGCACCCACCCTGCTCTGGGCACCCACCCCTGGCTGTGGCTCCGCTGGAGCTGTGCTGGGGTGGGATGGACACCCCCCAGCTTTGCTCTTGTCCTGCTGCTGCTCCCACCCAGCCCCTCCTCCCCACTGGGGCTTTCTGATCTCACCTGGCTCTTTTTTCCCCAGCCTGGCTCACCTGGGGAGGAGCAGAGCAGGTAATTCACAACCCTCAGGTGAAACCCAGCTAAAGGTGAGGAAAAGGGCTGAAGAATCCCCCTTCAATGGGATCCTGCCTAGTTGTGTTTAATATTCCAGATGTCAGGGTGTAGAGGAGCTTGGATGAGGAGTTTTGGGCTGGAGAATTCGCCTTTTATGGGAAACCCACCTTGCTCCAGTTAATATTTGGGATATCTGCATGTGCAGGTAGTTAGGCTGGTTTGGGCTGCAGAGCTCCTCATTGATGGGAAACCCACTTTATTTTAGTTAATATTTGGGGTATCTGCACGTGCCAGGACTTGGGCTGGTTTGGACAATTCCTCTTTGATGTGACTCCGGCCTTATTTGCTTTAATATCCCAGCTCTCAGGGTGCACAGGATGGGCTGTTTCGGGCTGGAGTATCCCTCTTTGATGGGGACCCCACCTGATTTTGCTGGATATTTTTGATATCTGCATGTGCAAGGACTTAAGATGATTTGGTCCCCCTTTGATGGGGACCCCGTGTCATTTTGATTGATATTTTGAATATTTACCTGTGCAGCTACTTAGGCTGGAGAACCCCGCTTTGATGGGGATCCTGCCTAATTTCTCTTGACGCTAGTGCTGCCAGGGCACACCGGGGCTGTTTTTGGGGGGTGATGCCTGGCGTGGGGAATCCCTTCCCGGGAAAAGCGCTGCAGGAAAGGCTCTAGGGAGGCACCGGCTGGGCAAAGTGTGGTGGGATGACCCCGGGAGATTTTCCCTGGGCCCTTTCCCGGGGGCTTTTCCCCGGGCCCCTTTCCCGGGAGCTTTTTCCCCGGGCCCCTTTCCCGGGAGCTTTTTCCCCGGGCCCCTTTCCCGGGAGCTTTTTCCCCGGGCCCCTTTCCCGGGAGCTTTTTCCCCGGGCCCCTTTCCCGGGAGCTTTTCCCAGCCTTTCCCGGGAGCTTTTCCCAGCCTTTCCCGGGAGCCGGCGCCGTGCGCGCAGCCGCGCGTGGGCACCGCGGAGCGCCGGAGCTCCGCAGGGAGGGAGGGACGGACGGAGGGACGGGCGGACGGACGGAGGGACGGAGGCAGCGCAGCGTCCCCGCGTCGCCTCCATCGCCCTTTCCCGGGTGCCGGCCCTGCCGGCCAGCCCGGGCCGGATGCTGCTGAGCCGGCGGCGAGCAGAGGCGCTGCCGGGCTCCCGGCTGCAGGTAAAAGCCGAGCGAGGCAGAGGAGGAGGAGGAGGGAGGATGGCGATGGCGCGGTGACCCCGCTTGGGGACAGGCCTGGGCTCGGCTGGGGTTTCATCCGTGCTCTGTCCCCGTCTCTCGCCGGGAGGGGATGCTCCGCTTTTTTTCCCGGCTGTCTCCCAGCTCAGCGCGGCCGGGGATCCTCCATCCCCCCGGTGTCCCCGGGCTCGCTGGCAGCGCATCCCGACCCCTCCGCAGGGGCTGGGAGCAGCATTTCCCGTGGGAATGGGGGGCTGGGGCTGGTCGGGGCAGGGACCCCCCCGCGTGTGCTTTTCGGGGGCTCATTTCCCAAATCCAGCCTGGTGTGGACCCCGAGAGGCATTTTGGCCAGGTGAAAATGGGAATTGCAGAATGAGGATCTCCCTTCTGGGGCTCCCTGGGGATGTGGCCTTGCCCGAGTGCGGTGTGGGAGCTGTGGGAGCTGGGAAGGGTGAAAGGAGAAACCGCTGCTCGGCACAAAAGCGCGGCTTACGCAGCTCGGGTCTATTCAGGAGACATTTAATTCTCCTCGCAACTCCAGGCGAACGGGGAGCTGCCATCTGGTGTCTGATGGCAGCCGGGGAAAAGGAAAAGGCTCTCTGGAAGCGGGGCAAGCTGGGAGCTCGCCTGGCTTCAGATTCCCTGGAAATGGCTCCGGTTTGAGCGCTGGGTGATGGTTCTGTCAGGAAGGGGAAGGATCCACCGGGAATTCAGCAGCGCCCCAGCGCCGGGGCCGGGAGAGGAGATGATGCTGGGGAAAGGATCCTCCAGACCTACACCCATCACTCGCCCAAACCCCTCCCTCAGCAGCCATCGGGCTCCCGGAACAGGCTCAGGATGAGCCCGGAGCTGACTCTGGCTCGCCCCGCGTGTGCGCGGGCTCTGCCCCCCTGTGCCAGCCCAGCCGGGCACCGCTCTCGGGTACCCCTGGCACGCAGGGAATTGTCCTACGAGGCTGCGGGCAGTGCTGCAGAACGGCCAGAACACAGCCTGAGCCTCCCCGGTGGAGCCGGGAGCGCGTCCCGGCACCGGGAGCGGAGCGCACCTGCGGCGGGGCCGGCCGGGAGGAGTTCCGGCTCTCCAAAGCGACAGGATGCGTTTGAACAAGGAGGTCTGTGAGTTTAAATTCAGTGCGGCGCTTGGGAGGGGGCTAAGCGCGGTTCCTCTGAGTTTAGGGCTAATTTGGGGACCTGGCACTGATCTGTACCCGGGAGCCGTGACCCCGCCGCCGGCGTGTTCTCCCCGGGGGAGGAACACGAGGGAACAAGACTGACCAGTTTCCTGCGAGGAAACACGCTGTTCCCTCCCGGCACAGGGAGTTTCCCTTGGCAGGCACTCAGCCGTGCCCAGGGTGCCCTGCAGAGCCCGGCCGGGCTGGCTCCGTGCCCGCAGAGCCCGGGCAGACCCGCGGGTGGGTGGCTACGGGGCGGCCCTGGGCTGTGCCAGTGCTATTCCCGTGCCATTCCCGTGCCATTCCCGTGCCAGGGCGGTGTGAGGGTGGGACAAGGGAGGGTTCCTGTGCAAGGCCGCAGCCTGGAGAGGTGCCAGCAGTGAGCAGAGGCGCTTTGCCAGCCCCTCAGCAGCCGTGACTCCCTGAGCGTGTCCCCTGCATCAGGGCTGCCTCCTCTGCAGGGCACCAGCACATGGCCCGGGAGAAGGCAGCTCTGGCCCCTTCCCAAAGGCTGGGAAGGACTTTTCCTCTGGCACAGCTGGAGAGAGGCCTGGGATGTGTTGGAATGCTCTGTGCTGCAGCACGGGGCACAAACCCTGCCCTGGCCAGGGATGCCCAGGGAGCGTCCCCACCCCCACACGGGCAGCCCTTGGACCCGCAGCCCTTGGCATGGATGCAGTGCCAGAGCTCCCTGCAGAGCTCGTGGCTGTGTCCAGAGGAGCAGAGTTGTCCCCTCCGGGCTGTCAAGACAAGCCCTGCAGGAGCATCGGTTGTGGCTTTTCCCCTTTCCCGGAGCTGAATGTTCCCAGGGGCTCTCAGAGCTCCTGCACTCCGTCTGGGTGCCAGACTGCAGGGATGGGGCTACCAGGAGGCAGCCAGAGGTTTCTGTGCTTTAATTACAGTTTTTAGTCATCCCTGACGGTTGCAGGCTGGAGCACTGTCTGGTGTGTGGGTTTGAGCGCTGTCATCGTGTGGGATGTCACCCACGCCTGGGCTGATAACAGGGATTATCTCAGTTTGTCATCCAGCTCTGGGGACAGGCTGGGAGCACTGGGACGCCGTGCTTGGAGGGAGAGGAGAGCTGGGACACAGGCTGGCCAAATCCTGCTCCCCACTGGGATTTCCACTGTGGCAAACTGGGGTTGGATCCCATTTCCCAGGTGTGAATTGCAGCAAGCCTGACCTCAGCACCCAACACACCTGGAAAAAGCCCCGAGGGGAAACTGTGCAGGGCTTAGGGATGCTGGGAGATCCAGCCAGGAATGCTGCATTCAAGGGCAGGTCATGTGGGACCTGAGGCTCTCGTTTGGTGTTTTGGCTGTTCCTTCCCTGGATTTGTTCTGCTGGAGCAATGGGCAGGTCGTGGACTGGGAACAGGGCTGCTTTTGGAGCTGGTTTTGGTTTTGAAGCTCTTCTGGGCTCTGTGCTGAGAACCCAACCCCTTTGGATGTTCCTGGGAAGCCTGGGCACCCCTGGCAGCTGCCAACACCTTTGGTGGCCTTCACTCAAGGGCAGGGCTTTGCCATGAGCTGGTCAATGAGGGATTAAACCTTTTCCATCCCTCTGTGAGCAGGATGCACTCCCTGGGGCTCCTGGGCTGAACTCCAGGTCCTCTCCCCCAGAGGGTCATGGGGAGCCCTGTGCCAGGCCCTCCCCACCCTCACAGGGAGGAATTCCTTCCCAATATCCCATCCAACCCTGCCATCTGCCAGTGAGAACGCATTCCCTGTGTCCTGTCCCTCCACGCCTTTATCCAAAGTCCCTCTCCAGCTCTCCTGGAGCCCCTTCAGGCACTGGAAGGGGCTCTGAGCTCTCTCTGGAACCTTCTCTCCAACAGTGCCAGAAGGGACCTTGCAGCTGCTGTGGGAATGGGCAGGGCTGGGGGTGGAGGGATGGAGGGATAGATGGAGGGATGGAGGGAGGGAGGGATGGATGGGTGGATGGAGAGAGGGATGGAGGGAGGGAGGGATGGATGGAGGGAGGGATGGATGGATGGAGGTCCCTGCAGCTGGAGGGGTGGTTTGGGATGGGTCACACTGCCAGGGACACAGAGCCAGGCTGCAGCTGGCTGAGTCCCTGTGGGAACACTGCCAGTCCCTGCTGTGCCGCAGCCCTGGGCTGCTCCTCTCCCGGGAGCCAACCTCTGCACAGCTCCTGGAGTGCAGCAGTGTCCCTGCAGCTCCGGGAGAGCTGCAGCTTTAGGTGTGTGCCAGGGGGCTCAGCGTGAGGGAGGCTGGGACAGCAGGCTGCCAACAGAGGAGGCTGCATGGGCTCTGCCACCTGAGGTGACTTTCCTTTCTGTCCCTGCTGTCTCTGGGGGACAGGGGCTTTTCCCAGCCACACAGGGAGCTGTGTTTGTCTCGCTGTCTGGTGCCCCAAGGGGTCCCTGGAGGAGAGGAGGAGGAGGGAGGGGATGCTGCTGAAGATTGGCTGCTCCTGCAGCCCAGGGGCTGTTTGCCCACTGTGCTGTGCTTGGTGAAACACGTCAGATTTGGTTTCGGTTTGGACTCCTGTTTGTCTGATGAACTGGACATGGGTCCTTTGGGGGGTTTTTGCTCTGGGGGTGGTTGCCTGTGTCCTGGGATCAGTTCCCTGGAAGGCAGAGGGGCTGTGTCCGTGTTGCTGTGGTGCTGCCCTGGGTTTGTCACTGTCACCTGTCACCTGTGCTGCTGTCCCTGCTCCTGTCCCACCCTGTGCCCGGCTGCTGGGTCTCAGAAACTGCAATTCACCACTTCCTGGGGCAGAAATGCCCTCACTGAGTTTATCAGTGCTCTCTGACACGGGGGCAGTCCAGGGTGGCCCTTTCCTCGCCTCCTTTGCTGCAGCACTGTCCAGGATGACTGGAACATCCCAATCCATCCCCATCCCCGTGGTCTCTGTGCCTCCTTTGCAATCTGGGGTGCCAAAACTCCTTAACTGCAGTGCAGAGCTCTGCATCCTCATCCTGTTCCAGTTCCTGTCGTGCCCAGCATCCCCTCTCCATCCCCAGCTAAGTCCGGGTGTGTTAAAATCCAGGATGCTCTACCCTGGAGATGATCCTGTTTCCAAACGGGGTCAGACAGACCCGTGGGCAGAGGGAGGGCAGGGACAGAAGGATGGCAGGGCTGCCCTGGAGAGCCACCAGTGTCCTGCCAGCTGCTGGCTCCTGCCAGCCCAGTTTTGCCCGTCAGGCCGCGAGATGTCACATCCCACATGTGACATACGGAGCTGAGGCTCCAGTTGTCCCTGTTCTGGGCTAAAGGATGGAAAACCCTCTCGAGCAGTGCCGAAAGCAGGCGAGCTTTCCATGGGACTGCTGATTCACGTGGCTGGTGGAGAGCAGCCAGCTCTGCCTGTCCCTCTGCTGCTGATGGACATCCTGGGGACATCGTGGCCGGTGCCCTTGCCCGAGTGGTGGTGCTTCCGTCGGGGTCCTGTCCTCACTTTTGCCCTCCCTGTGTCTTTCAGATGTCCTGTGGTAGCCTGTGCCCCTCTGGGAGGTCCTGCCTGCCTTAGCCAGCGTCCTGCCAGCGATGGCCTCCACGCCCCAGTGAGGAGCACAAGGACGAGGAGAGAGTGTCCCCAACACTGCCACACCCCCGGGGAGAGCCATGGAGGCCCCTCTGGACGTGCCCGTGGGGAACCTCATTGACTTTGACACCGACACGCCCGCCCGTGACCCCTCAGAGCCCGCTGCTCCCGGGGACAGCGGCCACCCGGGGGGCACAGGGGACGAGGCCACCGAGGAGAGCGATGCCACCGAGTCAGCAGACAGCGAGAATGACATGGGGGACTCCCCGGGGCACTGGCGTGGCCACCGCCGCTCCTCCTCCATCGAGTCCTTCTCCTCCAGCCACAGCACGGAGTCGGCGCAGGACGAGGCCACGGCCGAGCGCCGCGAGTTCATGCGGAGCTACGTGGAGAAGATCTTCACCGGGGGGTGAGCGAGGGGGCTGGCAGTGCCAGGGACCCCCCAGGGGATGGGGTTGGGCCTGGCTGTTCCCCACCCCGGGAGCAGCACTTTGTGCCCTTCCCTTCGGTGCTCAGGGGGATGTGGCTTTTGCCTTGCGCCCCTCTCCTGGTCACATCCCAGCTCCTCTTCCACCCCCAGCTCCCCTCCCTGCTTCTCTCTCCCCATTGCCACACCAGGGGCTTGCTGTGCCCATCTCCTCTCCCCACTGATGCTCACTGAGTGGCTCCCGTGGGTGCCCAGGGTCCCCGTGGGTGCCCAGGGTCCCCGTGGCTGAGCCCCCAGCCCTGCATCCCCCCGCTGCCGGTGCCGTGGTCTCCATGTCAGGCTGGATGGAGCAAATGGAGTGCGAGGAGCAGCAGCAGGGCTTGGTTTTGCTCTGGGGCTCCGTGCCTGTCTCTGGAGCTCAGTTTCTGCTCGTGCTTCTTTGGCTCTTCCCTTCTCCCTCAGCCTTTGGTTTCCCTCCTGCCAGTGAGGAAGAAAAGAGCAGCGCAAGGCGAGGGATGACAAAATGGATGCTCCTCTCCTCCTCTTCCTCTGCCTTCCTCCAGCACCAGGATGCTGATGCCAAGAGGGTGCAGGTCACATCCTTGTCTTTAATGATTTTTTTTAAATTTTTCCCTGTTTCAGAGAGGATCTGGACCAAGAGGAGAAGGCCAGGTTTGGGGAGCTGTGCAGCAGCGAGAACGGGAAGGGCAGGGAGTGGTTTGCGAGATACGTGAGCGCCCAGGTAAGGGGAGGGGTGGGGAGGCAGCAGGGATCCTGCGTGGGCTTGGCAACAACCTCGGGCCAGGGAGATTTATTTATATCCCAAAGGAGTATTTTTGGAAGGCAGGAACTCAAGGAAAATGAGGAGCCACAGCAGAAGGAGATACAGGAGTGAATAAATACATTTTGAGCAGTTAAATACACACTTGGTGCAACGTGGGAGAGAATTCACTCGTCTTATTTAAAATTAAATCCCTCCAACACATCCTATTCCCTAAAAATAAAAAAATAAAAAACCAACCAAACCCAGACAGGCACAAGGCTGTCTGTGAGGGGGACACCCAGCCATGGGTGGTCTTTTCCCCCCTGCCCAGGGTGGGGGGTCCCAGGGGGCTGAGGCTGTTCCTGCTGCTGTGCTGAAATTTGCATTGTGTGGCAGCGGTGACCATCGTGTCCAGGGAGGTACAAGGCAGGGAAAACAGAGGAGACAAATCTCTCTTTTGTGAAGCACCAGGATCTGTTTTTATTTTCCCCAGGACGAGGGAGAGGGAGGAAGGTGAGGGCGAGGACGGAGAGAGCCCGACAGGGACCGAGTCATGAGGGTTTTATGAGTGTTGTAGGGGTAGATTTTTAGGGTTTGGATCAGAGGAGGAGTTAACACAAGGAAAGCAGGATCAGATTTTAATGGCCCTGAAATGAGAGCACCCAGACTGAGCCCTGGGCTCTGTCCCTGCAGCGCTGCAACTCCAAGTGCGTGTCGGAGCAGACCTTCTACCGCCTGATGCAGTCCTTCGCCCTCGTGCTCTTTGAGTAAGTCCTGGGGCACTCCGGGCCTCTGTGGTACCCCAAAAATGCCCTCTGTGGTACCCCCAAAGGCAGGGCTGTGACTGGGTCCCACCACGGGCTGTCCCCACTGAGCCCTCCCTCTGTGCCAGGTGTCACCAGATGGACGATTTCAGCCCTGCCAAGAACCTCATGACCATGTGTTTCACCTATTACTACATAGGTAAGGGGACCTGCGCCCCTGTGGGGGCTCTGCTGCTGCTGGGGGCTGGTTTGAAATGTGGGAGAGGTGTTTGCAGGGGTGTCCCAGGTGGAAAAGAGCCCAGAATCCATGCAAACCTGGCAGAGCCCCTCGCTGGGGTGGGGATGCTGCTCTGTCCTTGCTTCCAGCCAGGAATTTTTGTATGTGACAACCCCTAAATGATCCCAGCCCCAGGGGGTGGGATGTGAATACCACAGCCCAGAAACACCTTGGTTTGTTGTTTGGTGTGCAGTGACCTCTCCTCCACGGGGATTTTCTATCCAAAATGGGAGTGGGGAGGATAAAAATAAAAACCTCCAGGGAGAGGGATGGGATCTTGGCTGTTTCCATCTCCTGGTGGTGCAGTGTGGAGCTGGATGGGGTCCCCAGGAGCTGGCAGCGCTCAGGGTCGTGGACCTGCTTAGCTCCCGGCACATTTTCCCCAGGGAAACCTCAGGCCCTGCCCTTGGAGACCAAGGAGAAGCCCACGGGCAGCATCGACTCGTACCTGAAGTCGGCGAACACGTGGCTGGCTGAGAAGAAGGACATTGCAGAGAGGCTGCTGAAAAACACCTCGGCCAAGACAGAGAACGTCAAAGGCTTCTTTGGGGGCCTGGAGACCAAACTGAAGGGTCCTTCCCCCAAAAAGAGCGAGTGGGTACCCTCGGGTGGGCAGGGGGCTGGGCAGGCGCCCACATCATCACTGAGCCAGGGGTGTGGGGCCACCACGGGGCTGCCATGGCCATGAGGGGACATCTCCAGCCTGGTCCCACGCTTTAGTCACTGTCACCTCCTGGTCTGGGAGTTCTGTTTCCCTTGGCCATTGTCCTAATTCCTCCTAATTTGTCACAGCCATGGAGTTGTGTGGTTCCAAGCTCGTGATCATCTGCATCACCTCTGTACTGGGTCTGAGGGCAGGGATGTCACTTTGTCACCTTCCTGGCCCTGGGGGTGGTGGCAGGGGGTCAGGGGGTCTTTCAAATGAGGTTCCCTTTGCCGGGGGGCCATGGGCTGTTGGAGGGACAGGATTTTTGGAGCTGACATTGATTTCTTGTGCCACAGCGAAGGTGAGGACAAACCAAAGGAGAAGCTGAAGAAGACGGGTGAGTGCAGCCAGCATTGCTGAAATGGGCATGGCCAAGGCAGCCCTGGGGAAGGAGAGAGGGTTGGAAACGCTGGAATTCCTTGGGGCTGGCTTTGAAATTCCAGGCACAACTCTCATCCTGCGAGGATCTTGTCCTCGGTGTCACAGGCTGCAGAGGTTTGGGCACTGCCTCTGAGCTTTGGTGCTGCACCAGTGTCCCCCAGTAGCTGTGTGTGCTCCCAGACCAGTGGCCCAGCCCCTCCAGGATCCTCCTGGGACACCCCTGCCCTCCAAGGGCACTCAGAGCTCCTCTTGCCCTTGCTGTGGATGTGCAGAGGATGTGTTTGGTTTGCAAACCAAACTGGGAGTGGGCACAAAACCCACGCGTGGGTGGGAAGGTGGGAGTCCCCCAGATGCTGGCGTGTGACTGTGTGTCCCCACAGTGTCCCTGCAGAGCCCGGAGGAGGAGAAGAAAGGGGAGAAGATCTACCTGTACATGCACCTCAAGCAGCAGCCCATCTGGTAAAGCCCTGGGGCGAGCTGGCTCCTGCCTGGGGAGGGGATTGTCCTGCTGGCCTCGTGTCCCCAGGGGTTCACAAGTGCCCTCCCAGAGCTGGCCTTGGCTTTGGCACGTCCCTTGTGCTATTGGGAGTGTGTTTGCAGCCACCAAAGGGCTGGGCCAGAGATCTGCCAGGGTTGTTTGGCCCATCCTGACCCTTGGGAGGACTCAGGGACAGGCTGGGCGAGATTGTGGAATCCTGGAATGGTTTGGGTTGGAAGGGACCTTAAAGCTCATCCCATTCCATGCCCTCCATGGCAGGGACACCTCCCACTGTCCCAGGCTGCTCCAAGCCCTGTCCAGCCTGGCCTTGGACACTTCCAGGGATCCAGGGCAGCCACAGCTGCTCTGGGCACCCTGTGGGTGTTCCTAATGATAAAATCCCAATTTATCATTTGATTTAAAATCCCATTCCCAGCGTGTCCCTCCCTCCCTGCAGGCACAACCTGCGGTTCTGGAACGCCGCCTTCTTCGACGCCGTGCACTGCGAGCGCAGGAAGAGGTCCCCCACCACCAGGTAGGACAGGTCCCTGTGGGATCACGAGACCCCCATGTCCCCTCCAGCACCCCAGGGTGCTGCTCCCAACAGCCCTGAGCTTGTCCAACCTTGGGAAAGGCTCTGCTTTCCATCCCTGACTGGAAATCTGCTGGGAGCACTGGGGTGGGCTGGTGAGGTCTGCAGGGTTTGGGAGCAGGGAGGTTTTCTTGCTTGTTGTGCAGTATTTTTGGAGGAGCCAAGCTCTAGAGAAGTGCCCAGAAATCCCAGCCAGGGCTCAGGCTCTTGGTGCTGAGTTTGCCAGCAGGTCTGGGAGGTGCTGGGTGCAGCCGTCAGGGAGGTGCAGGGGATGGAGGGGATGTCCCCAGCTGTCCCCAGCAGGGACAACCTGCAGCCAGCAAGGGGAGAACCTGGGGACGGTGGCACTGCCAGCCCCAAAAATTGTGCTGAACCTGCCAGGGAAGGGGCAGCTCGTGTCGGGGGCTGCAGAGGTGGGTGGGACTGAGCTTGTGCCCGTCTCTTGCTCCCCCCGGGGCTGTGTGGGGCTCCAGCCTCTCCCTTCTCTCCTGAGCGCAGTCTCCTATCCCAGCCGGCCCCTCCTCTGCCTGTGCAGTGCCCCGGGGCTCTGAGCTCCCGGACGGGAAGCTCGGAGCGATCGAGCCGCCCCTTTCAGGAGGGCTGGCAGCCCTTCTGAGCCCCCTCTGTGTCCTCCCCAATCCCCAGCCGAGCCGCAGCAGCCCTGGCTCGCACCCTGGGGTGCTGTGCCAAGCTCAGCTCCTGGATCAATCCCCGTTTTCCCCTTTATCGTTTTCCTTTTTTTTGTTTATTCCCAAGCAAGCACGGGAAGAGCCTACTGAGCAGCACTGTAACCATAACCACGTTTGCTTTGATTAAGCCCCAAATTAGCAGCAGCAAATGCCTCACAAGGACAGACGCCACCGGCAGCTGCTCCCTGCTCCGGGTGCCTTTCCCAATTAATCTGATGGCTGAGTCTGCCCGGGCTGCAGGAACGAGCCTGGCTGACAAAGGAGCTTTGGGAGCCGCAGCCTGGAGCATCCTGAGTGTCTCAGGGGGGGTGGAGGTGGTGGGGATCCCCCCGGGTCCTCTGGAGAGGATGCGGAATCCTGGCAGTGAGCTGGGACACTCTGCTGGGCTGAGCTTTGAAACTCTGCAGGGAGGACGTGCTTGGTGGGTCTGGGCTTGGAATTCCAGGTCGGTCCCAGGCCATGGCAGATGCCCAGAAGGTCCGTGGGGATGGAGTTGAGGCCATCTCTGTGATGGGGTGACCAGGACATCCCCGGGGTGGCCGAGCTTTGTCCTCCCAGGGCTGCAGCCAGACCTGGGGAGGTTTTTCCTCCTCTGGGCGGGGAGGGCAGGGGAGGGGGGGAAGGAATCAGAACTAAACTCCTCTTTTTCTCTCTCTTTCCTCTCTCTGTGCCTCTAACAACCTTCTTCCGTCTCTTCTTCTCTCCGTTCCCCTCCATCCCTCTGTCTTGCATGATCTTTTCACGCCACTTTTGTGGGCCCCGTTTCTGCCGCCGCTCCAGAGGGAACACTGGGGAGGAAGAGGAGAAGAGGTGTGTCTGTCCCTGTCCTTCCTGAGTGTCCACAGCCTGGTGCTCGCTTCAGGCCCAGCTCCTGCCCCGGGGAGGGGGGGATGCGTTTTGGGGGGTCTGCAGGGCCCTTTCTCCGTGGAGGAGGAGGAATTGCCTGAGGTTGGAGGAAGAGCATCGCCCTCCCAAAGGGCCAGAGGGGTTTAGATTGGCTCCTCTTTCATGTGGTTTGTAAAAAGGGAGCCTGAATGGTTTCAAGCTGGGATATTTTGCTGGGAACATCCCTCTGGGCAGGTTTTGGACACGAACTGAGTCTCTCTGTGTAGAAAGCATCCCCCTCTCCTGTCCTTCCTGCTTGCTCCTGGCTTCTGCTGCCACTTAGAGGTGCTGGGGATCCTTTGCCAGCTGGAAAAGCTGCTCCTTTTCCATTTTTAATGCACTTCTCTGCTGCCATCCCTTAAGAAAATTAAAACTGCAGATGGTGGGGCTGCATGTCACAATTGGGAGCGTGTCCTTGGGGCCACGAGCTGGGAATGTCACTGCTCTCTTGGATGTGGGATCTGGGAGCAAACCCCTCCAGGTGATGGCATTAGCGAGAGGATGGGGATTTTTGGGAGCCTGGCAGTGAATTTTGTGTGTGGCTGAGGAATGTCCTGGCTGAGGGATGGTGTAAATACCACATAAATATCACTGGGGTTTGCTGTGTGGGGGGAACGCTGCTGCTGCTGGAAGGGGAAAGAGTTGATGGGGAGTTCTCAGCACTTCCAGGCACAGCAAGGAGACCCCAAAATAAAACCCCACAGCTCAGGGGGTTCCTCACCCCGTGCCTGTCCTGCTGGGCCAGTGGAGATCAAAGGCTTTGAGTGGAGCCACATGTGGGTTTCCTCCCTTTCCAGGCATGTTACTCTCCAGTAATGAGCCAGAAACACGGCCAAGGTTTTTTGGGGGCACTTTGATAATGTTTTTTCTCCCTTCTTCTTCCCTCCCAAACATAAAAAGGCAGGGAAAAAAGAGTTACAAACATGCTCCCTCTGTAAGTGAGCCAGTGGGGTCTGTGAAGTTTTGCTTCCAGATTTCAAAGCCCCTTAATTCGATTCTTCCCCTCTCCTTTCAGCCTCTACATTTGGCTGTGGGTTTTATTTGCTATCCTAAGCTTTGTCTGAGAGAAATTACACCTTCTTTTCTTAAAAAAAAAAAAAAAAAAAAAAATCCCCTGAAACATATTGTGCACATTTCCAGAGCCCTGTGAGCAGTGAGCTGGTGGCTGGAGGCTCAGCTCAGCAGCTCTGCACTTTCGGGTTGGGGTGATTTAGTGGGCCCTGGCTCCCTTTGTAGGGTCACCCATCCTCTTCCAGTTCCAGCCACACTGGGGCTGAGCCAACCTCCCTGAATTTCGGGTGAGACCCCCTCTATCCCCCCTCCATCCCAGTCACAGCTCCCCCCTCCTGCTTGGTGTTCTGGCGAGCTACAAGTGTCCCTTCTGCTGTTCTCCTCTTCCTTCTCCTCCATTTTTCTTCTGCCTATCCCTGTTTTTCCTCGCTTTTCCTCCTCTTATCCTTGCCTGTGACCTCACCTGGTTCTCGGGAAGGGGCTGGCTTCACCCTGGGGCTGTAGTTTCCCTGGCATGCGTGCACCGAGCCCTGCTGCCACCACCCCAAGTGACATCCCTGTGGCACAGGCTTTATTCCCGGGGTGGGCACTCTGCCACTGCCTCGGGCTGGTTGCAAACACCCAGAGCTTAAAGCCCTCCCTCCCTTAAGGCCGTGCTGCAGCTGCAGGGAGCCCGAGTGGAGCCGGGGCATCCTCAGGGCACCGCTGGCATTTTGGCCCGCGGGGAGGGGTGTGGGAGCTCCCGCCCTGTCGGAGGGGGAGGTACGTCTGGGGAGAGCCTTGGTGGGGATTTGGGGAGCTGGAGCCTTGCTGCAGATGAGGGACAGGTGCCTGGTGTCCCCCTGTCACCCTCCCAGGCTGGGGGGCTTCAGCAGAGCCATTCCCTGCTTCCTCCTTGTGCCCAGGGTGGCACTGAAGATGAGCTCTGTGCTGGAGGGATCGATGCTGGTTTTAGCTCTTAATCTAAGGGCCTTGCCAGGCAAAGCCAAGGTTGAACGAGGTTTTTCCTGGGGAATCTCTTGCTTTGCTCCAGGGCAAGAGCTCTGCAGGTGGATCCATGCTGTGAGCTTGTCCAACACCCAGCAGCACACCCAGGGGCTCTCGGCACCTTCCTGTCCTCCGAGGGGCTCTCGGTGCCTTCCTGTCCCCCAGCAATGTGGCCCAGGGTGGGAGGAAGCAGCCGGGGGGTCCTGAGGTGACAGAGGTGACAGAGGGGTGCCAGAGTGGCTCGTTCTTGCAGGGAGAAGTGGTGCCACATGACGCAGGAGGAGCGCGACGACAGCCTGCGCTTCAACGAGAACATCACCTTCGGGCAGCTGGGGTGAGCAGGGCATGGGCACCACCCTGGGGACCGGCTGGTGACAGGGGACACCTCCCAGGGTGTCCCTTATGGTGCAGAGGATCTTTGATGCCTCTCCCTGGGACCTGCTCCTACCCCTTCTGCTGAAGGGACCGAGCTGTGCATCCTCGCAGTGCCTGCTCCAGGGGGCTGCGGAGAGGGAGAGGAAGGTGGGGAGGAAGGGGCAGCCTGGCCGTGCTCTCACCCAGAGCATCTCTGTCCTCCCTCAGCACCTTCATCCACAACATGCTGGCCTTCGGCCTCAACAAGAAGCTCTGCAGTGACTTCCTCAAGAAGCAGGCGACCATCGGCAACTTGGATGAAGGTAGGGGAGATCTGAGGGTGTGCAGCCCCTTGCCGGGGTTCTGGGGGGATGGAGCGTGGGTGGGGTGGCTCAGCAGCCCCCCTGAGGCCTTTTCTCTCTCCTTCCCAGAGCAGTACAAGCTGCTCAGTGACCACATCGAGCAGATGGCCACCGAGTAGCCGCCTGGCCGGCAGAGGGACGGCGGCCGGACAGGTGGGGAGGGCAGAGGAACCCGCCCCCGGGGCTACCTGAGGCTGAAGCTGGGCTACCTACAAACCAAACCACCCACACGAGCTGCAATAAAACCTGCATGATCGTCCACCAGACTCTAGAGCTGCCCCAGGGCAGCCTGTAGACATAGGAGCCAAGCAGCCCCCGCCCTCGCCAGACCCTCCCGCCTCTATTTTCGGAGTAGACAGCCCCCAAAGGGAATTTTGTTGGTTAAAAAGCAAAACAAAACACAAGGGGGAAGCAGGAGGAGCGTGGCTGTGCAGCCCCCAGGTGCTGTCTGCAGCAGCCCCCATGGAACGCTGGTGGGGTCTGTGGTGGTAAATCCAGAGGTGTCCAAGGCTGCCCTTCCCTGCTGCTGTCCCCTTGCTGATGCTGGAGGTGATGGCAGGGACCACAGCCAGGAGCTGGGGCTGCACCCGGCCACCCCTCAGCTTGTGGGGTGTCTCCAGGGATGTCACACTGCCTGGGGACATGGGCAGGGTGGGGCTGCTGCCACCCTCGGGGAAATCCTTCCCTGGGGAATCCTTTGCTTCGCTGCCTGTGTGGGTTTGTACCTCTGGGCTAAGAGACAGCAGTTTGCTCCACATCATTAGCCTGGATCAGCAGGAAAAAAGCCATGCCCTTGGGCAGGATTGCGGGCAGAGGAGGCAGAGCAGCTCTGCTGGGCTCGGGAGATGAGAAAACGCCTCCTCCCTCTCCCTGCTGCCCTGTCAGTGTCGGGATGCTGCTGGATTGTGACATTTCCCAAAGCCTCCTGGCGTCCTGTGGCACTTGATTAATTGTCCTCCCTCCCCGGGCTGCTCCTCTCTGCCCTCTCCTTCGCCAGCTCTGCGCTGCAGCTGCTCATCCATCAATCCTGAAATAGCCCTGGATGAAGGACATCTCCTCCTCTGCTCCAGGGCTGGCAGCTCCCACCACAGCAGATCTGCTCTATCCCTTGGACCTTGGTGTTTGCAGGGAGGCTGGGGGCACGGGGACATTGCTGGGGACAGAGGGACATTGCTGGGGGCACAGGGACAGCTCTGGGGACACAGGGACATCGCTGGGGACATGGGGACACCTCTGGGGACACGGGGACATCGCTGCTCCCCTCTGCAAGGAGCAGCCCACAGGGGCACAAACCCCCAGCCCTGCACAGCCAAGGGTCCAAGAGAGCCTCACCCTAAACCCATCACCCCGAAATACCAGTCCAGGTTTCAGTCAATCCCTTTTCCCTGTGCTGCCAGCTGGATCCCCTAGGAATTAGCATAAAATGATATTTTTCCATGCTTTTGGTGTCATTTCCAAGCATCAAAGTGATGCTTTGACCTAAGCTGGGCTTCCCTCTCTGCTGGGGATGGGATCATGCTGGATCTTGCAGGAAGGACAAATCCAGCACCAATTTTTCCTTGGCCATCCCCAAACCTGGGCAGAGTTACTGGAGAAGGGTTTTTGTTTGGGTGAGGGGGTGGTGTTGGTCCCTCCTCCCAATGAACACCTTCCTGCTGGATAAAATGTGCTGGATCCTGGAGCATCCCATCCCCATGGCCTTCCCTGTCTCTGTCTCCACTCAGGTCTTTCCCAAATCCTCCTTCATTTCTTTATTATTAATATAATTATTGTTATTTTTTTCCAACATGAAAAGTTCAGCGCTGAAGTATATATATTATTTGCATGTGTATTTTTCTATGAAAACAATTAAAATCCAATAAAAAATAGCCATAAATCCTCCTCGACTGGGACTGTGTGAAGGATGGGATGTGTGAGAGGGAGAGAGAGAGAGACTGGAATAAATTATCTTAAAAATGAAATATTTTTTGGTCAATTGTTGTTGTGTGTTTTAAGCCGATGGATTTTCTCCACGCTGCCTGTTCGACCTCAGTGGTCCCTGGTGCCTCCACCAGCTTCTCCCTTTTGATAATCTATTTTTTAATAGAGAAAAATCGTTGCACCTTTTACAGACATGTTCGCATTTGCCCTGAAGCCAGAGAGGCACATAAAGGAGATTTCATTTTTATTTTCTTTTCCCTTGTGCTTTTCATCTCTGCCAGTGGCCCCCGAGATGACGGCAGAGCTGGGATCCTGCTCTGGCCTCGGGACATTTGATTTCAGTGTATTTAAAAATCAATTACTCGGTATTATCTTAATAAAAAAAAATTGTTCCCTTAGGTTAACAGGCTGGGAATGTCATATTCCACCCAGGATTCCGAGTCCACGTCCCCTCGGGTCTCTGCATGGCCAAGCTGAGCCTGTCCCTTGTCCTGCAGGGCTGGTTTCTCTCCTGGTAGCCCGACACCTCTCTTGGTAGCCACATTTCTCTTAGGAGGGAGCTTTCCCTGCTCCTTGTTTTATTTAATTACCCCGCCCTGCAGGAGGGAAAACCCCCAGCCCCAAAGCTTGGCTGTTTTCCCTGGTGTTTTCCCTGGATGTGGACTCTCAGCTATGGAAAACAAGGAGCCTGGGATCAGTTTTGTTCCCTGCACCTGCTGAGTTCCTCAGCACCTGCCTGTGCCTGATAAGTCTGTGTGCACAAGAAAGGAGGGGTTGATTCCTGAGGTGTTTGCCCAGCTCCAGGTGCCCTTTGCAGGTGCCCCCTGGCACCTCCCTGTTCCTGGTTTTGCTGCCTGGGTGCTTAGAACAGTTTTAGGAGGCTGCAGGGGCAGTTTAGGAAGTGGGAATGAGACCTGGGGCTGCTGAACCTCAGCCTGGGAGGGAGTGAGATCCATGACCAGTTACCCCGGAGCTGGGAGCCCTCCTGAGCTCCGGGAAGCGCCAGGGGACAGTCCCTGTCCTGCTTGGGAGGCACCAGGGGACAGTCCCTGTCCCGTTTGGGAAGCGCCAGGGGACATTGTCCCTGTCCTGTTTGGGAAGTGCCAGGGGACAGCGTCCCTGTCCTGCTGGTTGGGTGGTGGCTCCAATTTAGTCATTACCAGGTTAAAAAGAGGTGTCACCAAGCCCAGGAGGGTCATTGGTGCAGCTGGGAGCAGCCCTGGTTTAAATAAATCCCTGCAGGTGGGTTAGAGCAGGCGGGAGCTGCAGGAGGAGCCCCTGGAGAAGGTACGGGATGTCCCAGGCACTGCCTGTCCCCTGTCCCCCCTCCCTGTAATTAACACCCCCCTGGTGTTAATTACACCAGGCAGAGCTTTGGGAAAGCTGATCCAGCTCTGGGGGGATCCCAGCCATCCTTTAAAGGCGGGGTCAGCCCGGTGGCTGCTCCAGCTCTGCTCCCTCAAGCCTGAGCACAGCTCGCAGCTCCCGGCCCCTCTCCCTCCCTCGGGAGGGATCAAAGGACGGCTGCTCGCCCGGCTCCGGGGGTTTTATTGCGTCTCTATTAAAGCTGTTAAAAATCTTCCCTTTGTGGCAGTGTCTGGGAGTGATAAGTATTCATAACAGAGGGGATTCAAGATGGGTTTGGTTGTAAAAACACCTCTAAGCTGGCTGGATTTATGGCTGTTAAATCATCCCTCCTCTCATCTGTCACAGCCTTTTCAGATGTTCATCACCGAACAACAGCGAAGTTGGGGCCGTAATTTGTGCTGCAGTGTGAGGAGCAGGAGGAGGGGACTCCTCTCCACCAGTAACTGGCTCAGGATTTATGGACACTTCTCCCAGGGTTTTTTTTCCCTCCCCGAGTAGGAGAGGCTTTGCCTCGCTTTCTGCTGTTGCCAGCTTGTTCAGCCAGCTGGAGCCGAGGAGGTCCGGCTGGATTTAGAGCCCTGCTGGGAGGGCTGGCAGCAGCTTCCAGGGAATTCGGGAATTCGGGGCCGGCCCTTGCCCGCAGCGGGATCTGCAATGCGGGGCTGTGCCTCCAGCCGGGCTCAGGGCTCTGCCTTGGGGCCAGATCTCCCCATCCTTCCCTGGTTTGGGGATGAAATACGGGAAAACCCAACTGATGCAGCAAAAGGAATGTCAGAGTGGTTTGGGTTGGAAGGGAACTTGAAGATTTTCTGGCTGGCTGATATCGAGGTGGAAATCTGGGCTTGGGGAGGTCACCGGGCTCTGTGCAGCTCCAGGCTGCAAACCAGGGGCTCCCTGCCTGCTCTGGCAGCCCTAGGGGAAATTTGGAGATCTGGGATGATATTGAGAGAGAACTTCTCACTCTCTGCACCCACCTGGAAGGAGGTCAGAGGCAGGTGGGGATGGTCTCTCCTACCAAGGGACAGGATGAGGAATTGTGAGGTGCTGGAGCTGGGAAGGCCAGGCTGTGTTTTCTTGTTCCCTGGGATGATTTTGGGAGCCAACACTGCTTTTCCCACTGAAGAGCTTCAGGATGGCTGGTTTGGAGCTGTGCTGACGTGAGGGGCAGGGCTCCCCTCTCCCCTCAGGGTTTTTTTAGGGATGCTGCAACAGCAGCTCCCCCAAATTTAAAACCAATATTCGACAGAGCCAGCCAGTGACTCCTCAGGGGTTTTTGTTTTTCTTTTTGTGCTCAACCATTGCCAGCCCCAGGTCAAACCCCTCTCTGTGCCTCCTCTGGCCCTGCAGTGGGGAGGGGAGAGGAGCAAGAACCTGCCTTGAGTTTCTGTCCAGCCCTCCCCTGCTTCATCCCAGAGGGATCAGCCCCTCCCAGACACATCCTGGGGGCTCTGCTGGCCTCAAACCTTCATCCCCCCTCAAACCTTCATCCCCTGCGTGTCCCAGTGCTGTCCCCAGCCCAGCCCTGACCTGTCCCCACCTGCCACGCGTGCTGTCCCAGCAAAAGCTTCGGGTTGGATAATTTTTTGTTGGGTTGTGTGAGTGTTTCCAGGAGTTGGGATTTTTTTGGTCTGATACTTGCAAGGATTTTTTTTTAAATCTGTGTGAAAGTAAAGTCAGGATTCGAAGCTGAGTTGAGGAGTTTGCTCCCACCAACAGAAGGGTGGGAAGGACATTCCATAATCCCATGGAGGGTCCAACAGGACACATTTATATCCCTGTGGCAGCTAATAATAAACTAATTACTGCCAATACTAATAAAGCTACTATTTAGTCTCAGAAATAGTCACACTTTTAGAGTCCAATAGGTGATTGTATTACTGCATCCTAAAAGATAATATTGTAAATGGAATTTAACAGATCCCAGCAGTAGAATTTATTGATGATTCTATTCATAGCTAATACCAACACTATAGATGCCAATGCTTACAGGAGATAATAAACATAAATAAAATACACTAATACTACTAATTAATAATAAATATTAATAAAGCTAATAACCAGCCTCCTGTCACTCCCCTGAGAGGACAGAGGGCAAAGGATGGGCGACAGCACCCCTGGGCTCCCCTGGCCTGGACTGGCAGTGTTTGATCCACGACACCAAAGTGCCAATTCCTGTTTGGCCACAGCTCATAAGAATTAACCCCTGTGTCTCCGTTTGACCCCACAGTCAATTAATGGAGACCTAAATGACCTCCAATAACCCCTATGACCTCAAGTAACCCTGATCAGGGACTCAAATGACCTCGAGTAACCCCTATGACCTCAAGTAACCCCAAATGGGGGCTCAAATGACCTCAAATAACCCCTGTGAGGGCCTCAAATGACCTCAAGTAACCCCTGGATGGATTTTAAAATACTTCAATGACCTCAAGTAACCTCTGTGACCTCAAATAACCCCTATGACCTGAAGTAACCCTGATCAAGGCCTGAAATGACCTCAAATAACCCCTATGACCTCAAGTAACCCCGATCAGGGCCTCAAATGACCTCAAGTAACCCCTATGACCTCAAGTAACCCCGATCAGGGCCTCAAATGACCTCAAATAACCCCTGTGAGGGATTCAAATGACCTCAAGTAACCCCTGGATCAATTTTTAAAAATCCCAATGACCTCAAGTAACCTCTATGACCTCAAATAACCTCTATGACCTGAAGTAACCCCAATCTGAGCCTGAAATGACCTCAAGTAACCCCAAACGGGGGCTCAAATGACCTCAAATAACCCCAGTGAGGGTCTCAAATGACCTCAAGTAACCCCTGGATCAAATTTTTTAAATACCAATGACCTCAAGTAACCCCTATGACCTCAAATAACCCCTATGACCTGAAGTAACCCCAATTTGGGCCTCAAATGACCTCAAATAACCTCTGTGACCTCAAGTAACCCCAAATGGGGGCTCAAATGACCTCAAATAACCCCTGTGAGGGCCTCAAATGACCTCAAGTAACCCCTGGATCAATTAAAAAATACTCCAATGACTTCAAGTAACCCCTCAGGTTGACTTCAGGAAAATCTAATGAGGAGTTCAGTGTATCAAACCTCATTCCAGTGCCGTTGCACAATAATAATAATTATTATTAATAATAATAATTCTGACATTAATTCACTTTCTAAGCTGCCAAAGGGAGGCCGGGTCCCTCCTTTCTCCAACTTCTGCACTGGCCACACCTGTGTAGAGCCAAACCAAAGTTCTTCCACAATAAAAGACACGTTTTTACTGTTAGGATACACCAATATTTTATTATTAAATTTAATGGGGAGTTTCAGGGGATCTTTATTTTCTCTTCACTGGACAGATGCATCCCATGTTTCTATTCACAAACTGGAAAAAAGCTGCTGAGGGCAGAGTTGGGAGCCACCGACACCGAGTCCTGAGGGGATTTGTGCTCAGGTTCTGCACTCCCCGAGCAGAGTCCCTGCCATCCCTCCAACAGGCAGCGCAAACACAAGGAATGATCTGGAAAGAGAAAGAGAACACCTGAGAAAAAAACCTCGTCTGGCCAGGATTTGGGCTCAGATCTCCGGGATTCAAGGAGTAACACAAACCCTTCTGTTTGTGGGGGCAAACTCCACAACCCAGCTTGTATTTTTATTTACTGTATTTATTTACTGTATTTATTTACTGTATTTATTTACTGTATTTATTTACTGTATTTTACTTATTTATATTTATTTACTGTATTTTCATGTAAATTTTAAAAAAAAAAAGTCCTTGCAAGTGTCAGACCAAAAAACCCCAACCCCTGGAAATGTCCATGCACTCCAAGAAGTGACACTTGACCCTGAGCTGTGCAGGGACAGCCTGGAGGGAAGGGCACCCCCAGCTCCGACCCCTGGGCTGGACCCTGCAGGAACCACGAGAGAACAAAACACAGCCAACAAACAAAATCCCCCCTCTGCCCCTTTCCCACCCAAAAAAATCCCATGAGAGATCTCGAAACCCACAAAATGCCTTTATGGTACCTCTACTTCCGTGCAGGATTCTGGAACTCCGGGAGTTTCCTGGGCCACCACGAAGAACCCACTTTTTTAAAAGGAATTATGGATTGTGGCCGATCAAGCTGTGTCACAAGTCTCTCCTGTCCTGGTGGAGTCACCACAAACTCGTCCTGGTGCCAAAATGAGCCAGACTGGGTTAGATGATAAAAAGAGGCTCCCTCTGAAAGGATCCTCATGGTGCATGATGCCTGTGACATATTCACAATTTTGTATTTTTTAGCAAATTAGCACGACTGACAATAATCACCAATTAGAGGTGGGGGTGATGGGGTAACTCCTCCCTGGTTCTGCCCTTTCCTGAAGTCCCTGAGAGGAGTTACCTGAAGTCACAGGGGGTTCCTTGAGGTCGTTTGAGGCTCTGCTAATTGATCAAGGGGTCAAAAGGCAATATAGGGGTTAATAATTATGAGCCAAATGAGAATGAGCAGTTTGGTGTCATGGATCAAACACTGCCAGTCCAGGGGAGCCCAAGGCCTCGGGGTCACCCAGTGGCCTGTGGTGTCACCCATCCTTTCCCCTCTGTCCTCTCAGGGAGGCTGGTTATTAGCTTTATTAATATTTATTATTAATTAGTGGTATTAGTGTATTTTATTCATGTTTATTATCATCTGTAAGCATTGGCATCTATAGTGTTGGTATTAGCTATGAATAGAATCATCAATAAATTCTACTGCTGGGATCTATTAAATTCCATTTACAATATTATCTTTTAGGATGCAGTAGTACAATCACCTATTGGACTCTAAAAGTGTGATTATTTCTCAGAATAAATAGTAGATTTATTAGTATTGGCAGTAATTAGTTTATTAATAGCTGCCACAGGGGTATAAATGTGTCCTGACCTGAACACCTCTCTCACACACACCACTCCTCCTCTTCTGCACTCCACTAGAGCTGAAGTGCCTGGGACATCCCAAAATCCAAATTTTACCAGCCTCTCTGAGCAAGTTTGGGGTAAAAAAGACACCTCCAAACCTTCCCACAACACGTACAGAACAGATTACCTGGAAAAGCCTCAGGTCCTTCCACCAGGCAGGGATTAATGGGATTGTTCTGCCTAAAATTGCTGGTTGCAGCCCACCCCACGAGCCAGAGCTCCTCTCCCGGGCCAGACTCACCTGGAACCCGTCCGTGTGGGTGTAGGAAGCATTTTCAGGATGTAGAGGTTGTGCTCGATCCTGGCTGTGCCCTCTCCACAGCTGGCATGGAGATCTCCAGCTCACTGGCTGCAGCTGTGGGGCAGAATTTGCTGCAGGAAATGAGGGGCGGGAAGGGAATGGGGAAGGGGATGGGAAAGGGAACAGGGAAGGGAACAGAGAAGGGAACGGGCTGTCCCAGCACAGCCTGTCCCCATCTGCACCCCCCAAAAGCTGTGGGGCAGAGCCGTGCCCTGTGCCAGTGTCCCCCAGACAGTGTCCCCCAGCCCAGCAGTGACAGCCAGGAGTCCACTGCCACGCTGCTTTCAGCATCCACAGGGAGCCCAGGGGCTCGAGGCACTGATCCTGTTCCCAAGGAGGGGACAAGGGACGTGGTGCCCACACCGGCGGTGTCCCCACGGCACCGGTGGGAGGCAGCACGTCCCTGAGCAGCACGGCACAGCCAGGGCTGCCAGGACGCTCCACAAGCTCTGATCCTGCCCCAACAGGAACCCAGCAGTCAAAGCATCCATCCCTGCAGCATTCCCGAGGCTTCCCCTCGCTGCTGCTCTGCTCCCTGCCCACCCTGTGAGCAGAGCTTGCCCATCCCTGCACCTTCCTCCCAGCCCTGCCAGCTGCAGCAGGGATGGAGCTGCTGGCCCTGCTCCAGAGGATGGGACAGGGAAAGGAGCAGCTTCCTGAGGGACTGGGAGCAGAGCAGCCCTGGCTGGGCGGAGCGGTGACAAGGCTGGGAGTGTCACTGCCACCATCCCTGCCAGAGCAAAGGGGGCTCTGCACAGCCTGGGCTGACACATGGCCATGCAGAGGGGACAGCAGCCTGTCCCCAGGCAACAGGGCCAGCCCAGCCCGGGGAGGAGAGAGGCCTGGGGGGAGAAATTGCATCAGCAGCTCCCTTGATAGCACCTGCTTGGTAACAGCACCCCCGAGGGTTCAAAGGGCAGCGCCGTGCCCACACACTGCTCTTTGTCTGGATGGACATGTGATGGCACAAAGCCAAAATGCAGCTAGGAGCCTTCTGCCACAGCAAAGCCCCCAACACGCAGGAGCAGCGCCTCAGAACTCCCCAACCCCCCAGGATGGGTTTTGGCCCTCACCCATCCCCTCAGCACACTGCAGCTGGCACTGAGCAAAGAGGGATGAGCAAGGCACAGCACAGCAAAGAAGGTGCTGGAAAAACAGGTGGAAGTCTCAGGGATAAGCACACACCATCCAACCTGGCCTGGGACACTTCCAGGGATCCACGGGCAGCCACAGCTGCTCTCAGGGCCACCCCACCCTCACAGGGAAGAGTTTCTCCCTGATATCCCATCTCACCCTGCCCTCTGACAACGTGAAGCCGTTCCCTTTTGTCTTCCACTCTGTGCCCTTGTTCAAAGTCCCTCAAAGAGCTGGGGTTCATCAGGTGGGAGGTAAGAAACTCTCCTCACCTCGCAACTGCAGCAGAAATCCTCACCAGCACCTGGCGAGGCAGCAACTCCCGCTCTCCCTTCCCATCACCGCGCTCAGAACACGGAAAAGCTTTTGGAGGTGAAGCCTCCAGCCTTCTCCGGGTGCTGCCAGATCCTCCCTCAGTATCCAAGAGAGGTGGAGCCTGCATTGATGCCACCTGGTGCCAGGCCCAGCATCCCCCGTGGGTGGCGGCCGCTGTGGCACAGCCGACCTGGCACCAGCTCGGAGCGACCCCGGCACATCTGGCGGGGGCCCCCCGGCCGTGCCAGCTGTGCCCGTACCCGGGTTCGCAGCCCCATCCAGTGTCTGCCAGGCGAACTGCACCGCTGGCTCGGTGAGGGCAGCGCCTGGCCCCGGGGGGCTCATGGAGCTGCTGCTCCCGGTGCCGCAAGGCCGGGATGTGGATGGAAAAGCCGCTGTGCTCCGCCTGCTCTCCCGCTGGGAAAAGCACGGATGGGAAGGGGGAGCTGGGCAGGGCCGAGCCCCCGTGGGTCCCTCGGTACCTGGTGACAGCGGTGGGGAAGCAGCGAAGGTGAGGGTCCCAAAGGCTGTCTGGGGGTTGATGTGGAAGGGGGAGCCCTTCCCGGGGTGCGGGAGCTGTGTCGGGATTCCGCAGGAAGGCGCAGAAGCCGCGGGCTGTGCCCAGCTGGCTGCAGAGCTCCCTCCTCAGATTGCCTGATGGCCAACACATGGCGGCTCTGCCGGCTCTCTGTGCCACTAAACGCTGCTGAGTTTCCTTGGGACTGCGGGAAGGAGACCTGCTGGAATCCCCTTGTTCCTCCCTCCAGACATGGAACATCTCCAGATGTTTCCTCTTGCCCTGTGGGACGTGTCCAAGAAAACCCAGGGGACTCCTCACTGTCCTTCCCACTGGGATTGGGGCATGCCTGGCTTTGAAGTCCCTAAATGCAGAGAGATGAATCCTGCCTCTAAAACACTTGATTTCATCCTTCTCTGAATGATTTACAATTGAAATTGGAAGATTCCCATGGAGAAACATAACTTTGATTTGTTTTAATTTATTTTTTTTCCCCTTTGCAGGCGCCTAAACTTCCCAAATCTGTTTTAGTGCAGCAGAGGGAATCTGCTGGGAAGGGCTGTGCTGTGGCTCCGTTAGGAAGGGCCTGAAGGCAAGGCTGAGTCACTGAGACAGAGCTGCAGAGAGGGGCTGGACAGTAATAAAACACATCTGTCTTCTGTGGCCACATCCCAGATGTGAGTCACATCCTCTCCTTCCTCACTCCCAACTCCAGGCCATGTTTGGACAAGGTCACTGCGGCTCCTTGTCCAGCCGGGAGACACAGGGTCCTGGCTGAGTCGGTTTTTTCCCCTGCTGGTTTCCCCGAGGGACTTTGAGCTCATCTGCCAGCAGTCCTTGCCGTGGGCTCAGCCAAATTTGCCCCTCCACAAGCAAAGAGGGATGGGCAGCTCTGTAAATGCTGGATAAACTGGAAAATCCCAGAAAACCAGTGAGCTTTCTCTCCCTCTGGAGAGGTACGGAGCTCAGGGATGGAGCAGGATGCAGGATTGAGGGGGCCAAACCCACCAGGCAGTTCCCTTCTCTCCTGGTGCTATTTCTGACAGCACTGCAGAGCCTTTTTGTAGTTTTATTCCAGCCCTAAGGCTTTTCCATGCATTGTGGCTTCCCAAGGAAGAGGAAGAATGCTGAGCTGGCTGGCTTGGGACCAGCAGGCTCTGGAGCCCCCACCAGCAAGAAATGCCAGCCCTGACCCAGCTCTTGGAAAGGTGAAAGCCTTGTGTGTGTCCTTGCTGGGAAGGGAGGCTGAAGGAGGATCCTCCTCCTCCTTTTCCAGCCAGGATGGAGGCAGGTGTGTTTTCCCCCAGAGCATGCTGTCTTTATCTGGCAGCTGATCTGCTCAGCTGCATCCCCGAGCTTCTGCTTTATGAGCCGTTTCTGCACTTTCTCTGTGAAACGGAACATTTTTGGCTGCAACCCTGGGATAAAAATCCCTTTGGGCCAGGTAGGACACGAATTCTCTTGTGTCGCCTCTGTTCAAGGTCACCTTGCCCAGCCTTTAGCTTTTAATTAAGGATAAACACCTTTCCTTCACCCCGGGGATTGGGAATTCAAGGTGTGAGCAGCCCTTTCAGCAAGAAATCCAAGGATGTGGCTCAAAAAAAGGAAAAGACTGAGGTCCTCAGGGGATTCTGTGGGGCTGGCAGCCAGCAAAGCTACTTCCTTGCTGAAGGGAGGCAAAATTGAGCAGTTTTCCTTGGCTGGCTTCTCCTGCCACTGCGTGTGCCGCTTCCAGGCAGGATGCTCGGGGACATGAGGGGACAGCAGGGCCACTGCTTGCTGCCCTCAGGCTCCCAGCTCCGCTGTCACTCAGGCCGTGCTGGAAGTGGGTCTGAAATGACCTTTCCCCGCTGCAGCCCCGTGGGTTGTTGCTTCAGCCTGTGGGTTTTGGCACGCAGCCCCTCCATCCCTCTCAGAGGGGACGGCTGCTTGAAGAGGAGCCGGTCCCTGGAGCAGGAGAGGAAAAGATGCTGGAACTGCTTGGCTGGGAGGTCAAGTTTCCAAAGATGGCACTGTGGTGGCTTTTTTGAAGCCGTCACTGCCAGCAGAAGGGGGAAAAAAACCTCTCCTGGATAACGTGGGTCTGCGCAGGGCAAATATTTGACGTGCTGAATAAATGAGCAGGAGGGAGACGTCAGGGAGAGCAGGGAGCTCTGACTCATGTTCCCACAGCGCTGCAGACACCTTCCCGGCAGGCAGCTGCCAAATGTCCCTGTCCCTGCAGCATGGCAGGCAGAGGAGAGTGTTCCCACAGCCCTGCTGGCAGCCAGGGATCTCTGCAGATCTCCAGGGGTGCCGTGGTGGGCTGGGACGGTCCCAGGAGTGATGGAGAGGCAGCAGCAAGAGGGTGTCTGGGAATGGGATTTTGGGTTGGGTCTGCTGGTTCTGCCCCCTCTCCCCTTTTTGGGATGCCGAGTGCAATCCAGCCTTATTCCCACTTAGGATTCTCCTAACAAACAGCCCTGGGATGCTGCAGCCCTCTCGCTGTCAGTGTGACAGGCTTCACCTCCTGGCCCCGACACAGGTTTGGGGTGAAAATAGCGGTCAATTTGCTCCCTCCCAACATGCAATTTAAGCGTGTGGCGAAGCAGCAGCCTTTCTCCGGCTGGAAAGCTGCTCGGTGTGAGCGTTTGAGCAGAGCTCTGTGGTTTTCCTGCCTGCCCGCCCGCAGCCGCAGGGGAAAAGCGGAAGATCTCGGCTGAACTCTCGTTTCCCATCAGGGCAGCGCTTGTGCACAGCGGGGAGGGTCAACCTGCAATTCAATCTCCAGCTCTGGGGACAATACAGCCTGTGTCCCTCTGCCGACAGCCATCCTGTGCAGGGACACGCTGTCCCTGCCTCGTGCTCGCGCTGGTGGCACCGGCGCCTGCAGGGACAGCTTGTGCCTCTGAGGACACGGAGTGTTTTGTGATGTGCCTCGGCTTTGCTGCCTGTGTGTGACTGGGAAACGCTCTCTCCCCCGCCGGCTGCGTCCTGAGGTTTGTGGATATGAAAGTCCACAGGCCTCTTTCTTCTTTTTAATTGCTATAATTTGTCTGGCTCTTACCCGTGGTCAGGAGCAAGGCTTGGCTCTGAGTTCCCTCCGCAGATTTATTTTGGTTTCGATGCTGTGCAAAAAACCAAACCCCCCCAGCCCCTCGCGTGGTGCCCCGGGTGTGCATCCCGTGCCCGGGTAATTTTCCTCGCTGGAGTAATTTCCTTGCCCCCAGTGGGACTTCTCTTGTGAATAAAACTATGTGGGATAAGAGGCTGAAAACCACAGCCTGGGAAATTTATGCAGAGGAGGGGAGGAGGGAGATTGTTGCTAGCAGGCGAGCGGCGGCGCTGATTGCTGTTCTCATGGCAGGAGGATGGGGCTGGCGCTCATTAGCGGGCGGCGGGAGGCAGGGCAGGGTTCGCGAGCTCACAAATTGCCTCGGAGCAGAGGTTGGTGCCTCCTGCCCTAGGTGCTGTGGGGATGGGTGCCCAGGGGGATGGGAGCGCTTCCCTGTGCCGGTGCCACGCGTGGGGTGCTCGGTCCTGCCCCTGTCTCTCAGCAGCCTGGAGTCTGTGATCCTGTTTCCTCTCTTGGGCAGGAGGGGAGCCTTGGATGTGCTGCTCTTCTGGGGCTCGCTGGCAGCGAATCTCTCCATTTGTGATGTCCAGGGTGGGCTGAAGACGAGGGCTTGAAAGATCAGGAAAGGGAGTAGTTGTGAGAAATAGAGGGTCCCAAGCAGAGAGAGGTGAAATTTGAAGCATCATGGCCAGGGAAAGGTAAAGGCTGATGGTTTTTCATGGGGAGAGTGCCAGGAACAGCCTGGGCTGAGCAGAGGGCACGGAGCAAGGGGAGGGCTGAGCTGTTAGGGGGCACATTCCCTGTGACACGTCTCGTGGTCCTTTTCCTGCAGACACAAGCAATGTCCCCATCCCTGTGGGACTCCCCAGGAGAGGCTCCCACACCCAGGCTCATCCTGTGCCCACCCCTGTGGAGCAGACACCCCCAGCCCTTCGGCAGAGGGGATCAGCACCATCCCCCAGACCCCGCTGTCACGCCGAGCCCCGGCAGAGCCAGCGAGCTGCGTGTCCCCACGCAGGCACTGCCGCCCCAGGTGGCCTTGTTTTCCTCGGCAAAGGCGGATGGGAGCCACCATCTTCTGAGCAAAGAGCATTTTTAATCTCCTGCTCCCGCTCCATGCAATTAACTTGATTCCCTCCCCTCGTTTCCTGCAGAGGTTTAATTAAAATGCATTGTTCGCCTCGCCAATTATTTGCTCTGTCCCCCGGATAACCTCTGTGCAGCGGCTGCTTCTTGGGCCTTTTTTTTTTTCCTTTCTTTCTTTCTCTTTTTTTTCCCCCTTCCTTGTTGTTATTGAGGTTTCTCTCCTCTCCCCCCTCGGCAGCTCCAGCAGCTTTTACCTGCCCGGGAGAGCGGGATGGGGGAATGATGGAAGCGCTGCAGCCCCGCACGCACCGGGGCGGGCGGGGGCCGCGGCTTCCCCGCGGAGCCGGGCGGGGGGAGCGCCCGGAGCTCCGTGCCCCGAGCAGCTGAAACAACAAGACCTTGTTGACTCGCTTTGAGTTCCCGGCACTCGGCAGCTGCTGCTCCAGCAGGTGATAATTGAAACCGGCAGCGAACCTGGATGGCGGCAGGGGTTGAGATTTAGTTCAGCCTTCAGCCCCCTCCTCCCTCCTCGCCCTGCTGCCGCCGGGATTTGCGCAGGGTGGGGACCCTGGCGAGGGTGGGTGACAGTCCCAAAGGAAAAGGGTGGCGGAGCGGGGAGTGAGCGGCTGCAGCTCCGCAAGGTCATCCCTGGAGGAGCCGTTCGGGAGAAGGGGTGTTCAGCGCTTTCTAAAAATAGCCCCTAGCAGGACCGAAATAACAAAGCTGCTCTCGAGCAGCGCTGGGCTTGAAGCCGGGCCAAGGCAGCTGCTGCCGGCCCCTCGGGTGTGCCGTGCAGCTGGACCGGCCGGGGGGGCCGCGGGAGATCCCCGCACCGGCCGGGGGCGAGCAGCGGACACGGGATGGCTCCGGGAGATGCTGATGCTCAGCCTGGAAGCAGGGGAGGAAGGGCAGGGTCTGCTCTTGGGAAGATCCCTTAGGGAGTGGGGTTGGTCCCCTCGAAGGAGCTGGGTGGTTTCCATGTGGTTTCCTCCTTTTCCACGGGGTTCAGTTTGGAGAGCAGGGCTCGTGTCTGGATCTGTTGGAAAATGCTGGGCGTCTGTGGAGTGTCAGCATCATCTCCTCCTGCAAAGTCTCCTTAACGTGTCCCCAAAGGCTTCCCTGCTCCTGCCTTCTGCAGATCCTGCCCCAGTTCTTGGCTTCCCTTGCAGGGGCTCTGGCAAATGTCACATTCCTGGTGGTCCCACACTGGTTTTGCTGGCTTGTTGATATCGAGGTGGAAATCTGGGCTTGGGGGGTTCACCGGGCTCTGTGCAGCTCCAGGCTGCAAACCAGGGGCTCCCTGCCTGCTCTGCCAGCCTGGGGGGAAATCTGTGGAGATCTGGGATGATATTTAGAGAGAACTTCTCACTCTCTGCACCCACCCGAAAGGAGGCTGGAGCCGGGTGGGGACAATCTCTCCTCACAAGGAACAAGGGACAGGATGAGGAATTGTGAGGTGCTGGAGCTGGGAGGGCCAGGCTGTGTTTTCTTGTTCCCTGGGATGATTTTGGGAATGATGGGCTTTATTGGAATGTACAAGAGGTTGCTGGGGATGGGATTCAGCCATTCATGGACTTCTGCTCCTTGGAGTTCCAACCCAGCAGCCTGGCTGGATCTCAGGGAGCCATCCCTGGGTGATGCAGGTGGAAATTACTCCTACAGAACACTGGGATGAGCTGCTTTTGGGGCTCCAGGGTGAGCAGACATCCCTCAGGGGGTGTTGGCTGGACGCTGCACTCAAGCCCAGCAGTGCCAAGTTCCCCTCTTCTCCCACCCACCTTTCCAAATCCACTGATGAAACCTGGAGCAGTTTCCAGTCTAATTGCAGCTTCAGAGTGGGAATCCCCAGCCCTGCAGGGAGGATAAATCCTCTTTTATCCCCCTGGAAGAGGGTACAGCAACACCCTGGGGACGGCAGCCCCACTCACGCATCCTTTGAGGGAAAGATCCAAACCTGCCTCAAGTTCCTGCTTAAAACCTGGCTCGAGTTCAGCCCTGGCACCTCCCAGCCAGACCTGCAGGGCTGATTTTTTGGGAGAGAAGGGCCCAACTCTGTGTCACAAGTTGTTGGCACTGAGGCTGGGACAAGCACGTCCATGGGCTGACAGTGGTGGCCCTGCTCCGCCCAGGCCAGCGTGTCCTTCCTAGTGCCTCTCATTTTGTTTTTATTTTGTTGTTTCTTAGGCTTGAAATCCATACTCCTGGCTGTTCCTGCCCTGATATGCAAGTGCTCTATAATTGAAAACTCTCAGTTGTGCACTTCTCCCATGCAAAGCGAAGGCTTCAAAGCAGCAGGTGGAAATTGAGCCGATATCTTGGCTGCCGAAGTGAAAATTTGAATGAAAATTTAATTTTTCCTTCTCAAAGCAGGGGATTGGGTTCCTGGGGCCCTGGCCAAAAGCCTGATGTGACCTTGACTTGCAGGGGCAGCGAGGGGAGCAAACCCCAGCTCTGCCCCAGGAATACAGGAGATGCAGCAAAGGAGATTTTTCTGGGAATTCTCTTGGCCAGACAGAGTTTCAGCTTCTGTGTAACAATAATGTGATTTCCTGGTGGTTTTATGGCTTTAGTGAGTTGAGGAGAGGGGACTGAACATCTCCTGGATTTTGAGCATCACCTGTGAGGCTCAGTCCTTTCCTACAAGGACGCTCAGCAGCCTCGGGGCCTGTTGGTGGTGTTGAGTGGTGCTCCCACACTCAGGTGCTTCCTCCGGGTGCTTCTCTGCAACATCCTCGATGCTCTTTGGCACCCTGCTGTTGATCCCCCCTGGTGGCCCAGGGCCCTGTGCTTTCTGTCGTTGTCACCTGCAGAAGGCAGTGGTGACACTGGCATTGTGCAGGAGGTGAAACATCACCATGAGCATCCCCTCCTGGGCTGGGGGCACCCAAAGGCTCCTGGGGGGTGCCAGGGGCTGGATCCACTGCGGAGGAGTTTCCCATGCCCACATTTGGGGCACAGGGTTGAAGGAGAGGAGAGGGAATGTGGCTGTGGAGTCGCTGCCTGAGCTGGAGCTGTGCCACTGCCGGATCTGCGAGGGAGGGGTGTTCCACCGAGGGGCCGGGGGCTTTCAGGGGGGCGTGCGGCCCCTTAGGAGCCTTTTCTTGCATCCCACGTGGATTTGATTTCCCAGCCCTCGGATTCCTTCGGGCTGAGGAAAGGAGCCGCCTGTGCGAAGGAGCCGCGCGGCCGCAGCGGGCGGGTCCCTCCCGGCTCTTATTTTGTGTTTGTTTTTAATTGAAAGACAAAAGGCCGCGTGCTGGAGGCAGCCTGCCTTTCCCTTTGTCCTCGGTCTTGAGCAGAGGGATGGGAAGGGAACACGGCAATCCCGATTTTACCCATCCCTGGGGCCAGCATTCCCTGTTCCCATGAGACCCCCAGACCCCACCGAGCAGCAGCTGCCCCTTTCCTGGGGGTGAAGGGGGAGCAGCTGCGGGGTGATGCCACAGGCAGGTGTGTCCATCCCTCCTGCTCTCCTGAGATTTAGCCCTTTCTTCTTTCTTTTTTTTTTCCCCTTTTAATCCCTGGAAACAAAGCCAGAGAGCAGCTGCGCCCGGCAGCGCATCCCGCTGCAGGCAGGGCCGGGGCTCTGCTCACAGGCGGGATCTCGGCTTTGCAGGTGATTCCCGAAAAATCCCTTTGCCAAAGCGAACCCTGGGGCTGCCCGCGGGTTTCCGGGCAGGTCAGGGGGTTGGCCGGGCCACGGATGTGTTGGGAGTCCAGGAGAGGAGCCCACCCTGCAGCACCCGGGGCTGCCTGGCAAAGGGGTGGCTATTTCTGGGCTGCAAAAGGAAAATTGTCCAACTGCTGAAATTGGCAGTGAACCCTAGGACAATAATAAACAACTTCCCGGCCAAGGTCCCTGGCTATTTTCTCTCTGTTTTGGCTTGGAGAGGAAGATTTATTTTGTTTGCTGCTTGGAATTTTTTTCCCTTGTCTTTTTCTCTTTTTTTCCCTCTTCCTTTGGAGGTATTTAAAGCCAACAACCCCACCGAGGCCAGGCTGGGGTTGCTGCTCTCCTGGATGTCCCTGGGTCCGTGGAGGTGTCAGTGTCACTGCCTGCCATGGTGGCACTCCAAGCAGAACGTTTTGGGATGTGTTCAAAGCCCATCCCTTACAGACCTGCAGGGCATTTGTAGCTTCCAGATGAGCCTTGACAGTAAAGAAATTAAATAATAAAAACCAAATAAATAAGCAGGAAAAAATTCCACTAACTCCCAGGAAGGGTTTTCCTGGCTGTGGGACTGACCAGTCAAGCAGGAAGGTGAATTCTCTGTACCACCTTTTCCATCCTCATCCTCATTCTCCCAAACCAAAGCCTGGTTTGGGAGCTCCCACACTGCTGTGCTGCCCCTGGGTGCCCCTTTCCCCATCCTGCAGAGAGCTCCCAGGTGCCACAGCTCATCCCTGTGGGATACAAAGGGATCAGGCTGGATAAATCACGCACCAGTGATGGGGGTGTGCAGCATCTCTGCGTGGGGACAGCTTCAGGGGCGCTGCAGCTTCCCAGTGCCTGTGCCTGCAGCAGGCTGGAGCTCTGCAGGAGGGGTAGTAGGAGCTGAGATCCACATTTTGGGACAGCCCTTGCTTTGGAGCTGCAAAGTGAGGGACCAGCAGCATCCAAACCCTCTGGGTGCAGGGGAAGCTCTTGGCACAGGGCTGTCCTTGCAGGTGGAGTGAGAGGATGCAATTGGAAGCTGGCTGTGGAGGGGGTTTGGTAGAGGCTGCTCCCGTCTCTTTATTGATGTAAACTCTCTTGGAATGACATTTTCCCCCTCAGTTTTCCTGAGGCAGGACTCACTTTGCTCTCCAGCCTGGAGCAGGGTAAGTCCAGGTGTGTTTTCCCTGATACCAAGTCCTCAAGGTGCTGCCAAGGATGTGAGGATTTGGGCGGAGTGCAATGCTTCAGCCAGCTCTGATGCCACAAAGCCACCAATGTGGCAGAGAGGACCCCCAAGAGGGATTTTGCATGAATTTCTTCCTTTTCCCACAGAGCCAAGCTAGCTGGTTGTTGTCAAGCTGAGTGTGGGCACATCCAAGGTCTCTTCCCGAGGGAGGAGCAGTGTTTGGCCACCAATTCCATTGCTCTGTGATGTCTGGGCTGGTGCATCCTGGATTTACTGGGGGTCATTCCCCACTGGATGGGGCAGGTGAGGTTGGCAGCACATCCCTGCAGAGAGCCCCGTGGAGTGTGAGGTGCTATCCACAGCGGGATCTGCTGGCATGACCCACATCTGGCTGGAATTTCTGGGATGCTGGGAGCCAGCTGGGAGACACAGAACAGGGCCAGGATGGAGCTGTGCAGAGCACATGGAATGAGAGGGCCAGGTCTCAGCAGAACAACGGGAAAGGCTCTCTGGGCTGGAGTTTTCTGGGTGAGCTCAGAGCTCTGTTTTTACCTCTGTTCCAAGTGGCTTTGGTGTGTTTACACGGGCAGCTCATCCCTCAGCACCCCAGAAGTGTATCTTCTATCCCTATGGCTGGAATGGGGAAATGGATGGGATCTTGGAGGGATTTCCATTGGGGGTGAATGGAGGACTCCCCTATGGAAGCAGGATGAGAGCTGGGGTCTGGCTCTGCCCTTGCTGTGTTTTCCCAGTGAAATCGAGGTGCTGCCCTTTCCTGAACCCACACCCCTGGGTCCACACCCCTGGGGAGGCTCTGCAGCCCCTCCTGGGTGAGCTGCAGCCCCGGGAGCTGACGTTGACATGAGCCAGATTTCGGAGCAGGGCGCAGGAGGCTGGCGAGGCCTCGCCTTGGCAGAGCAGCCAGGGGAACAGCTTGTGACAGCCTCTCTCCTTCTCTGAGAGCCTGCTGGGGTGCGTTCCCTAACCTTTCCTGCCTCCGTTCCACTCCTGTGTTTCTCTCTCTCTCCTCTTTTTTTTTTTTTTTCCCTTCCCTTTCCTCTAACTGTAAATGCGCCATAAAAATGGATCAAATTGCTTAAATCACTGTCATTAAATCAGTGTGAGTCCCCCCTCCGCCCCTGTGCTCGAAGCCTGGCAGAGAACATTTGTTCCAAAGGCTGAACAGCCGTCTTATTGCTCTGAAAGCATATTTGCTGCTTGATGGAAGGAGGAGAGGAGGAGAAAAACAGCCTGCAAGGGAAGGAGGGGGGTGAAACCACCGGGGGCTGGTTCTCCTTGGACACAGAGGGGGGAGCAGGGGCTGCATCCTGCGGGCTGCATCCACGGGAGGTGATGGGGTGACAGGGATGAGGGGACTGGGGACACCCCCGGGGTTGGCTTTGATGATGAGGTTGGGGATGGTGCAGGGGATGCTGGAGAGGAGTGGGGGGATCCCACAGACCACACAGCCCCATCCTGCAATCCTCCAGAACGCTCTCTGTTGAATCCCAGCAGTGATGCTGTGGAACAGCTCAGCCTGGTGCAGCACAGGAGAGCAAAGGATTCCCAGTGACCAAGGCAGGCTGAGCTGGTAAACCTGCCTGAGGCCCTGGGTTGATTAAGCCCTGCCAGTCCCAGCTTAAAGAGTGGCTTTAGACCCACTGGTGTTTGCACATCCGAATAAAAAGCTTTTGCAAACCCTCACCGCGGGCCCCGGCAGCTCAGGGGAGCTGGGGAAAAGCGATTGCTCTGGAAATTCAGAGTATTTCAGAGCCTGGGTTTTGGCACGACAGAGCAAGGCAGCGATGGAGACAGAGACCAGGCTGACTCCAGGAGCTGCCGCGGCACACGGGGGAACGCAGGAATGCTTCCACCCAGGTGGTCTGGAAAATCCCTAGGGAGAGCAAGGCGAACGCGAGGAGAGGCGGGAGCTGGAGGCGGATCAAAGGCTGGGAAGGGGCTGCCACAGGTGGCAGGTCCTGGCAGGGAGAGCGCATCCCAAAGGCACCTCCTGCTTCTCCAGAGCTCCAGTCTCTTGCAAAGCTGTTGCACTCACCGGCGGCTCTCCGGCGCTTTGTCCCCGGGAAGGTTTCTCTCAGAGGATGCCGATTCCCTCCCCATCCATCATCCTCCACCCCGCTGAGCCGGGACGGCGCCTCCTGCTCTGGAGCTGCCTCCTGGGCTCCTCCTGAGCACTGAGGACGGGACTGAAGCTGTCTCCAGGACCAAAATGTTCCCCCGGGGGTGCTGTGCTGCCCATGGACCATGGCAGGGCTGGTTGTAGCCTCCTGCTGCACTGATCCCAGCTCCAGAGCCCTGAGGAAAAGGAAAGCAGGAAGATGAGCTGTGCTGCCCCTGTGTGGGGCAGAGCTGTGGGGCACAGCCCCGCTCCTGCCTCTGCCCCGGGTGCAGGAGCTAAAAGCCAAAATGCAGAACAGCTCTGAGGGCTGGAGAGCTGCCCGAATTTCCACAGCTCCAGATTAAAAATGCATCACCAGCTCGGAAAAAGCTGTCCGGAGGCTGGGGAAAGGCTCAGCCTGCTCCGGATGCCTCCGGGTGCTGCTTTGGGGAGCCGAGGTGGCCCTGCCCAGCCCTTTGGACGCCCTGTTCCAGCTGTCCCAGGCGAGCAGGGACTCCCATGCCCCTGAAGACCCCCTAGATGGTGAGGAGGACCCCCTACCACGAGATAGGATCTGACTGGAGCCTTTCCAGGGTCCCCCTTGGAAATGAGAGCACGGAGAGGGCAAGACAGCCGTTCTCTCCTCGTGGGTTTTGCAGATTAATTATTCCCAGGGTAAGGAGCTGCCTAATGGCTCTCCCCCCACTCCTCTCCTTCCCATGGGAAATTGCAGGGACAGCTTCTCCCTGTCCCTCAGGGGTGATGCATGTCAGGCTTAATCCCTGAGCATCCTGTCCCCTGTTCTTGGGGACACTCAGAGCCGATCCTTGGCCCTGGTCTGAACCAGGAATAACTCCCTTAAAGGCTGCAGCAGTGAGTTAGCATCTCCCAACGCTATGACAGGGAATGCTCCATGGAGGAAAGCAGGATTGATAGGAATAATCAGGTTTTGTTTAACTGTATTGAACTTTAGGGTGAGGGGCAACTCCCCCGTTCCCTGCTTTTGGTCTTTGCTTTGGTTTCTGAGTGCCTGAGGGCAGCAAATCTGTCTTGACAGAAGTGCTAATGGAGAAAAAAATGGGTATTAATTCAGGAGAAGTGTTTCCAGACAGGAATTCATCTCTGTAAGCACCACTGAAGTACATGAGCTGCTCAGCTCAAAGTGGCAGCAACGATTTTTTTTTTCTGGCTGCATCCCAGTCCACAAGGATGCTGAGGGACAAAGCTCATTTTGGGCTCATTTTGGGCTCGTTTGGACCAGATACAGACCTGGGGGTGTCCCAGCTGGTGGCGACAGAGCATCCAAAAATCCGCTTTATCTCCAGGTTCCATGTGCCATGAGGCAGTACAGAGGAGAGAGGGTGACTTCCCTTCTTTCCACCCCAAAACCCCTCTGAGAAACAGAGATGTGTCATCATCTCAGGCACAGTCCAACCCTTGGCTTGATTTCCCTCAGCCAGGAACAGGAATTTCTGCCCAGGAATGGAGAGGGGAGCAGGGAGCAGATCCCTCCTGGAGAAGGCAGTGGCTGCCACAGCTCCCTTCACTGCAGGTGTGTGTTTATTGCTTCCTGCAGGGAAGGGCCACGGATGGGATCTGTTTGCTCCGGACCTTGTCAGGGGTTTGTGGTCTCAGCCACTCTCTGCCTCGGCCTGCCTGGAGTCCCACAGCAGGGATAAATCCTGGCAAACCTGTCCTGGCACAGGGCTGCAGTGCTGGCACAGCCTGTGAGCTGCTTCACCAGGAGATCCACCTCGTTTTGGGGGCTGGTCACCTCCTGAGGTCAGGAACCCATCAAAGATCTCTGTGCATTGGCCAAACTCTCCATGAGCTTCATCCAGCTGTGCCTGGCAGTGACTGGAATTGCCAGCGATGGTCTCAAAGACTGACTCATGATGTTCCTCAACAATTCCTCTTTCCCACCTCCTCAATGCCTGGCCTGACCTTCTCCTTGAGCACTTGCTTTCTGTTGGGGGTTAGGATTTTTCCTTCTCTCATAGAATTTTGTCCCATCTGTTGCTAAGAGAAAATAATGACCGGTATTTAAGAGACAAAAGAAATGGCCGAGGTGGGCGAAGGGTGCAGCCGGCTTCTCTCTTACCTGGGGGTTTTCTCTTTGGAAGGACAAAGACACCTCGAGATTTTTCAGGGGCTGACTCCTCTGTTCCAAGGGAGGTTTCTGCCTTTTTTTTGGCAGACACCTCTTTCAAACCCAGATGCTTTCCCAGGAGTAGTGTCCACCAGTCAGATGGACCCTGGGGCCAAGGATCCAGCAGGACACACGTGGACAAGGCTGGCAGGAGCCACGCTCACTCCTGCAGCCTCTCCGTGGTTCCTGCCCGGGCTGGTGGTGCTGGTGGGCTCTGGGTTGGTGCCTGGCTGCACCTTGAGCTCCTCTGTTCCAGTGAACTTCTGCTCCCACTCCTCTGACAAAACCAAAGCACTTCAGAGCCACTCTGGCACTCCTAAGCCATGTGGGGTCACGTCCATTCACCCTGATGAGCTGGGGACCAGTGAGAGAAGGGAACTGGGACCAGTAAGGAAAAGGTTGGAAGAGCTGACGTGAAAGTGAGGAGTGAGGGAAAGCTCTGGGGCCTGAGGGCACATCTGGGGATGCTTTTCTCCAGAGACAATTGATGTTTTGGAGGATGCTGGGTGGACTGGGATGCAGGGGTTGAATCCATGGACTCTTGGGAATATCACCACAGCCAGAGGCAGCAGATCCCCACCAGAGCTACCTGGGAGGTGGGAGAGTGGCAGGAATGAAAGGATGGGATGTTTCTGCTGGGAAGAACACCTGGGGCAGGAAGGAGGATTCAGCTTGGGAACCTCTTGGGCTCTGGAGCTCTTTCCTGACGAGGCCCCACAAATCCCACGGTGGGATCTTGGCTCCGATTGCACAGAATAACGTATGGATCCAATAGAGCACAAGCCCTGCTCGTCAGAGCAGCCGCTGAGCTCCAGCAGATGCAAAGTTTCGAGGAAATTGTGGTTTCTCCATGTGTCTCTAAACGCTGGATCCAAACAGAGTCCTTCTCCTCCACCTCCTGCTCTTGCTGGGAGGTAGCAGGACAGCAGGATGCTTCTGTCCCTGCTTTCCTCCCTTGGAAGGGATGCAGGAGGGGCTGTGATTCCCTGCACACAGCTTTCCTTGGGGAGCTGTGCTGGTGGAAGAATAAACCCTTGTGTATTTAGGAGAGCAAAGCTGTTGGTGGCAGCCTGCTCCAGCATCCTCACGCAGGTTACTGTGCCCAGGCGTCATTGCTGGGCTCGTTTTCAATTAAAAACTGATTTGCTACAGCCCTTTGCTGACCTTCAGCCTGGCAGGCTGCTGCTCTGCAGGGGAGATCAGCCTTGCTCCCCACCTCCCTCCCTCCCTGCTCTTGTTTCCTCCCCCCATGCCCAAGATAACTCCCTGTCTTGCTCTGTCATCATGTCTTTATCTTAACCCTACAGATTTTTCCCTTCCCCAGTGAGCTGGATGATTCCTTAATGCTTATTGACAGGGGTTTGTGAGCCCGATACAGGACCCGGGAGTAGGACACAGAGGAACCTGGGGGAGGTCCGTGCTCCTGGTGGCAGGAGGGGCCACGCAGCACAGACAACACCCTCAGCTCGCCTGGCAGACCCACGGCTGAGCCCACACCCTGCGCCTGCAGCTGACCCTGCTGCATAACCAGGATCCCAAAGGATTCTCCTTCCCCAGAGCCCTGAGACATTTCCCATTCCCACAGCCTGATCCTGCTGCATAACAGGATCCCAAAGGATTCTCCTTCCCCAGAGCCCTGAGACATTTCCCATCCCCAATTTGTGCCAGCACTGCTGCTGCATAACCAGAGCCCCACGAGATTCCCCTTTCCTGGGGCTCTTGAGGCATCTTCCCACTGCTCCTGGAGCATCCCTCCTCCCCGTGTGTGCCTTGGAGCTTTCAAGGCCGTGGCGTGGGCAGGAATTGCCGGGCAGGCTCTGGCTCAGCAGCTCTGGTGCCAAGCCCGGGGACCCGCAGGCAGGGCAGCTTTGGCCGGGCCCTCTGCCAGTGCTGGGACTGCAACGACAGCTTTGGATTTAGCAATCTGCAGACTTTGCCTTCCGGATGCCAGCCTCCCAGTGCCTCCCATGGATTTGCTTATGAGAGGGAAAATGATGGAGCTTTGGAGGAAGGGAGGGAGGAGGGAGTTACCTGTTGGGGTGGGCACTTTCTGCCTGGGGATGGAGGTGGGGGTGGGAGGCAGCGTGACTCCAGGGTAGGTTGCAATCCCCTGGGGATGGAGATTGGATCTCTACCATGGAAATTTGATTTATTTCCTGGAGATCTGATTTATTTTCTGATGGAAGGCATTGCCCAGCTCGGCTGAGTGTCTCTGCAGGCTCAGCTAGCAGCAGTGTCTGCAAGGAAAAGCCTTTAAATGAGAGATAACAGGGACCTGAGGGGCTCTTTGCCAGCCAGGGAGGTGGAACAGCCACACACGGGTTTGCCGAGGCGGTGGCAGCCGGGCTGAGCACGGGCACACTCAGCACACGGGTGGCAGCAAGGGACAGCGGTGTCCCCGCCAGCCCCGGTGCAGCCCCCGGGGTGGGAGCCGGGCTGTCCCCGCTCTCCCTGTCCCTGGGCCAGCAGAGGGCAACAGTGACCTTTGCAACCGCGTTGTCCCCAAAAAGTCACCCTCCCCGCGCCTGGGAGGCTCGGCTGGTGCATCCCGGCTGCGGGGGACACGGGGGCCGCGGGTGGTCCCGGGTCCTTTCCTGGGAACACGGCGTGTTCTCAGCATCTCCTGTGCAAAGGGCTGGCTCCTGCAGGGGTGACCCCATCGGTGGAGTGACAGTTCCCACCTTGGAGCCCATCCATGGGAGGGAAGAGTCACTCCAAAGTGGGAATGATCGTCTCAGTGAGGTAGGGCGGGAATCGTCATCCCATTAACGAGCTCCAGGGGTGGCTATAAACCAGGGAGAGCTGCTCTGGGCCCAAATTTTGGGCCTGAGCAAGGCCTGGAACTGCCTCCAAGGGTGATGGGGTTACAGCAGCAGAGCTGCTGTGTTTCCTAGGCTGTGAATCCTCCCCATGGACACGACTGCGGGTGATAACCACTCTAATGATGATGACAAGAGGTTGGATGCTGCCTTGAAGCCCAAGTAGCAGCCCCGATGCTTCGGGAGCGAGTGACTTCTGGGAATTGTGCTGGGATGGCCTGTGGGATGTGGATCTGCAGGAACCTTGCTAGAGAAGGGCTGGAATGTGGGAGATGGGCACAGCCAGAGCCGCCTCAGCTGCAGTTCGGAGGCTGCGGCGGGACCTGAAACCCAGACAAGATGTGAACCATCACCCCCAATCCTCAGCGGCCAGCCCCTCTGCAATTAGCCTCCTGAATCAGCCGGCGGGCTGGAGCCGCAGTTTTCCTTCTGTGATGGCTCGGAGGTCACACCCGGAGCGGTTCTTAGCGCCGCATCCACCTCCCATTAACGCCCCGAGGCGCGGGCAGGGCGGCCGGGCAGCCGGAGGGGAGGGCGGGGGGCCCTTCGATCTTCCCGCAGCCGTGGGAGTCGATCCATTCGCTGAAATGAATGGGAAATGCTTGAAAGGCTAAACCTCAAATGAGGTATTGACTATCTGCCGAGCCGGGCAGCGCTGCCTGCCGCAAGCTGAGCCCTGCTCGCATCCCTCCGTGGGTGCGTGGAGCTGCTGGAGCTCCAAAGGGCTGTGCCAGAGGGCTGCTGGCATCCCAGAGCGGGGATGCTGGAGCAGGGATCACCTTCTGATCGGGTTTTGCAGTGCCCACTCGCCGGGGAGCCGGAGCCTTCGGTGGGGCTGAGCTCCAAGGCGAGACAGTAGGGCTGAAATCCTGCCGTCACGCTTGGGTTAATATTAAACCATTAAATGTGCTCAGCTCTTAATAGAGGGGCTGGTTGGAGTCTTAACCCTGTGTTTGCTGGCAGCTGCTGGGTGTCCGCCTCTCCTCTGCCAGGGATGGCAACCCTGACCCTGCTTTGCACCTTCTTCCCACAGAGGTGTTTGCTCTGCAGGCTATTTAATTTAATTTCATTTAATTTAATTCCATTTCATTTTAGTTTTCATTCCCCCCCCCCACTCCAGATATTCTCCTGCCTTCTTCCCCAGTCCCAAATCCAAGGCCACCCCGCCAAATATGTTTTTAAAAGTCTATTCATTCGAAATCCCATGGTACTCTGCAAAGATGGTGTTTGAACAAACTCGAAATCATACTTTAAAGAAAACACAGCTGTTTAATTACAGCCTGCATGCAAAGCAGCCTCCATCATGTGAGTGGAGGAGCTGGGTGCTGACTGTGTGTTTGGCCTCTGATCCCCTTTAATCTCCACAGTCAAAGGATTTCGGTTTGATTCCCTTTTATTTCCCCACCCGCCTTGGAATCTGCAACCAATTTGTTGTTGTTGTTTGGGAAATAAACCCCAGGGAAAAGGTCTGGATCCGGCACAGCCGGGCTCGCACCGGCTCTTGCCGTGCCGCCTCCTGGTTACCCCAGCGCCAAGAAAAAAATCTGTTTTCCCTTTGCCCATCCTGCTCTGCTTTTTTTGGCCTGTCTCTCTCCCGCCCCGAAGGAGCCGATGACTTTCGCATCTGCTGCTGCATCTGTTTTCCCCATCAGGTCCGAGTGTGCCGCTAACTTCAGCTGGGAATGGGAACCCGCTGCTGAGCCAGGGCTCGGGGGGGAAACCTTCCTCCAAGAGTCCCTCGCCCCGGGAGGAATTGAGTGTGAAAAACAGGGGGGTATGAGAATGGCTGGGTGTTCCACTGGGGCCCGGAGTCCTTCAGAGGTGATAAATCCAACCTCGAGTTTTAGGCAGTGAGAAGAAGATGGGGATGCTGGTTGCACTGCCTCCTTCCACATCGCATTTTTGGGATGGGGAGCCCGGGTTATTTTTTTTTGGGGTGGTGAGGGTAGCAGGCTGCTTGGCTGGTGAGGACACACAGATGTTGCTGCAGGCTGCAGCCCCGGGTTCATCCTGGTACAAATCCAGCGCTTCCAGGCTCTGCCTGAGGGGGATCCAACAGCAGCGAGCAACAAGGCAAACAACCCCTGGCCCTGGATTAAAGCACAGAGCTCCAGGCAAGCCCTGCTTTGCATCACTGAGGGGTGGCCGGGGGGCTGTCCCCAAGCTGCAGTGGCAGGGGCTGGTCTCAGGGGATTGCTGGCTGCGGACCAGGACCACCAGGGCGGCAGGATGAGCTCCTTCAGCTCCAGCAGTCAGTTGTTCATCCAAACAAGATGCGGGCAAGGTGGGAGGGTGAGTGTCCTCATGGTGTCTGGGGTCACCAGCTGTGGGGACAGTGAGTTATGTCTCCTTGGGCTGCTTTGTTTCCCTGAGGTGACCCTGGGATAACTTCACACAATCCCAACCTTTCCCCGTGCCTCTCCCTGCCCTGCTGAGCTTTATCCCGTGCCTCCAGCCCGGTCAGTCCCTGCCTGGACCCTGCACCCTCCAAGGGCTTCAAGCTGTGCTCAGCTCCAGTCTCCAGCTTTGATTCCCCCTTGGAGGCTGCACCAGCCTTTCATTCCTCTCTGCTCCGCCCGGTGCCTGTGCCATGAGCCTTTCCAGGCGAACATTAAAGCCTTTGTCTGGTTGGGAGTGCGGAGCAGACCATTTAGGAGGAATTAGTGGTTACATTGAAAGGGGAAAATAAGGGCTCCTGGGTTAAATGCACTTTAAATGTCTTAATAATTGCAATTGGCCAACTCGTTCCTCCCCGGAGCCAAAAGCCTGTAATATGGGAAGCTTTTCTCTAATCAAGAGCAGCACCGATACCTTATGTAGGAAGCCACATAGGATGGAGGGAATTATTTCTCAGCGCTGCCTGTCTGTCATCCCCCAGCTCCCGGCCAGCCCCTCTGAACCCGCCAGTCACCGGCACACCCGGGGTGGCTTTGGGGTGGCTTTGGGGTGGCTTTGGGATGGCTTTGGGGTGGCATTGGGGTGGCTTTGGGATGGCTTTGGGGTGGCTGAGAGCCACCCCTGCCCCAGGTGCTGTGTCTGTAGGATTGCAGCCACACACTCTGCTCCGAGCGAGGGTGGCCTTGCCTGTCCCAGTGCCACCCCCGGGTTGTCCCCGTGCCCGGGACGCCCCGCGGAGCCCCGCTGCTGGCAGGCAGCCTGTCGGTGCCATCCAGGTGGCTGGCTGAGCCCCCGTGCAGACACAGCCCGGCTCCCTGGCTCCAGCCGCCGCACAACCACGTCATCCATCAGCGATGACAAGCTCCTTTTGCAAGGAGCCTTTGTTGGCACCCGGTGCCGAGCCAAGCAAGGGGGGAAAATCGGGCTCGCCGGCTTGCGGCAGACCTCCAAGGCGAGAGCATCGGCCCCGGCAAGGAGCAGCCCCCTCCCTGCCAGCAGCCGGGGGAGGGAGGTTAAAAGGTGCAGCTTGGAGGAGGTTAAAAGCAAAGCAGCTTTTAATTTATAACGTGGCCGAAAGAGAAATGGTAGCCAAAAAAGATAAAGATGCTGGAATAGCTGGAATTCTCCAGCCGCCGCGACTCCGAAGGGTAAAGCCACTGGAATGTGTGTGTGTGGCGGGGGGGCTCTGCTCTGTCCCCCTCGGGGTGTCCCCCACATCCCCTCTGCGACAGCAGGGGAGCAGCAGAGGCAGGAGGGGAGGAGGTGGGGATGCCCGAGGGTGCCCTGGCAGCTCTGTCAGGTTTGGGACTGTGGGGTGCAGGTCTGCCCTTGCTCCCAACCTCCCCGGCTGCTTTTGGGGCCGCATTGGACCTGCTGCCACCCTGCCTGAGCAAGGGCAGGCTCGGAGGTGCTCCTGGGGCAGGGCTGGGGGCCAAAGCGCCTCCGTGTTTGGGCTCAGGGCTTGGCTCGGGTTTCTGAGAAGCACAGCTCAAATTGAACGGCTGCCCGAGGAGGAGGCTGCTCCTGCCCTGGAGAGCAGAGTGAGCAGGGGCTGCCCCCCAGCCCGCACCCCTGGGTGCGCCCCCCTTGGCAACGTGGGTGGCATAGAAGGGTGCAAGCCAGAAGGGAGGTCTGCTCCTCCAGACGGGCCATAAGGCTGGGTCTGCCCTTTTGCAAGGTCTTTTGCAGCTCGGGTTTCTCAGATCTGGGTAACCTTCAAGCAAGACTGGCCTTTAGCACCTGGCTGCATCGCTCAGGGCTCGGGCCACCGGCCCGTGACGGGGACGAGTCCGCTCCCCATCTGCTCCCTTCCCTCTCCCCGATCCACTCACAATAGCCCATTCACAAATCCATCCCGGCTCTTGGAAGAGAGGAGGAGGAGGAGGGAAAGAGCCTTCAAACCTTGTCTAGATGGGGAAACACCGGCAAAAAATGAGGGGGATTACTCCATCCCCTCACTGCCACGCTTGCAGGGATGGGGCAAAACTCATCCCAGCTCCAGGATGAAAAGCCTCCATCAGGGAGGCTTCAGACGGAGCTGGTGATGCCTGTGTCGCCTTCCCGTGCTGCGCCATCTGCTCCATGGTGGGAAAACCGGCTGGAGCTTTGGCTTTGGGGCCCAGGAGAGGACAGATGCCCCCAGCACATCAGTCGGTGTGCCAGAGCAGGGTGCTCAGTGGGAGCCGGGCGTGTCCCGGCTCCCTGTGCAGAATCTGTGGATCTCCCCAGACCTGGCAGCACCTCCAGCCGCGGGTCAGGGGGAGAAGGGGCTGCTGGAGCTTTGCAAAGTGCAGGGCCTGGCTGTGGGCTGGCCTCGCAGCCCCTGGCAGAACAAGGGGTCCCTGTGTGGCTCTGGCAGCGCCGCGCGGCCGCAGACGCTGCCTGCGTGTCTGAGAGCGGCTCCGGGCTGGATCTGCACAGCCGGGCCCTGCTCCGGAGCTGGGGCAGGGCAGAGCCTCCTGTCCCGGCCTCGCCAGCTCTGCCTGCACGGATGGATGCTCTGACCCAGTTATTGGCTCTTTGCTATTGCAAACTCCAGCCAGGCATGAAAACCAAGGCTGGGGCTGCCGGGATGGGGATGGGGGAACTTTTGGGGTTTGTTTTCCGTACAGGGCTGGAGGCAGAGCCTTCCCAGCCCTTTCCCAAACAGTACAAAACCATCCAGGGCAGCCTGGGTGCTGTCAACAGAGCCAGGCTGAGTTGCTGACACTTCTTTCCACTCCCTGGTTTCTCCTTTCCATGGTTCATTTTCCTTCCCTTCATCTGCGAGATGGGACAAGAGGCTTCCTTGATTTTTTTCTGTGGTGTTTGTAACTGCAAATCTTGTGCCTGTGGTCTCCTGATGGGAACAGTCTTAAAGCAATGGAGTTTATTTGTTGTTGCACCCCAGGGCTGCCAGGCATCCCTTCCCAATGGGATTGGAAGCAAAATCCGGGATAGGCAGCCAAATTATCCATGTTTCATTTGTGTGGCAAGGGGCAGCAGCTCTTGGGATGGCACAACCCTGGTGTTGGGGTGGAAAAGCCTGGGGTGCTTCCCCTCTAGGGTGAAAAAATCCCATTTTCCAGCGCCTACTGGAAAATCTGAGGACATGGATATGTATTTCTCCTCCTTCCCTTCCACACTTGCACAGACACAGTTTCCAGCATCCCTGTGGCCGGAGAGGAGCCCCATCCCATCTCCCATCCAGATCCCAGCTGAGGGTTGCCGGGCTGCTTTTATCCCAGGCTTTAATACAAATAATGTCATTACCAGGAGCTAATGGAACAAGAGTGCCCCAACTTCCCTGCTCCTTGCTGCACCTTCCCTATTTACTTTGAGTTATTTAGAGGGAAAAAGAAGTAAAACCAGGGCTGAGCCCTCCCCCGCCCCCACTGCTGCATAATTAGTGCTACAGCAAACCCGTTAATGCCATCCCTGGAACAGGAACTGCTCCAGCCGTTGGCCTGGGAAACAAAAGGGATTTTTTTCCCCCCATGGCTTTATTGTTATGGGAATACCCAGTGCCCCGGCTCAAAGCCATGTCAGGCAGATGTTGTCAGCCTGAAAATCCCACCTCCTGAAATCCCAGTCCTCTTGCTCCCGCTTTTCCCTAGTGCTCCTTCCTCTCACCACCATGGAGGGCCAGCCCTGCTGAGTGGGATGAGCATGGAGCTCCTTCCTCCTGCATCATCGTGAATCGCAGCAGACACCAGAGGGAATCTCCATGGATAAGCCAGGGAAGTGGTGATGGGGAGGGTTGTTTTCCCTGCTAGAAGCTGCTTTGCTGCTGAAAAAGCTGCTTTATTTTACCCAAGGTAAGTCCCACCCGAGAGCTCCCCCGCAGCAAAAGCTCCAGCTGCTCCAAACCCAGCAGGTCCGCCCAGGAGGGTGCCCGTGGCCCAGCACGGGGAGTTATTTCATCATGAAATTAAAGCAGCTCCTCTCTCTGCTCTGCTTTCACCTCCACACTCAGCAGACACCGCTGAGCTTTTCCCAGCTTGTTAAGCTCAAGCCTAAGCTTTGAAATGGCAGCGCTGTCCCCGCGCTGGGACACCGGGTAAAAATAACGCCGGGGGGATGAAAGGGGATTTGCCATTTTTAGTTGAACTGCTGGAAGTTCTGCTTTTTGGCAAGTCATCAGGGCACTGCAAGGGGGGGCTGCTGCCGTGGCTCCCACCCCGTGTGGGCTCTTGGCTTCGGTGTGATGGAGACCTCACGAGTGTGGAGCTGCTTTAGCTAAAGAGAGCGCCTTTGCCAGATGGGAAATGTGTTGTTTTGCAGCCTATGTTCAATGGTTTTTAACCTAGAAGCCATTAAAAAATAAAAACTCTGTGGTACAGAGTGAGGCGATGCTCCTTGTGCTGCTTTTCCATCACGGTGTGCCCAAGGGCTGCAAAAACCAGCTCGGAGGCTCCTCTCTCCTTAGCAAACTGAGCAAAACCTCTGGATTTCCAGTGGCTGGGTGTCAGGATGGCAGCAGGGAAAATCTGCCTTTGGATCCAGCTGGATTAGGACTCCACAGCCTGAGATTTCCTCTCATGCCCGTGGTTTTTATCACCGCCAGTGTCCCCACAGATGGTCTCGCTGTCCATATAACGACCTAGGAGACATTTATTTGTTGGGAAAGGAATTAATCCGTGCTTTAATCCTGCTGAGCTTCGAGCTTTGCTGCTGTGGAGCTGTGGGGAGTTCCTCAGGTTGGCACTGAGCTCTGTTCTGGGGAAAAAAGGGAAGTAATTTTCTTTCCATGGGCGGGTTTTCCCTGCTTAATTCTTCCTCTGCAGCTCTCCCAGTCCCTCTCCATCCTGTTGCCCACGGCCTTATCCTTCTCCTCCTGCATTTCTGCACTTGGCTTCCCTGCAGGGAGGCAGCATTGGGCAGCAGGGCTGCTCCACTCCCTCCTCCTCCTCCTCTTCCTCCTCCATCACCTTCGCTTCCTCTCTGGTGGTGCCTCCCCAGGCTGGGGGGCAGCAAGAAGAGTGGTTTGCATCGATCCATCTGCTGCCACGCTTGGATCTCCTTCCTGAGGGATTTGGGCTCGCTTTGAGCCTGGCAGCAGTCAGGAATCACTCTCTCCATCTTTCACACTGCCGAAGCCCAGCTCCTGCTGGCTCGCTCCAGGCCCTTCCCCAAAACCCCTGTACGTGTTCAGCACCGGCCCCACAACCCTCTCTGGTGTTCTCCAGCTGGATCAAACCTTTATTCCCTCCCTCTGGAGCTGTTTCCAGCCTTCCCAACCTCGCTGACCTTTGCAGCAGCCTCTGGCAGAGCTCTGCAGCCTCCACCTCCCAGCCCGTGTCCACTGCCACGCACCAGCCATGGCATCTCCCTCTGAGCACGAATCCTGCTCAGCCCTTGGCGAATTCCCGTGCCAGGAGCCGTTAGTGGGAATGTCTTGGCTTGGCCAAGCTCCCTAATTTGAAGGTTTGCCTCCAACACGCCCGTGCTGGCGCCCAGCGCCGCGTCTGTGCTGCCGTGTGGGTGGTGGGGAGCAGGTTCAGATGGTTTCCCTTTATGGAACAGGGGGGGGAAAGGTTTTCCTGGGGATTTTTCAGCCATAAAGCTGCTATTTCTTTTCCATGGATGGAGCCTGGGACATCCTGCTCTGGTGCAGAAGCAGGGAGTGATCAGGGAGACTGGGGCAGAGAATTCCCTTTTTGCCAGATCCCAGCTGGTGACAGCAGCCTGAGGTCCCCGGACTGGGGAGAGGGAGCCTGGATCACATTTTTGCAGGAAATTCTAAAATGTGGAGAGTTTTCCTACGCATCCCAGCCTCTCTCCATTGTGCTGCTGCCTTCCCCTCCCTCTCTGGGGATCCTGGCCCCAGGGGAAGGCTGGGGGTCCCTCGAGCTGAACCCCTGTGTCCTGGTTGTGCTGATATTTATAGGAACTATCTCAGTGCTGGTTCAAAAAACCCCATGGAGAGCTGGGCTGGATCCCTGTTCTCTGGGACTTTCCCTCCCGCATTTGTCAGTGTCAGCAGCAGTAATTTCATAAATATGCTGGGAGCAGGGGTGGGGACTTCACCCAGACTTTACGTCAATGTAAACAGCCCTAATTGGTGCTGGAGCCTCATAATTCCAGGATTTCCCCCCCTCCTTGCCCGCGTGCATCGAGGAAACTTGCGGTGCCAAGGCGAAACGTGTTTTCATTCATAAATCCTGGGAGGGGGGAGCAGGGGCTCGCTGGCATTTCATGCCTGGGGGTGCTTTTTTTACATCCCCCTCTTCACCCTCCTCAGTCTGACTTATCACTGGCTTAAAGCAGTGGCAGAAACATGGAGTGTTTAATGGGGGAGTGCTGGGAAGAGAATAAAGCCATTTACTGCTCAAATGCCGTGCTGGAGGCTGCTGAGGGCCTCTGGGAGCCCTCATCTCTCTCACAGCCACTCACTTGATGGCCTCTGTGTGACTGGAACCATGTGAGCTTTGTGAGGGGGGACAAAGCCACCTGCCTGCTCCCCACCTGGGGGTTTCAGGGCTGGGACACCTCCCGGGGGCTGTGGGATGGGGGCTGTGCAGGTCGGTTCCTTGGAGCGGGCAGTGATCCCTGTTTTCTTGCTGGCCTGCAGCACCCGCAGGCTGTTTGTGTTTAAAAATCCCTCCTGTGCTGGGAAGCAGCTGGGAAGGGAGGGAGGTGGGTGAGGGTGTCTAGCAGGGAGGCACAGAGCCCTCCAGCTCCTCCTGGGCAGCCCCCAGCTCGACATCCCCAGGAGGCAGCTGCCAATCACTCACAGCTCTTTTCTTCCTATAAAATTGGGCTGCTAACAGAAGAAAAAAACCTTTGTACCCCCTGGGGCAGGGTCCTGCTTCACTGCAATCATCCCTGAGCCACAGCAAGGATTGACAGCCAAGGGATGTGGCTTTTCTGGCTGCCCTGCTCAGTGGGCATGGTTGTGGGTATGGATTTGGGGTCCCAGGAAGGGCAGTATCACCCCTTCCTCTGCTCTCAAGCAGTGACTCAGTGGGTGCAGCACGGTGTGTGGGAGGATTGTGGTCCCTTTTCTAGGCTGGGAAAAGGGAAACGACTTCTGGTGTCCAGACTTAAATCCTTCCCACCCACTCTTCCCCAAATCCAGGGGAAATCAGCCATGGTGGCTACGTTTGCTTCCCACACTTCAGGCTGTGGGGACCGTGCTGGATGACAAAGCCACACCGAGGTGGGGGAGCCCAGCTGGTCCCCGGGGGCTGCCCATGGGCCCGACCCCTCTGCTGGCAGCCCTGCCTGGGACAGCACCAGCAGGGTGTGGGTGCAGCTTCCAGCACCCGGGGGGCTGCTGTGGGTGTTGGATGTGCCCTGGTGCAGCCAGGGGCTGCTGGTTACGCTCCCACCACGCTCTGGGCTCGTCAGGGTAAATCCAGAATCACACAGAGCTGGGCTCTGTCCTCCCTAAGCAGCTCTGTGTGAAAGGCAAGCCTGCTGGTTTAATCCACGTTTTAGCACCTCTGGGCTCCAGTGCTGAAGGGAGAAGCCTGGGAAGGGCAGCGGGCAGGGTCTGGGTGTCCCAGAGCAGGACCGGCTGCTCTCGTGCCCCGGTGCCGGGCGCGGGGACGCGCTGGCCCTGGTGTCACCCTGGTGTCACCCTGGTGTCACCCTGCCCTCAGGCACGCACACGCTCGTTTAGGCCCTGGCTGACTTTGAAGGACTGCAGATGTTTTCTTTGCAGCCCGGTCAGTGCGAGAGGAGCGGCCCCGCGTCCATCGGAAGCGCTGTAAATCACTGCCATGGGTTCCTCAGAAGGGCTTCCAGCCAGGGCCATAAACATCTTGCCTCGGGCCAGCATGACATCCACGGAGCTCCCCGGCCGTCCCCCCGGCCGGCGCGCGGCTCGGCGGCTCTATCCCATCCAGCTAGCACTCAACAGCTGATAACTTTTCCCCCCTGCCTTTTCTTCCAAGAGTTGGGCTGTTCTTCAAACTCAAAAGCTGGGAAGGGCCTCCAGCCAAGAGTTTAAAGCCCAGGAAGAAGGTTTAGTGAGCTGGGTGGTTTAGCAGTTACAGAGCACGTGCTCCAGGACCCCCAGCACGGACCAGGTCCCCCCAAGCAGAAACTCCGTCCCTCCCCAGTGTGCAAAGGCTCTGGTGACTCTGGAAAAGGAAATTTATTTCTACTGGCCACAGCAACTCCCACTTCTTTGGGGAAGCAGTTAAAAAAATGCAAGAAACCTTTGAGCACAATTAAATTTTTTAAACCGTAGTCATCCCCTCTGTTCTCCAGTGATTTCCCATCGGCAGGGTTAGGAAATCGTGTTTTACATCATTTTGGCTGCTGACCCTTCTGAGAGCTGCTGGATTTCTGAGAGGAGCTGGAAGGGATCTTCTGAGCTCACCTCAGCCCAGGCAGAAGGAGTTGTTTCATAAAGAAGTAAAGTCAGCAGTTTGATCTAAAGAAAATAGCATGGAAAAAAATTCCTGAGTGATGAGTGCTCTGGTTGCACTGTGGAATATCAAGTCTTCTGTGAGGGAAAAGATTCCCTGTGAGCACAGCTCCTCTGTGTTTCTAGGTCCTTTGGGACCTTCAGGGAAGGCTTGGCCTCCCAAAAAGTTCAGGAAAAGTACAGGCAAGGGATTTCAATTTAAAGTTGTCAGTATTTAGTCATTGCACAGTCAGTGTTTCATCCGCAGCTCGCAGCATCCTCGCAGGATGGGAGGGTCACAAGGGTCACGGTGGGGCTGTGGGACCGTCACGAGAGTGGGAGAGCTCTGCAGTCCCTTCTTCTGGTGCTCTCAGCAGGGCCTGGCTGGGATTTTATCCTGGCTCCCAGTGGCTCTTTCCATATGGGTGCCTGCCTGGCGTAATCCTCTGGCACAGCAGAGCCGCCTGCCCTGGGAACGCTCCCGAGAGCCCCAGCTTGGCCTGTGGACAGGTATCTGCTGCCGTTTACAGGCAGGATCCTGGCTCTGATGCTCTGCCCCTGTCACCTCCAGCTTTCCCATTATCCTGGGGGATTTGGGGACGGCTCCAGGCCGGGCTGTTGCACTCAGCATCCTCGCTGTGCCACCCCAGCCCACCGCGGTGCAGGTGAGCCGCTGGCGGCAGAACAAGCCGGGAGCTGCTCCCCCACCTCCTGCTCCCCCTCCCTCCCTCCCTGCGGAGCGTTTGGACAAATAAAGTTCGGAAAAAATCCGAGCTGGAGCTGCTGACTCCTTGTGCAAGCGGTTTAAAATAGGCCACGCTGTTCCAGGCTGGCGGCAGCCAGCTGGCCCTGCGGCCTCCCCGCTGGAAAACAACCGGGAACAATAACACGGGAGCCCCGGCCGAGCCTGTCACCGCGGTGTGGGGACATGACCTGCTGCCACCCGGCCTGCCCGGCCCCGACACGGCCCTCGGGGACCCTGGGGGCATCGCGGGGCTGGCAGGAACCGGAGGGCAGCTTGGGGACATTCGTGAGACCTTTCCCTCCGCCGTGCGGGTGGGATGCCAGGGCGGGCAGGGCAGGGATGGGCACCGGGAGCTGCGATGGGCGAAGGGACATCTCCAGTGACATCTCCCCGTGCTGCTCCGGCTGTGCCCGTGTCTCTGCCCCAGCAGGACCCCGGGCAATCCTCCCGCTGCTCGCATTGTGTTTCTGGGTTCTGGAGACAAAGCAGCGGTGCTGGCCGGGAGCCCGGCGGGAAGTGGCCCCAGGTGGGCTGGACACGGTGCCGGGGGCAGCCCCGCGTCCCCCCGGGGCTGGCCGGTGCCTGAGCCCGCTGGGCCTTTTCCGTGCTCGGCGGTCCTTCGGGGACAGGAAGGGCTGCATTGTAAGATGGCCTGCCAGGATTTCCTCCCGCAGCCCTCGGGGCAGGATGCGGCCGCGCTTCCAGGGGAACCTGCAGGGATGCTGGGGTGTCCTGGGGACTCTCCACAGCTCCTTCCCGAGCCAGCCCCGGGGCAAGCCCAGGTGGTGCGGTCCTGGAAATTCCAGGATTGGATAATGGCTCGGGGGAAGGCCAAGAACCCAAGGAGGACATGAGAGCCCCGTAAGCCCTGAACAGATCCAGCCCACCCAACAGCCCATTCACCATCCTGCTCCCCCCAAAAAAGTGTGTGAAGAAAGCAGTGGGATCCCCGGGCAGGTGGGTTAGCTCAAAGATGGTCCCTGGCAGCCTCGTGGAATGATGGGGCAGTGAGAACTCAGCTGAGCACAGAGCAGGAGTCCCCTGAGGGAGATCCTGAACCGCAGGTGAGGGGATGCAGCTTGTAAGGATGTGGGCAATGTCCCTGGGCTCCCAGGGGTCCAGGGATGTCACCCCATCCCAAACCTGCCTGCACGCACAGTGACACTGTCCCTGCCTTGTTCTCTCATCCCTGAACACCCCTGCTGGCATCTGCTTTGCTTCCCTTTGTCACAGTGCTTGGGTCATTTTGGATCTTCTTCCAAAATGTGGTCTGGGAAAGCGGGAGAGCAAAGGATCCACCCTCAGGGACAGAGCAGCTGTTGTGTGCTCCAGCAGCGCATCAACCCTGACTTGGGGCATCAACCAAAACCTCTCCAAGGAGTGCAGCAGCCTCCCTGTCACCGCCGTGGGGGACATCAGCACTGCCACTCGCCCCCTGTGCCCTGATGGTGGCCATTCCTTGCTGCAAGGTTTAATGGTTGCGTGCAGCTTGCCTCAAAGAGCTCTGCACCTTGGCTGGGGGGAGCAGGAGGAGGATTTGGCAGCCGGGAGCAGGGGGATTAGCAGAGATTTGTTGGATCTCAAGGAGAGAAGTGCCAAGTTTTATTTGTCAGAGCAGGAATCCTGCAGGCAGGGGACCCCCGAGGATGCTGTGTCCCCATCAGCTGCATGCAGCACCCAGGGCTGGCTGGGGGGGATCAGGACTGGAACCCCACGGGCCAGTGCTGGGGGCAGATGCCGGGGAGACAGATTTTGATTTGGAACAACCACAGGCTCTTGGACGGCATGGAGGTGTCCTGGAGGATGGAGCTCAAGGTAGAGCAAACATGACGCTCCTTGGGGCGTGCAGGTTAAAACCAACTCGGGTTTAAGCTGAGCCCATGCAGTGCTGGACCCAAAACGCCCCTGGGGTGCAGATCCCTGCTGTTGGGAAGCAGGGAAAGGGGTGAGCTCCTACCCTGGGCACGGGGAGCCTGCAACCTCTTGTGTAACAAGGAGCGAGCATCAAAGGGAAATGCCTGAGCGAAGCAATAACCCATGCTAACAACAGAAAAAAAAAAAAACCCTCTCCCCTTTCATTTCCCTCCCTCCCCTCTTGACCTTGAAGAATGCTGGAAGGTGTCATGTCATCAGCATTTCCCAGCCGCTGGGAGCTTGGGGGGGGGATTTTTTTCTTCCTTCGGGGCACCCTGCCAAGAATAACAGCCGACTCCAGCAGGTCGGCACAGGAAGGGAACGGCTGGAACCTGATTTGCAGTCAGACGCTCGGAGAGCCAGAATGCGTTTTATTGAAGAGGTCTCCAAGGAGGCATAAACCTTTCTCCCCCTCCCAAAAAAAGAAAAAAAAAAGGGAAAAGAAAAAAAAAGCCTTTCCGATGAAGCTGTATTTTTTATATGCATTTTTAAAAGCCTTTAAGATAAATTTGCTTTTGGGTCATGCTGCTGGTGTTGATTTAGAGCAGGAGCAGGAATGGGGAGGAATGGGGTGCACCCTGATGTGAGGCTGGGGTTGCATGGAATCTCTTGGATGAAGGGATTTATTTTCCTGGTGGGATCAGGCTCCATCTCTGCTGCCTCCAGCGGGGCCAGCGCATCCCTTGGGATGGATTTGTTTAGCAGAGGTCAGAGAGAGACACAGGCACAATTCCTCCCAGGAAGGGGATGTTGTTTGCCCCGGAGACAACCTGGGCACAGGTCAAGAGGTCCTGTGTCCCCACCAGTGCTCCTGTGTCCCACAGTGTGGGAGGTGTGGGGGGGACTGAGAGAGTCTGGAAGGGGAAAATCCCTGCTGGAAACCCAGGTCTGGTCAGGAAAGGGATTAGCAGGACGCAGGGATACACCTTGACTGGACAGGAGCTGGCAAAGGAGGCGATGCTTGGCCCACATGGAATATTCGGGATGAGGGAGGGCTCTGGGGCTGGTGGTGCCTCTCAACAGGCACGTGGGGAGCAGGGCTCGGAACAGGGAGGCCATGAGCTGGTGGTTATGGGAATTTGGAAAGTCTGGGCTCACATTCCTGCAGATTCCTTGCCTCAGTTTCCCCAGGTGTGGCAGCTGCGGTCTGAGTCCATCACGGCTGATGGGTTCCAGTGCCCTGTGGGGAGGGTGACAGAGGTGAGCGCCTGTTTCACCTGGATGGTGCCACCATCCAGGACCCTTCACGGGCTGCTCTGGCTTCTGCATGGCCATGGATTTCTGTCCCGTTATTGCCAACAAAGATCTTTCCAACACTGGAGTTTCTCTTCTCACCCTTTGGTACACGAGGGGATGCTGAGTCCTGATCTGTTCCACTGGTTCCTGATCCGTTCCAGCCTGACTGTACCAGCCTGCCCTCACAAAAGAACAAAACCAAACCCCATCCACTGCCTGGCACCCCAAGGCACAGAGGACCTCCCAAAAAAGCTCTTCCACCACTTCTTAGAGGAAAGACACGGGAGGCAGCCCTTGATCTCCAGCTCTGGGGGTGAACCTGTTGAGCTCCCAGCCCTTGTTCCTCTGGTCTCATCCCCCAGCTCACTAAATCCAGCAGGATATTCCCACTGAGGAGCACAGACCGGGCTGGGGTTGTTTGCAGAGCTCCATCCTTGGGAACACCTGGCACCGCTGGCTCATCCCAGCCCCTGCAGGCTTTGGGGGAGCAGCGACCGTGGGTGGTCTCACCCTGCTGAGCCACCCCGGGGTGCCACAGGCTTGGTGACAACCATCCCTGGGACCCCAGGGTGCCGCTGTGCTGGCAGCTGGGCTCCTCCTGGCACCTCCCTGTGCCAGCAGCGGGAAGCACCAGGGAGGAGCAGGGTCTGAGGATGCGGTGGAGCTCCCCAGCTCCCTTCTAATTCCTTTCCCAGCTGCTTTGCCTCATCGCCATGACCAGGCTGTAACCGGAGCAGGTCAGCGTTTTGCTGATGGAATGTTTTTCCATCGGGAAATACCAATTTCTGTGGGAACATCTCAATTTTGACCCAAGTTTTCTCTTATTTTTTTTGGGGGGGTGGGGGAGGGAGAATACTTGAAAACCTTTCAAAAAGCCTCTCAGGCTTTTCCAGAGGTTTGCCTTCTGCCACTGCTTTTGAGATGAGCACAGAGGGCGGTTGTGGCGTGGGAAAGGTGGGGATGAAAGGTGATGTGGGAATAAAGGACCAGGGCTAAGGACAGACCACAGCACCCTTCAAAGGAAGCAAGAACACTTTTGAAAAAGTCAAAATGAACTGAGCTGAGTGGATTATCCTCAAAAATACTTCCACTCTGGATTTTGGAGTAAGATTTGGGCTTTGTCTATCTCCTCTTCTGCTTGATTTGTCTTTTCCCAAGTGGTGTTGCTTGAGCATCCCCTACACCCGCTTGGGTTTCACATCCTGGCAGCAGGAGAGGCAGTGCCAAGGGGGATTTTCAGCTGGGCAGGAGCTGTAAGATCCTCCTGCCTCCCAGGGGGATGGGAGTGCTTCACTCCAGCCCCGGATCCTGCTGCAGGGGCAGATCCATCTTTGACTGGTGAATAACGGGCTGGGAATAGAAAGCTGAAACCAGAGCCCACGTCTTCCCGTTGCATCTTCGCAGTCATGTGAGAGGTTCCTTCCCTCCCATCCCACTCGGCAGCAGCCAGGGCTTGCCTAGAAATAGCTCCTGGCACTCACGGGGCAGGACCTCGACCCCGCCCCGTCCCGGGGAGCCGATGCCATGCACGGCCCTGCTGTGGCTCCTGCAGCAGGGCCTGGAGGCTGAGCAGGAGCACAGCAGGCTTGGAAAACCCTTGGAGCTTGAAAAACACTCTGTGCTGCCCGCAGGGGATGCCAAGTTGCTGGGAAGGGTTTGTGCTCTGGAAAGGCACAGGGTGCTGAGTCCCTGCTCGATGCCAGCACCCAAGGGTACTGCAGGGGTCCGGCTGCTGCTCCCGGATTTTTACTGCTCTGCAAACTGTTATTATTTGCAGTGACAAACCTTTTCTTCTCTTTTTCACCCCCCTTCTCCCTCTCCTCTCCACCCTTTTTTAATAGCAGCCTCTAACAGCCACACTCATTCTTCTTTGTTGACACGGCCCTTGGCATCAGCATTTGGCATTTGCAGAGCTGCTCGCCCTGGAAAGGAAAAGAAAAAAAAAATCTCTTAAAAAAAATTAATAAAACCTCATGAAAAAACTCCACAACCAGCAACTGGGCCCTTGTGCCTTGCAGGGGACGTGGCTCCCTCCTGCCTCACAGGGCATGGGGGGAATCGGGGCCTGGTCCCAGTGGGGGTGAGCAGGGGGAGCAGCACGAGGTCAACACTGGGTGCCCACGGAGGGAGTTGGGCATGGACTGGGAGTGCTGGATCATCCATGCACATTCATGGACTCATAGGGTGCTCCTGGTTGGGCTCAGCCACTGTGACAGCCATGCCAGGCACTGCGTGTGTCCCCATGTGGGCACTGAGTGTGTCCCCATGTGGGCACTGAGTGTGTCCCCACGTGGGCACTGAGTGTGTCCCCACGTGGGCACTGAGTGTGTCCCCACGTGGCTTTGTCCTCCGGCTGTCACAGGTGCAGCAGTTTCTTTGCTGCAGCCTGTGTGGAAGAGCCCGGTGGAGCAGAGAGGCTCAGAGTGTCCCCACAGGACTGTGGGGACAGTCAGTGGTGCCCTCCTCTACCCAGAGTCACCTTCCTCCTTCCTGCCTGGTGGGGACCATCCCAGCAGCATCCTTCCCTCCTTCCCTGCATCCTTCCCTGCATCCCGCAGCTGTGACTGCAGCACGGGATGGCCGTGTCCCCTCCCCTGCTCTGGTGTCACAGCTCCCTGTCACCTGTGCACAGCTTTCCTTGGGTCATTATCCTTTGATTCCGGGCTCTCCGCTGTGCAGAGGCAGATGTTCCTGCTCTCTCCAGCTGGGATCTTGGCCGGGAGCATCCTTGACTCACCTGCACGGCCACGAGAAGGGCTGGGGGAAAGCAGTTTGAAAGCAGGAGGAAAAACTGCCTGGGCTTTTCCAGCAGAAAGAAATCAATGAAGTCAGCCCAGAAGTTCAAAGAAAGGTTGAAGCAGCAGATAAGGGATATATCCCGACTATTTCCACGAACCGGCCCTATCTCTCCCATCTGAAAAATCAGCACCAACGGAGTGCAGAGATCAGCCTTAAGAAAAAAATAAAAAGAGGAAATAAAAGCTTGCTGAGACAAATGCAGCTGTTGAGTGCAGAGTTCAAGGTCGCTGAACCCCAGGTCAATGTCCCAGCGTCCTGTGGCAGCCACTCTGCCACCTTCACCCCGGGCAGGTGACACTGCGGAGCTCAGACTGGCCGCCCCGTGCCTCAGTTTACCCAGGTGGCACAGCAAGGGGATCGCCACCCATGCTGGCACGTGGTGGCATTTAGATGTCCCTGCTGGGGGTGATGACAGGGCGGGGCTGCCCTTCCCAGTGCCCTTCCCTGCCTGGCTTTGCTCTCCTGCAGGATGCCAGGAGCCCACGGGCCGAGGTGGGAGCCCGGACAGGCGCCGTGGAGGCAGCGGCTGTTCTGCCTCCCCGGCGGAACTGGGAATTGCCTCCTTGGAGAAATATTCCCTTTTCAAACACCAGACCCTGCCGAGGATTATCCAGAGGGGGTGGCTGGGGCAGCAGTCCCGCTGTCTCGAAGGCCCTGTGTTGTTTGAAATGCTCTTTAAGGCACTTGATGACTCACAGCAACAGCTGGAAGGAATAAGCAGTTGGTAATTTCCATATTAACCTCCCGCTCCCAGGGGTGTGGGATCTGCAGCACGTGCCTGCTCCCAGGGGTGCCAGGGGATGGGTGCTGCTGGGACCTGCCCTGCGGGGCCCCGGGGGCAAAGGGGACTGGGATAGGAACTGGGATAGGGATGGGAATGGGGACGAGGGCGAGGACGGGGATGGGGATGGGGATGAGGATGAGGATGGGGAGAGAGATAGGGATAGAAATGGGGATGAGGATGCAGATGAGGATGGGAATGAGGGTGAGGATGAGACAGGAGAGAAGTGGAAAAAGAAAGGGGTATAAGGATAAGGATGGCAATAGCGACAGATACAGGAATGGAAACAGGAATAGGGAGGGCGATGAGAATAAAGTAATGTTGGGGCTGGCAGTGGGGATGGAGGGAGGAATTGAGGCAGGAATGGGGATGGAAATGAGGATGGGGACAGGAATGGGAATGGGGACAAGGATGGGGATAGGGATGGACCCAGCACCCTGTGGGCTGCTCGTGCAGCCATCCTGAACTCCTGCCCTATACAAGCCGGGGAGCCCCTCCTGCCCCACAAGGCCGATCACAGCTGTGTGTACAGCACCTTGCACAACTGGTGCTGAGTCCTGACATAAGACAGGGCCTGTCCCCTGCCTTGTAAGGGACATCTGTCCCCGGGGCCTGTCTTTGAGCAAGGGGACAGCTCTGCACCGCAGCCAGGAAGGCACAGCGGGATATCGGCCATGCAGAGCGAGCCAGGGCCGCCCTCCCCTGCATCCCACCGTGCTCGCAGGGCTCCGAGGAGCAGAGCTGGCTGTCACCTCCCCCAGCCCTGGGGCGGCCGTGGAGCGCCAGCCCTGGCAGGAGGGCTGCGCGCCGGCGGGAGCCGCGGTGGAAAATCCTGCGCTAGGCTCGCCTTGATCCCCGCGGGCCCCGGGGGACGCGTTTGCCGCCAGGGCATATGTTTTCAGTTCTTACCGAGGCCGACTTGAGAAATTTTCTCTCCCTCCCAGCTCCTCTGTTGCAAACAGCGACCGCAGGGCCGGGGCGGCACAGGATGATAAATGAGCTGCTCTGTCCGGGCGCAGCAGAGGCCCGGGAAGCCGCTCCGAGGCCGCGTCCCAGTGGGGTGCGGGGGGAACGGGGCAGCCGGGGGCTCGTGGCGCCTCCGGAGAGGGGCACGGAGGGTTGGTGTTCCAGGGCAGGGTGGGGAGGGGGGTTTGGCCCCGCTGAGCTCTGGACTTTGAATACAGCGCGTTGTTTTCTGGTCCATCTGCGGAGCAGGCGGGAGAGCATCTGTCGGCTGCGCTCGAAGGGTGGGCCGAGCTGGTGGCTGCAGCTCCCGGGGGAGCTCCAGCTGGGGTCAGGCATTCCCAAATGTGGTGCTGCCGCCCGGGGTCAGGGATCCCATCCGGCCCAGTGGCCCCTTTCCGTCCTGGGAAAGGGGTGACACCGAGAGACCGTGTGCATCTTTAAAGAGCATCTGAGTCATGCCCACCCCGACTCGTGGCGTTCCCGCTGCCCTCGGTGCATAGAGCAGCCACCACATCAGCCCTATAAATAAATAAAATATAACGAGGCCCTGCTGTCTTCTGGAAACCCCTGAAAAAGCCCCGTGGAGCCAGTTCTCCCAAGGTATCGTATTCCCGCTTTGTGTGTTGCCTCCCACCCCCTGCTCCTTTACTACCGGAGCCATCTGCGTGGAAACTGGATCCGGGTCCCTGAAGAGCCCTCCTGCCCCTGCCCGCGCTCCAGCTGATGTCACACAATCTGTTTGATCTCAGGGCCAGCTGCCGGGGAGCACCGGACGCTGTCACCCGCAGTCCGGGTGGGAGGTGACACGAGGGGTTGGTCAGCCCGAGGGGGACCCAGACGGGGACCCCGGGGAGTGATGAGGAGCAAGGGACAATGTGGCTTCTGTGCATCACCTGGGTGTGCTGGCACGTGGCTCAGGCGTTCGTCCTGCTGTCCCTGTGTCCTACCCAACCACTGACCTTGCCTCTGGGTTTCACTCTGCACCCTCCAAGCTCAGGGAGATTTGCAAGGACAGCACCTGGGATATTGCAGCGACTCGCCATGAGCTCAAACTCCACAGGCTTCCTCCTAAAAATGACTGCTTGAAAAAAAAAACAACCCTTCCAGCTCCTAATATATTTATTTAATCGGCAGAGCCGTGCCGAGCCGGTGGGCATGCTGACGAGCCGCTTGGGTGGTTAATCAGTCAGGTTTAATTGAGGCTGGCCCTGGGTACAGTTTGCGCTTCCGCGGTGCCTATTGTCCAAGGACAGCAAAGTGCTTTCCAAGCATTAAATCTTATCGCGGGCTGCGAGGCAGGTAAGGATACACCGGGATTATTGCATGCGCCGCTGAAACGCCGCCAGCCCCGGCTGGGAACACATCAGCTATTTACCAGTGAGTGGCAAAGCGATGCAGCATTTTAGGACCGAGCGGGAAATAGAATCTGGTATTGAACTGGAACAGCGGCAGTAGTTTTAAAACGGGAAATAAATTACCGGGGTTGGTCGGGACACCGAGTTAATGGCTGGAAAGGGCAGGAAAGGGCCGGTGCGTTCGGTGGGATCCGTCCTGCCGGCGTGAAGTGGGACGCGGTGTCTTTGGGGAGCGGGAGCCGCACAAAGCGCCCTGCTGGGGCTGGGGGGTGGCGGGTGGGACTCTGGTGACGGCGACAGAGGGGACAGCGCCTGCAGGCGGCCCCGCGTGGGGGCTGGCGCGGGGATCCCCGCGTGGGGCCGGTCATCAGTCCCCTCGGGGGGTGGCTTCCCAAATCCCCACGTCCCTCCCCCGTGGGGTCCGGGCGCTGCGCTCCGCGCCGGGCTGGCGGCGGGCGGGCGGGGGGTGGCAGCAGCTCGTTCCTCCCTCCGGGCCCCCCCGGGCGGGCAGGTCGTGGCGGGGGGGCCGGGGAGGAGCCGGGCCGGGGGCGCCGGGGCCGGGAGGCGGCCGGCAGCCGCCCTTCCTCCGCGCCGCCGGCGGGACCCAAACTTTCGCACCGAACTTTTATCCCGGGTTTATTTTTGTTGCCGTTCGTGGATATTTTCTTGCCGTTGGGAGCTATTTTTTTTTTTCGCTGTTGTTGTTGCCGTTGTTTTATTATAATTTTTTTTTTCTTTCCTTTCTCGCTGCCTTCCCCCGGCGGGAGGAGGCGGGCGGAGGGGTGGGGGGGGGAGCGCTCCGCAAACCCGCCCCCCGAGCCTGCGTGTCCGGCGGAGCCGCGGGATGAGCCGGGGGCGGCGATGAGCGCGGCGGGGCCGGGGGCGGCGGCGGGGCCGGGGGCAGCGGCGGCGCCGCTCTCCCGCAAGCAGCGGCTGATGGCCGCGCTGGCGGCCGGCGAGGCGGCGGCGGCGGCGGGGGGGGGCGGCCCCGGGGCAGCGCAACCCCCGGCGCCCCCGCTCTGCTGCTTCATCTGCGGCGGCGGCATCAGCCGCGGCAAAGAGCTCAAGCTTCAAGTGCGACCCCCCCGCGACCACCGGCCCTTCTTCCCCTTCCTGCAGCACCAGGAGCCGGCGCCCGGCGCCCGCGCCGTCTCGGCGGAGGGCTGCGCCCTGGTCTGCGCTGTCTGCCGCTGCTTCCTGGGCGAGCAGTGGGACTCTTTCGAGCGCAGCCGCACGCCGGTGGAGAAGCGCATGTACTGGCTCAAGCGGCCCCATCAGTGCGAGGCGGCAGCGGCGGCGGGGGGAGCCGGGCTGCGGCGGGGGGCCACGGGCTGGGACCCCGCCGCGCCGCCGCGCCGCGCCGCCGGCCACCCGGAGGAGGAGGAGGAGGAGGAAGAGGAGGAGGAGGAAGGGCCGGCAGCCGGCTCCGAGCTCTCCGAGCTCTCCGACGCCGAGCCCCTCTCGGAGCCCGAGGGGGCGGGCGGCGCGGCGCGGGCCCCCCCGGCGGCGGGGAACGAGCGGGGGCCCCCCTGCTGCTCCTCGGACAGCGAGATCAACATCACCAGCGAGGAGGAGGAGGAGGAAGGCAGCGAGAGGCCCTCTTGGGCACCGGGCACCGCCTGCTACATCTGCGGGAGCCCCTTGGCACCGGGCGCCCAGCACCGCGTCCACGTGCAGAAGCAGGAGAAGAGCTCGCCGGGACCTTTCTTCCCGTTCCTGTGGCTGCACAGCCCCCCGCCCGGCGCCCAGCCGCTGTCCCCCACCGGCAGCACCCTGGTGTGTCCCTGCTGCTTCGCCTCCCTCATGCAGCAGTGGCAGAGCTTCGAGCTGGCCAACGTGCCCGTGCTGCAGCGGCTCTACGTGGTGCCCCTCAGCGCCGGGGCCATGCCCGCCAAGGGCCGCCGAGGGCTGAAGGAGGACGGCACGGGCATCCCGCCGGTGCCCGAGGCTTGCTACCTCTGCGGGGAGGAGTGCGGCAAGGAGGCGAGGCCGGTGGCGGCCAAAATCACCAACGGCAACGCGAAGAGCACCATGCACTTCCCCTTCCTCAGCCTGCTGCCCTGCCCGCCCGGCGCCAAGGGGCTCAACAAGCACTGGGAGGTCAGCAGCTGCCGCAAGTGCTTCGGGGTGCTGCAGGACCTGTGGGCCATGTACAGGGCCTGTCACAACGAGGAGCTCATCTCCTCCGTGCAGAGTTTCCTGGGCAGGTACCACCAGGTCTTCTCGGCCGGTGACCTCGCCGGCCACCCCGCTGTCATCAAGCCCGGTCCCACCTCTGTCTGCTACATCTGCGGGGCCGAGCTGGGAGCTGGCAAAGAGTTCCAGCTCAACGTCAACCCTCCGGGGCGATTTGGGGAGAAGGAGCCCTTTTTCCCCTTCTTGACGGTCTACCCGCCCGCCCCGCGGGCCAGGCCGGCCGACTCCACCGGGCTGGTGGCCACCTGCATCCTGTGCTACCACGACCTGCTGGGACAGTGGCTGCAGCACGAGGGCAGGAACTCCCACCACCCCAGCAGCGCCTGGTCCCGGCAGTACAAAGTGGAGACCTTCGTCTGCTTCTTCTGCCGGCAGGAGAAGAAGCGGTGCCTTGGATTAAAAGCGGTGCAGGTGGCCAGGCTGCCCGTGTTCCTCTACACCCTGCGCGTGGCCAACAGCCTGCTGGTGGACGATGGCAAGCAGCTGACCATCGGCGCCTGTGCCGAGTGCGGGGCCGTGGTCCTGGCTGGCAAGAGCATGACCCCGCCAGAGCTGCTGGCAGTGGCGCCCTCATCTCTCCTCCACAAGGTAAGGTGGCTGGCCCGGACCCCGTCCCTCCTTTCCCAGCACTTCCCACCTCTGGAATCCAGGAGGAGTCGGAGCGGTGACATAGATGGATGCTCTTCTTTTGGGTCTGGTTCCTGGGGGCGTGTGCTAATGGATGGGGTGCCTTTAGCAAGGAACTTTTGGAGCTGTCAAGCTGTGGAGGAACAGATAAAAATCCTTCCAGGAGGTGGGAAGAGCCAAGACCTGTTCCATTCCAGAAGTGTCCATGTTGTTGGCAGCTTCGTGTGAGGGAGGTGGGAGCCAGGACAGAGGAAATCCCAATCCTGTCCTGCTTGCCATCAAGAGTGCTCAGAGGTGCCAGAGGGGTGGGAGGGCTGCCTGGCCTGGCCTGCCCTCCCTGGGAGCATCCTTGGGAAGCTGGAAGGAGCTCATGGGCTCTGTAGGAAACTTCCTAACTTATCCACAGTTTTACAAGGTGCCTTAATGAAGAGATTTCCCTTGGAGAAGCCCTGGTTCTTCCCACAGCACATGGGTGAGCACAGGGCTGGGTGCCCCCCACCCGTGCTGCTCTGGTTATCCTGCAGTGAGGGCTCCCCAAAAGCCCTGCAGCCCTGAAGGGTGTCACGGGTGTCATTGCCCAGGTGCTGCCAGATTCCCCAGCTGATCCTTTCTGTGGCTGCCCCTGGGGTTACACAGGCTGCTTTAGGGGCATCGCCTCAAAACCACGTGGCAGAGCAAAAGTTTATTCCTCCCAAGCTTGTCTTTCTCATGGGATGGGGAAATAAATAACAGCTTTTACCCCTAAATCTCCAGCTTGTGGGAGCTCTCCAGAGCCACAGCTCTGTGTCACCAAGCCAGGCCCCAGGCTGGGGTCTGTCAAATGCCAACATCCCAAATCCCCGAGGTCACTTGCAAAGCCTTTTCTCCATCCATAGCCAGAACCCTGCAGCTCTCTGAGGCACTGACATTTTCTTTAGAAATGTAAACCAGTCCTTCCAAGACAGCGCTCCTTTTCTCTCCCGTCGCTCTCCCTTGCCTGCTTACAAATGTAATTTCCCCTTGAACTGGCGGGGGGGACACTGCTTGGAAAGCCACCAGGCAGGAGCTGCATTCACCTGGAGGGTGCCAGGATGGCACGGCAGGTTGGGTTGGCACCGGCGCTGGGAATCCTCTGGAAGCTGTTGCTTTTGGGGGGTTTCCCCCAGGTTCTGCCAGCTTGAGCTGGGTGGTCCTGACATAATTTTGGGTCATCTGTGGTTTATTTTCATGGTTGCTGGGTGGTGATGCCCATGTGATGCCCACGAGGTCATGGGTCTGGTGGCATTTGCAAGGTGCTGGTGGCCATGGAGGACTCGGGGTTCAGGTGAGCCACCCGTGGTGCAGATCCAGGGGTGATGCTGGAGCGCCCCAGCAGAGCCCAGCTGGGTGCAGCAGATGAGAGGGGCATGATCTGCATGTCCCCAGCTGGGTTTTCAGCCCTCTGCCCCCTGGGTGTCCCCAGGCCACCTCATGGGGACATTATGAACAGCACTTCTGTTCCAGCATGGGTGCTCTGGGGGCTTCCCGTGGTGGCTTCCCCCAGATCCCAGCATTTTCCAGCCCTCATCCCCACTGGCTCCAATCCCCAACTCCCACAAGGACACGGAGTCCCGGGGAAGAGACACTATTGAGTTCCTCCTCTTGTTCCTGGGTTTGCTAATGAGCAAATTAAGGGGCTGCTGCAAGGGGCTGAGTGTCTGGAGGACAGCAGAGCTGCCTGGGGACACCGTGGCCGGGCTCTGCCGTGTCCTGGGGAGGACTCTAGCTGGCCAGAAGGTCCTGGCACATTTTCCCTCCCTGTCTCCACATGCTTTCCAGCAGACTAAGACCTCACAGATGTCAAGGTTATTTAAAACACGGATTAAAGCTTGGGCAGGGCACTTGGTTAATTTAGCTGTACCCTTGTTCAGCCACGCTGGCTGCTGAAAGTCACCCCAGATGAGCCTTTCACTCTTGTGTGACACCCAGGCCCCTGTTCTGATGGGACCAGGCCGGAGGGAATGAGCCTGAGCACTTAAAATCATCTCCCCGGCTCTCCTTTCAACCCTGCAACTTCGTTTTTGGACTGCGCTTGCATTTTCACACCCCCTGCACACAGCTGTGGTTCGCTGCTGTCCTGCCTGTGTACGGTTGACACAAATGGCTCAAAGCTCGATGTCAATATCCCAAAAGCCACCAGACACCCCCACATCTCCATCTTTTAGCAGGGTAGGATGGGGCTGAGGTCCTCTCTGTGACAGTGTGGGGGTGCTGGTGAGGGACCCCCACATCTGAGAGGGTGGTGACAGGAGGGAGGAGCCACTGATATTTCGGATGGTGGTGCCTCTGCTGCTGGCTGGGTGGTGGGGAGCAGTGGAACAAGCGATGCTCTGTGGAGGTGTGGTGGTGCCTGAAGCTCTCCTTGCTGCAGGAGGATCTCCTGGAGGTGAGCTCTGCAGAACCCTGCTGTGGTTGGCACGTGTGGGGCGGGTTTGGGTTCTCCCCTTCAAGAAAAAAAGGCAGTGCTGGGTGTAGAAAGGGCGTCTGGCCTGGGCATCCTCTGGATTCTCACCCCTGGTCCCCAGATACTCACGGTGAAAATGGATTTTCTTTCCAGCTGTGCCCCTCACAAGGGGAAGCTGTGTAGATCAATGCACTTATGGGTGTAGGGCTCTGAGTGTGGGGTATCCAGTGGGATATCTCCTGCTGATCTGGATAAATTTCCTGTGCATCCCACTGGGACGTGGATCCATCCCCGGAGGAGCCGGTTCCTCGAGCAGTTGCTGTTGGGAGCGATGGCTTTGAATAAACCACAAAATGCCCAGATTTGGTTGCTTCCTGGAGGTGACAGTGACCTGTTCCTGGCTGGCTGTCCCTTCTCATGTCACCCCAGGCTCTCCAGCCCTCTCCACAGGGGTGAAGTGATGCATTCCCAGCTCAAGGGCCCCTTGTCCTGAGCCTGTCTGGTTCTCTCAGTGTCCTGTGTTCACCAGGAAAAGCCTCCCCTGTCTTCCAGCTCTTCCCATCTTCACTTTCCACTGCTCCCTCTGCACTGATGTACCTGTAAAAGTGGCTCCTCTTGAGGTTTTCTGGGTTTTTTTCCCTTAAACACAACTTTTTGGAAATACTTCCAGGTGTCTGGAAAGCTCTCAAATCCTGCCATAACTCAAGCACAGCTGTTCAGGACAACCAAGTGATGGGGCCCAGCCCACACGAGTTCATGAACGGCATGTCCTTGTCACCTGATGTCCTGTGACAAGGTGACCCACTCAGTGGCTGAGGGCAGGCTCTGGGTGGTGTCTGTGTGGACTTCAGTGAAGGCTTTGGCAGCGTTTCCCACAGCATTTCCCTGGAGAAACTGGCTGCTCACAGCTTGGATGGGTTGCTGTTCCTTGGGTAAAAAACTGTCTGGGTGCTGGGCCTGGAGGGTGGCAGGGAGTGGAGGCACATCCAGGTGGTGGCCGGTCACCAGTGGTGTCCCCAGGGCTCAGCAGAGCTGGGAAAGAGCTGGAGAATCCTGAGGGAGCTGGGAAAGGGGCTCAGCCTGGAGAAAAGGAGGCTCAGGGGGACCTTGTGGCTCTGCACAGCTCCTGACAGGAGGTGACAGCCGGGGGGTCAGGCTATGGGGACAGGGACAGGGACAGGAGGAGAGGGAACGGCCTCAGGCTGCACCAGGGGAGGCGTGGGTTGGATTTTAAGGAAAATTTCTGCCCTGAAAGGATCATCAAGCTCTGGCACAGCTGCCCAGGGCACTCGTGGAGTTGTCATTCCTTGAGGGATTTAAAAGGTGTGGCACTTGGGGACGTGGTCACTGCTGGCCTTGGCAGTGCTGGGGGAACAGCACTGCTTGGACTCGATGATCTTGGAGGGCTTTTCCAACCTAAACAAATCCGTGGCTCTGTGCTGAGTTTCCTTTGGTGCTGCTGGTGCTGTGGAGGTGTTGGCATCGCGCTCCTCGGGAGCAGCTGGGTTTCACCGCCTCTCCCAGCCGTGTCCTCAGGCCGGTTTCTGGGAATCACATTCTGTTTTCCATGCCCCATTCCCACTTTTCAGAGCACACCTGGGGCTGGCTGTGTGGGGCTGTGCCTGACAGGGCACAGTCAGGCCCTGGGGGCTGAGTTCACTGTATTTACTAATTGCCAGCAGTGCTGTTGGCTCAGCTGGAGGTTTGGCCCCTTCTGCAGGTTCCCAGCTCCAAAGGTCATGGCTGTGTTTCCAAATCACTGCGTCGAGCTGACAGCTGTTGGTGGGTACTTTCCTTTTGGCTTTCGAAAAGGGTTTTGGGCAAAAATCAAAGAGTTCTTGTGTTCTCCACTAAACCTTGTCCCACTGATGCTGAGAGGCAGCCAAAGCTCCTGGATGCCAGAAAAGCAAACCCAGAAGGCGGGGAGTGATGCCTGAGCCCTCCTCCTGCATTGCACCAGGACAAATTATGGGATATCTGGGTGCACTGCAGCATGAGAATTAAGAGACCTGTGTAGGAAGAGCCCCAGGCACCTCTGCTTTCTTTGCATCTTTTATGGATTTTGAAGGAAATCAAAAACCTTCTGGCCACTGGCAGTGTTTTGGGTGGTGGTGCTTTTTTGGCCAAGCTGATGGCACCTCTGGTGTCCCCACCCAGGGGACACCATGTGTGGGCTCCAGGGAGGTGGCACTGGCTGCATTTGGCTTCTCCTCATCCCTTAAATAAGGAGCAGAGCTGGCCTTACTCATCTCGATCTTCTGGCCTCCAGCTTGGCTTGGTTTTGGTAGTTCTACCTGTGCTTGTGGCAATTTTTTGCCATCACGAATTCCAGCACATTCACAGCAAAACCAGGCCAGTTTAAGCCAACTTCACTGGGGTAAACCAGTTCAGTTTGCAGCATGTGAGGTTGTTTTTAGTGAGGCCTCGGTTGCCTTTCAGCAGAGCAGCTGCTGCAGCCAGCACCGACCCAGGCTGGCATTTTCGGATGAGATCTCAATCCCGGCACGGAGGTGGCAATTTAATCATGACATGACTTCATGTCCCGGGGCACGGCCTCCCTCGGGATCGTGTTCCCACATGGCAAACAAAGAAACAGCACGGGGAAAATGTGCCTTGGGCTCTCTCCTGCCCGAGCTCAGGGCTGCCTTGCCATGTGGGAACTCACACCTGGCTGTCCCTCCTCATCCTCACCCGGTGTCAGTCACCCCCTGGGGTGGTGGCTTGTCCCCGTGGGGTTTCCAGCTGGGGGTGTTTGTCCTTCAGCCGCGCTGTGGGGAGCAGCACAGGGGTCTTTGCTTTGGCCGGGCTGACCTTGCTGGCCCAGCTGTCCGAAATTCCAGGGCTCCCGCGCCGCTGCCAGCGCCGTGTCCTGCGGACCTTGTGCTGACTCCACAGCTCACCAGCTGCCTGCTAGATATTTATTTTTCATACCCTCCCTGCTCTTTGCTTTCTGCCTGCCTTTCCCAAAAGCACTGCAGGACTGGCAGCTTGAGCAGGCACCTGCCAAAAATGCTGGGCTGACACTGCTGCATCCCCTCAAATACCCCCTGTGAGCAGCCTGGGGAGAGGGACGGGCTCCACTCTCCCCCCATGCTGTGAAAATGCTTTTGCAAGCGCTGGAGCATCCTCTGGAGTCACAGCCAAGTCGGGAGATGGGGTAAGGGGGCGGCTGGACGGCTCTGGCTGCTGCGGCCGGACAGATGTTTTGTCCAGACACTTGGCTCTTCTCAGCCATCCGGGAAGCTCGGTCGCAGAGGGCAGCCTGGGATGCTCCTTGGCTGCTTCCCAGCGAGGAGGGACTTCCCTGCACAGCAGCGTGGGTGCTTGGATGTCCAAGTACATCAGGAATGATAGGAGTTGGCTTTTCACCCCTCAGGATACCAGTTGGGTCCTGTCCTGACAGCCCTGTCACTGTCCTTGAGTGGCAAGGAGCTGTGTCCATCTCCTGAGCAGGTTTTGGGGACCCATGATGTTTTGGGGCACTGCTTACACCTCTCTGGCTGCAGCAGGTGACCTGGATCCCTTCTCATGCCGTTTTTTGGGGTACAGAGGGCTCTGTTTGCTCCCTGATGGCATCTTTGAATCCTTTTTTGGAGACAGTCCTGTGCTGCTGGGCAGCATCTGGCCAGATGTTCCTCCCTACAGCAAGAGGCCTGTGCCACATGGTGCCATCCTGGCCTGGAGGGGACAGCGTGGAAATGTCCCTCTGGTGTGTCAGGGGGACACTGCCCTCCTTGGGGACTGCCAGGGTGGGGACTTGGAGGGACATCCAGGAGATGGTGAGGCAGGAGCATCCCTGGGAGCCGGGGCAGGAGCCTGGCTGGCCATGGCAGCCTCCCAGCCGTGCCGGGCTCTCTTCTCCTGGGAGCAGCTGGTGGCGGGAGCCTTTCCAGCAGCACGAGTCCCCTGGGTCCTGTCCCAGGGCCGTGACAGCCCCGGGTCCCCCACGGCCAAGGCGGGTGGCAGCGGTGCCTGGGGCGTGCCTTGGCTCCTCGTGGGGCCGCACAGTGGCGTGTGCTGGGGCTGTTCCTGTGCCAAAGGCTCTGCTCCCGGCTGTCCCAGTCTGCTTCCCTTCCCCAGGCAGTCTGGAGGGTGCTGCAGCCCCGGTGCCCAGCCCGGGCTGCTGGGGCAGGTCGTGGTTTGCCGGGTGAGAAGCTGCTCGGCACACGTGAGCCGAGCCGTGCCGTGGCTGGACAAACAGCCTGGTGCAGCTGCTCTGGCTGCTGTGTGGCTCCTTTTCCATGCTGGATCATCCATGCAGGGCAGGGATGAAGGGGATGGCTCCAGGGTGGATTTTTGGATGGGCTGGGAGAAGGGTGACGTTACCTGGGTGCGCTTTGCAGCCTGGTGTGGGTATGACGCTGCTTCTCCCTCTTTAGTTTCCTTCTTTTCCTCCCCCTTTCCACGTTAGCACAAGTGCTGCCGGGCTTTAGTAGCTCTCAGGAGACTGAAGTCATCTGTTTACCCATGGAGCTGGCGCGCTTGGAGCAGCAGCTGCCCCGGCTTTCCCTCTCCAACCTGCCGGAGAGGTGCCGAGCGTGCCGTGACCTGCACGGGGGCAGAGCGAGCCCTGGGGCTGCCTCCCATCCCATCCCATCCCATCCCATCCCATCCCATCCCATCCCATCCCATCCCATCCCATCCCATCCCATCCCATCCCATCCCATCCCATCCCATCCCATCCCATCCCATCCCATCCCATCCCATCCCATCCCATCCCGGATCATTCCCGGTGGCACAGGGACCTGCTGCAGGATTTACCGAGGGTTGTTCCCCAACCCTGGGCACACCAGCTCAGGAAATCACCGTCTGCCCTGCTGCTGCCTCCTCCCACCGGCTTCCAGCAGACCTGGCCACAGCATTGCCTGCCCTACCTGGCAGAGCCAGGTCTTGGCAGGGGTGAGCAGATGAGTTTTGGGGCTGGTTTTAACCAGGGATGAATGGGGAGGGTCGTGGCAGCCCCATGAGGGATGTGAAGAGGGCAGGAGGGCTGCAGGGACTGGTTTGCTTTCTCCCAGTGAATTTTTGTCTTCCACTTAAGAGCTGAAACAAGGCTGGGATGAGAGGGAAGGTCCTGATGGGAGAGGGGTGGTGACCACCCCGCAGCCAGGGCGTCCCCTGCCTTGGTTTGGGGTGGACAGCTGCCTTCCCTGGCCAAAGGGCAGGAGCCTGGACTGCTCCCAGGCTTCCAGCCCCTCTGTGACCCCCTCGAGGCTGTGTCCTGGCATGCTGCCACCCAGTGTGTCCCCAGCACCTGCTGTTTTGGGGCTGGGGATTCCTACTGTGATTCCTATTCCCATCCCTGCAGGATGTGCATCCCATGGCACAGCCCCGGCTCTGCCACAGCTCTGTGCAGGGGGACCTTTCCAAGCTGACCCTCCAAAATGGTTTTAATTGTCCTTCCCAGCTTTGCCCCTCCTTGGGAATGGGGACCGTGTCATCTGACGGATCTGAGGGGCCACCAGCAGCCACCTCTGTCCCTGGGGACACCAGGGAGGGAACATTTTGGTGACAGCCAGGATGTTGGGCTGTGGCTCAATGTTTTGCAGCCTTGGTGGGACAGTCACACCCGGGAGGGAGGGACACACAGACAGCTGAGGGTGTGGGGCACACACAAATTGCCACCATCCCCTTGCAGCTGCTTCTAGCGTGTTTCTGGAAAGGGGCTGACTTCGGCTGGCTGTGAAGCTTTGCATCGAGTGACGATCAAGTGCTGATGATTCCAGTTATTCTGCTGGCCAGGAATAACTATATTTATATATATATTTCTATGGATGGATGTCTCCTGCCCCCCTCCTTGTCCTCAGCTGCATTTCCTTCTCCCCACTGCTTGGGAGCAGGCAGCAGAGTCACCCCGGTGTGAAAACTCTGCAGAGACAAGGCCTTTCAGTTTTCCCTGGAGGCAGCAGTGCCAAGGTCAGCCTGGTGTGGGGACAGGGCTGTGTTGTCACTGCTGTTCCCGGTGTGGGGCTCGGGGAATGGGGGGAGCCGGCTCTGCTGCCTGCAGACAGAGTCCAGATGCTCCGGCTGCGGCGTCTCTGGAGGGGGAGATGGATTCGCTCCTGCCGTCTTCTGTTTTCAGTCCAGAACATCTGCACAGTAACTGGGAAATCTGGGCTTTCTCCTGCCTCTCAGCCAGGTCCTGTCAGCCCTTTCCTCTTCCAAAAAGGGGCTTGGTGGTTTTTTGTTGGTTTGTTGGGATTTTTTTCCTCCCCTTCCCGCTATTGCTTGTGCTGTGTAACCTGCTCCCTGCTGTGCATCCTGTCAGGGCTCTGCTTGGGTTTTACTCCACCAGGAGCATTTGGAGGGACCTCCCCATCTCAGCCACCGCCGGGGCTTAGGGATGTGGATCCCCAGGAGCAGATTTTGGCACCCAAGCTGCCGTATCACTCAATCCAGTTCTTTTTTCCCTTGCTGATCTCCCCGTTCTCATGCTGATCCTGCATCCTGGAGCCTGGGTGCTGCGTGCTGTGTGCATGGGGCTGGACAATCCCTCCCTAAAGCTGGCACTGGGGAGCATTTGAGGCTGCAGCAGGGTGGGGGCCACCCTGCTCCCTGTTCTTTCCAGCAGTGAGCGGCTTGGCCAGGCTGGCCCTGGGCTGGCCAGGACAGCTCTTGGCTTGGCAGTGTCCCACACGGGTGAGGTTTGTTCCGCAGCCGCTGGCTCTGGCTCCTGGCAGGGCTCTGGTGGGTGCTGGGCACCTCCTTTTCCTTGCTGCTGCTTCCACCATGCCATGGGGACCCTCAGGAAGTGTCACCCCAATAAGTGAAGCCCTGGAGGAGGAATAAATCCTGCTGTGGTGTCCTTCCTCCCTTTCCAATGCACAGTCTGTGCTCTCACCCTGACCTTCCCCACCGGAGCTGCCAGGGTCCAGTGACCCCAAATCGGGCTCCATCCTTTATCCATCCCTGCTCCCTCTCCTTCATTCATGAGGGTTTCCTGCCTCTTTGCTCGTGTTTTAGTCCTTTTGCTGTGTTTCTCCCCACCCCTTGCTGCCCTAGTTCTGGCTGTGCTGGCGCAGTGCCCGGTGCCCTCTGCTCGCAGCGGAAGGAAGGGCTCCGGGGAAGGACGGCACAGCCGGGCCGTGCCAGCGGGGGCCTGTCCTTGCCTTGGACAAGAGGCTGACCCCTCAGAGGGGCTCTGGGGCCGTGGATATCACGGGTGCTGTTCCCCCAGGCGAGCAGGGATCTTGCAGGACGCAAAGAGACAGTGGAGGAGGGAGGTGCCACCTCTCTTTTCGCACTTTGGGGACCTTGGGACAAAACATGTGGTGTTTCCCCCCCTTGGGTTCCCTGCTCCCAGAGGATGAGATGATTTGGGGTGGACTTGAGGGCCAGCAGGCTGCCTGGAGGGGATGGCTGGGCAGCGTGGCTGCGAGCCTGGCACCCTCAGGCACCTGGAGGTGAAGTGTGCCCGGTGTCCCTGTCCTCACAGCTGCTATTTCTGGCCAGCCCGTGGCCTCTGCACCGCAGTCACCACGGCGGGGCCAGCAGCTGCTGCCCTTTCCCTTCCCATTCCCTCAGCCCCGTGGGACGGATGGAGACAGGATGAGGAATCCCCCCAGCGTGGGCAGCAGCGGAGCAGCTCAATCCCTCTTGGGATCTTCCCTCAGCCCCGTTTTCCTCCCATCCAAACCCGGGCCGTGTCTCTGTTTGGTGGGCGGCTGTAAAAATAGCGCTTGGTTTGAGTTAGGAGGGTGGCGGGGAGGGCCGGGAGGGGGCCGGGGTGCAGGGGGAGGTCCGGTTTCTCCCTTTCCTGGAGGAATTAGGGAGGCCACATGCTGCCAGGAGTGTTTGGCTGGTAGAGGCAAGCGGAGGCTCCGAGGAGGCGAGCAGGCGTCCGCACAGATGGAAATTTGATCACCCACGGCTCAACAGATTGTTTGATTTATTTTAAAATCAAGCAGATGGCTGCAACAGGAGTTTGTTTAAGTTCAGCTCCGAGCTGGGCCAACGGCCAGGATACTCGGGGGTAGGCGTGCCAAAAAATGTTCAATGACTTTGGTCATCACCCACCTCTCCTCCTCCTCCTCCCCTTCCCTCGCTCCAGCGCACACACCCCGCTCCCCCTCTTATCGCATCCTCGCCTTCATCTCTTGGCTCCTGCATCTCGCTTTGTCTCTCCCGACGGGCGCAGCCTTGCCCTCCACTTTTCCTCCCCTTCCGTGCGCTCCAGAGGGTTTAACTCTTCCCCAGCCGTCCCCTGGCCCTGGTTCCCTTGTGCTGGAGGGGTGCAGGGGGGGTTATCCCGGTGAACCCCCATCCCTGGCCTCTCTCCTCATGCCTGTCTTCTCTGGGAGCAAGCTGGGGGGAGGGGTGAGCTCTGGGACATGGCTGGATGCCCAGAGGGACACCCTGACCCACACCCTGACCCACACCCTGACCCCCAGGGCTGTCCCTCCATGGTGGGGGAGGATCCTGGTGTCCCCCTACCCTGCCCCAAATTGGTGGCAGCCTGGATGAGTTGGGGTCCCAGCGGTGTGGGACCCCCACCTTGGGGTGTGAGGGGTGAGGTGGGCACGGAGCAGAGCCCCTGCTGCAGCCCGTGGTGGCTCTGGATGTGTTCCTGGCCACTCTGCCGTGTGGCCGGCAGGGAAGGAGCTGGAGGAGCAGTGGGAAGCAGCCTAGGATGTGCTAAACTGCTGTAAATGGGATAGGGCCCGCTGTGCTCAGGGCTTTAAATCACCCAGTGCCAACAGGCTGGCACTGCCCAGGGGGGTCTGACCACCCCGGGGTCGCACAGGGTCCCCAGCACACGTGGCCATGTCCCCTCAGCCTGCCTCATCTGGGATGCTGTCTGTGGCGGGGACAAGGAGCTCTCTGCATTTCCTGGGATGAGTGGCTGGGATGCTCCAGGACCACCAGACCAGTGGCTCCAGGACCACCGGCTGTCCTTGGTGGCCTTGGGATATCCCTGTGCCCCATGCCAGCCCCCAGCACCACGGCAGGTCCAGTGCAGCCTCTCCCTGCAGGCTTTCCTGCCAGAGAATTGCCCATTCTGCCATTTCTAGAGCAGGACAGCTGTGAGCCCTCCCCCAGCTCCCCTCTGCTCCCCACGGCGGGGCTGGGGGCCGTGGCTCCTGCTGGGAGCCGTGCGTGGGGCTGGAAGGGGTTAAGGCAGGCAAAGGAAAACAAGAGTGCTGCAGGGCCTGGGTGGCTGACAAGCCAAACAACTGTTTTTGACTCACTGTTGCTGCCTTGCCAAGTGCAATTGCTTCCACATTCCCATCCCCTGGCTGCAGGGGCGCGGGGAGATGTTGGCTTTTTGCGGTCAGGAGGGGAAGGGGGATGCCGGGGGGAGCAGCAGTGGGAAGGGCTGGCTCTGCACTGCCTTTTCTCAGCTCTTCTCTCTTCGATTCCCCTCCCTGGCGAGGGGCAGGAAGGGGCAGGGGGTGACGCTGCCAGGGGGGTGGTGGTGCCAGGGTCACTGGGGCCAGCTTGTGATGGAGCATCCCTTCTGCCAGACTTAAAGGTGGGAGAGGGAATGGGGGGGTAAAATGCACCCCCAGGGTGTCTGTCCTGTCTTTTCCTGCTGTTTGTCTGCAAGGAGAATCCTGAAAAGTGGCTCCTTCCCTGTCAGGGGGTGCTGGTGGGTGTTGGGGGCCAGCAGCACCCATTTCCCCCCTCCATCCCCTCAATGTCCCTATTCCAACCCTCCACGGGGATAGGGAGTGATCCCATTGCAACCCTGCTCACAGATCTGGGGTCTCCTGTGGGGCTGGGCCCCCCCACCTTGCCTGGGTGGAGGCAAATCTGTCCCCAGGGTTTGGGGGACACACACAACCCCAATGAAACCCCCAGGCCTCCCAGTGCTGGTGCTGGTGCCGTTGTGTTGGAGACAGGAAGAAATAATTCCTTGAAGAAGAGGCTGGGGAGTTACAGCAAAGATTTGAGCTGCTCAGGGTCGCTGCTTTGTGGAGTTAATTATCTTCTGAGTCTGGGGTTTATGGGTGTTTTTTGAGCTGGTGTTTTTTTTTGGTTTTTTTGGGTTTTTTTTCCTCCTTGGGATTATTTCTTGGCAAATGAGGCGTCGTTCTAAAGCACTGAGCTCTGCTCCCTCGGAACTCCTGGCTGCTAAGTGCTATGGAGGAGATCCTGGTCTTAAAAAAAAAAACACACACACACACAAAAAAAACCCCCAAAAAACTCAAAAACCCGAAAAACCTTAAAAAGAAGCCCTGCTCTTTTGCAGTGTGAATATGGGCTCTGGGATAGCTCAGGAAGGTTCTGTGCTCCTGGAGCTGTTTCTTTGGGGAAGCTGGAGCAGGAGCCTCCTGCGGGCACAGGCAGCACTGGATGGGCAGGGGAGGACGGGGAGATCCTTGGAGGGGTCCCTGCAGGGTTGTGAGCAGTTTGGGGTCCCCCACACACCCAGCCTGGACTGGGGGGCCTGGAGGGAGCCCCCAGCATTTGGGAAGCTGTGGGGGCGTTCTGAGCTGACCTTTGGGTGAGGAGGGGGTTTAGGTGTGGCAGCTTTTCCCCACTTTAGGATGTTGTGGGGCTGGGACATGGCTCCAGCATCACGTTCCTGTCACCCTCCAGCTCCCGGGGCTCTGCTGCTGCCTCCCCCCACTTTGCAGAGGACACTTCCCCCTCCTGACAGGGGACAGGGTCAGACTGATGGCACAGCCGGGGCTGTGATGCAGAGGAGCTGGCCTGGATGCTGTGGGACAAATGGGATGCACACCTGGAGCTGCTCCTGTGGGCTCTGACCCCTCTGGCTGCTGCTGCTGGTCCCTGCTCAATCTCAGCCTCGTTTGCTGAATCCCAGGGGAAGGAGGCAGCGGCAGGGCGGGAGCTGGCGGCGCTGGAGGTCAGGATGGAAATCCCTTCATGCTGCAGGAAGGACCCCCAGAGCTTTGCCCAAAATATCCCAACGTCCACGAGGGATGTGGGAGAGCCGCTCACCCTCTGGCCCTGCAGATGTGAGGGACAGACACCCCATCCATCATTCCATCCTCAGGAGAGCTCCAGTCCAGCCTCTGCCCCCCTCCCAAAGCTGCAGGACCCCTCCATGCCAATCCCATCCCCTGGCACCGTGCCACGGGGGCAAACCCCCCAAACCCTCCACCCGTGGCAGGGGACGCTCGTGTCGCTGCGGTCGGACACCTCCAGCCCCTAATCCCGACATGAGAAGGCAATCGGGGCCCGGGATCCCCTTCCCCTGCGGCAGATGGGGCGCGGTGCCGCCGCCGTGGGGCTGCGCCTGGGGCCGCCTCTGCCTCCGAATGTGTTTGCAAATCCTCCCCAGCTGAGGGGATTAAAGCCGGCATCTGGCTCGCTTTAGAATATTAAAACAAAGGGAGTTGTAGGCGCCATGATCGGGGGCAGGCGAGGGAGGGAGCGGGGCCGGGGGGGCTGGGAAAGTCTGCAGGAATCCCCCCCTCCCCATCCCAGCCTTTCCACGAGGTTTTCCCTAAGGAATCCACCCCGCGGCGGGGTGAAGGCAGCAGGGCAGGGGCGGTGGGACCAGGGGGATGCTGGAGGCCGGGTGGGCCGCGGGGGTGCGTTCTGGGGGGGCGAGGGAGGTTTCTCTCTGCTTTTTCCACCCCGTTGCGCTGCTCTGGAAGCGGCAAGAATTCAGGAAGCCGGCGTGCGGCGGGTGCCAAGTCAGGCTGTACCGCAGCCAAGCCCCTGCTTGTTTTCTCGTCTTGCTGGAGCCAGTAAGTGACCTTATTAGCTTAGGGGGCAGCTGCCTTATTAACACACATCTGGCGGCGAGGGGGCCGCATAGGCCCGAGATTGTCTCCCTGCCTGCTCCCAGCGTGGCTGGGGGGGCTCCCCCCGGGGCTTCTCCCACCCCTCCCGGTAGCAGGGCTGGCATCCAGGCAGCCCCCCCGGGAGGGGGCAGGATTGGGCAGATGGGGTTGGATTTGTTGGGGATTAATAATTGAAGATTATAATCTGTGTGAGGTTATAATCTGCAGGGGAGGGAGGGGTGTAGGGCCTGTGCTGCTGCTGCTGGAATTCCTGTGGATGCTGCTCCATCTCCCACCTTCCTTACGGGGCGGGCTCTGCTTTTTGGGGCACAGCATCACGCTGCAGGATGGGATCACTCAGAGGGGCTGGACCACCCATGCAGCATCCTCACATCCCTGCCAGCAGCCGGGGTGGGCACTGGGATTTCCTTCTGGATCAGCGTCGGCTTCTCCTGCAGCAAGGGGAGCCTCTAGGGCCAGGCTCGAGCCTTTTGCAGCACATTTGGCTCATGGAGGGGGTGGATTCCCAGGAGAACAGGAGCTGGGGGGCTCCTGCTGTGCCAGGACAGGGAGCTGGGGGCTTTTTGCCAGTGTTGAACCACTCCAGGCTCCGCTGGGGGCTGTCCCTGTGGGTGCACATCCCATCCCAGCCGCCCCATGCCCTGTGCCAGCGCTCACTCAGCACCGCCCATTTCCCCTCCCTGAATGCACCCAGAGCCCGGCTGGGAGCGCCCCTGTGCCACATCCCTGACCTGGCACATCCCGGGGGGTGCCGGGCCCCCGCCCTCCCCTCCACCACACAGGGATGCCCTTTGTCCTTCTTGGCGTGTGGGGGAACTCGGCAGCTCTTGGCTTCTCCCTTCTGTTTTGGAAATTCAAAACATTTGCAGGGCGGCCCACTCGCGCCCTGCCGCCACGGAGAGAGGCACTTGGCTGACTCCTCTGCTTTCCTTGGCCGCTGCTCCCTCCCGCTCACGCTCGGGGTGGGGGCTTTTCTCCACCTCCTCACCCCTCTTCTTTCTTTTTTCCTTTTTTTCTTCCTTTTTTTTCCCCTTTTTTCCCCTCCTTTTTTCCCTTTTTTTTTTTTTTTTTTTTTTCTTTTTTTCTTTTTTTCTTTTTTTCTTTTTTTCTTTTTTACTTTTATTTTCCCCTCTATGGTGTAAGCTTGGAAAAAACCCCACCAGGCTGCAGGAAAGGCCACTGAAGGGTCCAGGAAGCAGAGCCCAGGGCAGGCAGTGCCGGTGCCCGCTGGCCCCTGGCACTGACCTTGCTCTCCGCTGGGAAGGGCGGCTGTGCCGGGTGGCCGGAGCAGCCCCGCGCTGCACCAGCGCTAATGAGCTCTGCCTGAGCCACAAGGATTAATTAGCTGCTGGGAGAAAAGGGGGGGAGCATCCTTCTGCAGCGAGCCCGGTGCCACCGGAGCCTGGCACGGCGCAGCGCCCAGGGCTGCGGCACTGGTGGCGTTTTTGGGATGCTCCAGGAGGAGATGTGGCTCTTCCTGGAGCCGGGTGGGGACAGGGAATCCCAGTGCCACGCTGGGAAGGTACAAGAGCTGCTGATCGATCATCCTGCTCTCTATATTCCATTTTTTTCCCCTCCAAAAAAAGCCTTGTAGGTTTTTTAATTGCTGTTTGTGTGCTGTTGTCCCTGTGGGAATAGGAGAGAGGGTGTGACATGGATGTGTTAAATATGTCCTGCGGAATCTCAAATGACACTACAGGGGACAAAGTGGCAGCTGGCCGGGAGCTGTGTGTGGGCAGGGCCTGGCTGTGTGCTGGGGGTCAGCCCTCACCCCAAAACCCGGGGGGCTCAGGGATGCTCAGGAGGGCTGTGTTGGGGACTGTCACCCTCCTGGAGGGGGACCCCAAAGCTGGCTCGGTTCTTTTGGTGTCACGTGTAGCTGGGTGGATTTTTGGGGGTGTGGCTGTGTGCCTTGTCCTCCACCAGCCCCTCGGTGCCCCCCTCCTCTCTGGAGAGGCAGACACGGGGCAGAGGTGACACCCGGGGGGACAAGCAGGGACATCGTGTTGAGGCCGGGAAGGTCGCGAGGACGCCGAGCTTGAACTTGAATTAGATGGTAATTGCGACGTGCCTAATTACAGGGAAAGAGCAAATCACTCCGGTGCTTCATAAAGTGTCTGACACGGAATAACGAGGATAATTAGCAATCAGACGGGAAGCTGCTGCCTCCCCGGCCCCCGAGAGCCCTGGGGAGCCCCGCTCCCCCTCCCCTCCACAGAGCATCTGCCCCTGCCTGGCGTGGTTTGTCCCCCCAGGATGGGACATCTGCCCCCCGGTCCCCCCAGGAGGGGACATCTGCCCCCCGGTCCCCCCAGGAGGGGACATCTGCCCCCCAGTCTCCCCAGGAGGGGACATCTGCCCCCCAGTCCCCCCAGGATGGGACATCTGCCCCCCGGTCACCCCAGGAGGGGACATCTGCCCCCCGGTCCCCCAGGAGGGGACATCTGCCCCCCGGTCCCCCCAGCATGGGACATCTGCCCCCCAGTCCCCCCAGGATGGGACACTGGCCCAGCAAAGCCACCCGAGCTGGGGTGGGGTGTAGCTGGTGGCCGTGTCCCCTGCCCAGGGTGGGTCTGGTGGCTTGTGCCGGTGTCCCTCCCCATGTGTGTCTGTGTCCAGGTGTCCATCCCCACGTGGGTCCGTGTCCAGGTGTCCGTCCCCCCGGCCTTGTCCAGCCGTACAGCCCGTGCCTGCTGCCAGCAATGCATTAATGCTGCCTGACGCTAGAGCGCACCACCAGCATGTCGTGACATCCTCCCGGGGACACGGCTCCCTGCAGGGCCACCTGCCCCGGCCACCTGCCCGCGGCCACCCTGCCGTGACCCCGGGGGCACCGCTGGGGACCCCGCCTGGCCCTGGTGGCCGCAGGGGACATGAGTGGGTGGGATTGATGGTGCTAATTGCACTCGGAGGGAGTGGGAAGGGTGGAGGGTTGTGGCACCCCAAGAAACGCCCCTGCCATCCCAGCCTGGCTGCTGTCACCCCCGGGGGACCGGGAGGAGGGCAGGGAGTGTCTGGCTGCCAATTAGCTGCACCTTTTAATGATGAGTTGGTTTAGGGAATGTGTGTCCCCCCTCAGGGTTGTGCTGGGGAGCTGATCCTAAACCTCCTGTCCTCCCATCCCAGCACCAAAAGGATGAGGAACATTCTCTGGACACGAAGGGACCTCCCAGCCCCAAATGCCCCTGGCTGAGGGGTGCCAGGCTGCTTCAGTGGCTTCACTCCAACTCCTGCTTTCCCTGGAGCCACCTCACTCCTGTCCCCTGCCACCTCCCAGTCCAGCACCAGCCAGGCCCACCCCCCCGTCCCCTTCCTGGCACCTTCTGGGAATCCCACAGCAGATCCCATCGTGATTTTTGGGCTGGTTTGCCGCTGGGTTCGCAGGGAGGGCTGAGAATGCCGGTGCCACCGCGGGGATGATGCTCCCGGTGTCCCTGAGCGCTGGGGCAGGGTGGAGGTCACCCCTCCCCGTCCTGCTGCGTGCCTGTCTCCTTCCCGCCTCTCCTGCTGGCTTCTCCTTTTTTGTTTCCCCCTCTCGGAGCAGCTGTTCTCTAATAAGCTGTTAATGATGATACAGTAAGTAGGAGCGGAGAGTCCTGCGGGAGCTGCCACGATTTGTGTAATTGGCCTCAGAGGAGACAGAAGTATCTAATATTTACATGCCGGTATTAGTCCCCTGGGAGCCTGTCTGGGCTGGCACGGGAGGCAGCTCCCAGCCTCAACCTGTCTGCTCCCAGCTGATGGATCCTCAGATCTCGAATGGATGGGAACTGCCAGCTGGGAATGGGGGGGGATCACCCCCTCTCCCCTAAAAACAAAGCTGGGGGTGGCTGAACATCCCCACAGCTCGGTGTCCAGCTGGTTTGCAGAGCAGTGGGGTTGGGCTGAGCTTCCAGAGGGGGATGCTGAGCTTTGGGGAGCCCTGTGCTGGGGTGGGGGACAGGCAGGAGCTGGGGATGTCCCAGAGTGAGTTTACCAGGGGTTTGACCTGGCTCTTGAGACACAAAGCTGTTCCTGAGCTGGCTGGTGCCTGGAGGAAGGAGAAAGAAGAGAGGGGTGCTCGCCATGTGGCCACCGAACACCCTGTGCCCGTGGCTGGGGTGGGTCCCTGGGAGCTCCTGGAAGGGCAGGTTTGGAAGCACCGTGCTCCCAGTGAGCTGGGACTGGTGAAACTGCCCGTGGTCATCCTGCCTGCAGCCACAAGGCCGGAATGCCAGGGGAAACTGAGGCACGGCTGGGGAAACTGAGGGGGCAGGCTGAGGAGCAGCCTGCCCCCTCTCCTGCCAGCTCTCACCCTACGGGGTCTTGCCCTGGGCTCCTCCCTGTGCTGCAGTGTGGACAGGGTGCCACCAGGGCTGTCCCACTTCCCTCGGCACCTCCGGGTGTCCCCAAGGCTCTGGGGTTGTCCCCTCCTGCTGGAGGTCAGTCTCTGGCAGAACAGCTGTTTTGGGGTGCTGGGGCCGTGCTCATTCCAGTGCTCACATTCCTGCACCCCAAACCTTCTGAGACCCCCCAGAGGAGAGGGTAGGGACTGGCATGGGGACACCAATGCTGAGCAGTGGGGCCAGGGCGTGGGTACATCCCAATTCCCTGCCTGGGGTGGAAGTTGGGGGGTGCCAGGGTCCCCCAGGGCCCCCCAGCTCATGTCCCATCGTATCCTGGTGTGCTGGAGGGCCCCCCAGCCCCGTGGGATTGCACCCCCAACCTTTTCCACCCAGATTCCCACTCTCCCATTGCCTTGGCAACCCCCGGCATGGTGGCTCGATGCCTTCTGCAAAGGGGATGTCTCACCGTGTGCCCTCCCCATGCTGGGGGTGCTCTCCAGGGGAGATGAGAGGGGTGTGGAGGCTGATGTGGGTGGCCAGGGGGGCTATTTTTTTGGGATGCCGGGCTGGGCAGTGCCGCTCACCCCGCAGAATCAAAGGCGCAGTGTTTTCCAAGTGTTTTCCAAGAGGCAAGCGGGCAGCTTTGCTGTGGAGGTGGCCTCATCCTGCCCGCTGGGACTGGGCTGGGAGCCACCAGGACCTGGCAGCCGGGGTTGTGCGGGGTCTCCGGGGGGGCTGCGGTGGGGAATGGCCGTGGGGTGGAGGTGGCTGAGCCCTGGCGGGTCGTGGCAGGGGTGGAGGCGCTTGGCTGGAGCCCTGCTCTTCCGCGCTGCCGTCGCAGGGGTGAGGAGCTGTTGGCTTCTGTTCTTCCCTCCCTGCCTCCTTCCCTCATCCCTCCCGCCCTCCTGTCATCCCTCCCTCCCTCCATCCCTTTTCGGCTGTCCTCCCTGCTCAGGACGTTCCAGCCTCTCTGTCCCTGGCTCCCCGCCAGCCCTTTCCCACACTCCCTAATCCCGGGCTCCAGCCCTGGCTGCTGCTGCCTTGGGAGCAGCTGCTGAAATCCCCGAGCCGGGGCAGCGGGACCTGGTCCTTGACCTCCCGGAGGATCCGGGGGGTGGCAGGTTTGGCATGGGGACAGCACGGGTGTCCCCAAGTCCCCTGCTGTGTCAGCCACCCCTCGTCCAGGGCAGAGGGGATGGATTTATGTCGGCAAGGGGTGCAGTGGGCAGCAGGGCAGCACCCCTGGGTGCTCTCGGGCTCTCATGGGGTGGAGGGGGCTGTTCACGGCCCCTCACACCCCTGCTCTGTGGGGGTTTGGGGGGGAGATCCCCCCACCTCCTCCCTTCCCTCCTGCCTGATCTGTTCAATCTGCTAAGCAGGGGAATAGTGCAGCCACCATCTGTGAGCCTGCCAATAATGGGATTAACTCCTTCCCCTGGCCGGGCCGGGCCTGACGCTCTTTCTGGCACCCCCTTCCCGGGGTACCCCCTCCCCCCGCCAGGCCCTGCCGGTGCTGCTGCTCCAGGGCTGCCTGGGGACAGCCCCAGTGTGCCCTCACACAGATCTGAGCCACCAGCATGGACTCACCCCCTCCTGCCTCAGTTTCTCTTCTCTTTCATATCTGTTCCCCTGCCTCAGTTTCCCCCTCTTCTGCCTCAGTGTCCCTCTCCTACCTCAGTGTCCCCCCTCCTGCCTGTTTTTCCCTTTTCTGCCTCAGTTTCCCCTCCTGCCTAGCAGCAGCAAGGATGGATTTGAGGCATTCCAAATCTCCCTGCCTGGGAGTGGGGACACGGGCAGGGGGGACACACCGAGCTGTGCCTGAATCCCTGCGTGTTTGTGGGTCCCGGTCTTTGAGGCAGAGGAATGCAGGATGCAAACCCACCCCCACCCCCAGGATGCTGCCTGGGGAGGGATGCAGGGATGCAGGGATGCAGGATGCGAGCCCACCCCCCCGGGATGTTTCCCGGGGAGGGATGCAGGGATGCAGGGATGCAGGGATGCAGGATGCGAGCCCACCCCCCCGGGATGCTGCCCTAGGCCGGGGCAGAGGCGACACCGCATGTGGGGGGATCCAAGGGACGCCCACCCCCAGCCCTGCAGCTTCAAGCCCTTTTGCCGGGGGCGGGATGCCCCCGCTAATCCTCTTAGGCTGCGCCCCGGAGCAGCTGGCGAGGCTGGCCCGGCCGCTGCCCATCCTCCCTCCCAACAGGTGCCCCCCGGCCCCCTCCCCCCGGGGCTGGGCGGGGGGCTCGGGGCTCCCCGCAGCAGGCAGCCCCCCCCCTTCCCCTTCCCCCGGGGCCGGCCCGGGAGCGCTCATTAATTATCTAATCTTCCCTTTATGTTTAATTTACAGCCCCGCGCGGCTCTGGCCATATGCTGCTTTTGTTGTGTCTGGCTCTTTGTTGTGGCAGGCAGCGGGGGCTGGCGAGACCCCCCCCCCCATCCTTTGATCCCCCCCTCCCCTCCCAGCGCCACCCTCCAGCCACCCCCGCGGCACGGTGGCGAGCCCCGCGGAGGGGGTAAGTGCCTTTTTCTCGGTTATTAATTTCCCTGACCCCCCCAGCTCACCGCAGCCCCCACCCCCGGCAGTGCGTGTGTGTGTGTGTGTGTCCCCCGCCCCTCGCCGCCGGCTCGGGATGTGATCGCGCGTGTGCGCGGCGCTGCCTCCTCCCGCTGCCGCCGCCGGGGTCACCGCGCCGCCCGCACCGCGCCCCGCAGGTACGTGCAGGGCAGGCAGCCGCCGGTGCCCTCCCCTCTCGGACTGTCTCCCCGCCTTACCTGTACCCCCCCCCGCCGCACACACACCCTGGCTGTACCGTCCATCCCATCCCATCCCATCCCATCCCATCCCATCCCATCCCATCCCATCCCATCCCATCCCATCCCATCCCATCCCATCCCATCCCATCCCATCCCATCCCATCCCATCCCATCCCATCCCATCCCATCCCATCCCATCCCATCCCATCCCATCCCATCCCATCCCATCCCATCCCATCCCTGTACCCCCTGCCCCCCGGGCTGCACCTCCCTCATCTCTGCCTGTACCCCCCTCACACCTGTACCCTTCCATCCCCATCCTAACTGCCCCCACCCCCTCCTGTGTCCTCCCAACCCTCTGTGCCCCCCTACGAGCTGCCTGTACCCCCCCACCTGCCTGTACCCACCCCGTACCCCAAACCCTGCCTGCACCCTCCTCCCTGTAACCCCCCTGTCCAGCCCTGAGGCAGGCACCAGCATTGTTGGGGGGATAAACCCTGCACCCCCCCTTACTTGTTGTGTGTCTCCCCCCAATTTTGCTGGGTGTGTTTGGGTGTGAGGACACCGTGGGGGGACCCCTGTGGCCCCCAGACCTGCAGTGGGTACTTGTGGGGGGCTTTGTGGAACTTGCTGCAAACTTTGTGTGCTGCTGCCAGGTGCCTTCTGCACTTCCTGGTTTTTCTCTGTCTTTTTTTTTTTTTTTTAACTAGTAAAATCTTTTTTGTGCACCCCAGCAGACCCATACACAGCTCTAATGGGGTGCAAGGAGGGTGGCACCCCAATCTGGGAGCTCCAGCACGGGTGCCCACCCTTGGGGGGTTCAGGTCTGGCTCCTGGGGGGCAATGGGCAAAGGGTTTGGGGCACTTGGCCCCTGGCAGTGTGAGGCTCTGTCTGGGGGTGATGGGGGCACCCCCTGGTGCTCTGCTGGGGTGCTGAGCTGGGGTTTGTCCCCCCAGTGAGAGATGCTGGTGGCCTGTGGGGTGGCCTTTGCCAGTGCTGGTGTGGGCAGGGAATGCCCAACCCCACACCCCAGAGCTCGGGGCGGCGCACGGGGAGCTGTGCTGTGCTGTCTGTCTGTCCGCACCTCCCGCAGCTGCTGCTGCCCGCTCCCTGCCAGCCCTGGGTGAGGAGGGCGGGTGCCAAGCCGCCAGCCTGCCTTGGCTGGAGGATCCGTGTGCGGGGCCAAGAGCCGGGCTCGGAGCGCCCCGGCAGCGGCGTAAGGTCACCGCGACCGCCAGCGAGGTGGCCCTGCCAGGCTGCGCTGGCCCCTGCGTGCCAGGAGCCACGAGGTGGTGGCAGCAGCGGGCCTGGGGTCACCGAGCCACTTGCCAGGTGAACAAATCTCCTTTCATGGGCACAGAGGCAGCTGGCTCTGCAGGCATCCTGCTGCCGGGCGTTCCGGGGTCTCCGTTGGACTCCTTGTCCCCAAGGGGGTGCAGTGGCTTGGGGAGCCCATGTCCTAAAGGTGGCATGTGGCAATGGGGGACAGTGCCAGCTGCTGGTGTGGGTGGTGACGTGGAGGTGGCACTGGATGACCAGGGCACCTGTCCTGGCAGCAGAGAGGGAACAGAGTGAACACCACCAGCACTCCTCATCCTTTCCTGTGGGGCTGGCTGTCCCCATGCAGCCCCACGTGCCCTCAGGGTGACCAGAGTGGTCCTTTTGGTGCTGTTTTCACCCCACCAGGTGTGGGGAGCTGAGGAAGGGCCGTGCCCCCATGCCAGATGGCCAGTGCTGCCGCCTGGCCCTGCTTGTCCCCATACAAAGTCCCGGCCCCACACTGGGAGTCCCCTCCCAAGTACGTCACCACAGCTCCGGGTCACCGATGGGTCACTCTGAGTGTCACAAGGAGCCACAACACCAGGCTGGGGTCCCCCCAGGGCAACCCTGTGCCCCACCATCCCTGCCAGCTGGGGAAACCAAGGCAGTGGGGCAGGAGGCGGCTTGCCCAAGGGACCCGGTGCCAGGGCCGGGGAGAGCAAACAGGATTCTTGGCACAGGCTGGCAGTGCCGTGCTCTGCCTGCAGGCGAGGGTTGCTCTTTGCTGGGTGCGCAGTTTTGCTGCCGCTTTGCACCCCAGCTCCGGCTCCCTGGGGACGGTGCCTCTGTCCCCACAGGTGACACCCCCTGTCCTTGGCGCTGGTGAACGGGGCACTTGTTCCCCCCGGGGGTGGCCGTGCCCGGCGCTGTGTGTGGCGGGGCTGGCACGGGGAGCGGCTTGGCCTTGGCCCCCTGCCCGCTGCCGTGCCCTTTTCCAGAGGCAGCTGCCTGTGGGCACGGCTTGGCAGCTGTCCCTGCTGCGGGCTCGGCCGGGGCAGGACCTGCTCCCCTGGGCTGCCCGCTCACCTCCGGGCGGGCTTGCAACACGCGAGGCCGCCGCTGTCATGAGTTTGCAGTTCTCAGCTCAGCCGCGGCTTTTTCTCCCGGGTTTCTGTGCCAGCTCCATCCCTAAAGCAGAGGAGGGGACGAGCGAGGAGCCGGTTCTCCCCACCGCGCCGAAAAGTCCCTCTGGAGAGGCGCCCGGTGGCGTCACCCCTTGTAAAAGCGATGTGTCAGCTCTGAAAGCCCCTGGTTTTCCACCTTGGAGCTGTGTGCGGGAGGGGGTGGCTGTTCTCCCTGCCGCTTCCCGGGCACAGAGGAGCCCTCGGGGTGGTGACATTCCCCGCTCCGTGCTTGGCTCCGTGCATCCCTCCCCTCCCAGCTCGCTCGCCAGCTAATGGCGCGGCTTATTCCTATGGCTTTTTAAGTGCTTAATGGCGCGCGGGGCTAATGATGCAGCTCCCTCTGTTCCCGCCGCCTGGATGGATGGATGGTGTCGGATGGCGCTGCCCGAACCTCCGGGAACGGGGACAGGGACCAGGAGGGGCCCAGCTGGTGCCCCGCGGAGCTGGGGTTGGGAGCGGGCGTCCGCCTGCCTCTCCTCCCTCCCCTGCACGGCTGCTTGGAGCAGTAATGTCACCATAAACGATATTTATCACGAGGTGATAAAAATCTATTTCCAGCGACCTCTTGGAAATGGCCCTCGTAAAACCAGGCAGCAGACGGAGGCAGGAGGCAGACAGCGGGGAGGGGGCACGGGCAGGGAAAGGGCTGTAATCAGCCACGGAGCAGAGGCTGGATCTGCTGGGGAACTGGCCCTGCCATTCCCGACCCCCGGGAAATTGATGGCAGCCCTCAAGGCCAGAGGGCTGCCCGGGCACAGCTGGGTGGATGCTGGGGCATCCCAGGGTTTGAGCATCCTGGGATGCAGCATCCAGGCTGTGAGGGGAGGGCCAGAGGGATTTTTGTCTTCAGGTGAACAGGACAGGGGGGTTCTGTCCATGCTGGGGCATTCCCAAAGTGACACCTGAGGGATCCTGGGCTGGAGCTGATCCTGGAGCAGCAGACTGGATGCTGGGCTCCCAGCTTTCCTCCAGTGTTCCCAGCCATAGGGATGCCCCCCTCCGCTGTCAGGCACTGCTGGGTCACCCCAGTGCCCCCTGTATCCCTCCTGGGGTGCCACCATCAGGCCCAGAGCCCCCCCAGCTCCATCCCTTCAGTGCCAGGTGCTGATTCAGCATCCCAACACTAATTACTGAGCCCACAGTGGATCCTGGCTGTAAATTCTCCATCAGGAGTGGGCTGGGTGGTGGAAAACCTCCCTGGCTCCTTTCCCTGCTGACCTGAGCAGGGACTTGTGATGCCGTGTAATTCATTGGGGTGCTGAGTTGGCAGGAGGTGTCTCATCCTCCCCCACCCAGCTTTGGGGTCCACTGGCCCCCCGGGATCCCTCCTCCCCACAGAGGTCATTCCTGGCTGTGTGATGCTCAGCCCAGCTTTGTCCCCACGGGCACTAGGGACAGCCTGGGTGACCCCATGACCCTGCTGCATCCCAGGTGATGCTGCTAGTTGGGTCATTCCTGGGGGCTTCACCAGGCTCGGGGGGACAGAGGACACCTGGGCCACCTTTTTGGGGCTGGGGAGGTGGGATTTGCTCCTAAAAATGGGGACAGTGCAGGACCCTCCTTGTTGTCCCCTGGGGGAGGAGATTGCGAGGGAAAACAGCTCCCAGCTGCAGGGTCTAATCTGCTGCCCTGATGAAGAGACTTTAATCAAAGTAATTAACCAGGTGGGGCTGGTCACCCCCCCCCCCACACCCTGTGCCTGGGTGTCCCCTTCCTGGGGTGGGGACACGGGTTGGTGAGGAGGGGGCTGGCTGGGTGTGCAGCCCCCAGCTGTGGATCTTCCCAGGACTGTGCCAGGAAGGGACAGCAAGGACGATGGGGACATCCAGGAGGATGGGAGCATCCTGTGCCGAGCCCCAAGATCCCCGTGGAGGGACGTGGTGCCGCTCAGGGACTCGATGCCACCGCGGGGCTCTGAGCCCGCCTGGCGCGGGGCGCGCGGTGACACGGCGGGGTGTGTGTGGCAGGTATTATCCTGCATTAAAGTTTCCCCTTGCAGATGGTTCACATTTAATCTGCGGCTTAAGGCAGCGCCGGGCCTGGCGGTAAGTCCGTCTTTAGATGGCAGGCGGGAGCCGGGAACGGGCGCTAAGCTGCCCGCGGGATGGAGAAGGGGGACGCGGCGGATTGAGCCTTTAATGCCACCGTGCCGCCAGCTGATGGCCCAGCCGGAGCGTGGCCCTCGCTGGGACTGCTGTGACGTGTCCCCCGCCAAGAGGGATGGGGAGCCCCAGATGTGTCCCCTCACCCGGCAGAGCTTTGCTCCTCCTCCCTGCCTCAGTTTACCCCTGAGCACACGGGGAGTGGCACGTGTGGGAATGTCCCGAAAACATGAGCTGCTGTGGGGTGGGTGGGGTTTTCCTGGAGTGAAAAGCCCCTTGTGGCAGGTATTTAGGGTGGAGGGGAGGGGACGCTGTCACAGACTGCCCGGCAGCTCTGGAGCTGGAGGTGGGTGAGCTGTGCTGGTTGTGGTGTCCCGGAGGTGGGGATGGGGAGCAGGGGCAGGGGCCGAGCACGTCCTGTGGGATCTCAGCAGGGTTTGGGTGGCAGATCAAGCTGCATCCCTCCCATCCCTCAGCTTTGGGCCCCGTGGTCTCAGGGGGACTCAGGGCTGGGGTGTGGTGACAGAGGGAGGGGGGAGCTGCAGGGACATCCGAGGCCAGGGGGTGGCTGCTCCAGCCGGGGCAGTTTGTGTCAGTGTGGCAGGGCAGCATTGCAGCTGCTAACTCCGGAGTGTGATGATGACAGCGAAGGCTCTGTGCTGCACAACCTTGAGGAAATCCTTGTGCATTTGAAAAGGCTGATTGTTCCCTGCAGGGCCGGGACCAGGAGCGGCAGTGCTGCTGTCCATGCATGGGCAGGATGCTCACATCCTCCTCTGCCTCAGTTTCCCTGCCTTGAAAGGAGGCTGAAGGGGAACATTCCCCAGCCTGGCAGGGACTGGCAAACACCAGCTAGAAATGTGTCTCCCGACGGTGGGACAGGGACCGAGCGGGATGCGGGTCCCATCCTGCCCAGCCAGCCTGGTGCTGGCGTGATGGAAGGATGAGCATGGGGGGAGTTTTGTGTGGATGTGGAGCATTGTGGTGGAACACAGCGCTGCCTGGACATGGGGTGGAGGTGCTGACATCCCCACCAGCCACAGCTCTTCCCACAACCTGGAGAAACTGAGGCACGGGAGGTGACACGGCGTGGCCAGGGCTGCCGGAGCAGCGAGCAGCCGCAGATCCCCACGCCCAGAGCCCCAGAGGATCTGCAGGAAAAGCCGGGAGCGGGCGGCAGCGTGCCCCCCGCCTCCCCCTCCATCACCTCCCTGTTCGCTGGCGAACAAATGTCTGTTCTTGCAAAAAAAAGAAGTGACAGGGGTCGGCGCAGCGCTTTCCACATGACCTGCCCGGGAACAGAGGACGTCTTTGTTAATCCAGCGAGCTGTCAGTTCAGCCTCTTCACAAAAGGCATAAACCACTTATTGCTGCTCTCACCCCTGACCCCGGATCCGCCTGCGCGCCCTCCATTGTGCCGTCTCGAGGAAGCTGGCAAACAATTTCGGCTCCGGCTCCCCCTCCCCGCCGGCGGCTGCACGCGGGGGCCGCCGCTTGCCCTGCCAGCGTGGGGAGCCGCTGCGGGGGACCCCCCTACACACACACACACACACAGAGGGCACCTCCCCCGGCCGCATCTGCGCCCGCCGCCTCGCCTGGCAGCTGCTGCGAGGGGATGGGGGCTGCCACAAAGGGAGCACCTCCCTCCCTCCAGCCGTGCCTCCCTCCTGGAGCTGCCGGAGCAGCTGGCAGGATCCTGCAGGGTTCGGAGAGGGGGTGCTGGGTGCTGCGCCCCGTGGCCCCGTGGGTGAAACCCCTTAATGAGAGGGGACAAAAGCTCCTTAGGGTCCCTGGCTGGGACGGGCTGGGACGGCGGCTTTAGCCAAAGCCGCTTATGGCCCTGCACAAAGCCGCTGGGAACAGCCCAGCTCCTCGGGGTTGGCATGGATGGGGTGGTGCTTGTGCCCTGCCAGCCTCAGGGTGCCCGGGGGGTCACACGGGGTGACAGCTGGGGCAGGGGGGCTGAGCACGTGCTGTTCACCCTGTCCCCTTGCGCCCAGCACCCGGACCCCGCGGCGGGGCCGGTGTGTGCTGGAGCAATTAGATGCAGTCACTTTGGGGCTATATATAACCCAAATTGCTGCCTGCAGCTCGTTAGCTGCTGTCAGAGCTGCTGCGGCCGCGGCGCTGAGGTGGTGTCGCCAAGGGGGAGTGTTGGGTGTTGGGGGGGGAGCTGGAGGGTGATGCAGGGACCCGCTGGTCCCTGGGGATGGGGCATGAGGGGGGCTGTGGTCATGCTGGGGTAGCCAAAGGGTCAGACCCTCGCTGGGGATGGGGTCCTGGGGGGACGTGCTGCACCCCATGTGCTGCACCAGCTTCTACTCCGTGTGGTGCAGGGTGGCTGCAGTGACACATGGGGTCACAGCCAGCCCTGTCCCCCTGCCCACTGTTCCCAGGGCTCGTGGCATGTCCTGTGTGAGTGTGCTGGGGCGTGGGGGGCCACCGGTGCATCCCCTGCCCGTGCCAGTAGTATTTCCAGCCTCGTCTGCCCTTGTGGCATCCAGCCTGACCACAGTCTCCAGCCCCTTGATCCGTGCCAGTTCCCGCCGGGGCTCTCCGGCACGTCGCGGCTCTGCCGGCGCTCACCGGCCCGCGCGGCACCTCGGGCTGTCTGGGGGCAGCTGCGAGATGAGTGCGAACATATTGTGTGGGCTCCTGGAGCAGGCGTCACGGCGTCGCTGCTGGAGAGCGAGCGGGAACCGCAGCCCTGCCGTGACAAACGGCCCCGGCACAGCCGCAGCCGTGCCCACGCGGGCGCCGCGGCGCAGCCGGCACCGCCGCCGCACCGGGACGGGCAGCGGGGACCCGGGTGGGCAGCGATGCTCATGGGCAGACCCTCGGTGTCACCTGCCACCGCTGTCACCCGTCCCTGCAGCTGTATGAATTTCCTGGGGGGGCACATCCCCGTCTCAGAAAGAGTTAACAGCAGTGTGTGTCTCAGTCTGGAGCCTTTTGTTTCTTTCCTTTTTTGGGTTTTTTTTCCCCCCTTCCCCTCTTTAATGAGGAGTTAGCACAGCTGTAATTGCAGGTTCCAACTTTCTGCCAGCAAACACGGCTGAGAAACTTTAAATACAGTGGAGATGCATGGACCCAGCCCCCACCCCTCTCGTGGGCACCCATCAGGGCCGAGCCATGCCACCAGCAGGGACCCCAGCACCCCAGGGGCACCCCAGCCTGCTCTTGTGGGAAAACCCTCCCTTTTCACACCGCTGGGACAAGGATGAGAAGGGCAGAGGCTTCCTGGAGGGAAGAGCAGCTGGAACCGTCTGGGGGAACACACGGCAGGGGCTGTGCCGTGATAAAGCCCCAGCAGGAGCCGGGAGGCTCGAGGGCCTCAGCGACAAAGGGAAGGGGAGCCTGGGGGGAGCCTCCTCCTGCAGCCCTCAACACTCCAAAACCACCTTTTATCCTGAGCGCCGCCTCCCAGGCCTGGGGAGAGCCGGGGGACAGCGAGGGTTTGTGTCCCCCAGGCCTTACAGCCAGCGCTCTCTGCACTCCCTGGGAAGTGCAGGATGCGGCCCCTCTTGCTGGGCATCCTCCTCACCTCATCCCTCGCTCGCTCACAGGAGCTGGCACCGACGCCGTGCCAAACCCCGCTGCCGGTGCAGCTGTGCCGGTGCTTGCCGGGCTCCGTGCCCGCCGCCCTGCCGGGGTGATGCCAGCCAAGAGCCAAAGATTGCATCCACCCCCGGCGCCCTGGCTGCTGGCAGCGCAGGGGTTTTCCGGGGTGCTGCCACCCGGGAGGGCGGAGGTCGGGGTGATGCGGTGGGGGCTTTGCCGTGCCCGCGGCGTTCCCGTGGGCGGCGTTCCCGTGGGCGGCAGCGGCGCACGCTGCAGCCCGTCCCAGCAGCAGGCGAGGCGCAGGGCAGGCGGGCTGGGGAAGCCGCGTTTTTGGGTGTCCCGAAGGCACAGGAAATGTGCTGGTGTGGCCTCCTGCCCTTTGCTTTCCCACTCCACCACTGCCATCCCAAAGCTGGGGGCAGAGCTGGCAGGTATTCAGCCCAGTGGTGGGAGCAGAAGGAATGTGCCCTTGGTGGGGAGGGGACAGTGGGAACACTGGGTATGGGGACATTGTCCCCTGCCCTTGTCTGTGGAGTGCCACGCTGCCTGTCCTGGGCGCCATGCTGGTGCTGTGGGGCACAGGTGACACGGCTGACGTGGGGTCTGGCAGTGCCTCTCTGTGCCTGTCCCTGGAGGGGACAGCTCTGTTTTGACCCCACTCGAGCTCTCCACGTCCTTCATACCCAGAACCTGGAGGGGTTTGACAAGTGTCATGGTACGGGACCATCCCTGCCAGCTCTGCTCAGAGCCTTTTCCCCATGGTTTTGTCACTTGTGGAGCTGGCTGGCTTGCCAGCTCCATTCTTCCTGTGTTAATAGCATCACATAACGATGTCACATTGCTGTCACCTCGCTGCACACCTACCCCTGACCTGGATGTGCCTGAGGCTGTGCCCTGTGTCCCTGATCCCTGTTGTGGGTGTCCTGGGAGCTGTTTCAGGCTTGTCCATCTGTGTGTCACCAGCGGGCCAGCCTCAGCTCAGCGCCATCCAGCAGGCACAGATCCTGGTCCCCTCTCTCCATCCCTGGAAAAATGTGGGATAAGCATCTCCCAGAGCCAGGAGGAGCTGAGCTTCATCCCAGTGGGACAGGGGGGATCTGCCAGCTCTCCCCTCAAATTTCAGCACTTGGTGGCAGAGCACCCTTCCCTCCCAGCCTCTTCCCAAGCACCTCGGGGTGGTGCTTAGCAAATTAGCATCCAAATCACCCTGCTCACCTCTAATTGGGGGTGAGTCTTTGAGGACGTGGCTGGGCAGGAAGGCCCCCGCTCTGAGGGGCTGCCGCCATGCTTTATCTGGGTGGACAGATCCCTCCTAATTGAGCAGATATTCCGTGTTCGCAAACAGATGGCTCCTTTGCATCAATTATTCCTTATCTGTGTAACCGGGGATGATTTGCTGACAGATAGCGCAGGGTGAAGTTGAAGCAGGGAGGCGGCCGGTGCTCCGTGCAGAGCCTGGGGGTCCCAGGGGACGCGGGTGGTGAGGGGGGGTGGGATCCTGGCTGCCCTTGGGCAGGTGGGACCCATCTCTGGTGCCTTTGCCTCTCAGCATCCTTGGCAGGAAAACAGAGAGGGTGGGGGCTGCTGGTGCTGTGGGGCTGATGGGGGTTTAGGGTGTGGGGGGCGCCCTGGGGAGCAGGAGGGTGCCAGCCTCGACCCAGCTTCAAAATCCACTTTCCCCACCCACCAAGACCCTGGTCTGGCACTTCCCAGCCATGTCTTGCCCAATGCTGCTGTGACACATGAAGGGGAGTGATTAATGCTAATTAATGATTAGTTGCTCCGGGTATCAAAGTGTGCCCCAGCCTTTTCCCATGCCCACAGGTAGGGGATTGCTGCCTGCTGCTGCTGGTGGCATTGTCCTGGGAGGAGGGGCGGTGGCATGGCCTCCCCCCTGAGACACCTCTGCCACCTCCAGGGATCCCACACCAAGCTGCCAGGGATGGGGGCTGATCCCTGGGCTTGTCCCCTGCCCGCTGTGAAAGTCACCTTCTGTTAATCACGGGGAAAGAGAAGAGCATCCCTCCATCTCCGGGGCAGCCGGTGGCACCCCGCCAGTTGGAGCTGGGACGTGGTGGCACTCGAGGACTCACGGGATGTGCCAAGCGCTCGCGGTTGTGCGGCGCTGCCATATGGATTCCATAAATTAAACCTTTCCAGGAAGCAAACGGTAAATTTATACGTCCGCTCGTGTGTGTGGCTCATTGAGTCTGAGGGTTTCCCAGCAAAGCATCCATCCAGCACCGACCATCCATCTCCGTGTTCATAGGAGTAATCCTGAGAAAATGGAGGTCACCTGGGGCAGGGGGAGGTCACCTGGGGCAGGGGGAGGTCACCTGCATCCCACCCTACCTGGGATGGGCACAGCATCCTGTGAACCGTGTGTTGTCCGTGGGTTGTCCGTGTGTCTTTCCCAGGGTGGCAGAACCGTACTGGGATGAGCGTGGTGTCACTGGCTGTTGCTTTATTAAAGCTAAACAGGAGCGGTGACAGCCCAAGCTGTGTGCCTGGGCAGGAGGGTGACAGCTACAACAAACCCCAGGCCACAGCAGCGCCTGGGGGTTGAGGAGGGGCACTGTCCCCAAACAAGGCACAGCAGGAATGCCATCCCCATCCCAGCAGCACGTTTCCCTCGCCTGCCTGGCAGGGAAGGCGACGGGGGGTTGTTGATCTCGAGTAAACACTGCCCGGTTGAGTAATCGGGAGCTGCCTAACCGGCCAGCTGCCGCCGGCGGGCCAGGGGACGCCGCTTTGATTCATGTCCTCACCCCCCCTGCAGCCTTTCTTGTCTGGCTGTGCTGGGAGCCATCGGCCGGATCCAGCTGTAGCCCCGTGGCGCGGGCTGGCATGCGGCTCCCGCGCCGGCCACGTGCACCGGCCGGCAGGAAAACAAAAGCATCTTGTGTCTGTGCACCCCGAACCCCCCCGTGCCCCCCACCCGAGCCGGCGCAGCTCTGAGCGGGAGAGGCAACGGCGCTGAGTCTCTGTCCTGCTTCTCTTCCAGGCGTCCTCTTCATCCCTGGAGACAGCCGCCACCAAGCCTGCGGCCGGTGAGTCCCGGCACCGGGCGGCCAGCGCGGGGGAGAGCCCGGGAACGGGCAGCGCTGTCCCGGACATCAGCCAGCGGACGCCTTTGGATGCCGAGGGTGCGGACGCTGGAGCCACAAGTAGGTGATGCGGGGGGATACCAGAGGGTTCAAGGCTGCCATTCCCAAGGGATGTCCCCTGTCCCGCTGTGGGGTGACCGTCAGCCCGATGTGCTGCTTGGGACTCCCGGTGAAGGCTCATGCCCAGTGGGCTGGGATCCAACACCCGCAGCCCCGCCGGGAAGGTGACCCCGACAGCACCGCAGCCCCTGCCCGCCATCCCCGGGGCCGTGAGTCAGGCTGTGGGCACCAGGGAGAGCCGTGGTGTTGGGCTGGCTGTGCTGGGGGGGGCCCCCGGGGCTGGGATGGACTGCGGCTCCAGGGACTCGGCCGCCCCGTCCATCAGGAGCAGCAGCATTTTTAGGAGAGGCATCATGCGTGCTTCCCGCCTGCCGCCTCCCTGGACCGGCTGGTTTGCCAGCCCTTCCCGGCGGGCGCGCCGGGCCGTGTTGCGCTGGGCCATGCCAGGCTCCTTTGATCCGGTAACAGCCGCCGATGCCGGTTCCTGGCGTTGGGCTGGGAAGAGTCGGGAACCGCAAGGTGCAGCGGGAGGAAGCTGGGGCAGGCAGGGAGAGCCGGGGGCAGTCTGCAGGGCCAGGGGGCTGCCTGGTGGTGGGGATTTGTGACCCCTCGCATTCCCTAAGAAAGAAACTTCTCAGGAATGCAGGGGCCCATGTCACCCATCGATCAGCCCCACAGGGATCTGGCTGTGGTTTGGGGACCCCGCAAGGCGCTGTATCCCTCGGTGGGGGTGGGATGCATTTACAAGCTGCTCACAGCCCAGCCAGCAGTGTTGTGGAGGCAAGCTGGGAGCTGTGGCCTGGAACGGGCCTGCTGGAGTCAGCCCGGGATTTATTACCCTGCCAATGGCTGCCGGGCAAAGGTGACAGTGACTAATGGCTTGTTACACGCCTGCCACATCTCATCTGCGCCCCGCGTCCGGCTGCTGCGCTCCCAGCCCTGCTGTGCTGGCAGCCTGCGCTGCGTCCCCTCCTGAGGGGGACACAGGGGTGACCCCCCCTTTGCCCCTGCGGGGACCTCGGCCAGAGGGGGTGACAACAACAGCTGGACAGCTTGGCATGGGATCTGTCCCTGTGCTGAGCATGGAGACCCACACTGTGGCCAGGCAGAGCCAGGCTGGCATCTGTGGGAGCACCTCCGTATCTTGGGGGTGGTGACACATCCTGGGGTGTCCTGCTGAGCCTCGTGTGACACACGGGACTTCCCAGTGCTCTAAACCCCTTCGTGGTTGCCAAACCGTGAGCCACTGCTCTGCCAGCACGGTGTCAATCCCATGCCAGGGTGGCTGGGCTAGGATGCCGAGGGGATCCTGCGTGCGTGTCCGGATGGATGCTGACGGAACCACAAATGCATTCACCAGGAAAATTAAAAAATTAACAGGCATTGGCTCACTCTAGATTAGTAAAGGCAGGAGATAAAAGCGGCTCTTTATACCTTGTGAGAATTGCTGATAAGGGCATTTGTTCCTCTGTATTCTTTAAAAAGAATGCAATAAAAATTTAAAATAGAACGGGAAAAGGGAGTTGGGGGGGGGGAAGCACGAGGAGGATTGGGGGGGAAGCACGAGGAGGACTGGGGGGGTGGCGGGCAGCAGCGGCACCGCAGCAGCACCGGCGTGGCAGGCACTGGGGCCTGCTGGAGGAAGAGAATGGAGGGGATGCAGAGGTGAGGGTGAGCTGGGAAGAGGTTTGGGGGGGTGTGTGTGTGGCAGTTTGTTTGGGGACAGCTGGGTGTCCCTGTCACGGCCTGTGTGTCCTCCTGCAGAGATGCCAGTCCATGGCTGGCAGTGCCAGCATGAGATTCCTCACCGAAGCTCTTTCCTGCCCGAGGGAGGCGGGGGTCCGGCCTGTCCGGGCCAGCCCAGCCTGTCTGGCACGTGGAGCCGACTGGTGTGGCCGGTGAATGATGGGCAACTTCCTCCTGTGCGAGTGGGCTGAGCCCCGCAACACTCATGTCACTGGTGTCCCCAAGCCCGGGTGGTGGTGGGGTGGCACAGGGGTGACCACCACCATCCCCACCTGAGAGGGACAATGCTGTTCCCTCTCCCACGCCTGGTGCAGGGGGTGCCTGGGGCATTGGGGTACCCCGAGGGGGCTGCCCTGGGAACACCCCTGATTTCGGCAGGGTCTGGGCTCAGGACCACCCTGGGTGCTCACTGTGCCGGGCCACGCTGGCATCCCTGAGCCCCAGGGTATCCTGGAGCAGTTTCGGGGTGAGGGCAAAGGCCGGGATCCCACCCCTTGCCTCCCTCCGTGCCTGGCACAGGCATCCCCCCATCTCCACATTTGGGGAGGGGTCCCCTGTGATCAGCAGTGACACCCGCCTCACCCGAATCCTTGGCGTGCTGCGGAGGGACCGAGACCCCGCGGGACGCCCCGCACTGGGAGAACCCCCATTCCCGGTGAACCGGGGGGTGGTCCCGGGTTGGGAGGGGGGTCCGCCCCCTGCCCAGCATCCCCGTTCTCGGAGCTGCCCGTGCCGCGCTCCCGGTGCCCGCCCCCGCCGCCCTGCCCTGCCCTGCCCTGCCCGGCCCGGCCCCCGGTGAGTCACGCTCCAGCCGTGCGGCTCCCGGGGCGGCGGGCGGGCGCCGAGGGAAGCAGGAAGCGGCGGGGGAAGGCTCAGCACGGCTCGGCTCGGCTCGGCTCCGCTCCGCTCCCTGCGGCGCTGCCCATGGAGGAGCGCAGCCCCCGTTGGACGGCGCGGCCCGCGGGTGAGTGACCCCCCAAAAGGGGGACCCCCCCACCAGCGCCGTGGGGAGGGGGTAGCGGGGTGCCCCCCCGGGTGGGGGTTGTGCTGGAGGGGTGGGATGGGGCTGGTGTGATCCCGCCGCTCGCAATCCCCCCAGCCCCTCTGCTGGGCGGGCTGGAGGTCACCCGGGGGTCGGGGGACCCTGTGGTGTCGGGGACAGAGGTCACCGTGGGGCAAAGAGAGACGGTGGTGTGGGGGATGGAGGTCACCCTGGGGTTGGGGGATCCCGTGGTACAGGGGCTGGAGGTCGCCCTGGGATTTGGGGGCAGTAATGTTTGGTGAATGGAGGTCACCCTGGAGCTGGGGGACTTCATGGTCTAAGGGGCAGAGGTCGCCTTGTGTTTAGGGGAACTCATGGTATGGGGGATGGAGGTCACCCTGGATTGGGGAACCCCGTTGTAAGGAGAACAGAGGTCACCCTGGGTCTGGAGGAACTCATGTTTTGGGAGAACAAGGTCACCCCGGGGTTGAGAGACCCCATGGTTGTCCTGGGTTTGGGGTCCCTGTGATGTGGGGGTGGAGGTCACCTTGGAGTTGGGGGACCCCACTGTGTGCGGACTGAGGTCACCCCAGAGTTGGGGGACCCCATGGCACAGAGGGTGCTGGTCACCCTGAGCTTCGGGGGACACTGTTGTTTGGGGGATGGAGGTCACCCTGTGTCAGGGGGACCCTGTGGCCTGGAGGATGGAGGTTGCCTTTGTCTTGGAGGCCTCTATTGTGTGAGGAGTGGGGGTTGCCCTGGTGGAGGGGTACCCCATCATGGGGGGCACAGAGGTCACCCTGAGCTTCAGGTGCCCCATGGTGTTGTGGACAGAGGTCACCCTGGCCTTGGGGGACCCCATGGTGTGGAAAATGAAGGTTGCTTTGGAGATGAGGATCCAGCTGAGGAATGTTGTGGGGAGATGAGACCCTCTGGGTTCTGCGGCCTCAGGGTCTGAGGCCAGCTGAGGTGCTCAGTCCCTGTGACCCACATTCCAGAGAGACCCCTGGGGTCATTCCCCATGGCTGGCAGGGCACACAGTGGCGCTGACCTTGGCCCTTCTCCTTGCCTTGCTGCCTGTCCCTCTCTCGATGCAGGCACACAGGGTGCAGCGTGGGGCCGTGCCTCAGTTTACCCACTGCTGCTGTATATCCTGGGACACCCAGGACTGCTGCAGCTGGGCAGGGACCGTGTTGCTGATTGAGCTGGACGCGGGGAGCCCTGGCACCGCACCCTGTGCCGGGGTGATGCCGTGGCCCCGGCGTCTCGCCTGCCTCCACCTTGATTGCCCTGCTCCATCCTGGCTCTTCCAGCCCTGCCTGTGCTGCCTGCTGTGCCCTTTGCCCAGAGGCTGCTGCCTCACCATGCCCTGCTAGCGCCCGTGTCTGCTTTGCATGGTGACATGGGTGCCAGTCCCCGATGGGTGGCATCTGTCAATCCGGTGGCCCATCGGTAGCATCTGTCCCCAAGCCTTGGGCGAGTGCCCACTGCCAGCCCTTGGAGCAGCAGGGGCGAGTGCCCTGCTCTCTCCATCCTCATCCTCATCCTCCTCCCGAGGGCACAGAGCTGTGGGGTGGGTGCCCACCGGGCCACGAGCGGGATCCAGGTCTGGGGAGGGAGTTAATGGAGGGAAAAGGCAGCGGGAAGCCAGCGCCTCTTCCTGCGCGGGCGCGCGTGCGCCGGCGAGCACCGGGGTGAGCCCGTGTGGTTTGTGGGTGTGAGCGAGGCGGGCGTGCGCCCGGCTGCGTGTGCGCCCTGTTTGTGCAACAACCTGCCAGGGCAGGCGTGTGACGGGCACGGCGGCCTGGCAGGGCTGAGGCCAGTGCGTCCCACAGGGCTGGGGGGTCTCTGTGCAGGGGGGCAGGCTGTGAGCACACACGTGTGTGTGGTGTGTGTGTGTGTGAGTGTTGCACAACCGCGGGGTGCTGAGCGCGGTGACCCCTGGCTGGGGCACGCGGGTGCGTGTGCCTGCACGTCCCGCTGGGGCCGTGCTGCTGTGTGCACACACGGGGCCTGTTCTGGCCGGTGCAGGGGGGTGAGCGTGCTGGCTGCAGGGCAGGGAGTGCAGCAGGAGATGGTGGCTTTGGCGGGGGGCCAGGCTGCCGGGGGGTGCAGGGGGAGTGCCGAAGGACGCAGGGTAGTTTATTCCTTGCTGGCACACCAGTGGCTGGGACAGGGGTACAGGCTGGGGGGCAGCTTGAGGAGGGGGTGTTAGTTTTAATCGCTGCTCCTCTGTTTGTTGCTCTGGCCTCCCAGCCCCCTCCCCGACCCTGCTGTCTGGCCCGTGGGAGGCTGAGGCCTGGAGGGGCTGTTCCTGGGGGGTTTGTGCCTGTGCCAGCCCTGTGGGAGGTGCTGGTGCTGTCCCTCACATCAGGGCACGGTGCCATGGGTCACACCTCTGTCCCGGAGCCCTGGCGCTGCTGCCAGCTCCGCGTGTAAGGCCTGGCCTGACTGTGGCCAGCAGTGGATGGCCTCTGCCATCACTGCCCAGAGCGCACACCCAACCCAGACCACCGTGATCTGGCAATTCTGGGGTGCATCACCCACCTGCGGGGTTCTGGGTGCTGCTGTGGGGCAGCCCCGCTGCGCCCCGAGAAGGAGCAGCCAGCACAGAGCTTGGCCTGCAGCCGCTGCCCGGGCAGGCTGCCAGGGGGATTGCCCTTGAACTGGCCCTTGCCATGCCTCGTGCTTCACGCCCCACGTCCCCCCCGTGTCCCCCCAGCCTGGCACCCCTGTGCCCGCCGGCGGTTGCACCGCGGGGCGGGAGGAAGCACCCCAGAGCTCCCGCGCCCACAACGGCGGCCGCCTTATCTCGGGCCCTTCTGGGCCCCCCCAGCCCTTATCTGCCACGGCCGTTGGCCCCGGCTGCGCTTGCAGCCCCCCCTCGGCCGCCCCAGCCCCTGCGGGGTCAGCCCCTGGGGGCGGCCGCTTGGCAGCCTGCCCCCTCGATCCTTTTTGAAGTTTCAAATCCATTTAAGTCAAGAGGAGGGAAAGTTATTGCCTCTAAAGCCCCTTGCGTTGAGCAGTAAATCCTCTTTGCTGGGCCAGCGCCGCCTCCGAGCACCCGCGGGACCGGCGGGGGTGACTCTCGGGGGGGCGCAGCCTGAACGTGCGCGTCCCCAGCACCCTGCAGGAGGGTGCTTTGTGGCTGGGAGGCAGTGGGGACCCCAAAACACGGTCAGTGTGGGATTTGGGTTCCATTGAAACCCCCATCACTGCTGCTTGCCCACCATTTGCTCGCTGCCTCCTTGCTCACCCTGGTTTGGCCTAGAAAGGGGGTTCCCCTTGTGACATCAATGATGTCCCCAGGAGTGTGGCACAGCACCCCCCCCGCTGCCGTGCACCCTTTCTGAGGTCGACGGAGCAGGAGCTGGATGTGCTGCCGGCACGCTGGCGTGTTTTATTTGATTTCCCTTCTCCCGAGCTGGCAATATTTAAATATTAATGCCTGCCTCTAATTGCTGGGTCAGAGGAGCGGGGCGGCGCGGGAACGGGTGCTGGGGCGGCTGATTTTGTTGTCTCGGGGAGTGTTTGCCGAGGAATAATGTTTGTGCACACACACATAATTTTACTCCCTTGGGATTTACTCGGCCTTGGGAGGATGCGAGGTGGGGGGAGGCTGTGCTGTGATGCCACCGGGCCATCATTTTGCAGCAGGGCACCCACCCCCCGCATCCGGGGGGCCCTTCTCCCGCGCCCGCAGAGGGATTGTTAATGGCAGGGGAGGGAGGCGTTTTATTTTCTCTCCGGGCAGCGCGGCGTCAGATGCTTGCGTGCTCGCTTCCTGTAATAAAGCGACCGCCGGCGCGCTTGTCACCTGCTCTCTGTTGTGCTGCCAAGCGCAGACATGCCGCTTCTCGCTGCGGGCCCTGGCGTGCTCCCTCCCCGCCGCCGCCGCCGTGCCCGCCGCGGGCGCTCGCCCCGTGCCAGCGCGGCGGTAGCAGGTGTTTGGGCAGGGTGCGACGGTGCCTGTTGCCGCACGCCCCGTGCGGGTGGAGGCCGTTTAACTGTTCCTCACCGCGGCCATGCCCCTTTTGACACCCTCCCCGCTCGGCACTGAGGGGGTCCTGCTGCCCTGCGAGTTCTGGCACTCCCCTGTGCTGTGGCAGAGCCAGCTCGGCTGCAGGCAGGTGGCTCCGGTTGTCCCCAGCTGTGCCACGCAGTTGGAGAGGGGAGGTGGGCGCGGCGTGTGCCACGCAGGGGTTGTGCAAGCTGCTTGGCACCGCTGCTGCCCGCCGTGCTGTGCCATACGGTGCCGTGCAGCTGGCTGGGACGCCAGGCCGCTGCCCGCTGTGCTGTGCGGCCACCTTGGGCTGCCTGCCGTGCCATGCTGCAGCTTTGCATGCACAGCACTGGTACCAGCACCTTCCCGGTGCTGTTAGGGGAATTTTCCCCATTGGGAAATCCCTCTGGTCCCCTTTGGATCCCTCACTGGTTTGCCACCCCCCCGCAGCCGTTGTTCCTTGGCTGTGCAATCTCCTTCCTCCTGCCCGCATGGCACAGAGCCCTCCTGGTTAACCGGTGTTGGCTGGGTCCTGCTCCTGTTAACCCCGGCCAAGGGAATTGTGTACCCTTGAACCTGGCAGGGAGGCTCCTTGCAAGGGGCTAACACGGGGTCTGCTCCCCACAGGCAGCCTGGAGCGTGCTAGATGAGGGGTTTAGGGATGAATTACACCCAGATATCCCCTGTGGGGGAGGCAGGCTGGGTTTCCCTCCTTCCCACCCGCATCCTGCCCCGCTCCAGCCCTGGCTCCCGGCGCTGCCTTTGTTTCCGCTGTATAACAAGATGATGGGTTAGGGTCAAGCTGCGGGTTCATAACTTGTTGGAAGACTTTGCCGAACAATAAAGGTGTCTGGCTTTATATCTGCTCGTATTTTATCTGCGCCGCGGCCTTTCCCCAGCGCCGGCCGGGATTTACGGCGGGGGATATTTGAACGTGTCGAGGCGAGCCGGGGAAGCCGAGGCTGACCCCTCCCCACGCCTTTGCATTCAGTGCCTGGGCGCTGAAATATTTACCTTCCAGCTCCTCTGACAGTTCAAGCCGTCTCGTGAAGCAAAGGTTATTGAACTGCGAATGTTATGACATTACATTTTTGTGTCTGCACTTTCTAGATGCGTGATGCAGCCTGAATGATAAGTGATCTCGGGGTTAAGGGTGGGGTTCTTTTTTTTTTTTTCCTTTCTGTTCCTTTGCCTCCCTCCCTGCTCTCCTCCCTGAGCTGTCAGCTCTGCTGGCGCTTGATAACGCTCCCTTTTATTGCCCTGCCTTTGCATTCCTACTGCTGGGCTCCCTGCAGTTGAGGTGGGTGCTGGGAAGGCGGGAGAGGGACATTTCCAGCTCAGAATCCTGGCTGCCCTGGTGTGTGCCTCAGTTTCTCTAACCCTCATGCCATGAGTGGTCACCCATGCCAACAGCCCCTCTTCGTGGTTGGTACTCCCAGTGTAGGGAAATGCTGCATCCTGCATCCCACCAGGGCCATGGAATCACAGGAGAGATTGAGCTGGAAGTGACCTCAGAGCTCCTCTCATTCCAACCCCTTCCGCTAGTCCAGGCTGCTCCAAGCCCCATCAGACCTGGCCGTGCCATGCTGTGGGGCAGGAGGTGATGCCCAGTGTCACTGGTGCCAGTCTGTGCCGTGTCGCCCATCTTGCAGCCACTTCAGTGGGATTTTGGGGTGCTGAGTTGGTGCTCTCTGGTCCCTTGTCTGTCAGGGCTCTGAGCATCTCATCAGCTGTCCCCACTTGAGACGCAGCATCCCAGGTGGCCAAGTGGCCATGAGGACACGTGGGGAGGGGGACAAGTGACAGCAGGCCTGGGCTGTCCCATACACGCTAGAGGGCAGCAATAAACTGGATCGGTGGGCTGTGCTCTGTCCCTGGGGGCGTGGAGGGGTCCGAGCCCTCAAATTTACCCTGGCACAGTGGGTTTGCAGTGGGGCACACTTACTTTTTAACAAATCCATTGCAGCAGGATGAAGGCTGTCCAACCACTTGGACCTGCAGTGTCACTTCATCCCAAGAGCGAATTAATTAAGTCATTCCATAAATTTGCCTGCTGGTGAATCACATCTACACCCCCCTTCCCCCATGGCTTTTCCCTGGGCTCCCCCTCCCTGCTCGGCTCCCTGCAGGAGTCAAGATCTCACCCTGCAGCGCCTGGAGGTTTCCATGGGCTCAGGGCTGGCCGAGCATCCCGAGCATCCCGGGTCGGGGCGGCTGCCAGCACTAACAGAATCCAGCTGTGCTGCCGGGTAGGCAGGGGGGCCACGGGGAAAAGGGGGAAAAAAAAAAAAAAGAGGTCAGGGCCCGGGAAATTAAATGTTCATAAATGTAGGCCCGAGCGCTTAAAAAGTAGGGCAGTGCCATTAAATCTCATTAAAGTTTAATACCTATCAGTGCCACTTCAGGCAGCCCTTGGACATTGCTTTAATTTGATGGGTGTTAAGGGAGAATTATCAAATAATTGTGCTGGCTGGGGACTTGCTTTTATCATGTTACATGGAAAGCTCTCCCGGCTTTGTGCCGCACATCAAAACAGCTGCGGGTAGGTATTGTTCTGGGGAGGGGATGGGGGTGGCTGCAGGGGGGGTTCCCACTGTCCCCATCGCCCTCAGCGGTGGCAGGGGGGATGAGGGACACCAGATCAGGTTGCTACAGGGATTTGTTGCCCCGGTGATCAGCTTCTTCTGCCCAAATTTAACCCCCAGCAGGGGTTTGCTGCCCCAGGCTGGCGTCCTTGGGGGTGGCATGGGGACAGGGAGCATCCTGCCATTGTCCCCATGGATTCTGCCTTCATCCCTTTGGGCTTTGCTGGTGTTCCTGTGGCTCCTGCCACTGTCCCCATGTGTCTTATTTTTATCCCCAAGGGTCCTGCCATCATTCCCATGGGTCCTGTCTCCATCCCCATGGGTCCTGCCGTTGTCCCCATGGATCCTGCCAGTCTCTCCATCTGTCCTCCTGGTGTTCCCATGGGTCATGCCAGTGTCCCCATGTCCCAGCAGGGTTGTGCCACTCTTCCTGCACTCACTACCCCAGGATGCCAGTGTGGGGCTGTGGGTGCTGCTAATTAATACTAATTTTTGGAGGGTATGTGGAGAATTGCAGATGGGAGGAGCCTGGGATGGCCGGCAAGGACATGGGCCCATGCATTTTTTATAGGGTGCACCCGGGGTTATTTTTATTTCTTTCTATTTCCTTCCTCCTCCCCTCGCTGTAAAAGTCCCTGTTGATAAAGAATTAGTGCCAGGTCGTTAGTCCTGGTTTTTATGAGATAAACCAGGGCGCAAGGTGCTGTCGTGTAAACGCCGGGGCCAGGGGAGCGCGGGGACGGGGAGAGCGGAGCTGCTGCCATGAATTATTCAGCAGCGCCTGATTTCACATTATTCTCACTGATACTTTTACAACCTGTCAGTAAATAAAAAGATTCTACATTATTTATAGAAATGGACCCGAATTGGGTAGGAGAATTTACTGTTGCTATTATTAGGGGCTGCTCAGCACCGCGTTAATGAGAGCCGGGTGATGGCAAATGCTTCCTGTGGGCACGGTGTCCCCTGTGTCCTTCCAGGTGCCACCTTGCTCCCCGAGGATCACTGTGTCTCCTGTCTCCCACTGCTGGCACCCGTGTTTGGGTGTTTGAAGGGGGATATCTCCTTCCTAAGGGATGTCTTCTTCCCTGGAATATCTTCTTCCCAGTGACACATCCTTGCAGGTGACGCCTGCCCTGGGACCTCCATGCAGGGGACATCACCTTCCAAGGGATGACATCTTCCCAGGGATGTCTCCTTCTGAAATATGTCTGCTTCCTGGGAACATCTTCCCCAGGACTGTGTCTTCCTGAAGACATCTTCTCAGACACATCTCTTTCCTGAGTATCACATCTTCCCAGGGACATCCTCTTCCTGACAATTTTCCAGAGACACCTCCCTGTGGATGGCACCTTCCCAGGGACATCCTTGCGGGGGATGTCTCCTTCCAGGAGATGATGTCTTCCCAGGGACATCTTCTTCCCAGCAACAACTCCCTGTGGATGACACCTTCCCAGCAATGTCCCCTTGCTGGGGACATCTCCTTCCAGGGCTGTCTTCTTCCTGAACACTTCTCATTCCTGAACACATCTCCTTCCCAAAGGCATCTGCTTCCTGGGGGCATCTCCTTCTCAGGAACCACGTTTTCTCAGGGTCATGCTCTGCCTGGGGATGTGTCCTTGCCTAGGACATCATCTTCCCAGGGACACCTTACCAGGGTGGGGATGTTTCCTTCCAGAGGATGACATCTTCCCAGGGGTATCTCCTTCCCAAAGACATCCTCTTCTTGGGAACATCTTGAGAGTGTCTCCTCCCTGGGGACCACATCTTTCGGAACATCTTCCTGGTGACCACATCTTCCAGGAACTTCTTCCCAGAGATGTTTCCTTCCCAGGTGCCAGCCCTGGGACACACATCCCTGCCAGAGGAGGATGCTTTCCAGCCACGATGCAGTTACATTTCTGTCCCCATCCAGTGGATTGTTCCCGCTATCCCTCCCAGCTCTACATCCCACCTTGTCGCAGGAACTGGAGGGACTCCCCTTCCAGCCTGTCCCCTCCTTCCCATCATTTTCCCGTCGCCGGAACGGGAGCCCTCCCACCCACGCACCCACCAGCCCCCCAGATCCTGTCTGGGCTTCCCGCATCCCTGATGTGACAGCTCCAGGGAGGTGGAAAAGCATCACACGGGGCTGGGAAGCCCCGAGGAGGGGCGTGCTGGGCTGTGGGTAAACCGAGGCACGGCGGCGCTGGAGAAACCAGGAGGAAACCCAAGCTGTAATGGTTTGTCTGCGGTGTCCTAAGGTGGCTGCTCCCAGGCTGCCGGTGACAGGTTTATTGGCAGGCAGGCCGGGCTGGAAGGATTGTGGGCTATTTACAGTGCTGGGGCCGTGACTTTGCGAGCAGACAGTTAACATAAATTCACATGATGGATCAGTTATCACTTCATTGAACTGGTGGCGGATCCATTGAAGGCTGTGCAGTAACATACTGTTTCCTGGCTCTGCGCAGCGCTGGGATACATTAAATACACTTTATTTATAGCTTACCATTGCTGCACTGTGGGCAGGAGAATGCAGCTTTTGCAACTATCATCTAATTTTATGATGAGCATTAAAGCAAGGCCTATAATTTGCACCTTTTTATTCATTAGACACTGGTGCAGCCATAAGTCAAGAATGCCCAGGGATTTAGATGCAGATCCAGAAGATAAACTATTGACAAGCCAGATGTATTTTTACATTAGTGTGCCTTTACAATAGTTTATGTTGAGAGTGGAATATAAATTGCATTATTAAATACGAACCACTCTTGTAACCGCTGCTCTTCCTGCGTCTGTGCAGGCAGGGTGGGATTCGGAACTGCAGAGCACAGAGGCTTTGCCTAATGGCTCCAGGTTGGGGGGGGATTGTTATTTGGGCTTATTTTATTTGTGGATGTGCTGATGCATCAGAGCAGGGGTCTGTCTCAGCACTGTCCCTAGGAGGAGGCATCCTGTGGGATGAAGAGATGTGGGATGTCAGAGCAAAGCCATCTCAACCACGTGCCCCCAGCAGGGACCTCGGCTTGGCCGCTGCCACCCGGCCAGCAGTGAGTTAAATCCTTTTGTTTCTGAGGCAATACAGTTTATATTATGAGCATGAATAAAAGATGGTTGTGCTAGGGGTAGCTGTCAGGATCTTCGCCGCCTATAAAGGCTTCTACTGTAGCTTGACAGTAAAAGACTGTGTTTGGGGACTGATGTGGTTTCTCAAAGGAGCTAAATAAATAAGGGACGCTTATTTTTACACCAGTAAAGGCTGCTGGAAATTTAAAGCCCTGTTTATCTCACTGAAATCACGGTGTTTATTGTTATCTCGTGGAGGGGGAATTTGCATGTTCACTAATAATTAACCCAACCCAGTGTTCTCCCTCCTGTACGTGCGGCAGCCTCGCCGTTATCTGGGGGGAGGAAACGCTTGCAAATCAAATGCAAATATTGACCCTGCCTGGGCCGGGCACTGCTGTGGCCGGGTGCTCCCAGTACCCATCCCACGGCTGCTGCGGGGGCAGGAGGGCAGCATGGAGGGGCTGGCTGCTAGTGTGGGACATGAGGGGGCTGATGGGAGCCATCCCCAAGGCCCTGTTCCCGTTGGCATCCCATCCACGCTGACACCTTTCCATATTTCCATTCCCATCGCCATCCTGTCTCCATTGCCACCCTGTTGCTATTATCACTCCATCCTTATTTCCATACTATTGCCATGACCACCCCACCCCCATTGTCACCCTCTGCTACTCCATTCCCACTGTCACCATATTGCCACCCCATCCTTCTTTTCATCTCATACTCATTGCCGTCCCATGCCCACCCCATCTTCATTGCCACCCAGCACCCATTGCTGTCCTGTGTCCGTTCCTGTCCCCATTGCTACCCCATCCATATTTCCACTCCATCTCCACGGCCACCCCTTCCCCATTGCCACTTCATCCTTATCTCCACCCTATCACCACCTCATTCCCGTGACCATGTCATCCCTATTGCCACCCTATCCTTATTGTCACCTTGTCCCCACTGACGCCCCATCTTTATTTCCTTTGCCACCCCATCCCCATGGCCACCGCATCCTTTTTTCCACCCCATCCCTGTCCCCACCCCGTGGCCACCCCTTTGTGGCGGGCGCTAACAGGCGTCCCATCCCGGCTGCCACTCCCGGTGCCACCAGATACTGCCGCTCCGTGTCACACCATCATGTCGCTAGCGGAGTGTAACGGGGAGAGCAGTCGGTGCCTTTGTTTCTCCTGCTCTCCGCACAGCTGTCACTTCCAGTGATCAGTAGAAAAATCATCACCCCACCGGATCATACATATGGAACGGTGTCTGTGCGGAATATTTATTGTAACATGTGTCGAGGCCGCGCCGGTCACGAGCCCCGGGCTGGGCTCGCGCTGCGCCAGCCCCGGAAGGATGCTCCAATCCCCCTGGCTCTGCCTGCTGGGGAGGTGTGGGTGTCCCCAAGGCGGTGTCCCCACTGTGGTTGGGGGACTCGGGGCTAATTGCGCTCGGTGGCCTCAGGCTGTGCAGCATCCTCTGCCTCGTGGGGGATTGGGAAAGTGCTCCTCCTCCCAGCTTGTCCCCACCTTGTTCCCAAAGGATGTCTTCAAGCTGGGGGAGCAGCTGAGGTGTGGGGGTGTGCAGAGCTGCAGCTGGTAAAGCTGCAGGGGAACAGAAGCCTGGGGGCCGCCCCTTGCTGGGGCCACCCGTGGGGTGGCCTTTGGGGTCTCCAAGGGCAGGAGTTGAAGGCACGCGGGCGCCTTGGCCCCGTCAGTGTCTCCGGGAGCTCTCTCCCATCTCTGGAGCTGTCAGCTCGGCACCTTTCATGTGTGATGGGTAAACAGCGTGGCGCGCCTGCCGCGGAAGGCTGTTGGATCCCTGCTGGTGCTAAAGCGGCGTCTGGCAGGGACGGGGAACGTGCCGTCGCCTGCGCGAGGCACGGCGGACGTGACGCCCCGCCGGGGCTCCGTGTGGCTTTCCTGATGGAGAGCAGAGCCCAAGCCGCCCCGGTGACAGGGCCAAGCCGTGCTGATGGGATCCCAGGTATTCCCTGCAGGTGTGCCACTCCCGCCACCACAAACCAGTTCCCAGGTCCCCATCCTATGGGCTGATGGGGACACGGAGCCCCCCTGTGCCCCCTCTCCCTGCGTTTTCCCTCTCCGGGGTGGACAGATGCCGCGCGGGCAGGACGGGGTCACCGGGTCCCCCCAGCACATGGCTAGGGGAAGGTGTTGCCAGCGCCTTTTGGCACCCGCTGCCACACGAGCGCGCTCCTCTGACAGCTTTATCAAGCCTCCAGACTTCCCAATTCCATTGTTCCTGACATCTGTTTCGGTAAGTGATTAATTGCAATTAGTGAACGGTTTGAAAGCCTGTGGAAGAATATTCAGCAGAAAACTCGTCAAGATTAATGAGTGGTGGCAGTTGTCAGAAGGGCTGCTGCCTCGCCGGGATGCGGCGGTGGCGGGGAGGTGCGGGAGGCTGGGCGAGAGGGGTGCCCCCCTCCCCGCTCCCGTGTCCCCCCCTCTTCCAGCGTGTCCCCCCTCCCGGAGAATAACACGGGCTGATTTTTCATCCGAACGCATGAATTATCCACTAATGCGCTATTAATAAAGCGCTGTGGAGTTTCACCGAGATTAGGTCCTAAATCATGCAGAATGAATTTTAATCAGTCCGAAAGACACCGGTGCCAGCCACTCCCGGGGACCTGCGGGAAACCAGCCTGGATCCGGCCGGGATCTGCTGCCGGAGCAGCCGCGCCTGCACCTTTGCCCCCGTGCTACGTGCGGGTGGTGACAGAGCCAGGCACCTTTGTGCGCTGCTGCCGTGGCAGGGGGGTTGCAGGGTAAGAGCTCTGTGGGCACAGCCAGGCTCTCCAAACCCTTGCCAGCGGGCAAAGGGGGATGGCAGCCTGTGAGGTGGCACCTGACTGTGGTGCCTGGCATGCCAGGAGGGAGCAGGGATCCTCTGTGCTGCTGTGCCGTGCCCAGATTCCCAAAGGCACCACATTTTGGGGGGTGTCACTCCTCCAGTGACATTCCCAGGTCTTTGCAATTTTGCTCTCTGGTTGTGTCCCCAGCTTGGTGCAAGGGACCACCCCAAGGTGCCGGGGGTTTGTGGGGGTGCTGAGCCCGGGGCGTGACACACCTACAGCCCTGGGGGGAAGGGAGGGTGCGACATCTGCTCCTGCAAATTGTTTGCCTTGCCGAGGTCAGGGCAGCTCGACAGCCTCGGGTCCTGTGAGCAGATGGCTCCGGCATGTTCCCGGCCGAGCTCCGCTGTGCCGCACCCATGAAATTCCCCATTAACTGGCTGTGACCGGAGGGTGGAGAGGGAGGAAGCATCCCTCACTCCTGTGCGCTCAGCCTGGGAGCACACACAGCCTGTGTGTGTCCCCAAGGGCGGCAGGGACTTCTCCCCTCGGCCAGGGAGGGGGATGGCCCCCATGCTCTGCATGGCATCACTAATCCAGGACGGCTGCCATCGCCCAGGTGCTGGGGGTGCACCCACGTGCTGGTGGGGAGCGAGTCCCCATCCCCATCCTCGCCTGCCAGCCTGTCCCCGTCCCATCTCTTTGATTTATTGCTCTTTTGGCGGAGGGCAGGGGTGGTGGGGGTCGCCAGGGGCTGGCAGGGGTCGGGAGGTCCCGCCGTCGGCCGCCCTTTGTTGGTGTCCTGCACAATGACCCGGCGCAGGCTGTTTGCTGGGTAATTACCGTGCCGGGGAGGATGAGGAGGTCAGGGCCGATGGAGCCGCTGTGACCCGCTGCCGCCGAGGCCCGGTGTGGCAGCGGCTTGTCCTTCCCCTGTCACCATCTGCTCGGAGGCGGCCGCTCGGAGCGGCGGGGCTGCGGCGCTCAGACGGACGGACAGATGGTGGTGGGTTTGAAGAGGTAGAGTGTGTACTTTGTTCTGGAGAGCTCGGAGGAAAAAAAAACATTAGAAGGAGAAAAAGGCAGGGAGAGGAGAAGGAGGGGACATCCTCCTGTGTCCTCACCGCCTGCCATCGTGCCACATGTTGTGGTGGAGATTGTCACCGTGCCATGGATGAGGCTGTGAGTGCTGGCACCACAACGTGCTGCAGTTGGAATCACAGGGAGATGGGATGGGTAGTCACTGCCCTTCTAGTGTCCCCTGTGCCACCACCCCAGGGGATTTGAGGTCCCTGTGGTGTTGCCAGGGATGCCCTTAGCCCGCTGTGTCTCTCCAGGGCCTGACCCCAGTGTGCTGCCTCCCGGCACTGCACGTCCCCGCCTGTCAGCGGTGCCAGCCAGGCCAGGGCTGATGCAAGCGGCATTCCCGGGCAAGCCCAGCCACTTCCCAACCGGCTGGGGCAGCCGGACCAGCGGGGAGGCACGGGCGTGGGGTCCCTGCAGTGGTGCTGCGGACGCTAGGCACAGGCAGGGCGACACGGCGTCTCCCTGGGACGGTCCTGACCCGCCGGACCCGCTCGGGGAGCAGCGGCGTGGGTTGGCGGCTTTGGCTCTGGTGCAAGAGGTGGGGCTGGCCGCCCCTGCCGCCTCGCCGCCGCCTGTCCCAGCGGCGCCGGCCCTCCGTGTCCCGGCATCGCCTCTGCGCAGCGGGCCGCGCTCGACGCCCATGCAACGGTGCCACGGCGCCCGGCGGGCAGGGCGGGGCCGCTGGCACCGCGTCCTGGCACCCGGGTGGCTTTGCTGGAGCGCGCCGGTGTTGTGCCATACCGGGGGGATTCGGCGCAAGCAGGTGGGGCCAATGTCCCGGAGTGGGGATGCGAGTGGGCTCCCTGAGGAGGGATTCCCAAGCCAGTCAGAAGCTCCGGGTTTGGGACCCTGCCCGCTGCCTGCCACCGTTGCAATTCTGGCTTTGCTGCCTTTTAATTACCGCCCGCGCCAGGCCTGGCCCTGCGTTCCACTTCATTACGCGATTGCGATCGGGGCCGCTCCTCCCTCCCGGCCGACTCCGGTGGATAATTAGGTGTGTTTTCTCCCGCGTGCAGACAGACACTTAATGCAGCTTTAATCACCTGCTCCAGCGGCTCCCACCCACCGCCCTGCGCCCGCTGCTGCCGCTGCTGCTGCTGCCCACAGCCCGCCCAGCCGGGTAATGACAGGCTGCAGGTGCCCGGTGGAACGCCCGCTAGTAACCCTCAGTGCAAACGCCTGGTGCAGGTGCCCGGTGTGAACAAACATCCTCTGCAAGTGCCCAGTGAACGTGGCCACTGCAACAGCCCTGTGCCAGCACTCAGGAACACCCCTAGTGCAAATCATGGAATTGTGGAATGGTTTGGGTTGGAAGAGACCTTAAAGATCTTCTCATTTCAACTGCTTGCCATGGACAGAGTCACCATACACTAGACCATGTTGCTCCAAGCCTTGTTCAGCCTGGCCTTGAACAGTTTCAGGGATGAGGAATGCCCAGTGCCAATGCCCAGTGCCCATCCCTGCTGCAACCATGCCCAGCAAACACCTTGTGCAGATGATCACTGCGAATGCCCGGTGGACATCCCCAGCGCCAGCGCCCCGTTCCAAATGCCCAACGCCCATCCCTGCTGCCAATGCCCGGCACAAACAGCACCCAGGCTGGGACCTGGCGTGTCCTGGGGCGCTGTGGTGCTGGCAGGCGGCACTGCCCGGCTCCCGGCCGGCTTCTCTGGAGCAGGCGGCCGCCGGCTCCTCGCAGGTGTACGCACAGACTCCGCGGCGCCCGAGCTTCTGTGCGGCGGGCGCGTGCCAGCACACTGCTGTGCCTTGCGAAGGTAGCAGCCATCTGCACTGTGATAAAAAGCCCTGAGGATGATAAATAGACAAGTAGCACTTTTATTGGATTGCCGTTCCGAAGCAGCCACTTTGGGTTTGGCACGGCGCTAACGACAGACTCGCCGCACGCTGTGCCCAGCCGCCCCGGCCGGGGGAAAGGGGCTGCCCGGCGGCGATGCCAGTGCCCGCCTGGGCACCTCTGCTCAGCCCAGAGTGCTCCCCCTGCTTCTTCCTTCCCCCCTTGGTTTTTTGGGAGTGACATGGATCTGGGTGACCTGGGAGCACAGCGTGGCTGGCTGTGGGGCAGGAGTGGGGCTGTCCAGCTGGCACGGCTTGGCACGGCGTGGCATGGTGTCCCAGCTGCTGCGCTGGCCTCGGCATCACCTGCACAAAGCAGCTTGTTTGTCAATAATGGAGCAGGGAAAATTGCACCCGAAATGCCTCTCGGCTCTGCTTTGTGCTGCCTTAATGCGTCCACCCCGGAGGTGCCGGCTCGGCGGCGGCACAAAGGATGCTGGAAGGGAGGGGAGGAAGGGATGGGGAGCCCAGAGAGGTTCCAGGGGGGATTCACTCCCCACCGGCCCACACAGACCCCCAGTGCCAGGGTGAGGGGGCACAGACAGGCTCTGACCCATGTGGTTGGCACCATCAGGCCCCCACAGCTTGGCCGTGCCTGATGCCAGGGATGCCAGTGGAATTGATTCCAGAGGGATGTGAGTCTTGAGGACAGGTTTTTGGCGGGGGGGACAGCATTGCTTAATCCTTGCCCAAAACTCCTGCTGCTGGGACAGGGAGTGAGGTCCTACCAAACATCCCCATCTCACTGTGCTGGGACATTGTTCCAGCCTTGGGGGTGTGATTTCCAGTTAATTCCATGTGAGTCATGGCTGCAATCGCCATCCCACCCTGCCTGTCCCACTACAGCCCTGACATGGAGGTGACACTGGGTTTTGGGGTGGCATGGGAAAAGCAGTGACCCCCTGGTCGCTGGTTTGGCTTGGGAGACACTGGGGTGGTTGTGAGTGTCCTGTGTCTCCCTGCGGTGACAGCTTCTGCAGTGGGATGGGACATCTGGTGACACCACTTCTGGGACGGGACAGGACGGACTGGAGACACTGGTTCAGGGATGCTACAGGACATGACAGCCTGGGGACACTGTTTCAGGGCTCAGTCCCCACGATACAGGGATGACAAGGGGAGGCTGGGCTGGCACACAGGCTCTGGGGGTGCTGAGGGGGGGTGTCTGTCCCCACACCCTGACAGCCCCCCACCTGCAGCTCAAGGGCCGCACGCAGCTGCCTGCCCGGGCGTGCATGCCAGGAATTTGGGAGCGCGGGGGGGGCCGGCTGCCTCCGTGCCCTCTGACCCCCCAGATGATACAAGCCCTCTTCTGTTTCTCCTCAGCCCGCCGGCGGGGTCAGCCTGACGGCTGGTGCTGGCTCCCTGGCCGCGATAAAACAGCTCGTCTGTCACGACACAATGGATCCGTCAGGCTGCTGGCACGGCCCTGGGGACACGGCCCCGGGGCTGGGTGGGTGCTGGCGTGCCCCTTCGAGCTCCCCCAGCCGTGCTGGGGCTCCCCAGGGTGCTCAGGGTCTCAGCAGAGGGGTAGGGACAGGGAGCCGTGCTGGGGCTCCCCAGGGTGCTCAGGGTCGCAGCAGAGGGGTAGGGACAGGGACAGGAGCCAGGTGTCCCGGCTGATACCCCTGCCAGCCCCTGCTCTGCCGCAGGGAGATACAGCCCCGTGTCCTGGCTCCCTGCCATGCCCGCTGCCCTCACTCCTCACCATCCAAAAATACCTCGGGAGGCCCCAGCACCCGTGCCCCTCATGCAGGGGACGTTCCCAAGGGAATTGCTCATCTTCATCCATCCCAGTCCCACTTCCCTCCTGACTTCAGGGTCTTTTTATCCAATTTTGCATCAGCTTCTCAATAATTTCTGGGATCTCAGCATCCAGGATGCTGATGGGTGCAGGCTGGGCGCTGCATCCCCCTGCAGCATCACCCCCTGGCACGGGTGCAGGACCCCCCCAGGATCCCCAGCCCCAACTGGGTGGTTTTTGAGAACTCCAAAGCATCTCCAATTAGGAGCAGCGGTGCCACGGCGCGCTGGCGAGGCACTGGGGCTGTCACTGTGCCGCCTTAATTAGCAGCGCCGGGGCAGGGGTCAGCACAGCTCGGCAGTCTTGACAAGGCTGCTATCAAGTGCAAGGAGGGAGGAGGAGGGAAGGGAGGGAAAAGCAAAGCTCCCCAGCTCAGGACCAGCCTGGGCGGCGGGGAGGGGGAGGATGAGCGCGCCGGAGCCGCGCAGGCAGAGTTAAAAGGGAATAAAATGGTCGCTGTCACCCGCCGGCGGCTCAGTGCCGGGGCTGTGCCTCCCGCTGCCGGGGTGTGGGACCGGTCCTGGGCCCCCCCAGCAGCCTGAACGCCAGCCTGGGGAGGGGGGCACGGGACCCCCGCCATGCTGGAGATGAAGAGCTGGTCGTCTTTGCTGCAGAGCCTCAGTAAGTGACAGGGGTGGCGATGCTGGGGGCTGTGGGGACACCCCTCCTTGTGGGGACACCCCTCCTTGTAGGGACACCCCCACGAGCCGCCCCCTCCCCGGCCCCACCGTGCTAGGGGAGGTGGGTGGGTGGCATGGCCGGGGCGAGGGTCCCGCAGCCCCTGGCCCCGCGTGCCGCCCTGTCCCCTCTCCGGCGTCCCCGGCCGCGGGGTCAGCGCCCGGCCGTGGCCAGGCTTAACCTCCGCCCTCACCCTCCCGACCTGCAGCCCTGTTAAAAAGGGTTTAAATGCAAAGTTATTTGATAGCTAATCCCAGCTATCCTGGGGGCAGCCCCGGGTTTTGGCGCTGGGAATCGCCCCGAGCCGGGACCCTCAGGCGGCACCGCCGGCACAGCCGGGGTTGCACCGGGGCTGGAGGTCAGGCAAACGCGCCGATTAAAGTCCGGCGGGTGAAAAGAGCTTAAACAAATCCCAAATCCCTCAGATGCCAGATGAGGCTGCTTGAAATTGCCTCGGGAGCCACCGTGGGGAGGGGGAGAGACGCTGAAAGTGGTGGGAGCACTGGGAAGGCCGAAAGCGCTGGGAGCACTGGGGAGGCTGTGTGGGTGCTGGGAGGGCTTGGCACTGGGCAGGGGGCTCAGCTGGTGTTGTGGGGGCCGGGACAGTGCTGGGGGGCTCTTCCTGCCCCACATCCCTTTGCTGCTGCGCCAGGAGGGACCAGCATCAGGGAACCCCCTGTTTTGCCATCATCTCCCCCTCTTAGCGCATCTCTCCTCCAAAATGCAAACTGTGGGGTGCCAAGGGGACACACAGATGGGTGGCCTCCCTGCTGAGCAGTTGCCCAGTCACACTGCGTTCTTGGGAGCAAAAAAGTCCTGATTTTTCCCCTTCCAGGCATCATGACATGGAGGTGCTCACTCGTCCCTGGGGCTGTGCCACTGGGGACATCATAGGTCCCTGGCCTGCTGTGTCCCCTTGCTTTCCCCAGGGAAAAACATGTCCTGGAGCTGCCAGGCTGCAGCCTCACATCAGGATAGGGAATGAAGTGTTCTCAGGTAGCCAGATCCTGCCATCCTGTTGTGATGCCATTAGGGAAACTGAGGCAGGCACAGCCAGGAGGTGCTGGTGGGGTGGTTTGGTTGTTGTGGGTGGATGCAGTTAAAGAAGGAGGAATAGAGGGACAATTCCTGGTGACAGCTGTCCGGCCTGGGGCTGGGGTGGCTGGACATGCTCTGTCCCCTCAGTCCTTACCTGTCACCCGTGGCAATGAATCCCCAAAGAACCATCAGGGCCAGCTGAACCCCAGCCTGGGGACAGAGGTCACAGGTGCTGTGAGGAGCCACGCAGACCCCCAGGCCTCCCTTAATTGGGGAGGATAGATGGGCTGCAGGGAAGGCTGGGGACCTCTGTGCTCCCTGCCCAGTGGTTATGGGATGCCCTGTGCTCCCGTGCCAGCCTCTCCATTGCCACCTTGCACCTCACTCATTGTGCCCATTCCATTGTGGTGCACCCTCCTCCACACCCCCTTGTGAGCACTGGTGACAACCCCAAAACACGCAGCTGGTGGCAGGGTGGGCTCTGTGCAGGGACCACCGGCCTCCCCAGCTCTGTCACGTCCCACATTCCACATCCCTGCCCACCAAGGGTTAACCCTGCAGAGGCAGGATGCCTGCAAGCCCTCGTGCCAGTTCAGAAATGAATGTTGCCTTTAATATACCATCCTTCAATCCTTATCTCTCCTAATTTATTGGACATAACTGGTTGCGCTGATGGATTCGTGGCTTAGACCTTGGCTTCTAAATTTCAGCATTAATAATCTGCCCCTTCATTCTGCTCTCCAGATGTCTTTCATTTATCTGCTTATTCAGTAGGGGTGCAACCTCGCGTCCTCCGTGCCAGCGCTAATGTGGCCCGGTGACAATAAATTTGGACTTGTAATAACATGGCCAGATGAATGAATTGACCTCTTGGTGACTGTCACTCCCAGCCTCCCCCCTCGTTAGGGGCTGCTGGGGGTGAGGGGGGCTCCTAACAACGGATAGTGGTGTCAACCCCCTCCTCCTTGCTTTTTTTTTCCCCCAAATTTGGAAAAATTTGTGGGGAAGCAGATGAGGGGACTGCCTAATCTTTAGTGATCTTTGGAGCAGGGCGAGAGCAGCCATCCTTAAGGAAATCCTAAAACCAGGGAGTTCTAAAAGGGCCCCCCAGGGGCCGTGACCCCTCGCCCAGGTGGGGACGTGTCAGTGCTGCGGGGCTGAACCTGCACTGGGCAGGTTGCACACCTGAGAGCGTGCGGAGGAATGTGTTTGCTTAATTAATTGGCGGCGGGAGCGCGCCGGGGGTGTAAATCTAACGTGGGCCTTGGCAGCCTGCAGTGCCGCGCACGCAAGACTAGACTTTAAATAAGGGTGCAATTATTGTTTGAATAATTGACGAACAACGGGCGCGCATCGGCGCTCAGCCTAATGGGCTTTGATCGCTCGCCAGGGCCGCCCGGCGCGCCGGCATCCCGCCCATGGAGGATGTGAGGGGTCCAGCGAGGGGTGTGCGTGGGTCAGCAGGGGAAATCGGGGTGCTGCTCCCCTCTGGGTGGGTTTCGAGGGGCAGATGTGGAAAGTGGGGTGTTATTCCCCCCACACCGCCCCGGGCCGACAGCGTGGCGCCACGGGGTCGTCCAAGGAGGAGGAAGAGGACCCTGCACGTAGCAATTGATTTAAATCATTTTAGAGAGGACCTATGGAAAATAAAAAGCCTTTAATCACATTTGTATCCATTTCCAGCCTCGGTAAATCAATTTGGATTGAGCTGGGTGCCACGGTTACAGCTGATTAGCGCGCGGCGGATGGGGTCAAATTAATGCTAGCTGGGTTGGCTTAATGGGGTCACCGTTGTGAGCATCCCTCCTCCGGGGCGCTGGGGTGGGCAGGAACATTTTGGTCCTGTCCATGCCACGGAGAGCTTTTCCAGCAGGGAAGTGCCAGGATGTGAGCTCCATGTTGCTCCGTGCCTCAGTTTCCCCTTGCACATCAGCATGAACCATCGCAGAGGAGGAGATTTAGGGGATATTTGGGGGGATATTTGGGTTGTCCCACCTTCCTGCCCCGATCCCACCGTGCATCACCCACGTGTCAGAGCCACTCACGTGTCCCCCCCAGCTGCCCCGCGGAGGAGCCGTAAACAGGACCCTGCGCCCCGGTGCCGGTTAATTTGTTTTCAATAGGTTCCAATCAATTAAGCGTGGTCCTGGCGAAGGGAAAAGTGCCCCGGTAATTGGTGAAAATAAATCACCCGGCAGTGCCGCGGTGGTGCCTGGGAGCCTGGGCTGCAGCCGCGTGGCACCGTGGGGATGGGGACACTGGGGATGGAACCCGCTTTGCCCGGCTGGCATTCCTGCGGGGCTGCTGTGCCATCCGCTGGGAATGGCGTGCTCGGGAGCTCCCAGCTCGCTTCCTTCACGTCCCCCTGCCTGCCCTGCCCGCTCCTTGCACGCGATGCCTGCCTGCACCCCGGAGTGAGGGCGATGCCTCCCTGCCCGTCCCCACGGTGGGGAGCATCCCCCCCATCCCTTCACCCGCCTCCCCCGGCCCTGCCCCAACCGGGGCTGTAATTACCGCACGCTGTGCTTTGATTGCTCCATTCCAATTAATTAAACCCGGCGGTGACCCAAATTATGATCCCTTGTCTTGTCAAGCGCCGTATTTTTAACCTTAACTGGCTGGGCTGTGTTTAGATTTCCAATCCGGGCAGAAATGTCACCCGGGGAGAGTGACTGGCGTTGAACCCAGCCTTCCCGTGACGAACCCCGTAATTAGAAACCCTCGTGTCCCCGAGACGGGTCTTTAAAGCTGTCAGAAGCCAAGATCCAGCCATTTGATACAAGACTATCATTAGCTGTGCCCAACCTATTAGCTGCAGGTAAATAACAGGCTGTACCGGAGCCGGGGAACAGGCGGGTTGGGGAATTGGATGATTCTTAATTAGGAGAAGCGGTGCGAGGGATGCTTTCCCCTCTAATTGCCTTCGTTAGCAGCCTGGGTGTGTGTCTCTGTGCCTGGATCCTCTTTCCTGGTGTGGTGACTGCTCCTGCACCCCATCTTTCCGTGGTGGTGCCCATCCCACCTGCTGGCCCGGCGATGGGATGGGCACAGGGACGGGAAGGCAGGGGCGTGAAGCCATTTCCCAGGGCTGGATAGGGATTGATGGTCTCTGGTCCAAGCAGAGGATAAATCTGGGCTTGCCGCCGCTTTCCAAGGGCTTGTCTGGGTGACATATTCGGTTGGTTTGAATGTCTGGATGGAAAATCAATCACCGGGGCCGTTTCCGTCCCCCCTTTCGCGCTACGTTTTAATTTGCCAGGCTGCAGGGTCCGTACTCCGAGGATCCATCTATATTTGTGTCAAGTGCCGGTGTCTTTGTCTCCCTGGTGCGGAATCGTCCTTCCCAGCTTGGCACACTCTGCCCTGGGCACAGCGTTGGGGCGCACGTGGGCACTGAGGGGATCTCCAACCCCTCCTGGAGTTCTACCTCACCAGATAGAGGGGCACTGAGTGTGGGAAACTGAGGCAGGCTGTCTGCTCCAGGCCCTGCTCTCCCTGCTGGATGGATGAGGATCCCATCCTGCTCTGCCCCCCCCGACAGCAGGAGGACCCCCCATATCCAACATACAGGGGGGTCAGGAGACACCCGGCGGTGCCGCGGCAGCGCTGCCGCCCGCCTGGCCCTCGCCGGCCTGCCCCCGCCTGATCCCTCTCCTGCAGACGCTCTCCCTGACACCGGCTGACAAGAGCCATTTCCAAGATGGATTGATTCAATTTAGCACCGATTTTTTGCCGGGGCCGGTGACGTACGGCTCCCCAGCCGGCGCTGGGCAGCACGTGACTCCCCAGCGCCCGCCGTCATTAGAGCAGCTCAGCACCGGCTCTGCAGCCTGATCAGCCCCGGCTGGTGTGGGAGGGGGCCTCATCCTGCCCTGCCACGGCTCCACGAGGCTCCCGCCCCCGGCATTCCCACCAGGATCGGCCCTGGGAGTGCTGGGGTGATGAGGAGCCGGGATTGTGGCAGCTGGTGTGCCAGGGATGCTGGGGGTGGTACAGGGAGTGCCAGCAGTACCCAGAGATGCTGGTGTTGGTACCCAGGGATGCTGTTGGTGGTAGTCAGGGAGTGCCAGGGATGCTGCCAGCAGTACCCAGAGATGCTTGCAGTAATACCCAGGGATGCTGCCAGCAGTACCCAGGGATGCTGCCAGCAGTACCCACAGATGCTTGCAGTAATACCCAAGGGATGCTGGCAGCGCTACCCAGGGATGTTGATGCTGATACCCATGGATGCTGGCAGTGATTTCCAGAGATGCTGGTGGTGGTACCCAGGGATGCTGGCGGTGATACCCAGCGGTGCCAGAGCCACTGGTGAGGCTGCGCGGGGGTGATTTTGTTTGTTCCCTCGTTTTCTGGGTTTTTCTCCAGGCTTGATGAGTATGTCTGGTTCTTTCTCGCTGTCTGTCTTCTCCTCTCTCCTTCCTTTGGAGGCAAATGGCTGACTGATTGCTTTTCATCTCCCGCTCTGAGGAGCTGTAAGAGCTACTTTATACAAACATCAATTACAGGCACGTAATAAATTAAGGCTCCCTTACACCGAACCCATTAGAGTCCACTCTCATATCAAAGTGCTCCCATCACACACGGATTGGGGTGGAGTGGGGGGGAGGAGGGAGAGGGAGGAAAATGTCTTATTAGCCGGCAGATTGTTAGCAGAACACTGATTTAATTGTGTCCCCGCGCCCGAGCGCGGGAGGAGGACAGGGGGTGCAGAGGGGGGGGCACCCGGGGCCTGCCAAAAATGAAATGCCCAGGGATTGTTCCCTTCCCCGAGGTGCTGGGGGGCCACCTCCCTCCCAGGCTTGTCCCCGTGCCAGCGCCGGCTGCCAGCGATTCTCCTGGTAACGGCCGAGGGGGCCACGCTCCGGAGGTGCCCCCCACCCCGGCAGGCACCGTGCTGAGCAGCAAAGCCCAGGGGTGGGTGGGTGCCCACCCTCCTCCTACCCCCACCACCTTTGGGGTGCCACCTCCAGCACCTTGGCCTGGCTGGGTGATGCTGAGGGCCGCGGAGGCAGGGAGAGCGTGGCAGCTGCCTGGTGTCCCCGTGTGCCAGGGCCTTGTGGCGAGTCCTGCCATGGCACAGCAGGCAGCAGGGCTGGCAACCCCAGGCTGGGAACTCCCCCAGATGCCTCCCTGCGTTTGGATGGCGCATCGGGGTGTGGAGGTGAAAAACCCGGGGAGATGGGGGCAGGCAGGAGGCAGGGAGCAAACTTCCCTGTAGGACAAAGGCGGCTGCATCCGCCAGCAGCTCCCGCTGCCTCTGCCTGCGAATAAATAGCCTCCAGGCTGTCAGTCTGGCACTACCCCGGGGCTGGAGGCTCTTGGAGAGGAACGGAGCCCGGGAACAGCAGGCATGGCTGGAGCGCTGCCCGCCGGGGCTGTGCAGGCGCTGGCACGCCGCGCCGGCGCGCTCTGCCCGGCCGGGGCTGCCTCCCAGCCCGGCCTGGTGGCCTCGCCACACATCCCTGGGGATGGGCATGGCTCCCCGGGACTGCCGTAGGGGTGCTCAGTGTGCACGGTGTGGAGCTGTCCGTGGATTGTGACACATGGCAGGTCACCGAGGTTGTGTATCCTCCTGCAGAGGTGACACACGTGTGCGTCCTGTGCTGTAAAAGGGTTCTGTGCACACGCGTGTGCGAGCGCACACACAGGAATTCACTCCTCTCTGCTGAGGGATGTTGTGCACACGTCTGTGCTCACACACACTCCTCCCTCTCAGCTGAGGCTGTGCACGCAGCACACACGTGTGCCCCACACACAACTGCACACTGAGCTCCTCTCTGCACGCTCCATCCCAGCCATGCCTCCCCCTTCCTGCACACCCGAGGGTGCGGGCCAGGGGTCCTGCTCGCCCCCCTCCCTTCCAGGGCAGGTTTTATCTCCCGGCCTGCTCCCTGCCTGCCGTTCCCTCGCTGCCCTCTGAGCCTGACATTTACATATTAATATTTTCCAGGGAGGCAATGCGTTGCGGTGCAAGTGTCTGCATTGTGGTTGCACATAATGTAAAGTGAGATAAAGCGCCCGGCTCCGCTATGAATAACTGCAAATGAAAACCCATGTGGCCATAAAAGCCTTCACATTTGCCCTGTCAGCATGTGGTACATCGGCTAAACAACTGATTTAGCTTTTCTTTTTTTTTCCAAGGTTTATCACCACTTACAGAGGACATGCTCTTTGTGTACTGCCTGTCGCTTTCTGCTCAGCTTCCTTGTCACTTCCCCTCGGCGTCCTCCCAGCCGGGCCCCGAAACGATGCTCTGCTCCTCTAAACCGCCCTGACAGCCCCTATTAGCTTCTGGCCGAGTACAGCTTGGCGCTGCTGGGGCTATTTATCTCGCCGGCACAGAGGGCTGTTATCTATCACCCTCGCTCCGTGCGGCCCCGCTCCTCCGCTTCTGCTGATGGCAGGGATTTGGGATGGGGTCCTGGTGGGGCCTGGGGGGAACGAGGGGACTTGGGAGCGTTTATCCCTTCTCCCAAAGGGGCTGGATCCAACCACCAGGCTTTGCTTTCTTGGCCACGCTGGCTCCTTATCCTGGTGCCGCCTGCCTCTGACCCCTCTCTGCCAAGGAGGGCACAGCCCAAACTGCTCGGGATAACCCGGAGAGTCACTCCTGCTCCTACGCGGCGTGGCTGCTGTCATCCCCACAGCGGTGGCCCCGGGCAGGGGTGATGTCCCTGCGGGACCGCTGGCTCCCGAAGGCGCCGGCTTGGGTGCCAGACCTGAAATACCGGGTGGGGAGGGAGCAGGCGGGGTGGCGACGCCGGGGAGCGGGACGAGCAGCTCCGTGCGGTGCCGGCGGCGAGGGGGGAGCACGGGGGTCCCTGCTTGCTGCCCGCGGAGCTGCCTGGCCCTCGGCCAAGGGCACTGGCACCCAGCCGGCCCCCGGCACTGCCGGTAACCAGAGCCGCCTCCCCTCGCTGTTATTTCAGCAGGTGGGGGCAGATCGGTTTACAAGGCCAGGGAGATGCCTATCAGTCCCCTCCCGCCACTTTGTCCCCACGCCACCTCCGCCACGTCCCCGTTAGCCACGCTGGACATCACCGGTGCCATCACCAATGGTTGCCTCTCCTGGGCACGCTGCTCTTTGGGATCCCCTGCACTGGCTGGTGCTGGCAGAGGGATGGCAGTGTCACCAGCATGGTGGCCTTTGCCCCCGGCTGCCCCGTGCCACCACCTTGGCTCGTCTCCTTGAGTCACGCCGGCAGCTGGGATGTCATGGCAGGCGCCAGCGAGGTGTTGTCCTGCAGGGCTGGCGCAAGCTCTGTGTCACCCCACGCCCTGCCCAGGGTGCCGGCATCCCTGGGCTCGGGGCAGGGGCTGAGGGGGCCCTGTCCCACCGGCAGGGCTTGCATCAGAGCATGATGGAGGTGTTGCACAAGTGTTTTCTGCCTCAACCTGCCCCTGGCCAGTGCTTGGGAAGGGCTGTGGGGGGCCGTGGGTGGGAAGCGGGGGGCCGGGGTGGTTGTTTACAGCCGCGGAGCTTGTTTCCTTCCACCTGCCTCGGGGGAAGCAGTTAGCGATTTGTTAGTCAAACCAGATGAGCCTTCCTGGAGCGGCTTCCTGCCAGGCGCAGCGCAGCCCAGCTGCCCTGCTGGCAGCGTCCCCTGTGTCCCCTGGCCCTGCTGTGGCCCCCGCTTCAGCCAGTGCCACACGGAGGGCGCATGGGTGGGATGTGGTGAGGCCTGGCAGCCTCCAGGTGTCACCTGGAGTGGTGTGGGCACCCCCTGAGCAGCCTGCGTGGGAGCCTGCTTGGAAAACCAGGGCAGTGCTGGCATTGGGGGCTCTCCCCAGATACCTCCAGGGAGGTTGTGCTGGCCACGGCAGAGCCCGTGGTGGCTTGGTAGGTTGGTGAGGTGGCGGGGTGCTCTCCAGGGAGATGTTTGGGTGCTTGGGGGATGGTTGGGCGCTGTGTGATGCGCTGAGCACCGCTGTGACAAGGCCCGTGTGCGCTGTGTGTCGAGCCCCGTGCACCACCCGCCACGAGCCGTGTGCGGTGCAGCGTGTCCCACGCGCCGCGTCGCTCGCGCCACACGCGGCCACGCGTTGCGTGTCCAGCAACATGCGCTGAAAATGATGCACTGACCGTGTGCTGAGCACCCCCACGCACACACGCCGAGCCCCACGGATCCTACACACGTGGACGATGCGCCAGGCCCCCTGCACTGAGCCCTGCACCATGGTCAGGCCCTGCCCTGGTGCCATCCCGCACGCATCCAGCGCCGCTGCCCCGACCCCGCGGGAAGCTGGAAGTGCCAGCCCGCGCCCCCTCGCTCACCGAGTGGCGCCGGGTGATAAATAAGGAAGTTAACACCCAACCCGGGCTGCTAATTAGCTTTTAACCTGTACTAGCAGTTAACTACAAAAGGCAGTCATTTGTTCCGGGGAGCTGGTAGCGTAGAAAGAACGAAACATGGCCAATTTTGTTCAGGATGAATTAAGACTTGCAAATGTAAAATGAGTTCATCTATTTAATTAAGTAGCGGCAATATGGATGTTAAATTAAGTTAATGGCAGGCATGCCAAAACAAGGTTATACAAATCTTGTCCTGGCGGGGTGGGTTCCGCATCCGGCCCTTGGATGTGAGGCACTGGGAGGGCCCTGGGGTGGGCTGGTGGCCCTGGGGACACCCCGCTGGCCTCGTCAGGGACAGAGATGGAGGTGGAGGGAAGGAAAAACAAGGCGGGAGGAAAGGCAAAGCGCCTCTCAGCCAGCGCCGCAATCTTATCAGGGCTGAACTTTACTCTCCCGCTAAAGATATAGGATACTTTAGGGACATCGGAAAGAAATAATAACCCTCTGATTTGTAGCTCTTGGGCTCTGGCAACCGAGGGGGAAGGAAGACTGTCTTCTGCCATTACCATTTTTTGTATGAACTATTCCCCAAAGAAATCAAACCCTTGTACAAGCCCTCCCGTGCGGCAGCCCCTGCTCCGGCGCTGACCCGAGCCGTACGGATTATCACCGCGCATCGCAGCCGGAGACAGGAACATTCATTAAAATTTGAAACACAAATGGAAAATTGCTACTTGAAGCCTCCTTGCCGGAGAGCCAGCCGCTTGATCAGAGACCTCATTAATGTATCTAATGTGTAAGGAACAATTAGACTTTTCAAAGACATCCTTTTCCCAGCCGGGGGAAAAACAACAAAACACCAGAAGCAGCTTGAACCCCTCCCAATCCAAAGCAACCCCAAACCTGCCCCGAGGGATCGGGGTGCACAGCCCCAGAGGGAGCCTACGAGCCGCCGGAGAGTCTCGGCTCCAGCCCGGCACCCGAAATGCCCGTTTCTCCTTAAGTTAGATGGGGAGGAAAGTGGGCTGATTAGAAAGCTGATTTCTTTTCCCAGCGACCGGCAGGGTTTTGCCATCCTCCCGTAATTAGCCGGTTACACGGCCGTATGTTTTATTTATGAGCCGAGGGCGGAGGGAAGGGGAAGCGGAGGAACGACCGTGCCCTATATATCTGCAAATAAAACACTTCATTTCCCTCCTGGGGAATGTCACCTCGAGAAACCATCGCTTTCCTGCTCACTGCCCCGTCCAAATCGCAGGCTGTAAATGGCTTTGTGGGCCTGGCTGGCGCTCTGATGGGTTTAAAATATGGATTTATGTCTTTATTCTGCATAGTCAAAGGTCAACAAGAGCAGGAAATCATCGCTGAGCTGCTTATTTACGATGGGAGGCAACCGCTCGCTCCTCTTGAACCTGTGTCCCCACTGCTGGATGCTTCCAGGGTGCTGGGATGCAGGGAATGTGCCTCAGTTTCCCTAGAGCGGGCATCCCTTGGGGTTGGCCATCCCACTGGGGGGCACAGGCTGGATGGGTGTCTCTAGCAGAACCACGTCCCGCTCCGTGGGGAGGCCCGTGGGGAGGCCGAGCATCCGCAGGGCCGGGTGTCCCGGTGGCGATCGGGGCTGTCCGGGCCGCGGCGGTGGCGTGGGCAGGGCCGGCCCCGCAAGCTGCGCTCTCATGCTTTGCTAATCCCGCCTGGCACCTGCCCCAGCTCCCGGCGGCTTCGCGCGAGCAAAGGAACCAATTAATCCTCCCGGCGCTCGGGGAAGTGGGTCAGGCTCGTCAGGCTCTCCCGCTAACGAGGGGCGAGGCGCGGCGTGGCCCAGCTGGCTGCTGGGTGGCCGGGCGGGTGTCTCGGCCGGTGCCCGGCGTGCCAGCTCCCGCGGGGTGGTAAGTGGGTAAACTGAGGCAGGGGGGTCTCCCGCAAAGTGGGGACATCCCGGGAGGGTGGCGGATAATTCGGTTGGGCCGATGTCGCAAAGGGTTTCCCAACGGGGCTGCCCCGCAGCCGCTGCGCCTCGGTTTCCCCACGCCGGCCGAGCAACGGGTGCTCCTGGTTCGGGGTGTTGGGGTTTTTGGGAGGCAGGGCGGGGAGAGCAGGCAGGGCGCCCCTTTGAAGTGGAGCCCAACTTCCAGGAGTGAAGCAATTCTCGTTTGCATAATGAATAAAGGCAGCGGAGGGGGGTGTGGGGGCCGAGGGGGGTGAAACCCCAAAACCGGAGCTGGCAGGCAGGTCTGCCCTCCCTCCCCTCCCTGGCCTCCCCTCCCTGCCTGCCCGCTCCCCCAGCCGCCTGTAATTACAGGTTTATTGCCTGCACAGCTATTGTGTAATGACATGTTTGCAAATTAATTTTTACGGCTCCTGCCGTGGGGGGGGGAGCAGGGGAGGGGTCCCCCGGTGCTTGCCTGAACCCAGCAAATCCAATCCCTCTGCAAGCGAGGTGGGAGCTGGGTGGGAATTGGGGACATGGTGACTTCAAAGCGTCCCCAGCGTGGGGTGGGGGGTCCCCATTGCACCCACGCAGGGGGGGCATTGAGTTTGGGGCACCCCCAGGTGTGTCACCCCATCAGTGACATTACAGAGTGCACCAGTGAGGTGTGAGGGGGGTTTGGACAGGGTGGGGGGGACACGGTGGAGCAGCACCCCAGGGGTGGGAGCAGCAGCTCCCAGCGCCCCGCAGAGCGCGGTGACACAGGGGAGCTGCCTGGGAGGGAGCGGGACGCGAGCGAGGATGACTCAGGGGACGGGCCAGAAATACTCCCAGCGCCGATCTTGACAGATGTAGGTTAGGAAGGAAGAGAAGACATAATAATAATCCCCCGACCTGGAATCGGGAAAGCAATATTTAACGGGGGAGGGGGGGAGCAGCAGGAGGAGGAGGAAGGTGCAGGTTTGCACAGGCTCTGTCTCTGCCGAGTGGGATTTTGGGGAGCTCGGCTGGCAGGGTGGGAGTGCAGGGATACCTGTGTGTGTGCACAGAAGTGTGCACGTTTGCAGCCAGAGGACCTCTCACAAACCCCCTCCAACCATCCATGCCCAGCCATGGGGCTGGCTAGGTTTGGGGTGACACTGTGACCCCCTTTTCCCCCTTGTGCCCACGCTCTGATGAAGGCAGGGCAGGCAGTGGCTTCCTGGGAATGGATGGACGGATTTGGGGTGACGCTGTGACCCCCATGCCCACACCCAGTGCAGGCAGTCGCCTTCTGGGAATGTCTGGATGGATTTGGGGTGACGCTGTGACCCCCATGCCCACACCCAGTGCAGGCAGTCGCCTTCTGGGAATGTCTGGATGGATTTGGGGTGATGCCGTGACCCCCATGCCCCTGTGTCCCCACGCTCCGGAGCAGACGAGGGCCACCTGAAAATGGCTGGATGGTTTTGGGGTGACACCGTGACCTCCGTGTCCCCTATCCCCGCGCTCGGGTGCAGGCAGGGGCAGGCAGCGGGCGCCTGGGAATGGTCTCTGTATCTTTAAGCTGTCGGGAGGGCTGGCCATTATCACACAGGATGTGGCTTCTCTTGCAGGGGCGAGATATCACACGTCGCCCGGGTGAACTTTGGTGTTAAAACCAGTTTGGGAAGAGAGGGACGGAGCTGGGCGGGGGCGCGCTGCGAGGGGGGAGCTGCGGCGCGCATGTAACCCCCGGGGGCGCGCTCCCGCCAGAGGCGCGCTCCCGCGGGAAGCGCGTGCCCGCGGGAGCGCGCCCATGCGTGCCTGGAGCCAGCGGCGCTCCCCCCGCTTCCACCCCGTCCCCTCCTTTCTCCACCCCGCCTTGGCTGATCGTTTGCTTAAAGCAAATTAAGCCGGGCCCTCGTTACTATGGTGCAGCCAGGATCTCCAGCCTCCCTCGCGCTCCCGTAATAGCATTTATTAGCCCTATTTGCCTGCAAGCATGTCTTCCCGGATCTGCTAATGCATCAGCGGAGAGGGGATGGGGGAGATCCTATCGGGCGGCTCATTACAGCCCCCGACGCCCAGCGAGGCCGCCGTGGGGGGATTTAGGGGCTCAGAGGGGATTTTGGGGAGGGGGGGGCAGCAGGAGCTCGCCCCCAGCCCCCCGCGCCGGGGTTGGGGCAGGCGGCTTTGCTCGCCTGCCTTTTGTGAAGCAGCAGGCAGCTCCCGGCAGGCAGGAAAGTTGGGTTATTTATTGTTTTATTTCCTAATTTTCCCTCCTGAAGCGACTGGGCGGGGGGGGGCTTGGTTGCCTATTTTTATTTTACATCTCTCTCCCCCCCCCTCCCCAACCCGCCCCCTGCCCGCCGCATCGGCAGCTGTTTGAAAACAGAAAAAGGCAAGAAAGAAAAATTTAAAATTATTCCGTCTGTAGGCGAGGGGGAGGAGCGGGGGGGGTGAGGGGGAAGGAGGCTGCTCCCCGGGGCGCCCCGGGGGTTCACCCCCTCCCCCGAAACCGCCGGGGCCAAAGGCTGGAGCCCGGGGGACGCGGGCGGTGGGCGGAGGGTGCCGGGGCGAGCAGCTGCCGGCCGCCCTCCTGCCCGCTCCCCGTCATTAGGGGAGACAAATCTGCTGTCAAGGAGCCAGATTTCCAATTTACCGATAATGATTCTTGCATGAAAATTGATCGAGGGGCAAGTCTGCCGCCTCTCGCCCGCCCGCCTTGGCGCAGCCCGCGGAGACGGGGCTTTCCGGCCGCACGCACGGACGGACGGACGGAGGGAGGGACGGACGGACACCGGCCCGCAACCCCCGCGTGGGTCACCCGCCCCACGCCCCCGGCACCCTCCCCAGCGTTGGGGGCGACCCCACAGCACTGCTCCGGGGGTGCGTTCCCTGCCGCCGAGGGTCCCACCGCCTCTTCATCCTCCTCCTCCTCCTCGTCGTCGCTGGCTTTTTGTGTGCCTGCGGTTGGCAGCTGGGGGCTCAGCGGCAGGAAAACCCCCGGGAAGGCGTCACGCGTGGCAGCCAGGCTCCTGCCCTGGCCCCGCCGGTGACAGCCGCCACCGCCACCCTCCGCCGGCGCCCTGGGCTCGCTGCTATTTCAATTTTTATTTTTCCTCCTCCCCCCACGCACTTGATTCCCCCCGCTCCTCCTCCTCCTCCTCCTCCTCCTCCTCCTTCTCCTCCTCCCCGCTCCACCGTATTTTTTCGCCTCTGGTTTATTTTTCCAACCCCCTCCGTGTGGCTTGGTGCTAATTTTTGGGGTTTTTTCTTTTTTTTCCTTTTTTTTTCTCCTTTTTTTTTCTTGCTTCCTGACACATCCTCCTCGCGTTGGCTCTTTTATTTTTATTTTTTTAATTTTTTTTTTCTCCCTGGCTGCAATGGAACTGTAACATAAATCATGTTTGGGTTGAAACCACCTCTCTATTACTTACCAGGTAAGGCACCGAGCGATGCTGCCGCCAGCCCGCCGCACTCCCTCTCTCCCCACTCCGGGGTCTCCCCCCGGGGTCCCCCCAACCCGGGGACTCCCCTTTGTCCGCCCCAGCCAGCGGCAGCCAAGGGCGATTTGGGGGTGAACTCACTTTCTTCCAGCACCTTATAAAAGGTTTTGGGGTCGGGGGGAGAGGGAGGAGCAGAGAGCCCCGGCACGGCACTGCGGTGTTTCGGGGTGCTTGGATCCCCCTCTCTTCTCCTGCTGCCACTCCCTCGCCCTGGGGGTTTCTCCCTCTCCCCGAGGAGCCGGGGGCGTTCTGGCCGGGGTGGGATGGGGAGAAATGCGGGTTGTGCTGTGTTTTGGGGTGCCAGCCTCATCGCTGTCAGGGCACGGGGATTTGGGGCACCAAAGTTTGCTGTGCCACCCCAGCCGGCAGCTCCGGCCCCCGCGGCAGCCGGAGAGGGAGGAGGATCCCCGGGGGGGGTTTGGGGGGCACTGGTGGGGTTTGGGGTGCGTGCAGGGTGTGTGCTCAGACTGTTTTGAGGGGGCTTTGGGGTGCTTGAGGGTGGGAGCTGGAGGTGCTGTGGGGTGCAGGCTCGGGGTGCGTGTTTGGGGTGCTCACCGGGGCTGTACACTCGGCACACTCGGGCTGTGAGCTCGGGCTGTGATCTCGGGGTGCTCTCGGGGTTCACGCTCGGGGCGCAGCCTCCGGATGCAGCCTCGGGCTGGGAGCCCCGGCCGTGATCCGGAGGTGCTTTTGGGGTGCGGGCTCGGGGTGCGGGCTCAGGGCGCTCTCCCGGAGTTGGGGAGCAGCGGGAGGGCCCTGTGCGGGGCTGGGTGCCCACGCGTGGCCGTTCCCCCGTGGATGGCTGTTTGTTTCAGGAAATGGCTTTGGCATGTGGCCGTTCTCACCGGAGCCAGCGGCTCTGCCGGCGCGCCTGCGCCGGAGCGCACGAAGGCGAGCCGGGAAGGGCGGCCGAGGGGCACCGGGGTCGAATTGGGGGTCCCCCCGCTCTGGGAAGGGTTGTGCTGTGACATGCCCTGCCAGCGCTGTGCCACGGTGGGGACGTGGGTGACCCGCTTTCCTGTGGCACCCTGAGCGTTCCCACCCTGCTCCCACCCTGCGCCCTCCTCCGTGCCGGCTGTGGGGATCCCTCTCCCCGTGTTCCCCCCAAACGCCATCGCCTCGCCTGCTCCTCGCCCTTCTCCACCGCCTGCAGCAGCCCTGGGTGATTCCTGCCTTGCCTCGGAGCCTTGCAGCGAGGTCTTCTCCGAGGGCTGCAGGTGCAGGGAGTCGGGTTTGGGGTTGGCTTTTCCCCCCTTAAATTCCATATTTAGCACGCGCCGGTCGAGCCGGGGTTCCCGGCGGCAGCTCCTGTTGCGTGAAACTTCTGGTTCTGCCGTTGTGGCTGATGCACTAATTCCTGTGCCCTGGAAAACCCTGCTCCGGCCGAGCGCCTCCGAGGAGGGGGAACAACAAAATCGGAGGAGAAAAGCAAGCCGGAGAGGAACATGGAAGTGTGGGGCTGCGAGGTTTAAAGCAATTAGGGGGGAACGATGCTGGAGGCGCTGGCACGCAGCGGGATCGCTGGCGGCAGCTGCCGGGCGTCGGGAGATGCCGGTGGGCCAGCCCGGGTGGGAGCAGATGGAGCCGGGAGCCTTCCCCCTGCCCCGGGCTCGCGGGGGTTTCATCAGCGCGGGGCTGGTGGCGGTGACTCAGCGGCGCGAGTCCTGCTGGGGACTGTCACCGCCGCAGGGGCTGCCTGGCCGTGGCCCGTGTCACACGCTCCTTGCTCCTCTGTGGCTTGTTCCCTGAGCATGGCTGACCCGGGATCCAGCCGGCTCCTCCGTGTCCCCTCAGTCCCTCTGGTCACCAATGCTCCTGTCCCCTCTTGTCACTGATGCTCCTGTTCCCTGTTATCCCTCTGGCCACCAATCCTCCTGTCCCCTGTACCACTCTGGTCACTGAAGCTTCTGTCCCTGTTGTCACCACGGCTGCTGTCCCCTTTTATCCCTCTGGTCACCTCACCAATGCTCCTGTCACCTCTGTCTCTCTGGTCACTGATGCTTCTGTCCCCTTTTATCCCTGTGGCCACCGATGCCTCTGTCCCCTGTCTGCCTCTGGTGCTGAGCCTGGATTTGTGCCCCGGGGCTCAGCCGGCTGCCAGGGGACACCGGGCGCTGTGGGGACCTGCCATCAGGTGTCACTGAGAGCCAGGGGACAGGGCAGGGACCCCTGTCCCTGCTGGTCCAAATGGGAACCGTGCTCAGGCTGGTCTCCCCTGAGATAACACGGGTGCAGTTGTCACCCCCTGGCCGGTGTCAGCGTCCCTCGGGGACACCACCCTCCTTTGGGGACAGCGGCACCCCTCGGGGACACAGAGCACCCCCGGAGGGCCTGGCTGTTTGCTCCGGCAGGCGCAAGGGTGGCACCTGGATACACACAGCTTTTGGGGGGTTCCCCCTGCCTGCGAATGTCCCCAAATCCGGCAAATCCCCCAGGTACCGAGGGGCCCTGGGGCTCCCCGGCGGGCGCCTGGTATGCCAGGGAGGATGGCGGTGGGTGCCGGCAGCGGATGCTGCTGACTCAGGACCTTCCCAAATGGTTCCTATTTTTATGCCGGGGCCGGGAATATTTAGCCCCTGGATCAAAGCAGATGGAAGGAGCCGGGTGATGCCGCGTAAACACCCGCTCAGCGGGTGCCGCTGGCGCGAGGTGTGAGTCACCGGCGGCTCTCGGCAGCGCTGGGCGGGCACAGTCGCCCCCAGGCTGGGTTTGGGGTGCTCGGGGCTGAGCCCCACTCTTGGCATCCCCCCAGCTGGGTTTGGGGATACCCTTCCTCATCCTCGCCGGGTGTGTGCGGTCGAGGGGTGCATGAGGAGGTGTTGGTGGGGTGCTGGGGGGGGGTGGGTGATGCCGGGGGGTTCCAAGCCCTGTTGGGGTGCCGGGAAGTCCTCCTGCCTTCCTCCCTTGCCCACCCCACCACCGTCCTCCTCCTCCTCCTCTCGCCAGTCCTAAATTCAGTCGCCATGGCAACCATGTCAACCACTTTCCAGCTTCCCCGTGATGGTTTGAGGAAGGGAGGGGGGAAGAGGGAAGCCAGGGGAAGGGGGGGACTGGGGGCATTGCTCGGAGCTCGGGGGACGCTTCCCAGATGGTTTTTTCCTGCTGGATCCTGCCTGGCAAGTGGGGCCCGTGCCAGCCCAGCGTGTGCCAAGGGGCCGGGGGTCCTGCCCTGGGCAGGGGCTCCATCACAGCCCCCCAGCTCTGAGTGGGTGGGTGGGCATCCCCAAAATCCTGTGCCTTTCCGCAGCCATCCTGCTCATTCCATGGCCCCGCAGGCACCCAGCATATCAGTAGGCACACAGCCGGGAGGGGGTGAATTATTCCCAGGCACCCCCTTTTCCCTTCCTCCTTCCTTTCCCACCCCCCCGCTCCCCCCGCCCCCCGTAATCTCTTTATTTCCAGGCTAAACCTGGTTCCTGATGCTTTTACAGGCAGATTTGCCGGCAGCTATATAGGACAGGGCGCAAAGGCAGGTGTCTGGGTGGGTGGGTAACGCCAGCGTTGGCATCACCCCACGGCGGGTGGGCACCCGGCTGTCCCCCGGGAACGGCTGTGCCAGCACGAAGCCACAGAGCTGCCGGGGGAGAGATGGAATCACCCCGGCAGGAATTTGGCCAGCGATTCGGGGCACCCCTGCCACAGTCCCCCCTTCCTCGCCCTCCTGGCACCCCGATCCCCGGGGGGCACCGCGGGCACCGCTCACCTCCGAACCTCCAAAGGGCACCGCGGGGCTTTGAGGGGGAGCAGGTGCTGCCTTTCTGTGTCCCCCCCTTCTCCCTCGCCTTGGCACCGGCTGCCGGCACCTGCCGGGATGCTCCTTGGCACGGCACCGCGGCACGTGCGCGGGCACCGCCGCGCTCCAGGCACCGCCGGTGGCACCGGGGCCAGCCCTGCCCCGGGCCTGGCAGCAGGAGCATCCCCTCCCTCTAATTTTATGATCGGTTTTTAACTTTTATTTCCCAAACGCTGCGCTTAATTAAACCCAGGCGCCTCTCGCCGCCAGCCCGACGTGGGGGATTTATGACTCCAAACATCGACCCCCGCCGAAAAGCCCCCCCTGACGGATTATTCCCCCGGATTCGAAGTGGGGGCTGCACTCCAAAACCCCGCCCTCATCCCTCGCAGGATGCTTCGAGGGGGAAAGACGGCTGTGCTTCAGCATCCCCAAGCTTCCTCCTTCCCCCCTTCTTTTAATAATAATGCTTTAAAGATGTTTGACATCTGTAACAAACAGCTGGCATCCTGTTATGGAAGAATGTCCTTTTATTTCCGAGCAGGTTGAACTGTCATTAATAGTATAATTAGGTGATTATCGGCGTACAGCAGAAAACTGCTTAATTGCACAGCCAGCTTTCCCGAGGATCCCAGCTCCTTTATTGCTGGATTTGTTTTAGCCGCCTGAATTTTTTCGCACTGTTTTGTTGGGTTCGGTTGTTGGCTGGTTTGTTTTGTTTTGTTTTTTGGTTTTTTTTTTTTTTTTTTTTGCCACGTTGATGATTATTATTTTTTAATGCGTGTGACAGCTGGGGGAATGTGGCAGCACCGGGAGGGGGGACACACACGCCAGCGCTGGCACTGGTCCCCATGTGCGTCCCCCCCCTTCCAGGTCCCCAGGGGGTTTAGTTTTAACCCCGTGCGTGCTGGAGTTGGGGAAAAGGGGTTGGAGGGGGGGTTTTGCTGGGTGCAGCACCCACGGTTGGGAGCTGAGAGGTATTTGAGGGAATAAAGGAGATGTCTTTGTTGGGGAGCAGAGCCGTGGTACCTGCCTGGAGGGCACCCATCACCCCGGGCAGCCTTCACCCGGCCCTCCCTCCTTTTGGAGTCAAACAAACCTGGTTCCCCGCGCTGCTGCCGCTCCATCGCCATCGCCACCCTCCTCCCTGTCCCCGGGATGTGCGGGTTTGGGGGCAGAGCAGCTTTTTTGGCGCCTGCCAGACAATAGCGCTTTGTATCTCCCCCCGGTGCCGCCAAACACACTTGTTAGCGCCGCAGCTTTGTGCTGTAAATTTCCATGGAGTAATTACGTCTTAATTTATGATAATCCCGGGCGGGCGGTGGAGGGGGGCAAGCGCCAGTCAAGTTTGGAAGTTGCCCGCCGGGGCCCGGGGTCCCCCGTGGCTCCTGCCGGCCGTGAACTCCGCGCTCGACCGTGAACTTCTGCATCCCGGACAGGAGCATCCTCGAGCGGGGAAAGGGGACAGGAGCATCCCCGAGCGGGGAACGGGGACAGGAGCATCCCCGAGCGGGGACAGGAGCATCCCCGAGCGGGGAACGGGGCCGTGCCCGGGGGCAACAGCGAGCGAGGCCACCCGGGGCTGGGATTTGGTGGCACTTTGCAGGGCCGTGGCTGGCGTGTCCCATCCCACCGCCCATCCAGGAGCTCGGGAGCATCCCGGGGTCATCCTGGGGTGGGTGTCCCGTCCTGTGTGCGTGTCCCAGGGCTGGCCCTCCCGCTTTCCCGGGGCCCTGGCACGGCTCCGGAGTGCGGCCGGACCCTTCCCCCTTCCCGGCGCTGAATGGCTCATCCCGCCTTTGTCTGGAGGGCTTATTACCGGCAAAATAGAGGCTCTTTTCCCTCGGCCTTCCCAGCGGGCAAATTAGATGCTTTGGCAATTTGCTAGGAGGAGGATGGGGAGGGGAGGAAGGCTCTCATCACCCGCAGGGCGACCACGATGCCAGGCAGGGTGCTGGCATCTCCAGCACAGTGTGGGAAAGGGAGAGAGGGGCTCCCTGTGCCCCTTCCAAAGAATCCCAAGGGATTTGGGGAGCCTCCCTCCACAGGGAGGTTTGGAGTGTGCCTGGAGTCACTGAGCATTCCTGCACAGCTGGGAGGATGCGGGGTGACTGCGGGCACCCTGTCCCCTGTCCCAGGGGCGGATTTGTCCCTGGGGAGTGGCGAGAGCCGCGGGCTGTGCCCACTGCACCTGCAGCCGGGTCCCCGTCGGGAGGCAGCGTGCACCCACTGACATTTGCCAAGCGTAAAAATTCAATTAATTCCAGCAGGCAGATTAAATATAAGTGAATTTTAATAATTTGCTCGAAAGGCTGAGGATTACTGTAGGCGAAAAGGGAAGATGCTGCTCATGGGGGCACGGGCTGGCCTTCCCAGCACCGGCACATGGGATCACTGCTGTTAATCACCCTAAATCCCGGCGTGGGAGGAGAAGAGGGGTCTGCTCCCCTCGCTGGGGTTTTGGTTGATCTTCCTTGCAATGAGGAATGTGCTGGATCTGTCCCACCAGTGCTGGCAGCGTGTCCCTGTCCCGAGCAGAGTCTGGCTCCAGGGACATCTCTGCTCCTTCAAACCTTCCTCATTTCCTTGTGGGGCTCCATGAAAAGGGAAACACCCATCAAGGTGGCCCTGGTGACACTGCAGGTGCTCCCAGGCTTGGAGAGATCCAAGGTCTTCCCAAGACCTCCACAAGATCTCATAGCTCAAAGCTGGGTGTGTGGGGCACTGATTGGGAGCAGTGGTATTGAGAAGATGAAAATCCACACAGCAAATTCGCTGTTTGCCAGGGATGATTTCTTATCCCAAGGCAAAACCTTCACTCTGGTCTGTGCTGGGACATCTGCACCACCAGAAACTGCTGGGGGATCCCGGGGGTGCAGGGGGGATCCTGGGGGTGCAGGGGGGAGCCCGGGGGTGCAGGGGGGACCCCCATCCTGCCGGGCCCCCCCCTTGCTGCCCAGACCCCCAGCTCTGCAGCGGGATTGATGGAGATTGCCTGTGACCTTTGCTAGGACACGAGGAATTACCATTAATGCTCCTGTATTTCCGGACTTCACGCCATCCATAAATCTCATATCGAGCCAGGCATGATCTGCCAGGCGGCGTTATTAATGCTCCTTATTAATACTCGTTATTAATGCCCGTTATTAGCACTCCTTATTAATACCTCTTGTTAGTACCTGTTGTTAATTGCCCCTGAGGCCTGGTGTGGTGGGGTAAGGGGTGGGGGCTGCTCTGTGGAACCCCTCTCTGCTCTTTGGGGTGCAGCTGGGGTGGATGCTGGGGGTCCCTGGTGCCAGCAGAGTCACCACCAGCACCGGGGGTCCCCTGTGGGCACCCACCCCGTGATGGGGGCAGTTTTTGGCTGTGGCATCAATGCTGCAGGGGGGTGGCACGAGGCATCTGCTCACCTTGTCCTGGCACTTCCCAGCTGTGTCCTGCAGCCCTTCCCTTGGCTGAGTCCTGGCTCCCCACCCTGCCTGCAGCCCCCTGGCCCTCTCTGCAGCCCCCCCTGCCCTGCCCCTGCCCCTCCAGGACCTGCCCCATGCAAGATCCAGCCTGCGTGAAACTCTAATCTCCAATTTTATTCGCTCGGCTCCAGCCGATTTGCATAATCCACATAATCACCCCGGTTTTAATTGCCTACAACTCTGCAGAAAGATCATGTGGTTAAGTGGTAAATCATAATTAGATAAATAATTGGCTTGGCCGCAGCAAGCTGCTTTGTTATACCTGCCATCTGCTGGGCAAGGGATCCTGCGCCCAAAACAATGCGCCGCTTCTGCACGCCTGCGCCAGCCTGGGGACGCGGGGACAGGGGGCACGGCCACGTGGGCACGGGAGGGGGCCTGGGTGTGCCAGGCAGTGCCCGCTCTGGGGCTGTGCCGTGGCAAGGTTTGGCAGCACCGTGTGTTTGCCTGGCTCCCACCCAGGTGTTGCCCAACGGCTCCGTGGAATGCTCGGTGCCCTGTGGCGCCTGGGAATGCCCAGTGCCGCCTCCCTGGGGTGCCCAGCAGCACTGGGGAATGCCCGGTGGCACCGTTTAATGCCAGCAGCACCGAACAGTGCCTGGCAGTGCCACTGAGTGCCCATCAGTGCAGTGCCCAGCTCTCTCTAGACCGTACCTGGCATCCCAGTGCAGTTCCCAAATCTCCTCCAGGCAATTCCCAGCATCCCAGTGCAATGCCCAGTCTCTCCCCAGGCAATTCCCAGTATCCCAGTGCAATGCCCAGTCTCCCCCAGGCAATTCCCAGCATCCCAGTGCAATGCCCAGTCTCCCCCAGGCAATTCCCAGTATCCCATTGCAATGCCCAGTCTCTCCCCAGGCAATTCCCAGTATCCCAATGCAATGCCCAGTCTCCCCCAGGCAATTCCCAGTATCCCAGTGCAATGCCCAGTCTCTCCCAGGCAATTCCCAGTATCCCAGTGCAATGCCCAGTCTCCCCCAAGCAATTCCCAGTATCCCAGTGCAATGCCCAGTCTCCCCCAGGCAATTCCCAGTATCCCAGTGCAATGCCCAGTCTCTCCCAGGCAATTCCCAGTATCCCAGTGCAATGCCCAGTCTCCCCCAGGCAATTCCCAGTATCTCACTGCAATGCCCAGTCTCCCCCAGGCAATTCCCAGTATCCCAGTGCAATGCCCAGTCTCCCCCAGGCAATTCCCAGTATCCCAGTGCAATGCCCAGTCTCTCCCAGGCAATTCCCAGTATCCCAGTGCAATGCCCAGTCTCTCCCAGGTCATGCCTGGCATCTCCATGGAGTGCCCAGGGCCCCACAAAGCCACCGATCCCCAGAGGACACGGTTGTGAGGGGGTGAGGGCTGTACCCCGCTCCCCCCAGAGCAGAGGCATCCTCAGCAGACAGCTGGCACCTGGAGCTGGGCATAGGAGCCAGGAGGACCTGCCAACCCAGCCCTGAAGCTGCAGAGGGGAGTTCAGGGCCCAGCAGCACCCTTGGGACACAGGGGCTTGATTTTCCAAGCTCTCAGCTTCAAAACAGGCAGAAAGTGCAGAAAGTTGTTTTGAAGTACATTTTTCCCTGGCTCGATTTCCTGAGGGCTGTGAAGGCTCCCAGGGCAGATTGGCTGGGCATGGGAAGGCCGGGAAGGGAGAGAAACCACCCGGCATCGCTCCATCCCCTGCGCTGCGCCCTCCAAACGAGCTCTTATTAGTTTGCTTGTTGTCGTTTGCCAGATCAATGGTCCATGCAGGAGTGATCGATGGAGGCCCAGCCGGGTAACAGCGCCGGATGCTCGGTGCCATGGGGAGATCCAAATCCCACCCTCTCCCACCAAGGGGAGCCCATCCAGGCCCTCTGAGGGAATGGGGGGATGTTCCCAGGATGGGCCCTGGGCTCTGCTGTGAGCACCCTAAAATCAGGCAGAGGCTGTGCCTGCATCCCTCCGTGCCTGGGGACACTTGGGGACACCAAGCCCTGCCACCTCCCTTCGTTTCAGCCATGTGCTGGGAAGTGGGGAGGGAGGGCAGGAGCGCGGGCTCCGATCGATCAATTAATTAATTAATGGAGCATGTTGGAGGTGCGGCGGCAGAGCTGCTCTAATGAGGGGTGGAAAACGTGCGGCGGCTCGGCAGGGCACCACCGGGAGAGGAGCTGCTCCCCTCTGCCTGTGTCCCCTGCCTGGGAGGGGGTGACAGGGCGTGTGACAGGGGCACGGTGGGCACGCGCTGGCCCTGGCCCCTTGCCCTCCACCCTGGGGCTCTGCCCGCTGCGTTCAGGCACAGGGAAGGGGGGCTGACAAACGCGAGGCCATTAGCATTGAAAATCCATGCAGAGCAGCTGTTCCTGCTCGGAGCGTGCAGCTGGATGCGGCTCCGGAGCGGGAGCGGAGGCGCTGCGAGACGGGGGAAAGGCTGAGGGGGGACCCCATCACCCCAAATCCCTCGGGGAGCCACCGGCGGTGAGCGTGGTGGAGCCTTCCAGAGGGCTGGGCCAGGCGGGCCCCGTCCCAGCTGTGGTGCCGAGGGGTGGGTGCGGATCCATCCCGTGGGATGCTCGTCCCTCCCCGCTCCCTCGGCCTCCCGCCGCACTGGGGTTTTTTCCGCTCCATTTGCCAGGGGCTGGAGCTGCTGCCTGATCGTATTTGGTAATAAATTATTAGTTCCAGCACTTGGGAGCCCGGCAGCTCAAAATAGCTGCTGTAAGAGCGGGCGGCTGGTGCAGGTTGAGTTCAATGGCAATCTGCTCCCAAGGGCACTCCACGCTCATTAGAGGCCTTTCAAGGTGCCGGGAAGGGGGCAATCGGGAGCCAAGGTGCTAAACCTGCCCACTTCCCCTTTCCCGACGGCAGAACCCCGTGCCCGGGGATTTCAGGGTGCTGGGAGCCCATCCCTGCCCCTCGCTGCCCGCTCCTGCCTGCCCGCAGCGGCTGCCAAGGGGTTTTATTTGTCTCCAGCCCCACCAGGCAGCCAGACTGGTTCTGCTCTCGCTGCCGGAGGAGGCTCCCGCTGCCAAAAAACCCGCCAGCATCATCAGGAGCAGATGGAGAGAACATGGCACGCTCCCAGCTCCCGGCTCCCAGCCCTGAGCCGGGGATGCGGGGGTTCGGGGGAGCGGCAGCGCCGCTCCAGGGTCGGGGCTTTGGGGTCCCGTTGGAGATGCCAACCCCGCGGCGGGCGCCGTGTGCGGCGCTGCGGGAAGGAGCGGCACAGGGGGGAGCGTGGCGGTGACCCTGCCATCCCCTCTCCTCCTCCTGTGCCTGCTCCCGCGGGCACGCAGCCAGCAGGCACCGGGAATGCCAGACACTCCCTGTGCTGCTGTGCCCGGGCACATGCTGTGGGAGGGACGGGGACGGGGTGACGCATCGCCTGCTCCCCGCTGCCTTGTGGCCTCAGCGGGGCACCCAGGTGTCCCCACAGCCCCCCTGCCTTGCTGGGTGTGGGGTACAGGCGTGAGTTTCCCAGGGAGGGGTACATGGGAGTGCCAGCCGTGTACCCACACAGGGCTGGGGACAGTGGAGGGACAGCGTCTCCCGTTTTGGGGTTCATCTCCCCGCCCTGGTGAGGCAACCGCTGCCATGACCCCGGGCTGCTCCAGGCACTGAACTTGACCTGTTTTTCCGCACGGATCTGCCTGCTGGGAGAAGCAGCCGGGGAGGGGCAGAGCTGAGGGGGCCCCACCTCACCGTGGGGCGTCACGGCGTCCCCAGCCACCCTCAGGGGTGAGTGGCACCCACGCCGTGCCGGTGACGGGATGCCGGAGGGATGGGGGGATGCAGCGTGGCAGCCCCACATCCCACCCCATCCCATCCCCGTGTGGATGCTCCTGCCCAGCCAGCTCTCCGTGCCTCAGTTTCCCCAGCTGGCAGCTGTCCCGCGGAGCAGCCCAGGGACGCCCGGACAGACGGACGCCAGGGGTGGCGGGGCACGGCGGGTGAGCGGCGCTGCCCGGGCCCCAGCCGGGGCGGAGGCGCCGATTTTATCACCGGGAGGGAGCGGCAGAACTGGTTTGGAGCGCGGCTGGGGCAGCGGCACAGCTCGGCCCGGGGGGCACGCGAGCTCCCCGCACGCTGCCCGGCCGCTCCCGGCCGCCCTGCACTGGCCTGGCAAATCCCACCGGGATCATGAGTTGGCCGGGAGGCGTTTGGGGCCGCGGGGATCAGCTGAGCATCACACGGGCGATGCCCTGCCGCCAGCCCCGTGCCCGTGTGCCAGCCTGCTGATCCCGCTGGAAGGTTGGAACAGCGTCCCCAGGCCTGGAGTGGGGCTGGAAGTGGGGCTTGGGTGGGGTTAATAGGTGGGGAGGAGCTGGGAAGTGTTTGGGGCTGTGCCTGGGGGATGTGGGGCAGTGCTGGGAGGATGCAGGGCTGTGCCAAGGGGATGCTAAGCAATGTCTGGGGATGCTGGATTGTGCCTGGTGGATGTGGGGCAGTGCCTGGAGGCTGTGGGGCAGTGCCTGGGGATGCAGAATCATGCCTGGAGGCTGTGGGGCAGTGCTGAGAGCATGCAGGGCTGTGCCAAGGGGATGCCAGGCAGTGCCTGGGGATGCCAGATTGCACCTGGTGGATGTGGGGCAGTGCCTGGAGGCTGTGGGGCAGTGCCTGGGGATGCCAGATTGCACCTGGTGGATGTGGGGCAGTGCCTGGAGGCTGTGGGGCAGTGCCTGGGGATGCAGGATCGTGCCTGGTGGATGTGGGGCAGTGCCTGGAGGCTGTGGGGCAGTGCCTGGGGATGCAGGATCGTGCCTGGTCGATGCAGGGCAGTGCCTGGGTACATGGGAGCTGCAGGCTGTGCCTGGAGCACCGTGTCCCCTTTGGATGGTGCGTGGGTGCCTGGTGCTGCAGGCTCTCGGGGGAGGGGGGCACCGAGCCCTCACCCGGGGCTGGAGCAGAGCCCGGGGTGCCAGCGCAGAGCCCGGGGGTGCCGGGGCCAGGCTGGCGTGGCGGGTTGGCTTCCCAGCTGTTCTGGTAATGAATTTACATGAGCCGAGCGTGTCGACAAGGCGGCAGTCAATGGCTGAGAGCACCGGAGTTAATAAATGCTTGTATAATGAGGGCAGAGGGGAGCGCGCCGCCGCGCCGGCCGCCTCTCCTGGGGCCGGGGGGCAAAGATTAATCAACGCTGAGTGCCCCCCGTGCCCCCCCGGCTCCCGCGGCGCTCCCTGGCCAGCCGCTGCCGTGGGATGCTCCGGGGATGCTCCATCCGCCCTCGGCTGCGGATGCTCCAGGTGTTCAATGCCTCGGGCTGCCTCCAGGCCTGCTGGGAATTGGGGGCTGCCCCACGACCCCCCCTGCCCCCCGTCCTCCTGCCCACCTGGGAGCGGGGCTAATTTTAGGCTGGTGTTAATGAAGCTGCTGGGTGAAGTCTATTTTAAGGGGCCTGACATCAGCAGTTGCTGTTTTGGGAGGTGGAGAGCCCTGGAGCAATTGGTGTGACAGCTGGGGGGACTCGGGGAGGGCTGAGCCCTCCTGCTCAGCACCTGAACCTCGCTTTTGGGGTCACCGTGCCCTGCAGCACCTCAGCGCTTTGGGGTGCAGTGGAGGGGGTTTGGGGTGTGAAGATCTGAAGGTGCAGTGTGGGGAGCTGGGGGTGCTGTGCTGGGGACTTGGGGATGAGGCGCTGGCGATCCAGGGGTGCAGTTTTGGGGTTTTGAGGGTGCAGTGGTGGGGATTTAAGGGATACAGGGATGTGTTACTGGGGATTTGAGGGTGCAATGCTGAAGACCGAGGGATGAAATGTTGTTAATCCAGGGATGCAGCAGTGGGAATTTTGGGGTGCAGTGCTGGAAATCCAGGGATGCAATATTGGGGGTTTAGGGGTACAGTGGTGGGGATTTGAGTGTGCAGTGGCATGGATTTGGGGGTGCAGCAGTGCTGGGAATCCAGGGATGCAATATTGGGGGTTTAGGGGTACAGTGGTGGGGATTTGAGTGTGCAGTGGCATGGATTTGGGGGTGCAGCAGTGCTGGGAATCCAGGGATGCAATATTGGGGGTTTAGGGGTACAGTGGTGGGGATTTGAGTGTGCAGTGGCGTGGATTTGGGGGTGCAGTAGTGGCAATTAGGGGTGCAGCAGTGGTGCTTTGGGTTTTGGCAGCACCATGCGAGTCAGGGGGCTGCGCCTCTCCCCATCACCTGCATTGGGGTGCTGAAGTCCCCGTGACCCCCAGAACGCCCTGTCCATCCCTGCAGAGCTCTGCTGAGCCCTGCTGCTCCATCCCCCAGGTGTTCAGCAGGGCTGTGCAATGCTGGGACACGCCTCCCCCCATTGCCTGAACTCGGGGTGCGTTTTGGGGTGGGATGCTGAGCTGGAGGAAAGGTGCTGTCGCTGGGGGAGATTGAGGATCCCATCTCCACGTGTCTAACCTGGTCTCTCTCGTTCTCAGGCATGAGCCATGAGCCGAAGTCGCCGTCCCTAGGAATGCTCTCCACGGCCACCCGCACCACCGCCACCGTGAGCCCGCTGACCCCGTCCCCCCTGAACGGCTCCATCGTCCCCAATGGCAGCCCCGCCGCCAGCAGCACTTTGTCCGTCCAGGCAGCACCTTCCTCCAGCTTCGCCGCCGCGCTGCGCAAGCTCGCCAAGCAAGCCGAGGAGCCCAGAGGTGGGGACAGGGACAGGGACAGGGACAAACTCTGCTGCTGTTCCCTGCAGCTGGAGACGGTGTTTTCCTGCATTTCCCAACTAATGCGTTTTCCCGGCGTGGCGTCTCCAGGGGGCAGTTTGGGAATTCAGTTCATCCGGAGTAATCCGAGTGCTGTGTCACTCGCTGTACCCTGCGACCAGCCCTGCTCCCTCCCACCACGCTGCTTTTTCCAGAGGTTCCCCAAATTTGCTGCTTCTCCAGCCAAATTTCCCAAGGGAACAGTCCCGGGAGGTGCCCAGCTCTTGTCACCCACGTGCTCCATGACACCCCCTTCTCTCTGTTTGGGTGTGGGGTGCTGGGTGTGAGCTGCTTCTGGAGCACCCCGAGGTCCCCCTGCCACATGGAGTGTATCCCATGGGAATCACTGGGGCTCCATACACACTGGGAAGTGTTTCAGGAGACTGCTGGAATCATCAGTTTGGGATGGAATAGTCTTTATCCCTGCTATTTCCATCAGTGGGTGCTCCCCTTGGATCACTGCCCACTGCCTGGGCACTCTGATCCCTGGAAAAAAAGCACCCAACCCCTTTGCAAGATGTTTTTTGCAAAGTCTCTTTGGAAGACCCTATTTAAAAATTCCTTTTGGCACAATCCTTTTCCCAAGACCCCTTTTGCAAGGCTCTTTTTGGAAAATCCCTTTTGGAAACATCATCTACAAGATCCTCCTTGCAGCCCTAAAAATCTCTGGCACAGCCACGACCTGAAGCATTGCCTGCTCCCAAGGAAAAGTGTGGGGATCCCAGGTCCCTGTAACTCTGAGGGAACCAGGCCTTGGTGATGCTTCGTCCTCACTGGAAGCTCCTGGTTTTTCCCAGATGCTTCCTCTGGAACCCATCTGCTTCCTTTGGAGCGACTGATTGAGTTTGGGGAATTGTTTTGCTTTTTTTTCCCCCTCTCACCCCACAGCTTGTGCCCTCCCTGTGCAGCTCAGCCCATCCCAAAGGTCAGCAGCAGCTTTGGGCATGGATTTTGTGGCACTGGAGAGAAGCAGCCACATTCCCTTTGGATTTCCCCTTAACACTTGCCTGGTTTGTTTGCAAAAACCCCTCCCTCGCCCATTTGGGTGCCTCACGTGGCCCATCCCAGAGGTTTTTGCTCCGTGTGGGTTTGGGTGTGTGTTGGGAAGAGGGTTTTTCTCCTTGCTGTGGTTTTTAGCACCAGGAAATGAATTGCTTTTCCCTCAAATCCTCACCCGCTTCCCACAACGGGAGATGCTCACTCCACTTCCCACCTCGGGAGATGCCCCGCTCTGGCAGATGCCAGATCCACGCAGGATCACTGTGTTTTTTCCTGCTTTATGGGCTCACAGGTGTGCTGGCACATCCCTAGGGAATATCCTGCTGCTCCACAGCATCCCAAACTGTCAAGGCTCATCCTGACTGACTCCTTCCCAGCAGAGCCCCACAAAGCCACCGCCTGCCCGGGGGCTGCTGCCTCTTGTCCTGCCCGGGGCTGTCCGCAGGGTGGGTTTTATTCCACCCCTCCTTCCCTTCTTTTTTCCCTGTTCTCCATCAGGGTCTCAGCTGTTAATTACATTTGCCTGTCAGCCCGGGCTGCTAATCTGCTATCGCCGAGTGGGAAGCGGGAGGTCAGAAAACAAAGGTGACACCATCACACTGTGCCTCTTGTCATCTCCAATCCAGATTAGTTTCATTGACTAACTCCTGGCTGAATACCACCAGTTAATTATAACGATCACAAACCCTCCCGTTTAAAGCCACACAGCGAGAATTAAGGTTCTGAAGTAAGACTTTAGCTTCATTAATTGCCGGGCTCATTGTGATGGTATTGATTGTTAACGCTATCGCGTGGTGAGTAATGGCTTCCCAGCTCAGAGGGGATTAGGCTGCTAATTGTTGTTGGCCTTGCGCTGACAAGATAGACTTCAGTGGGTGTCAAATCGGCCTCCTTTGTCGGGGACAGCCTTTCTCCTTCCCCCAGCCTCGCTGCTCTTCAAATGAAAGCGATTCGGAGCGACTCGGGAATAATTAATCAGGGAGGGCGGCCGGCGGCGGGATGCTGCGCTCGGCCTCTGCTCCGCTGAGCATCCTTCCCACCGGGCGTGCTCCTGGAGCATCCCTCCCTCCCTCCCAGCATCCCCCCGCTGCCCGGGCGTGCTCCTGCTTCCCCCGGCATTCCCAGCCTCCCGCCTCCCTCCTGGTGTGAGGAGAGGGTGAGGGGACGGAGGTGGGGTGCAGGGTGAGGAGCTCCGGGAGCAGGCTGCTGTCCCCACAGGACAGGAGCTGGCTGGCACACTCAGGAGAGGGGCTTTGGCATGCTAGGATGGTGAGGTGACACCCTGCACACTCAGGAGAGGGGGCTGGCACACTGGCCTGGCACATCTGGATGGTGAGGTGACACCCTGCAAACTCAGGAGAGCCAGGGCCTCTGTCCGTGCCCTGCCTGGGACCGTCGCTGTCACCTCATCCCGTGACCACTGCCCACTCCTCACTCTCCCACATCTGATCCCTGCTGGCCTCTTGGAATCTCCCCCTGACCCAGACTCTGGGATGGAGGGAGCAGAGTTTGGGGATTCAGAGCCCCCCAGCTGGGTTTGAGGAGTGGGAAGTGCTCTGTGGAGCAGGCACCAGGCTCCCGGTGCCCTGGTTCATGTGGGATTTGTATTTCTTTGCTTTTCCTGTTCTCCACTTTCACTCCATGTTTATTTTTCCTTTGGAAATATGGCCAGCATCCCTGGGGTGGGGATAAGTTAAAGTACAGATGTATTATGCAAATGAAACCAAAGCCTTGCCCAAGGGTTTCAGGGAGTCACTCCTTCATCCCAGTGTCTCCAGAGCCCCTGGCATGTCCGTGACAACCTCTGCAGCTGGATTAAGGAGTCTCTGGGCTTGCCTTGGGAAGATGTGGCCATCTGGGGCTGGCATCACATCGGTGTCACTGGTGCCTGGGGGCTTTGTGGGACTGGGGGTTTGGCAGTCCCTGTTGGGTGGCAGCAAGAGGCTGCCCCATCCCACCGTGCTGGGTGGAGCCTTTAGCACCGCTGGGAACCCCTGGGATGGGAGGACGGGGCTGCAGTTCGGGACTCTGGCAGGATGCTGAGCAGCCCGAGTGCATCCCAGTCCCCCACCCCTGCGGCCAGGCATCCTGTCAGGAGTGCCTGCAGCTCCTTCAGAGGGCGCTTCCCTCCAGTTCTGCTGTTCCCCTAACTTATCTCAATCTCTGCTTTAATTCCAGGGTCCTCTCTGAGCAGCGAGTCGTCCCCGGTGTCCTCGCCGGCCACCAACCACAGCTCCCCCGCCAGCACGCCCAAGCGCGGCCCCATGGGCCCCATCATCGTGCCCCCGGGCGGGCACAGCGTGCCCAGCACGCCGCCCGTCGTCACCATCGCCCCCACCAAGACGGTCAATGGGGTTTGGAGGAGCGAGGGCAGACAGGTATGGCTGTGCCTGGGGGCTGCCCGGCCCCCCGTGAAGGATGGAGGGTGTGGGATATCCTGCACGGCTCCCAAGGGCTGCCCACCTTTGGTGCCTTCCCCTCCCTGCCGTGTCCCCGAGCTGGCGTTGTCACCGGGGCTGCCATCGTCCCCCTGCTGCCATCATCATCCCCGGGATGGCAGCCTGAGGAAGGAGGAGGAGGAGGGTGGGGGGGGCCGAGGGGGAGAGCAGCTAATTAAGAAGCATCGTTAGTGGTTCTCCTCTCCTCCGCATGCTACAAGCAGATTCCCGGGGGGATTATGCCACTTGGAAAGACTAATTAAACCACAGAGCGGGGAGAGGCGAGGCTAGGGGATGAGAAACGCCGGGGGCGGGCTGCGGGAATGAACGGCGATCCCGGGGAGCTGGGAGGGTGCGTGGGGCGCTCCCCAGCCCGGTGTCACCCCCGTGTCCCCCCCCGGTGTCCCCCCCGGGGCGGGGTTCACCGAGCGTGGGGGTTGTCTGGCGGAGCCGCGCTCGCAGCGTGGCGCCGGGGACGGGAGGTAATTAGAGCAGAGCCTGGCACGCACAATGAGCTCCGCACAGGCGGCAGAGCTGGCGGCCTGGGGGACACACACCGCACCCTTTGTGGTGACCTGGGGGCTGGCCCTGCCCTGGAGGGGCTGGGAGCAGGGTAGGATGGGATGCAGGAGTGGGGGATGCTGTGGGTGCCACCGTCCTCCTCCTCCTCAGCTGCTAAACGGAGAAGGTGCAATGAAAAATAATTTTTAAACCAAAACTTGTCTTGCTGGGACATCTCCTCACTAATTGTCAGATCCCGTGGGGTCTCTTGTCACCCCAAGTTGTTCCCTGTTGCCAGGGGCCCCTGCCCAGCTGGAGGGAGTGACCTTCATCCTGACACCGGGGCTGGAAGCTGATGGAAGGCGGCTGAGGCCCTGTGGGGGGTGCTGATGCCGGGGGGTGCCGGGGGGATTGTGGGCTGACCCCTGGGTTATGGCCCTTATCAAAGGCCGGCTGGATTTCCCCCGGCCGTGTCGCTCCTCCCTGCATGATTAATAGCTCGGGAGAACAAAGCAGCCGTAAATCTCCAGGCAGGTAATGGGTGTCTTGCCCTCAGCTCTGCCCCGGCTTCAGCACCTCCTTTCCCACTGGGGCCCCCCTGGTGTGGCCTCCCAGACCCTCCCACCCCTGCAGCTGCCCTTCCAAAGGAGATGCTGTAGTGGATGAATCCTTCCCTGGGCACTGGTGCCAGTCAGGGCACACTGGGGAGCTGCTGAGGGTCTTGAGGTGGGGACACAGCGGGGATTGCCCATCCCCTGCTGTCCCCAATGCCCATGGTGGCACTCCTGCCCCTTTGCCTTCCAGCAGGAAGCAGGGTCGCGAGGCAGCAGCAGCAGCGCCGGCCGCGAGCGCCTCATCTCGGAGCCCCCCCTGGCGCAGGAGAAAGCGGGGGGTCCCACCGTCCCCTCCCACCTCCTGGGGACACCCTACTCCTTCGGGCTGCCCCCCAGCTCCGTGGTCCAGGACTCCCGCTTCCCGCCTCTCAAGTGAGTCTGCTCAGAACGGAGGGGAGCGGTCGCGGGACGCGCGTGTCCCCTGCGAGCTCTGGTGCCACCTGGGGGAGGTGACATCTCCCCCGGGGGACAGGGAGGGGTGGTGACCATCTCCTCGCCCCCCAGCCTGCAGCGGCCGGTCCACCACGTGGTGCCTCCCAGCGCGGTGACCGAGGATTACCTGCGGAGCTTCCGTCCCTACCACACGGCCGAGGATCTCCGCATGTCCTCCCTGCCGCCCCTCGGCCTCGACCCCGCCACTGCCGCCGCCTACTACCACCCCAGCTACCTGACACATCACCCCTTCCCTCATCCTGCCTTCAGGTGGGCACCTGCGAGCCTTGGCATCCCTGGGAGATACCACAGGACGAGCTCTGGGGTACTGGGAGGTGGGAGCATGATCCTCTGAGGGCATTTTGGGGCTCTCCATCCCTTTCTCCCAATAGAGGGCAGCCCCTTTCTGGCTTCTGGGAGGGGAACTGGGGGGTTCTTCACCCATCTGAGCATCCCTGTCTCCCCAGGATGGACGAGTCGTACTGCCTGTCGGCACTGAGGTCCCCCTTCTACCCGCTGCCAGCGCCGGGCTCGCTGCCCCCCCTGCACCCCTCAGCCATGCACCTGCACCTCTCGGGGGTCCGGTACCCCCCCGAGCTGTCCCACTCCTCCCTGTCCGCCCTGCAGTCCGAGCGCATCTCCAGCCTCGCCGCCGAGAGGTACGGCAGGGTGGGGGGCATGCATGGGGCGCTCCAGAGGATGCTGACAGGACCAGGGGGGGTTTTGGGGTGCTTTAGGAATGCTGACAGGTGACTGTGGGTTTGGGAGTGCTGCAGAGGATGCTGACAGGACCAGGGGGGGTTTTAGGGTGCTTTAGGAATGCTGACAGTGGGTTTGGGAGTGCTGGCAGGTGCCCAGGAATTGTTTGGGGGTACTCTGGAGGTTCCAGGGGATGCTGACAGGCATCCAGGGTTGATTTTAGGGGTGCTCCAAGGTGAGTGTTTGGGGTTGGTGCTTTTCTTTTTGATTTCTCTCTTGCAGGCTGCAAATGGACGAGGAGCTGCGGCAGAGGGAGCGGGAACGGGAGCGGGAGAAGGAGCGGGAGCGAGAAGCCGACCGGGAGCGGGAGAAGGAGCGCGAGCGGGAGCGGGAGCGCGAGAAGGAGCTGGAGCGCGAGCGGGAGCGGGAGAAGGAGCGGGAACGGGAGCTGGAGAGGCAGCGGGAGCGTGCCCGGGAGAAGGAGCTGAGCATGGTGAAGGCCATGGAGGGGCCCTTCCTCCCCGTGGCGGAGCTGCACGGGCTGCGGGGGCACCCGGCCGAGGAACGGGGCAAGCCGGTGGAGCCGCTGGCGCCCAGCAGAGCAGGTAACGCCCGCCTTCCAGAGCTTGCCTTGGTCCCCTCTCCCCTCCAGATGGCAAAGCCGAGGGGGTCGGTGGCCCCGGGAGGCGGCTGGGGACGGCCATGGGCTGTCCTGGCTGCCAGGTTGCTTTGCCAGGAGCCCAGCTGCGGCGGCTCGGAGCGGCGGCGCGGTGCCTGTGCCATCTGACTCGGGCCGGGCTGGCAGCGTGCCCGGTGCATGCCGGGCAGCTGGGCTGGCAGCGAGCGGGCAGCCCCCTGTGCTGAGCTCTGACACTGCTGAGCTGCCCCACAGCTCCGAGTCCCACCCACCCCATGGATGCTCACCCCAAAATACACCCCCCCTTCTGCACCCTGATTCTCCAACACCTCTTTTCCTCCGCAGACAAACTCAAGGACTCGGTGCTGCCCACGCCGAAGCCCATCCAGCACCCTCTGCACCCTCCACCGGGCTCCCACCACGCCGTGCCCAGCCTCATCCCCAACCACAGCGTGTTCCCGCTGCCCGGCAGCAGCGCGGCCACGGCGCTGCTCATCCACCGCACCAACGAGGAGGAGAAGTGGCTGGCCCGGCAGCGCCGGCTGCGCCAGGAGAAGGAGGATCGGCAGTCCCAAGTGTCGGAGTTCCGGCAGCAAGTGCTGGAGCAGCACCTGGACATAGGGCGTGCCCCGAGCCAGGCTGAGCCCGAGCACCGGCCCGAGCACCCCAGGTAGGGAGGGGGCTCCCCCCCAAAACCGAGCTGTGTTTTCCCGTGTCCTTGCTGGGATATCCATTTCTTGAGCTGGAGAGGGACTTTGGACAAGGGAAAGGAATGATATATAGAGGGAGGGCAGGGTTATATGGGATATTGGGAAGGCATTCTTAGCTGTGAGGGTGCTGAGGCCCTGGCATAGGTTGTCCAGAGAAGCTGTGGCTGCCCCATCCCTGGAGGTGTCCAAGGCCAGGTTGGAGGGGGCTTTGAGCTGATCTGGTCTAGTGGAAGGTGTCCCTGTCCATGGCAGGGGGTGGAATGATGGAATGGGATGATCTTTAAGGCCCCTTTGTCCCACACCATTCCACGATGCCAAGATAGGATGATTTATAGGATTTCCCCCAACCTGTGGCTGTGCCCACCCCCTTACCCATCTCTGCCCCCTGTCAAGCATCCACCACCCCACGGCCGCGCCCCTCACACCTCCCATGAGCCGAAGCCACTGCGCCTGGCCGGTGCCAGCGGGTTCCTGCCACACGGTGCCAGCCAGGCCGGCTGTGCTGGCAGTGCCAGGCATTCCTGGTGCCCGACATCTGCGCGGCGGCAGGCGCCGAGCCCGGGAGGTGGCCGGGGGCCAGCGGCGAGTGGCCAGGTGCTGCCCAGCCACCAGCACTGCTAATTGCATCTCCCCCCTCGTGGGCAGGGGGGCCGGGCGGCGGGCGCCTCGTTTCGGGGGCACCTGCTCTGAGCCTGGGCAGTTTGGGGGGCAGCAGAGCGTGCCCACACCCCTGGATTGATTGACAGGGCCCTGCTCGCCCCTGTGGCTGAGCGCTTACGCGGTGCAGGCTCATCCAGCCAGCTCTGCCGCCCGCTCCCTTTGTTATTTTTGGGTATCCAGGGGATTAGCGCGGCTCATTGAGGATAATAAGGCGCGGATCACGGGGTGGCACAAAGGCGAGCGCCCGCCGCAGGCTCCCTTCCCCATCCGCTCCTCCCGCCCCAAACCGGAGAGGAGACAGCAAGGTCACCCTGGAATATCCCCCTGCAGCAGGGGATGTTCCATCCCCACCCTTTCCCTGCTCCCAGCAGGGCAGGAGGGGGATGGATCCCGGGGCAGGCGGTGCTCCCCGCCGGCGGGGACTCGGTGGCGGCGCTGAGCTGAACCCGCTGCTCCGCGTGCGGAGCTCCGGGGCGCTGGAGCGGAAAAGTGTTAAATGCACAGCTTGGGCACATGAAATATTTATCCTGCAAACGGGCTGGCTCCGGCTCCGGCTGTCAGAGGAGGGCTGCACTGGGGCGCTGCCCTCGCCACTGGGCTCTGGCAGGACTGGTGGCTTGTCTGTCTGTCCCCGTGCAGGGGTCAGGGCTGGGGTCTCCAGCCCAGAGCTCCTGGGATGCAGCCACATCCATGCCCAACCCACCCATGCACAGCCTTAACTCTGCCCCCATCCCTCAGGTTTGTGGCACGGAGGGGACAAATGTGGCAGCCCCACGTGCACAAACCCCTCTGGGTGTTCCTAACAGGTCCCTTTCTCCCCAAAATGCCCTGGGGCTGGAGCGCTGCCAGCTCTCCTGTGGCACTGCCAGCTCTCCTGTGGCACTGCCAGCTCCTCACCTCTCTGGTGCTCTCCTCTCCCCGCAGGTTGGGATCAAGCCGCCACGAGCCGAGCAGCCGGGAGCCAGGGCAGCACTTTGGTGGGCCCCCACCCCTCATCTCCCCCAAACCCCAGCACCACCCTGTCACCACGTCCCTCTGGAACCCCGTCTCGCTGATGGAGAACCCCCCTGACCCTCCCCGGCGCCTCCCCGAGCCCCACGCCCTCCACAGCCACCCGGCGCCCTTCGAGCCCGGCCGCCAGGGCATCCCGCTGGTGAAGGTGGAGAGGGTCTTCTGCCCGGAGAAGCTGGAGGAGGGCCCCAGGAAGAGGGATGCTCTGGAGAAATACCCCCCGGGACGGGAGCCCGGCGCCCCGGAGCACGGAGCCTTCACCCACACCCCTTTCCTAGCTGAGCTGGAGAAGTCCACTCAGAGCATCCTGAGCCAGCAGAGAGCCCCGGCCACACCGTTCCCCGAGGCCACCAAGCCCAGCTCGCCCTACCGGCCCCCGCAGCCCCGTGCCCAGGACCCCATGTACATCTACGACGAGTTCGTGCAGCAGCACCGCAGGCTGGTCAGCAAGCTGGACCTGGAGGAGCGCCGGCGGCGGGAGGCCCGCGAGAAAGGTGAGGTGGGGATGTCCCCCCCTGGCCCCGGCTCCTGGCCGGGGTCTCCCAGGGATGCCGACGTTCCCGCATCCCGGCAGTTCGGTAAACCCTGCGCTCCAGACGTGCCCCGTTAATAAATGATGAGCTGGAGCTAATAAGAGGGTTTTAAATATTGATGGGGCTGCTGGAGTGGGGATGAGAGCAGCGGTGAGGAGGATACGGAGAGCTGGGAGGGGCTGGAATTGCTGTCCCCACTCCAACGGGATGGGTCCTCCCCAACCCTGCCCCCTTGACCCCCTGCCACCCATCCCACAGGGATGCCAAGAGGACACACAGGGATGGGTGACACCCTCCAAGGTCCCACAGCTGTTGGAAAGGGGACAGGGCTCCCCCCACCCTGCTGAGCCCCACATTAGACCCCCATCACTCCCCTCTGACATCCTACCCTGCTGTACCCCCATCCCCACTGGAGTTCCCCTGGGTCCCAGAAGGTTCCCCGGGGTCCCAGCAGGTCCCCAAGGTGTCCCCAGCCTCACACCAGCCTCTCCCCATCCCCAGGGTACTACTACGACCTGGATGACTCCTGTGACGACAGCGACGAGGAGGAGGTGCGGGCCCATCTCCGCTGCGTGGCTGAGCAGCCCCCGCTGAAGCTGGACACGTCCTCTGAGGTACTGGTGGCACCCCTGTCCCCTCCCTGTCCCCTGGGGGAGCATCCCCTCCTTTACACCAGTTCCCAGGGCCCCATACAGCCACCATCCCCACATCTGCATGGGGTTAGAGATGGGGATGATGAGGATGGGGATGGGCATTGGAACGGGAATGGAGGTGGGATAAGGATGGGGATGGAGATGGGGATGGTGATAAGGATGGGCATTGGAACAGGATGGGGATGGGGATGGGAATAGGAATGAAAATGAAGATGAGAGGAATGGGGATGGGAGTGGGGTTGGGCAATGGAGATGAGAATGGGGATGAAAATGGAAATGGGGATTGCAGCAGGGATGAGGGTGGGATGAGGATGGGAATAGGAGTCGAGATGAGGCTGACAGTGGGCCTGGGGATGAGAATGGGGATGAAGGCGAGGATGGGGGGTGACCCTGCTCTGCTCTCCCCCTGGTCGCCCCAGAAGCTGGAGTTCCTGCAGCTCTTCGGCCTCACCACGCAGCAGCAGAAGGAGGAACTGCTGAGCCAGAAGCGGCGCAAGCGCCGGCGGATGCTGCGGGAGCGGAGCCCCTCTCCGCCCACGGTGCAGAACAAGCGCCGCACGCCCTCCCCGCGCCTCCCGCTCTCCACCCGCTACAGCCCCGACGAGATGAACAACAGCCCCAACTTCGAGGAGAAGAAACGCTTCCTCACCATCTTCAACCTCACGCACATCAGCGCCGAGAAGAGGAAAGGTAACAGCCACGGCCCGCGCACGCTCGCGTTCGGGGGTGCCGGAGCGGGGGACCTGCCTGGGGCCCTGAGCTTGCTCTGCTGAGCAGAGGCTACACTAAACCTCAGCTTCCCATGCCGCAGACAAGGAGAAGCTGGTGGAGATGCTCCAGGCCATGAAGCAGAAGACCACGCCGACCGCCGTGGTGGTGAAGAGCTCCCCACGGGACAGCCCTGGTGCCCCCAGCACTGGTAAGCGCCCCAAGTCCTTCCCTGGGTTTTGGGTTGGGGGGCATGGCTTGGCCTTGAGGGGCCCTGGCTGCAGGGCACGGCTTGGCCTTGAGGGGCTCTGGCTGCAGCCGACTGCTGCTCCTCTTCCCAAAGAGCCCCCGGTGCCGCCGCTCCTGCTGGACCTGGATAAACCCGTGGGCATCGCCGTGTCCGTGCCGGAGGTGCCGAAGGCAGCGGAAGCCTCCAGGTTAGAGCAGCTGAGACCCCAGGAGCCACCGAGGCCCAAGGAGTCGGGCACGGCGCCGGAGAAGCCCCGGCTGAGCGACGGGCACCCCGGGAAGAAGGCTCTGAGCATCCTCAGCTACGTCAGGGGTCCCCTCCCCAAGGACATCCCGGTGCCGCTGTCCCACAGCATGAATGGCAAGAGCAAGCCCTGGGAGCCCTTCATTGCCGAGGAATTCGCCCACCAGTTCCACGAGTCGGTGCTGCAGTCCACGCAGAAGGCGCTGCAGAAGCACAAAGGTAACTGGGGAGGTGTTGGGAATTACTGTTCTGGAGTCACTTCAAGAATCACCAGCAAAAGTATCAGCAAAGCCAGGTTTAGTGTAAAACCAGGATCACAACACGGTTCGTTGGCAAGGTTCATTCTCTGGTTTATCAGGTGGTTGAAGCACTCTGAGGAACAGCAAACAAAAATCCAAAGTAAATAAATAAAGCCCAGATAATCTGTGTGGAGGTGGAAACAAAAGGGTAGGAAAGGGTAAGGACAAAAAGGAATATGGGAGACCCTTGTGTGGAGTCATAAGTTCAGAGCAGACCCCTGTGCTAAATTGAGCCTGGACTTGATCAACAGGTTATGTTTAAAGGCCCAACAGCACTTAAACTTAAACTTAACAGCATTTAGACTTGATAACTTAAACAATTTAGCAAGGGATTCATATAGAATTTACTATACCACACACCAATAACTTCTTTGCAGGCCTAACTTACAAATCTAAAGTACTTAAGAATTCAGGAGAGTGAGGTTCTGCACTGCGTACCACACCGAGCCCTTCCTGAACCCCTCCAGGGATGGGCACTCCAGCACCGCCCAGGGCAGTGTTTGACAGTGTTTAACAACCCTGCCAATCAAAAAATTCTCCCTGATGTCCATAAAAATAAGCAGGGATGCAGGGAGCTGGTTGGGTACTGGGATTTCACCCCCTTTTCCCTCCACTGGGGTTTGGCACTGGCAGCCTCGTTGGTTGGAGCATCCCATGAGCTCATTGGTGAAGCTAAAAATCAGGGAGGATACAGCTCCAAAGCCTCCAAATCCATTCAGCTAAGTGACTGAAATAAATAAAACTACTCCAGCAAACAAGGAGTGATAAAACCCCACAGAAGATGCTCTAAACCCCTGAAAAATCTGGGAAGAGTGGAATGAATGCCTTGAGGGGCCGTGGGGAGCAGACAGGGCCTGACTGTGGCTGCCCACAGGGGGGACGGCGGAGCAGAACCACAAACTGGACACCTCCATCCACTACAACATCCCGGAGCTGCAGGCGTCCACCCGCCTGGCCGGGCCCCCGCACAACGGCACGGCCGAGGGGCCGCTGCGGCCGCTGCCCGCCCTGCCCCGGGACTCTGCCTCCGAGGAGGAGGAGGAGGACGAGGAAGAGGAGGAAGAGGAGGAGGATTACCCCAGGCCCAAGTGGCAAGGGATCGAGGCAATTTTTGAAGCTTACCAGGAACATATAGAAGGTAAGGGGGTGTGGGGTGTTGGGCAGGGAGGGTGAAGTGGCAGTTTGTGCTTTAGTTTCCCGTGGGAGGTGTCGCTGGTTCCTGCTGGGGTGGGCTGGGGAAGCACTGGGGGATCTCCAGCAAGGCAGGAGCAGCATGAAAGCAACAGGCAGTGTTGCTTTTGCTAAACTTGACGTGTGCATGGAAAATTGAGGTATGCACAGCTGCCCAACGTGGAGACCTGAAGGTTCTCCACAGGCAGTGCCAGGCTTGGGAGTGCTCTGGGATGCTGGGGACAATCAGTGCTGTTTGGGCAGAGCCTAGAGCAGGGCTGGCACACTCCGTGGGTGGTGCACGGAGCTGGAGGAGCTCAGCCCTTGTCCTTTGGATGTTGCAGAACAAAACCTGGAGCGCCAGGTGCTGCAGACGCAGTGCCGGCGGCTGGAGGCCCAGCACTACACCCTGAGCCTGACGGCCGAGCAGCTGTCACACAGCATGGCGGTGAGTGGGGACAGGCACCCGGCCCTGGGCACCCATCCCCTGGGAATTCATCCCCTGGGCACCCATCCCCTGGGCACCCATCCTGTGGGCACCTATCTCCTGGGAACTCACCCCTTTGGCACCCAACCTTCCTGGGCACATCATCCCCAGGGCATCCAACCCTCTGGGTACCCAGCCTTCCTGGGATCTGCCCTCAAGGCACGCAATCCTCCATGGCACACCTGTTTGTGTACATTGCACCCATCCCGTGCAGTGCCCAAACTCTCAATGTCCATTCCTTGCAGTGCCCATTCCCTGCAGTGCCCAAACTCTCAAGGCCGTTCCTTGCAGTGCCCATTCCCTGTAGTTCCCCATTCCCTGCTGTATCCCAAACCCTGCACGGCCCATCCACTGCAGTGCCCATTCCTTGCCCCTGCCCTTTTCCTCTGCCATTTCTCAGGCACCCACATCCCTCATGACAGCATCTGAGCAAGCTCAGCATTTCACAGGGGATCCCATTCCCTTCACTGCCCCATTCCCTGCACTGCCCCATTCCATGCACTGCCCCATTCCCTGTTGTATCGCATTCCCTGCACTGCCCATTCCCTGCACTGCCCTATTCATGCACTGCCCATTCCCTGTTGTATCCCAAACCTTGCACTGTCCATTCCCTGCACTGCCCCATCCATCCATGCACTGCCCCATTCCCTGCACTGCCCATTCCCTGTTGTATCCCATTCCCTGCAGCCCTCATTCCCTACACTGCCCATTCCCTACACTGCCCTATCCATGCACTGCCCATTCCCTGTTGTATCCCAAACCTTGCACTGCCCCATTCCCTGCACTGCCCCATTCCCTGCACTGCCCCATCCTTGCACTGCCCCATTCCCTACACTGCCCTATCCATGCACTGCCCATTCCCTGTTGTATCCCAAACCTTGCACTGCCCCATTCCCTGCACTGCCCCATTCCCTGCACTGCCCATTCCCTGCACTGCCCATTCCCTGCACTGCCCTATCCATGCACTGCCCATTCCCTGCACTGCCCTATCCATGCACTGCCCATTCCCTGCACTGCCCCATTCCCTACACTGCCCTATCCATGCACTGCCCCATTCCCTGTTGTATCCCAAACCTTGCACTGCCTCATTCCCTGCACTGCCCATTCCCTGCACTGCCCATTCCCTGCACTGCCCATTCCCTGCACTGCCCTCATTCCCTGCACTGCCCATTCCCTGCACTGCCCCATCCCTGTTGTATCCCAAACCCTGCAGTGCCCATTCCTTGCACTACCTGTTCCCTGCACTGCCCATTCCCTACAGCCCCCACTCCCAGCACCTCCCCATTCTCTGATCCCAATTTTCTGAAGCCTGAGAACCGCTGCGTTTTCCAAGGGAGAATCCTCAGCAATTCCCAGCCTTCCCAAAACCGGCCCCACCCCATTCCCCAGCCTTTCCCCATTCCCCAGGAGCTCTCTGATGCCCACTGACCGCTCCCATTCCCCGCAGGAGCTGAGGACCCAGAAGCAGAAGATGGTGTCGGAGCGGGAGCGCCTGCAAGCCGAGCTGGATCACCTGCGGAAGTGCCTTGCCTTGCCTGCAATGCAGTGGTCTAGGGGTTATTTCAAGGGGTATCCCAGGTGACGCTCCTTGGGCCAGGCCGAACATATAGTCTAGAAATAATAATCTATTTTATTACCTTGAATATTTAATATTTTTCACTGGGAGGTTTGAAGCTAAAAAAAAATAAAAATTAAAAAAAAAAAAAAAAAAGAAGAAGAGGCGGAAAAAACAAACCACGATGACAAAATCGTTAATAATAAAAGGAAGAAAACAGCAACAAAAAAAAAATAAAAAAGAGAAATAAACGGAGAATGTGCCATGCATGAAGCAAATGGGAGCCGGGAGGAGCCGGGAGCCCATCCCACGGCCAGCAGCCCCCGGCATGTCCCCTCCTGTCCCCCCCTCCACCCCCCCACACTTTATAACGCTCATTTTTGTTGGTTCTTTGTTTTTTTTTTTCTAAAAAAAAAGAAAAAAAATAAGAAAAAGAAAGAAAAGACAATGAAAGACTCCACCGACAACACTAAAACCCGGCGGGGCCCCGCGGGGCCGGGTGCTGCCGGATCCCGCTCCCAGCACGGCACCCCCAGCCCGGGGCTTCCCCTGGAAATGCACTTCGCTATCAAAAAATAAAGTCAATAAACTGGTTGAAGGTCCCTTTTTGTTCCTGGTTGGCGGGGAAGGGGCAGGGACACGCGCGGGGTCACTTTGTCACCCCGGCTTTGGGATTGAGCAGGCGGAAAAAAAAAAGAGGAAAAAAAAAAAAGGTGCTTCAGCCTTGTACTGTGTATATATATTAAAAAACAACAAAGTTTTGTATGTTTTTATTGCTTTAATTATTGTTATAAAAAGCTTGCCTTTTTTTTTAAGATGTTTCTGCTTTTTTTTTTCCTTTTTTCCCCCCCTCCTTCTCCCTCCCTGTTTTTATTTTCTTTCTAGGTTTTTTTTTTCTTTTCTTTTGGCAAAACGATTAACTCGCTTTTAGTGTTTGTACTGCTGCTGGTCGAGCCAGAAAAGATATTGAAATGTTTTAAAAAGAGTTGAAACCCAGGAAAAAAAAAAAAATCCCCTTTTCCACTGGGGCAGGTCCTGTCCCACTGCCAGTCCCTGGGAAAGCTGAGCCCTTCCACCCTCCTGTGGTTTTTTATTTTATTTTTACCCTTTTTCTTTGCTTTCTGGGGGTTTTTCTGCTCCAGCTGGGGCGTCGTGGGTGTCACGGTGCCGGGTGGTGCCTGAGCCTTGCCCAGGCTCCGTCTGCCAAAGGAAAAATCCCAAGGAATTGCGCTGAGAGAGGGTGGAGGGTTGAGGGGTGGGTGGCACTGGGGTGTCCCTGTCCCCCCCAAAAAATACCAAGACAATCAGAGCGGCTCTAAGGCGGTTTGGGCACAGGGACAGAGGGTCCTGTGGGGTCTCTTGGTGGCACTTTGGGGACAATCCATGCGGGCAGGGATGTCCTGGTGCCACCAGGGTCAGGCTTGGTGCCATTTTTAGCCCCTTGCTAAAAACCAGCGTGTGCCTCCCCTCCCGCGGGGGAGCCTTTTTATTTGATTGTTATTTTTAAATTATTTATTAGAAATTGTTTTTAATTCGCCACGAGACCGGCTCACATCTCCGGGAAAAGGTGACCTCTGCTTCCTGCTTTAAATTCCCTCGTTGCTCTGGCAAAGAAAAGCATTAACCCCCCCACGCCCCCCCTGCTCCCTGCTTCTCATTGGCTTCACCAAATAAAAAAAAGAAAAAAAGCTGGGCAAGATTAAAAAGCAAAATGCCCTTGTGACAGAAATTAGTTTAATCTTTTTTAAATCCCCAATTGCCTCGCCAGCCTCTGGCCTCGCTGCTGCCAACTCCGGGCTTCGAAGGGAATTTTAACACGGCAAAATTCGCTCGTTGCTCTGCTCCTTTCCCTTCCCGAGAGCCGCGGCAGAGGGAGGGGGGAGAAGCCAGCGATGGAAAATCATTGGCAATTTATCCCTCGCCGTGCTGAGGAGCCTGGCTGGGCTGCAGCCTCGCTTTGCAGCAGCTCCTGTGCTGACTTTCCCTCCTCCCCAGCCTGGATTTGGGGTTTTTGGACCGATTTCCCCCCTCCCCGCGGTTGTGGTGAGCATTTGTGTCCGTGCAGAATTGCTGGAGCAGCTGTGGCAGAGCCTGGAAGGGCCGGGAGGAAGGAGAGGAAGGCAGAGCCTGCTGGGGGCAGGTCGGATGCTGTGAAAGAAAACAAAACCTAAAAAGGAGAAAAACCCAACCCTAAACATGTTCAAAGTGTACTTTGTTGGAATTAATTGTAATGTAATATATTATTTGTTGAATGTAGTAATTAGGTATTTATGAATATATTGCTGTAACTCATGAAAACATCCCCAAAAAAAACCCCCAAAATAAACTCTTCCCACAACCACGGCAAGGAATCCTTTCTCCGTGGGGAACCAGCCCTGCTCCGAGCATCCCCGGCAGCTCCTGCCGTCATTCCTGCCATCCTTCCCGCCGTGCCAGCCCCTGGGGGCACAGCCCGGGCAGGCAGGGCACAGATGGCAGCGAGAGCCCGGCCCAGATGCTCGGGGAAGGGCAGCACTGGCAGGCAGGAATAATTAAATAATTACACTGCCATCAGCACAGCCCTGCTGCGGCCAGAGCCCGCCTGCATCCGGCCTGGATCCGGCCTGGATCCTACCCTGGATCCTGCCTGGATCCTGCCTGGATCCAGCCTAGATCCTGCCTGAATCCGGCCCTGGATCCTGCCTGGATCCTGCCTGGATCCTGCCTGGATCCGGCCCTGGATCCTGCCCTGGATCCTGCCTAAATTCTGCCCGGATCCGGCCTAGATTCTGCCCTGAATCCTGCACGGATCCTGCCCTGGATACGTCCTGGATCCTGCTTGGATCCTGCCTAAATCCTGCCCTGGATCCTGCACGGATCCTGCTTGGATCCTGCCCTGGATCCTGCCTAAATCCTGCCCTGGATCCTGCCTGGATCCCGCCTGAATCCTGCCCTGGATCCTGCCTAAATTCTACCCTGGATCCTGCCTAAATCCTGCTTTGGATCCTGCCTAGATTCTGCCCTGGATCCTCCCCTGGATCCTGCCTAGATTCTGCCTTGGTTCCTGCCCTGGATTCTGCTTGAATCCTGCCTGGATCCTGCCTGGATTCTGCCCTGGATCCTGCCTGGATCCCACCTTGAATCCTGCCTTGATCCTGCCCTGAATCCTGCTCTGGATCCTGCCTAGATTCTACCCTGGATCCTGCCTGAATCCTGCCCTGTATCCCACCTGAATCCTGTCTAGATTCTGTCCTGGATCCTGCCCTGGATCCTACCTTGGATCCCACCTTGATCCTGCCCTGGTTCCCACCTTGATCCTGCCTGGATCCTGCCCTGGCTCCTGCCCTTGCCTGTTGCTCTGCTGCAGGGAAATGGAGCCAGAGCCAAAGGAGAGCTGCAGGCTTTTCCAAGCATTGTTTGTGACACAGCCCAGAATTAATTTGATGCCGTTCTTCAGCTGCAGTTATTTATTTATTATCGTTATTTTTTTTAAACAGACAGTTTCACATGAAAACCCCAAACATTACAAAAATAAAGATGGATGATATTCTGGTATTTCCCCACAGCCTGGTATCTGAGAGGAAAAACCATTTTCTTTTGTCCTTCTCCAAAGAGCAGATGGATCTGCTTCCCAGCTGATCTCCCCAGCAGACACCTCATTGCCAGCACATCTTCCTTTTTTTTTTTTTTTGCCTTTTTTTTTTTCCAAGCCTCTAAGAGATTCCATGGAAGCACCGCCTCCAAATTTACGGCTTTCAAGGCAGCGTGTGGCCTGTGCTGCCCTCAGAAGTTCCCTCGCTGAAGTACAACCCGAGAGATCCGCCCAGCGAGTCACTGCCTGCACCGAGGCTCTGGAGCAATTCCCAGCCGGCCCCGAGCGGAGCCGTGAGGGCTGGGAGGGCCCTGCAGGGAGGTGGGAGCTGGACAGATGAAGCAGCTCCTTCCCTTCTCCCTGTCAGAAATCCTGAGAGTGGGAGCTCTCGCCAGGCTGGAGGTTGGTCCGGAGCTTGTACATGTGATCCAAGGCTTGGGTAAGGAAAGTCCCGGCGGTGTTGATCTCCATCAGGGTTAAGTTATCCAGCTAAAAAGGGGAGATAACAGGATTTTGGGAAGAAAAGGTACTCAGGGAGCAGCTCCCAGCCCTCAGTTCCCTTTGGTGGCAGCCCAAGGGACTGACCCAGCTGCCAGCCCTGGTCAAGAGAAGCACCCAAGCACCATTTCAAGGGCATTCCCCATTCCTGGAAGTGTTCAAGGACAAGCTGGATGGGGCCTGGAGCTGCCTGCTCTAGTGGAGGGTGTGGAAGAGGACGGAATGACATCTTTAGGAGCCAACCCAAACCATTCCATGACTCCTCTGCTTCCCACAGGGCACAGGGAGCTGCATCTGGCCCCCGAGGTTCAACCCACAACTCCCAACTCCCCAGCGAGGCACCCACAACCCAGGACAAGCATTCCCCAAGCCAGCCTTTCCCCAGCAGCCCATCCCTCGTCCCTCAGCACCCTGGGGCAGCCGGATCCCTGCCGGGCAGAGCTCCTGGCACACCTTGGCGTGCGCCTCCTGCTGCCGCACGAAGCTGTCGGCGGACAGGCGCAGCTTGGCCATGCGCGTGTCCCACGCGTCCTTCACCAGCGTCCGGATCTCGTCCGCCCTGGGGATGTTGTCAGAGGCACTGGGACAGGGAAAGGAGGGGCAGGGTCACAGCAGGCTCTGAGGGGTGTGTGGTTATGTCACTGCTGTTGTCACCGAGTGCTGTTGTCACCGAGTGCTGTTGTCACCATCTCACCCCCCGCCCCAATGCGCTCGCAGGACAGTTTGCTAAAAACCTGTGACTCCACATTAAAATTCTGCCTGCTCCTCGTCCTGCTGGGATTCCTGGGATGGTTTCTTTCCCCAGGAATGCTCAGCTCCAATGCAGCAGCTGGTTGTCACTAGAACCCTTCTGCTCTTTAATTGCCCAGCTGGTACGAGGTGCACAGAGGGCCCCAAACCCGGCCAAAGTCACGGCCAGCTGGGGAATCCAAGGGCTCAGGCAGGATGAAATCCCCGGCTCGGGGCTCCCAGGGCTCTATCAGGGAGAATTAAGCTGGAAGGGCTGGATGGGATGTGTCACATCCCCCCGTTAGGGCCACTCAGACGCGGTCGATGCGCACGGACAGAGCTGTCAGGGCTGCTGGAGCGTGCTGGGAAGGAGCAGCACGCCAGGAGCCTCCTCCCCAGAGGAAAAGCCAGAGCTGGAATGCCCACCCTGCCTAATCGAGGGCTTAAAAAGTCACCAGAGCCCTCGCTGAGACAAATACCAGCCAGCACATTTTACAAGTGAAATGCCTCAGCAGGCAGGAGCTCAGGCTCGGAATATCCCCGGCCTCCTGCTTCCCAAGCTGAGGGAAGAGGAGCTTTCCTCCTGAAGGAGAGCCAAGGAAGAAGCCTGGAGGCTTGAGGCTGCTGAACAGATTGCAGCCGTGGAACGTGCTGCGGATCCTCCAGGCCTCCACGCCGAGCTGCTGCTCAATAAAGCGGCACAGCCCCAATTACAAGGCCACGGAACGAGCCATCCCCAAGTTCCTGAGAGGCAGAGTCACCAACAGGGAAGTGCTGCTGCGAAATCTTGGCAGGCTGAGGGACAAACCTCCCTCCACTCTCCCTTTCCCCACCGCCCTCCGGGGCTGCTGCCAAGCAAAGCTTGAAAAATCGTCGGTGCTCACAGGAAGCGGGGTGGAAAATGGCCCAGCTCAGCTCCTACTCACTAGTTCAGCAGCAGCTTGGTGAGCTCCATGTAGTAGGGGCTGGGCATGGGAGTGAAGGTGTCCTCTTTCCGCTCCTGATCCCGGATTTCCTCCAGTTTCCCTACAACACAACCAGGGGGGTGCTCAGGTTTTGCCAGGCCTTCAATGCTCCAGGAGTGTTTTTCCCCCTCCCCAGGAAAAGCCACATTGTTCCTGTGGGATCAGCTCGGTGGCCAAGCCTCCAAAGTGTCCCTCCTCACAGAGATTTTCCCAGGGAATTAGTGACAGGATGAGGGGAAACAGCCTCGAGTTTTGCCAGGGGAGGTTCAGGTTGGACATCAGAAGGAATTCCTGGACTGAAAGGGTGATTAAACACCAGAAGGGGCTCCCCACAGAGGTCTGGAGTCCCCATCCCTCCAGGTGTTCAAGCTGGATGTGGCACTCAGTGCTCTGGGCTGGACCCAAGTTGGACTTAAAGAGGTGGGAGGTCTTTTCCAGCCTAAAAAATTCTGAGATTCTGTGACCCAAAGTCCCTAAAGCTTCTTCTGAACAAGCCTCACCACCCTCAGAGTAAATAAAGAATTCCAGAGGTGGAACATGAGATCCTTCTCTCTCAGCTGCTCTGTGTTTTTGAATTAAGCTCCCCACTAATGGTGAAAAAAGGATTATTTTTAATTTCATGTTTCCACTGCACCCACTGAAGGCCAGAGCTGTAGCCAGAGCCTCCATCCTCACCAACATCCATCCATTCTGGGGGAATGAGCCGACACTTCTGCCTCTGCTTCAGATTAATGGCCAACCACACAGGCACTTCCACCGGCAAACCGGGATTGAAGGGACCCAGATCTCCCTGGAAAACAAATTAAAAATCAGAGACGGGCAACAGCCAGGGCTTGGACTGCACAGAACTTGTCTGCTAATGTGGTGAGAGTTTCCAGAGCATTTGGAAAAGCCTGAGTCAAACATCTGATCCTGCATTTCCTCCTCTCACTTCCCAGAATTCTTGCTCTCAGAGTTTTCCTCATTTCCCTCGAGAAGGAATAACCAATGTTTCCAGAGCATTTTCTATTTCAAGGTGTTTCTTGGGAGTCACAGCCACAAATTCCATCTCCCTGGACGTGCAGCCTCTGGGTTCTCCCCGAGGGCTCCCAGAGGCTCCCCAGGTCCTGCCCAGCACCCCGGACAGCCGGACCCTGCCAGCCGGGCCTCGGGGGCTGCACAAACCCCCAAAACGTGGGGGACCCCACAGCCCCCTCCCAAATCTCCTGGGGGCTGCGCTGCCTTTTCTCCCAACCCAGTCACCCCCTCTGCCTGACATTCCCGAATCCCTTGATCCCTCCATCCCCACCATCCCAAATCCATCCCGATCAGTGACCCGCAGCTCCTCCCATGTTCCCAAACACCCCAGACCCCTCCTCATCCCCCCAGCTCCTGCACCTCAGTCCCAATCCCTTAAACCCAAATCTCCAGACCCAATCCCCCGTCCTGGCCCCACAGACCCACCCAGACCCTGCCCTGCCCCATAACCCGCCCAGACTTGTTCTGGGTCTCCCCGAACCGTGTCCCCAAGGCCCCAGGGCCCCTCCAGCCCCTCCGGAGCCCCCTCAGCCCAGGCCCGGCCCCGCCCACCCCGATGAGGTGAATCCGGTCCAGGCTGAAGTTGGGCACGATCGTCACCAGCTCCTTCTCGGCCAGGAACTCCACCTCGGCCGGCTCCATGGACCGGGATCGGGCCGGGATCGGGCCGGGATCGGGCCGGGATCGCACCGGGATCGGGCCGGGACCGAACCGGGATCGGGCCGGGATCGAACCGGGATCGGGCCGGGATCGCACCGGGACCCGACCGGCACAGAGCCCGCCGCGCGCCCTCGCTCCCTATTGGCTGCGCAGCCCCCAGGCCCCGCCCACCGCTCGTTTTCGCGGCTCGTTTTCGCGGTCTCCGGGAGGAGGCGGGGCCTGGCGCGGCGCGGCGCACGCTGATTGGCCGCGCCCTACTGTTGCCGTGGCGCACGCCTCTCTGATTGGCTGTCCTGTGCGAGGCGCCCCCGGCCTCTACCCCGCGGTGGGCGGCCCGGATGGCGGCACAGGGACCAATGGCGGCGCTCCCCGTGGGCGCTCGACCAATCAGCGCTCGGCACTTGTTGCCGGGGGGCCGCGGGAGAGGCGGTGCCCGCCGCTGGCGCCCCCTGGCGGCCGGGAGTGGCAGCGCCCCGCGGGAACGCGCGCGGGTCCCCGCCACCCCCGGGCTGTGATGGGGGACACGGGCTGGGGGGGGGAGCCCGGCTGTGCGGGGCTGTCCCCGGGCTGTGCCCAGGCCCCAGCAGCCGCCCTCCTGTGTACGGACCAACAGCAGCGTCTGTCTGTGTTCAGTGGCCCCTGTGCAGACACGCAGGCTCAGGAACCTGCCATCACTCAGCTGTCCCTTTCCTTTGTTCCCCATCCATCCATCATCCATCCATCCATCCATCCATCCGTCCGTCCATCCATCCATCCATCCATCCATCCATCCATCCATCATCCATCCATCCATCATCCATCCATCCATCTATCCATCTTTCAATCTACCTACCCATCCATCCACCCAACCAGCTATCCCTTCACCTATCCATGCCTCCATCCGCCTTTCCACCCCTCCATCCATCCATCCATCCGTCCATCCATCCCCCTCTGCACACCCAGCTCAGCCAAGTGGCTTGTGGATGATTTGGGGGGTCTTCATCCCATTTGCAATTCCCCATGGAACGCCCCCTACCAGACAAACCTCCCTCTCCCCAATCCCTCTCCCAAACCACCTCGGGCTCAGCCCTGGGACCACCCATGGAGCAACCACGACCCTTGGGATGAGCGTTATCCCCAGCCTGGGGTGGGAGCCAAGCCTTGGGGACCCCCAGCCCACCCCACCGCGGGTGGCACGAGGAGGGTCCCCAAGCCTCCGTTCCCGGAGCAGCCCCCGGTGCCGCCGGCACGTGCTGGGCGCTCCAGGAACGTCTCCCCCACGCTGCGCCTCCCCTCGCGTGTCTTTTGCCATCTGCTGCTGTCATTAAAAAATTAAATTTCCATCTGCTTTCACACTCCCGCCTCTCCCGCCGGCTCCGGGTGCCGCCGCTCCCCGGGAAGCATCGCCCCCGGCTCCCTCCCGGGATGCGGCCGATCCGGAGGGATGCAGGTGACGCCGCCGAGTTCATTTTGTGCTGTTTGCCGAAATGGATTCTTCAATCCCCGGTGGAGAGGTGGGGGCCTCACTCTTGCCGGCTCCGCGGGGGTGGTGCTGGGGTGTTTTGGGGGGCACAACCCCCTTCCCCCTGTGCTGACACGGCCAAACGGGGGGTGCGGAGCCTCAGGGCTTTTATTCATGTTGGAGGGATGCCCCTCCCCAGCACTGTTAGGAAAAGGGACAAACCCCAATCCCTGGCGTCCAAACCCACCCGCGTGGGTGGCCCGTGTGTCCCTGGGAACTGCAGCCGGCCCTGCCGCACCCTGCAGGCTGTGGCTCCATCCCGACGGAGCGGGGACAGCTCCTGCAGGCCCGGGTGTCCCCCTGGCCCCGCTCAGCACCGGCTGTAGGGCGAGGGACCCTCCCCGCGCCGCCCCTCGCGGGACAGCGAGGTCCCCGTGGGCGTGGGAGGGGTGACGATGATGGAGGGCACGTGCAGGTGCTTCTGTCCCGACGACGCCGCCGCCGTCGGGGTCCCGTCGCTGCTCACACACATCTTCAAGCCTGGGGAAATTTGGGGGGTGAGAGGGGGATGAAAGCAGATCAGGCACCGGGCTGCAGCATCCCCCAGCTCCCCGCCCTCCTCGGTGTGGAGCCTTTATCCCTTTTTCTCTTCACTGGAGAATCCACAGCATCCTCACATCTCCTCCCCTGGATCCACCTTGGATTTTGGGGGGTTTCATGGGTGGATCCCCCCCTCCCCCGACCACCTGCCCAGCCCACCCCCCTGAGGGGAGCAGATCACTTTAATCTGCTTTTTTAATCAGGAGAAAAGCCCCGTGTGGCACAGGCGGCATCCAGGGAGGTTTCAGCTCTTCCCAAGCAGGAAAATGCCCGGAGGGGACAGACACTGATATTTTTAATCTCTTTTTAATTAAGGATAAAGCCTTGCCTTATGTAAGGGAGCTGGAAAAGGGGGAGGGTCTTTTCTTTTATTCCAGACTCCAAGCTCATCAGAGGGGTCTGGAGGCATGGGGGAATATTTTGGGGCTATGTCCTGGATTTGGGATTCCCTGGCTGCTTGCTTCCCCTCTTCAGTTCTCCCGTGTTGGACAGGGGGGGTTGTGAGACCCCAAACCCCCCTGACCACTCCCTCCCATCATCCCTGATGCAGAGAGGGGGCAGAGCTCATTTCTGGATGATGCGTCCAACTCTGTGCCCATCACAAAGAGAATCCCACAGAATTTGGGCTTGGGAAAAGCCAGGGAAGAGGCAGCCCTGCATCCTAGAGAAGGATCCTCATTAAGTCCCATCCCTAACGACCCCAAGGACGATTACCAGGAGTCAGAGGGATGCAGAGCTAATGGGAGATGCGATATCCAGCCTGCGCCCTGCGAGGCCAGCAGCACTAAAAGCTCCCGCCTTGCCCCTGTGCAGACATCCCTGACGCCATTCCCAGCTTAAATCCATTAAGAAAATTCAAGTTGGGAAAGAAGCTCTTGGTTGGAGTGTCCCTGGGGAGAGTGGAGCAGTGAGGGGTGCTTGGGGTCAGCCTGGAGGACCCTGCCTCTGGGCTGACCCCTCTGAGCAGCCCCTTCCTGCCTCCAGGAAAACCCACCCGAGTTCCTGAGGGCTGCCCTTAACCCATGGATTCTCCAGAGCAAAGGCTGTAGGACAAGCACAGGACTGGAAAATAAAGCTGGGAAAATCCTCTTTGGGGTGACCCAGGTGCAACAGGTCACCCGTGGGACTTCAGAAATTCCACCACATTCGCAAACTTCACCAATCCCACCCACACCTAAACCTCCTCCAGGTACAGCCATCCCTCAGGTGCCTTCAGAGAGCAGCAGCAGCAGCCCAAACCCCCAGCCCAAACTCACCTTTCAGGCAGGATAACTTGAGCCCCATGTTCTCATCCTCTCAGCGGGATCCAGCTCTCCAGCTCCGCCGCCGGCCCTCGCCGCTGGCGCTGGGAGAGAGAGGTGAGGGTTGAGGGAAGCGATCCTGGGAGGGGGAAGGAGCAGGAGCTCAAAGCTCACATCTCTGTGTGTGTGTGTGGATCTAGAAGAGCCTGGGCAGCACAGGAAACGCGGCTGCTCGCTCGCAAAACCACGGCTGATGTCACGGCACCTCAGTGACTCAATCTGCTCAGGAAGAACTTTTTGGGGAGGGTGGAGAAGGCCCAGCCTGTTGCTGGGTGAGGGGTCCCATCGCAGCTTCTCCGCTCCTGGAGTCTGGGCTGAAAATATTTTGGGATGAGAAGGTTGTGAGGAGGAGGGATTGGGTTGGTTTTTGGGTTGGTTCTTGCAGAGAAAACATCGAGTCCACACACAGGAGACAGAGGGATGCTCCTGGGGCTGCCTCCCTCGGGATGCACTGCTGGAATTCACATCATCCTGCTCCTCCTGGGCATCCCTGGTGTCCCAAGAGCTTTTAGATGGATTATTCCCACTGTGGGACATCATTTTTTCAAGATGCTGAAAATTTTTCTGAGGAAAAGCGTCCCTTTATTGGGAAATCTTCACCCTCCTCCCACAGCTGCTGGGAAAACTTACTGGGATGAGGGTCAGTGAGTCATTTTGGCTCTTCCAAGCTCTGAGCCATACAGAGAGCCAAGGAAAGCCTCTGCTCCCCCTGCCTGACCTCTGCTTTTCCAAGAAGCCCTGAGGTGAGTCGGCAGCTGCCAGCAAGGGGAAGTGAAAATTTACTCTCTGCTTTTAATTCTGTATTTTTATCCGTTCCCTACTTGCAGCCTGAGCTGTGACCCCCCCCTCAGGGCTGAGGAGTGGAGTCCTCTCCAGGACCTCACTTTGCAGCTCTCCTGGAGGCTGCCCAAATATCAAGAAATGTGTTTTGAGGCAAATCCTGAGGGTTTTGGCACCTGCTGCTGGCTCACACCACTCAGGGGCAGAGGAGGGTCATGCTGGGGACACCCAGCTCCACGCACAGGGGGTCTGCTCTGGGATCTGATCCTCTGGGATCTGATCCTTTGGGATCTGACCCTTTGGGATCTGATCCTCTGGGATCTGATCCTTTGGGATCTGATCCTTTGGGATCTGATCCTCTGGGATCTGATCCTTTGGGATCACCCCCTGTGGCCAAACCCTGGCAGGCCACAGCAGCCCCCTCCCCACGGCTGAGGGCCAGATTCCAGCTCCGGAATCCCTGGGCAGAGAATTCATTCCAGCAGATTCCCGGTGCTCAGTGCTGGGGCTCCAACTTCGCTTCCGTGTGCCAGCACCAGGCCAAAGAAATATTTGCATCCCAACGAGTTCACGCTCCAAAAAGCCCCAGACGCTCATCGCGGGCGTCACTGGAGTGGGGACCGAGCTGCCCGGGCAGGGGGGACACTCACAGGCTGCACCGGGAAGGGGGAAAAGGGACAAAGCCAGGGCTCCGAGGGGGTGGCACTTACCCGGTGGCCGGAGGGGCGATGCCCGCGGTCGCATCCCACCTCCCAGCGCTCCTGGATGCCGGGGCTGGCTGGGGGTTCCCCTCCGGAGGAGGAGGAGGGCGGGAGGTGGCAGCCGGCCGCCTTTGGGTTCGGGCGGGCTGCTTGGGAACCTGGTTAATCAGGTTAGCGGAGCCCCGGCTCCTCCCATCCTGCCCCCACTCCGAGCCCATCCGTGCCCAGCAAAGCCCTTGGGTGATGAGGAAACGCTGCTTTACTCTCACCCCGCTGCACAAGCCAGTCCAGAGCCGAGAGACAGACAGGAAGGAGTGCCCTGGGCTGCGGGCAAAGCCCCGGGCATCCAACATCCCTACAAGCAGCCTGAGGGCTACCAAATGCCCGGAAAGGGCCAGTGAGTGTCCACACCCTGCTCTGGCAAGAGCCACGAGCATCCCTGACGTGCGGACATCAACCTCTGGGAGCACCTCCAGCTTCGGCAGCTTCCTGGAAAGATCTGCTCCCCTTCCCGGCCCCAGCCCCAGCCTGGCAGCGGGAAGAGCGGCGGGTTCCTCACCATTCCCAGGATGAGCGCTCCGGGCCGGCTCCCACCCCGCGGGGAGGATGCCCTGGAGAAGGCTGTGCCTCCGGAGCAGCCGCCTTCTCCTGCATTAGCAGCAGCCAGAGGCTTTTCCATGTTCCCCCTCCTCCGCAATTAAGAGGCGAGGCCCCGCGCCGGCTCCTTTTCAGCCGGAGCTGAAAGGCAGCGGTTCAAATCCAGGGCGCCGGCCTGCAGGGAACGCCGGCCGCACATTAAACACCCCCCGGCTGCGGGAGGGGGGAATGGGGGGCAAGGAAAGCTTGGAGCTTCACCCAGGGGTCGGGAGAGAACCGATCCCGGGAGTTTGGGAGGTCTCCAATGGGGTCAGAGCCCCACCAAGCCTGGCTGGGATGGGCACAAAGGGCAGCAAGGAAGGGAAAAGGGTGGGTTTGCTCCACTTTCTGCTGGTTTGGTCCTGCCACGTCTGATGAAAATCAGAAATCTGGGAAGAGCTGATTTCCTTCCCCATCTGACTCCTCCAATTTATCAAACTACTGCAAAGCTCCAGGAGAGGGGAGGGTGGCACAGGGGCAAGGCTGCAGCTCCAGCTGCAGGCACAGTCCTGGGCAGAGACGTTTGCAACCCACAGCTCCTTCCCCCTCCCAAGAAAACAGACAAATTAATTGGTTTGTGTGGATTTTTTTCCCCCTTTTCAGCTGCAAAGTCTCAGAGACAAGTCCTGAACCAGAGCCTGGCAAACCTGATCTCTCAAGATCCCAAACTCAGAGCATCCCATGGAGCCAGGGATTGCTCCCTGGCAGCACAAATCCCGCCTCCACCTTGAGCTGTTTTACTGCCTGTCTCCAAAACTACCTGTTTGCTGCTGTTGGGTGAGAACAAACAGCCCTAAACCCACGAGGGCTGGAATTAGCCTGGCCTGGAGCAGCAGTTGTTGCTACAACAGTGACAGAAAGTGATTGTCTTGCTGCAGCAGGGGTGGGAAACATAAACACCAGGCTGCTAAAATACCTGTGGTTAGTTCTGCGGGTGCAGCACAGCTCCAGCTGCTCTGCTGACACCTGATAGGCACAAACACAGCATCAAACACCCCTTCCTGTCCTCCCCAGGGCTGGTGAGCAAAGCAAAATCCTTTGTGAAGGTTTAAAAAGCGGGCGTTGTCCACCTCGAGGGGACTGGGAATGGCCTGGAGCCCCTGTGGTGTGGGGCTCTGGTCACTGCTGGGTGAGCAGGGTTAGGGAGAGCAGAGTGCCAGGAACAGGAGCAGCCCAGGGGGCTCAGCACCTCCTTTCCAGGGTCACATCCCCTCCAGGAGTTCCCGATTCCTGTCACAAGGCTCTGAGCTGTGACTTGCTGAGCATCACGTCAGGGCAAGGGGCCAAAGCCCACCCAAGAGCCAGAAAGGAGGAAGAGGATGGGCTCAGGGGTGGGTGGGCATGGAGCCACCTTCATCCCCCGGGGAGATTGTCCTTCCAGAGCTGGCCACACCAGGCTGTCCCGTGAGGTGGCCACTGGCTGGGTTCCAGTCCTGGCTGTGCCCTTTGGATGCTGGGCTGCTCCTCTCCCGGTGCTTCCCAACCCTCCTGAAGCCCTGGCGAGGGGCTGAGGATGGAGGGCAGCCTCCCAAATTCCCTGCGGGGGAAGGGCAGGGAGAGCTGCTGCTTCCCAGGCGCCAGAGGAACCGCAGGGACAAGGGACGTGTTGTGCAAACACCGGCCACAAGAAAAGCTTTGGCTGGAGAGCCCGGGGCTGGCTCCCTTCAGGAGCTGCTCCTGCAAACACCAGCTGGGCTCCCCTTTCGGCAGGCAGGGGGAGGAAGCAGCTTTCTGGGTCACAGAGTGCCAGGGTCTGCTCACGCAGGTGACACGTCACCCCGGCTCCGTGCTAACCCAGCAACGAGGCCACCTGTCCCCTCCTGCCCCCGTCCCTTCTGGCCCGAGCAGGGGAAGGGGCTGCTCCCAGCCTGGTTCTGGGGCTGCCCCAGAAAGGGGCTGCAGGGTCCTGCCTGGGGCTTGCCAGAGCTGGAAGTGGCAACCGGTGCTGGGAGAGGAGGAGAAACTCCCGGAGATCCGGAGCCATCCGGGGCTGGCGAGCGGCACCCGGAGGGGATGCCAGGCATGGGGAGGGAGGAGGATGTCACGAGGAGGCGGCTGAAGATGCAGGCTCCGGGGAACTGGAGCAGCTCCAGCGCTCCCCGAGCACGGGCTCTTGGCAGGACCGGCAGGAACCGCGTGGGCTGGAGGCGCCCCGGGAGCAAATCCACCGGGATGAGGCTGCGGCGGGGGTGGGAGCGAGGCGGGGGCGAGCACGTACCTGAGGCACAGAGCTCCTGCATCCAGAACAAAGCCCCTCTCTCCCGGCATGGATTCGGCCAGGGACGGGAATTGGCTTAGGGACCTGGCCACGGCTGCCGCGCTTCCCAGCTCGCTGAGCTCCAGGTTAATCTGGGCCCAGCTTTCCCTTTTATCCCCTGCTGTTAAAACCTCGATAGAGTTTTTCAATTAGGTGCATCCTTTAAGCTCCAGGGTGCATTTCTAGGAAGGGCTGCGCCGTTTCCCCGGGCCTGGGCTGGCTGTGCGCAGCGCGGGCCGTGCCTGGCACGGATCCTGCCCTCATCCCGCCAAAGCGCCGCAGCCGGAGCTGCCTGGAAGCGCTCAAGGAGTGACCCCTCACCCCCAGCCCACCTACCGGGTATCTTTAAGAGCAGAGTTCCCTGCTTCCCTCATCCCAGCTCCGGCAGGCTGGAAGTGCCACACGCAGGAGCGCTGTCCCCCCTGCCAGCCCCCCGTGTCCGTCCTCTCCGAATCCGGGAAAGCAAAAGGAAGGGATGCAGCTGGGGTGTACTTTCGGAGGAGAAGGCTGGGTGAAAATGTGGTCTAAAAGCGACAGTGAAAAAAAAATAAATAAAAGGGAAATCGATAAAGTCCTCAGCGGATCCTTGGGCGCACAGAAAGCGCTGCCGGCTGCGGGAGGGCTGGGTCAGGGCGCTGGGGGAAGCGGGGAGGGGGTTGTGGTGCAGGGATGGGATGTGTGGAGGTTTTGGTCCAGCTGGGAATAGCAGAGCCTGGGCAGGATGGGAGGGGAGCAGCCAAATAGGGACCAGCTCGTGTGGGTGCCCCGGCTCGGCTCCAGGAGCTGAATTCCACCCAAACGAGAAGCAGAGCTCACAAATCGAGCACTTTTCCCCTCGGGGCCATTTTCCAGGCTGCACTCAGCCGCAAGCCCACCCCGCTAAGAGCCTCCTCCATTAGCATTATCCCGGCTCTCCCTGGCAGTGCCCTCCTCCACCGGCATCTCCAGACGCCTCCCAGATCGCGGAGTGCAGCGATTAGGCCGGGAGCCAGCGAGCAGAGAGACCCGGCATTGCTTCCTGCATCTGTCACTGTCACCTCTGCTCTCCTGCCACTTGCACAAGGGATTCTTGGGCTGGGTGGGCTCTGCACATCTGTCTGCTGCGGGCTCCAGATGTGCCAGCTGATCTCTGAACCGCTCACCTGCTCCTGCATCCACATCAGCTCCAGGAGCTGGAGCTGTTACATCTCTGCTCACTGTCCTCGGGGAGGGAACATCCCAGGAGCAGATGGGAAGAGGGAAAATGCCAGCAGCAGGCGGCTTCGCTTGCTGGATGGGGAAAAAATGTCCCCAAATCCTCACGTGCACACACAGAGCGGTGAGCTCCGGGAGGATGCGGGACCTGGCGTGCCCTGGGAACAGGGACCTCACTTGTGAGAGCCCAGGAACAGCTGATCAGGGATTCCGTGGCTCCTGTTGCCCATCTGCTCGTGGGGATGTTTGTCACTGCTCTGAAAAACCGGGCTGAGTGGGGAAAAGAGAATCCACAGGCTGGGGGTGCTCACCTGGAGAGGAGAAGGATCCAGGGAGAGCTCAGAGCCCTTCCAGGACCTAAAGGGGCTCCAGGAGAGCTGGAGAGGGACTGGGGACAAGGGATGGAGGGACAGGACACAGGGAATGGCTTCCACTGCCAGAGGGCAGGGATGGATGGGATTTTGGGAAGGAATTGTTCCCTGTGAGGGTGGGGAGGCCCTGGCACAGGTGCCCAGAGCAGCTGTGGCTGCTCTTGGATCCCTGGAAGTGTCCAAAGCCAGGTTGGACAGGACTTGGAGCACCCTGGGATGGTGGAAGGTGTCCCTGCCCATGAGACGATTTTAAGATCCCTTCCCATCCAAACCATTCAGGGATTCTTTTTTTCCAAGCGCTTCAGGTCGGGTGGATGAGGTAAAAAGTTGGGAGTTAAAACATCTGGGCAGCCAAATCTCCAAATTTTGGTGGATAGGGAGAAAAAACGTTAATCCTCAAAGTCACTAATTGCTAACAAACCAAAAAAGAGTAGGACACACGTTCCCAGTGCTGCCTTCCCAGCTCTCAGCAAGAGATGCTTTCCCCAAGATTTCCTCCCCTTGAAGTTTTAAAAGGAATTACCTTGAATTCCTGTGCTGAATCCAGCAGATCAGCCAGCCAGGAAAGCAGCATTTGCTCCGAGCACATCAGCAGGAAAGGGGAACACAGCCTTCCCTGGGCCCTGCAGCTTCCTCATTCTTTCAGGAGAGCCACGGTGGCTGCCTGGATTTATGGAATTGCTGCTTTTGTCCAGCCTTCAATGCAAATAGGCCAGGGGAGATAAGATCTGCAGGTTTGGCCTCTTCCATTAAAGCCAGGCTGGGCTTCTGCTGGCGGCAAAAAAATCCTCATTTGAAAGCAAAGGGAAGATTAAAAAAAGGGAGAAGACAAAGCACCAAAAGCTGCTCCCCTGCCAGCACCGTGTCCCAGGTTAGACACGGAATATTCCAGCAGGTTACACACTGAGGAGACAAACTCTGCCTAACAGGGGGAGCAGGACTAGCCCGAATTTGCATATTTATGATCAAAGCTTGATTAGGAGATGCTGTTACAAAGAACAAGAGACACATTTCTGTGGCTCAGGAGATGAAGCAGCTCCTTTTGACAACCCCACACGAGGGATCTGGCTAAGATAATGATCTGCCTCTGGAACAATGCCTTGGATTGTTTGTACCAAGTCCTCTTCCTGCAGCCTGGGTGCTTTGCATTCTGCTCCCAGGAGATCTTTTCCTACAGATGAGGAGTGGAGCAGCCTCTGGAATGTGTTATCTCGCTGGTTTTGGGAAATAAATACATGTTTTCAGTCAACAAGTGAAAACATTTCCCTCTCCTGCAAGCCTGACTCAGCCTAGGGAAGATTCTTGACTCCAAGCCAATCTCTTTGGTAATCACACCTCACCCATGCACAGCAGGGAGATAAAAACCAAAGTGTCCAAAGCTTCCTCTCCTCCCTGTGACCTCACCAGCCCTGTGGGATCTCACCTGGAGGGACCCCACAGCCTGGGGGCACCCAGGGTCTAGTCCCTACTGCAAATGGGATTTCAGCCTTACCCCAGCCCTCTGCAAGACCAGGAGCAAAACTTGGGCTTATTGACTCAAAATCAGGAGGTTCTGACAATTGCATTTTGAAATAAACCCAGGCTGGATGGGGCTTGGAGCAGTCTGGCCATGGGGAAGGAGTCCCTGCCCGTGGAACTAGCTGATCTTTAAGGCTCTTCCAACCCAAACTCTGCAGTGATTTTAAGATTGGAGACAGGCAGATACTTTGTGGGTATTTGTATCTTCCTTGTTACAACATTTCTGGGCAGGAGGAGCAGGAAATCGGGAGGAATTGCTGCAGGTTGAGGCTGTGTTTAGCTCCAGTTGGGCAAACAATCACGAGGAGAGGCAACAAGGGCTTACAGAGAACTCTTCTAGGCTGGTATAAAGCTGCATTGTCCAGGAAACTTCTCCTTGGAAATAAATATTAATGGGAAAGACAAGGCAAGCTGAACTAGGCTGTATCCAGGCTCCCTGGCTCCATGTACTTGGATCATGTGGAGAATGAGATCTGCTGATTAACCCCCTCCCCTGAAATGCACAAAATTAATAAAGTATTTCACCACTGTAGACCCCAACTGCAGATTCAAACTCAGCAGCGTGCTTCCAGTCCTTTTTATAAATCATTTACTTTGGGTTTAACACATTCAGGCAGTAACTGTGCTCGCCAAGCCCAGGAGAGCAGGAATCACCAGACTATGTGGGAATACTGCTTTAAAACTCTCTGTCATGCTAAAGCACTGCAAAACAGGTGACACATGAGCATGGAACATCCTCAGCAGTTTGCATTTTACTGTGCCAAGAGAGTTACAATTCCAACCCAGGCCAGAAGAAACCATTCACCTCCCATGTGGTCTATTTGCCCTTAAAATCTCTCATCTGAGGACAGGACTGATTTTTTTTTTTTTTTTTTGGAAAGTTATTTCCAGAAATCGTTAAAAAGTAACCTCTCTAAAGATTAGAAAAGCTGGAGTCAAAACTTTGGAATAGGAACAGTGGGGCCAAGCAGAAGCAGTTCTGGTTTCCAAGGAATAGCAACATTCACTACAAGTGGGATGGCGTCCACGAGGACAGCTGGAAGTGACAGCTGGCAGCTCTTCCAGGGAATGTCACCACCGACATTCCGTGGCTTTACGGACACAGCACCGCGCCACGGACAGGCCACTCCTCTTTAATCAGTCAGCTTTCCACACCGGGTACTGAATATTAATTCTATTTACATTCAAAAATAGCATTTTTCTCTCTTCAGTACAGAGTGGGAACGGCCGTGGATGGGTGAGGAGGGTCCCTCCTAGCAGAGGTGCAGCACGGCCTTGTTGATCTCCGGGTTTGTCCAGTCGTTGCGGATGTCATCCAGGTGATTGTCAAAATCCACCAGCGTCTCGTAGGATTTGCTGTCCAGCAGGGACGCGGCGATGCGCTGGGCTTCAGTCCAGTCCTCACAGAAGTCACTGGGGTGGAAAAGAACCAGGAATCAACTGGAATCACCACAGAGAACTCTGAGAAACGAAGCCCCAGAGCAGACAAAGCTGTCTCCGCCCAAAGCCCGCGGCATTCCCGGCTCACTCACACGTGCGGGTCCTTGCACCTCCACTTGTTCTCGTGCAGCTCGTACACGTGGATGGCAGGCTCCACGCACTCCATGGTGAACTTGGTGTTGTCAACCTGGCGTGGGACACACAAACACCACCTCAGTCTGCTCCTCAGCAGCCCAAGAGATGGAATAAACCCGAAAGCAGTTTGGGAAAAAAAGGGCATTTTACACCCATCCACTGTTTTACCCTCAAACTGGCAAATTTAAGCTGGCAATGTCCTTTGTCACAGCAAGCCCTGTTTGTGACATTAAATGTAAGAATTGAAGTTGCATGAGGAGGGCAGGAGACAGAAATTGCTGCCTGAACATGCAGAGAAAGCCTCCAGTTCCTCTGATGTGGCAGAGAGCTCACCACAGCGTCTCTGTGGATTCACTTTGTACCTCATTGCTCGTTGTGTCTCCTCCCCAGAGCATTTTGGAGGGGAAGAGAAACTGAATTCCTCATGAAAGGAGCCAGAGAAGAACATTTCCCTGGTCCAGCAGCGGGGCCAGAACACACAGGGGGGCGAGGGGAAGGAAGTTCCTCACCATGATGAGCGCGGTGTCCGTGAAACCCTCGGCAATCCGGGAGGCCACTTTCTCTGCAACCTGGTTTGGGCTGGAGCAGAAAAAGGAACTGAGTGAGGGGAGCCACGAGTTTCAGCTGAAAGCAGCAGGAAACGAGCTCAGAGAGATGTGAGAGTGACTCTGGGTGCTTCAAACAGGAACAAGATAAAGGAGCTGATGCCACAGCTGATATAGGCTCTGCAGCACCGCAGCTGGAGCTCAGCTGGGCTTAGGAATGGCTTTGGCATGATGTGGAATCAACATTTTGTGGCCTCCTATCTTCTTCCCCAAAACCAAGGACTCTGGCCTGGTAGGCATTTAAAAAAGAAACTTAGTTTTGTCCCCAGTCTGCACCGAAAACTTGCCCAAAATCACCTTTACCATGTCTCAAAGGTGACAATCTCTATGTGGTGCCACTTAATGTGGTGCCAAGGACAATCTCTGTGTGGTGCCAGTTATCTCCAGAAATCAAACTGAAGCCCTAAAAGACCATCAAGCCTGTGATATTCTTTCAAACCTCAAAGAGAACAAACTGTAATTTCTCCTTAAAAATGTGTCCGGCAGATTTATGAGGAAAGGACAAACAATGCTTTTACCCCTGTGAGATACTTTAGAAGTCACAGGAGTTAAAAAACAAAACTGAGCCTGAATATACAATAACAAATAACTGGAATCAGATCATCATGGAATGGTTTGGGTTGGGAGAGACCTTAAAGATGCTCTCATTCCATCCCCTTCCACAATCCCAGGTTGCTCCAAGCCCCATCCAGCCTTGGACACCTCCAGGGATGGGGCATAACACTTTAAAATAAAGTTGCTCTTATTCTAATTATTCTAATCCCAATCCTGGATTTGTCCAGTAGATAGAGGGGAAAACATGGAATGCACAGATCTGAAATTAAACTGTGACTCCATAGGAAGGTCCCTTATTGTTTAGTGAGTAATCTGAGTCAGCCAGCAGGGAAAAAAATAATCCTGAGGAAAATAAGTGATAAATAAAAGATATCACTGCCTGACTGACACCATCTTCCACTTCTTTACCATGTAAAAAAACTGCTTTGAAAAAAAGAATGAAATTCAGAAACAATCAGGTCGCTCCTGACTCTCCATAAGATCCTGGGAGCCGCCAGACTTCCCAAGATCCATCCTGCACGAGCAAACACGCTGCAGATTTTGGCTTTTTCCCTGACAACTGCAATTCAAGGAGCTGGCAGTGGTTCAAAGAGTGGCCTTTTATAGCAACCCCGGGAGGAGAGGAGGGATCCTGCAAAGCCCGGGCTCGCTGCACCTGACCAAAGGCTGATCCTGCAGCCCCACGGAGACAATGTGGAAGCAGCTGACAGTTGTCAGGGCGAATCTCACACGCCTGATTTATGGGGATGATTGCTGCTGGCAGAGTCCAAGGTACGAGCTAAAAGAGCAAACAGAAGGAAATATTGGCCCAACACACCTGGCATCTTTCACGCGTTCGTTCGCCTGGTAGTATCCAGCTATCACGTAGCTGTTCTCCTTGCACCAGGAATCAATCTGGAAAAGCAATGGGAACAATAAATCCTAGGGAAAAAAAAAACCCTCCAGGATTAAGGAAAAAAAAATAAACCAAACAAGCCAGGATGAAGGAAATCTCATGGCTGCCCTGTAAATAAATCAGTGTTGCTCAATCTCTGCCACGGGGTTCTTGAAATAAATCCATATTTCTGTCTGGTGCTGGGCGTGCTCACAGTTGGGCTGATTTAGCTGGGATGGAGAAACCCAGCAGAGCATTTGGAGAAGGATGGGAAGCATTAACCAAATGGAGCAAAAGAGCAAGGAGCTGTCTCAGTCAAAGCCTGGCCTAAATCTGAGTGACAGGACAATTAAACCCAGCCTGGAGAGGGTTTGGGTCTCGCCCACCAAGGGCTGGGACAATTTCCTGCCAAGGGACTTCAGAGAATGCTGCCCTCGTGGATGTGTGGCTGCCCTGCCCTTGCAGAAAGGTTTTATTTCTAATGTCACATTTCTAGGAGAAAATGCAACAATTTGGGGCCTTCATTAGAAGAAAAAAAAGCTTGAGGTGAAAGGCAAATGTGAGGCAGAAGTTTGTCCCATTTAGCAGCTTTTCAACTGAGAAAAAATCATTTTCCTTTGGGATTTCTTCCTTATTTGACATCTCTATGTAAATGCTTAAACATGTATTTTTAGCAGATAATTTACCCAAGTTTTGATTGACATAAGTACAAAACTCAGGCCATTTTGTTGGTTGTTGCTTTTTAATTAAATGAGTTTAAACACTGCAGTTCTTGCAGCTTTAAACTGGACCCGAATTCCTCCTGCTGAGTCTGACTTTGAAAATACCTATCTATATATATGATATCTATATATATGATGTCTATCTATATATATATATGATGTTTTTCCTTAGAATTGAGGGTATCAAGTCAGCAAAACACAAAGGCAGAAGGGGAGGAAGCAGCTCGAATTTTCCTTTGCAGTCCCTAGAGAGCACGGCCTCAAAAAACCTTCCCCAGCTCTATTAAAAAGGACTCCAAAAATACATCTGGTGCTGACCTGTCGCATCCTGGGAGTCAAATCAATCTCATTTTCAGCAATAATTATTGTATTAGGCTGCAGAACCAACCAAACAAAACAGCCATGTGAATAATCCAAGGAATGACACGGATTTAAGTGATTAAAAAAAAAAATAACAAGCTGTGCAGCCCTGCAGGAGCTGCTGTTTCAATTCCAAACCCATTTTGAGGGCTTAGGACTCTGGTTTTAATTGTCAGTGGTTTGAAAGCCTGGCATTAGAGCCAGCAGCCCAGACAGTAAAATAATAGTAATAATTATTAAAAAAACCCCCTCCATCCATTTAAAAATTAAAAACCGCCATCCTAAATCCATTTTTTGTTCTGTACCAAAAATTGTCTTGGAAAGAAAGAAGAGAATGATTTTAAGTTCTCACTTTCCAAACTGGTAATTAAAAATTGCTTCTGCATAAAACAAAGGGGGAAAAAAAAATCTCATTTTGGAATGAAAGCTGTTTGCAGCTGTAATTTCCAAGCCCAGCACTGTCCCCACAGGTGTCCTACAGCAATTAGCTCCTATTAGAAATATTTTTAATATCTGAAATGTTTTTAGTCACGTCCAGCTGTGCCAAGGAAGACTCCAATGTGGCTTTGCTGCAGTGATCAGGGTTGGAAAACCCAGGAAGGAGGAGGAGGAGGAGGAAAATGGGGAGGAAAAGGGGGAGGAGAAAGACGAAAAGAATGAGGAGGAGGAAAAGGAGGAGGAGGAGGAAAAGGAGGAGGAGGAGGAAAAGGAGGAGGAGGAGGAAAAGGAGGAGGAAAAGAAGGACGAAAAGGAGGAGGAAAAGAAGGAGGAAAAGGAGGAGGAAAAGGAGGAGGAGGAGGAAAAGGAAGAGGAGAAAAAGGAGGAAAAGGAAAAGGAAGAGGAGGAGGAAAATTAAAAGGAGGAGGAGTGAAAGGAGGAGAAAGAGGAGGAAAAGGGGGAGGAGGAAGATGAAAAGAATGAGGAGGAGGAAAAGGAGGAAGAAAAGGAGGAGGAGGAAAAGGAGGAGGAGGAGGAAAAGAAGGAGGAGGAGGAAAAGAAGGAGAAGGAGGAAAAGAAGGAGGAGGAGGAAAAGGAGGAGGAAAAGAAGGAGGAGGAGGAAAAGGAGGAGGAAAAGGAGGAGGAAAAGGAGGAGGAAAAGGAGGAGGAAAAGGAGGAGGAAAAGAAGGAGGAAAACGAGGAGGAGGAAAAGGAGGAAGAAGAAAAGGAGGAGGAGGAGGAAAAGAAGGAGGAAAACGGGGAGGAGGAAAAGGAAAAGGAGGAGGAAAATGAGAAGGAGGAGGAGCGAAAGGAGGAGGAGGAGGAGGAAGAGCAAAAGGAGGAGGAGCTGAGGGCTGCTCCAGGAGAGGGAAGTGCTCCTTGGTTTCTCCTTTTTGGAGCTGTGGTTGTAAAACCACATCAATTAGCTGAGACATTCAGAGGCTCGAGTGCAACTTAATTCACTTTTTCTTAATGACTCCGGCTTGGAAGAAGATTTCAAAGGGCAAATTAAGCACGGGAGGTTCTGCTCTGCCCTCCGGAGCTACAAATCTCAGGAAATCTGAGAATCCTGGAATATCCTGAGCTGGGAGGGATCCTCAAGGATCATCACTCCACCTCCCAGTCCCTGCACAGACACCCCAAAATCCTCCCCTGTGCCTGGGGGTGCTGTCCAAACGCTCCTGGAGCTCTGGAATCCTTGGGATCGTGAGCATTCCCTGGGGAATTCCATGCCTGCCCACCCTCTGGAGGTGTTTGTTTGGGGTTTTTTTATTCCTTGTACCCCCTGTAAGTTTTAGGAGGCGAAGCCTCAAAGTTTGGGAGTCCCTCCTCTATTTCCAGATTAAATCTGGAGGTTTTTGCCCCCATCCCATCCTGGGGTGACTCAGGGCAGGGAAGAGGAGGTGAAACTTGTGGGGATGGTTCTAGAAACTCCCACAGGGCCACCCTCGGCCAACAACCAGCAACAACTGAACCTGGAAAGAACCAGATCCCACCAAATCCTGCCACAGCTGTGAAATCCCTCAAGAATGAAGCTCCTTTGCCACAAAAACTGGACTTTAAACACCCTGATCCCCCTGATCTGTTCTGAATTCCCACACCAGGTTGGACAGAAGATGTGGAGTCACCTCCTTTCACCCTTTCCATGAGAAAATCCCAATTTTCACCGCTGCTCTGAGAGGACTGAGCGACACCTTTGCCTTTGTTTAAACCCAGAACAGCAGCAAAAGGCCCCAAATTGTAAAATTGTGTGTTTTAAAAAATCACAGCAGTGGCAGTGAACCCCACAGAGCTGCAGCAAATCCTAATTATTGTGGGAAACACCATCAGCTTCCAATCTTTACCCTTTTGTACCAAAAACTGAGAGTAAAGAAGTAAATAAGTAAAATAAGGAAATAAGGAAATAAGTAAATAAGTAAAATCCTGCCAGTGCCTTGGCTCCAGGATGATTCTCTTCCTGCAGATGTTGCAAGAAACAGGATTTATTTCCTAATAATCTGATCCTGCTGCAAGATCTCCACTAAAAAGCTGCACTGAAGGCCTGCAGTTTACCAAACTGCACTGCCACAAACCCCGTGCAAAGACATTTAATCCTGATTTACTGACAACACACAGCGCTCTGCTACTCCTACACTGCTGTAAATAGATTTAAAATTATAAATTTTGGGTGTTTTGTGGTAAAGTGACTCAGGCTCAGCTCCTGTCCCTGCGCCTCTGGCTGCATTTCGTCAGTTCCAGGCTCCACAACATTCCCATGGCATCGTCTCAGCTGAAGAAAAGTGCAATTTATTTATGAGTAACTGGAGTTTGTTTCCAAATAAAATCTTTATTGGGATGAAAAAGAGTGAGGGAAACGCTAAAGGTGAGTCTGGAGGAACCAGAAATTCGCTGGTTTTGCTGCTGTCAAAAAAGGGTTGGATCTTATTTTGCTCACAATCCTAAAACCATGGAATCATGGAATGGTTTGGGTTGGAGGGGATGTTAAAACTCATCCCAATCCACCTTCCACCATCCCAGGTTGCTCCAAGCCCTGTCCAGCCTGGCCTTGGACACTCCAGGGATCCAGGGGCAGCCACAGCTTCTCTGGGACCTGTGCCAGGACCTGCCCACCCTCCCAGGGAGGAATTCCTGCCCAAAATCCCATCTAAATCCACTCTCTGGCAGTGGGAACCATTCCCTATGTCCTGTCCCTCCAGCCCTTGTCCCCAGTCCCTCTCCAGCTTTCCTGAGGCACTGGAAAGGGCTCTGAGCTCTCCCTGGATCCTCCTCTTGTCCCTGTGAGCATCCCCAGCTCTCCCAGCGGAATTTCCCAGCCTCTGGAACAGCTCCAGGGGCGCTCCAGCAGCTCCGGGACCCCCGCACCACCCCCAACAGCTCCCTCCACCCCTCCAAAGCCCTGCCACGACCCCTCCCCACCTCCCGCCTCCCCGCGGGGACACCTCACCAGCGTCAGGGCCACCTCCAGCATGGGGGCGAGCGCCAGCGTCCCGTGGAAGAGCGGGATGCAATCCACGAACAGCGCGGGCTGCGGCGGCCGCGGCGCCGGCGGCCGCTCGGCCACCAGCAGCCCGTTCACGGCGCAGTGCGGGTACTTGGCGCCGTGCAGAACCATCTTGCAGTAAGCCTGGGTTGTCAGCTTCATGGTGCCGCTGCCCGGCCCGGTCCGGCCCGGCCCCGGTCCCGGCCCGGTCCCGGCGCCCGCCTCACGCCGCTCCCCGCCCGCCGCCAAGCGCGGCCGCCTGTCGGGAAGCGCCGCCAAGCGCGGCCGGCTTTGCGACAGCGGGTCGGGGGGTTTGGGGTGCGGGGAGGGCGGGAAAGATCCCAAAATTCTGTGGGATGGAAAGGCGGGAAAGATCCCAAAATTCTGTGGGATGGGAAGGCGGGAAAGATCCCAAAATTCTGTGGGATGGGAAGGGGCAGGGGCAGGGCTGTGAGGAAGGGAAAGATCCCAAAATTCTGTGGGATGGGAAGGCGGGAAAGATCCCAAAATTCTGTGGGATAGGAGGGCATGGGCAGGGCTATGAGGAAGGGAAAGATCCCAAAATTCTGTGGGATGGGAGGGCGGGAAAGATCCCAAAATTCTGTGGGATGGGAAGGGGCAGGGGCAGGGCTGTGAGGAAGGGAAAGATCCCAAAATTCTGTGGGATGGAAAGGCGGGAAAGATCCCAAAATTCTGTGGGATGGGAAGGGGCAGGCAGGGCGGGAAAGATCCCAAAATTCTGTGGGATGGGAGGGCGGGATTGATCCCAAAATTCTGTGGGATGGGAAGGCAGGGCTGTGAGGAAGGGAAATATCCCAAAATTCTGTGGGATGCAAAGGGCAGGGCTGTGAGGGCGGAAAAGATCCCAAAATTCTGTGGGATGGGAGGGCGGGAAAGATCCCAAAATTCTGTGGGATGGGAGGGCACAGGCAGGGCTGTGAGGAAGGGAAAGATCCCAAAATTCTGTGGGATGCAAAGGGCAGGGCTGTGAGGGCGGCTCAGAGCGGGGCGGGAAAAACCTCTGGGATCATTGGGTTGGGAAAGGTCTCTGGTGTAATAAATGCCAATTACTCGCTTTTGTGATTTTTGGAAATTTAATAAAAATAAAAATGGTTATATAAAAAAATTAGTAATACACATACAATCATAAAAGTTAAACAATTTAGAGTAGGACAATTTATGAGACAATAATAAACAAAGAGAGGCAGCCCAGGCTGCGGCCCTCCTCCAGAAAAAAGCTAGTCAGGAGAAGGCAAAAAACTAGGGAAAAATCCCTCTCTTTTGAGGATCGTCCTCATGACTACGCATATTTTATTTAAAACAAGTAATTTCAGCTGGTTCATGTCACAAAAGCTTTCTGTTAATTTCCAGGCGCTTGTAAGTCTGTGGGTCCTTGAAGAGGTTTCTTTTTTTGTCGATAAGGAAGGCCATAAATTCTTCACTAGAAAATTTAAAGTCTCTGCAACCGTTATCTCTGTGCAAAGAATTCTTGATTATTTGATCTCTTTCTTGAGTTAAAAAGAATATCACACACACATAGCTTCAGTTTTGATTACTAAAGCTTAATGTTAATTACAAAACTACATTCACTATATTATTCAAATGTTAATACAGTATAACTTTTCTACCTAGCATATCACATATAGTAAATATCTGCGTAGAGTCACACAATATGCATTTTTCACAAACCCTGACACTTTCCACTATCCCAGGCTGCTCCAAGCCCTGCCTCAGGCACTTCCAGGGATGTGGCATCCCAAATATTAAAGGGAAAAAGGGTTTATATATGAAAGGTAACACTCTGAATTAATTCAGTGATCCTCAGCCACGTTTGTCCCCAGCTGTCACGCTGATCCCTGCCCCCTCCAAACACCTGGAAGCTCTCGGTGCTTTTTCCATCCTGGTTTTTGGCTGGTCCTGGGCTCCAAACCTTGAACTTGTGTCCAGTTCTGGGCCCCCCACAAGAAAAACATTGAGGGGCTGGAGAGTGTCCAGGAAAGGGAATGGAGCTGGGAAGGGGCTGGAGAATCCTGAGGGAGCTGGGAAGGGGCTGGAGAATCCTGAGGGAGCTGGGAAAGAGATGGAGAATTCTGAGGGAGCTGGGAATGGGCTGGAGAATCCTGAGGGAGCTGGGAAGGGGCTCAGCCTGGAGAAAAGGAGGCTCAGGGGGACCTTGTGGCTCTGCACAGCTCCTGACAGGAGGGGACAGCCGGGGGGGCTCTGGGGACAGGGACAGGGACAGGAGCAGAGGGAACGGCCTCAGGCTGGGCCAGGGGAGGCTCAGGGTGGGCAGAGCAGGAATTTCCCCATGGAAAGGGAGCTCAGGGATGGGAACTGCCCAGGGAGGTTTGGAGTGCCCATCCCTGGAGGTGTCCCAGGAGCTCCTGGAGGTGACACTCAGAGCTCAGGGTGGGGACAAGGTGATGCTCGGTCACAGCTCGGATCCGTGACCTCGGAGCTCTTTTCCGCCCTCAGACATGCCGGGATTTTGGGGAGCGGGGCTGAACCTCCAGCGGGGTCCGCCCGCATCCCGTCAGCCCCCGCGGGGGCCGCTCCGGCCCGCCCCGCTCGCTGCCCGCGCTCCCGGCCTGCCCCGCGCTTCCGCCCGGCCGCCTTCCGGTCCCGCCCGCCGTAGAGGACGGTCGCCAGGTCGTGGGGCCGGGACGGGCCGGGGGGAGCCCGGGAACGGGTTGGGAACGGGCTGGGAGGGAGAACCGAGCCCCCCCGCCATCCCTATCCGCGCACGGGCTGGCGGGGCAGCGCGGGTTGGGGGGGTTGCGGGGAGGGGTGTGAGGGGGGAGGGCTGCGACCCCTCCCGCGGGTTTCAGCCTGTTCCTGCGGGGTTCTGTCGCCGCTGTCGCGACATGTCGGGCGGGACTGAGGTGACAGTCAGGGAGGGCAAGGTCAGGGGCAGACAGCGGGTCCTGGCGGGAGCTTGAGCGGCTTGAGGCTGAGATGGGGTCACCCGAGGAACTGGAATCCTGTGTGGGTAGGAATCCCTTCCCTGATATCCTGCCTTTCCCTGGGGTCCTGCCTTTCCCTGGGGTCCTGCCTTTCCCTGGGGTCCTGCCTTTCCCTGGGGTCCTGCCTTTCCCTGGGGTCCTGCCCTTCCCTGGGGTCCTGCTTTTCCCTGGGATGTGCCGGGGCTGCTCCTTCCCAAGGGGTCGCTGCAGTGGCTGTGGGATGTGCCTGGAATCCGCCCAGAAATGGTTTATTTTGGAATTACAGCATCCCAGAAGGGTGATTTAAATAAGGAATGTCCTTTGCTTCGAGTGCAGGCAGCTCGGGGTAAAAACCAGGAGAGAAAGGCTCATCCAAGTCAGTTTAGTGGGAGAAGAGCCCACAGAATATCCTGGTCAGCATGGAGAGATGTGCTGCCCCTTGGAGCAGGGAATCTTTAGGCTATATTATTTTTTTTTTAATGTAAACTCGTGGCAAATGTTCTTATTTCACCTTGGGCTGACTGCTGCTGCCTGTCCCTGCAGGATGTTGGCTTCCAGAGTGTTCAGCCTGGTCGGGAGGAGATCCCTCTCCACCTCCCTGTGCCTCAGGGCACATGGACACGGTGGGTGAACAGAACAGGGCCTGGAGGGGAGGAGCACAAAAAGCTGCTCTGGGTGGGCTGGAGGGGAGGGTTGCGATGGAGGGAGCTTGGCAGGAATCACAACCATGGGATCATTCAGGTGGGAGAGGAGCACCAACATCACCAAGTCCCAGCTGTGCCCCATCCCCACCCTGTCCCCACCCAAAGCCCTCAGTGTCACCTCCAGGAGTTCCTGGGACACCTCCAGGGATGGGCACTCCAAACCTCCCTGGGCAGTTCCCATCCCTGAGCTCCCTTTCCATGGGGAAATTCTTGCTCTGCCCACCCTGAGCCTCCCCTGGCCCAGCCTGAGGCCGTTCCCTCTCCTCCTGTCCCTGTCCCTGTTCCCAGAGCCCCCCCGGCTGTCCCCTCCTGTCAGGAGCTGTGCAAAGCCACAAGGTCCCTCTGAGCCTCCTTTTCTCCAGGCTGAGCCCCTTTCCAGCTCTCCCTGGATCCCTGGAAGTGTCCAAGGCCAGGCTTGCAGTCCTGGGATAGTGGGACGTGTCCCTGCCTGTGGGAATTGGGATGAGCTTTAAGGTCCGTCCCAACCCATCCCAGCCCATCCTGTAATCCCATTTTTACCCTGTTGGAAGAGGATTCATTCTCCACCGCTGGGTGCAGAACCATTGGGTTTTGTGCTGTGAGCAGTCACAGCTGTTTGTGCGGGCCCCTGACCGCTGTCCCCGTGTCCCCTGTCCCCTCAGGCGTGGTCAAGGCTGAGGATTACACCCTGCCAGCCTACGTGGACCGGCGGGACGTGCCCCTGCCCGAGGTGGCCTTCGTCAGGGACCTCTCTGCGCAGCAGCGCGCGCTCAAGGAGAAGGAGAAGGCGTCATGGAGCGCCCTGTCCGTGGAGGAGAAGGTGGAATGTGAGTCTGGGGGGGCTCTGGGGGCCTCCCAGGCAGCAACAGCACCGTTGGCATCTGCAGGGGTGTGGAATGGGAAGGGAGCTTGAAGATCATCTCATTCCACCATCCCAGGGTGCTCCAAGCCCTGTCCAGCCTGGCCTTGGGCACTGCCAGGGATCCAGAGGCAGCCACAGCTGCTCTGGGCACCTGTGCCACCCCCCCAGGGAGGAATTCCTTCCCAATATCCCATCTAAACCCACTCAGCTCAAAGCCGTTCCCCTTGTCCTGTCACTCCAGGCCTTTGTCAAAAGTCTTTGGACAGCTTTTTGTTCCAGGCCATGCTTGGAACAGCTTTTAATCCCTGTTTTTCCCAGTGGCTGTGAACGGAGCTGATCCATGAAGGAATTTACTCACCATGGAGCTCCTTGTGTGCTCCATGATTTTTATTCCCAAGATCTTTGCTGCTGTTACAGAATATGAAATGCCCCTGCTGTGGCTTCTGTTCCATATCCGAGATCACATTCAGACATTCCTTCCTCTTCCAGAAACCAAACAATAATAATTAGATTTATTCCTTGTTTCCAGAAACCAAACAATAATAATTAGATTTATTTCTTGTTTCCAGAAACCAAATAATAATAATTAGATTTACTTCTTGTTTCCAGAAACCAAACAGAATTAGATTTATTTCTCGATTCCCACCTGCTTTCAGACAAGCCAGGAAAAATTCTCTTCAATACAGCAACGTGCCAGTGTTAGTCCAGCTGAGTGAAGGGAGCCCCAAACACAAACGTGGATTTGAATGTTAATAACCCCTGACCTTGGCATGAACCAAACTCCAGCTCATGAAAGCTCCCTGTGGGCGTTTGGACTTGCAAATAAATCTGCCTGATCTTTTCTAACTGCTCTCCTGGTATGAAGGGAAAACGTGGTCTGGGAAAGGTTTAAAACTTCTTGAGGAATTGCTCCAAATTTTCTGTTCCTTTGGATTTTAAATTCCTTTGGATTTAAAGGAATTGGCAGTTAAATTGGAATTTGAAGTGGCAGCCGAGAAGACTTTTGAGCTTGAAACATTCCTGTTGGAATTATTTGTGCTAGGAAGCTTTGGGGTCAATAACCACACTGGGAATTGGAGGGGAGGAAGGAGAACTCCCAGTTTTCCTTCTTTCAGCTCTGTACTGTAATTTGTGCCCAACTTTAGGATAATCTGTAAAACAGAGACTAAAATTGATGTGGGGGTGAAAAAACTGATTTGCTTTGGTGCGGGCCAAACTGAATTTAACATCCATCCCCTTTTGGGCAGCCTCAGGCTTCATTCACCTCCCCCTGCAGAATTCCTGGTCACCTGCAAATCCCAGGAAAAGTTAAAAAAGAGGATTTGATACTTTTTTCCCCAGTGTATCGCATGAAGTTCAACGAGACCTACGCAGAGATGAACAAAGGGACAAGCGAGTGGAAAACCCTCCTGGGGGGAATTTTGTTCTTCCTCGGTGTCACTGGAATCATCATCATCTGGCAGAAGCACTTCAGTAAGTTACTCTTCCACAGAGAGCAGGGTCAGGAGATGCCTGGTGGGAATTCTGTGGGGTCAGGATGGTTTGTGGGACAGCCAGAACAGGGAGTTCCCAGCAGGAGCTGTCTGTTAGTCCCTGAAAATTCATCCTGGAGCTGTAACTTGTGGGGATGTAGCAGGAATATTCAGGGAGCTGACTCACAGAAAGGGAGTGGAGCTTTAGGACAGGAAGTGGCAGGGAATGAGTGGTGAGATTGCTGATCCCAGAGCTTCCCCTCTTTTGCTGCCTTGCTAGTGAACATTTGGGTTTCTGCCACGTTTGGCTGCTTTCCCAGCTGAGGATCTGAGCTCCAGGGAGCCTCCAGCTGCCGGGAGGCAGAGCAGCAGTTAAAGGAGCTGCTCCTGCCTCGAGGCTCCCAAAAAAAAAAGGAAAGCAGGAAGCTGTTATCTTGGTGGTGAAGGAAACCACCGGAGAATCCATGTGGGAATGTGGGCTGAGCTGGATGCTTGGATGTGGAGATTTGAACAGATCCCAGACTCACAGGCTGCCTTGGGTTGGGAGGGATGTTGGAGATGATCCCATTTCACCTCCATCCATGGACAGGGACACTTCCCACTATCCCAGGTTGCTCCAAGCCCTGTCCAACCTGGCCTTGCACCCTTCCAGGGATGGGGCAACTGCTTCTCTGCTCCAATGGGATGCCTCCAGGGGGAAAAAACCCCCTTTTATTAGTAAAATTAGCCCCAAATTCCCAACTTGCTCACATAATTCCATCATTCCCTTCCACCCGCAGTGTACGGCCCCATCCCGCACACCTTCTCTGAGGAGTGGGTGTCTGCTCAGACCAAGAGGATGTTGGACATGAGGGTTAACCCCGTGGAGGGCATCTCAGCCCAGTGGGATTATGACAAGAACGAGTGGAAGAAATAAAACAACTCAGTGGAACCTGCTCTGCTTGAACACGAAATGATTCCATCACCCGTGCGTGACCTCGTTGCTTGTTGTACTGGAACACCCTCTCCACCTCCAGAAATGCTAATAAATGTCTGGTTAACTTGAGAGGTGCCTGTTGCTGGTCTCTGGGTGGGTTTGTTGGGGTGGAATATTACGTTCCTGAGCAAGATTTGCTTCCTGGCTTAATGTTTTCAGGGCTAAGAAAGCGGCTGCCAAATTTCTCCCTTCAGCTGAGCTGGTGTCTCCTGGACTCTGCAGGTTTTTATTTCAGCTCTTAATCTGTGTTTTCCCATTGTCTCTGTGAGCAGAGCTGATCCATGAAGGAATTGTCTTAATTATGATGGAGCTCCTTGTGTGCCCACATGTGGACATCCATGGTTTTTATTCCTAAGATCTTTGATCTTTCTAATCCCTGCCTCTCTGAAGACTAAACCAGCCTTGGACTTAAGTTTGCTCTTTTCCTGATGGGACAGGAAAAAACCATCAGGAAACTTGATGTGGTTTAGGGGCTGTGGTGGGGTCTCAGCCACTTGCTGGCCCCTCTTCCCCTTCCACTCAGAAATTTGGGAAGGTTTTTAAGGTGAAGTAATCTGGTGGGAATTAAGCAATGAGCTCCCCTTCCTACACCTGAAAAATCCCTTCAGTGATTTATCTCTGGGATGCTGAGGAGGATGAGGGTGACAATCCCAGGCTGGTGATGGCTGGAATTCTGCTTTTCCCTGCTTTTTGCACGGCTCCTGCCTCTGGTGGCGCCAGCCTGGGTGAGGGACGTGGAGCATCCAGGGGTTTGTGCCTGGAAAATGAATGTTTGGGAGCAAATGCTGGAGCTCCAGTGCTGCTGGGATAAGGGAGTTCCATCCCAGAGAGGCCAGGAGGGAAACCTGAGCCTTGCCGTGATCCCAGATCTTCATTCCATCCTCCCCTTCCCAGCCACTCTGGGCTCCCTTTCCCTGCAGAGCGGCAGCGGGACCCGCCGGCGCAGCCTGCAGGTGAGCTGGGTGTGCCAGGGCTCTGCTCGCTCCCCTCCTGCCGTGTTTCCCTTCTCCTGCTCTCCGAGGGGCTCAGATCTCGCCGTCCTCCCCGGGAATTTCGGGTGTTTATTTGCAGGTAGCCCTGGAGACTGAGAAACCACCCGAATCCTGATCCCAGGGACAGAAAATCCATGGGGACTGGAATGAGCAAGGTATGGGGACAGCGGGATGGTGGCCAGCACTTCTGCAGCCCATGGATGCACTTCCCAGCTCCCTCTCTGCACCTTCCCCTTTCCCACACCCCTCTGGAATTCCAAGCACTTCAAGAGAATTAAGAAAACAAACGGATTTAAATCCAAGGTTCATACCCGAGGTGAAGAGCTCAGTGCCTGCAGGTGTCACAAAAGTGACAGCTGGCCTTAAATGCTCATCCCGGGGGTGGTAAAAGCTTGGCATTTTCATCCTCAGGGATAACAGGGGGCCCTGCAGGGAAATTCCCCCTCTCCACCTTCGGGGTGTGCCCCAGCAATGGGGGAAGCGTGGTTTCAGTGCTGCTTTTCCCTCCAGGGCTGCAGGAGGGGATCAATTTCTGTTGGTGTCCTTAAATAACCGCTTGGAATGTGAGTCCTCCAGTTTAAAATTAGACTCTGGGACAACAGCAGAGGGATTAGATCAGGGCAAACTCCGTCTGCATGGCTCTGATGTGGTTTAACACCGGGGATTCACCCACTGTGAACCCAGCCTGACAGGCAAAGTGGCTTTTACAGCCCCCCAGTGCCACCAAACCCTTCTGGGGAGCCCAGGCTGTTGTTGCCGAGGGCTGGATTGATGCAGACGCTTTTGTAGGATCCAGTTTTGGGCTCCACAAGATGCAGGGCTCTGCATTCCCCTTCACATTTTGTGCTGTGCTGAATCTGGGTGTTTGCACCCAGGAATGGGCTGGGGCTCAGCTGTGTGTGACCCAGTGCTGCTGAAAACCCCAAAACTCCTCCAGCCAGGGCTCTTCTGCCACATGGGCACCAGCAAGTGCAGCTGATAATCAGCTCTTTCTGTGCCTCTGGAAATGCTCTGGCAGGTCCTTACACCCCCTAAACACCTTGACCTGTCCCTTTTCTCCTTCATAACCCTGCAGCAGCGAGTTGGAGACCGAATTTGCAGCTTTGACATCTCTTAACTGCAATAAATATAAATCCTGCTATAAATAGTGTCCATCCATCCACCCCCAGCTGGCAGATGCAACCTTTGGAACTCCAGAGGATCACATCCAAACCCCTCCCATTTCTGTGCTGAGCTTTTCTGAGCTCTGTTCTCCTGAGGTGTTTGGGCTCAGCCTTTCCTGGTTGTTTAGGAAGATGATCCATGGATTTGGGTGCTTGGTTTGGCATGGCCTGGGCAGTTTGGTGCCAGGTGTCCTGGTTCTGCTGGAACCAGGCCTGGAGCTTGTTCCCACCACATCAGATGTACCTTGCTCCCAGTGCCATCTGAATTCTCCCTCCTTTTTGTCACCTCCCAGATTGTCACCGGCCTCTACCTCGGGAATATTAATGGTGAGTGTTTTTCCCTGCCCCTCCATGGTGCTGTAAGATCCTTGGGCAGCTGGCAGGGCTGGAGGATCCCTCTCCTTGGCAGCTCCTTGTGTCCCCAGCTGGGAATCTCAGCCTCTTCCAGAGCTGCCCCAAATCCCCATCCCAGTTTCCAGTGATTCCAGCCTAGCCTGGGAAAGGGATGTCCACTGGGAGCTGTGGCCACCAGCCCTGCTGGAACACCAGCAAAATCCTGGCATATCTGCAAACCTGCTCAGCAGCAGGGACAGAACAGCCTCTCCTGAATTATCAGGGGGATTTCTGATCCTGGGGATGGCTTCAGGAACCTGCTGAGCACCCCGTGCAGCCCAGGGGGATTTTGCACGGCAGGAGGTGTCCAGGGGGATGAGAGGCAGAGGAAGGGCTGGAATGGGGGTCAGGGGCGGGGGGTGATGGGTGTGGGTGCCCGTGGGTGCCAGCAGGGCAGGAAATTCCCACATGGCTCCCATTTCCAGACTCCGAGGACCACGAGAACCTGCTGAGGAAGGGGGTGACTCACATCCTGTCCGTGCACAACCACGCCAAGCCCGTGCTGGAGGTGCGTGCCTGGGCGGGGGGCTAGGGACCACGCAGGGCAGCAGGGGCTGGGAGGGGACACCCAGGGGCTTCTGCTGGCCTGGGCAGAAGCAGTGCTGGATTTACACCGATTTACACCGATTTGTACCGATTTACATCGATTTACACCGATTGACAGCAGGCAATGCTGCCCAAAGGAGCTCAGTGATGGATTTGGGGAGGGCGCCGCGGGGTGTTTGGGGCATCCCTCGGGGGTTTTTGGGGGGCAGGCGGGACCCGCAGCGCTGCGGGGCCGGGCCCGGCCGGTGCCCGGTGCTGCCGGGGGGTCCCCACGAGAGGGCGGCGGCGCCCCGCGAATGGAGCCCCGGCGGGAGGGGACGCGGCCGGACCCGCTCCCGGAGCGGGCACTGCCCGCTCGCCGTCCCCGCTCCTCCGGCTTCGCTGATCCCCGGAGCGCTGCGGTATCCCCGGGGGGGAAACTGAGGCAGGAGGGAGCCGCCCCTGGGGTGATGCCGAAGGTGTCGCTCCTGCACAAATCCTGCCCGGGTGGTTCCGTGCGCCAGGAGCAGCTGCAGGTTCGGGATGGGCGCGGAGTGAGCGGCACGGCCGTGGGGTGCGGGATACCTGATGGGGGGCGGGGACACCTTCCACCATCCCAGGGTGCCCCAAGCCCCAATGTCCAGCCTGGCTTTGGGCATTCCAGGGATCCAGGGGCAGCCGCAGCTTCTCTAGGAAAACTCTGCCAGGGCTTCCCCACACTCACAGCCAAGAATTCCTGCCCAGTCTCCCACCCAGCCCTGCCCTCTGGCAGTGGAAGCCATTCCCTGTGTCCTGTCCCTCCATCCCCTGTCCCCAGTTCCTCTCCAGCTCTCCTGGAGCCCCTTTAGGCCCTGGAAGGGCTCTGAGCTCTCCCTGGAGCCTTCTCCTCTCCAGGTGAGCACCCCCAGCCTGTGGGATTCTCTTTTGTCCTCTCAGCCCGATTTTTCAGAGCAGTGACAAACATCCCCACGAGCAGATGGGCAACAGGAGCCACGGAATCCCTGATCAGCTGTTCCTGGGCTCTCACAAGTGAGGTCCCTGTTCCCAGGGCACGCCAGGTCCCGCATCCTCCCGGAGCTCACCGCTCTGTGTGTGCACAGGAGGATTTTTTTACAACAGGGAGCAAAGCACACAGAGCGCTTACAACAGGGAGCAAAGCGCATGGAGCTCTTACAACAGAGAGAAAACTGCACTGAGCGCTTACAACAGGGAGCAAAGCGCACAGAACATTTACAACAGGGAGCAGAGCCGCGCCGAGGGGAAGCGGAGGGGAGCGGGGGTTGAGCAATGCGGCAATCACGGCCCCGGCCGCCACCGCAAACCCCGGCAGCGCTCCCACGCCGGGGGGACACCCGCGACACCCGCGGGGTCCTCCGGGGCCGGGACACCCGCGGGTCCTCCGGGGCTGGGGTGGGTCAGGGTCTGTCGGATGGAACAGGGAAATGTGACAAATGTGATTGCTTGGCAAAAGAATCTGAGAATGTGAAACCTGTAAGGGAAATAGAAACGAAGGCAAAGTTTTGGTGTGTAGGATGCCAAGACAGGCAGAGACTGAACAACTGGAAAGACAATGGCTGAGTGGGCTGAAGAGAAGATCCCTGTGGATTGAACAATGTCCTTAGCAAATTAAGGGATGCTTCTGCAAGCTGAAGAGTCCAAGGGTCAGGGGGACCCTGCCAGTTTGGCAGAGAAGAAAAAAAATGGGTCTAAAAAGTACCTTTTAGGGTTTAAAATGTTACACAGTGTGGTAATGTAGGACTTCTAATAGGCTGCATGTAGATTCTATAGGATTTGTGTCTTTTACTGGCTGGATGTTGTAAATTGGCATATTCAGCACAGAAAAAGGTAAAATGTATTGTAACCAGAACTTAGGGGTCTCTCGAGCTCAGGTTTTCAGCTGTGACTGGCAGCTTTAAGCTGGCTCTTCTCACCCACCACCCAAGATTGCTGTGATTTCATCTCTGCAATAAACAGCAGTTTGATTAAGAGCCTCCAGGGAGTCCCAAGTCTCTTGTCCAGGCTCTCACAGAGGTCGTTTTGGCTTCTCCACGGTGGATTTGATGGCGTGGTGGCTCTTCCCAGCATGGGGAGGGGTTGGGATGGCACCAGGCACGGAGCTGTGGATGAGGCGATGCGTGGAAAGCTTCTCCATGCTCATCCTTCCAGAATTATCCCTGTGCTCATCCTGCTTTGCCCCTTCCTCCCTTAAATAATCCAATTTTTCCAGCCTCCTGGGCTGGAGGGTGGTCCAAGGTTGGGCTGCCTGAGTTGGGAGGGTCCCGATGGAGATGGGGCAACCCCTGGTGCTCTGGCTGCACGATTTCCCCCTACAATTCTGCTAAGAAAGGATTAAAAAAACCCCAACCCCCAGATAAAAAGGATCTAAATTTAGCTCCAAACAGGGAGGATCGAGGAAGCGATGTTTTAAGGAGAGGAAAGTAATCTGACCTAGGCCAGCAGGCAGCAGATGATTTATGGGGTATTAAAAGGACGAGGAGGAAATAACTCATTGATGAGAGTGGCTTTGTCTTCCTGGTGGAGTCTGGGGCTCCCTGTCTCTGTTTTGGGGGGCTCCTGAATATTTGGGTTGTCCCCACAGCCTGGCCTGTCCTGTGGGATTGAGAGGAAATCGCCTGGGGTGGGATGGATGCAAACCCCAACGTCATTTTCAGATTTCTTCTCCCCTCAAGATCAACTGAGAAACGAGAAAAAAAGGAGAAATATGGAGGATTTTGTGATTGTTGGAGGTATTTCATGACTATTTTATTTTATATTACAGGACATGACCTATCTGTGTATCTCGGCCTCCGATTCATCCAGTCAAAACCTGTAAGTGATTTCCCATCCTTTTTCCTGTTGGCAGCTGTTGGTCAATAAAAGCTCAGGTTCTGCAGAATGAAGTTTAGTCCATTCATGCTGTGAAATTTCACATAATCCCTGAGCTTCCCAGAAGCTGGGAAGAAAGTTCATTTTTTGTGTGGTAAATAACATTTTAGGGCTTAAAATCCACTTTTAATGTGAGTTTGTGGTCAGGAAATGTAATTTTTCATCAAGTTTTGGAATTATTCCACTAGGCAGGATGGAAAATTGGAGTGTTAGAAAGATGATTTGTGTCAGTCAAGGCATTTTACTAAAAAGACAAATTTATTACAATACCAATTTTTTCACCATATTTGGCACAGATGCTCTCAAGTCTTGGGATGCAGTTTTGGAGATGAAGCTGCTGAGAGGAGCTGGGAGGAATTCCCAGGATTTTGTGGGATGCTGCTGCTTTGGGTGAGGGGCACCCACAAATCCCCCATTTGCACCAGCAAATTGCCAAATCCACGGGATTTTCCTCTCCAATCAAACCCTAAAAAGCATCAAATCCCAATTTCCAAGGCCCTGCCTGAGGAGGTGCTGGTTTTTCCAGCATCCTTGGGAGCAGCCATGCCCAGGGGTGGAATTCTGCTTGCTCATGCTCCCGCTGAGCGGAAAGAGAAGCTTTACAAGAAAACCCTGCCTCAGCAAGAACTGGGATTTTTGGTTGCTATTTTTTCCCCCCTTCGCTCATTTCTTTGCATTTGTGGCGTGTCTACGAAAGGGGAAAAAAAAGAAAAAAAAAAAGGGGGAAAAAAAAAAAGATAAGGCTGCCTGCAGGAAGGAAGAATTATTCAAGAAACTATTTTCTGCTTGTCAGTTTATGCCTTGGATTTCACAATCCTGGTGAACTTTGTGTCCTGCTTGTGACTCGGGAGCTCAGCACGGCAATTCCACTCCCTGATCCCACGCCTTGAGGCTGTAAAAGCACAGGCAGAGCTTTCCCTCTGGAAAAAAACACCCGTGGAGTGGGTGAGGATGGATGGGGGAGCCAAATTCCTTTGGGATGGGTTGGACAGGGATGCAGACTGGAGGCACAGGCATTGTGTCCTTGCAAGAACATTCCTGCTGGTGCTGCCGAGGGGCTGGAGGGATCTGGAGAGTTTGGAGCTGTGTGGGCAGCACCTGCAGGCCCCGGGGGATGTTGTCTGCTCTGTGAAGATCAGCAGGACAAGCAGGGAAATCCCCTGGGACAAGCTTTAGGCAGGGAAATCCCTCCCGAAGGGGGATGCTCCGTTTGCTGGAGGATCCTTGGACTGACATCTCCTTCCAGGAATGAGAGGCTCTGTATTTTTAGCCTGATCACGATGGTAGAGACTCCCCCATCTCTCCTCCTGTTCCTGGGAAGCAGCACCCCCTGCAATTCCTGAATAAATTCATATTCATAAATTTGTTTGGCTCCTTCAAGGGTGCTGAGCCCAGCGCTCCCAGGGCAGGGTGAAGAGCGCCCTTTTCCAAGGGCAGGCAGGCAGGGAGGAGATTCTGGAGAGTTCCCAGCGGGAAAGCAGCTCCTTTGGCAAGGGACACAGAGGGAATAACCGCGGGAGGTCACGCTTTGGCTTCTGAGAAATCAGGAAGGCTGCGTGGGCTCACGCCCACCCCGTCACGCGGAGCAGAGGAAGTCCGGCGCCGGAGCAGGGACCCTCTTCTCCTCCTGGAAAATCCAGCGCTGGGTGCCCAGGGAGGCCACCAGCAGCACAAGTGACCAGACTCAGGTTTTCTGCCCCAAAACCGCCCCAGGGCTCGGCGTGGCTGAGGGGGAGGCTGGAGATGGGCAGGTTTTGTTGGAAGGAGAGGAATGTCTGGTGCAGTGGCGCAACAGCTCCTGGAATCCCATCCAGGGATGAGCTGGAGGGATTTGTCTCACTGGAGCCTGCCCTGGACACTCAGCATCCACTCAGCAGTCATGGAATTGGTTATCCTGTGCTCCAGGTCTCCGTCAGGCTCCCACCTGCCCCGTTCTGCTGTGAAGTGCTCTGGGGTGGGGGAGAATGCTCCCTGCTTTTCCAGCAGCTCCTGCTTGTATTTTTGGGAATGCAGGCAGCAATCCTGTGCTGTGCACACCTCTCTGTGCCTGCCCGTGGAGGGGAAAATGTCTCCTCCCTTTCCCTCCCTCCCCAGGAGGGGGGCAGGTGCTTTTGGCACTGTTGGAGAGTTACAGGTGAGGGAGGATAACTGGGAGGGTTTGTGTCCCTCCAGGTGACGCCTGTCCCTGCCAGCTGTGCCCCTGGGGCTGAGCTGCCTCCTCTGATGGCATCGCCCTCACTCCTCCATCCCTCAGGGAGCAGGGAGTGCCCTGGGATGTCTCCCAGGGTATTTCCTTCGCCTGGCAGAGGGAGGATCTCTGCTCCCACCCCAAGCTGGTGGCCCCAGGGCGCTGGAGAACCCTCGGCTGCTGTTTGCAGGTGCCCTGCAGGGACGGACAGCCCTGCCCTCCTCACCTGCTGCCTCTCTCCCTGCAGGCTGCAGCATTTTAAGGAGAGCATCCAGTTCATCCACGAGTGCCGGCTCGCCGGGGGAGGCTGCCTGGTGCACTGGTGAGAGCTGCCGTGACCCCCTCCCACCCCATCCATCCTCTGGGAGCTGGGGACGGGCTCCCAAAAAGCGTCCCTGGTGTCGAACACCCCTGGGGAGGGGCAGGGAGGAGAGGAGGGGGTACAGAACAGCACAGAGGGCAGTGGGATGCTCTTGGATCCACAGCGATGGGTGGCCCTTGCCCTGACCACCTGAGCATCCAAGAGGTGGGACAGGCTTGAGGAGGGGACAGGGAGGGTGACAGCAGCACTGAGAGCGTGCGAGAGCTCCGTACCCCCTCCCGACCCCCTCCTGCCCGACCCCAGCGAGGGAACCCTCACCCAAGGGATCCCCCCGTGACCGGCCCCGGGGCCGGCCCAGCCTGGCCGGGGTGTCCCGCAGCACCACCCTGCTGGTGGCATACCTGATGACAGTGACAGAGCTGGGCTGGGAGAGCTGCCTGGCCGCCACCAGGGCCGTGCGCCCCTACGCCAGCCCCAACCCCGGCTTCCAGCAGCAGCTGCGGGACTACGAGAGGACGCTGCTCCAGGAGGTAAAGGCACCTTCGGGTGCGTCTCGGAGCAGGCAAAGCTCCTTTGCATGCAGCTCCCTGCACAGCCGGCTCTTTGCCCCAGCTGGGTGTTGGGAATGTCTTTTATCACCTGGAGATTTGGGGGGTTGTGTGCAAAAATGAGAAAATAAAAAAAAATGAGTGCCTCGATATTGTGTGAGTGCACTTTAAAAAGCTCTTGAAAAGCCTAAACTTGAAAAGCCTAAACTTGAAAACTCCAAACTTGTTTTCTGGAGGAGCAGTTTGTCCCTTGGGAACCTTCGGGAGGAGCTGGGCCGATTCCCGGGAATGCAGCACGGAGAGGGGGGGTGGAGAGGGAGGAAGGCTCTTATGAGGAGTTTCGGGATGTCCGGGCACGCTCGGATCTGCCAGGGCTCGCTCTGCCAGCCAGTCCCCCGCTCTCAGGGGCAGGCGACAGGCAGGATCAAGTCTGGGTGGAGAAATCTCCCGTTTCCTCCCCAAAACGAGGTGGAGCAGCAGGGTTTGGGAGAGCAGAGGCTCGGGCTGGATCGGTTCCCATCCCGTGCAGGGGAGGGAGGATGGAGCAGAGCCGAGCTGGATTCCAGCAGCTGGGAGAGCACTCAGTGCAGAGATCAGAGCTGCACTTTTGACCTGGAAAGCCTTCGAAAGCAGAGGGAAAGGCCTTGAAAGGCAAAGACCTTAACAAGCAAAGGGAAAGGCTTTTAAAAGCACAGCTCCCACCTGGCTCTCCGGCTGCCTCCGGCCTCCCGGTGCGGACTCTGCTCCTTCACCCATCCCTGGAGTCCCAAACTTCCCGCGGGACACGGACACCTCTGCAAGGAAAGGATGGACAAGGGATGTCACAGCTCATGTCACCCTGGAGGTGACACCCAGTGCCATCCCCCACCCACTGCAGCCATCGTGCCCTGTGGTCCCTCGGGCTGTCCCCAGCCCTCGGAGGGGATTCCTGTCCTGGCAGGAGTGAGCAGGGACAGCTCCTGACGCTGGCCCAAAAGCCAGCCCCCAGTTCCCTTCCCCGGCTGCTGTCACACGAGGGCGGTGGCTCTGCCCCGCTGTCACCAGCTGGCAGAAACGCCCGTGGAGGAGGGTGGAAAATGCTCCACGGGATTACAAAACACCCGAGGTTCTGGAGATTCCCTGCGGGGCTTCCCCTGGCTGGGCCGGCTGTCCCCAGCCCTTCCCACGGCCCAGCACAGACCCTCAGCTGGGGGTTGTTGTGCCCTCCCTCCACCCCAGTTATTCCTCCTGCTCCCAAAATCCGGACTGGGCTCACTGGACACCACATTTTCCTCCCTTTCCCTTCCAAGCTGCTTTTCCATCACCTCACAGTTCTGCAACCCTTTCCCTGAAACACCCAAGGCACAGCCAAGGGTGGAGGCGCTTGGATGTGTTTTCCTGCCCTGTGGGATTTAGCAACAGCTGCCTTTTCCTTGAAATTCCACGTTTCCTGTGATGTCAGCCCTGGGCAGGGAATGGTCCTCGTGGGTGGAAAGCTCAGGGGGAAAAGCCTCAATCCTTAAAACCTGTGAGGAGCAGGTTGGACCTTCTGGGGACGTCCCGGGGCTGTGGTGCCTCAGTTTCCCTCATCTCCGGGAGCTCAGATGGGAGGGAGGAATGGGGAAGATGCTCCAGCCTCGCTGCTGGAGCGTGCAGCTGCGGTTTCAAGCTGGCAAATGGGGCTGCTCTGGGCTGGAGGGGTAAAGAGGGAAGGAAGGCACCAAGAGCAGCAGCAGGAGGATGGGTAAGGTTAGAAAAGGAAGTCAGTGGGCACAGATGGGCACTCTGGTGACAGAGTGGAGCTGGCACACCATGGCCAGGCTGCCTTTTCCCCCCTGCTGCCATCCCACATGGGCTGGGTGCTCCTGGCCTGGGAGAGAAGAGGAGGAGGGCAGTGGGTTGGTGGTCAGCACTGGAGGAAATGGGCTGGAACCACTTCTTCCTCTGGCTTTAAGAGGAAATGCCTGGCAGCTCGCCCCATCTCCCTGCTGCTCCTTCCCTCCTCCCTGGATGGAGGGAGCCATCTCCCAGCCTGGGTGGTGGGTGCTGGGCCTTGGTGGGTGCCAGGCAGCTCTTCCCATGGAGCTGCCTCCCTCTGGATGGTTTGCATAGGAGGGATGTTGCCCCCATGAGATCCTGGCACTGATCTCACCCCAAACCCTTTCCTAAACCCTGTGGCTCTCACTTCCCAGGGGTTGTTTTCTAGCAAGGAACACAGGTCTGGCTCGGACCTCCCTGCGCAGGGATCTCCCTGCTTGCAGGTGGCAGGTGTGTAACAGCCCTGGCGAGTCCTGCTGTCCCAGGGAGGGGATTTGGGAAATCCAGACATTCCCAGTGGAAATCCCCCCTGCCTGAGCTGGTTTTCCCTGGCTGCAGGAGAGGGGGATACCACCAGGGTCACTCTAAAGCTTTTTTTTTCCCTTGTGGCTCACCCAGTGCTGGCAGGACAGCTCTGAGCTGCCAATCCTGCTGTCCTGCACCCCAAACTTTTTCTGGGATCTCAGTGGCTCCTGCCCATTCAGGAGGCCAAATCCACCTCACCCCGAGGGTGCCAAGGCTGGGCAGCCCATGGGAGCTGCTTCCCTCTCCCTCTGGATCCCCTGGCTGCATCCCATCCCTGTCCCTGTCCCTGTCCCTGTCCCACCCCATCCCAGGGCTCCAGTGCTCCCTCTCTGCACCTCCATCCTTTCCTTGGGGTGTTTGCTGTTGCTGGGTGTGTTCCACCCCTCATCCCAGGGATTCCTTGCTGGAGCAGCTCCTCAGGGAGCTGGCAGAGCCCCGGCTGTTCCCTGGGCAGCTGGGATGGTGAATCCTGGCAGAGCTGCCCCTTCCTGCCCACGCTGCTCCCTGCTGCACTTTGGGACTGGCTGTTTCCTCATCCCAGCAGTAACGGGAACAGTTTCCCTGGATCATCCCTTGCTTCCAGGCCTCAGCCTGCTGCCAGCTGGCCCCTGGCCACCAGGATGCTCCTGCCTCTGGAATAACGGGGATCAGTGGGGTGAGAGGTTCCCCACAACGTCCCGGTGGTGAGCGAGGTGCTCTGATGAGCAAACCCGCCCCACCTTGCAAGGACCAACTCGGCCGTGCTGCCTGTGGGGAAAGGAAAGCTTTGGGAAGCATTCCTTACGGGAATTCAGGCACAGAGGAACAGCAGCAGCTTCTTGGCAAGGAGAAATAAATAAAGCTGCTGTCCCAGCTGCAGCCAGTGTGGGAAGCTGAAGGTGCTGCCAGCTCTGTGCCGGGCTGGGGATGTGGGGAGTGCTGGGATGGGGGGATCCAGTGCGTCTGTGGCGTGCTGGGTGTGAGCTCCTGTGGGATTGGGACCTTCCTGCATGCTGGATGTGCATGGGGATCTCCAGCCTCGCTGGGGATGCAGCAGGAATTGCTTTGCTCGCTGCTTTCTGCTGGAGCTGTCGCAGCCCTGCTCTCTCTCTCTCTGGGGTCTCTCAGCTTTCCAGCTCACCCTGACCACCTCTTGTGGCTCTTTCCTGGCAGTACCGCGCCTGGATCCGCCGGGAATACGGCAGGAACCCCTTCCAGGACCAGGAGGAGCTGCAGCGCCTGCTGGGCCAGCAGCAGGGGGGCAGCAGGGACTGCTCCTGGCGCTCCCCAGCTCCCACCTTCCCTTCTCCCTGCCACGCAGGCGGCAGCAGGTGGATGGACAGATAAGCACCCGGCTGCTCCCGGGCTGGCCTTGGCCCTGGGGCTTGGAAAACTCCATTTTCCCCTTGCCAAGCACCTCCAGGGCTTCATGTCCACCAGCAGCAGGGTTGGAGCAGGGGGACGGGACTCACAGACCCCCCTCCATCAGCTGCCAGCTCCAGTGAATGGTGGCAGCGTCCTGCTCTGTCCCATTCCCCCATCCCCAGTGGGTCACAGCCCCTTTGCCACCCTCAGGGCAGCCGCCAGCCCCGTCCCTCTCTCCTCACGGTGACATCTGGGCTGGCAGGGCACAGGAGAGGTGATGCAGACCAAGGTGGGATGAGATGGAGAGAGGGCACCTCGCCCCTGCTTCCCTGAGGAAGGAGGGATGGATCCCGGGATGTGGGGGAGCTGCTGAGCCTCGGCTGCCCCCCGTGGGGTGGGGAGAGGGGCTGAGGTGTTTTGGGGTGCCCCTCACTGTGCTTGGGGTTTTCCAGTCCTCGGCAGGTGAATATCTGGCATTTTCCTTATCCCAGCCCCAGGGAGGGGGGAAATGCAGCAGTGCCAGAGGTCCCACTGCCTCCATCCCTGGAGCCACGGTGGGTTTGGCTTTTCCCTGAGCCCCATCTGAATTGTCCCTGCTTGCCTAAGAAGCCAAAAGCTTGGTTGGATTCACTCAACCCATGGACCAATTTAACTCTGTCCCTCTCCAAAAGCCCTTTGAATACCTAAAACCTGTGACCACGTCCAGTTTTTCATCCCAAACTCAGACTGTGCTTTTCCAGAGCTTTCTTTGGCAGGAATTCCCCCCCATCTGCCTTACAGGGTCCCATCCTGTGGATTCAGCCCTTCATCCCTCCTGTGCCATCTCAGCCTCTTACCATAAATACCCTGTTTGCCCACTCAAAAATGTCTGTTCTGCAATTCCTTCTAAGAAAAAAGGGATTCAAAACATTTCCAGGAATTCTCTTGATGAAGATTTCTGGGTACTCATGGTGTGACAGCACCAGGAGTGACTGGCCCAGCTCCTAATAAAGAAGAGAGTGATTAAAATCATGAGGGTGCCTGGACTTGATTTGTGGTGTTCCTGGTGGGAATACAGAGAGGGATGGACTGAAGTGACCGCCCTGCTTCCCATTTTCTGGATGAGAACCACCAGCAAAATGAAAAGTTTTAAATATTCTGTGTTTAGCCATGATGTATAGAATTCCAGGGGGAAGAAACTGGGGTTTTTTCCTATTTTTTAGACGGAGAAAAGGATGTTTTGTCATTCCACATGGAAGTAATGGGAAAGCAATAATTGAGATCGAGGCTGTTGATAGAGTGGGCTGAAGGGAGGCTGAACAAACGGGATCAATATCGGATTTAAAGCCTCAGTTTTCATTTTAGGAAGCAGAAAAATGGAACCTGCATGCAGGACGAGAAAAGAGAAGAAAGTGGGAGTTAATAGGAAGTCATTGGAGATGGGTGATAAGCAGAGATTAGATTTGCAGGAGGGCTGATAAGCTCCACAGCCCGGGTGCTGCCCTGCCCCTCCCGGCCACCCCCGGCTTCAAACACTCCCCAGGGAACCACAGCACCAAAGCAAAACCTGGGAAAATCCCCAAAATTTGGGGAACCAGGGAAGGCTGGAGCAGCAGCACCCTCCATGCCTGACACCACAGCCACAACCGTGCCAAAAAAAATCTCCTCCTGACCCAAATTTCCCTGGATTTGAGGGGTATTCCAGGTGAGTATTTCTGTTTTTCCACGCTGGCCTCCATCAGTGGGACCTGAGGTGGCTTTAGGAATTCTGGGAGCTGGGAGGCAAACCCTGCACAGGTAAAACGGGGCTGGTTTCCACTTTTTGGATGTTGCCAAGAGCACCTCATGCTGTCCCACATCAGCCTTCCCCAAAGCCTGGTGCCTCTGGCACGGGGAAATTGTTCCAAACACATTCCTGGCCCTGCTGGCTGCTCATCTTCCCTTGCCAGAGCAGACAGGGCTGGGGGGCATCTCCAAAACCCCATTTTAACTGGTTTAATTTTTTATCCTCCTCACCCCAGGGAATTTGGATTTACCTTTCCATGAAACTGCAGAGCCAAAATGAAGCTGGGAATGATGAAATCACCTCACTGCATTGCAATGAATCTCCAGGCCTTTGGTCTCCAGAGGGGATGGAGAGTTTGGTTGTGTGCAGACCCTCTAAAACATCACAAGATTTTCAGAATTTTAACAAAATAAAGAGTTTTTTGACAGAAGAGTCTCTGTCTAGCAGGGGGAGGTGGTGATGCGAAGCCCCTGCAAAGCTTAAAATTGTATTTTTGGTGAAAAAAGAAAATTAATCCTCCTGACTGTGTCTGATTGCAGAAGATGTTTTTGGCTCACCCCAAATCTCCTGTGGGGGGATCCAATGAGGATCAGTGGGGTGTTCAAAAACAAGGAGCACTGCAGCCATTCTTTATTAGGAATGACAGGAAAGGTTGTGCACCTCAGAGCGTTATTTTTATTAAACCATCTGTGCAGCTCCATGCATTTCCCATTTCTCTGTATTACCCACGTGGGAGTAATTGTGGTTTTCTTCCAAGAAATGTGTGTGTAATCTGGTAATCCCAAAAAAAACCCCTCTGAAGTCAGGCTGCAGATGGTCCTTCATGCTCTGGTGGGTTTGGCCAGTCTGGGGCACAGTCAGGACACCAAATCCAGACTGGGAACAGCGGGAGCTGCTGGGGCAGGGAGGGGGGAATGATCCAGGACTGGGGATGGTTCAGAAAGGAACTGGGAACTGCCTGGGGGTGACTAAACTGGGACTGGGGATGGACCAGTTTGGGGAAAGTGGCCTGGGAGTGGAAATGGACTGAGCTGGGACTGGGGACACTGGTCTGAGACTGGGGAAGCTGATCTGGGACTGGGAGGACTGGTTTGGGACTAGACTGATCTGGAGCTGGGGAGGTTTATTTGGGGATATACTGATCATGAGCTGAGGACGGATTGATCTGGGACTGGGTAAAGTGGGCTGGGAGTGGGAATGGACTGAGCTGGGACTGGGGACACTGGTCTGAGGCTGGGGAGGCTGATTTGGGACTGGGGACAGAAAGACTTGGGAGAGTGACCAGAGAAACTGAGCTGGAACTGGGGAAGCTGATCTGGGACTGGGAAGACTGGTATGGGACTGGGTTGATCTGGATCTGGGGAGGTTTATTCGGGGATAGACTGATCATGGGCTGAGATGGACTGATCTGGGATTGGGGATATTGGTTTGGGACTGGGGATGGACTGATCTGGGACTGGTAACGGACCAGTCTGGGTCTGGGAAGACTGTTGGGGGACTGGGGAAACTGGGTTGGAACTGGGAATGCATTAATTTGGGACTGGGAATGGATTAATTTGGGACTGGGAACGACGGGACCGACCCGGCCCGGGACAGACCCAGGACAGACCCGGGAGCGGGGCGGGTTAACCACGCCCCCTCCGCCCTGGCCCCGCCCCATCCAGCCCAGGCCCCGCCCCCTTCGCGCAGGCCCCGCCCCTCCCGGTCAGCTGATTTCGGGGAAAGCCGCGCTTTAAGAGAAACCGCGGCGCGCGCCCCGCCCCGCCGCTTCTCATTGGTCAGGTCCGCCAGGCCCCGCCTCCTCATTGCGGGTGAGAGGAGCCGGTGATTGGTGGAGCGCGGAGGGGCGTGGCGATGGGCGTGGCCTCATTATCGCGCTGGTTTATAAGATGAGCTCGGGGAAACCGCGGGCGCGGCACCGGGAGCGGGAGCGCGAAACGGGAACGGCACCGGGACCGGCTGGGGGACAGGTACCGGCATAGACATCCCACTGGGAGGGCAGGGACCGGCACCAGCATCTCCCCTGGGAGGGCAGGGACCGGCCGGGGGACAGATACCGGCATCGGCATCTCCCCTGGGAGAGCAGGGACCGGCCGGGGGACAGATACCGGCATCGGCATCTCCCCTGGGAGAGCAGGGACCGGCACCAGCATCTCTCCTGGGAGGGCAGGGACCGGCTGGGGGACAGGTACCGGCACCGGCATCCCCCGTGGGAGGGCAGAGACCGGCCGGGGAACCGATACCGGCACCGGCATCCCCCTGGGAGGGCAGGGACAGGGGCCGGCATCTCCCCTGGGAGGGCAGGGACCGGCTGGGGGACAGATACCGGCACCGGCATCCCACGTGGGAGGGCAGGGACTGGCACCGGCATCTCCCCTGGGAGAGCAGGGACCGGTCGGGGGACCGATACCGGCACCGGCACCCCCCGCAGGAGGGCAGGGAGCTGCCGCAGGACAGCATCCCGTACGGGCATCCTCTGTGAGAGGACACCGGGAAGGCACCGGCAGCGAGCGGCGAAAAGGCAGGGGCAGGTCCCGACCGCTGCCCCGATTACCCGCACGGCTGCGGGGAAGGGCAGCGAGTTTGCGGGGTCGCACGGGTGCGGGATGTCCCCGTCGCGGTCCTCGCAGTCCCCTGCGCAAGGACCGAGCCCGCTGCGGGCGGCAGAGCCCGGGCTGGGCGGGCTGGAGGCGCGGGGTGGCCGTGCTGCCAGCCCGGTGGAGGGGGCTCCTTGAGATGGAGGGAGATGGAGCTCCGGCCTCCGGCAGGGATGGGGAGAAGCTTTCTAGAAAACGCGGTGATTGAGGAGTGTCCCATTTATCAGCTTCTCCCCTTTTGGCATCACTCAGGTTGGGTGCTGGAGCCCTTCTGAGTGTGCCCCATTCCTCCAGGGACGAGCTGCTCCGTGTCCTTTGGGGCATCCAGAGCTGTGCCCTCCATGATGTTTTGGCTGGTGGTGCCGGTGCTCACCCCCTAAAAACCATGGGCTGTGCTCTGGGCATCCAGGGCCATCCCTGTGTCCTGCTGGGCAGTGCCCAAGGGGTGGCATTTGGTGGCACTGAGGTGCTGGGAGCCCATGGCAAAGCAGGGACCACCGGCTCTCAGGCTGTGCTGGGGGCATCCTTGTTTTCTCCCCAAAAATCTTCCGATGGGGCAGTAAATAACAAACGAATGAGTAAAATTTAGAGCCAAAATGCCTGGAAAGTTGATTCAGAGGCTGCTGATCACTTCTGCCAGGCCGCCAGCTCCTGTCATGCCATGGAGGTGGCAGGGAGGGCTGAGCCTGGCACTTTGCTTCCAGCAGTTGTGTGTTCCTTGTCCCTGGGAGGATTTGGGATGCAGTTTGGAGCTGGCATCTGCTCCCCAAATAATGCCTGGTTAGAGGAGCTGCTGCCCTCTCCGGGGCAAATCCTTGTGCCAAGACCAGCCAGGGACAGCTCTGGTAGCCCAGGGTGGCCTGCCCAGTGTCACTTGCTCAGGTGGCAGCACAGCTGGGGGCTTTAAGCCCCATCCATCTGCTTCCTCTGTGACTTATCCTGCAGCAGAGTAGGAATAAGCAGAGCACTGAGTCAGCTGCTTCTGGCAGCGGAACTTTGGTAGAGCTGGAGGAAGAATTTGTAGTAACTCAGAAGGAAATTGCCTTGATTTTTTTTTTCAGTTTAAAAGCAGCAGAGGGTGTGGTGGGAGGCATTTTAATCCCTGAATTACAGATCTGTGGGCTCCCAGAAGGATTTGGGTTGGAAGAGACCTTAAAGATCACCTCATTCCGTGGGGTTTGTGGGGCTTCCAAAAGCTGCAGGTGGTGGCACTGCCAGCTGGGCATGGGGCAGAGCAGCCCAATCCCTGCTGCTGGCCAGCTGTGCTGGGATGGAAGCGGGAGCACTGACAGGGCTGTCCCCCCCGTGTCCCCCCCGTGTCCCCCTGTGTCCCCCGTGCAGGATGTGTGACCGGAACGGCGGCAGGCGCCTGCGGCAGTGGCTGATCGAGCAGATCGACAGCGAGCTCTACCCGGGGCTCATCTGGGAGAACGAGGAGAAATCCATGTTCCGCATCCCCTGGAAGCACGCCGGCAAGCAGGACTACAACCAGGAGGTGGATGCTTCCATTTTCAAGGTGGGGACTTGTCCTTGGTGTTCCTGGGCTCTGTGGTGCTGTTTTTGTCCCTTGGTGGGACGTGGCCACGCTGTTTCTGGGTTTCACATCTTTAACCCCAGCAGGAGATGCTGCAGTTGGTCTCCCAGAGGGTTTTTTTTGGGATGATTTATTCCTTTTTATATAAAAAAAAGAGATTTGTTTTCAGCATGTTTGAATCCATGTGTGACACGAGAAGCAGCTTTTGACCCGCTCTAAACTTCTCATCTGCTTCTCTTGATAAAATGCTGGATTTATATAAAAAAAACAAACCTGAAAAGACTTTGCAGATAGGAAGGAAGGATTTCACTGAAGGGGGATTTCCAGTTTTGGAAAAAATGGGAAAATTCCATCCTGAAGCAAAAAGGTCAGGTCTTCCCCAGGAATTCCCTTCCCTCTGACCTCACTTTCAAGTATCTGTACTGGTGAAGGAGTTTAATTTCAGTAATAACTGGTTTGGGAGCACTGAGTTATTAGGATAGCCTTGAACTCAGCCCTCTGAAAATATAGAAATATCTATATAAAAGAAATCAATATGCATATTTAAAAAATGTGGAATATTTTTCATTCTTCCTTCAGCAATAAAATATGTTCTCCTGCCAAAGCACAAATTTTGTTCTGATCTTGGAGAAATCAGTTTATTTGTTTATTATTTTATTAATCAGGAGCTAGAAAATGAGGTTTGTTTTGATTTTTTAATTGAGCAGCAATTCCTCGTGTCCCCAGCAGCTCCTGACCCGTAGGTGCAGAAGTGAACCCACACATGATGATTTTGATCTCTGCTTTTTGCAAACCTGGGTTTTAAGAGACTTTTCTGCGTTTCTGAGGCAGGCAGGGCTGCTCTGCACCCCAAAAAAAACCCCCAGGTGTGGTGGCTGTGCAGGTGGCCGCAGTCTAGGAGTGAAACAGCAAACCCCAGGAGATGCTCGAGAGGCTGCAAGATGCAAAATTCTCTCTGCAACCCCAGCTCTTCCTCCCTGAGAGGCTTTGTAGAGCTCACAGGGAGGATTTTTTAGGGTTTTTTTTGTCGTTCTTTGCTTTAGGCCTGGGCTGTTTTCAAGGGCAAGTTCAAGGAAGGTGACAAAGCGGAGCCGGCCACGTGGAAGACGCGGCTTCGCTGCGCCCTCAACAAGAGCCCCGACTTTGAGGAGGTGACAGACAGGTCCCAGCTGGACATCTCCGAGCCCTACAAGGTCTACAGGATCGTGCCAGAGGAGGAGCAGAAGTGTGAGTTCCCCAGGAAAGGGCTGAGCCCCGCGGTGGCTCCATCCTGGCACCACAGCCCTCCTGCTCCGTGCTGTGGCTCTGTGCCTGTCCTGCTTTGCAGATGTCCCCTGGGGTGACAAGGAAGGGAGGAGAAAGGCCAGGCTTGGTTTTTTTAGCCCCTAAAACCCCTAGGAAACAGGGGACAGCTGCAGCCTCATGGAAGCTCCCATCCCCTAAGGATGTTGTAGGCACAAATTCCACTTTCCCTGGCTAGGGGAGGGACAGGAGCCTCAGTCTTTTTTTCCTCCCAGCCCCTGCCCTGTGAGGAGGGTGAGGAGCTGCAATAAATCCCTTTTCTTGCTGGAGGAGCAATCATTTTGCAGAGAGCTGCTCCTTTGGCCGGTGTGGCTCAGGTCACACTAACTGTAACTCTAGTTGTGGTTAGGGGAGCCTGTGTGCTTTGTCTTTTTTTTCTTTTTTAAGTTAAAAACTTGCAAAAAGAGAATGATTTGGCAGTCAGGAAATCTGCCCTTAGCATCTCTGTCCCCTCCAGCCCGTTCACACAGAGGCTGGGCTGCCACTATGCAAATGGCACTGCAGTTCCCACCAGCAGCACCACTGCACTGGGGTGGCTGGTGGAAAAAAGAGAAGCAGCAGCCCCAGCCCCAGTCTCTGGGGTGCTCAAAAAAACCCCAAACCCTCTCCTCTGCTCCAGCTCTGCCTCTGTCACCAGCCAGGCTTTTGATTTTTCTTGCTGCTGGTCCCTGTGCCGGGGGGAAATGAGTTATAAAGTGATTTTTTGGCCCCAAAAAGCAGCTCTGGAGGGGCTGTGCCACCCTCCAAGGTGCTGTTACGTGGCTCTGCTGTGGTTCTTGATTTCATGACTTTCACTGGATGAAAGTGGGGGTGTTCTCACTGCAGCCCCTCCTCTCCTCGCAGGCAAAGCAGGGACTGCCAACGGGAGCAACCTGAACGAGGTCACGGAGATGGACTGCAGCTCCTCTGCCATCGATGACCTCATCAAAGAGGTGAGGCCTCCCCTTGGCTGCAGCTGCACTGGAGCACTGCATTCCCAAAATTCCAAGGCTGCATTCCCAAAATTCCAGGCTGCAGTGCTGGGTGTGCAGGTGAGCCAGCACCAGGACAGGGTCCTGCTGGTGGCTCCTGCTCTCCGTGTGCATCCAGCTGGGAGAGCCCTTCCCTGGGGATGGAGCCTGTCCCAACCCTGTGCCCCCTCTTGTCCTTCTCCCACCTGGCTGCTGAGGGTCTTGTTCAAATGTCCAACCCGGGCAGTGCCAGCCTTGCTCCTTCCAACCCCCAAAATTGGTTGGCACTGCCATTTGTCCCTCCCTGAGCGCTTCAGGCGCCTCGCTGGAGGCATCAAACCCGCTCTGAGCCCGGTGTGTGCTGCCCCACAGCCCTCCTGCGTGGATGAATACCTGGGGATCATCAAGAGGAGCCCCTCGCCCCCCCAGGAGCCCTGCAGGAACCCCCCAATACCCGACTGGTGGGTGCAGCAGCCCAGCCCTGGTAAGGAGCCAACAGCTTGTGTGGTATTTGGGAGATTTTTGGGGCAGGAAAAATCTTCCTGTGCGGGGATACGGAATGGGGAGCAGTTTATTTTATCTTGCTTATTAAGAATGTTTGAAGTGCTCGTTAAGAAATCCAGCTGGGAGCTTTTGCTGGCGTTTCCCTTGTGGGAGCTGGGAAACCTGGGACAGAAAATGAGGGGGCTGAGGGGGGAGCTGGGGCACTGGGATTTGGGAGCTGGGAATGCAGGCTCAGCTTGGCTTTCTGTGCCCACAGCCTTGCCCCTGATGAATGGATACTCCAGCTACGAGCAGTATCACTCAGGTAAGGCACTCAGGTGCCCCTCGCTGTTTGTGGTGGCAGGAGGTGGCTCTGACTCTGTCCCCCACCTTGAGGGAAGCTTTGCTTTGGGTTTAGGAGGTGCTGCACCCTCCTGGTTATCCAAATTTCCATGCTGGGATGAATCCTGCCCAGTGGCACGGGGGCAGAGGGCAGTTGGGGTGCTGGGATCAGCCAGCCTTTGGAAGGGGGGATCTGCCCTTGGCATGGGGGGAGTGTGGAGCAAAGGCAGGAGGAAGAGGTTCAAGGTGTTTCTTGGCCATAAACTAAACCACCAGAAGTTCCACCTCAACATGAGGAAAAACTTCCCATGGAGGTTGTCAGAGTGTTGGAACAGCTGCCCAGGGAGTTGTGGAATTTCCCTCTCTGGAGATGTTCCAACCCCACAATTCCACCTGGATTTGTTCCTGTGTCACCTGCTCCAGGTGACCCTGCTGGGGCAGGGGCTTGGACCTGGTGATCTCCAGAGGCCCCTTCCAACCCCAACCATTCCATGATCCTCTGATACTGGGAGCTCTCACTTCTGCTCAGCCCTGGGCCAGCTGGGGGAGATGTCCAACCAAGAGAGAGCCACTCCCAGGAAATCTGGGATTTGGGCATGGCAGTGAGGAACAGCTTTGTCCTTCCCTGAAATTTGGGATTTGGGCAGGGCAGTGAGGAACAGCTTTGTCCTTCCCTGAAATTTGGGATTTGGGCAGGGCAGTGAGGAACAGCTTTGTCCTTTCCTGAAATTTGGGATTTGGGCAGGGCAGTGAGGAACAGCTTTGTCCTTCCCTGAAATTTGGGATTTGGGCAGGGCAGTGAGGAACAGCTTTGTCCTTTCCTGAAATTTGGGATTTGGGCAGGGCAGTGAGGAACAGCTTTGTCCTTCCCTAAAATTTGGGATTTGGGCAGGGCAGTGAGGAACAGCTTTGTCCTTCCCTGAAATTTGAGATTTGGGCAGGGCAGTGAGGAACAGCTTTGTCCTTCCCTGAAATTTGGGATTTGGGCATGGCAGGAGGAACACCTCCCTCCCTGACGAGACGTGCCCATCCCTCTCCCCCAGGTTATTCCCAGATGGTGATCAGCTTCTACTACAGCGGGAGGCTGGTGGGCCACGTCAGCACCTCGTGCTCCGAGGGCTGCAGGATCTCCCTGGGGCAGCCCTCGGGCCATGGGGAGAAGCTCTACGCCCCCGACGCCCTGGAGCACGTCCGGTTCCCCTCGGCCGACGCCATCCAGAACGACCGGCAGAAGCAGATCACCAGGAAGCTCTTCGGGCACCTGGAGAGGGGAGTCCTCCTGCACAGCAACAAGCAGGGCATCTTCATCAAGAGGCTGTGCCAGGGCAGGGTCTTCTGGAGTGGCAACACCATGGCCTACAAGGACAGGCCCAACAAACTGGACCGGGAGGAGGTGGTGAAGATCTTTGACACCAACTTGTTCTTCCGAGGTTTGTGGGAGCCTCCTGGTTTTTGGTGTTGGGGTTTTGCTCTTTCCTGTTGGGGGTAAATCCCTTGGTTTTAGGTGATCAGCCAGCAGATGTGGTGAACAGCCCTGGATGGCAGCAGTGTGGGGTTGGGAGACCTCCAGGAGGGTGGAAGAGGGGATGGGATAACAGGGATAGTCCCCATGACTCTGGAAAAGAGTCCCTGGAAAAGCTGAGGCAATTCTGGGATCCCAAAGGGTTTCTGGAGCTTGAACCCGGTGTGAGACCCCTTGGGCCCCGTGGTGGGGTTGGAAGGGTGGAGCCCTCTTCCCCTGCACCCCTTTGGAGCCGTCACTGCTGAGTTCTCAGGTGCCCTGGCTGAGCAGGTGGCACTGCCACACCTAGGAGGGAATAATGTGGTGTTTTGGGTCGTGTGGCAAATTCCAAAGCTGGAGGCTTTGCTTGAGCCCACAGCTTCCTTGTTTGATGCCAGGGATGTGTAACAAAGTCTGGCAGCCTCTGGAGAGCCAATTCCAGGTTTTCCTCTGTCCTTGCAGAGCTGCAGCAGTACTACAACAACCAGGGCCGCTTCCCAGACAGCAGGGTCATGCTGTGCTTCGGGGAGGAGTTCCCAGACGCGGTGCCACTGAGGTGTAAACTCATCCTTGTCCAGGTACAAGAAAGGGACCCAGGCGAGGGGGGAATTCTGCCAGCAGAGCTCCAGCCCCACTTGGATTTGGGTGCCTGGATTGGGGGTGGGAGCGTGGTGCTTTTCCACAGCCCCCTGAGAGGTGCTTGGGCTGCTGATTATCAAACTCCTGGAGCTGGGTTTGCAGATGAAACTCCCCAATGGCACAAGTTTTGTGAGCTGCAGGGAAATCCTTCCTTTTCCTCCTGATCCTGTGTGGGCACTAGGACTTGTGCCTTTTCCTGTGGGAAATGGGGAAGCAGATCCCTGGCTGGTGGATTTAGGATCAGTCAGTGCTGTGGCCAACAGCCGTGATGGCAGCAGTGGGGCTGGGAAACCTTGGGAGGGTGAAGGAGGGGATGGGATGTGGGGTCAGTCCTCATGGCTCTGGTCAGAAACTTCTCCTTGGAGAAGCTGCAGCCATTCCAGGATTGGAAAGGCTCAGGACAGGGGGCTTGTGGAGCCTCTTGGGCCAACCAGGCTGTGGCAGCAGGGACAGGACAGGGAGGGCACAGGGAGGGTGAGGCATCCCCTCTTGAGCAAGCAGAGACCTGCCAGATCTGTGAGGTCCTGTGAGGGTTTTACAAGATCAGAGGCTGCTCCTGTGCCTCCTGCACAACTTCTGACCTTGTCACCTCTTGTTGTCTTGGGTGTCTGTGCCACTGGATCACTCTGGACGTGCTGGGACATCCCCCAGCCTGTCCTTGCTGTCCCTGCTGCCAGGAGCTCCTGGGGCTGCTCCTTCCTTCCTGGAGGTGGAGTCAGACCTGCTGTCCTGGCAGGACCTGCCCACCTGTGCTCTGCTGTGTGTCCCCCACCCCACCTCCACTGGATGGAGCAGCAGGAGGTGTCCAAGGAGGACCCTCTTCACTGCTCCTCTTTCACGCCAAAGTGCAGTGAAATTTGGAAACCCACCCAGAGATCCTGCATGTAAATATCGAACGTGAAAACCCAGGAATTCCTGACCTTTCTCCTTGGCCCCAGGTGGAGCAGCTGTACCTGAGGCAGGTGGTGGACGAGGCTGGGAAGAGCTGCAGCTCCAGCCCCATGCTGCCCATGGCTGAGGAGCCCCAGCACGAGCAGGGCTTCCGCATCTTCCAGGATATCTGCACGACGCGGCCGCTCTTCCGAGAGAACCAGCAGATCGCAGTCTGAGCCTGCCCCCTCACAGCCTCCTCTGAGCTGGGCTTATCCAGGCCCACACTTGTCCCATGAGTGCCTAAAATCCCCTTTTTTTTTTTTTTTTTTTTTTTTTTTTTTTTTTTTTTTTTTTTTTTAATTTTGAAAGTTGGGTTTTGCTCTTTGCTGTTTCCAGTGCAGAGTCTGTTTAAATCCAGGGGTGAAAATCACTATGAGCAAATGTGTTGGATGTTCAGTGTTTGCCCTGTGAACAGTTGATGATAAAAGTGACTTTTCTAGTCCCAGGGCTGTCTGTAGCTCACGGCTGGGGGACAAGGGAGCATCCAAGCTGTGCAGGAAGGTCAGGGCTGGCTTTGCTTTGTGTTGCCTTTGTTAATGGCCACTCCAGCAGAACCAAAAATCAACAGCTGTAACCACCTGCCCCAACGAGCTGCAGCTCAGACCTTGCTGAGAGCAGCAATTTGATAGGGGGTGACTCTTGGAGAAGCCTTAGAATGCTCAAATTTAGGGAATTATATCCAGGAATCAGCAGGGTGTGCCTCCCAAAGAGAACTCCTGAAATTCCTCTTTATTTTTGCTGTGAGATTTATGTGTTTCTCTTTTTCATGCCAAAGTGGATTGAAGTTTGGAAACCGATGCAGAGATCCTATGTGTAAATATTGAATATGAAAACTTAGGAATCTTAATTTTTCCTGACCAGAGCCAGAGTTTATATAAATAAATAGAATTTTAATTTTTCAAGATTGCAGCGTAGTGTGAATAGCTTGGCTTCACCCTCCCAGACACACGTGTGGGGCTCTCCCAGGCGTGTCCAGGCAGCGTCATCCATGTGTAAATCCTCATTTTCACAGCCTCTGTGTGTGGCCCCAGCTCTGGGGAGCTGCTGGTGCCTCCCAGAGCAGGACTGCACATGTGTGCGTGCCACCAGAGCTGCCTATTTATTGTATGCCTGAGGTTTATTAATTTTTTTGTTTGGTAAATTTTTATATCTCCCTGCAATTAAAGTGCTATATTTTGTATTTCTCTTGCAATGTGGTTTTTGGGTGCAATGAGTGGTGGGGTGAGTCTGGGGCCTCTGACTTGCCCCGAATTTGGTTTTACCTGCGGTGGGGTCTGTGTTATGCCTCTGTCACCTCCTTCCTCTCCCAGAACTTCCTGGATTCATCTCCAGGCAGGGAAGAAAAGAGTGAAAATGCTGTAATGCAATGGAGGGAGGGAGATGGGATCGCTTGGAGAGCCTTCATTCCAGGGAGGAAGGAGGAAGATGTGTCCCTGCTCATCTGCCACAGCACTGAGCTGGGTGTGATGCTTCAAGGTCATGGGGTGGGAGCAGTTTTTTATGGCTGTGTCCAAAAACTTCCTCTTTTCCTTTTCCCATGGGAAATGGGAGGATTTCCCCACTGTCCTCTTGTGGTGTAATCCCAGGTACCTCCCTCATGCCCTTCATGGGGAAGGGAATTGGAAAGAAAAACCTTGTGGATTGAGAACAGTTTAATATTTGGAAGAAATTCTTGGGGAGGAAATTCCTCCCTGTGAGGGTGGGGAGGGGCTGGCACAGGGTGCCCAGAGAAGCTGTGGCTGCCCCTGGATCCCTGGGAACACTCAAGGCCAGGTTGGACAGGGCTTGGAGCAACCTGGGATAGTGGAAGGTGTCCCTGCCCATGGCAGGGGGTGGAAGGAGATGAGTTTTAAGGTCCCTTCCGACATAAACCATTCAGAGATTCCAATTATAAAAATATAAAATGTAGTAATTGTCATGAAAAGGCAAGAGGAATAAAAGCAAAGGGAAGCAAGTGATGCCCAATACAATTGCTACTGAGAAGAAAATGAATCCTATCCCAGCAGAAACCAGGACACTTCTCCATCCAGATTTCTCAGGGGGGTGCCCTGAGATGGGAGAACCAGTTTGAACTTCCTCATTAAATGTGAGGATTAAGGGAATTCCTCCATCCTTGCCCAGCCCTGTTGCTGGGATGCTCATGGTCCTGCCCATGCCTTTGTGCACATCCCCTGCAGGATCACAGCACTTGGATTTGGTGCTTGTGAGAAGAGCTGGCTGCACACCAAGGTTTTTTTAGGATGCACCAGGATCCTAAAGGCAAAGGAGATCCCAGCTCCTGTGAGATTTGGTGCTTGTGAGAAGAGCTGGCTGCACACCAGGGTTTTTTAGGGTGCACCAGGATCCTAAAGGCAAAGGAGACCGCAGCTCCTGTGAGATTTGGTGCTTGTGAGAAGAGCTGGCTCCACACCAAGGTTTTTTTAGGATGCACCAGGATCTTAAAGGCAAAGGAGATCTCAGCTGCTGTGAGCTCCTCTGGGATGCTGAGGTGGGGATGGCAGCTGTGGGCATGCTCTGAGCACTGCTCAGCCTTTCCCTGCTCTTCCTGAGGGTCCCACAGGCTTCAATCCTGCTCCAGCCCTGGCTGCTCGCTCAGAGGGCGAGGGAGCCTCACCTCCTGTGGGTCCTGGCAGGGTGCAGGTGGCAGCGAGGCACCCGCTGTGCTGGAGCAGCACGTGAAGCACACCACGAGCCAGAGCCTGGCACACCAGAAACCCCACTCGTGGTTTCCCCAGATGTGCAGGGCCGAGTCCTTCCTCAGAAACCATCACCTTCCTCAGAAACCATCACCTTGTGCTCGCCTGGAGCCACCTGCTCCTGCCCAGGGCTCTTTCCATTTCCACCCCAGACCGCGGAAGAGCGGCGGGCAGCTGAGGTGCCTTTTATTGCACTGGTTATTTTTAGTGTTCCAGCGTGTCTCAGAGCCCAGAGCTCGGTCTGGGACCCCGGCCAGCACCACGGCTGCCACCCCAAAGAGATCCCAAGAGGAAATTCCTGGCGGGTGAGAACTGGGAAGGAGCCAGTGGGATGCAAGAAGGGTGACGGGGTGGGCACGTGATTGTGGGCAGGGGTCTTGTTTTAGCTCAGGTAGGGCTTGCAGAAGTGTTGGGCTTAGGTTTAATGCCTGGATTTGTCCTGGGTTTAGGCCCAAGCTGGATTTCCCCGTGCTGCCATCCATCATGAGGAAGCCTCCGAGGTGGATGTTCCACAGCAGATTTCAAGGTAAGTGCATTGATTTCACACGGGGTGCTCTGGCCCAGGGTCACCATGGCTTTTGTGATATTCCAGAGGGAATTCCTCACGTCTCTCACTTTTCCTGGCACTGCCATCCCTGTCTGGGGAGCTGCTGGGGTCTGGAAGTGCCCCAATCCAGAGGCAGTGCCTGCACCCTGGGTGCCCATCCCTGCACCCTGCCAGCCCTGGGCAGCTCCAGGGAGCTGCTGGTGCAGCTGTGCCCTGTCTCGGTGGTTTTGGGCCACTGGTGACTCAAAAACTTTCGTTGGTTTCTGTTCATTTGGGTTCCTCTCTGTCACCTCCCTGAAGTGAAACCTCAGTGCCTGTGTGGGCTCCTCTCTGTCTGCTGGCAAGCCCCAAAAGTGGCCCAAGTTTTTGGCTGAGGACCCTGTCCCCAGACCCTGGGAGTGATTTATCCCCTGCAGCCCCTCCACTGAACGATCGTCCTGGTGCAGCAGGGTAGTGGAGCATAAATGAGAAGCTCAGAACGCCCTCCCCAAAATTCTTGCTGCTTTTTTTTTGTGGTTTCCCGCACTTGGAATCAGAGCAGCAGCACCATCAAACTCCTGCTCGATGTCAGGATATCTCCTTGCTTCCCAGGAGGGCCTGTGGGGATGGGAAGGGAATTTCAGGGAGTTGCCCAGGCTGAACAGGAGCAGAAGGTTCCACATGGGAAGGAGACGGGGGCTTGGATTCCATGAAGGAAACCTCAACTTGCAGGACATACAGGGCTCCCTCGAGAATATTTGAGAAGGAACCATGTGCTTAACAAATCCTCCTGACATCTGGCAGAGAGGGGCGAGCCAGGGCAGGAAATTTGGGGGAATTTTCTAAGAATTTCCAACCTAAAGACATCTGCTCCATGGTGGACACGGGAACATTTTGATTTCTGGGTGCTGCAAAGGATGTGCTCAGCACTGCAGCCCCTTGATGCTTTGTTCACTGACTCGGGGATGTAATTTGGGTTCAAAACCAGCCTTTCTCCTGAGATTTGTGGCTGGAAGGCAGTCGGGCCTCTGGGAAGAATTTTTCTTGGGAGAAAATGAGCTGGGTTGTGTCCTGGGTTGTATTTAATCTTCTTTATCATGTGTTTCAGGAGTTCCCCAGGACATGTCCTTCAGCAAATGCCAAAAATGCCACTGAAGGTGGCTCCAGGAGAAGAATTCAGTGTCCATGAGGACAACAAGTGTCCACCCACCCCTCCCACACGCCTGAAACCCAGCGTGAGGAGTCACCTAGTGCCAAATCCGTGTGAAGAGAAGTCTGATGCGCTGGGGAGGAGGAAGGAGAGGTTTGTTCCAGCTGAATCCTGAGATTTACCCCACCTCAACCTGGAGAAAGAGGAAAAGCTCTGCAGGCACCTCCATCCAGTGCCCTGCAACCACAATCAGAGCAGGTCCCAGCCCACGGTTGAACTGCTCTGGGATCCAGGACCCACCAGCTCCAGCTGCTTCCTCCGACCCGCGCCCGCCCGGCCCCGGCCCCCCCGGCGCCTCTCGAGGCGTTAGAAAACAAACAGTCACTTTTTATTTCTAGACACCAGCCTCTCCAACTGGTCTGATTGCTCAATGCCCCCGTTTCAGCACAGCAGCCTGGCCAGGGTGAGCTCCTCAGGGCCCTTCCTGCCGGCGTGTTGAAATGTGGGAGCAGCCCCCTCCACACGGGCTCTGCCTCCTTGGGAGGGCAGGAAAGCTGAGTGGAGGCTCCCACCTCCTTTTCCAAAAGGATTTATGCCCCCTTGGGTGGTGTTCTGGCCAAGGATGATGATTTGTGATGGAAACCCGGCAGGAAAACCCATCCAGAGTTGACTTTGGTGGATCTCAAGGGCCTTGCCCCGTTTTGTGATGGTTTATTTGACGTGGTTTCTGTGACACTTCTGAATTGTCTTTTGGTTTGGGTGGATGGTGGGACTTGGTTCAAGGGCCAAACCATGAGGTCAGACCCGTGGAGGCAACACAAGGATCAGCCACAGGCACCTCCTCAGCTCTGAGCATCTCAGCTCCACCAAAAGAAGGAGGAGAAGGGGGTGAGAAGAACTGAGGGTGAGGAGGATGAAACTGCAGGGTTTCCTCAGGCTGGACAGGAGATCCCAAACCCCAGAAAAGGTGACAGCTATTTAATTTTCAGGATCAGCTTTTGACAGATGCGCTTTCCCTCTGCAGGTCTTTGCCTGAATCATGTCCTGGACAGGCTCCACCCGAGCCACAGCAGCACAGACAGCACAGGGACGAGGAGAAACGCAGCGATATTTATTCAGAAATTTGGGTTTGTTATGAGAACAGGTCTGAAACCGAGTCCTGGCTGAAATCCCTTCCCCCTCAGTCTCCATGTGCTCAGGGGCTGTGTCCTGCTGTGACATATTTTTATTGCAGGTGATGTTTGCAATAAGCAAACACCCGGATGCACCAAGGAGCCATAAAAAACAGTCGGAGCTTTTTCTGTGGGTGACCCAGAGCCACCAGGTAACCCGGCCTCTGCTGCTGCTCCTTAGAAGAACTTGGTCTCAGCCCTAAAATGGAAATGGGAAGAAGCAAAAGGGCACTTCAGGCCATTGCACAAGGAGGTTCTTACAATGTGATGGTTAAAAAAATACTCCAAGCTGGAGAAATGTTCCTTTTCCTTCTTTTTCACCCCAATGTGTGAATGTAGTTGTGTGTTCAGATGAGTTGCTCCAGCTCTTGCTGAGAGAATGATTCACATGGGATATGTAAAATCTCTTTACTCTGTGCTGGGTGTTTTTCAGAGAAATGCAAATCACAGAGACATGGAAGGATTTGGGTTGGGAGGGACCTTAAAGCTCAGCTCATTCCAACCTCTCCCTAGAGGCTGGAATACCTTCCACTGGACCAGGCTGCTCAAACCCCCAAAAGAATAACAAGATTTTTACTCTTTGGAGCAATTAGTTTCCATAATATCAATTTCCAGCATTCCATGGTTGCTGCTTTTCCTTCTGTTGGGCTTCAGAGGGAGGACTGAGGGATGTGGAAGCAACAGTGGTTTGAGACAAGTGATTCCCTGCCTGTGTCTTTCTGTTCTGTATTTGATAAGTAACCACTTCTCCCCGAGATAAATCTGGCTCGTGGAGAGGTCTGCAGGGTTGGTCTTCCCAGGGATCATGGCTAGAAAAATGCAAGGGGGATCATTTTGGGGAATGTTTTTACACCTCTGCCCCAGAAATACGGTCTGGTTTTGTTTCAGAGGAGGGTCTGGACACCTCTTTTGAAAAAATACCAAATATTCCAAATTTGCTGATTTGCTTTGCTGCTTTAACCCAAGTTTTCTCCGTTTGCTCCTAAATTCTTGTGAGCAATGTGACACCCAGTCCTTCCTGAGGTCTGAAGGAGACCTGATCCAAGGAGAGATGGGAAGAGCCCTCAGCTCTGTCTTCAGGTGGGGAAGGGAAGGAACTTCTTGCATTTGAGGCAAGGAAGGAAAAACCAGTGGGAAATGTTCACTTGTGGTGTCAGCAGCAAGGGCAGGGAGAGCCTGGGGGAGGGAGGTTTGTGGTTGGGAAGGTGGGGAAGGTGGTCTGTGGTGTTCACCACCGGGCAGGAGATGGGAAAGGTGGGGGAAAGTGAGAGATGGTGATGGCTGGAGGGAGGTTCATTGCTGGTGCAGCTCAGGAAGTCGTGAGAGAAGGGGGAACCTCTGCCCTGCCAAGTGTCCAGCCCTGGTCATGCACAACATCATCCAACAAACCCCTGGGAGGGGAAGGAGCAAGCGTGGCTGAGCTGAACCCCAAACCAGTGGCTGAGGGAAGCCTGGACCGGGGATTGAGGCTGCAGCGTGGAGGGTCAGAGCCCCCAGCACAGCCCCCAGCACAGCCCCCAGCACAGCCCCTCCCCAGGGACACCCTCAATGCCCCCAACCCCTGTGGAGGGATGGCCAAGAGTGGATTAGGTGGGATCAGAAAGGAGAGAGGGGTTCCACCCCGTTGGGCAGGACACAGCACCAGTCTCTGCTGGAAGAGGGGGATTCTCCTGGGCTCCTCCTGGGCTCCATCTCTGCACGGTGTCTGCTCGATTCCTCTTTCCTGCCCACAGCCAGTGGCGGTGCTGGGTGTCCCTCTGTGGGGCTGAGCACCAGGCAGGAGACCCACACCAGGCTGAATGGGGGGAAACAGCCCCCCTGTGCCCACCCTGTGTGGCTCTGCCCTCGGGGGGATGTGGGAAACTCTCAGTCTCTACAAGAGTCTGGAAATTCTGGGGTAATTTTAACCTTGCCGTGGGTTGTGAGAAACCGAGGGGTTTTACAGCTTTGCTGGGCACTCAGAGTCATGGGGTGCAACTCCCCCAGGAGAAACATCAAGTCCCAGCTGGAGCAGGGCAGGATGGGTGTGAGCCCTCAGGATTGTGATCCCCTGGAATGCCCTTTCCCACTTCTCAGGATGAGGGCCGTGCCCTCCGATGAAATATAGAGCAGTGGTGGCCCAGGGGAAATTAATTTTCAAGGAGGGCAGTGGTTTGGGGTGTTTAGAAAAAGCACAATTTCTTAATTTTCCCCTATCAGATTTTCTGAGTGAAGCCTCTTGCTGTGAAAAAGGAGTCATGAAGCCAAGAGATTTCATTGCAGGAGGGTTTTGATGATTCTGTGTAGCAGGCAGGAGTCTGGCCAGCACCCATCCCATCTGGATGGCTTTTGGACTAAATGACCTTTAATAATCCCTTCCATCCCAAATTATTTTACCTGGCCTGGAACTCTTCCTGCTGTGAGTTAGAAACTGCAGTGGCCTCAATGTGAAAGCAAAACCTGGCCTTGGTTTGCCTTGTTGGGAAATTATCCCGTGTTTCTGGTAAAGTGACATCAGCTTTTCGAGCTGCTGCAGGAAAAGGGGTCGCTGTGTCAGTTCTGGTCCTCCCTCCTAATTTTGGTTCTTCACAGAATCCCAGAATCCCTGAAAGATCTGGGTTGGAAGGCATTTAAAGCTCATCCACCCCCTTCCAGAGCAGAGACACCTTCCATTAACCCAGGCTGCTCCAAGCCCTGTCCAGCCTGCCCTTGGACACTTCCAGGGATCCAGGGGCAGCCACAGCTTGAAGAGTTTAAACACTCTAGCACAACAGTGGAAAACTGGGGATTTCATTGTAATTTTAATGAGACTGGTGGAGTTTGCAGCAGCCTCTTTCTAAAGTGAGAAATGAAAGGAAGGCAATAAACAATGCCTGGAGCCTCTGGAGCATTTTTGCACAGGAGCAGCAACCCCAGGTGCAGGAAAATCTTTGCCTGTCCATGGAGGTTCATTTTCCAAAGGCTGAATGCCCTGGGGCTGGTTCTCACCTTGCCCTGCGGTGAATTTGTTCATCTCCAAACAACCAGGAGCTGTTCAGGAGGAGCTCACTCGTCACAACCCAGTCCTTGAGACATCCTGTTCCTTATCAGCCCCGCAGGGCTATCAGGGGAGGTGAGGCTGGAAACGAGCCCGGTGAATTTAATAATTCACCCTCGGTTTGTGCGGCCGTCACCGATGGACGCCGAGGCGCTGCCAGGGATGGGATCTGATTTCAGGGCAGGGCCAGATCTTAAAATAGGAGGATGGGAGTGAATGGTAATGTTTGCTTTGCCTTTTATTGGGGGCTGTAAAGGTTCACCTCCAGCCTGAGCTGTCAGTTGGGCACGGTGTGGTAACCCCGGCGTTCCGGGAACCCTGCCTGAGGTGGCCCGTGGACCTGTGGCCCCAATCTGAGCTGGCTTTAGCACACCTCTGCTTTTTTCTAGAGATAAGAAACAGTGGTGAGTTAATCACATTTCTCCCATTCCTTTTCTGTTGTTTTAGCTATTTTATTCAGGTTGTTTTTTTTTTTTGTCACAAGTGGAGGCTGGCAGAGTCAGGGCTGCTGTCCTGCATATTCAATCAGCTTCGCTCAGGCTGGATTTGGGACAGAGCCAGTTCTCCCCAAAACCAGCATCTTTCCATCACGTGCTTCAGCTTCGGAGTCTGCAGGTGTGATCATCTCATCTGGTTCTGAGATACCCCCACTGCCTACAAAAGGCAAGTGCTTCAGCTTTGAAAATTCACAGAGCTGCAAAAAAACTTCCCCAACTCCTTTCCCCCAGCGCCAAGAGCTGCTCTCAGTTTTGTACAGGCAAAACCTGGAGTTTCACTGAAAGGAGCTGAGAAAAGTCCTCCCCATCCTGTAACCTCTCTCCTTTTCCATCTATTTATTGTGGGCTTGTGTTACAGCCTCCCCCTGAACCTGGAATTTAAGAGGAATTCTGGCTTGAGTCCAAATTTTTGAAGCAAGTAGAAAAAAATTTAAACCAATGAGCTGCAGTGCACAAAACTCATGTGCAGGGGAAAAAAAAATCACTCAATAAATATTTAACTTATTCTGAGTAGTCAAGGAGGACTTTTCCTGCTGGGATGAGCCAGGATGAGATCCATTCCCCATGACAAAACAAGCCTTGAGTTTGGACTTCAGCCTCTGCTGAGAATTAATTAATCTACTCTCTGTTGTCAGTGAGATCTCAGCTCCTGGGTTTCCCACCGTGGGACGCTGAGCCCGGGGGTGCCCCTGCTTTAAAAACCAGAATTTCCTTGCAGAAATTCTGGCAGAAAAAGCCCTGAGTGCTGCAGTGGGTGCAGGAGTGGCCGCGGGGCTCATTTACATCGCGACGGGTGAGAAGTGGGGCGTGAGCTGCTTTCCTGTCAGCACCCCAAAACCCCCTGTGGGTTTTGTGTCTCTCAGGGCTGGAGCAAGATATTAAAGGGGGAAAAGCCCCGAGAGCTGCCAAACCTCTTTTCCTTGTGGGTGGATTCGCTGGTGTCTTGTAATGGGATTGAAATGTCTTGTCATGAATCTCTCCTTTGTCACCTCTATTTGTGGTGGCCTTGGCTTGTTAAATGTCTAGACTTGATGATCTTAGAGATCTTCTCTGACCTGAATGATTTTATGGTTGTATTTGCTCTTCCCAGGAGGTTTGCTCCATCCTTGGAAGTGTTGGATGGGGCTTGGAGCAAACAAAATTCTCCAAGAAAAATTCCCCAGGGTGTTTTGTCCAAGTGTTCATCTTTGGACCTGAAGGAAATAAAAAATGCTTTGTGGAGGGGAGCTGGTGTTCCAGCCATGCTGGGAGATGGATTCCCTTGGTCTGACCCTGGAATTGCTGCAGGATCCCTGAAACCCCAACAGGCTGGGCATGGGTGCAGGAGCTGAGCTTGGGGATGTTCATGTGGAAAGGGACACGTTTAACAGAGTCCTTAATGAAGGGGCTTTTGTTGGGATCTCAAACTTTCCTTAACCATAAATGCTGTGTCACACAAGCTGCAGGCTGGGCAGGAGGGTTTATTCTGCCTTTTTGAGTAAGCCAGGGAATGAGAGAAATCCATTTTTCCTGCTTGATTTCCTTTCTCCTGCTGTTGTTGATGGACTCCTCGCCCCTTTTCCCCACCTTTTTGGTGCAGGAGGTTGCAGGGTGGAAAGGGATGTTAATCCTTGTACTCCCCCCACGTCCTTGTGTCTACACCGAGGTGGAAGCCAGAACTGAGCATCCCTTCAGGTCAAAAGGGCATTTTATAGGAATAAACAACAAAAAGAGAAAGCAAACCGGGTCAGAGATGAATCCAGGCCTCAGGGGGTTTGCAAAAGAGCTGGAAATCTCACAGGGCCGCTGCGTCGCGCCTCATGAGATTTCTGATACTTCCCACTTCTGGCTGGGCCAGAAATACCGCAAGAACAACGCTGCATCATCATTCTCAGCTCTGGCTCTGCTCTTCCCACACTCCCAGCCGGGATCAGCCTCCCAAACCTCCTCCAGGCTGAGGATCCACCGGAGCGGCCGCGGCACCGCCCGGCGTGGACGGCATCTGACTTTTCCTTCCAGCCCCGTGTGCTGAGCGGGGAGATATTTTTGGTCGAGAAATCAAATGAGTCATTTTGTGGATCCCAAGGACTATTTTGGGTGGGGGCGTGCGCCTTCCCCCGCTCGCCCCCGACCCGGCTCTCCTGCTGATGCTGCCCGGGCATCCTCAGCATCACCGGGCTGGGTGGGTGCAGGGGGCACCCTCAGCCTCCAGACCCAGCTGGAGGGCAGAGCCTGGGGGCTGCCGGTGGCCAGGGCTGTTGTGCAATCCCGCCGTTCACGTTTCAGCTCGGTCCTTACCCTTTCCGCCCTCCGGCCGGGTTTGTTGTGCAGAGGAAGCTTCCAAAGGGCCCCGACAAACAGACAGGAAACCGAGTCTCTCGCTGCGCGGACACATTGTCTGCCCGGGGCTAAATTTGAACATGAAAAAGGCCTTATTTATTTCTTTTATTTATAAATCCCGAGCCGCTGTGCTTTGAAGACAAGCCCCGGTCGGGAAGGGTGCAGGAGAGGGTGAGGGGAAGGGCAGCCAGCACTGTGTGGAACAAAGTCCAGCCCTGGCGCGTGGGGTGGGATCAGGGCAGGCTCGGATGCTCCACGCCGTGACCTGGAGTGGAAATGGCCAGCTGAGGTGGTGGGGCTTCAATGGACACCTCTGGGTGGCCAGTTTGGGGTGGAGACTCCACTCAGGGGCTCGTGGGCCTCCCTGTGTGGATGATGGTGAAGGTGGTGCTGGGGTCCAACCTGCATTGCCTGGCTGAGGCTGAAATCCTGGGTGGCTCAATGTCCCCACAGAGGCTGGGTGAGGAGGGGTTGGATTAATATGCAGGACTGGGTTCCTGGAAGTGTTTAAAGCCAGGCTGGACGGGGCTTGGAGACATCTTGGGTAGAGGAAACTGTCCCTGCCCATGGCAGGGGATGGAAGGAGATGATCTTTAAGGTCCCCTCCAACCCAAACCATTCATGATCAGCAGGGTCAGGTGGCCACTCCATGTCCACACCTGGAGTCACCACCACTGGCCTTGGCCACCGCCTCTGGAGAAGTTGCTCATGTCCCCAGCAGCATCAGAGCAGCCTCCCACCAACTCCAGGTGCCACCAGGGACCCTGGTGAGGCCATCAGAGAAACCAGAGGCTCCTCTGGAGATGTCTCTCGTTCATTTTTCCGTGTACCAGCGGGTATTTCCAGGCAAAGGTAGTGTGAGAGAGGCAGGCAGATCTCGCTCACCGCAGCAGACTTTAAAAAGTGAAAACACGAAGTCGAAAGCTGCTCAACCTGCAGCAACTTCCCAAATCCCACCTGAGATTTTGCAAAAGGCACAAGGAAAGTAAAAGTTCCAGCGCTGCTTTCTTGGGGGTGGTGGTTTTTTTCTTAATGTTTTTGTTGCTCTTGGAGAAGCATCACCCTTTGTTCTGAGAAAAGGGAAGCGCTGGGGCCATGGGTTCTGGGGAGTTGTGAATCTGCTCCTCAGGAGAGCAAAACTGGGGTGAACTCCAGCACCCAGAGTTGCACTGGGGCTTGGGCAATGCAACAGCGATGCTGAGGTTCCTGTGGCAGAGCCAGGAGCTGCAGGAGGAGATGCTGGGGTGACACAGAGGAGGAGAAACCTCTTATCCTCCCTGTGTACCCCATTAGGGGCATGGATGGGTTTGGGCATGGAGCTGCTCCGTGTCTCCCCTCCTGCTGGTGAGGTCGGGCTCAGCTGCACCAAAACCCAGCGGTCACAGTGATTCTTTTCTTCATTTAACCCTCCCCAACCCCAGGGTCGAGGAGCCACTTCCACATTTGCTGCTGGCCACGGCCAAAAAGCCCTTGGAGCCGTTTCTGCTCCTCCTGCCCGGCCTGTCTCGCTCACAGATGCTCAAACCACACGTTCCTTCGCCCAGCCTGGCCCATCACAGATGGACACAGCCAAAAACACCCCAAAATAACGCCTGGCCACAGGAGTCCTGCGAGGGTCTCCCAGAGCAGCTGGGGCTGAGAGGACAGGCTAAAAATAGGGGTGTGGTGCAAGTTTCTGAAGATCCCAAAGCATGAGGTGAAACTCTCTCTGGGTTAACTGAAAAGCTGAGGGTGTCTTCGGGGTTGTTTCTGCTTTGGGGGGGCTCAGCAGGAGAAATGGGGGAGCCCTCTTGGGCATGGGTTTAGTGGGGTGTCCCCATCACCTCGGGGCATCCCCTGCGTTTGCTGTGTGGGGTCACCACCCTGGCAGGGAGCTGCATTCTGGGTGCTAAAGCTGGGCTGTATGCACAGATTTTAGTTTTTGGGGAGGAATCTGCAGGTTTGGCAGCTTTGCCTCACACGGAGGGTCCAGCCCAGCACCCCGGTGTAGCTGCACACTCCAGCTGAGCCCCGTCCTGCCCAAGAGGACGCCCAAACCCTCCATCCTTACACAAGGACAGCACGAAAATCCCTCTCTGATGTTTCCATCTAGCTGAGGACACGCCTGGAATGGAGTGTGGACCAATTTGGGAGCCCTCTGCTCCCCAGCAAGCCCAGGGGAGTCCATCCCATCCCCGTCCCCCCACCTTGCACAACCCGCCGGGCCCTTCTCCTTCTCCTTCCTCACCCTGGGTGAAATCAGAGCTGTTATTTCAAAGAGAAGCTTGTGATTTATCGCTGTAATCTCAACCACAAGTTGAGCTGGCAGGAGTTAGGGGAGCCACGAGGAATGGCAGAGGGGTTGGCCATTCATTTCAGCATCCTCCGCGCTCTTGAGGTTTTTATTTCTTTGGTGCAGCAGCAGGGAAATACGAGTTTCTCACAGAAAGAGGAGAAAATGAAGAGGGGAAAAAATAACTGCCCCAGGATTTGTGCTGAAATAGCTCAAAATGGGGTTGTTTCTTTGCATTCTGGTTTTAAAAAATCACCTTTTTTGAGCTTGAAAACCTGAGATCATTGCAGCAACCAGAGGAACCAGCCCTGCCTGGCGAGGGGGACACCCTGGGATGGTGCTGCTGGTCCAAGGGCAGAGCTGAGTGGGGGTTTCTCCTTATTTTTCCCATTTTTCCCTTCTCCATAAGTCACTTTTACAGCTCCCAGCAGCCAGCCTGGCAAGCAGAGCTTCACAGGGATGTTAATGAGTCTTTAAATCAAAGGTTTGTGGTGGCCAAAGCAAACCTGGTGTCTCCTTCCAGAAAGGGGCTGCACAAACTCCCAAATTCCACCTGGCTGTGAAGGAACAGCATTTTTATCTTTGTTATTTCACTTTTTCCTAATTTATATCTGGTTTTACACTTTATTTCAGGCTTTCAATCCTATTTCCTGCACTTTTGGATGGACCTGGAAGCTGACTTTTTGCTAAATATCAGTGAGGTGCACATCATCTCATGAAATTTGAAACCCTCGAGAGTCACTGAACCTGCCAAATTTCCCAATTTTCTCAACACTTGAGCTCTTTGCATCTAATATTCCAAGCTCCTGGTGTGCTCAGGAGAAGTCCATCAATTTTTTATGCATTTTCCTTGTTTTACAGAAGAAAAAGCTGTTTTTCCAGGCTGGCTGCAGACTGTGGGGGAGTCAGATTTTAACCCACTCTGAGGAAATGACAAAGCATTAACTCCCCTGCAAGGCACTGACATAGTTTTCATTAAAGCCAACCTTTGCAAGGAATTGTCTTCCAAAACAACAACAACAACAACAACAACAACAACAACAAAAAAAAAAAAAGAAAAAAGAAAGAAAGGAAAAAAGGAAAAAGAAAAAGAAAAAGAAAAAGAAAAAGAAAAAGAAAAAGAAAAAGAAAAAGAAAAAGAAAAAGAAAAAGAAAAAGAAAAAGAAAAAGAAAAAGAAAAAGAAAAAGAAAAAGAAAAAGAAAAAGAAAAAGAAAAAAAAGACCTTGCTCTTTCTTGGCTTTTCTGCTTTGCTAATCCACTTTGACATTTATTAGCAATTATTTATTTCCTTCCCTCTTGGCTGTTTATGGTGCAATTTTTCAACCAAATAGGCATTACTCAATAATAACCCCTGCAGAAAGGCAATTGGGAAAGTGAAGTGGTTGGTTACAGAGATTGTGGGGCTTTTCCCAGCCCCAAAACCTCCTTTTTTGGCCCAAAACAGAGCTGGAGATGCTGCTCAGGGCAACAGAACCTGGCAGGTTCTGGGATTGGAGCATCCCATCCCATCCCATCCCATCCCATCCCATCCCATCCCATCCCATCCCATCCCGTCCCGTCCCGTCCCGTCCCGTCCCGTCCCGTCCCGTCCCGTCCTCATCCCATCCCATCCCATCCCATCCCATCCCATCCCATCCCATCCCATCCCATCCCATCCCATCCCATCCCATCCCATCCCATCCCATCCCATCCCATCCCATCCCATCCCATCCCATCCCATCCCATCCCATCCCATCCCATCCCATCCCATCCCATCCCATCCCATCCCATCCCATCCCATCCCCATTCCCATTCCCATTCCCATTCCCATTCCCATTCCCATTCCCATTCCCATTCCCATTCCCATTCCCATTCCCATTCCCATTCCCATTCCTATTCCCATTCCCATTCCCATCCCATCCCCATCCAGGGGTTTGCCCCTGCTGTTTGCAGCTTTTGCAGGGAGCCACGAGCTGCAAAGCCCAGATTCAGGAAGGCCCCACTTTCGTTGTCTCCTGGGTTATTATTAAGATTATTATCTTCTTTCTTCCCTTTGGGTTTGGGTGATGAGGAAGGGCTGTGAAAAACCAGGATTCCTGTTCCTTAGTGAAAATGCTCAGTGCCCAAAGACTCCCACGAGTTCCCATGAAGCCGCAAGGTAGTGCAAAACTGAAAAGAAAATTAAAAATATTTCAGAAACCGGCTCAGCCTTTGGGTGCAGCGTCTCAGGAGCGTTTCCCCATTCCGCCCCTTTGTGGGGACACCTCAGGGCAGGTCACCCACCCTCCAAAATCCCCCCTGAGCCACAGTTTCCCAAGAAAAGGCTCCTTGCGTGCAAGAAGCCACAGTGGGAGGAAAAAAACCAACCTAGATTTGAGTTGAAATTATGGAGCTTATAAGAAAAAAAAAAGCATTTCCTGCCTGTGCCTTGTGCTGATCACCCCTTGATCTTCCTGGGGGTGCTGAGGGGAGTCAGGGCATGATGATGCCACCCCCCTGATGCCACCCAGCTGGGGATGGGTGACAAAATCCCCCCCTGGCACTGCTGGGCGCTGGCAGGAACCACGCTAGAGAAGGGTGAGAGCACAGCGGGTGCTGCTCGAAGGTGGGGACGGCCCAGTCCTGGTTCTGCTTGGCTGGAGCTGCCACCCAAAATAATCAGACCTCACCCCGGTGTTTCTGCTGCTGAGGGAAACTTCATTTTCATTTTCCGACCGCTTTCCTGGCCGGGACGCAGGCGAGGGGCGCGAGGGGCAGGGAGGGCGGGGGGTGTTTGGCACCAAGTGCCACTGAAATGTCACTTTGGGTGGCTCTGGGGTGGCTTTTGGCCAGGGAGGGTGGCCTGAGAACGAGGTGGGGAGGGGATACAGCCAGAGCAGAACTGGGAGTGGGTTCATAAATCACGGTTTGGTTTGGGATGGGAGGGATCTTAAATCTCATCTCATTCCAGGGATGCCTTCCAGTACCCCAGGCTGCTCCAAGTGATGTTCAACCTGGCCTTGGACATTCCAGGGATCCAGGGGCAGCCCCAGCTTCTCTGGGCACCTGTGCCAGGGCCTGCCCACCCTCACAGTGAGGAATTCCTTCCCAAAATCCCATCTAACCCTGCCCCCTCAGTGTGAAGCCATTCCCCCTTTCCTGTCTTACCCAAAGTCTCTCTCCATCTTTGCTGTGAGCTCCCTTCAGGCTGCAGTGAAATCACCCTGAATCTTCTCTTTTCCAGGCTGAGCAATCCCAATCCTCCCATCTTTTCCTCGTGGCAGAGCTGCTCCTTCCCTCTGATCCCCCAGGTTGGTTGGAGCACTGTGCTGCTCCCAGCAAACCTGTGGCATCCCAGATGGATTGGGAAGATGTCCTTGCCCATTTCCAACCCAAACCATCCCATAAATTACACACCACCCCCCCTCCAGGCTGTGATAATCGTTAAATCATCCTCCCTCTAACCCATAAACCCTCCACGGACACCCAGCGCTCCTCCAGACAAGATTTAGCTCTCCAATAACCAATCCAGAGGGTTTTCCCTCTATTTATGTTGGACCATCGAGGCTTATGGACAACCCCTCGTGTGTTCCTTGACGTGTGCCATGAATCCCACATTCCCTGGTGCCTGCGCTTCCCCGGCCAAACCCCTCCCTCTGCAAATATTGAATATTTCCTCAGTGCTTCCAGGGGCTCAACACATTTCTCTGTGTGGATTCCTTGAAATTCCACCCCCAAAGCAACCCTCTGGATCACGGGGGGTGGGAATGTTTGTACTGAGGGTCTTATTGGGAGCCTGGGAATTAAAGCTTTGCTCACGCCTTAACAAAATGCAAATATCCCAATTCCAGTGTTGCTAAAACACAGAGCTGAGATCACAGGGACTTGTTCGGGGTGTTGATTTCTTTTTTAGCTGCTTATTCTTGATGTTTGCTTGGAAAAAAACATATGGTTTTCTGTTTGTAATAAATAGAACAGCGTGAAAAACATGACTTCTAAGCAAATCTCGGAAATTAGGAGCTTCAAATCCTCCTGGATTTCCCCCTTTATGGAGGGAGAAGATCTGGCTAGAAATAACAAGCACAGCCTGGGAAGTGAACAGTGGGAATATTCTGTCTGAACAGGAAGAATCCACAGCCATGGAGAACCATTAGAGGCAGTGTTAATTAGGGCTGATTGACTGAGAGCAGAGTCTGGCACGAGCCTGCCAGAGCTGCTGAGAGCCCGTGTTGAGTCACTGGGAAAACCACAGGCTGTTGTTAGAGGGGAAAAAATAACAAAAAATATAAATACATGAGCAGGTGCCGTTTTCCATGGTCCTGAGTGATGGGGGAAGCTGGAACTGGGAATCAACCCCAATTTCTGGAGGTGGTGTCCCTGTTCTGCACACCCAACCCCGTTTTTTGCCCTCAGAGGGTGATGGGGAATCCTCTCCTGGGAGATCCCGTGTCTCTGGCAGGGATGTGCATCCCAGGAATGTGGCTCCAAGTCCTCAAAAGGTGGGAAAGAGGGAATGGAGAAGCCTTTTTCCTCCCTCCCTCCACAGAGCTCCCGTGGCTGGGCCCAGCCCTGCCTTGGAGAGCCCTTCTCTCCGGAGAAAGCTTTAGGGCTGTGGAAAATCACTTCCCCAAATCCTCACTGCTCTTTCACCACGGGAACGTCCTGCAAAAACCACACGGGCGCAACTGTGTGTGGAGAAAGCAGAGAAAATCCCAGTGAGGGCGGGTTCTGGCAGCCTGGGAAGCAGCTCCACAGGGCCTTTGGAAAGTGATTTCTGCAGCTCAGAGATCTGGAAAGCCTCAGGGGCTCGGTGGAGAGGCCATTCCATTGGGAGCCACCTCCCTGCCCCTTCTTCCAAACCCTCAAACTTGTGATTTCACAACTTCCCCGTGATTTTCTTTTCGCTGCCACAAATTCCCACAGCTTTACCAACGCTGCTGTGACATCTGTGACAATCCCAGCTGGGGCTCCTGGTGCCTTCTGCAACACCAGGAGCTGATCTCCATCACCACCTCCCGTAGCTCAATTAGGAGCTGGGAGACAGCAAAGAACTCCTCCACCACCCCTGGCTGTGGTTTATTTTCATGGTTTGGGGCTGGTTTGGTTCTGTCCCTCCTCCCTGCACACCTTGATCCCCTTGCCCACGTGCTGCAGCCATAAATGTAACGGCAGGGTCAGATTCTCACCATTATTGTTCATCCTGTTCTTATACAATAACCAAGTTTGCTCTTTTGACTCGCCGACTGCTCCCTCCCGCAGGAACTGTGCTGTCAATCCATCCAGTTAATGCGGGAAGTGGTCCCTGGCATGGAAAATTTCAAATATTCAATGGGCTGGGCTGGGATTTGGGTGGGATGCTCCACTGCTCTGCTCTTTGGGTCTTTTTCCATAGAAAATAGATTTTTTTTGTGCTAAAATCCATTCGGTGTCCCTGGGAGCTGGTGGGAGGCAAAGGGAATGGGGTTCATCACTGGAAACCTTGGAAAAGACCCCTGAGAGCCCATCCAAGCCCAGCAGCTCCAAATGGAGCACTGGGGGAATTGCTGCCTCAAAGCCATCCCAAGGAACTGCCTCATCCACTGCTTAATCACCTGTTAATTACCTGTTAATCACCCGTTTCATAGCAGAGCTCTGACTGTCCTTGCTCCGGGTTTTAAAGCTCTCCCCAGTCCGTGCCTGGCTCCCTGGGAGCAGGGACGTGGGTTTGGAGAACTCTCTCAGGAACCCGATGTGATTCCTGAGTCAGGAGCGGGGCTCGCTGATCCTTGGGGGTCCCTTTGAACTCAGTTTATGCCCTGAGCGCTGTCCCCTGTTGTCCCTCCTGCTCCCAGCTCGGTGTCCCCTGCAGCTGCCCTGCCACCCCCGGGACCAGGAGCGGTGACTTTGGCCGGGTGACCTTGTCCAGGTGTGCATCAAAGCAGGGCTGCAGCTCCATTTCCTGCCTGAGTCCTCAGCTAAACCTGATCCCGCAGTTAAATCAGGATTTATTGCACCCAAACAACCGGGAATTTGACCCCAGCCCACCACGCAGCAGATAAAATCTGAAAGATACCCAGCAGCGGGAGGGAAAGCTTCACCTTTAACCACGACTCTGCCCTTCCTGCCAAGCGTGTTCAAGGGATGCTCCCCAAAACTGAAACCCCTTCTCTCTGCTTGGGCACAGCTTTTTGGGGTGCTGGAAGCCCGAGCTTCTCCCTGGCACAGCTGCCAAGGTGGAGGTGGTGGAGGAACAGAGAGAGCTTCGTATTTAGGAAGTTAAAGCGGGAGCGAGTTCCCTAAAGGGATGGAAGGTGAGGAGGCAAAAGGACAGGGCTGTGGAGCCACGGGGACCTCTATTCCCAGTGTCCCCAGTGTCCCCAGTGTCCCCAGTGTCCCCAGCACAGGCAGGCACCAGCAGCTCCCAGCCACCGGCTCGGCTGCGCCCAGGTCACCCCGAGCCACATGATCTGCGAGGCCGGAGCAGCGACAACAACAGGAACAATCTGTGGGAGAGGAACTTAGGGATGAACCCAACTTCTCTAAAGTATAAAAAGAGCCTGGAAGGGGAGGGGGGAGCACAGAGAAGGCTTTGCACGTCCTCCCCTCCGAGCGCTGACGGTTGGGAGCCGGCGCTGGCCTGGCGTTGTGCAACTGCAGTTGTGAGCTCTTGGCATCGCCTCCATCGCCCTCCCAGGAAAGGAAACACAACCCCAGCCGGGCCTGCAGGGCCTTTGCAAGGGCTCAAACGGCTCTGCCCGGCCTCTGGGAGGTGGTGCCAGGGAAGGGGGGAGCAGAGGAGCGTGGTAAACCCCGCTGGAGAGCAGCAGGGGTGGGAATTGTCAGGAGTGGCTTTATTTCCCATCAGAGGATGCTCATGCACCTCAAAAAGTTCAGTTCAAAGTCAAGCAGACTTCCAGCATCTTGTATGCACAGCTACATCAGGAGGAATGAGAGTTTTTTGGGTCCTACTCCCATCAGTTTTTCCTTTTTCCTTTGATTTATTGGTGTTTGCACTTGCTGGCCCAAACCAGTGGGGGAAGGATGTGTCCCTGGGGCTCCATGGCTTTCACAGCAGCTTTCTCTCTCTCTGCAAGCACCCTGAAAATAATCACACTTTTGAAAGCTTATTTTTGGCTTGGGGAAACACCATTTCTTCCTGAAACCTTCCAAAGAACAGAAAACCCCACGGAAGATGAAGGCAAAACCTGTGAGGTGGCCCCACTCCAGACCAGGCACATGCCACAAAATCTCCAAGGCAGACCTGGTGACACTTCCAGGAGATGGAGCAGATGCTGGGATATCATCAGGCACACCTACAGATGTTTGTGATTTTTTTACTATGGGTTATGAGCTAAAGAAATTGTCAGGCCATGTAAAAAATCCTGTTTCAGGTGTCCTTTTGCTGCCAGGATGTGATAGAAGCCCTGCACGGTGTGACATTTTCTCCTCATCTAAAGGAAAATGTTCTGCTGATTGGAGAGAGGGGAATAACAGAGGGGAAAATGAGATCCTAAATTCCAGGTACTTGTGGTTGCTGGAAAATTGGCCTTTAGTATTAAAGCAAACTGATGGGACCAGAAGGAGAAAACTCAAAACGTGATGGGATTTTAAAACTGCAGCTCACTTAAACGAATGAGGAGCTGAGATTCCAGGAATTTTGGTTTTATTTAACTTATAGGAAAGGAGGAAGAAACAGATGGAGTCACTGCTCCCGAACTAAAAATACTGTTTAGAGAAGGACATCTGCAATGCAGCTTTGAACGTCAGATCCTCAGTGTTTGGGTTGTTCTCCTTCAAATGTCACCTCCTGATGTTTGGAGAGGTGGAGAGGCTGGAAATGCAGACACTGCTGCCATTCCCTTCTTCCCTTGGGAATACTTGTTCACCTGGGAGTTTTGCAGTGAAATGGAGAGGAGATCCCATTTTCAACTTGTGGTGCAGCCCTGACCTGTCTGCCCCACTTTGGGATCCCTGAGTGCCGGATCTGGACTGGTCCCAGCTGCTGGAGGCTGTTTGGGGCCGTGAGAGTCACCAAGAAACCTGACAAGTCATTCATAAAACTTCTGGGAGAGCAGTTGTGAAAGCCAAGCAAATTCTGCCCCTGCCGGCATGGAACAAGTGACCTTTGTCCTGGCTTTTATTTTCACTTTCGAGCTCTTGCCTGCTGAGGTCAAGCTGTTTATGAAGTTTGGCACAACTAAAGAGGCAGCATTAATCACCCCCATTATTTTATCTTGCTGGCCACCGTCTCACTGTGCTTTTGCCAAGGTCAGGGATTACGCAAAAAAAATCGAGGTGTTGCGGAGTGCCACAAGTCAGCCCCGAGAGAACTCAGAAAATTTGGGTTAAAAGGCACAATCTTTGCAAAAAAGTACCCGTTTGTGTCTTGTCCCTCCATTCAGGGAGCCTTGGCAGTTCTTGTTTCTCAAAAAAAGGAAGAGTGATATTCTCATGTAATGACAGGACTCCGGGAGCTGGAGATTTAGAGGGAAAATGAATTCACAAATATTGTACAACTCATCCTAAAAGGGTGATAATCACCTGTGCCTCCCTCTGCTCCTCTTAACCACTGCTGCAGCGAGGGACTCTCACTTTCCTTCTCGGATGTGCTTCGGTTGATAGGATTATATCAATATGGAGCAAAGAGTGAGCAAATCAGGCCATAAACTCCATCAGCTCCGGTGTGTAATTTAACCCCTGATTATTTAACCCCTGATTATTTAACTCCCGGAGTAGGATGTGCTATCTCTTATCAGGGCTCGGGGGAATATTGCCGCCCCCGTGCTCCGATAGCAGCAACCCCCTAATCCAGAGTTAAACATTAATGAGCTGTCACAGTGCTGGATTCCCAGAAATCTGCTGAGTTTAGCTCATCCATAGGGATGAATAATGGGGTTGAGCTGAAACATCTCCAGCTCAGAGTGGGTCAAGGCCGTGGGGGAAGGCTCCCGTGGGTGTCAGCAGACCCTGGGGTGGTTGAGGTCTCTCTTGGCCAATGTCAAGACTTCATCGGGCTCTTGCTTCAGTCTTGTGGTCCAGCAGCTGCTTCCCTGCAGATGTTGAAAGGGAAAAAGAGCGAGAGCGGAGGGGGCCAGGCTGGGTTTCTGAAAGCCCTTTCGGAGCTGCTTTTGTTGCTGTTCATGGCAGAGCACTCGGAATTCTCGCTGCTCACGTGAACCCCTTCAGATGTGGCTTCAGCCTCAGCTCCCTGCTCTAATTACCTCTGCCAAGTGCAAGTGCTGCCCTTTGGGGGGGGTTTGATTTCCCGTCTATTCCTTTCATCTAATGGTTCCTTGTGCTCGGGGTCCCAGCCATGAAAGCAGCTCTTAATCTACCTCCTGCCTCCCACCAATTATTTAATACCTGGGTTTTATTCCTTCTCATTTGTCTTTCTAACTACCCTAATTTCTCCGGTTTCCCTCATCAGCGTTTTCCCAAGCTCTTTATTGTTTTCTGATTGCTGTAATTCTGCAATATCTTTTGGCACTAAAGCCCGGCTCCCCAGAGGAATGGGCTCATGAATTTATACAGTGACATTAGCCAGGCTTTGCAGATGAGTCCCGGGGCTGATTTGGCTGCCCAGAAATGCTCCTTCTGTTCCTGCCTCTCCTGTGGCAGCATCCCTTGAACGAGTAGGGATTGGCAAAGCAGGAATTGCACTCGTGGTGTGAAGAGCCCTGAAAGTCTCAGTCAAGAATTTTGGAGATTAGGAGTAGATTAAATATTCGGCCTCCTCTACCCTTCCCCGCCCTCTGTGCCCATGACTCGGCAGAGCATTTCTCTCTTCATTCAAGGCAAGAGTTTCAGCCTGGGAGGAAATTTTCCCCGTGGTATTAATTTCTTTTACTTCTTGCAACTGAAGCACATTTGAGAATTCGTTCCTGAAACTTCCCATGTTCTAATTTTACATGACAGGACTGTCAGAAGCAGCACATGAGAGAAATGAGATCTCCTCCGCAGCTTTGGGGTGCCTGTGCTGCCCTAGAAGGGCTGGTGAAACCCAGAGCTGCTCCCCTGCTCATTAATACCAAATTTCCTGCCTTGGTTACAGAGCTTTTAAGTGACAAAAACTCAGCCTGGGCCCAGCAGGACTCCCATTAAATCCTCTTTAAGCAATGCCACCTCTTTTTTTTTTTCCTGCTTGGCAGATGAATCCGCCTTCTAACTAAATACTCGAATGCACTCATGCCAGAAGAGGAGATTTAAATATGATCAGTATGAGGAAATACATGGGGGTGCTGGGAATAGACACGTTCCAGGGCGTTTGTCTGTTTGTCTTACAGGGCTGCCCCGGACTGAGGATTGGCTCAGACAGGAGTCAAATGTTGCTCTAAGGGTGCTTTGCCTCTTCCAGGAATTTGTTTCCTTTTCTGTCTGAGGATGGAATTAAGAGCATCACAAATGATGACGAGGGACTGTGCTTGTGAAATGTTTTGCATTTTTTGAGGGCCAGGGGGAGGCAGCTGCATGGTGAGCTCTTGGGATGGGGATCTGGTGGAGTTCCCTGGTCAGAGACCAGGATTTGGGTCCCTGATCCTCCACAGCTCCTTCTGGCAGCTCATCCTGCTTGAAAAGAGCAAATAATCACAAATCCTGTCAGAATCCAGAGCTCCTAAAGGCCCCCAGGGAGGCTGCTCAGGGTCAGAGTGTGGAAGTGGTTTCCTTTCTGGCTCGTTGGTTATCGGCCTCCTCTGGAGTGCAGGATGAGATGAGCAGAAACTGATGTGCAATCACTCGGTTGGGAACCAGGAAGAGCTCAGAAAACACCTGAAGATCCAAACACCTCCGATTCTGGGAAGGTTCGGGTTGGCACTTGGCGGTGGGGTTTGACCTCTGCTCTCTTCAGCCAGGACTCTGAGTTTGCAGACAAATCTCAGATCAGGGTTTGATCATGAATCAACCCAGGTGGGCCTGAGGTGTTGCAGGCCAAGGCCTTTGAGGCTGAGGGCTGGAAATGCCATCAAAGTGTCAATGCATGAACAGAAATCAACGTCTCTCAGTTCCCACCATCATGGCTGGGAGGAGGAAAACCCTTTCCCCATTGGATCAAGCTCTCTCCGTTAGATTTCTCCTCCCACATCGGTCGGGCAACAAGAGCAACAAGAAGGACCCAACTCTGGGCCAAGCCTTGGAAGTCTCCCCAGAACCACCCCCAGTCCCAGTCATGGTGCCCAGGGCTGTTTTCCAGGCCCCAATTAGTGGGTGTTCATTAGCAGGGGTGGCCGGGGGGGCTGACACCACATCCCCCAGAGCTCCCTGTGTCTCACCACCTCAGATGTCTGTTGTGATTTTGTTTTTTTGAGCCCAAAAGCGTCATCACCTTCTGCCCACTGGGTTTTTTTCCTCTTTTCTGGCCCTGCAGGGGCCTGACGGGAGCAGGTCTGTCACGTGCAACCAACCGCCCGCATCTCGGCGTGGTCCGTGCCTACCTTTTTTTATCTTTGGAGAGACCAGATCATGACCATAAAAGGGAAGAACGGAATTTTGGCCGAGGAGCCCCGCTCCGATTGGCTGAGCGCCGCTTCGCGATGGTTTCGGGGGAAATAACCAGATGGGAGTAATTTTTGGGTCCGAGAATAAAAACAATACAACAAAACCGTGTGGTTCACCATTGAAACCAAGACAGGACTTTCGGTGCTGGTGCCTCCCGTTGTTCTTGGTTCCACCTGCATGAAACTGCAGGAGGGCCCTCACTTCCACATGGGCACAGCCACACAGAGCTCCTGGTTCCCATAAAAGCTCTCTGCACACACACCCAGCTGATGCCAGTAAAGATAACATCTCCTGGAGGTTAATGGGGAGGACCTGGTGGTCAGCTTGGTTGAGAAAAAGAATTGTACCCACCTCCTGTGAAGCCATCTCTGCAGCCGTGACCGGCTGATGTGACCTGAGGTGACACCTGGGGATGGAACTGGAGGCCCACTTGGCTGGAAATCAGATCTGCAGTCAGCCTCTGTCATCTCCTGGGCTGGGAGAGCCTGAGCAACAGCTTGTTGTGGTTGAGTATCTGCAGATCCATGTCTGAAAATCCAGCAGAGCAAAGTCCCTTCGTGCCTGAACATGTCTTCCACCCAACCCTTGTCAGATCATTTCCATGGGTTTAAAGCCAGGGCTGGAATCTCTGGAGAAACTCTCCTGGAACGTGCCCCTAGCTCTGAGTTACAGCACTGAGTAAATATGATAAAAGAGGCTCAGAGGGTTTCCTGGAAACTCTGGCAGCCATAGTTTGGGAGCAGGTGATGGTGACCAGAAAAATTCTTGTAAGCCATGGAGATATTTTTCTATTTAACACTTAGCATGAGAAATGTGACAGATGATTTAGGGCATTTGTGTCCAGGAGCACGGAGAGCTGGAGGTGTGTGCCTCACCCTTTCTGGGAATGCCACACCCATGCAAATCCTTCACTCAGTGCCTTCATCCAATGAGAAGAAGATGGTTTTATGGTTAATGTTGCTCTTGGAGTTGGAAATGAGCTCTTGTCACTGAGGTGATGACAAACACGTGCTTTGCTTTTGTGCTCAGGGTGGCAGCGAGGCCATCTGTGACCAGGAGAGGTGAACCCAGGCACCTGAGGAGCGAGGCAGCCTGGCTGCCATGCTGGGGGGGGTTTGCTTTAGCCACCCTCCAGAAGAAGTGGGGCTGGCAGCCTGTGGTCCCCTCCCCACACTGAGGGGGGCTGTTGGTGTCCCCTCCCTGGATGCTCCAGGCAGCGTCGAGTCCATTGCTGGCTTCTTTGGAGAGTCCATCCAAGCCCACAGAGAGGCACCCTGCAGGTGGCTGCACGGATGTCTCACCTTGCTCTGTTCCTCCCTTTCTTCAGTTTTCCTCCCCATTCCTCCATGTACCCACCCCTCCTTCCAGTCTCCCCTTTTCCCCATTTCGGATAAGCACCAGCAATCCTGGAGTGGTCCAGCAGCACCACCCCACCTCTCCCTCTCCCCTCACGCCCCTTCCTCTGCTCCTGCCCCAGTCCCAGGTACCTTGAGCTGTCCCGTGGCAGCAGTTCCTTGCTTCTCCTCGCTCCAGCACCCGCTGCAATTTCTCTGCCTGCTCCCCTGCTCTATTTCTCCAGTGCTGACCGCAGCGGTGGCTCCCAGGACCTATCGCAGCATCGCAACCATGGCGCTTGGCCCCACAAAACCAGAGGGGAACCACAGCCTCTTACTCACTGGCACCTGAGTGATGCTGCCCCGTCACCTCCTTCCCGCTGGGCAGTGGTTTGGGGACAGGGGGAAGAGGTGGCTGTGAGTGTCTGCTTTGGGCTGTCCTCCATGGCCACCAACCCAACACCTTGGGGCTCTCCAAACCCAGCCTTGGCTGCACAATCTCAGGTGTGGTTGAGGCACCTCTGCAAGGCAGGGATAAATGAAGGGGGTGGTTGAAGGTTTGCTCTCCACGGGGTTCAGGGGTGAAGGAGGTGGTTGAAGGTTTGTTGTCCACGTGGTTCAGGGGTGAAGGAGGTGGTTGAAGGTTTGCTCTCCACGTGGCTCAGGGGAACGCTGGTGGTGAAGCAGCTCTGGAAGCTGCACTGGCTGGGCAGAGCCTGCCCAAGGAAAGGTCTGTGTGGTGGTTCACCTCTTGCTGAGTTAGGCTTGAATCACCAGGGTTTGGGTCTAAACTGGGTTGTTCTGCAGGATAAGTGACAAAACTCACTGGAAGTAGAGCTGAGGCTCTCTGGGTGTCCTCAAAATTGCTCCCTGGGCCAGAATTGTGCTGATATCCCACTGCACTGGCTGTGAACAGAGGCCAGACACACAGAAATTCACCCAGGGCTGCAAGGGAAGCCTGCGCAGGAGCTCAGTGAATCCCCTCCAGCTCCCACCCTGAGCAGGCTCCAGACTCCCAGACCACAGGTTTCCTTCCCAGTGCCTCAGACCTAACCCCAGGGCAGCCTGCAGAGAGCCAGCAGGAATTGCACAAATGCCTCGGGCTGCACTTCAGAGCAGCCTCCTGAGGACTGCCTGAGTGTCCCCACGATGCTGGCAAGCCCAGCCTGGTGCAAGGGACACCCAACCCTGCCCAGAACAGCCAGGGAGAGCCAGGCAGGAGTTTTAGGGATAATTCAAATGTCAAGGAGCACTTTTCCCCATCAGGAAGGAGGCAGGCATGGATGGGGCTCGGAACAACGTGGTCTCGTGGGAGCTGTCCCTGCCTGTGGCACAGAGCTGGGACTGGACGGTGTTTAAAGTCCCTTCCAACCCAATTCCACAGCTCTGTGCCACCCCACAGCCCCTGCAGACAGCCCATAAAACCCAGCAAGATGCAGCAGGGTGAACAACAACAGGCAAATGAGCATTGAAAAAAACAACAAAAACCCCCATAATTATATATATATAAAAAAAGCGCTTTAACTACATGGCAGCTTGGTTGAACCCCTGTTCCTGTATTTGCTTAGCTGAGGGCTATCTTTACAAGTCTTCGCTGCCAGATGTTCCCGTATTTGCATGCGGGGCGAAGGGGAGGGATGCTCGGCGCCGCAGCCGGATGGCGATTGCCACCCAGTGGCTGCTCGCACCACTGCGAAACTCCCCAAAATCGCTTCTCCAAGCTCAGAAAAGCCGCGGCTTTTCCCTCCATCAGGGACCCTGAAACCCGCAGGGGCTTCTTTCCCACCCAGGGGGATTTGGCTGCCTAGGAGGGACACAAAACTGATTTTTATTTTTTTTTTTAAGTGCAAGTCACTGGTGCTGCAGGGAAGCTGCAGCTCTGAGGAACCCTTGCTGACACACCTTGGGCTGGATCCTGGCAGATCCCATCCCCAGGGCAGGTCCCAGCAGGGACCTGGGGGAATTATGCTCACATCTCCAAGCCCCCCTTTTCATAAAACCACAGAATTTTAGGGTTGAAGAGAGCCCGTGGAGATTAAAAATCCAACCTCCTTTTCCTGCCGAGCTTATTCCTCGGCTTGGGTCCTACCAAACAATAAATCTGGGCATAATTTAAAATCTGTGGCTGCTGCAAGTTTTTGTCACAGACAACACGGTCAGAGCCTCTCAGCCACCGGGGACCTGGGCTTTGATGGTTTTCCACCTGGTCCCTCCCATGTTGGGGCTCATTTTTGGCCCTCACAAATTTTCCACCTGGAATGGAAACAGCAAAGTCCCCTCAGCAAACACAACTCTCTGCTGTGGCTCTCCTAAGGATTTTTTTGAAAGGTATATTTTGTATTTCTGTACTGTTACTGATAGAAATCATAGTCAATTAATAGAATTATTTCTACAGCAGCATTAGCCCTGCTCCTAAAACAGCTTTTAAACCCCTGTTTTTATTACTTATTAAACAACCAATGCTCACCTTTATACAGAGGCCTCTCCCTCACACCTATTTAACCACAAACCCCTTAATTTCAGCACAGTGCACCTTGCTGTGGTTAATGAGGCTAATTAGGAGCAGAGGAAAGGAAATGCTCTTGCTGCAGAATTATCATTTATTTTTTTCCCTGACGCTTCAATGCTTGGAGCAGCTCCTGCCCCTTGTAAGGCTGTAACCTACAAGGGCTGTAGGTGTTTGCTGAGCCAGCTGCTCGTTCCTTTTTGCTTCCAGCAGCTGCTGGAGCTGGCAGGGCAGAAAATTCCCTGGATTTCATTTGAAATGTGCTCTGCATCCCTTGGAAGCGCTTGGAGGAGGCTGTTCCTGAGCTGGAGCTGCCTGAGCTGATCAGGGGGGAGCCCTCTCAGAGTTAATGGCTGCTGGCAGATTTTCTTTAAGACTTGCAATGGAGCATAAATTCCCTGATCCTGGAGCTGCAGGGAGATAACTGGGAGTGCAGAAATCCTTCTGCTGGGGTGGTGGCTGCTCCTGGGTGGCTGCAGAGGGGATTGCTGCTCATCAGGAGGTTGTGCTGTCCCCTCTGCTCTGCTCTCCTCCCTTCCTTGGGGGTTTTCTGCTTGGAAAAGCAGAAATCTGTAAAGAGAAGTGTCTGTGTGAGCTGATAAATAAATTGTGCAGCTGACAGAGGGGAGTGTTGGGATGAGCTCCCTGCCCTTCTCCATCCCTCAGGAAATGGGAACAACCCCAGGGCAGCTGCCTGGGGACACCCTTGGGTGCTGCTGCTCGCTGTGCTCCTCCTTTACCAAAGCAAATGAACAGGGCTGGAAATCTGGGAGGACCCAGGTGCTCCGTGGGGTGTCCAGAGGCAGAAAATTCAGTTCTGCTCCCTGATCTGAGGTGCGATTGTGGCAAGGCTCTGGGTTAAGAAGAAATAATTTTCCTCAAATCCTGCTCTCAAGGCACAGGGTTTAACCTTAAACCTCTGCTCAGCTGCCCTCTTGCAGGAATCACCTGGTGCTTTCCAAGGGAAAAATTCTGGTTATTCCAGCACTAATCCCAGGGCTGGCTTTTTGTGAAGCTGAAGCTGCTTGTGCACCCCAAGGCGCCACTGCAGCAGCATTTCCTGCACAAAGCCTCGTGTCCTGCAGCACAGCCGAGCCCCCTCTTGCACAAACTCACCCGTGGGAACTGCCTGACCACTGCTAAACTTTCTCCCAGTGCAAAACTCCTTCCCTGTTGCTCAGCATTTAATTTACACCCGGTTCATCTGAAAGAAAAAAAAAAAAAACAAAACTCAAAAAACAACCAACCAAAAAAAGATTTGCAGCCTCCAAACCATTTCCTCTTTCTGTGGGATGCTCATGTTGAGCTGGGGACAAACACAGCCCGTGTGGGTTTGACAAACTCTGACCGTGCACCCCCTTTGGGCTGGGTTTAGTGGGGATAAAATCAGCTTTTATTTGTGATATAACAGCCCGGGCTGCTGTAAATTCTGTGTGTTGAAAGGCAGAGCAGCATTGGGGAAGGTAAAAACTGTGCTGGCTGCCCCGCTGGAAATACCTGCCCCAGGCTCTCCCGGAATATTGGTGGGACCAGGCACTTTTTGCAAACAATAATTGGATAAAAGGAGGAGGATTGTTCCAAGAGAGTATAAAAACTGGTGTTTATTGCCTGCCCCATCCCTAAAAACATTCAAGGTCAGGTTGAACACTGCTCTGAGCAACCTGGACTGGCTGAGAATTTCCCAATTAATTGCAGGGATGTTGGATTAGATGAGCTCCAAAGGTCCCTTCCTCAGGGAAGCTGTTTTGGCAGGGATTTTGCACAAGTCCCAGCTGGAGGAGGTGCAGCCCTGGCAGCTGAGCAGCAGAAATGTCCCCCTGAGTGCTAATGGGAAAGCAGAAACTCTGCTTTTTCCCCTAAATCAGCCTAGAAAAGGCACTCTGGAGTTTCAAAATCGAACCTTTTGTCAGACTTCCTTAAAAATTTAACTTATTCCTTCCCTGGGCTCTTCCTTTCCCTAAGGCGAGAGGGGAAGTGGAACCATCTACCCCTATTGATTTTTAAATATCTGGTTTTATTCAAAAAACCCTCAGGATTTAGCTGCAAAGCTCAATGCTTTAAAAAAGGGCTTTTGCATCAAGCCTCTGTAACTTTTTATTCTTTATCCCTCTGAGTATCATCTAATCATGAAATGTGTAACAAGCTGCCCAGTCTGGCAAATAATTTTCTGATTCTCTTAACATAGAAATTATATTGTGTTTTTAAGACTGCTCCTTGTTCCTGAAAACCTGGGGAGAATGATCACATTTATATTTTATTTCGTGTATCCATCCATATATATTTTATGCCTTAACATATCTGTGTATGTATGAATAAAACTCTTTATAAAACTTTCCAAACTTTAATGTGCGAGGTAAAACCCATCCCAAATCGAACCCATTTGGAGAAGGAATTGAGGGAAACCCCTCAATTTTCTGCCCATTCTGCCTTCCTTTAAAGGCAACTTCCCAGCAGCTCCACAGATCTTTTTCCTTCAGGAAGTCCTGGTGCAGCAGGGAGATGGATTTATCACGATTCCTCCATTCCTGTTTACCCTGGCTGGCAATTAGCAAATTTACCACCTGGGAGTAACAAATTTATCATTTTATAATAAATTTGGGGGAACTGCTCTTTTCTGTGTTGTTCTAAACCACCTGTGAGCAATGCAAACCCAGGTCCCAAAGCACTTTAATTCCTGCTTTAACCCACGCAGGAGTAATTCTGGGATTTTTCTGTGCACAGTAAGGAATGGAGGGAAATGAGATCAGATGGAGGCAGGGCTCTGCCAAACTGGATTCATTCAAACCTGGAGCTCTGCACAGAGAAACGCCCGTGGGTGAGTGATGCTGGCACATCCCAGCCTTTGAGGAGGTGAGGATCAGGGATTTGAGGGACATTTAGGGATGCAGGGGCAACCCAGCTCCCCAAAATAGCTCCAGAGACTGCACAGCTCCAATCCCGGCGGGGTTCAACTCTGGGAAATGCCTCAGGCAGGTACAGGAGCACTGCCCTCCCTCCAAGGCTGCCTCGGGCCCCTCTCCGGGCGGCTGGGAAAGCTCCGGCTGCCCGGAGAGCTCCTCCTGCGGCTTCTCCTGGAGCCTGCCTCCCTCTAGTGAGAGCCGCCGGGGCTGCCCGGACAGCTGTGCGCATCTGGAGGATGCTGCGAGGGGCCGGGAGCGCCCTGGGTGCTCTCCAGTGTGTTCCAAGGGTGCTGTGCACATTTTGGGTGTTTTCCAGTGTGTTCCAGGGGTGCTGTGCACATTTTGGGTGCTCTCCTGTGTGTTCCAGGGGTGCTGTGCACATTTTGGGTGCTCTCCTGTGTGTTCCAGGGTGCTGTGCACATTTTGGGTGCTCTCCAGTGTGTTCCAGGGGTGCTGTGCACATTTTGGGTGTTTTCCAGCATGTTCCAAGGGTGCTGACCCCTTCTTTGGTGCTGGTTTGAATGCATCAAGGATGCTGTGCACATTTTGGGTGCTCTCTATCCGTTCAAAGCTTGCTGTGCACATTTTGGGTGCTGGTTTGGAAGCACTGAGGGTACTGTGCACATTTTGGGTGCTGGTGTGAATGCACTGAGGGTGCTGTGCACATTTTGGGTGCTGGTGTGAATGCACTGAGGGTGCTGTGCACATTTTGGGTGCTGGTGTGAATGCACTGAGGGTGCTGTGCACATTCTGGGTGCTGGTGTGAATGCACTGAGGGTGCTGTGCACATTTTGGGTGCTGTGCATGTCTGTGGTACCCCACTGCACACATCCAGCTGCCGGAGGGAGCCCCAGGTGCCTGCCCTGGATCCGGGGCTGGCTCTGAGCGCTGTGCCCGCAGAACCCCGGCACTGTTCGGGCTGGAAGGGTCCTTGGGGATCGTCTCCTCCCACCCCTCACAGCTCCGATGAACTGCAGCGATTTCACTCCTGGCGGTGCCGCCTGGGGACGGGCGGCGGTGTCCGAGGCAGGAGCGTGGAATGACACAAACAATTCCCATCCTTGCCGGGTTCTGCCAGCACGCAATGAGCGGGCAGCTGTCAACCAGCAGCCTGAATTTATCCCCACCCGAGGCTTCGCGTCAAGTGCCTGCCGTGTTTTTAATCCAATCCCAGAGCCCCCAGGCAGGATTTGTTGTGCTGCCGGATTTTCCCTTTGCCAGCCAGGGTAGGATTTCATCAAACGAGCTGGATAATTTCCCCACATCCTCAGGGGCTCGCCGGCAGCTCAGCTCCTCCGGGCTGCCCTTAGCAACAACCAGCGCAGGGAAATCAGAGCTCCCACACCAAAGGATGTTTCCCACCCTCTGGAGCACACCTGAGCGTGTCCCGCTCCTGCTCTTTGCCCTCTCCTTTGTCGCAGCCGAGCCTCTGCGCCTGGCACAGCCGCAGCCGCTGGCTCCAAAGGATTTGGATGCCATCCTAAATCGGCAGCAGCTCCTGGGGGGGATGGATGTGCGGGAGGAATGCTGGAAGCACGCAGGGCAGAGAGCTGTGAGCATCCTCAGCTCCTCCAGCCTGACCTGGAGGTTCTTGACCCGAGTGGGTGGAGGGAAAATATTTATTGTCCCAGCAGCAAGGAGCAGGATTTTTCCAGCCAGAGGAGCTCAGGCTGCTGCAGAGCTCTCGGAGAGGTTTGTCAGAGGGAAAGGGAAAACGAGACCAGCAATTCCCTCAGTCATCCTTGCAAAAAGGTGAATTCCCTTCCCACACTGCCAGCGAGCCCGGGGTGCCGTGGAGCCGGGTCAGGGTCGGAGCTGCTGGAGGCAGAACTCCCAGCTGGGGAGCACATGGAAGCAGGAGCAGCGAGAGGGGTCATTTCCAACCCTTCTGCCCCGGCAGATGAAGGGGTTTCCAAAGGAAAAGGTTCTTTTCAGGTTTACGGCAGGGATGAGCTTGGCAGCTGGAAAGGAACCCCGGGTGAGGGATCAGACACGGGCAAGAAATGTGGGAACAGCAGCAGGGGCTGGTCACACGCAGAGGATGAGCAGGATTTATTGCATGGAAGGCAAAAAGGGGATGAGCTGAACGTGAAAAATGGGTGAAAAAGCTAGAAAAATGGGGGTTGGAGGGAAGTACAGGGTAGTAACAGGGCAGGAATATGTCTGTAATTTCAGGTAGTAAAAAGTCAATGCTGTGGGCCAAACCCAGAGAACTGTTTTGCTGTTTTCTGGATTTTTAAGCATAAAATATTCTACCCCACCCTCCAGATATGGGTTTATTTCTGTTGTCCTTCTGCCACATATTGATAAAGGCTGAATATTGATGCTGTGGGGTTATCAGTTAAGCAGAAGAACTCCCAAATCAATTTTCTGTAATGACACCTGCACAGGCACCTCTGTCTCTGCTGTGCCTGATGTGATTTCTGTGTGTGCACCTCAAAAAGGTGTTAATAACAACCACATCCACATCCCAGGGGTGGCTTTCCCTTCCCAACCCACCCCTCCCTTCTCATCTCCCCAGCCTCCAGGTGGGATCAACCAGGGCTTCGATTTCAAAGCTTTTTTCTTTCCTTTTTTCTTTTTTCCCCCCCCTTTTTTTAGTGTTTTTTGTTTGTTTGTTCTTTTTTCCCCTTTTTCCTTTTTCTTCCTCTCTTTTTTTTTTTTTTTCTCCCTGTTTCACTCCTGCCAAATTTCCCTCCTTGAAGATCCCTATCTGCCCCCACCCTGCTCTTTTATATGGCACTCTCACCCTGCTGCCTAGGTGTGGATGAGGGCAGGCACAGCTCCCCGAATCCCCCGGGATTCCTGAGGTCTGGAAAGGCGACAGCCGCAGCTCCCCGGGATGCCATATAACAGCAAGGGGGCTCTTTGCACCAAAGGGTCCCTGCCGCACATCCAGCAGCTGCGGGCTTTGATTCCGATAGGGATCTGCACACTCCCGGCCTCCAATTAAGGGGGAGGGATGGGGTTTATGGCTCTGGTTTCCCCCCGCTGGCGTCAGGAGGAATGGCAGTGGAGGTTTTTTTGGGATGGAGTGGTGGGGTCTTCTCCTGAAGGGAAATCTGGGCAGGTTTTTCTTTCTTCTTTTCTCCAAGGAAACGCCGGGTGGTCTTTGAGCCCGGTCCACTCCTGGATCAAGAGCTGAGAATCGCTGTGGCCTGTTTTGTTGGAAATCAGGGGTAGTTTGGGAAATAGGAATGGAAGAAAATGTGTAAAAGCAGTATTGGAATTTTTAACACTTCTCCAACCTCCCTTTCCCCCCCTGGCACTGGACAGCCACCAGCAGTTGTGCCTGAGCGCTTGAACGTTTCTATTTGCCCCAGATGGGGCAAATGGGGGGAAATGAGGGAAAACAGGGAGAAATCGAGCATTTTCTGTGAAAAATTTGTGCCATGCAGGGGCACAAACACCTGGATGCTGGGCACTAACTGCAGCTCCCGAGGGATTAGAGGATCCGGGAATCTCCCTGTGCCAGGTCTGACAGTGCCCACTGCGTTGTCCTAGGTGCCAAGGCTGCCTGGAGCTGGAATTTTGGGATGCATCCACCCTAAGGCAAATCCCTCCAGGATTTTTAGCTGCTCCTTCCTTCCCACTGGAAGCAAAATTAAGCAAATCCACAACCGGCCTTATTGGGGGGAGTAACAATTCCACATTGTGGCTGTTACTGGTTGTAAGCTATTTTAATGTGTGGTTTTGGTTTTTTTTTTGTGTTTTATCTCAAGGTCATAAATACATAACAGTTTAGAAAGATGTTATCTCGAATTCCTTAGATGATTAGTGCTGATATATTGATTGCATGATGTGAATTTGCTGATCTTCTATATTTATAGTCAACTTTTATATGTTTTAACATCCTTTTCTAATTATCCGAAATACACCTGTCACTTTGAGGTCCTTCCTTATATTTTCTAGCTGCTAGAAAACTGCTGTTGTTGAGAGTCTTGTTTTAAAAATGTATTAAGGGACACCACCGTAGTGTAAAAGCAGGGTCTGCCCAGGGCTCAGGCTCTAAACTGGAGTGATATCTCTTAAAAATGTGATGTCATTTAAAAGTCTTCTTATTTAGAACAAAACTTGCATTTCTACCTCATGTCTGTGTGGATTTACATATTTTAGTTTCTCTGAAGGTTCTAATTCACATTTCTGGGCACTCCTGGGCCTGTGTGGATTTGGCCCAGGGGGATTTATACCCTAACAGGGGTTGGGTGCCACCCTGAATTTCTGGTGGCATCTCCAGGTGTGGGAGCTGCCGCTCACTCCCGGCTGTGCCAGCACCGTTCCCAACCAGCCAGAGCATTAATTACGGGAATTTAACAGGAAATGTAAACAGGAAAGCTCCGGGGAGGGCGAGATAAGGGGAGCAGGGCTGAGAGGGAAAACGGGGAATGGAGCCCAGAGCAGGGCTGGCTTCCCAGCCCGCGGCTGGCGGCTGCTCAAAGGTGTTAATTGGGGTGGCAGATAAGGGCTGGGACACTGTCCCCGGCTGTCCCCTCCTCGGGACCATCACATCCCTGCTGTCCCCCTCCTCGGGACCATCACATCCCGGCTGTCCCCTCCTCGGGAACCATCACATCCCTGCTGTCCCCCTCCTCAGGACCATCACATCCCTGCTGTCCCCTCCTCGGGAATCATCACATCCCTGCTGTCCCCCTCCTCAGGACCATCACATCCCTGCTGTCCCCTCCTCGGGAATCATCACATCCCTGCTGTCCCCCTCCTCAGGACCATCACATCCCTGCTGTCCCCCTTCTCGGAAACCATCACATCCCTGCTGTCCCCCTCCTCGGGAACCATCACATCCCTGCTGTCCCCCTCCTCGGGACCATCACATCCCTGCAGCCCGAGGTTCAGCAGCGGAGACCTGCGATTTGGGCCATGAAGGGGGCTGGGGCAAAGGGGTGGGAATGCTTCAGCCCGGGCTGGGATGGGATTTTGGGTAGGAATTCTCCTCCGGCAGGCCCAGGGAATGTTGCCTGGAGAAGCTGTGGATCCCTAGAAGTGTCCAAGGCCAGGCTGGACAGAGCTCGGAGCAGCCTGGGATGGTGGAAGGTGTCCCTGTCATGGTAGGGGTGGAACAGGATGAGTTTGAAGGTGCCCTCCAATCCAAACCTTTCTCTAACTCCACAATTTCCACCTGCTTCAAGAGAATTGAGGAAATGAAGGGGCAGGACTGTGTTTTCCTTGTGTTTGTGGCGTGCTTGGTGTCGCCACAGCTCAGGTTTGTGGTTCACCCAGCAGCCCAGCACTGGTGACACTGCTCCGAGCAGGAGAAATCCCCTCACCAGCACTGTCCCACATCCTCCTCCTCCCCTCCTCCAGGCTGTGTCAAGAACCCCTCCCTTTCTGTGGGGTGAGAGTTAAAAACAGAGAAGAAATGGTTGGAAACAGCTTCTGCAGGATCTGGGGGAGCTGAGCCTCCTTCAGAGGCAAAATCCCCTTCCCTGGGGTCTGGGAATGCCCCTGGCATCTCACACAGCTCCTGGTCCCATCCTCCCTCAGAACCAAGCCAGCGTCACAACTGGGGTGAATTGGAATTTAGTGACCTCATTGGAGGAAATTATTTTGCTCAAACCAAGATATATTTAGATTTTCTTTTTTTTTTTAGATTTTTATTCTCAGCCATTTTCCTTTGCAGGCAGGTTTCGCTTCTCTTTCTGAGCCTCTCTTTGTGTTTTTCTTTGCAAAAGGAGAAAAAAAAATCCCTCAGTGCTCTGGGCAAACAATTTTCTTCTTGCTGCCCCCTGCCATGAGCCTGAGTGCACTGCAGAAATCCTGCTTGTCTCTTGTCAAAGCTTGAATTGAATTAATTTTATGGATTTTAAAGGTGTTGGATGTGGCGGGAATCTCCTGCTCTCCCTGCCTTTTGAGGAAATCCTCTCCTGTTGCTTTGCCTGCCTCTGGATTTATCTCTGTGTCATTATGAGCATAACTCTGAACCTCTTTGAACTCTAAAGGACAAGGAAAAAATGGAAACGCAGCTATTAAAAAACCTCTTTTCCAGAGCTGCTCCATTTAATACCCATCTGGAGCAATAAAAGGAACGTTGTGCCAGCACTGTTATCCCTGAGCCGTCACCCCAAGGTCCTGCTGACCACGGAGCTCTGCCTTGTTTTCCTTTTTTTCCTTGTTTTCCTTGTTTTCCCTGTTTTCCCTGCTTTCCTTCCTTTCCAGCTGTCTCCTTTACAACCAGAGAAAAGCGCTGCATCCCCGGCCTGCCCTGAAACACAGCATTCCCAGAAGGTGCATTTGTGAATGGTTGGCTGCTCCTGATGTGCCTCGGGGCCTTCATTTTCGGGATTTTTTTTTTCCAGGCCAGCTGAGGGAGGAAGTTTGCAGGATGTTATCAGCATCCTGTTGCTGTGACCTGCTGAGCAATAGCATGGAAATGTCTCCCCTTCACCACACCCCGGTGGCAACCTTTTGGCTCCTGTCTGCTGGCCGTGTTCTGCAAGATTAATGTGTTTTTCCACACATCCATAGCTAAAAGGCATGGATTTTTCGTTTTGCTTGGGTTTTTTGTATTTTTTTTTAGGATTTTCCTGATATCCAGGCATTTCTGGCAGTGTTTATAAACTGTGTGAACTTCTGGCAAGGTGGAGCCACCTCACTGGGGGGCATCCAAAATATGGTCAAGGTGGAGAAAGATTTTGGCTTTTGGGGTAGAGAGTCATTGGTTGGAGAGCACTGACAAAAAAACCCACTAAACCCCCCAGAAAACAATAAAAGGGACTAAAACTAAGAATTATGTCCCTTTAATGAGGATAAATGTTTGATTTTTAGCTCATGGAGGGGCTTTTCCCCAGGGCAGCCAGTAATGACCACCTTGGGTGCTCCATGTGCTGTGCTTTCACCACCAGCCATGATCCTGGCCATGATCCCTGTAATTCCAGGATCCCTGTCACTGGAGTTAGCCAGGCAGAGCAGCTTTCCATAGGAAATGGCTTTGCTGCAATCAAATCCTTCTCAGGAAGGATTTCATTTCACCAATTTATATCAAGAGGAGAATATAAAAGAAACCGAGTTGAGCCTCCTCCTTTCTTATTGATGTTCATGTCATTCTGTAATTCTTGAATATCAGCGTAATATTTCAATTGCCCTGGAAGAAAACATTCCAGTGGTTCCAAATATATCTACTTAGGCATTCTTGTTCCAAGGGGAGGAAAGAAGAGAAAGTGAAGTGTGAAAACAAAACTCCCAAGCTCCTCTCAGAAGATTTTTTTTGCTCTTTCCACATCCCGTTCCCCAGCCCATCCCTTCCCATCGCTGTCCTTGGAGAATCATCAGCAAAGGGTTGGGGCCACAAGCTTGGTTCTCCTCCAGGAACGTCCCTTGGGAATGTCCAGCACCCAGGTTTGGACAGCCAGGGCTTGGAAAGGTGAGAGGAATTCTTTGTGTCTGGGTTTGGCTCCATCCTCTCATCCTCCCTCACTGGTTCCCAGTTTGAGTGGGGTTTAATGGATGGATGAAAAGCAGATCCCACCATCCTGGTTCATCCCTAATGAGATCCTCATGGGACCAGCCAAGCCTCCAAGGAGGGATGGTCCTCAAGGCTCTGCATTGATTTTGGATTTAGGTTTTTTACCCTATTTGTGTTTCAGGGTGAGCTCGTGGGACTGAGCTGAGCTCTGAGTGGTGGCTGCATCAAGGACTGAAAATTCTGCTGGGGTGGAGGCCAAGGAGAACAAATGGAGCTGCCCTGGAGTGGCCAACATCAGCTTTTATCATGCCAAGGATTCCGGGTGACTCTCCGGCTGCATGCCCTGAGGTTGTGACCTTGTTTGTCCAGGGCCTTTCCTATTTCCAGCAGAACAAGCTGGTGTTTGTTACAGGGAGAAAAAGCTGCCTCCAGCAGGAATAATTCTGATTTAAAGCCCTGATCCTTTTTCAGGGCTCTTCAGGGAAAAGATAATTCTGACCCCATTTCTATCCAGCCACCAATTTTTGCTTGGCTCGATGCGAATCCTTGGCTGGAGCTGCCAAGTAACGTCACCTCTGTCCCTTTGCCCCCCGTGCCTGGGGGACAGTAAATCTGTAGGCAAACATTAGGCCTTCCTGAAAAGCCTGGCATTGCTGGGAGAAAATCAAAAGCTGGAGGGTTTTTATTATCTCTCTCCTTATTGTCTTTTCTTTTTATTGCCTTTTGGAGTCACCCTGGAGAGCAATCTCCATCCCACAGCGTGGCCCTGCCAGACTTCCTCTGCTGTCACTGTGACCTAAGGAATAGAGGCCAAGCCTTCCTCTGCTCCAAGTGTTGACAAACCCAGCTCCCTAAACTCCATGGATCCCTTTTTCTGTCCCAAAGCTCTGGTGAGACACTCAGGGCTTTCTCCTCCACCCAAAAAATCACCCCAAGCTCGTGTTTGGAGCGGGAAGGCTGCGGTTCCCTGTCTGGTGCCGCGGTGGGAAGGCTCTGAAATCCCCTGATAATTCCTGACTGCCAGGGCGGTCTGCACGGGGGAGAGGCTCGGAATCTGGCTCAGGAACCCGGAGAGATGCTTCTTGCAGGGAAACTATGTGCTCTGCTCACTCATTAAGCACTTATCTCCTGCTGCTGCTCTGAAGGAGGCCGGGGCTGGAGCGGAGGAGGCACGGGATGCACCAGGAGGCCAATTCCAACAGGCACAGATCCTCTGGGAGAAGGCAGAGGTGGGACACCACTGCTGAGGTCAGGCTGAGGTGGCAGGGACTCCTTTTTGCCCTTACCATTCCAAGTATGCAGCCCACCTCTGCTTTCCCGGGAAATCGGGAGGTGAATAAACCCACGCTGCGGGAAATGTGCTGATACCAACGCCTCAGCTGAGTCTGGCTTCATTCCCTCGGCCACAGAATCATGGAAAGGTTTGGCTTGGAAGAGATCTTAAAGCTGATCTAGTTCCCACTATCCATATTCCTTCTCAATATTCCATCTAACCTTGTGGGAAGCCCTTCCCCCTTGTCCTGTCTCTCCAGGTCTTTTCCCAAAGTCCCTCTCCAGTGATTTTAGAGCCCCTTTAAACACTGGAAGAGGCTCCAAGTTCTCCTCAGTGCCTTCTCTTCTCCAAGCTGAACAATCCAAATCCTCTCATCCCTGCCTTGTTCCAGCATTGCTGTAAGCAGTGGGATTTCCCAGTAAAAAGCCATTTTCCATCGTGCTTTGGGAACTGCTGGACAACAGAAGGGACAGTGATAAGTTCGAGGATACATCCATAAGAAAACTTCCCAAGGTCTGACTTGGATGTACCATTTGGATTTTCCCCTTGGCAACCAAAGAAATTGCTCAAGGGAGAAAGTCATCGCAATTTCCTCTTAATTTTGGCTTGTTCCAGGAAAGGAGGGGATTTTTCAGTCTCAGAGGAAGGAAGGGTAACCTGCCATCCACAGGTCAGTGCCTGGCAAAGGCTTCCAGACCTGGAGAAACGTGTGCCTGAGCAGCCCGTATTTCCATAGCTGGATTCCCAGTGTGGGATGAGCTTTCAGGATCTGACCTTTCTCCCCTGACAGCCACTGAAGTCCACCTTCCTTCTCTACTTACCTTCCCAGAGTGGCAACAACTCAAGTATCAATTAATTAGTTAATCACACACCTCCTTAGGTGGGTCAGCTTGGTCCAAAAATGAGCTCGGCTTTGCCAGGGTATTTTATGGAGAAACTTTTCCTGGCCAAAATACATTTAACTGGATTTTCTTTCTCTGCTTTGATGCATGAGACATTGGATGAGCTCCTTCAGAACCTGGAAAAAATCCGATTAAAATGGGAATACTCTGCTGAACTGTACAGGTAACCTGTTTCCTTCCCATTCCTGTGGATGCTGGGTTTGATGGGCTGTCGTTTTCCTTGGATTTACCTTTCTGCTGGAATACTGCAGTCCTCTCTTCCCACACCAACACTGCATTTCAGCATGGTGGGACCTGTGAGCTCATCAGCTCCTGCCTCATCCCACTTTTCCACGCTGCAGCTGGGCTGCTCTGCTCTCCTTTTATGTCACACAGCATTCCCATCATATTTCCACGGTCAACAGCTCGGCTGACTCACTCCGGGTCAAACAGGGGATTTCCAGAAGCAAAAGCTGCAACATGAATATTTCTTTTTGCTTTGATTTTTTTATTACTTTTCCCCCTCCTCTGTGTGTGAACCTGCTGGAAACTGGCTGGTCCAATTCTGCACATCCTGAGATCATTCCAGCTTCCTTCTGATCCTGCTGGGAAAGGTTAGAGGAGGTCCAGGCTCCTCGTGGATGCCTTGGGGATCTTCCTGCACTTTGGTAGGGGAAATGGGTGCAGCTAAATCATAAAATCATGGAATGGTTTGGGTTGGAAGGGACCTTAAACCTCATTTAGTTCCATGGGCTGGGACACCTTCCACTATCCCAGGTTGTTCCAAGCCCCATCCAACCTGGCCTTGGACCCTACCAGGGGTCCAGGGGCAGCCACAGCTTCTCTGGCAATCTGTGCCAGGGTCTCCCACCCTCACAGGGAAGGATTCCTTCCCAAAATCAAATTTGAATGGATCCTAAACCCCTCAAAATATATATGTGAAAAGATTTTTAGATGAGTCTTGAAGGTGGGTCTTGGAGAGAAACAGCAAGTGAAGTATCTCCTGAAATATCCATGTGTTGATCCAGTTTGGGATCAGCAGGGCAGGACCCTGGTGGAAAACAAAAGGATTCCAAATTAAACCAGGTCCATGCTGGCCCTGGCTCTTCCCTCAGAAGTATCCAAGCCAGGGTTTCATGTGTGTCTCGTGCTGTCAGGAATAGTTATGGTCACATCCCATTTTTATTTGCCTTTGCACATCTCCTCCCAAACCTAGAAATGTCTAGGGGGAAAAAAAACCCCAAATTCCGATTTTCTCCATAAACCCCAAACATTTCAACACCTCCCTTGAATTCCCAAAGTGCAGCATCACACCCTGGCTGCAAAGAACCTTTTCCATCAGCCCTGGGGCTGGAGCAGAGTCAGCACTCAGGGAGAACTCAGCAGGAGCGGGGTTATTCCCTGGGCTGAGCGCTGCCCCTGGACACTGCAGGGAGCTGACGGAGCAGGAGGGGACAGGAAAACAACATCCAGCTCTGGCATTTGCTGCTTTGCGTGCAGCCCCAGGCAGGAACTGCTTCCTCTGTTTCCAGGCTTTTAGGAAAAAGGGAGCTCCACGGAGTTGCTAAATTGGAATGAAGTGAAAAAAAAAATTTGCTGCGAGCAACAGAATGTTTGGCTATTTTTTCTCTCCTTTTTTTTTTTTTGGAAGACACAAAAACACAAAACCTTGGAGTGATTTACATGGGAAAGGGGAGCCGGAAACAATTTTAGAGGCTGTTTTCCAAAATTGATGAATAACAGAAGATACAATGGATAAAGCAAATGGCCCAAATTTCCTGCTCTTTTAAGCCGCTGAATAGATACTGAAAACAAGGGTGCCCTGGTTTTCTCCTGATGGAGCTGCCAGAGAGGGATTTTTCCTGGGTTAGGTTCTGGAGGTAGGAGCAAGGTGGGTGCTGGGGGTCATGGATGCTCAGAGAAACAGGATGCGTGGGAATTCCAGAGGTGGGGAAGAGCAGCCTGGGCCAGAGGAGTCATTTTGACTAATTTCTGGCAAATAACGCTGCAGGCATGAATCATGAAGAGAGGTCTGAAACTTCCTTTTGGATTTTTTAAAAAATAATTCTCATTTGATTTCTCCTTTGCCTGAGGCTTTTTTTCCTCCAGAGCCAAGCACTTTTCCCTCCTAACCCTTGCCCCTCACCCACTGGATGAGGACACAGGTTTGGCTCCAGCCAAACCTAAGTTGGAAACTTTTATTTCTCTTTGCAAAAGCCTTCAACGCTTCCAGAGAATATCCTTGTTTTACTTTGGAAAAAAAAAAAGCCTTGGATGTGATCCCTGCAAAGCTTTTGTCTTCCTCTGCTGAGCCAAGATCCAGGAGCTCCAGCCCTTTTTTGGGACACCATGGAAGATGTCCATGTGTTTTAATCTTTTATCAGTGGGATAAAAATCCAGGGAAATTTCCAGTAAAGCCTCTTGGCTGTGTCCTCTTTCCACCCATGCACAAAGTCATGGTGCAGTGAAGGGATTTTGGTTGCATGGACAAACAACACCTTTTTTTTTTTGGTGGCTTTGCAATCAAACCCTTCGGGCTTAGCTGGGGTGGAAAAGGTGAAGTTCAAGGGCATGGTGAAAACCAGGAGTTACCTGGTGAGCTTCCACTCTGGAGACCTGGAGAAGTTTTCTCCAGCCTGTCCAAACTGGTGTGTGGACATCAGTGGAAAAACTCTGCCCTGGATTTTGGGCCTGGCTAAGAGGCTTCCATCAATTCTTGTGGGGAAATATTTCCTGTGAGTGGATATTTTCTGCTTGCAAAGCAATTTTGTGTTGGAAACCTGAGGAACATCTTGGAAATTGCTGGCCAGTGACTTCCATGGGTGCATCTCCCATGATTGTGTCTGCTGGGTCCTGTCCTGTGAAACAAGGATCCTCCAGGTTCCTTTAGGCTTTCAGATAATGAATCTCTATCTCTGCTTTTTTTTTTTTCTCCCATGTCTCCAACATCTTTTCCTCCCCAAAATCTGGGAACTCCACCAGGCAGTTGCACCCAATTAATCAATAAATAAAAGTAACCACAGACAGCAAACTGAGCTGTTAATTGCACTCAAAATCTTGTTTTTCACTGCTGGGTCAAGTGATCACCCCTCCCCAAACCCCGCTGGCTCCTGGGCTGGACAGAACACACACGAAATTATGCAAAGCCACAATTCCAAAATCCCTCTCTTGGGTTGTTTCCCATGATAACCAAAGCCCAATAAACCACGTCGTGTATTTATGGCCTCTGTGAGCAAATTGTCATTCAGAGGCCACTTGGAACCTTCAAACCCCAGTGAATTATTGTGTATGTGCTACACACCTCTTCCTTAGCAGCACATTCACATGTCAGGGCCCTGAGGAGCACTTTCCTCCCTCAGGCTCATTCAGGCCTCAGAGGAAAAGGGATTCAAACCACTCTGGTATTTTTAACTGATTCTTTCCCACTGACTCAGGAGTTTTGCTGAGCCATCACCCCTGTGGGTCATCTGGTCTGTGGCTGCACATGAATTGAAGGAAGGTCTGGGATGCTGAGGCTCTGGAAAGACACGGGGGAGTTATTTGATGGTGTAAAGTCAGTGAGAACTGCCCAGCCCCTGCACCGAATCAGGGAATGGTTTTGGTGGGAATGGGCCTTAAAGATCACACTGGGGATGGGTCACAGTTTGGATTTGATGATTTTGGAGCTCTTTTCCAGCCTAAATGATCCTGGCATTCTTTGATTCTAAGTGAGCTGGGCCCTGTCCATGTAGATGCTTTTGCCCTGGGCCCTGTCCATGTCCATGTAGATGCTTTTGCCCTTGGCAAAATTTATTTATTTTGAAAGAAAATAAATAAAGTGGCTGGAGAAAATTCAGATCCTGACATGGCTTGCACAGAGAGATAATTATTGATGAGGTTTTCAGCTCTGAAGCAAATCTTATTGTCCCAAGAAAATCCAGTTTGTGCTCTATCCTGAACCTTTCAGGGTGTGTCGAAACCTGGTGTGTGGGATTGCCACCCAGACCCCCAATTCCTGATTTACCACCAGCCACGTCAGGAAGTGAACTCAAGCCTGAGAGATGGAAAAAGCCGCCTCAGATCTGGGATTTACGAGGAGCAGTGATGTCAGGGTGAATTCCTTGTGTTGTACAAGCCCCCGGGGAGGATGTCCACGACACGGCGCTGACGTGGGCACTCTGTCCTGAACCACGAGGGGCTAAGAACTAATTATAAACTAATTAATGTCATTTGCAGAGCTCAGCCCGGGCTGCACACCCAGGGAAGTCTTTGTTCCACGGGCTGCTGAGCAGATGGACACCAGTCCTGGCCCCACGCTCAGGATGCCCAGGAGTTCCATGTGTGCCAAGGACAAAGGCTGGCAGGGGATGAAAGGATTCCAGGACTCATTTACTGCACGCGTGACCTTGGCGAGGATGGAGGCTGCTGTCATCACACGGGGTGGACACAAGGGACAAACCCCTCTGGATTGCTCTTCCAGCCCTGCGTGGGATGCAGGTTTGGGGAGAGAGATGCATTTACCTCTGGTGGGCTTTGGATATTCGTGGGGTGCTCCACGGATGATGAACGTTTTGGTGACCTTCAGGGAGTTCCTAGGAGGGGTGAGACCACCAGGATCACGCTGAGAAGCTGGTGGGAAGGGGGAGGGAAGGTGAGGAGGCAGCTGGCTGAGGAAGCCCCTCTGTAAGCATTTTCCTGCCCTGGGATGACCAACGTACATCCTGAGCAGAGGGCACCGCATTGTGCGCCCTGTGCTCTGCCCATCCTGCCAGGAACAATGAGGAGGCTCTGGAAAACAAGGAAAGGCATTCCCAGGGTTGTGGGAGAGAAAAGCAGGGGGCACTGGGGGAGATGACGCTGGGGGAGCAGCAATGTGTAAGGTCAGAGAGCCTGAACATCCCAAATTTATCAACTGCCTTGGCCCAGGCAAGGGATCAAGGCCACGGCTTGAAATTTATCTCCAAACCACCCCCAGGGGCTGGTTGAAGCTTTTCCCACTGCTCTGTAAGATGCTGCTTGGGAGTGAGGGAGTGTTGGGATCTCCTCCTTGGTCCCTGCTGGAATCCTGGAGCCTGTGGGTGCCCAACCCCAGGGCTGAGGACAGAGGTGGCAGCTGTGACAAGCTTCTCTCCAAACTGAATCCACCCTCCTGCCTGGCCTTTCTGCTCCTAAAATTCCATTTTCTTTCCTTCTTCACCTCTCTGGATTCAAATGGTTTTGTGCTATTGCTCTGACAGAAGCTGAATTTCCCATCAGTGGAAGTTCTTTGAATCAGGAAGAATTTTTTTGGTCTTTGAGGAGCACAGGAGGGTCCTGTGAGGTTCTCAGGCCATGCAGGTGAGGGCTGAGGCTTCTCATGGACTTTTTCCAAGCAAGGAATTTTTTCCACCGGAGTGGTTTGGATTTCAAAGTTTCCAGCAGCTGGGTCTGCATTTACTGCAGTTACAACCCCACACCTGGCTGCAAACTGCAGAACTGTAATCCAAGGGAAGATGGAAATGCAAAAGGTTTGGATTCTTCCCCAAAACCAAGTGAGGACAGCATTTACCAGTCAATATATCCAGATTATTCCCATGATCTATTTTTTTCTGTCCCAGTTCAGCCCTGCCATATTCCTGTGTCAGGATGGATGGAGCTGCAGAAGGAAAAGCTGTGTCCCTTTTGTTGTGGAGCATCCTGCCCTGCACATCCCAGCATCCACAGCCTGGGCAGAGGGAGCTTGTCCTCTGTGCTTCAGTGATCCCCAAATCCCAGCAGGGCTGACAGGGACAATTTGCAAGGATAACATCAAATTTTGCTGTCATTGTCAATTATTCTTTGGAGCTGGTGCCAGGATCCCCACTTCTGGGAGTTCCCCAGCAGCCTGAAGATTTAATGTCTTCCTTGGCTGCCTGTGGGAGGGTTTGATTAATCTGGGATGGGGTTTCCATGAGGTTCTGCCTGTGTTGGCTCCGTGTGCAGCAAACCCTCCGTGTACCTGTGAGATTTTGGGGAGGAGATTTCATTTAGGGCTTCTTTTTCCCCTCAAAAATCCGAGCTGTTCCAGGCAGCAAAAGGAATCGGGGGTTCATTTTCATGTTCAGATGTGAAATTCAGAGCAGCTGAGTTTCTTTTCCACATGGGTCTCCTGAGCTCGGAGAGGATGATGCTACAAACCATGAATGTGCTTTGAATGAGAATCACAGAATCGTGGAATGGTTTGGGTTGGAAGGGACCTTAGAGCTCATCCAGTTCCACCCTGGATGATCCCAGGGTGTTCCAAGTCTCACCAGCCTGGCCTTGGACACTTCCAGGGGTGGGGCAAACACAGCTTCTCTGGGCAGGTTATTATTAATTACCATCAGGATTGCTCCCAACCTGCCCAGCACAAAATCCGTGTGAGCTTGGACTCTGCTGGGACACAGGTCCTGCTTGGCAGGATGTTTTCCAGATTTGGTTAAAGTGATTTCCAAATGCACAGGCTGTTTCTGCTGGAAAAAAAGCAGCTTTTGCTGGAGCACATGGCTGATGATTTGAAATCAATTTGCCATGGATGGGTTTAAAGCTGACTTTGGCTCCGTTTCCAGGCATCTGCACATTGCTATCATTTGTTAACAGTGTCACAAACGTTGCTTTCCCCTTTTCTTGTAACAGCTCCTCTGAACTACAAGAACTCCTTTAATTCCTCAACAGTCCCCTCTCTCCCAGGCCCTGCCACCTGGGAGAGCAGCAGGAGCACCTCCCCTGTGCAATTTCCCTTTCCCTCTTAACCTTGACCTGGAATATGCTGAAAGTTGTTGCTGGGAACTACCTTGATCAGAAATGACGTTAGAAAAACTTGCACAACCGAAAACCACCAAGATAAAAATTCCCAGAGCCAACAGTTTGGAGTTAGGGACCTGCTCTGCCTTGGGATATGGGGTTGACTGCTTCAAGGTAGCAGCTATTAAGTTTTGTTTGCTTTCTTTCTGAGGGGCTGTGCTTTGTAAGAGGAGGAAAAGCCTTGCCCAGAGCCCTCGGGTCCTTCAGGGATTGGGGTTTGTGGTTTTCAGGTCACACCTAAAACTCTGCTGAGGTGGAACGAGCTCCCAACAGTTTGGCTTTGTGGACTGAGGCTTGAAAGGAACCTGAATACAAGGCTGAGCACCAGTTCATGTGCAAAACTTGAGCACGATTTAACAAAATTATTTAAATGTAGAGTTTTTATCGTCTCTGGGAATTCTTTGCTGAAGCTTTTTCCGGGCTGTGTGGCAAATCCACAGACCTACTCCTGGGAGATCCTTAACCCAGAAGTTTGTGATGAACATCTGATGATTTGAATCCTTCTCCTCCTCAGCCAAGGGGCATTTGTGTATATTGAATTATCTAAGAGTTAATTTTAGAAAGACCAGAGCCTGGAAACTGAAACAGCTTTAATGGGCTTTGCTTGAAGCTTTTATTTACTGCAAGCTCGAGCAGAGAAATCAAGATCCAAAGCTGTTCCTCCTGCAGGCAGTGGAAACAATCTCTTTATTGCAATGAGACTCCAACCCTTAACTTGTGTCCAACCTGAGCTCCTCCAGTCTGCACGCGCTGGCAGGGAATGAACTGCTCTCAGTTTCTGCTCTTGGAGCCCTGGAATTCTTTTTGATCCTGGAGATAAGGAAAAAGGCTTCTAAGCAGATGCGTCATGCCTGCTTAATTTTCCATTAGAGGCAGAGAAGAGATTTAACTCTCTCCTATCAGTGTGTGTGTGTGGAAAACTCGGCTTTCCTGGTGCCAAAATCCATCCTGTTAGTGGAGATACTGGGGAGACCTTGGAGCATCCATCCCTGGAAACATCATTAGTTGTGGAAAAGCCATTCATTAGTAACAGGCAATCTGTCCTTCTCTCCCCTCCTCTGGAGAATAGGCAGTGCTATCTAAATAAGCTGTTTCCTGAGAAGTTACTCAAAGTTACTGCTGGAGCTCCAGGCCAACTCTCCTCCCCCAGGAGCTGGACAGAAACAAAGCTTTTGGAGAGGGAGACGCTGCCCTTCAGTCCAGCAGTCGGTGCCGTTCCTCTGAGGTTCCTCCTTTCTTCTTGGCCTCCTCAATGTGCTCCCTGCTTTTTTTTTCACCTCCCTTCATTTGCCAAACCATTTCCATGTCTGCACACAAGCTGTGGGCACTGGAGCCCTCTGTGCTCTGGGCTTGTCCAAAATCCCCCCTGACATCCCACCCGCACCCTCTTCAAAATCCCTTCAAAATCCACACCCTCTTTGCTGGCTTCCCACAGCCTCCTGCATCCCTTGTCTTCCTCCATCCTTCTCTTCCATGAAACCACTGACTTCCCCAGGCAGGAGATCATGACCAGGCACCTTCTCACAGGCTTTGTTCTGGAGCATCCTGGAACCAAGAGCCTGATACTGCAGAGGGAAAACCGGGAGCAGCATCTCCGAATGCCTGAGTGGCAGCAGCACCGTGGAAAAACCTTTCCCACTTCCTGACAAGGAGGGAGAATTCTGTGGAATTTGCTCCAGTGGGCTGCTGCAGACCTGCTCGGGTGGGGCTGGAGGGCGCAGCTGGAGGAAGGAGGGTCTTTTTCTGGGAGTTGTGCCCTCTGCTCTGTGTTACCAGCACTTAATTCCACCTTCTCCATTAGAAACACTCCCTTGCCCGCCGCAGTCGCCTTCGGGAGGTGTTTGGGACAACACGTCAAAGCAGGAAAGGCTCTCAGAGGAGAGGGCAGCTGTGGGGACACAGATGGATGTCCCTGTGCTGCCTTTCAGGCCAGCCCCACACCAGGGTTTTGGTTTTTTAGACTTATGGATTATCTCTGTTTAAAACCCCCCACAATTAGGGTGGTCTCTGCATAGTCCATTCCAATGGGAGCGAGTTGTTCCGGCTTTCCCTGAATCTGATCTCAGCATCTCCATCCTCCAGTTGCTGTCACATCTCCAGCCACCTTCCACTGGGAGATTCGGGCTGTCACAGGGACGTTCCCCTCTTTGCCTGGGTGGCATTCCTGACGTGGCCAGGTTTCCTAGAAATACAGAAAAATTCCCATTTTACTGAATTCTCACCGGAGAACTGATGGGAATTAATCATGCTTGGAGCAATGCATGGCGTGCAGCACCCATCCCACACTGGCCAGGAGGCATCCAACAGATCCAAGACCCAAACCCAAGCCGAAGAGGAATAAAATGTATTAAGCCCACCCTTGGAGCACCAAGCGGAGAGGATTTAGTGTGTATAATAAACTGCCCGCGGGTCGTTTATCACAGCTCCGCTCTGATTGCCTGGGGGTGATGATGGACACCAGAAGTTGGGAAAACCTAACGACGTGTGGGGAACGGAGCGCAGGTGTCCGAGCGGGAAGCGGCAGGAAATCAACCTGACAGCCTTAGGGAAGCGCCTGGCGCTGGAATCCGCGCCGACCCCCGCCTCGTCCCCCGCCTCCCTCTCCCCCACTTTCCCGGCGGGAGGGCTCTGCTGAAAGGGCTCCTTTCTTCCTTGGCTGCCTGGATGATCCCACCTCTTCAGACAGCCTCTGTTTTCCTTTGGAGAAGGGAACAGCTGGGGCAGATCTCTGCTGCTCCAGCAGTGCGGGCTGCAGCTGAGCCCCCACACCCCAGCCCGCCCTGCACCTTGCTCCTGGGTGGGAGACAGCAGGAAAACTTGTGAGAAACCTGGAATTCCTCCCCAAATCCCCATCCCCTTGGGATCACACACTTTCCCATGGGGACAGCCCCATCCCGGGGGCTCAGGGGAGGAGGTTCCAGCAGAGCCCCCGTTCCGTGGCTCCTCGGGCCATCCCTGAACATCTCCGCTATTGGAGAGCCCCTGACCTCCCCTGTCAGGTTTCCCCATTGTCTGCCTGACCTCACCATTATAAAGCATTTCCTACTATTTAGCCTGATGTTTTTCTTTCTTAATTTTAGGCCATTAGTGCTTGTTCTTCCCAAATTTACTACTGAAAATGACTCTGCCTCCTCCCTTCCTCTGGCTTGACGGATGGCTACGGAGTGACCCTCCAGGATTTATATCCCCAGTGGCTGGCAGGACTCCTCTCCTCTCTTAATCCCCTCAAGGCCATAGAAAAATAAAGTTGTTGTCTTTAAATCCGAATCTGTTACAAGCTCTGCCTCAAAGCAGCGACGTTCCCCACCTCGCTGGAGTTCAGCTGTATTTGCTTTCACAGCTCTGTCACACAAAGTCCAGGAATGAACTTTCCAAGATGTTTCATTTTTCATCAGGGTTTTTTCATCAGTTTTCATTTGCCTCCTCTATTTTCTATTATTTTCTTTTCTTTAATTTTATTTTTTATCATTTTATACATATAATAGAAAGGTCATTCACTTCCCAATCAGTTGGAGGGGAAAAGTTTGTCTTTCCCCTTTTTTCTTTAAACCTAAGTGAATAATTCTTTCTGGGGTTTGTTTCTTGGGCAAAATAAAATTGAAAAATGGTTTCAAATAATTTTCCAGAAAAGGAAATAGTTTGATGAGCAGAACATTGATTTTGGTTTTTTTTGGCTTTATGGATTATTAATAATTTTAACTTTGGTGGTTAAGTTTTAGAGAAACTCACAAATAATATAAAATTATCATTCGGTGTGAGAGTTCATGGAGCAAATGTGCTTCTCTGCCACTGGTATGAAAGATAAAATTGATGTGAACAAAAACTTCCACAACAAAAATTTTAAAATTATGCCGAATTGCAGACAAAATTCCCTGAAAAATGATTTCTCTGGGTTGCACATGGGAATTCCCACTTGAAAGTGTGGCCGTTGATATCTCCTTTATTTGTGACCAAGGAAGGTTGTGACCCAGCTGAAGATATGTTTGGAGATATTACATTTGGGGTTATCTGAATAAAAAATATTCTGTGTCCTGCTTGCTTGCTGGGATGAGAAAATTCATCTCCTGTGCTTCTTCCAGACCTGCAAGATGGAATTAAGCACACGGAAAATGAACTTGGCCGTGAGTTTGGGGTGTTTCCCTCCCTCGAGGTGCGGAGCGGGCAGGGCCGCCGGACACCGCGGTGAGTGGCTGCTTCCTCCCGCGGCCTCCTCCTGCTCCCAGGCTTTATTTCTGGGATCTTCCAGCCGTTCCCCTCCGAGGAGCGTTTCCTTCCCGCTTTCCCTTGAGAGGAGCAGGACGGGAGCGGGGAGAGGCAGCGGCTCCAGTGGTGGGTTTCAAACAGAGCCAGGAACCTCCTTGGGAGGTTGGAAATGAGGGCGCCGGCTCCGGCCACCAAACCCGGAGCTGCTGCCAATTTGTGATGTTTTCCCTCTAAAGTCAAAGATTTAATGGAAGGAGAGGTCAGGCTTTGACCTGAGCACTGAGCAGGGTGACAGGGATGGCTCCTTCATGTCCTCTCCTGGGGTTTGTTAGTCTAAAGTTTAGTCCTGTGTCAGATGATGCATTTTCCAGGGAAGTTAATGGATTCACTTGCACCGCCACGGAGAGGTTGGCGGGGGTGGGAGGGCGACGCTTTCGTGAGAGACAAACGACTTCCTCTGGACAAGCAGCCCTGTTTTAACTTGGAAAATGATGGATGAGTCCCAAGGAAAGGCTTCGCACAGGCAAACGAACATGCAAACCTCACGTTGTCAGAGATCCAGAGGGACAACAACAGATCCCAACCGCCGGGAGAGCGCGGAACGCGGCGATGGCGGCAGGGATGGGGATCGGTCTGCAGAGGGAGACTTTGGGCCAGGCAAAACCGCGTCACCACCACGACACGGGACAGGGAACCACGCAAAGGGACACGCCGGGGGCCTGCACACAGTTGGGGTTGTGGGTTTGTCTCCAGGAGGTCCCAGCTCCGGTTAAATCCAAGCCTTCCCGCGGCACACGGATCCGCAGCCTTACCCTTCCGCCCCCTCCCAAACCATTGTTTGGGTTTTCCTTGGGGCCACCACGCTTTGCCAAATGTTTCCCTGGTGTTTTTCTTCCGTGCTTACCTTTGCCAATAACAGATTTTATTTTTATTTTTAAACATGTAAATGTAAATCCTTGGCAAGTGCTGGGCACCGTGGCTTCATCAGAGTTCCTGCTCCTCGAGGCGCTTGTGTCTCGCTGCTCCATCTGGAACCCCAAATCCTGACTCCAGATCCCACTGCTCCAGGTGTGGATGGAAGGGATGAAGCAAAGAGCTACAAATGAATCCCCAAAAGTCCCCTATAGGTGAATGCAAAGGTGAAAGATGACTTTAACCTCCTCTCTTCCTTATTTTTTACCATCACAGTGAGCCACAAATTTTAAAAGCAACTCAGAGCCACAGATAAAAATACAGAGGAAAATAAATTGAATTTTAGGCAACTCGTTTACCTCCTGCCCTTGGAAATCTTTGCACACAAGACAAGAAATAAGTAGATTTATTTTTGAATATTTCCTTTCCTGCAGAGCTGCTAAGTGGGAATGACCTAGAGAGCTGCTGGAGTATGACCTTGAGGGAAAACATCCTGGAGAGAAGAAGATGTAGGGATGATGAGCTGGAAGAAAGATGGGTTGATGCCACCAGAATTGGTGGCTCCCATCCAGCTGAGGCTGGAGAAACAGCACTGAAACAAGGGATTTGCTTGATCCTGGATAATTCTGTTTCTTGTATAAAGCTCCATTTGCCTTGAAGGGCAAAATCTTGACTTGGAACATTGTAGAATTTCACAGAGAGAGCAGGAGGAGCCTGTGCCTGAAGGGAGCAGAGGGGGGTAAAGAAATATGTCACCTTTTGTGACTGAATTGAACCTCATTTAATTTAAATTTTTAATTAAAGCCTCTCACCTGCCTACCTCAAGCACAGAAATGTCCCTTCAATCCCAAAATAAATTCCTGACATTGTTGATTGCAGCCAGGATGGCCGAGACTGGGAATTATTTTCTTGTGCAACTGTTCAGCCTTTGCGAGGGAAAGGCAAAAGGCAGCGCTGGAGCTGCAGACGTGATTTATGGATATTAAACATTTTATAGCAATTTTTTATCACTTTCATTCCTCTCTGTTCCTCCTTCAGATGCTGGAATAAGAAGGGTGGAGAGGGATGGGGAGACAGCAGGCTTTAAACTGTCACAGCTCTGGGAGAATGATGGATCTTTGTGGGCTTGGGCAAACCCAGCTTTTGGAAAGCTTTGCCCGGGCTCCCTTTTAAGAGGAGGGCAGCACCTTCTCTCCTGAGCAGCCCTGTGGGGCGTTATCTGCGCTCCAGGGACTGCAGATCCAGCTGGATCCTCATGGAAACTCTCCAGGACCACCCTGGGCTCTGGCACCCCAAACCCGCCTCCTCCAGCACCACCTCCCCAAAAAATGCCGAGCATCCCTCCAGCGACACCCCCCCTCTCCGAGGAGCCACCTGCGGCTCAGCCAGACTTCTCCCAAACACATTTCTCTTTAAAAGCCCAGATTAGCCTGAAATTCTGCTGCAGATAAAACCCGGCCCCTTATCAGCAAACGCATCCAGCCCCCACGCACTCTCGGCGCTCCGCAGGCTCCGGCTCCTCCCGGAGCGGGGCTGTTTTCCCAGCAGAGCACCGAATCCATCATCCCCGGGCTTTCCTGGAGCAGGGCGATAAATCCCGCCCAGGAGAGGGGTAGGTGAGACCCGAATTCTTCTCCACCACGCACTCCCTGGGGAATGCACGCCCCACACCGCTGCCTTCTCCAGGCACTGCTCCTCTTTCTCAAGGGATTCCTGGTTTTTCTAACCATAATTTGATTTTTTTTTTCCCCCTCCAGCAGTGTTTCTCAAGGGATTTCTGCTCTTCCTGGCCATCTTTAATACAATTTCCCCCCTTTTCCCCTCTTTTTTGTTTCATGTCTCTAATGCTTCTTCCAAGCTTCTCTCCCATCTCCTCTTAGGCTGGGCAAACAGGAGAGGGGATGGAGCTGAATCTCACATGGATGACAGATGAAAATATTCCATGGGATTTAGATACAGACTCCCAGAGCTATTAAAGAAAGGAATTAATTGCATAAATTAAAGAAATGGATGAAAAACTTAAAAAGGGCATTATTCAATGGAAGAAGCTGGAGTGGCAACCAGGAGGCAGTGATGGCTTTGGCTTGAAAAAGCTGAATTCACTGGCGGAAAGAGAAATATATTTAAAATTGAGCTGGTAGAAGGAGAAATATATTTAAAATTGAGGCTGTTTTTTAAATCTTACAATGCTGAAATCCAGCCTGAACTGGGACTGGCAGATAAATATGAAATATAAAAAATATGTGCGTTTTTTGTGGCTGGGGAAAGGGATTTCTGGCATGGGGATATTTTCAGGGACTCTGCCATGATGGAATAGGAGCTTGTCCAGGGATAAGCTTTACAAGTGTTGAGCACATCTGGGAAATGTGGGTGTCCCCAAAATTTCTGGATACATCCAAGGCCTAAAAAGCAGAGAAAATCTCTCCTACACGGGGTTTAAATACAGAACCTTGCCCGGGTGGTCACTCCTAGCTGCTCACACGCCCCCCTGGTTCCACGTCCTTATCACAGCACACCCGTGTGAGATAGCAGCCCCAGCTGGGCCCTGGCAGGGTTATCAGAGGACAGACAGTAGTTCCTTCAGCCAGAACAGCCAAGGTCTCGGGGTTAAAAGCCAAGGGTCAGCACAGCCACCGCCCCGTGTGGCATGGGTTAAATCAAAAATGATCTGTGAGTGGCATTGCTGCAGAGCAGCCCAGAGCATCCATCTGGGTGCTCAGCTCCGGGCATAAATCACCGCTCCTGGGGTGGGGATGGGCTTTCAGGGCTGCCTTGCCTCCTCCAGTGCTGCTCCTTGGTGTTGGTGGTGTAAATCCAGAGCAGAAAATTCAAGTGAGGTACACTGAGTTAGGGAAAAGCGGATTTTTTTTTTTTTTTTGTAAAGGGTTTTTTATGGCTGCTGCTGGAAGCCAGGCTTGAAAACCACTGAAAAATTTTGCTCTGCTTCATGAAAATCAATTTCAGCCTCTGCCATCCCCAGTGTTTTGCTGATCATTCCCAAATTCACAGCTTTTCCCTTTCAGTCATGGAAGAGAGAGAAGGAAGAACTAAAGAGCCGGATTAATTTAGGTTGGCAAAGACCTTTGGGGTTGCCAAAATCCCAGCACTGCCAAGTCCACTCATAAACCATGACCCTCAAAGGAAGCACCACCTGCCAAGGGATAATCCTGAATTTCATTTCAATTATTTCTCCAGGTTTGTATATTTATTTTTAAAAAATTATGGATAGGACCACAGTCCTCAGACTACTTTTGACTCCAAAATTCCACTTGTTTAGGACTGTTTTAATGATAAAATTACAGCTGAGAATGGATTTTATGTAACTTCTGTCTGAATTCCTGGCACTGAAGGATCCAGCTCAAGAAAAATTCATCAGCTGTCACATAATTCTGTTCTACGCCTGCAAGAAGCAAGCTGGACTTAAATTTGTTTCCAGTTAACTGCAATGAGCAGGAATAAAAGTCCAGGCAGCTGGAATAGTGTCCGTGGGATGCAAAGAAACATTTCCAGGCTATTTCCCAAAAACCCCAGCTGGTGGCAGCAGCAATTTCTTTTCCACCAAAAGTTAAATAGAAAACTGAAAGAAGGGAGAGAAAAAAAAATCCCTAGAAAAGATAACTACAACCAAAGTTGTGGAAATCCCAGGTGTGCTGCCCGAAAATGAGATTAAAAATGTTTATTGCTTCCTTAAAATGGGAGGAAAAAAAAAAATCCCATCCCTGCTGGATTTAAAGCCAGAGCAGAGAGAGCTGATGACAGAGAGCCCTGGGATGGAGGTGTCTGGGACAGGGGTGTGCTGAAAGGGCCCTTGAAATCTTCCTGGGAGCTATCAGGTGCCAGCAGGGCTGGAATGACCCCAGATTTCCCCAGGAATTCCCATTTAATTCCCTCCAGTGACAGTTCTGTGGGAAGAGAGAGACCTGGGGATTTTTAGGATTACTGTGGCATAGGGAAACACGAGCCCGTGCTTGGATTCACCAATTCACAAAGGGCAGTGGCCACAGGATGGGATCCGGGAACAGAAATTCCTCCCCAGGAGGATGAGGCAGCCCTGGGACAGATCCCTGGGATGTCCAGAAAGCCACGTGGATGTGACATCGTGAAGGTGACACTTTGGCTTTGATCTGCACCCCCTCAGATGTTCCTTCCAAACAAAAATCTCTGCATTTACAATTCCTTCAGATCCACCCTCTCCCTTCCCTTTTTCCTCCGTCTCACCTGTAGCATCTCATCCTCCTCGGATCTCCACTTCCACAAATTCCAGCACTTCCACGACTGAGCCTTTTCCTCCAGCTACACCTCCACCCTTAAATAACACCCTAATAACACCCTGGCATGTTTTCCTAGGCAGCCAGGATGTCTGGGAAGGACTTATTCCCGGTGCTTTTCCTCTAATCTTTGCGTCCCTTTGGGAATATCCCTGTGGAAAAGAGACTCTGCTTTCCCACTGGCACCGTTTCCCTCCCAGAGGAGGTTGGGGGAGATTTTGGAGCTCTCCAAACATGCAGGCACAATCACGGCTTCTGTGATTGAGTCGTTCCTCTCTAAATAAGTAAATTAACTCTAATACCCTTATTTGCTATCAACCTTATAAAACGTAATAAAAGCCAGATGTGTCTTCCTTAACCTGATGTGCCATAGATGGATTATTTTCTCCAGACTTTATGAAAGTGGTTTTGCTCTCTCTCTCTCTCTCTGCATTTCCTCTGGTGAATTCACTGCAGGATCTGATGGGGAGAAATTTCGAAATGGATAAAAATTAGAAAATTTGGGTTTTTTATGGATTCAGGTCCAACCTTCCTCTTCCAGGTCTTGTTCTGTGTGTGGGTGGCTTCGAGCCTGGGACAGTCACTCTGAACTCAAGGGGAGGGTAAATTATTGAGTAATTTCAGCTCAAAAGGGTACAAAAGATGCTAAATAAGAGTCCTCACACCAAAAACCTCCTAAACAGCCTGGTTACATCAGAAAAGTCATCCAGGACTGGAGTCACAGAGAGGATTTGGTGTCTGGTGCTCTTGGATGGATTTCAGTGATAGTTTGGTTTGGCAAGATGGGAACCAAACACAGGAAAAAATTGCAATTCTGTCATTTTTTGTGATTAACTTTTATTTTAGGTGAGTTCAGCTGAATCACAAGACACTTACTGAGGTGAAGCTGGACTAAAGACCGCTCTGTGCTTTGTTTTTAGTCCCTTGGTGCTCAAATGCAGCTGCCAATTTCCCTTCAGCTCCCTGAAAACGAGCACGGGGTTGCTGCTCCACACTGAACTATTCAAATCCTGAAACCTACACCTGGGTACCTCACAGGCCCCCCGTAATTAGGCACAGGGAAAGCCTGGAAAAACTGTAATCACACTTAAAACCGCGCCTTGGGGTTGGGTTTCCTGCACCAAGGCTGCTGCTGGCAGGACAGGAGGGACGGGGAGGCACAGGGGGTGGCAAAGCCACATCCATGGATCTCTCCTGGCTCATTGGGGGCTCTGCTGATGCCCTAAATTTTATCTTCCCTGTATTTTAGACTCTGTGGTGCCCAGGGGTGCAGCTCTGAGCTCACAGTCAGGGTCACTCAGCTCTGCACACAGCAGGGACACAAAACAAATCCTTCTCCTGCTGCACACCAAGGACAACTTTCAGCCCAAAAGCACAAACAAGGGTGGCTGGAGGGAGGAACAAGAAGGATGGGAACAAGAGATTTGATGCCTTGGGAAGGCTGAGCTGGAGCAGAGACTGGACAGAGCCAGAGAATAAAGCAGGGATTTATTGAAAGGCTTCTAGGATACACCTTGGGCAGGACAAGAGCCTGGCCGGGGCTGCACCCAAGGTGGACCCAAAATGGGCACAAAATGGACCCAAAATGGTCACAAAATGGACCCAAAATGGGCACAAAATGGACCCAAAATGGTCACAAAATGGACAAACGGCCACAAGGTCTCACATTTTTATAAGTTTTGGTCCATTTGCATATTGGGGTTTAATTGTCCAATTCCAGCTCCAGGCTGTGAGTTCTCATCCTTCTTGTTTCTTTGGGGAAGCAATTTTGGGTTTCATGTAATTTGCTGAGAGTCAGGGTGGTTCCTCATCCAGAATCATAATTTTGGATGATGGACACATTCCACAGAGCTGTTCTGAGCTCAAGGAATCTTCGTTCAGGCATTTGTCTCCAGGATCTCATCCACAGACTGCTCCTGCTTTGGGGTCAGTCTCCTTGGCTGGATCTGCTACATGATATTCCAGTTCATTCTCCAAATGAAACAAAACAAAGCCACCGTGGGTCAGAACTGTCATTTTTCCAGGGATTGTAGAGCATGGATAGCCCTTGGAATATGGGGAAATCACTCTTCACTGTGGCAAATTTTAGCAATGTTGAGATGGCAGAAGGTCCCACTGAACTAAATTGGTTTTGTCTTAATTTAATCTGGTAAAATCAAACAGCAAAGTGACCTGGCAAGCATTTGAAGAACCATTCCCAATTTTGCTCAGCCAAGGCTTTATGACAACCCAAATTTCAGAACCACAACAAGAACATAAACTCCCTTTTAGAACATAAATTCCCTTCCTCCTCCATCCTTTGGTTCCAAGAGCACTCCCGAGGCTGCTGGTTGAGTTTTGATTTGTACAAATCACGTCAGGTTTATGAGTGTGTCAGATGGCATTAGGGAAAGGCCCTCTGCCCTTCTGATTTTCCTGCTGATTTCCCTAATTCCAGACATGGAATGCCTCTCCAGCAAGCCAACCTTTGAAATCAGGTTTTGAAATGTTCTTTTCTTCAAGAGCAGGGGAGTGAAAGGAGAGAGGAGCTGGGATATCCTGAACACTTTTCCAGTCTTTGGCTCTTATCTTGAAATAGGAAAAGGAAATGTAGGAACAAACTGGATTTGTGATCTTGGGGTTTAACAAGCAGCTTATGCAGATTGTTGTTCCCTAAGCGGGGAACACGGGCTGGAATTCAGTCCCAGCTAATTTCCTTGCAATCCTAGAGCCTGTCAATCCTTTTTCCATCTGATTTTCCTGCTGATTTCCCTAATTTCAGACATGGAATTTCTCTTTCCACCAAGCGAGCCTTTGAAACCAGCAGAAAAATCACGGAAAACCTCTGCACTGAAATTAGAGGTATCTCCGTGGGGTTACAGAGGAATTAAAGGCTAAATTGGCAAGGAAAGCAGGACACCAAAAACCTGCTGAGCAAATTGAGCTGGATGTCAAAGCAATCTGTCCCAAACCCCCGGCACGACGGTGCCCATCGGAGAATTAGCAGGAACGGGTGATTTTAAGCTGTGACCCTTCCCTCAGCACACGCTGCTGCCTGCCTTGAGCCACGGGAGGCTCTGGCCGTGCCCGTGGCTCTCAAACACAACATTTATTATCCCCCAGCCCTGGATCACCCCGGGATGGGCGGCCCGGAGCCGCCGGCATCTGGTTCTCATGTTCAATCTCAGCTCTTCCACTCGGGCTCCAGTGACAACAGAACAATGCTCGCCCTGCAGACCGGCTAATTAGGCTGCATCTGGAGCTAATTAAGCGTGGAGTCGCAGCGAGGGGAGCGCTCCCCTTATCAAGGCAGCAGCAGGGGCGAGACAGGAGAAAAATCGCTGCTGATAGGGCTGGGGTTTGCCATGGAAGCGATTTGAAGGAGGCAGTGGAAGTCAGCTCAGCAGCGGGATCGGTCCCAGGATGATGAACCTGGGCTGGTTTTTTGTTTTATGGAGAGGGGGAAAGGTGGGAGCTGGAGATATTTCAAATAATTAACTGAGATGGTCTTTGAACCCTTGCTTCTGTGCGTAATGTATGGGCATGGAGATGCCTCTTCAGCATTGGTATCATTTAATATTTTAGTTTCTGATACTCCGTGGCATTTGTAATTAAATAAACTGACCTTGGCTAGGTGAAATACACTCTGATCTCTCTTTTTTTCCCCCCAAACTATTAAAAGGAATTTATATTGTTGGATGTTCTAATCATAGTTTTGTTTGGTCAGAACTGGGAGAAATATGGTTTCCAGAGCTTTATCAGCCACTAATTAGGATGAGGCTGCACATTTTTTTTAGTAGCTGGACAGTTTTATTTTTCCAGTGAATGAATTCTTGTGGAGGTCCAGAAAATCCAGAGCACAGGGAGTCACAGGAGTTTAAACATGAAGTAGCAGAGTTTATTTTTGATGCCTCTATTTTTCATCGTAACACTTGCAATGCCAATAAACGGAGAGAAATCCTCCGAACTCCACAGATAAATTCGTCATGGCTTGGTTCAGAACAGTAAATTATTTTTAGATCCATTTTAATTCCTCTTTTCTGACCTGGAAACATTTTATTTCCAGGATGGAAATGGTTTAGCTGCAGGGTCTCAGCAAAAAGAGGTTTTTGTGATTGATTTTTTTTTCTTTTTGCTGTTTTTTCTTCGCCTAGGAGCCATCCTCAAGAACTGTCCAGGATCATCCAGTTTTGCACATGGATCCATGGAATTCCCACAGCCCTGGTGTTCCTCAGGGCTCGTTGCTCTTTCCCAGCCTGCACCATTTAAATCCATTTTGGTGAGATGAGGTTTGGGTTTCTGGCAAAGCTTTTTCAGGATTTAGAGCTCTTTGTGCCTCCTCCAAATTATCCTCGCCATGCTGGGAGTGTCCATCTCTGAGCATTCTGCCTCTCACGCTGAGGGAAAAGTCCTAAAGCCAGAGAAATCCCCCAAAATTGTGATTTTTTTTCATCTTATATTTAATATATTGTACTTTGAACTTATTAATATTTCAGATTTTGATCCCAGTGGTGTCGAGCTCCAGAAGTTCTCTGCTCCCTGCCCACCTCTGGTCCCAACACTGGGATTGATTTCCACGTGTTCTCTTCCCTTTGCCCTTCCCTCCTTCATGGAATCATAGAATCATGGAGTTGTTGAGGTTGGAAAATCCCTCTAACAATATTAACAATATTAACAATATTAACATTAAACAATATTTAATTTAATAACAATATTAAAATCCCTCTAACAATGATCTATCCAAGCCTTAACCCGGCAGTTCCAAGGTCTCCAAGGAACCTTTCCCATGGGATTTTTGTCCACCTCCAGCCTGGGATGAGGAGGGGAAAAATGCTCACAAAGATTTTGCATCCATGTGAAATTATCTGATCTTTCCTGAATTTTGAAGTTTTGGGATGCCCCTTTTCTTCAAGAGCAGAGGACTGAGAGGAGAGAGGAGCTGGGATATCCTGAACACTTTTCCAGTCTTTGGCTCTTATCTTGAAATAGGAAAAGGAAATGTAGGAACAAACTGGATTTGTGATTTTGGGATTTAACAAGCAGCTTATGCAGATTGCTGTTCCCTAAGTGGGGAACACGGGCTGGAATTCAGTCCCAGCTAATTTCCTTGCAATCCTGGGGTCTGTCAATCTCCAGGTTTCAGGATTCTGGTGCAATTTGCCACATTAAACTCTGGATTTTCCTGAGCACAGACCCCAAGGATCAGACAGTTCCATTTCTGGGCGAATGTGTGTGTGGGAGTGAAAGGTCACCTCAGGCTTATCTCTAAATAAACCCAGGAAACTCCAAATCAGCTCCTTTTTTTTTTTTTTTCATCCCGTGCAGGCTGGCAATGGGCAAAGCAGCCTGGACAGCTTTTTTTTTTTAATATCTAAATATTCCCCACTGGAGCATGACCTCAAATATTAGCTTTCCACCTAGCAAGACTAGACAGGAGCCAGGCAAAGGCACGTCTGTTCCTTTGCCCTGATGCAGGAAAAATTATTTAGATCTGATCTTTTTTTTTAATTATTATTTTTTTTCAGCCCCTCCTGGGCGTGTTTACTTTCTTTGGGGCTCATGAATGGCTGCTTCAGAGCCCCCCTCATTGTGATTTTCCCCGGGTCCCTCCAAACATCCCTTTCTCTGCGTGCTTTTTCAAAAAGAGCCCTTTTTTTTTGCCCTCCCTCCCCCGTGTTCCTGCGTGTTGTGATTTCACTGAGGCTTCCAATGGTCTTCAACAGTTCATTTATGCTGGGAGCCTTCTATAAACTGTACAGCCATGGTCTCCTTGCCTGGCCACCCACCGACCCAGCCTGTCTAAACAGCATCTGTCTCCATCCCAGACACATCCAGCCAGCTCCAAATGGATTCAATCCAGCTTTTTCACCCCCCTTTTCTCCCCACTCCCTCTGTGCCCTCCTGCAAAGCCAGGGTGGGAGTCAAGAAGGGGGCACTGGGGTGGGGTTGGGGTGCTGCTGGAGCACCCCTGGGTTTGTTTGGGGAGCCCTGCAGGAGCTCCATCCCTCAAGTCCCACCAAATCTCCCCACGGGGAGCAGATGCATTATTAGTGACGGGAGCCTATTTAACCTTAATCCCAAATGCATTATCTGGGGAGTCTGACTTGGCTTTTTGACTTAAGGTGCTGGAGGTTATTACCTCTGGAATGCAGGCGTTGCTCTGAAGGATCTCTCCGTTTGGGGAGAGGGCAGGGATGGATGGGCTTTTCCTTGCTCAGGCAATTTGGACACATTTTTGAAAGATTAAGTCAGATCAGCACTTGAAAGGCTCAGTTACCTCTTGAGTGTGACAGCACAAAGCCCATTCCCCTTCCCAAGAGCCTTGTTCAGCCAGGGGAAAAAACCTGAAAAAATTAAGAGAGGGGTTAATTTTACTTGGCAGCTTGGAGAGATTTGTGTTTGCTAAACCACTGCTTTTCCTCCTATTAACCTGCAATGTTGTCCAAAAAAATTCCTGCCCGGAGAAAGAAGCTGCCCTCTGCAGTCACTGAGTGCTTCCATGAGGTTTATCCACACCCGTGTCAACACTTTGGATGCAGCAAAAAGCAGATTTCTGAGGGCTTGTCTGGCTCTCAGGCCCGGGAAGGTGTCACCTCTCTTAATTAGGGGAGCTGTCATTACAAGTAGAGGGTGTTTTAGGGAGAAAAGATCAAGGTTCTGGGCTGTCAAGAGCTGGGCTCAAAAATGGGAATTGAGTTTGTGACTGAATAGGGGAAACAGTCATAAAATTCCATGTTTAAAGCTGTTGGGATGATCAGCCTGCCCTGGGTTCAACAGAGCAGGGATGTTGTATTTGATGAACACGTCTTAGTTAAGCTTTGATTTTCTTTAATTTTAGTTTTGGAGGCAAAATGTGAACCTGTAAAGGTTTGACTTTTGCCAGGTCCCTCTGAAATCAAGAAAACGTGCTGTTTGCTTTGTTCACAACCTATGTGAGCTAAGAAAGCAAAACAATACAAAAATAAAGATGAAAGGGGAGCAATTGCCTCAGAGTGAAAATATTGGTTTTTAATAAAACAGGAAAAAAACGCATAAATTAGGGAAATTAAACACACACACAAAAAAAAGGTAAAATGAGAAATATTTAATGAAGGGGATGGGATAAAGTTTTCACTTTGGAGGGTAGGATTAGATTGGATATTAGGTGGAAATTCTTCTCTGTGAGGGTGGGGAGGCCCTGGCACAGGGTGGGCAGAGAAGCTGTGGCTGCCCCTGCATCCCTGGAAGTGTCCAAGGCTGGGTTGGAAAAATGTGGAATGAGATGGGCTCTAAGATCCCTTCCAACCCAAACCATTCCATGATTCCATGTTCTCTGGGACAGAAGGATGTGCCCACAGCAAGAGCCTGGGCTTGGAGCTGTCAGCTGAGCCAGTCCAGCAGCTCCAAAGAGCTGCTGATCCTCTCACAATTAGATCAGAGTCCGCTGACATTCCTGTATTTTGACATTCCCTGATTTATTTCCAGTTTCAGGTGCCTAAAGAGATGCGTGTTTTCCTCTCCAGCCTTGTCTCAGCACTGAGGGGATCTGTTCTGAAGCGAGGCCTGGCTTCAGGAATAAAAGAAGAGGATGTTCTTCCCTGTGCTGACTGCACTTCATTGTTCCCGTGCCTCCTCCGAGCCCAATTCAGATTAGATTCACTATCAGTCATGATTATGGAGAAGAAGTGATAAAACGTGGCTTGGAAAAAAAATCATGTTTGGACAAGAATTTGCTGACATATTGTGGAGTGATAACACGATAGTGAAAATAGCCAGATCCTGCCTGGCCTGGCGTCTGGAATCAGTAAAAGAGGCGGGCAGGGATATTGCAAACTGACTTCTGTTCCCTCTCCAGCACAAAATTGGCACCTTTTAGGGTTTTTTTTAGAAACCCACCGATAGGATTTGCATGGAAAACTTGCCATTATTCCAGGATCTTGGCTCCAGCCTGGACTGCCTTGCAGTAATTCCTCATCAGAGTCCTGGGGGTGTTTCTGGAGCTATAAAAGGAGGAATGGCCAGTTGGGTTTGCCAATCCCAGCTGGAGCATCCACAGCTGATGCTGGAGGAAGGCTGCTGTGTGTGGAGAAGGAGAGCAGGGTGAGCCTAAAAAATGAGAAATCTGCATGGTTTTAATTGGGTTTAATCTGTGCTAGGTCCTAGGAATTCTGCTGATGGTGGTGGGAGGTGCTGCCTCATCTTCTGACTTCCAGGGAAATGGGGTGGACAGCTCTCACTTCTGAACCCAGCAGCACATTCTGGCAAAAGCTGATAAACACAAGACCACTTTATCATGACAAAGCCCTACAAATCAGGTGAAAATTGGTGTCTGGGGTGAAAATTAACACATCTGGGAAGGCTGCAGAGCCTGGCCTTGGTCAGTCTCATCAGGCTGATGGCTGGACACCATGATTCCATAATTCTGATCTCCTAAAACCACTTTTCCTCATCAAGAAAAAACTCCTCCTTGAAGCTGCTTTTTCCTTGGTTGTATTTCATACACAAAGAGGGAATATCTGGAAAGACCTGGACTCTTCCATGGCAATTCCCAGCCATGATCTGGTATTGAATGAGAACTTGCATTTAGGATAAGGAAAAAAAGGTGATGAGGGAGCACAGAGAGAGATGGTTTTAATAATGGCAGTGTGGAAAGGCAGTGAATGCACCAGATGGGCCGGAGGTCTGTTTTTCACTTGCTGAAATTCTCCATTGTGCTTGGGCTGGGTGTCCCTGGATCTATCCCTAACCACAAAAATTATCCATCCTGTCCTCTTCCCCTTCTGTGATTTGTAGGGTATTGGATCTCTTCAGGAAGAAGTTTCCAACTCTTCTTTTGAGGGGCTGGATATGCTTTGCCATTAGAGAGGGATTTTCTTTTGCTTAGTTCCACCCCATCCCTCTTCATTTCATGACTTCTTACACCTCAGCAATCACTGCCCCTCCACAGGACTCCTCTTTTCCATGCCTTGAACCTTTCCTTTGTGACATCTTGTCTGAGTCAAAACCAGAGGCACTTGGCCATTCCAAAAGAGGAGAAGAGAGGGAACAGCTCCTAAAAAGTGGGTGCAGTGTGGGTTGTCCATAAAATGCTATTTCTGTCGTTTTTATGGCCGAGTGTGTCCAAGAGAGGATTCGTTTTTGCAGAAGGGGAAAACACCATGAAACGCCCGGGATCCTCTTGCATCTGGAGGAATGTCCATGTTGCAAGAGACCTCTGTAAATATTTATACCTGACGGCTTCGCAGCTGGCCATTAAAGTGCCCTGGTTGTTCCTGTAATGCTGCTCTCAAATGGAGATCTGGCATTTAAAGGACGCAGCACAAATTGTTCCCTTGGCCCTCGCGTTTGGTCAGGGAATTTACTCAGGGCTGGTGATATCACCGGGGAAACATCCTCACCCCTTTTTCCGTGCGTGCGCAGCGGGCAGAGATCTCCCCGGTGGAAAGCAGGAAGAAAAACGGGGAAAACACCCCAAAAATGCCCCGTTTTGGGGCTCTATGGTTAGGGGACCTCTCTGGGGTCACCTCCCTGTGGCGGGGTGTTGATGGCACCCCGTGTGGGTGTGGTAGCCCCAGCTGGTTGGATGGTGGCCAAGCCCCCGCGGCAGAGCGCCGGTGACTCAGGTTTGCCACGGATCTGTCCTGACCAAACCTTTCCTGCCAGTTTGGGTCTGGGGGTGGTGTTAACCCCTTGCTTGGGGACGGTGCCAGGTGGGTTGTTACAGCTCAGGGGTGCTCAGGTGAAGACGTGACAGCCCAAAGCTGCTCCTGTTCTCCTTGGGACTGCTGGAAGAGGAAATATCCAACAGGATTTTCCTTGAGATCCATTGCTCCAGGGCTGGGGCAGGGCTCGAGGGAAAACAGCAAACAGCCACATCCTCGCATTATCCGTCCTCACTACAAATTGAATTCGATCCCAGGCATGTGAAAACACCACTTTATCATCACCACAGCCAGTGCCAGCGTCAGGGAGACCTCTGTGGCCTCCTGTTTAACGTAATTTAATAGTTCAGCTGCACCTTTGGCTGGGCTAAAATCAATCCTGAGTTTGCGTTGGGCAGCCAGGAGGGTTTCAGAGAGGGGACAGAAACCATTAAGAAACCAAACAAACCACAAAGTGCCTCCTTCTGACTTTCTTCTGAAAGGAGCCGCTTTCAAACTTCTCCTTTTGAAAAGTTGTCTCATCGTTGGGCTAATTTGGAACTAATGAAAAATAAATCGGCCCCCTCGGGGCCTGCCAGGAGAATCCTGTGTTTCATTCTGCTGGAAATGAAGCAAATAAAACCAAATTAATCTTGAAAAGTTGAAATACTGGCACAGAGTCTGCGTTTCTGGCAGGGTTTTGGAGGCTGAAGGAGCAGGTGATTCTCCCTCTGCAGACCTGTGCCTGCAGAAAAACCACCCAGTGCTGCTTTTTGTTTATTTGATCCCTCATAAAATCTTCAGGCACCAGTCAAAGCTGCCACTTTGCCTTTGTTTGACCAGGTTTTTCCTTCAAGTTGTTTGGACTAATAATTTGGGTGATACTTTCCTCTCCCTGTGCCCAATCTCCACATCCCAGCCCTATACTGAAATCTTTTGTAGCCCTATGACCAGTCATGAAAGTCAATGGAATAATTTTTCCCAAGAATGTATTCCAGGAGTTTTTCCTTTCCTCCTTCCCTGCATTTAGGCTCAGTTAACACCTGCTTTCCAGTGGTGGTCATTATTTTTCTTCTTAATTTTGATCATCCTTTGGCTGTTGACACTGCAGGAAGCCAAGCTTTAAAGGGATCCCTTGTGTGGGCTGGGCTGCAGGATGGGCTTAGGCTGTGGTTCATGACTTTGGGTTCCTTGTGGGGTTTATCTTCAGGACCTTTCAACTTGGAAGGGAAAAAAAATTATGTAAAACCTCACAGCTCGGGTTTTAAACAGAGAGGATGTGCTGTGCTCGGTGTAAGTAGAATATTTACAGTTCATTTACAGGATGATAGATGCCTCTTACAAATAATAAATAAAGGTTGAGTGTTGGGAAGAAGATTCATAAGGATAAAACTAATAATGGAATAGTCTTTATTGAGGAAAATGAAGCTGGGACACAAACCCAAAATAAATTTGCTGGTTACTGAAGCACTATGGGGTGGTTTAGATATCGCTATAAAATCATTTTTATTGTCTGTGCTAAAGATTTGGGTCAGTAGGGCCATTCCAGGTTTCCTAGAGAACTTAAATAGTCACAGGGAGGTCCAGACAGCTCCAGCAAGGCTGAGGGAAACCCAGATCCCTGCAAAACACTGGGATTTTGAGAATGGGAGTGCATGAACCGGCCTGGAACTGCTTGGTCTGAATTCACATCCCTGGACAGGCCTTAAAACATGTCCCAGTCCAGACTAAACCAGGCAGCACATCTGGGGCTGTAAAACGAGGGGCTGCAAGGGGCAGGGAGTGCATCTCTGGCAGGCAGAGATTCCTCAGGTTTCCCAGCCTGTTCCCAGGCTCAGATCCCTAAATCCTCACTGCTGAGCCAGGTCTAAACTCCCAATTAACAGCACAGCCTAGGCCAGAGAGGTTTGTATAAGCTTCAGGCACTGGAAAAGGCAATTCCTGCCCTCTTCAGGAGGTGTGAAACTGCCATGAGAATGCAAAATAATGCTTTAAGTTAAAATTCAAAGAAGGATATGGAAAATAAAAGTTATTGGCTTTGAATGCCTTCAGAAAAGGGGGAGATTAATTTGGAGTTGTCTCTCCAAAGTTTATGTAGGTTATTGATTATGGAGTCTCTGTGCCAGGAAAAAACATGGAAAAGCTGCTACAAGAGCTACAAGAGCATAATAAAGTGGAGATCAATCCAAGGGCTGGCATTGATCCATCCAGGGATGCAGCAGTTCTGGAGGAAAAAGCTCTTTTTGTTTCTAGAACGGCGTCATTCTGGAAGAAAAGGGAATCCTCCATGTTTCCCATGGGTTAATCCTGGTTCTAGTAACTGGCTCCACAAAAAGTGGAGCATTGCTGGTGTTGGAGAATCCCTGATGCTCTTCCCACAGAGGATTCCTCTAAACCAGCCAGCCTTGGTTCAGTGCCGGATGCTGCCTGTCTTTAACGGGTGAAATTAAAGTTTTTTAAACTCCCAGGACTGGGGCAGGAGCTGTGATCCAGCCCTTACCTCAGATCCAGCAGCAGATGGAAATGCTGGAAGAGGAACCACAGGGAATGACACTGAGGGAGTGGAGATGTGGATTAGGGAAGGCCAATGACAGCCCCAGCCCCACCTGTGACCTCTTGGGGGTTGTATTTGAAGCACCCTGGAATTCCACACAGCTCCAGGTTTCATCTGGGTGCAAGGGAAATTTAGATTATTTTTTGGGGGGTGTATTTGTAGGCGGGAATTCTTCCCTGGGAGGGTGATGAGGCACTGGAAGGGTTTGCCCAGAGAAGTTGTGGATGTCCCACCCCTGGAGGTGTCCAAGGCCAGGTTGGGGCTCCTGAGGGACCTGGGACAGTGGAAGGTGTCCCTGCCCATGGCAGGGGCTGGAACAGGATGATCTTTAAAGTCCCTTCCCACCAAAACCATTCCATGATTCTCTGGTTCTGTTCCTGGACCACAGTCCAAGATGTCCCACCTCTATTTCCACAGACAACTCCTTTCCAGGCTCGAGCGCTTCAGCAAGGGTTTATTTCACTTCAGAGGCACATTTAATATTCAGGACAAACATTTCCTTTGGCTTCGCTGTTTGAGCTGGGCACTGCAGGGCAGGAGAGCCCCTCCAGCAGCAGGGTTGAATCCAACCCTGGATTTCCCAATCCAGGTGGATCCAAAAATCCACTTAAATTGTTTGTAGACCCCTGACACCTCCTTTGAAGAGACAAAAGGGTGATTTCTGCCCTGGCTTTGTGCTAATTTGCCATTGCAAATTAGCACAACGTGTTCTGACGAGAGAGGGAAGCGCAATCTTCCCTCTCTGAGGTTACATTGCACAGCCCCACCGCTAAAAGCCCGTCCTGAGCCATCAGCAGCTGTGAGGAATCCCTTCTGGAAAGTGTGTGTTTGCTCTCCAGGGTGCCTGGAAAGGCTTGTGAGCAGCGAGAGGCTCAGCCCGGTGACCGCAGCAGCCTCACAGCCCAAGTTTGGAGCGAGGACGGGCTCAGGTATGGCCACAAACAGCAGCAGCAGCAGCAGCAGCACAGGCGTGCCCTGCGCCCCTGCCCTGGAGAACTGCAGCTGCCAGCCAAGAAACTGAGCCCTGCATGCACCAAAAATGCCCTGGGGTGTCAGATCCCTGCAGAACAAAGCCAGGCTTGCAGCAGGAGGACAGACGGACACAGAGCAGGTTTCCCTTGGCTTGCAGAGGGGTGCTGGCAGCACAACGCCACAGACCTGCAGTGCTGGGCAGAACAACGGTGACATTTGGGACATGAGGAGAGGGCTTAAAATAGCCTGCCTGGGGCGTTCTTTCCCCTCCCATGGCACAGGTATTCTTCTCTTGCCCTTTTTGATGTTGTCCCATTGTTTTTCCCAGACCTCTGTTTGTATCTCTCCCTGCAAACTTTCTCAAAATCCTCTTTGCCCAAGGATGTGCTGGAGGCATCACCAGCTCTTGAACTTTTCTGGTGGAATCCATCATTTATGGCTGAGGGGGCTCGATGGGCAGGAATTGTTCCCTGTGAGGGTGGGCAGGTCCTGGCACAGGATGTCCAGAGAAGCTGTGACTGTCCCTGGATCCCTGGAAGTGTCCCAGGCCAGGTTGGAGAGGGTTTGGAGCACCCTGGGATAGTGGAAGTTGTCCCTGCCATGGCAGAGGATGGGACTGGATGGCCAAACCGTTCTGAGATTCCATGAATTGGAGAATTTCCTGTCCCTTGTTTTGCTTTTGTCATCATGGTTTCTGCTGCAGAGGATTCCTTGAACATCAAAGTTTGTGCCAGCAGCCAAGGAACAAAAAAAGGGCTGCAAAGACTTTCCTGGGATGGCAAGAAACTGCTGGACCCAGCAGGATGCAGGGAATTAAAAGGATTGCAAATATTACAAATATTTTGGGGGCTGCAAAGCTGAGAATACTCTTAAAACTTCTGAGGTACAAAGGGGTCTTCCCCCAAGTGATGGGGGCACAGAGCAAAACCCCAGGCCGTGGGTGTTTGAGGTAATTATTATTTATTGTTGTATTTTGCAACCCAGTTAAATAAAAAAAAAGCTGAAAGCTTTATCACTTGCTGGAGCTATTTCCTCCCTTTAAACCTTTGAGCAATAGAGATAAAAAGTGAGTGTTACTCGTGATGCTGGGGGAAAGAATGCAATTTTCTGTGTGGTACTGTCTGCAAGAGCCCCTCTGCTCTGGCCTTGCTTTCTCCCCCTCAGCCCCAGGCACGGAGACACGAACTCCATCTATTTAAAAAGTGGAAACCACTCATTTTAAACTTCAAATCCTATTTCTTGCCTTTCTTTTTTGGCTGGGACAGATTTCTATTCAATTGCAAAAGCGACCAAGATTCGGTGTGACCAAATCTGTGCTAAATGTGGGAAAAACACCTCAAAACCCAGGATGGGCTCGAAGCTGCAGCGCTGCCAGTGGGTCTGGCTCGGTGGGAATTGTTAACTCGGGCTGGACATTTCCCCTCTGCCCCCAGAGCGCTGAGACTCCTCTTCCTCTGCCGGGGAAGAGGGACCCTGGGAGAGGAGATGAAAGCAGCTCTGCCTTTTGGGAGGCCGAGGATGCAGAGCCAGCATCCTCGAGAGGGGACGCGGGGATTAGGGGAACACGTCGAATTTCCTAATTTAGAGCAGAGGACTCGCTGCCCGTAAACAAAAGCTGATTTTAAAACGAGATGTTGGGGAGATAATGCACCAAAAAAAAAAAAAAAAAAAAAAAAAAGAAAGAAAGAAAAGAGAGGAAAAAAAAAAAAAAAGAAAAACTTTGCCTTTGTGACTAAATTCTGTTATTTTGCAGCCAGCCTTCAAACGGGCTGTTGGTGCAAGTGAACAAACGCTTCCTGTCTGTGCGTCCTCATGGGTGGTCGCGTTTTAAAATGAAATATCCAGGCTGACAAATGCCTTTACAAAGGCCAGATTATAAACTGTAAACCTACTGTCAGCTGGGCAGGGGAAAAAAATCCAAATGCCTCTTATACCATTTAAAGATTTAGTTTGGCTTCAACACTAAAGCACTTCATCTTGAAGGAGAAAGGAGCTTAGAGTTTATAAATTGTTGTTTGGGCTCTAGTAAGCTCTGGATAAGGGAATCTCTCTGCTAGGAAACAAATGACCTTCCCAAAATTTAGGGAGCTCTGGGTATTGTTACAAAGACAAAATGCCTTGGAAAAATGTCCCTGGAATACAAAGGGATTTGAGACAGCTCTGTTACTCTTAACATACAGTTCATACAGCTGCAAAGGGCAAATCCTACAGTTCCAGTCTCTAAAAAAGAGTGGAGAGAAGTTAAACATATCAGGGTAATAAAATAAAAGCTGTTTAGATTGTCCCCCTCTGTCTAAATCTGCTCTAGACTTGCTCTTGCACAGGGTTGTCAAACTCAGGATGAATATCCATATTCTTTTGGCAAAAATCTCCCCAAATTTCCTATATTCTCCTCAGTGGTGATTGCAAAGGGAAGTTTCATGGAAAATACAGTCATTTATGACTCAGTGATTGCCAAACTCAGCAATTTGGATCCAAAGTGGAGGAACAAAGAAACTCCAGGAGGAGAAGCCGTGGGCATTGCACACCCTTGCGTCCAGCCAGTGAAATCCTGCAGCTCCTCCGAGCATTCCTGCTCAGTGAGAGCCTTCCCAACCCACCCTGAGCTCAGAAATGCACTGCAAAACTCTGGTCCTCTGCTCTCCAAATGCCATCCGTGGGCTCCTTTTCTTCCATGGGTTGTGTCCATGGATTTTGATCTGGTCATAGGATTCATAGGCAGAGAATTTTATTTCTTCTGCAAATCCTTGCTGTGTTCCTCTTGCTGTTTGATTTTGTTTTGGGTTTTTTTTTTTTGCCAGGAATGTTGCAGGTCATGCTGCCCTTGCTGGAGGCATGCAGAAGTTTTGGTGGAAACAATCAGATCCAGGAAAGTTCAGGGATGTACGTGTTGAGTTGGGTGGGAAACAGAAAGGAAAACACCACTTCCATGGGTTTTAATGTTTCATTTTCCTCACAGTCACCTTGTGAGAATCAGCATTACCCGAGGCATCATTTCTCATTCCTTTTCCTGGGAATTTTTATTACTGGGGTCCATACTGATGAGCACAACTCTTTGACCCTCTGTCCTTGGGAAACCACCACCTCCATCGTTTGAGATATCTGCTCTAAATCCTGGAAACCACAGTTTTCTTGTGCCTTTCTCTTTTTAGGAGACCGAAAATCCTGCAGAGCATCAAGCCAATTATTCGAGATGGCTCTTGGCAGGTTGCAAAGGGTGTGAGGTAGGAACATGTTCAATTTTCTAAGCGTGTTCAGTTTTCTAAGCCTGTTCAATTTCCATGCCACAGGCTGAAGTTTGTTGGCACCTAATTCCACGGGACCTTTGGAAAAGATGACTATTCCAGTGCCCATCAGATTGTTTCAGGGCTTGAATGTGATTCCTGCTGGGACTCAGGCCCTCAGCTGTCCCTCCTCTCCTACCCAGAGACACGATGACAGTCGTGCAGCTGCATCCAAAGCTTTTGTCCAGAAGGAGCACAAAGGAAACTGCTGGAAAATCTTCACACAGATCTCCCTCCACCCACGGGGCGGTGGGAATAAACATCACAACTTCAGATCTTGGTGAATGCAGATAAATCGAGGCTGAGCTGATAAGTTAATGACACACCAAAAGCAGATTGCTGCTGGGACTGAAGGGATGGGTGGACAATGAGCAGAGTCCTGGAATGCTGACAAATCCTGGAATGCTTTGACACTGTGCCCCCCTGCCCCGTGCCAGCAGGGAGCTCCTGCAGCCCTGTGCAGTGAGGATCTGGCTCTCAGCATCCACAGAAATCCTCTTTTTTAGGCTTTCTCACCCAGGCATGTCCAAAAGGATCCAGTTCCCCTGGAATGATTTCTCCAGGGTGTTCCCTGCCCCGTCCATCCACACTGCTGGGTCTTTTCCCTTGACTCCCCTTAGCTCTTCACTCTTGCTATCCCAGGAGATCCCACATCCTCGTGTTCACTCCAAAAATGGGCTGAAGTGAATGAAGAGAGTGGAAAGTTGGGGAAAAACATCTTTAAGAAAATATTTTGCAAATGATTCCGACCCTGTCTTTCTCCATGGTGCTCCAGGAGATTGATGTGTGCTCACAAATCCTCTCTGGGCTATCTCAGAGTGTTTTCCAATCTCAACAATTCCATAATTTTATGATTCTATACTTTTAACATATTAAAGTGGGCATGGTATTAAAAATAAATCATCAAAATGTTTCGAAGACCAATTTTATTCCTGCACAGACCAGAATTTGTGCTTCCCTTTGAAAGTTTTAATAAAGATTTCATAGCTGAATGACTGGACCTCTGGCCCCCAGCCTGAGCTGTGAAATCCTGCAAATCCTCCTTGTATTCCTGCTGGAATTCCAGCTCTGTTGGGAAAGATCTCCTCAAAACTGCTCCTTGTACTCTGCTGCTGACAAACCAGAGCTGCAAGGCCCTTTTTAATGGAAAGAGTTAGAGAAGTTATTTTAAATTCCAACAGCACATTCCTGGAACAATCAATGTGTTTGGGTGAGGTCCCAATGGTGGGGACAGTGGTTTTAGTGGCCTTCTAATGCTTTAGGGGCTCTGTGGGGTGACATCTCTTTACTTTCCCTTTGTCAGACCCCAGTGATCCCATTCAGGATGGGATGGAGTCTCTGAGGTTGGTTATTTGCCCACTGCACCCTGGATTTGAGGCAGTCATGGCTGTAAATATGAGGCTGCTGCTCCTTTGAGGTCCAGCTCGTGTCCTGAGTCCTTCCAGGAGAAGCCAGAGTCTCCCACTGACTTCCCAGAACTCCACAGAGATGGAAGCAGATCCTTTGCTGGTGGAAAATAAACCCAGCAGCAACGTGCACCAGCTGAGGATTCCCAGCACTTCTCTGAGCCCTCCAGAAAGAATCTGCAGGAAGAAAACCAATAAAAAAATGAATCCTCCTCTCCAAAACATTCCTCCAACTGCCCCCACGGCTTTATCTGTTTTCTTCCTGCAGAGGCTGCTCTCCCCCCCAGTTTTTTTTCTTTACAAGCTCTTGCTGCCGCAGCAAAGGCTCTGTAGGATGAATCTGGGCTGAGACATGGAAATATTTCACATTTCACAGCAGTTTTCTCAAAATCCTGGTGATCTGCAGCCTGCTTGGGATTGCTGGACAAGACATAGAGCTGAGGAGAGCCTGGTGGCTTCCTCCAGCCTCCTGTCACAGCCTGGAGAGGGGTGGGGGCACTAAGCCAGACTTTTATTTTAGTCCCCTTTCCAAAGGAGTGGAACACTTGAGAGCACCCAGCTGACGGGCCAGCGTTTGTTTTCCTCTTTCCCAAGGCAGCCTGACACCCGTGGAAGGGAAGATGTCAATGCTGGGAGCAGGTTGGTGGGGAGGAGCAGGAGGAAGCCCTGATTTATCTGCGCCTCCCGAGAGCCAAGGCTTGATCCCGCCCGCTCGGGAGAGCTTGGCAGTTCACAGGATCAGTAAATGGGGAATTCATCCAGAGATATCTAGGAAACACAGAGAATGAGCTGCCAACTCGACTCCGAAAGCCAACAGTTCACTAATTTTAATCAACAGCTGGATATTTTTATAGGGAGTGAAGGGATGGAGGGGTATTATGACAGAACAAGGGAGGTGGGATTAGACTAATCTAGCCCAGGCCAAGTGGGCTCTTCCTGCTCAGCCATGTGGAGTGTCATGACTGTGTGATTTAGACTACTGCACACTCACCCACACTGATAAGGAGGACAATTATGGGGAATACACAACTCTTTGTGCAGCCCTCAGCCAGCGCAGCCTCGCCGCCGATGTCAGCTGGGGATCGTCTCCGGCTCCGAATTAGAGAGGTCCCCACGGCGGGGACACGGCTGTGGCAGGAGGGAAAATGGTCCTGGAGCTTGCATGGAGGTCACCTTTGCCCCGTCCCTTTCGAAACTTCAAAGAGACCTTTCTGGTGAGCGCTGTCACCGCGGCGGTGGAGCGTGGTGGAGCGCGGCGGGCAGCAGCGCCGGCGTTCACCCGCCCAGAGAAGGTTTCTGTGTGTTGTGGCTCCGTTGGGTCCCCCAAGGGCCGGTCTCTCCATGGTAATTGTCATGTTTCCCCGTAGCTTCTGGTCCTCCTCGTGTCCTTCCTCACCTTCCGCTGACTCATTCCCAGCCCAGCCTCGTGCCAGAGCGGCGCTGCCCAAATGTGACCCATGGAAAAAGCAAAACCTGCAGGGTCACCTCCCGTAGCCCCCATCAATCCATTCCTCTTCCTACTAGGAAGCATGGGAATAACTATTCCTAGCCAGATTTTTCCTTTTTTTTTTTTTTAATTTTATTTTCTTTTTTTTTTTTTTTTTAATTTTTCTTTTGGAACGAGCCCCTGATTGGCGCAGAGCAGACTTTTGTTGTTGTTTATTTGTGTAGCTTTTCATCTTAACGAGGATGTACGGAAACAATTACCACATGCTTCATTCACAAGATCAACTCAAGCTTTTCCTGTCTGTGCCATGATTGGATGTAGCCACTCAAAATTATCCGGCTTTGCAAAATTGTGTTTTTTGCTCAGTTTTCTTAACATTTATTGTACAATAAGGATGATTTTTTTTTTCCCTGCTAAATAAAGTTTGGGCTTTGCACCAGGTGGCTGGAAATGTCGCAGTTTTTCCCTTTTGGCAGTGGAAAGTCCAAAGGCTTTAAGAAAATGCACATTTTTCAGGAGGGCAGAGAGAGGTCACGATGCACTGACTAATTCAAGATTTCCTCCGCTGGTTTCCATAACAAAGAATCTTTTTTTTTTTTTCTTTATTTAGCTGCACTCACTGGTAGGTTTTCATTTGCATCAAAGCTTTGTTCTGCTCTCATTTGGGCTGCCTCCAGAGACCAAACAACATCACAGGCTGCTCCTGGCATGTCCTCCAAAGAAATGGGCCAAATTCTGAACTGCAAGTTGGCTCCCACGCGTAAACTCTTGCCATAAAGCTCCTGCTCAGGGTGAGAGAGGTTTGTGGCAGTCAAAGAGATTTCCATGGAGTTTTAAAGCTAAAACCAGTCGGATTTGGTGCAATCCAGGTGGATGGGGAAGCCATGCCATTTTTAAGTTGATGACAACTCCCGTTCTAAGATCTTCCATCTTGTTATTCAGAAACTGGTGGAAATTTTACCTCCTTGGGTGACATCCTTCCAATACACACAACCCTCACCCCAGCCCGATTTCATATTCCTATTCTTCTTTGTGGAATTTCAATCCTAATAACTCAGGAAATGGGTCTTCAAACTCACGTCCGAAAACCATGGCTGGCTTTCCTGCGTGAAAGCTGTGGAAACGATCGGGAATTTGGCAGGCGTTGGCTTTCCAGAGGCTGTTTGCCCTTTTCCTGTCCCTGCCGAGAGCTGCCCCTGCACAACGGGGCGATAAGGAGTTGAAAAATTGTGTTTTGCCTGGGAGATCTGCTAGGATTTGACAGCTGACTTCCCTGGAGATACTGGTTTGGGCTGGGTGTGCTCCAGCTGGGGTCACGGGAGTTTGGGTGGGATTTTCCAAGAGATCTGGGACTCCGGCATGAGACCCAAGAGTGAGGAGATGTTTCTTGGTACCTTTCAATGGTAAATGAGGTGACCTGGCTGGGGTGTGAAGGGTGCAGGAAAAAGGAGTTGCATTAAAAGAAGATAATGGGAAAAGAAAATCGGTAGTCAAAAAGAAAGTAAAAATAGGGGTTTAAATTTGACGGCAGAGGAGATGACATATTAAGTGCGAGAAGCCAATATTAAAAATAAAAAACAAGCTGAAATGATAAATCCAGAACTGGAATGAAGTTTCTGCTCCAAGGACTCAACGTGTTTTGCTAGAGAGCTTTCAGTGCAAAATTCATCAACCAATCCCACAGTGGGGACAGAGCCACGTCCTTTCCTACTCCAGTGCCGTGACCGCCAGGTTATTCCCTGCATGGAAACCCTCCCAAGTCTCTGCTGATCAATCCTGCCTTTTTTGGGGGTCCAGCCATCCATGTGGTCATTCCCCCCCAGACCTGGGAGTCTCTTCCCACACTGGTGCTCTCGGGTGATTCCTGAATGTGCCACGGGAGGTGAGAAATCCCATTTCCAACTTGGAGATCTCCATCCCATCTTCCTCTCAGCCAAACCGTGGCTGAGGAGCTGCTCCCTGCCCCAAACCATATCCTTGATTAGTGATCCCTGGCTGCATTTGGATTTATCTGATGCACGGGGACATCTGTTTATCATACATTGCACGTCTGCTGAGCAACTTTTTCCTCATCCCGAGGCCCGATTAAAGATTCCGATTAATGGAACTCGCTGGAAGGTCCCGCAAGGCAGCTCTTAAATCAATGTCATGTAAACTTTGCTGGGTTAATCCTGCACATCTGAATTCAGCTAAAACCCAACACTGCAAGGTCAGCCTGTACAAATTGATGGATTTTTATTCCTTTAACCTCAGAAGTGTTGCCGAGAGGGGAAGAGCAGCAAGAGTTGCTTCTTCCAATTGCTTCTTTTTCCTGCACGAGGAAAGACAGATATTTTCCCTTTTCATATGTGCATATATATAATATATTCATATATATCCACAAGACATATATTTTTAAAAATGAGAGGTATGTAAATCAGCAAAACACTACTGCTCCTGTTCATGTTTATCTTGTTGTTCATTTTTCTTGTGCATTGATTTGAGAAGAGCATAACGGATTCTGGCATTATAAATCAGGAAGTTAATGAGGAATATCCCTCCTGCCTTTTGAATTTATTTGGTTCTAAAAACAATTACATTTCCAAAGACATCCCAGAGCATTTTGTGGCTCATGAATGTTGCAAGAGTAAATTAGCATGAACTTGCAGAAAAAATGCTGTGCAATTTATGGACTTTTCTTGTCTTCCAGGGGAAGATTTTTGCAGTGTCTCTGTGGGTCAGGAGTAACAATCTCCTATCAGAGCTCTTTAGTGCCTTTGCACTATCATCAATACATATAAACAAAGGATAAGGGAGCTAATTCCTTGTGGATAACTTTCTGCAGGGAAATGCAGCCTGTGGAGCAGCTTGTGGCAGAAGAGCAGCTTTATCAGCTGTAAACCAAGGAGTGCAATTTATTTATGGAATTCAGCACTGCAGGCATTCCTGGTTCTTTGTAGGAGTATTTTGTATTTCCCATATCCCATTACTTGGTTTTGTTGGAGCAAAAAAGTTGCATAATTGTAAAGACCTGCTGGAGGCACTTTGGTTCTTGGCTTGATGTCCTGTGGTTTTATTTTCTCTCCTTAAACCTGAGAACTTCCCTGGAATAATAATAATAATTACATTGATTTAGACTGACTGGATAATTTCCCCTGAGCTTTGTCCTTTTTTAAAAAAAAAAAAAAAATTTAAAGTCTTTCTTCTATTTTTTAATATCAAAAGTTAAAGCCAGCAGAGATGTTTCAGGGAATTCCTCATTCCCAAAAAAGCAATGCTGCCTTTGTGCCACACTCCAGAAGGCCACGGAAGACAAGGATATGTCAACAACCTTGTCTGTGCCCACATCACTTTTTGGTCCTTCCTTTGCCCGGAGCTTCATCCCACTTTTTCTCTCCTCCTGAATGTGGCTGTTTCACCTTTTCCCTTTTGTCTTTGCTGAGCACCATAAACTTCATCAGGACCAAATAGCAGAGCCAGGATTTAACTGCAGCTCCTTCTGCTGGTGGATGATCCCTTCGCACAGAAAAACCCCCTGCAAAGCCACACAATAAACCTCTCTCCTTTTTCTCCCTTTCTCTTTATCTATCCTTCTTCCCAACAAAGGAATGGCATTAATAAAAATGAACATTAAATATTAAATATTAAATATTAGACAAGAAATCAATATTGCCATGTGTCCATCACTTGTTATCCCAGAGAGAGAGATTTGGGTTCTGTGGCTCACTCTAAAGCTGGATGAACCTTCCATGGATTTTTTTATCAGCTTCAGTGATTTTGGTATTGATCCAAACACTCCTCAAGGAAATGTTGGAGTCCAGAACTGTGGGAATTCATATTCCAACTTTCTTGCCCCTTATTCCAGAGTCACCTTTCTCTCTGCTTGACTTTTGTTGGATGATCAATCCTTCTCCTACCATTTACTTTTGTCAGTGACTTCGGCTTGGGCAAGACTTGGAAAATACAAATTCCTGGCAGACTAATTCCTTACTCTATCTGCCTAGTTGTGCTTGTGGATATGGACATTCCTGGAGCTCTCAGGCACCAGAGATGTCTGTGAAAAGACAAATCCATGTCAGACACCACCCAGCTGCCAGCAGAGCTATAAACTTGTGATTGGGTTGATAATTTTATGTTTTAAACAGCCAAACCCCAGTTCCCCAGCTGGAGAATCCCAGCAGCAGCTCTTCCCTCCCAGTTACCTTTGGCTGTGGTTGTCCTGTGGAAATTTAATTTGTGAAGGGCCATTGTGGGATTCCACTAGGCTGCCGGATTCCCAAAACAATATTTAAGTCAAAAGAGACTGAATGTGTCAAAAGTCCCAATAATTCAAACAGTGAAATGAACTTTTCTGAAGCTGAGCTGGTAGGATCCTAATGGATGCGTGGCAATAATGTTTGTGCAAATAAGAGAGGTGTTCTGCAATCAAAGATTCTTGTTTTAAGATTTGTGAATATTCCTAATCAAGATATTTTCCTTTTCCTTTTCCTTTTCCTTTTCCTTTTCCTTTTCCTTTTCCTTTTCCTTTTCCTTTTCCTTTTCCTTTTCCTTTTCATTTTCCTTTTCCTTTTCCTTTTCCTTTTCCTTTTCCTTTTCCTTTTCCTTTTCCTTTTCCTTTTCCTTTTCCTTTTCCTTTTCCTCTTCCTCTCCCTCTCCCTCTCCCTCTCCCTTTCCCTCTCCCTTTTCCTCCTTTCCCTTTCCCTTTCTTCCCTTCCCCTGCTGCACTAACTAAAATCCAAGAGTGATCAGAAAAATTATTTTGCAGTTTAAATGTCCAAACTCCTCCAAATCTTGGGGTATTTAGAGTGAAATTAAAGAATAACAGTAAAGTGAAGCTAAAACACGGAGTAATCTCCCAACACACCAGGAATGTTTCCATGAGGCCACAGTTCCAGCGAGGTTGGATCTGAGTGCACCAAAGGGATTCCTTGTTTTCCAGGAATAAAAGGAGATGCTGGTCCATGAGTCCACCTGGGGAAAATGGGAACATTTTCAGGAATTAAACAGACATAAAAGGAGATTTTTTTTTGGGATCCAAGGCTGGTGCTAGCAGGGGGACACACATCCTCCTTTCTGGGGATGCTCCCTCTTACCCACAGCAACTCCTGCATCCCGTGGGGGTCCCTGTTCTTGGCTTGGAGAGGCCCTGCCTGGGCCATGCCACCGAACCGGTCCCCGCTGTGCACTGCCCACGTTTCCCAAGCGTCTCCACAAATGCACCAGGAATAAAAAACTCCGTCCCTCTCCTCCATCCGGCCAGGAGCTGCTCCTCTCCAGCCACGTTTCTCATGGAGCAGCCTTTGCTGGAGATGGCTCCGTGCCATCCTTGACCAAGGCTGCGCTTGAACCGGGCGACCCAGAAGTGCAAGGCTCGGTGTGACGCTGCCAGCTCCCCCGACCATCTGTCCTCCTTCAGTGAGCTTCCTTCCAAATTCCCTGCACACTTCATAAACATCCCAGCCCTCCTCACCCCTCCAGCTGCCCTCTGCCTCTAGAAGAAACAGCAGTTCCAAGGAAATACCACTCATTTTTTTTTTTAATATATATTTTTTTCCAGGCGCGTTGAAGCCGACATCTGGGATTTGGCAAAGCGAAAGCCTTTTTCATCCATCCTGCCTTTTAAACCTGGTGCTTTAAACCAGCCATCCTGAGGATGGAGAAGCCAGGGATAAGCTGGTGGAGATGATGCGGTGCACGGTAGCAAAACCCTCTTTGAAGACCAACAATAAAGCAAACTTCCATTTCCTTCCCATAACATGGTCATGTCACAACCCCGAGAGCTCCACCTTCCCTTTCAAGAGGCTCGAAAGTAGGACTTCAGACAAAGAAAAATAGTCTCAGGTGGGTTCACCATGGATCATTTTGACTATAATTTAAACATTTAAATATCAATGCTTAGTCATAGACAAGACATGATTCTTATCTATCTCCGTGTGGCTTCCAGCAGAAAAAAAATTTGAACCCGTGCCATTTCCTGTTGGAGAGAGCTTAAACACAGGGGTGACAAGGGCACATCTATTTTGGAGCCCTATTTTAAAAGCCCCCGAGATATCACAGAAATCAACTGGCACAAACAGAGGACTTGGAGTTTCTTTCATGGTGGTGGCAAATTCCGTCTATCAATGAAACACATACTTAGCGAAGCGGAAGTGAGCACCAGCAATACTTCAATCAGCCCTGGCAGATGTGTACATTATTCTGTTTGATCTCCTAGGATGCTGGATTTAGATGATATAATACATTCTGGTTATCTTCCTCGAAGCTGGAGGGACGTAAGGAGATATCCACTTTCACAAGATAAAATTAGCACCTCTTTATTTTCCACATAAACATTACCCCTTTTTATTTTTTTTTTCTTTTTGCCCTTTTCTTTTCGCAGGAAAACGCTGATTAGAGTTACAAAGCATACCAAGGGGTATGAGTTTATTCATATTCAACCCAAATCCTATTTATAATATCAAGGAAATAACATTGGTATTACACAGGGCAACTTGGACAGCCAAGATGGAGGAACAGCGCGCTCTGTTCAAGTCAGGTCCCTTCAAAAGCACCGAAAGCTGCTGTTTTCCAAAATCTTGGTGGGGAAGCAAAGATTTGGCTTAAAACTGGACAATTGCACAAGAAAAATGGTCAGCCCACACCGATTCTGTTATTTTAGTGTATTTTTCGACATCATCCTATTGAAGCCAAGAATTTAGGGTACAAAATACGGACTTGAATTTCAGACAACGCATTTTCTTTTGTACCCCATGATCTCAACTCTCACCTACCACAAATACCTGCAAATATGACTCAATTTTTCGTATAAAACTCGTGCTCATGGATAAATTTAATGTTTTCAAGCAGCCCAGAGAAAAGTTATTTTTGTTAAGTCAGAGCATGGACCTCTTGGGCACGGGAAATGCGTTCCTGGGTAGATCTGTGTGAATAACAGATTGTTTGGTTCTCTTGCCGCTCCAAACAATTGGGGGAGAAAAATGGTTTCCGTTGGATTGAGGCTTTTGTGCGGCATGGAAGGCCTTAATGGACCTTTGAACTTTTTTAAAATAAAGGAATCCACGCCATTATCTGCAATGCTTCCATGAATGTCGAAAAAGAAGGTGGTGACCTTCAAAAGGCTTTTGATGGGGAGAACAATTCAGAGAAATCAACACAACTTTTTCCAAATGTTTCGGTCAATTTGAGTCTCCGCGTTGGAATTTGGGAGGAAAACACTGCTGAGGTAATTTTGGTGTTGTGTTTATGAAAAATCACATCAAGGAATTGCTGGGGTGGGCTCCGTGCTGATGATTGACTGATTGATGTCCACATTTATGAAAACAGTCATGGAATTGTGGAGTTGTTATGGCTGGAAATGAACTCCAAGATCACTGAGTCCAACACTTGGATCTCGTTTGGGAGCAGGACTCTAATACTGCTTTTAAATCCACGTTATCTCCGAGTTCAGGTGAGATTCCACTCCCTCCTTAGGAACAGTCTACTCAGCAGCCCTGATGTGGAGACCTGACATCAATTATTGGCAGAAAACATAAATAAAACACACCAAAAAAATTCTCACAGCGTCCACAGCAACTTTTCCCTCAGCAAATCCCGCTCACATTCCCGTGGCAGATACGAACTGAAGCCACAGGAGACAGGATCTGTTGAAATACGATGTGAGGCCTTATCAGGATCTGAGTTTGTGCTGCTCTCCAACGTGAGGCTTTCCAGTTTAATGCACGATGACAGAGCGAGATCCTTTTACAGGGAGAGAGCCGAGGTCGTTTTCAAGACCGAGTTTAGCAACTTCTCAAATGTCCGGTGTTGTCTGTGCCGTTAATTGGCCCCGTGGCTGCAGTTTGTGTGGGCTGCCCATTATAATGTCAATAAATCCGGGGACTGGGAATGAAATTCGATGCAGAAATGGGCTGAGGGGTTTGTTCTGAGAGATTGGCCCTGTGCACTGGTCGAGGGATTGGGGTGGACAACGTGGAATAACCTCACGGAGTGTAAAAGTGAAGATTTCTGGAGAAAAATCAAAGCAGCAGCTTTTCTGAATGGGATGTCACCAAAAAATGGCCATTTAATGGTATCAGCTTTTCCATGGAGAAAAGGCAGCTGGAGAAAGTGATTTTTCCTCACTCACCTCCAATGCTCCTGAGCCGTTGGGGGCTCCAGTGTTTCCATGAGTGGGACAGGAGCTGATTTTCTTGCTGACATAAAATTTCAGAGGGAAGATCCCATTTTGTGGTGGTCTCAGCATGCAGAGGTGCTGGCATGAGGAGCAGAGAGGGAGAAGAGAAGGCACAGATCTGATGGGGAGAAGATATTGTGTCAGTGAGGGGGGATGCCCTGCTGAGAGCAGAAAGCCACATCTCACTCATCAGGGTGACATTTCACTTTTGAATCCAACCAGCAAAAAAACCCCAAACCCAGCAAAAATCAGCAGCAAAACCCAGCCCTAAATTTTGCCTCATCTCTACTCATCCCTGAAAAAAAATTAATGCCCTGAAAACACCCTCCCTGGAAATGTCAATTAACAGCAGAGACCCCAAGCTCTGGGAGAAGCTGGAGGTGGCAGAGGGTGATGTCAAGCACAGGGACACCTTTGGATATTTATCCACCACTGATTAATTATCAGGGAGAGCCCAACATGTGTTTCTCTTTCCACTCACACCCACTGCAAGAATTTGTCTTCAGTTGTCCAAATTTCTGCATTTGCATCTAAAAATTGCATTTTCCAAAGGAGTGCACTGGGGAGGAGGCTGAGGGGGTGCTTCAGTCACCTTAAAAAAATAACTATGAAATGCATGAAAAGAGAAGAAATCAAAACTGCTCCTCAGGTCAAGATCTTGTAAAATCTCCAGATTTATTCCCACAGATTTCAAAGCAATAATAAGAGAAATTTGCTGTCTGTGTGTGGGTGTTTCTATAAATTTTCAGCCTTTGCATCCCCCAAGAGCTCGGATTTCCTGGGGCTCCTGGAGCCCTCCCAGCCCCGAGCCACCACGGGCACAATTAGCTGCAGAAGCCCAATTTGGGGGGTTTCCTCATTAACCTGTCATGTCAAATGCTGGATGATAAGATGGTGAAAACTGGGGGGAGGAGTGGCGGTGGAGGGGTAAAAGTTCATTTTGCCGGGCAAACAAACAGCGAGTCACTTGATTTTACTAATTATCCTCCCCTGTGGCTCTCGCAGCCATCATTTTTCCCCCCACATCGGCATAAGAAGTGACAAGATAAGATAGGAGCTGGTATTTTCTAAACTATCCCTGCTGAGGGCACAGCCAGATAATATGAGGATTCATTTGAAAGAGCCCGCGGAAGATTAATTGATTTTCTTAATGTCGGAGTCATCGCTCATTAGAAAAATAACTGCTGGGATTGTTGGGAATGGGTGTCAGGGCACTCTGGAATGCCCCTCTCCAGGCCGTGTCCTAGGAACAGCTCTTGGGGTGAAGAAGGGTGATTTATTTGCAATGAAGGGCGAATTATTTATAATAATGTGGAATTATAAATGCGTTGCTATAAATTTTGTGTGTGATTCACGGCTCGAGGACATCAGCGGGTGGGTAAGTGTTGGCTCCCTTTAGTTTATAGGTTTCAATGATATATTAAATTATGAACTAACACCTGTGCGCCTCTCAGTCCTGCCATTTCCCAGAATTATTGGTTGGGCATAGGATTGACTGGCCAAAAAAACTTTGAATTTTTTTCCATGCTGATTATCTAGATCATATCCAACCTGTGTTACCTCTTTTTGAGGTCAAAGAGAATTTTCTTGTGTGCAAAAACCTAAAATCTTGTGACAGACATCCAGTAAGAAATCAGTGTCCCAAAGACAAGGGAAAAAAAAAGGCAAATTTAATGATTCTGTGGTTTGCCAAAGACCTTACATTAAATCAGCAAATAAACATGAAATATGCACTGCTTTAAAAAGATAACTGCTTTTTTTTATTCGTGATTTAATAACTTAATGGATCTTTGAGCATGTGTTACCTTTTTTTATGAGCTTTTAGAGCTTCCAACCTCAGCAGAGCACAGCAACAAGCAGCTCAAAGCCAGCGGGACCATTAAAGACGTAAAAATCAGAGCTCCCAATATCAAATTTGAACCCAGTGAAAAAAAGCCCTGTGCCAGAACAGATCTATAAAGCACATTTCAGCAACAAGTTACAGCTGCTGCTGTGTATTTATAGCTTTGGGACAAAAAAAAAAAAAAAAAAAAAAAAAGAAAAAAAAATAGAAACCAAAACACAACAGACTGGAAAGAGTAGAAAGGATTGGAAACAGCAAATTTGTCAATGTTTTCCCTCGCTGCTGAGTCGCTGCTGCTTTAGATTAGCCCTGTCCCCTGCAATTTGACAGTAGCGCCGTGAACCTGCAGCGCGCGGATCCCGGGAGGAGATAGGGAGAAAGGAGCAGGAATTCAGGGAATGTTTTCCCTGGGAGCGAGCGGGGAAGCGCGGCCGGGACCGGGGCTGCGGTGACAGCGTTAACACTTCCCAGAGCCGGGGACCCCGCCGCTGGAATGGCATTGCCCACCCTGAAAGTGAGAAGGTAAAGTTTATTTTTTCTGGTTTTTTCCTCCCCTTTCTCTCATATACAGAAGGGATCAAGACCACCAAGAGCGGCCCTCTTTTTTTTTTTTTCCTCATTTTTTTTCCCTCTTTTTTAATTTTTTTTTCTTTTTTGTCACGATGATGTACAATTTGCATTTGTTAATAATAATAATAATAAAATCCCGCCTGAGGTCATCCACCTAGCTTTGATTTTCTTTTTTTTTTTTTTTTTTTTTCCCTTCTTTTTTTTTCTTTAAACAGGAAACGGGTTTCAGATGTTTGGAGGTTCAAAAGTAAGGCTGCTAATCTCTCTCCCAATTTACCATGCATTGACAACCGTCAGACCTTTTCTGGCTTGAGAAGAGGAGGGATTGCTTAATATTCTTATTTTTACACGGTACAATCCCTCACTCCAGGGATTTGGTTCCTAATTCCAAGGAAAAATGCCTTGGGAAGAGCAATCCAACCTTCACCCTCGGCGACTCACGGGCTGGTTGGGAAGAGCTCTCCAAGGAGGGCGTTCAAGGAAGGGTTGGTGGGGTTTGCATGAGGAGTTTGGGGTTGGATGAGCGTGGAAAATGAAACTTTTCCCTTCCCAGTGCCTGGAATAAATCTGCATTTCCAGGAAAAAAAAAAAAAAAAAAAGCCCTTAGATAAAATAATGAGCTTTTCCAGATTCCCTTCCCGCCGTCAGCGCCACGCACTCGGAATCCGAATAATCGCTGGTTTTCCTTCATTTATTTAACTGCCGTAGGAAAGGCTGGTGATATTCCACTGATATTCCCCAGGAATTCCTCTCTGGGCACTGCAGGTGATGCCCGAGGCTCTGGAGAGGAGGGCTCTGCCTCACCCAGGATTTCTGCCTGGGTTTGGGGTTTCCCAGTGGTTATTCCCATTTTTCACATGGATGTTGTCCCAATTTCTGCTGAGCTCGCTATTCCTGTTTCCCATCTCAAATACGCACCAGATTTTTGTGTCTTTACAGAGCCCAAACCCAGTTCATGATGTTGAACGAGCGTGAGGATAACATTAAATTAGTGAAGTGTTTCAATGAAAAAATAATAAAACTGACAGCTAAATTCTTTCAGTTAATTATCTTGTCTTGCAGATAAATGCTGTGGACTCCAGTGCAGATTTATCTGGAAAAAATGCTGAAGGATCATTCTAATATTCTATTAAAATCTATTACTTTGAGAATATTGCTGAACTATGTATTTATAATTATAATAACATTTTACTGGGATGTGGAAAACCTGTGTGGATCCGAGTGCTAAAGGAGAAGGTTTTTTGCTGTTCCTGCAGAGGCAAATTGAGCTCCACAAAATATTTTTCCTTCTGAATTAAAACAACAATATCCTGAGTTACTTTGTGCCCCCTAATAAATGACAGTTTTTCTTTCTAAGCCTTCCAGAAGCAAAACTTGCCTTCTGACCTGGAATGCAAAGGCAGCGCTAATCCAGCGTTAAAAATCGATGTTAAACTTACATAGAATTGAAAATAAATTGAAAAAATTTGGTTTATTTTTCACATTTTGGCAACCTCAGGGTATGCCCTGCCTTGGTTCTATGAAAAGCTTCGCGTTGAAAATACAACTGGGTGTTATGAAGATAAAATATAAAAATATAAAATACTTTTAATTGCATAAATAATATTCATTTGTTGTGTGATGATAATTTGGATTCTTCATAAAAAAAGGTGAAAAACAAAACTATAAAAGATGTTTAACCCCTATTTTAGGTTAAATATTGGCTGCTTTTGTCAAGAAAAGTGCACCACAAGCACAAGACTGATACTCAGTCTATGGGAAAAAAATACCCTCATTTAATCTTAAATATGGATCTTGGGAATTTTATTAATTCTGTCAATAAATTACCTGGTTCTTTTTAAAATTAAAAACCCCAAATTTTGCTGTTGAGTTCCAGATACAAATTACACCCCCTTATTCCGGACACATCCCTATAACAAATGGGGGAATTTGCTGATGACCACAAACATATTGGAAAAAATGTGTAAACCTCAGGCAGGGATATTTTCCAAGAGAAGCACCTGGAAGGTGTAAATCAAACTCCTGTAAACACGTCAGCGGGAACACACGGCAGGCACAGGGCTGGCTGTGCACCCAGCCCACGGAGCCCTGGAAATCCCAATGGATAAATCCGGGATCAACCCCGGGCTAATGAACGGCTCTTGTGTGAAAAGGAGGGATCCTCTGCCCCGGCAGAGACAGCAGGAGATGGATTTGGTACCTCTGGAGAAACCCCGGGGGTCATTCAAAATAATGGGACTTAAAAATAAAAGGAATTTTGAGAGTCAAGCTCGTGTGGCTTTGTGATTTGTTCAAATCAGCAGAGAAATGAATAGCTTCAATAATTTATTTATTTTCTTAGAAAGGCTTTTCAAGCCTTTATTTCCCCAATTTAAGCTTCCTAATTGCCAATGAAATATCTTTTATAGTTTTTATATAAACTATATTTATTTTTTATTTTATATAAACTATATTTATTTTTTATATCTTTTATCAATGAAAGATCTTTTATACCTACATCACATTTAACATCTACATTATATTTTACCTCTGCATGGTATTTTACCATAATATAAATTATAAAAACAATCTACATTATTTTTAAATCTAAATTGTATTCTACATCTAAATTGTATTTTACACCCACATTGTATTTTTTATCTACATTATATTTTACATCTGTATTGTATTTTCTACCTAGGTTTGATTTTCTATTTACATTGTATTTCACATCTACATTTTACACCTAAATTGTATTTTCTAGCTACATTGTCATTTATATCTACACCATATTTCACATCTATGTAATATTTTATATCCACGTTATATTTTACATTACATTTCACATCTCCCTTGTATTTTACACCTACATGTTAAATCTCTTCTATGTCATATTTTAAATTTCCATGACCAAAAGCTCCCAGCGAAGCCAAAGGGACGGAGGAAGAAATTTGGGGAGCAGATTGCTGAAAAACCACTGTGCTGAAAAACCCCTAAAACTGAGATTTTCCCTTACAAACTGAAAGAAGCCCTATTAAAATCCTATCTTCTGGAAAGCGTCAGAGAAGCAGGAGGTTGGTAAACATTATAAAAACAACCCCTCATAAAATTTTTATTGCTTTACATTTCTGTACATTTTACGGCCGGCGCGGGGGGAAAGAAGCCACAGCGATTTCTCCGCCTTGAGAACGGGCAGGAACTTTTTTTCCCCCTCACTTTTGTGCTCATCCAAATAAATAAAAATGTTGAAGCCTGTTCATTGCTCAGGCATTCGGGGGAATGATTCCACGCTCAGAAGGAGCCAAGGAAAAGCTGAAGGCTAAATGAACCTCATGATGTTAATCTGGGTGTAATAAACAAGTACTGTCCTTTTTGGACGCTGCAACATTTATTGCAGAGTGTTTTATTTCATATCCACGTGTTTTCTGATTTCCAAAAAGCAGGGAAAGCACTGCTGGAATTATTAACCCTTGGAATAATTAACTCTTGGTAAAATTATTAAGCCAGGGACTTAAAATTTCTCCCCAAAATCCAGAGTAGACGTTTGCTTCCTGAAGAAGTATTTTTAGCTTCTGAATGAAACAAGTCACGGATTTAAAAAAAAAAAAGGTAATTGTGCTTGCAAGTAAGTATTTAAATATTTACATTTGAAATATATTTGCTGCCAGCTTCTGTTAGCGAGAAGAAAAGTAATTTGGGAAATTACAACCCTTCCTATTTCCCACATTTTTTAGGATAATAAATGCGGGGCTGAATTTAGCATGCCCCGGAGCTTGGCTGGCCGGAGTGGAAGGCAAAGAGGGAGCCCGGGATAACTCATGGAGCAAAGATGCTGCTGGGGAGGGAGGTCTGCAGAGCCTGGGAGGTGCTGGGGATGGAGATGAGTTTCCTTTGGGCTGGGAAGTGCCTGGATCGCTCGGAGCAGCTGCTCCCAGCATGTGGAACCCGGCCGAGCTGATTTCTCATGTGCTGACCTCCAGATATGGTGGATCTGCTCATCCTCACCAGCTGGCAGCCTCAGGGCCTGAGTCATGTTCTCCAAACCCTCCAGCAGGGCAGCACGTGGAGATGATGGTTGGGGTCATGGTCCTTTCCCTGTGTCCCAGCCCACGCTCCATGGGAAGCCAACGCAGAAAATCCAGGAGGTGCTGGGGCGTCAGAGGGATGAGTAAAAGGAGGTGTCGTGAGGCCAAGGGGAGATGATTCCTGTAGATCCCAGCCCTGGGTAAGGACATCACCCCCAGCACCTTCTGCAGGTGTCACATTTGCATAATTGCTGATTTATTTTGCTATTTTTATTTCTCTTGGCTTCCTTGGCATTTATATAGACAGGGGTTTCCAGGGAAAATTTCCTCCTCCTGAGCAGAATGAGGAAGGAGCTCGTTGAGGTCACACAAGGTTTGAAACCAAAGGGGTGTTTTGGGTCCTTCCCAGTGAGGATCTTCACATTTTTCAGATGCTGAGAAGCCACCAAGGTGTCTTCCAAAATGATGTACAGGTGTCCAGGTCACACCCCACCATGAGCTCAGGGACTCTGTGACCTGAGTCACCACCACTGCACACCGAGTTCTGGAGTGATTCTGGAAATTCCTCATTCTTCCTTGGACTGAAGTGCAGTTCTGAGGGAACTCAGCCTTGCTTAGAGCATTGTCCAGAGCCTGGAGCTGCTTGCAGCAGTTCCTCCTTCTCTGAGGTGTGGGACAGACGTGGGATGGGACCCTCCTGTGTGACCAGAGGATAAATGTTTGGGAAGCCTGGTGAGCTTCAAGGACAGTCCAAAGTGTTATCCACCTTGTTATCCAAACCTGAGAATAGCAGATTCCATTTTATCCAGGGAAAATGTTTCTTTTATTATCGCAATTCCAGCCTGTTGTGTTCCTGCTGGTTGCCAGAGGGGACATTTCCATGGCCCAACAAGCCAGCTTCTCTCTTTTGCCCTCAGTCCTTAGAATCCCAGGATCATCAAGGTTGGAAAAGCCCTCCAAGACCATCAAATCCAACCTGTCCCAAATCCCCACCTCATCACCAGCCCAGAGCACTGAGTGCCACCTCCAGGAATTCCTGGGACACCTCCAGGGATGGGCACTCCAAACCTCCCTGGGCAGTTCCCATCCCTGAGCTCCCTTTCCATGGGAAAATTCCTGCTCTGCCCACCCTGAGCCTCTCCTGAGGCCTTTCCCTCTCCTCCTGTCCCTGTTCCCTGGGAGCAGAGCCCGATCCTCCCTCATTGTCCCCTTCTGTCAGGAGCAGAGGACACCAGGAAGGTCCCCCCTGAGCCTCCTTTGTCCCCCAGCTGCTCCTCACACGAGGGACTCTTGGTTCTCCTCTCCAGACATCCCATCCCACGGTCTGGGCCCTCATTCCTCGGGATGCCTCACTGGATTCCGAAATCCACGCTAACCAAACAGTCCTGATGACACATTTGTGGTCACATCTGCCCGCTCACCTTCCTCGTGTGACGAAAGGGAAAAACCCCAGAGCCCTCCGTGATGACGCTCGGCTGCTGTTGATTTAATCGGGTTTGGGTAAATCCGTCCTTCTGCAAACGCTCGCCGGGGCAAGCTGTCCCTTCTTGAGCTTGTGCAAATAAAACAAGGATGCAAACATGACTGCAAACACTCCAAGTGTGTGGTTCATCCTGATATCAAGTTTCATTCTAGAACTCAGTTTCAATTTTTGCAGTGTTTAATAAATGCTGTTGTGGTTTTGCTTTTTTTTTTAATCCCAGGCCAAAGCCACCAGCTTTGCTCCCTTTTTTTAGCTCCCAAATTATTATTATTATTATTATTATTATTATTATTATTATTATTATTATTATCATTATCATCATCATTATCATTATCATCATTATCATCATTATCATTATATATTTATATTTATATTTATATTTATATTTATATTTATATTTATATTTATATTTATATTTATATTTATATTTATATTTATATTTATATTTATATTTATTTTTATTTTTATTTTTATTTTTATTTTTATTTTTATTTTTATTTTTATTTTTATTTTTATTTTTATTTTTATTTTTATTTTTATTTTTATAATTTCCCAATTTATAGAGCTTTTTATAGAGGTTTTTGGGCAAAACTCGGAGCTGTTAAAATCAGTGACCTCTTTCCCACTGCCTTCAGTCAGGCTGGAATTTCACTCTCCCTGCTTTACCTTTCCATGGTTGCTCCCAGTGTGAAAAGCTTTGGTTTGGGAATTTACCAAAGCCAGAAAAATCAGCCTGAACTCTGGAAATTGTATTGTTTACTTTAAAGCATATTTTGTTTCCATTTTGCTGTAAATATGGATGAAGTGAAAATCTGCTGTTGTGGAGGGCCTGTCACTCCAGCAGCAGTTCCAGCAGGATTTCTCACATGGTCTCTCCAACCCATGGAAATTCATCCAGGGGATGGTGGCCACGGCCCTGGGAGGCATCAGCACATCCTTTGAGTTCCTCTGCAAATCAGAGCTTAAAATTACTCTGACAGAAAATAAAAATGGAATAAAATCTCACTTCTTGAGATCAATTAGTGTGTGTGTCCCACAGAGAGGAAAAATGGCAGGAAAAATTTAGAAAGAAGACAGAAATTTGTGTTTTCAGCAAATCCCTTTAATTACAGTGCAGGTTCACATGAGATGTGTTTAGATATTGGGTCTGGAGTCAAAGCTTGGAGTGGAAGGATTTATTTTAATTCATATTTAAATGAGACAACACAGATGATGAGCAGAGAAACCAGGCTGGTAGGGAAGAAAAACAGAAAATAAAAGCGAGCTGTTGGCATTCAGCTTCCTGGAAGGGTTTTGTAATATCTTAAGCCCTTGTTTATTCAAATTAAAATGCACCTGATCCTTGGATAAGCAGAGCAAGCCGAGCCCTGCCCTCCCCAGCAGACCTGGCACGTGCAGAGCAGGGCTCTGCTTTGGGTCCAGGAAGGGTTGGGAGAGTCCTGGGAGAATCCTGGGAGAGGCAAAGAGGGAGTTTAATTCACTTTCCAACCCCTCACTGCAACCTCTGCCCCTGAGAGCCCTGAGGGAAGAGGTGACTTTTCAGCCCTCCCCTCCTGGAGGCTCCCTGATAATTCCCAGGACATTCTTATGGAAGTGGGATCACCCTTCCCACCCAAATCCCAAATCCCAAATCCCACCCTGCTGCCCAAGACCTGGGACTGAGGAGCACTCACACCCTCAACGTGCAACCTGGAGAATTTTATTCTGATTTTAAAGGAAAACCTCAGTTTTACGGTGTAAATCCCAAACATGCAGAGGAGAGGGGCAGTGTGAGGAGATTTGATCCTTTTCCACGCGTTTTCTCCCCGCTGCAGATGCAGGGACACACAAGCTCGAGGTTCTGCCGGCATCTCCATGCAAAGTTGCTGTTTACAGATCTGTCAGAGATTTAGCTTTGATGATGTAACGTTGGCAAATGTCACATGGACCTTCCCTGACACTGTTTTTCTAATAAATGGCTCTTTTTCTCTGCCGTGACTTGGAAGAAAAAGAAGGAGTTTGAAAGGATTCTGAACCTTAAAACCATCTGAGCTTTGTTCAGTGTGTACCAGATTCAGTTTGGTAAAATATCTGACTCCCACTCCAAAGTTATCTCCTGGGTTTGCTATCCCAGTGCTCTCACTTACAGGAAAAATTCTCTTTTATTAAATATTGTGAAACCCTGGGTAAAAGTAGAGTTAGACAGGAACTCTGCTGTATTTATAGGATGGTTGAGGGTTTCAGGATGAGCAGGGATTTTTAGCAAGACCTCAGGTATCACAAATAGTGGTTCAGCAGGGAGAAAAACTATTCTGAAGATGGGAAAGACACCTCCAAACAGCAGAGGGAGGAATTCAGCCCTGGAGCTGGAAAAATCAGGTGAATTTAAGGAAAAGGAGCACAGAAGAAGCCAGGAGAGCAGGAAGGAGAACAAAACCCCTAAAACTGTGAGCAGCAGGATTTCTCTCAGGGTTTAGCATCTCTTCTTTTAGAGGAGGAGTCAGGGAAATGGGGAAGACGCTCTGGATTTCCAGGAAGCTTCTCCAGCCCACAAAATACCTCCCACAGCTCCCATCTGGTACCAATATTCCCCTCTTATTTTAGGAGCTGCCTGGGGAGATGCCACAGCCCAGATGCTCCCAGCCGTGCCTGGGGAAGGCAGAGGGGTGGGACAGGTAAATTTTCGCTCCTACTTTGCCACCTCTTTGCTGGTGTCACCTCTGCCACCTCACCCTGCCCTGGGGCACTGCTGGGAAATCATCCAAGGGTTGGGGACAGAAAGAGGAGAATCTGGGAGTGCAAGGGGGGCCTAATTCATTAAAGATGTGTGTCATTAATTAAGGGCACAGGGGATGAGTGTCCTGCAGGATTTTATGAGGTTGCCTGACTGAGCTCAGAATGAGGGACCAGGTTTGTGGTGGAGGGAAACTCTTCCCCCACAGCAACAATTTCGTAGACTGCCCACAAAACGCAACCCAAGGCCAAGAGAAATTCCTTGGTTTTGATCATCTGAGGCTGTAAATGAGCTGTCAACTTCCAAAAATGCGTTAATTTAGCCCACAAAAATGCGCGCTGAGCAATCAAGGAGGAGGAGGAGAACACCTCAGAGGTTGGTTTGGAGCGAGGCAAACCAGCTGGATCTGGAGAAGTGGGATGACGCTGCTCCAGCTGCATCCAGAGTTCTTCCTTTGGGGAAGAAAATTTAGGTTTTGGGGGGCCAGGTGGAGATGCTGAGGTCTCCAATTTTCATCTGAGTTGTCAGAGAGGCTTGGGCTTGGTTCATGAAGAACAGGGCTCAAATTTCTCTGTAGAGATCAATGCAAGAACTTCATCCTTTTTTTTTTTTTTTTCTTGGATGTGGGAAAAAACACAATCCTCCCAAAAATTTCTAGGGGTTCTGCTGGATCTGCCCACCACCAGCAGACTTGGCACGAAGCAGGAGGTGCTCCCTGCATCCAACCTCTGCCTCTTTACCTGTGTGAGGGAAAATCTCATCAAACCCTCGCTGTCATCCCTCTCCCAAGCAGGAAAGGTTCCCTGGACATTATCCAGAGCTGAACTCACTTGGCTCCAACATAAAAAACAACCAGTCTGGGCTCCAATTTTATTTACCACTCAAGCTCACTCTCCTTAAAAAGCACATTACACTGGATTTCTGGCCAGTTATCCGTTTTTTTTTTTAAATTGTCATTATTTTCTCCAGCTCATCAGTCCTGGCAAACAGGAAATCCATTATTCACAGCAAAGCACCAGCGAGATGCAAACACATCCCTGTTGCTGCTCCAGCTGTGTGTGGGGTGGAAAAGGACTCACTGAGATTTGTTCATAATTAGTAATTATTGCCCTGTAATGATCTTGATGACAAAAAATTGCCTTGAAATAGTTTTTGTTGATGTGGATCTTGGAAATTTAAATAGGATGACATAAATGAAGCAAGATGGAAAATTGCAGGGTCAGGTTTATGAGTGATCTCTGAAAATACAAAGTGTCATAATTTCACCACTTAAAAATTGTAAAAATCCACTTTTTTCCAACCTTTAAGTGTCTGAGACCCAGGAGAGGAAAAGCATTTGCTGCTGGGAAGTGATGCACACATCTTTCCTCCCCTGTGTTGCAATAAGCTCATTCCCCTGGCAAGGCAGTGCCTGCTCCGGGGGCATCACACCCTCAAATTCACTTCAAATGTCTGAAAGTTGAGTGTTTGCCTTCATTTCCCTGCTGCCCTCTAAGCTAAGAAAAGAAAAAAAGAAGAAAAAAAACCTGGATAAATACATTTGTGACAAATGCAGGTTGGCTCTGTTGGAGGAGTCCAGCAGAGAGTGGATGGAGATCTGAGGAGGGAAGAGAACCCACAGGGATGGGGAATTTTCAAATCCTGTCACTCATCCCCAACAATCCCAGTGCACTGAGAGCCACATCCAGGCATTCCCTGAACATCTCCAGGGGTGGGGACTCCACCACCTCCCTGGAAAACCCATTCCAATGCTTAACAACCCTTTCCAAGAAGAAATTCTCCCTGAATCCATCAGAGAATTTACCTCGGGTGTTGCTACCCATCCCAAATTGGTGCTGGTGGGGAAAGGGAAACGGGGACAATGAGGGACAACTCTTCATGAGAATCTCCCACAGAATTCCACCCCTGTGCTGGCTGCCTGCTGGGCAGGATTTTCCTTCAACTTTCTGAGTTTCCAAAGGAGAGTTTCTCCGCTTCTCCATGTTTTCGTGGTGCTCTAGGGAAGATGCTGGCATTAAAGGGAGGAAAAAAATTCTCTTCCCTCTGCAAGTGGCCTTTCCATGGTGAGCTCATGCTCTTCCCAAAAGTGCGTGCTCACTGCTGCTGGGCCACGGCCAAAGGCAGCCTCCCCTCTCCTTCTGGAGGTGGCAACAATGCACATGTGTGTCATTTCCTGATCCCACTGGAAACGGCAGGATCTGATATCCACAACCAAAAAATAAAAAAACAATAAAACATTTGGAAAACCAACGCCCACTCCCCTCAAAAAATTCCACCTTCCAGATTGCTTCACTTCTCTGTCCCGTGCCCCAGCACCTCTTGCTCTGCAGGGCCAAGGCCGTGTCCTCCTCTGGTGGCTCAGCCCCGCGTTGTCCTGCGGGTCCCCGCGGGAGGGGACGGAGCCGTGGTGGCTTGGGGACATCTCGTGTTCCCCACCTCCCGCTCTCAGCACCTCATGGGGGTCTCCAGGGGATCGTTCTGAGTGTGACAACAAAGCTGGAACCCAAAACAATCCCTAAATTATCAAAATGCATCAAGGCAGGGCGGTACATCCCCAGCGCATCTGCAAGAGCTGTCCTGCATCCAACGCTTCCCTGAGGACCTTCCCTCTTCCAATGTGCCCTCAGCCTGAGGCAAACCTGCTTCAGCATTTGGGATGTTGAAAAGGAGGGGAATCTCCTCCTGGTTGTCCATTTCCCTGCTAGAATTCCTTTTGGGAAAAGGGTTTTGTGCGTGGTTATTTTGGGGCACCGCGCTGCTGGAAACGCTCCACGCAGTAGGAGCCTGGGGAAGGAAAGCTTGAATCCCTTCCAGTCACTCTATCTCGTGTTGCTGCATTTTGGCAAACCCCAGAACAAATGAGTGGCAGAGGCAGATAAACAAGCTTAAGGTAAACATCATCTGCATCTCTCTGCTGATTTATAACCTACGTGCATCGCTGAAAAATTGACTCGGGTTTACCACAGTGCTCGGAGTAATGTTGTTAAGAATGTAACTTCTTAGGAAAACTCAGCCTGTTTTTAGCCCAGACATGCAATTAGGGGGATTAGTAACACGATACGTCATCCCCAGGAACACAGGGATCCAGTTCAGGAACCTCATGCAACCCTCTGCGAGGCAGGGCTGCTCCCAGCGTGTGTGAGCGTTCCTACAATCCTGATTCCCACTGAGGAATTCTGCTCTGAGCCAGCACAGGGCCTGCTCTGAGCGCTCTGAGGGTGAGGAGTGGCCTCCTTTTTCCACGAGAAAAAAGGAGAATGGAAGGGGCTTCAAAGTGTCCATGCAAAGCGAATTGTGAGGAATCTGTAGTGGAAAGAAGGAGATCTCATAATTCTTGTAATTCCCAGCTCGTGGAGGTGGGATCAGGGTTTGGTTCACGCTCCTTGCACAGAGTTTTTGGGTGTTTAGGTGTGAGGACTGACAGGGAAGTCCAGGGTGAGTTTTGGACAGGGTGTGCAGGCGTGTGACAGTGCTGGGTTTGGAAAGCAGCGCGGTGACTTTGGGATATTTCTGAAACATAAATCAAATCACACCTGAGCCCCAAACTGCAGCAAACCTTGCCACATTCTCCTCTTCTTTTTTGACCTAAATGAAGGGGTAAAAGCTTGGGAGGACAGGGAAAAGAGAACATCTCCTGCCACCACCGTGCAGGGTCTTGGATCCTCTCCCAGAGCTGCTGCCCTGCAGCTCCTCCACACCACCCCTCTGCCATCAGGAAAATTACAGAAAAAAAGGCCAAATCTCTCCGTCCTTTCTTCCTTCCGAGAGTCCCAGACACTCCAGCTGAATTTCACAAATTCAGGAGGCTTTTGACTGGTTTGCCTAAGCCAGAATCCAAATTTTTGGTGGCTGAACCAATCCTTGAGAAGAGGCTTTGAGGTTTTGTGTCACTGGCAGCGATCTTTGCTTTTGGTTTTGTTTTGTTTCAGGCCCGTGGTGCTACGGGATGAGGAGCTGATCCTATGTGGACCTACGTGAGGACAGCTAAGAGGATTGGGGTCTTCCCAGTAATCACTGCAAATAACAAAAAAAATCCCACAAAAATGCTGGAAAATATGAAAAGGTCAATGAAGCAGGGAAAAAGAGCCATCCAATGCTTCTGGGTTGGTTTTTTTGTTAATTTCTTCCCTTAAGGAATAATGCATTATCTGGAAATCCCACTTTATAGCTTGGAATTTGTTTTTGTGTTGGTGTCTTTCAGTCACTGAATAAAGTTCGACCACAGAAATCGGACACCAAAGCAACAGCAGTGGGTGGCAGATTTCTCCCTCACCACAAACATCCTTCCATCCTTGACAGCCCAGGCTGAAAACGTTTTGTTGTTGCTGTTGTGCATCTCATCTTCAAGCAGGCTGAAAGAGAAATTATCAATTTTTGGGGTTTTGACCCCAAAATGTTGCTGAGTTCTCTTCCCCCAAATGTCGATGGGATCATTGCAGGGTGAAATACCCAGGGGTGTTCTGGTCCCTGGGAATGGCTGTGGTCCCTCTCTGTTAGCCAGATTTGAAAGCACTGTTGGTTCCCTCGTGTGGGATTCCTGCAGGATTGGAGTTTCCTGGCCCAAAATGGGTTTCTCACCTGCTGGACCTGCCTGAAGAAGGTGAAGTGCAAAGTCACTGCAATTTCCCTAAACTTCAAAGTTTTGGCTGAAAAAAAATAAAGTCAGGGAAATGCATCTCCACAACGAGGATCCATTTCCCCCCACCCCAAACACAGATTTGTACCTCCAGCCATTCACACCTGCATTATTCACCACATTTATTTCTGCAGCTGAGCTCTTGCACCATCAACTGTGGCAGGGAAGACTCTGGCCAGGCATCCCCGCAACCCCCAGCGTGCTCCAGCCCTGATTTGTGTCAGGATCCCTGCAAGGCATAAAAACATCACCCAAACAGAGCCCCTTGGAGCTCTGCTGGCTCTGCTCCCTGCCCAACCTCTCGTTTTTTACCCCCTGTGACAGAAAGCATCCCCCACTGCCCTTGGCTCCTGCACAGCGTCAAGGCTTGTCCTTGGAGGAGTTGCTGCAGAATGAAAAAGCTCCTGGAAACACCAACCTGTGACAGGAGCTGTGATCCAGCCCTGCTTCCACGAGTCGTGGGTGATTCCAGCGGATTTTGCTGCAAACATTGGATTTTACAAACCTGATCCAAGACTAAACTGAAGCAGCTCAGTGGGGGCCAAGTGGAGATGACTGAAGGGGAAAAAACTTCCCAGAGCACGAGGCTGTTGCTTAATTTGGGATTTTACTGGAGGTGGAGACATTTTATTTGAAATTTCTCCGTTTCTCTTGATTCGAAAAGGCTCATTTTCCCTGGCTTCTCTTTGTGGGTTTTGTGTGGAGTTCAAAACTGAATCTGGGTGGTTAAAAACGTAACGGGATATGTGCTGTCCTCAGCTCTTCCCTTGCAGGCTCTCCTGCAGTCCCTGGAATTCATGGTGAGAACAGTTTTCAGCTTAAGAACAACTCTCTGCAGTCATTTCTGCACGTAATTCCAAAGTGTGTTGGCCCAGCTCTGCAGCTGCTGGAATTCCTCTTCCTTAGCAAAACTTTGGATTTTCCCAGCTCTCAGGTGGTCCCCTTGTAGTTATTTCTTTTTTTTTTTTTTTTTTTTTTTTTTTTTTTTTTTTTTTTTTTTTTGGATGACAGGCAGTTAAATCCTGCACAATAATTTATTTTTCCAGGTGAAATGATGCCTTTGTGTACCCCCAGCTGAGTGGGAAGCCTAATCTGCCCCTCAAGCACTAAAGGTTTACCACTATAACATCCCTGGCTGTTTTAATAATCAGATTAAATCACAGTAATCATTTAAAATATCAGAATATGAGAAAAACCCCACAGGTCTGATTCAAAGCTCTGTGGAGCATGGAAAAGGCTGGAATTTTTACACCAACCAATGGAACAACTCAATTTTGTTGTGTAAACTCTCCTTGGTCTGGTGTAAGAGCTGTGAATTGTCTTTAGGGAAGCATCTCCATCCAACAGAAAATATCATTAAGTCAGGATTCTTCCAGAAAGTTCCATCCTCTTCCTTTTTCCTGTTTCCCCTCCCATCTGGGATGAGGGCAGCACTGAGAGGTGAGCCCTGGGATGCTCGGGATGTGATGTCTCCACCTCCAAAGAGGAATTTTGGGAACAGCCCGGCCCTGCTGGCAAAGGGGTCTCTGCCCTCCGCCCTCCTCCCGCTCGGCTGCCAGGAAAAGCCAGGGGAGCTTTGTGGAAGGCTCCAGCATCAACAGCCCGAGTCTGAGGGCTGACAGCTCCCACCAGGCAGAAAACAGCCCCAGTTACCCCAATTACCCCAATCAGCCTTGCCAGCAGCACGCTGGGATGCTCTGGTCCCCCTCCCAGGGGACAGCAGGGACATCGTGGTCCCCACTCAACGCCCTTTGCCATCCATGGATTCCAGCATCCCATTTTGACAGAGGTGTGGAAGAGCTCTGTTAATTCCCCTGCCAGCTCAGCCCTTTTTGTTGTTGTTTTCCATGAGAACAGGATATGTTTATCTAGCTTTGATTTTTTTTCTTTTTTTTTTCTTTTTTTAATTTTCTCTTTGTAGCTGAATGAACTGATTATTGCTTTCATCTGCTTCCCTCTGCAGGGTCAGCTGAAGCCCAAATAATCAGATGGGATGTGAGTGTGTGTATGGATTTGTAATTAATAGTTTGCATACTGAGAGATGTGGGGTCCTGAAAGAATGAACGTGTAAAGAGAAAATGATCTAAAACTCGATCCTGATTTTGGTTCAACCTCAACAATTTCCTGCAGAGGAGAAGTGGTGAGATAATCTGGGGCAGATCAAACCAAACCCTGATTCTCTTCTGCTTCTCATGCCAAATGTCATCCCCTTAAGATGTGCTTTTCTCCATCTGGTGATTTTGGCTTCTCTGTGCTCCCTGTAAATCTTTGGACCTTTTTGCAGAGATGTTTGTGAGATGACTCAGAGGAACAAACAAAACAGGCAGGACCTTCGTGGAGCCGAGCACAGCGCTGGCAATAAATGGAGCTGGCTCCACCAGAGGGTTTCATAGAGGAAACCCCAAAAGGAGGACAGATAATTCAGCAAACAATGTTTCACTTGATATTTTTTTAAAAATTCTAAATATTTTTTTTAGAGAAATCAGAGCTGTTTTTCAGCAAAACCCAAACTCTTCCACATTTTCACCAAAACAAACAGAAAGCAGGTGCGTGCTGAGGGGATTTTGGCTGGGCGAGCACAGAGTGGTGCACATGGGCTTTCCTGGGCTCGGGTTTGTTCCTGTCAGTGCAGGTTTTGCTGATCCCTTCAAAGAGAGCAGGCACAGCTCTGGAGTCGTGGTATTCCTCAGGGAAGAGAGGCTGAGGCGTGCAGAGGGGGTTTTCTGTGGTCTGTGTATTTTAAGGCTTGTCACAATCCCATCCAAGTCTGGATGCAAAATGGTGCTCAGCGTTTACTCTGTAAAATGAGATTTTCCTTCGTATTTCTGGAGAGAACAGGAATAAAATGTGATCCTGTTTTCCAGCAGTTCTCTGCCACCCTTTTTTTTTATTGGCAGTGGTTTGGGTTTTGCCATGTGGAATCTGGTGCCGCTCAAAGCCATGTGGGTTTTTCCATGGGTTGGATGCCTCTTCCTGGGAATTCCTCCCTTTGTCCTGTATTTCCAGGAGGAGGAAATTCCTCTGGATTCCCAGGAGGAATTCAGAGAAGAAGACAAAAGACAAAATTTCCCATCATTTTTTCCACAGGAAAAATACAAAAAGGCAAAATTTTCATCATTTTCCACAGGAATCTTTGTCGCTGCCACAACCACCTAAGGATGCAAACCTGGAACTATAGGCTGTATTTATTTATTTATTGGGACAAACCAGGACAGACTCAGGTCCATGAGTGCTTAGATAAGGGATGGCTCATCCCAGGGCTGCTCTGTGCCAGCCCCTCCGTGATCACCTCCGAGGGATGTCTGAGCCAACACATCTCAACACACAGAGATCCCGAGTGCTCCGAGCCTCCTGAATCCATGCCCATAAAAGTCCAGCAATTCCAGGAGCGTGGATGCCTCACACGTGTGCCTGGCTGGGGACAGGGTGCCAGGCTGGCACTTGGCAGACACTGCCTGACGCGGGCATTCGTCACCCAGGGCCGGATTTAGGCTGTGCTTAGAGAAATCCTAAAGCCTGGCAAAAGGGTTTTCCCACATGTGAGGGCATGAATGGGAAATGGATTTTTAGGGGGATACCCACGAGGGGTAACTTTAGATTATTAACTTTAAGCCATTAACAGCATTGTGTGGCAAAAGCTGATAGGCCAAGAAACGCTTATAATGCATTATAATTAGGAAATAGTTTGGCTTTTGATTGTGATGGTGTAAATTATAACACCTGTACTGTCTCACCCTTCACATGGGACTGAAAATGGAATAAAAGTCTCTAAAACACCTCTCAGTTGCCCCATCTCTGGGTCAGAAAAAGGGATAATCCCACAGGCACAGATGGAATATCTGGCAGCGCTGCCATGAGGAGAGGTGGGGTTTAGGAGCTCTGCAGAAATCCCCTTCCGAAATCCAGCCTCTCCCAGTGGCTTCCTGCAAGAAAAAGGATCACAGCCCTTTCCTGTCCCAGTCCTGTCCTCCTGACGTGGCCATTCCTCTGGGAGGGGGTCACAGCTTTAATGTCCTTCCCACCAGGAAGGGGCAGGAGAAGACCTGGCTGCTGGCCCTGGGAGCCTTCGGGAAGAAAAGACTGAGAAGAGCGGGGCTGAAAGGCTCCAAAAGCAGAAAACAACTCTGTTTTCCACTCTCCTGGCATGGGATTTGTTAAAGAAAGCCCTGGGCTGTGAGGAAAGAAGAGCAGCTGGATTTTGGTGCTTTTGGAGGTTTTATTTACCTGGAGGTTGGAAGACAGCTCTGCACTGGGTGGGATCTCAGCAGGGAAACATCCCCACTCCCACACGTGCCATGGATATTTTATTCCTGTGTTGCTCAGGAGCTGGGTGAAGATACCTAAAACTTCAAGTCAGGACCTAATAAACCACCACCAAATCATAAATTGAGGTTGATTTTATCATTGTTGCCATCCAGGAGGGTTCTGGAGTGACCTTGCACAACCCAGAACCCCCTTCCAAATCTGCTTCCCCCTTCCCACCTCTGGAACTTGTATGGTTTAGCAGCTCTGGATTACTGATAATCCCAGAATTTAGGCAGAATTCTTCCCTTTTGACATGTGGAAGAATTTACACGGATCCTGTTTGCCCCCTAAACTTCAGCCATAAATGTGAAAAATTTTTAAACACGACAAAACCCAACCAGATTTCCCAGCCATGACTTCTAAGCCCTGGTGTGGATAAACAAAATGAGGCTGTAGATGAAGAAAAAATCCCAAATTGGCCAGAGGAGGAGCAAAAATGCCAAAAAAAGGTTCAGATGTGACACTGAAATGTTGCTGGAGAGTATTTTATAACCCTGAACGTGTTTTTTCTACCCTTCAAGTTATAGAAATGGGATTATTTACAGGACTTGATTGTTCTTGCTTTAGGCAGATTTATTGCTCTTTGCTCCTGGAGGATCCCAGCAATTTTCCTGTGGGGAAATCAAAGGAAAGGGAGGCAAATCTGCAAGGGAAAAGCAGGTTGCAGTGAGGTCTGTCCATGTGCCAACACTGCTGCTTCTCGAGGTGTTTTCCTGGTCGGATTTGGTGGCGCTGGAAGGATTCCAGAGCCAAGGTTCCCACGTGGGACTGTGGGATGAACTGGGACACGGCAGGGAGAAAGAGAGAGAAAAACCCAGGAATTGTTTTGGGTGCTTTAGGTTTGGAGTTGTCTCTTGGACACTCCTGGGCTCGTCCTGCACTGTTTGCATCTCGCAGAGGATCCCAATCCGACTTTTTTGTGTCTTCCTGGGATTGCAGCACTTCTCATCCGTGAGCTCCCGGTGGAAATCCTCCCATCTGATAAGGGAATGACGCTCGTTTGGAAGGGTTTTAAAAAGACCCAGAAAATCGTGGGTGCAGCCTCCAGGAATCAGATGAATTTTCCTTAAATGGGGAGTGAGCAAGAGGGAATGGGAAAGCAAAAAATACCCCAGCTGTAAGGTTTGGCCAAGGGATTTGTAATTAGGGGGATGCTTCCAAGATTCCAAACTGATTGAAGGCATTTCCTTCCCCCAGGAAACTCCAGGACTGTGTCGAGGAGGATCAATGTGCAGCCAAACTGGGCTTTAAAATCCTGGAAACAGCAGATCCTGGAAGGAAAAGGTGCCAGAGCAAGGGCTGAATGAGAGTGTTTGTAGGACAGAGGGGCTTCCCTCCCTCATTCCCACCTGGAGAGGGGAAACAGGTGAACTTTCAGGCTTGAAAGAACTTTTTAGGAGATTTCTGAGCATTTTTGTGATTGATCCTTTTCTCCCTGAGTCACCAAAATGCCCTGAAGCAGGAGCTGATCACCCTCAGGGCGAGCTGTCCCAGGCTGATCCCATCCAGCCCCAATTTCTTCCTGTTTCACTTTTTCCAGTAAAAGGTAGTCATGCATTTATAGCCACCCCCCACTTTTATTCCTGGATGTTATTTGGTGTCACTTTGGATTCTCTCCTTTGGAAAGTCCCTGCAGAAGCATCGTCCAGACTGCACAACAACCGGAAACAATGAAATGGAGAAAGATAAAATCAGGAAGAAAGAGCTTTGTTTAGAGATCTGAACAGCTTTTCCAGTAAACCAGCAAATAAAGGGATGCTTCAGACTTGGAAAGGCTGAAAATGGCATGGATGGGAAAAACAACTGGGGAAAAAAAGAAATAAAGAATATTTTCTCCCAAAGAGAATTTTTTTTGAGAGTATTGAATGAGAGACAGGAATGAGGCAAAATATCACAGATGTGGCATCATCAGGGTGATGCCTGGAGGGAAAAGGGGGATGCTCCATGGAAGCAAAAGGAATTTTTGGAAACTGCTCTTTGCCTTCTTTTGAGCTTCTAAATGGTTTCTAAAAGAAGAGGAACCAAAATGAGGTGGAAAATGCCACCAGAGGTGGTTTGGATGCAGCTGAAGACAGCAGTGAATGTGTGTCTGTGTCCAGGAGAGCAAAAGGGGAATCAAGGAATGGTCTGGGGGGGAAGGGACTCAAAGCTCATCCAGTGCCACCCCTGCCATGGCAGGGACACCTCCCACTGCCCCAGGGTGCTCCAGCCTGGCCTTGGACACTGCCAGGGATCCAGGGGCAGCCACAGCTGCTCTGGGCACCTGTGCCAGGGCCTCCCACCCTCCCAGGGAATTATTTCCTCCTGATATCCAACCTAAACCCATCCTCCTAAAGTCCCCGTGGCTCTTAAAGCCAGGAGCAGAGAGCTGAGCTGCTGCTCCTCGGGGGAAGGGGCTCCATGGCTGGCGTTCCCTGGGGATGCTCTCAGGACACTCTGCAGGGACAAAGCTGCACTGGAAGCAGAGAAGTTCTTGGTGGCAGGGAGTGCACCAGGATTTTCTCCATCCAAAGTTACCAAAAGGAGCTGCCCCAGGCACACCCCCTCTAAATACTTTTTATTGCAGTTTTTTTTTACTTCAAGGCAGACTAAGTAGGGCATTCCTAAAGCCTGGAGCATCCCAAGCACAAACCTGTTGGGTTCCACGAGCTGGACAGAGCTCCCAGTTTGTGCTCCAAGCTCATTCCCAGCCTGTTGGTTCAATTCTGCAGCTAATCTGGGAATCTTTGTGTTCCCAGCATCTTTTAATCAAGCTCAGCTCTAATCAGCACCAGAGCATTAATAATTGTGAGCCTCCACGGTCCCGAGCATCCATGGGAAATGCTGGATACAGTCATTTTCCCCGCTGGTCTTCCTGGTCCTGAAATCCCCCAGTTGGGTTTTGTAGCAAGACGTGAGTAATGGTCACTGCGAGCTCCTGGTGGCAGGACAATTCCAAGATTTCCCACTCCTGTGACACACTCAGAATGTGGGAATCAAAGCAAAGCCCACGTGTGGAAGGACCAGGAGTCGCCTCTGTGGCACCCACTCCCCTTCTCAGGAGACTCCACAGCCTCAAGGCTCCTTTCCTGTCCTCCCCAAAGGGTAGAATTAATAAAATAGTTCATAAAATTAACCACCCCCCTCACTTTCTGGACTTTCTCATCTCTTTGGAGTAAGTGATCAGCAGCAGAGCCTGGTTTGTTTGTGGGCAGGTAATTCCAGGTGCAGAGGTAGGGAAGCTTCCTCACCCATCCCAGGAAGCATCTGGGACTGGCTCCTGTCAGGGGTTACACAGAACATTTATCTGGGAATCCCGAGGATCCTGAGGAATTTTTGGGATCCTAACTCCATCCTGTCCACCCAACATCTCAGGACCTAAGCCTGAAAAAACACATTGTCAAATTAACAGGGAGCAGAATGAGAGCAGGAGGGAGAAAATGATGATTTTCCTTTAAGGGTTCAAAAATTGGTGAATTAAAAAAGAACCCAAACAGCATTTTTATGTTAAAAATGGAGAATAGAGTGTTAGAAGATGTAAATCCCCGTGGTAAGACCTGTTCATGGGCCCCAGGTGAGCGAGGCACCTATGGCAGGGCAGAGCAGGGCTGCACTCCCCAAAAATGAGTGGAATTTCCTCTGGCAGGGAGGCAGAGCAGGGACTCACTGGGCTGGACCTGGAGCCCAAATTTTGTCCAGCCTTGAGATGTTGACACAACAAATGGGGACACAAAATAACCGGGACTTGAGGGAATTTTGCCTCAATCCATTGAATTCCTCCTCCAAGGCTTGCTCCTTCCCAGGATAGACCAAGAACTGATCCAGCTCCCCATCAGAGCCTCTCCCTCCCAATCCCAGCTGGATTTCAACCCGACCCTCATCTCTGCCTGTTTCTGTGCCATTTTTCCCGTGCTTTGGTTATCTTTTCCAGGAAAATGCCATTTTGAGCTGCAGTCTGGTGCTCCAGCAGCTTTCTGCTGTCCCTGGCTGCTTTGATTCCGTGTCAGGAGCGTTCCAAAGGGGCCTGAGGGCTCCCAGTGCCCTGCCTGGCTCATCCCAGCAGCCTGACCTCCCACAGCCCAGCCTCCGAGTGTTTAAGGGTTTGTTGTTGCTTTTTTGTTATCATTAATATTATTACTCTGCTTGTTCTGGCACAAGAAAAAAAAAACAACCAAACAACCAACCCTTTTCTATTCTCTTGCCCCGCTTAGAATTTTGGTCAAAGTTTAATTAAATTTAGAGGAGCTGGAAAAACCGCATAATTCCAAAGTAAATGAAAGCCGCGGCTGCTGCCGGGGGTGGCAGCCCTGGGGACACGGGTGCTGCCGGAGCGGGAAATACCCCTGGAAATGTGGATTTTCCTGGCTGGAGAAGCAGGAAAGGGGCGAAGGGCTGTGCTTGGAGGGTCCTGGAAGGTGGGGAAGCATCGCGGGCCGGCAGAACGGAGCCCTTGTTGGTGCTGCCCGTGCGGTCAGGCGCCGTGGGTGGGAGCAGGGGGGATCTGTTTTCCCAGGCTCGCTGCCATCGGGAATTACTGAGCTGCCATGAAATGGGAGGAAATATTTCATTATAGGCACATGCGCTTCAATTTCACGTGATGGAAACTTCAGGATCGGCTTTCCCCGCCCGCCCTCGCTCCTGCCGGGCAGGGGGAGCCGGGCATCCCCCGGCTGCTCCTCCCGGGGGGCTCCGGGGCTCCTTTCTTCCACCAGAATTTTCTCCTCACAGTCCGCGATGCAGCCCCAGTTCCCCGTGGAGGTGCTGCCGAATGGAAATCCCAGCCTGAAAGCAGTTTAAAAAAAAATTAAAATACACGAGATGTGGCAGAAATGGGGTTTGGGGAGGAGAAGATGGGAGGGAAATCTCACTGTTCCCCGTGTCCAGAGGTAAAAAGGAGCTGCAAGCACCTGGCAAGGAGATATCCCCAAGGCTTTTTTTTTTCCTTTTGTTTGTTTGTTTGTTTGTTTGTTTGTTTGTTTTTTGTAAAAACCTCGTTATTTTGGAGTGACATCTGTCAGGGCTGGTGTGGCAAAGCACCGGGGACTCCCGAGATCCCTCTACCACACAATTCCTGCAGGACAGGATGCGGGTGACAAACCCCACCAGCCACCAAACCCAGCCTGGTGGGATTGAATCTTTTTGTCCCCCAGACTGTAACACTTTTCTTTCCCCGAACTCTCTCTTCTCCAGTCATTTCATCACTTTCCTATCCCCAAACTCTCTTTTCTCCCACCATTTAACCCCTTTTCCGTCTCCAAATTCTCTCTTCTCCCCCATTTAACCCCTTTTTTAATCTCCAAACTCCCTTTTCTCCCATCATTTAACCACTTTTTTATCCCCAAACTCCCTTTTCTCCCATCATTTAACCTCTTTTCCGCCCCCAAACTGCTTCTTCCTCCCATTTAAACGAACGCCCTTCTCTCCCGCAAATTGAAGCCAGACCAGGAAAAAAAAAAATTAAAAAAAGAGGGAAACGCAGCGAGGCAGGGAAGGGAAGGGACAAATTCTCAAATCCTCCTTTTCTCCTCGGTGGGCTGCGAGCCCCGAGAAGCGGCGGTGCTGCGGGGGCATCTCCCGGGGGGCGCGGCGGCGCCCGCCCGTGTCAGCGGGGTTAATGCCGGGGTCGGGGGCAGCGCCTGGCGCCGCCCGGGGGGGCCCGGCCCGGGACGGCTCCCCCGGACCCCTCCGGGCCTCGCTGCCCTGCCCGGCTCCGATCCGAGCCCCGATCCGATCCCGGCCCCGCTCCCGGCCCCGCCGACACCGGGAACCCCGGCCTGGAGCCCCCCGGTGACTCCGCTCCGGCGTGGGGAGGGACGGGAATGGTGAGAAAAATGAGAATAAAAATTGAAATAAGGATATGAGAATGAGAATGAGAATGAGAATGAGAATGAGAATGAGAATGAGAATGAGAATAAGAATAAGAATAAAAGAAGGAGAAGAAGAAGAAAAAGAAGAAGAAGAAGAAGAAAAGAATGAAAATAAGAATAGGAATAGGAATAGGAATAGGAATAGGAATAGGAATAGGAATAGGAATAGGAATAGGAATAGGAATAGGAATAGGAATAGGAATAGGAATAGGAATAGGAATAGGAATAGGAATAGGAATAGGAATAGGAATAGGAATAGGAATAGGAATAGGAATAGGAATAGGAATAGGAATAGGAATAGGAATAGGAATAGGAATAGGAATAGGAATAGGAATAGGAATAGGGATAGGAATAGGAAGAAGAAGAAGAAGAAGAAGGAGAAGAAGAGAAAAAAAAGGTGAAAATGGGGAAAGAAAGGAAAGGAAAGGAAAGGAAAGGAAAGGAAAGGAAAGGAAAGGAAAGGAAAGGAAAGGAAAGGAAAGGAAAGGAAAGGAAAGGAAAGGAAAGGAAAGGAAAGGAAAGGAAAGGAAAGGAAAGGAAAGGAAAGGAAAGGAAAGGAAAGGAAAGGAAAGGAAAGGAAAGGAAAGGAAAGGAAAGGAAAGGAAAGGAAAGGAAAGGAAAGGAAAGGATAAAGGGATAAAAATATGATGAAAATATGATGAAAATATGATAAAAATATGATAAAAATATGAAAGGAAAAGGAAAATGGAAGGCAGGAGAGAAAGGAAAAGGGGAAAAGAATCTCGTTTGAAATCAAGCACAGGTGGTTGATGTCTGAGGATGCTCTTTGCTCGCAGGGGCTCATTCCCACCCTGTGGATAAGCAGAGCATTCCCAGTGCCCCAGGGCACCCGCTGGGAGCTGCCCCGTCCCAGCAGGAGCTTTCCAGACCCCCCTCCAGCCCTCACTCCAGCAGTCCCTGATTCCATTCCTCTGCTGTAGCTGTAAGAAAGAACATTTCTTTCTGCATAAAACACTGGTTTTGCACTTTGTTGCACTCCATATCTTTTTTCCAGCCTCGAAACCATCATGCATGCAAAGGCAAAACCTGGGAGGAAAAAAAAAAAAAAAAAAAAAAAAAAGAACAGAAAAATGGAAAAAGATTTATGATGGAAAGCTGACACAACCTTAAGTGGATAATTCAATTTTTGGTCTCTTTCTTTGTTCCCTACAGAGGCACTTAGAGCTACAAAGGCCAGGCACACCCGGGGCTGTCGGGAACATCCCAGCGCTGTTTTCCAGCGGCTCCTGCCTGGGGACATTCACTGTGAGCCAGCAGGGCTGAAAAATCCCGACTTGGGTTTCCAGAGGCTCCTCTCTCTTTTTCACACTCCTGTCGCTGCTTGGGGTTTGTCGGGATTTTCTTTTAACTCCATTTTTTTTGTTGTTGTTGGAAAAACTCTCTGGGCAGGTTGAAGTCTCTGTGTCTTTTCCCAACAAATCTCCATAAATGACAGGATGTGGATTTTGGGGCGCTTTGATTGTAACTAAATTCTGATTTCTATCCCCCTGTGTTACTCTGCACCTTCTTCATCAATTTTCTGATTTTTTTTTTACCCGAGAAAATCTTTCCAAACTGGTAGAGACACAAACCCTCCCAAGCGAATTTTTGATAAAGGTAGAGAAAAACCAAACTGGGCCAGGGCAAAATGCAGAAACAGAGGGAAAAAAATTCCCTCCACAGACCAAAACTCCCGAGGTTTTGTGGGCAACACTTTGTACCCCCTGAAACTTGCTGGGCTGTTGCTTCCCATTAAATTTCTTGTGGGAATAAGGCCATTCAAAAAGGAGAATATGGAGAAGTGATGACAAGGAGAAAGCTGTTTCCTAGGAATCCTGTGGCTGAGCGTGGTTTCCTCCCACACTGGCTGGCAGGAACGAGATTATTTCCATTACAGCTGCAAAATTTACTGCTTGAATCCAAATTTCATTGCATTGAAAAGTTCCATCGCCCGGGCTTATCCACTCAGTTGACTCAGAGTCTCAAAATTGAAGCTAAAAATAGCCTGGAGAAATTCCCATCAGAAAAATTACTCTGGTTGACCCAGTCCAAAAATCGATTTATGTTTGTTTAGGGAGTGTTTTTATTAAATAAGGGCATGATTTGCCTATTTTTTTAATCCTGATTTTTTTTTTTTTAATCAACATCTCAAACATTCCCCTGTGTTGAAAAAGCATTACAGCAGGAATGTGCAATCACAGCACCCACAAACAGGGAATCACAGCAAAATATGGAATTACAGTGTTCACACACAGGGAATCATAGTAAAATATGGAATTACAGCATTCATATGCAGGGAATCACAGCAAAATATGGAATTACAACATCCACACACAGGGAATCACAGCAAAATATGGAATTATAACATTCACACACAGGGAATCATAGCAAAATATGGAATTACAGCATTCACACACAGGAAATCATAGTAAAATATGGAATTACAACAGGAAAGTGCAATCAGAGAACCCACAAACATGGAATGGCAAAATATTGAATTACAACATTCACACACATGGAATCACAGCACAAACTTGGAATTACAGCAGAAATATGGAATTACAGCAGGAATGTGCAACCAGGGCACCCACAAATGAGGAATCACAGCAAAATATGGAATTACAGCACAAACATGGAATCATAGTAAAATATGGAATTAAAACAATAATGTGCAATCAGAGCACCCACAAACAGGGAATCACAGCAAAAAAAAAAAAAAAAAAAAGGGAATCATGGCACAAAAATGGGATCACAGCATTCCCAAATGTGGAATCACAGCAGAAATATGGAATCACGGCAGGAATATGGAATCACAGCAGGAATATGGAATCACGGCAGGAATATGGAATTACAGCAGGAATATGAAATCACAGCAGGAATATAGAATCACGGCAGGAATATGGAATCACAGCAGAAATATGGAATCACAGCAGGAATATGGAATCATGGCAGGAATATGGAATCACAGCAGGAATATGGAATTACAGCAGGAATATGGAATTACAGCAGGAATATGAAATCACAGCAGGAATATGGAATCACGGCAGGAATATGAAATCACAGCAGGAATATGGAATCACAGCAGGAATATGGAATCACGGCAGGAATATGGAATCACAGCAGGAATATGAAATCACGGCAGGAATATGGAATCACAGCAGGAATATGGAATCACGGCAGGAATATGGAATTACAGCAGGAATATGGAATCATGGCAGGAATATGGAATCACGGCAGGAATATGGAATTACAGCAGGAATATGAAATCACGGCAGGAATATGGAATCACAGCAGGAATATGGAATCACGGCAGGAATATGGAATTACAGCAGGAATATGGAATCACGGTAGGAATATGGAATCACAGCAGGAATATGGAATCACAGCAGGAATATGGAATCACGGCAGGAATATGGAATCACGGCAGGAATATGGAATTACAGCAGGAATATGGAATTACAGCAGGAATGTGCCCTCAGAGCAGCCCCACACCCCTGGAGCCGTGGCACACACACGGAATCCCAGAGGAACCCCTGATCTCTCCCCACACCCCTGGGCACAGCCGGCGCTCACAGCGCACCTTGGGGTCACCCCGTGTCCCCCAGAGCCCCTCACAGCCCCGTGCCCACCCTGGGCACCCCGCAGGGGCACCCAGCCCTCCCCTCCCGCAGCCACCAGACACACAGACATATTTTTATTGCAGCTGTCAGGAACATGAAAAACCTTTCTGCCAGCACTCAGCACGGGCAATTTATGAGCCTGCTCTGTTTGAGTGAAGAAAGGAGGGGAGGGGGGCGGGCTGGGGGATCAGAGCAGAAATGATGGGAGACAAAATGGCCCATAAATTGTTCGCCATGATTTACACTGGAGTCCATTTGCAGCCTATTCTTTTAATTTTTTTTTTTTTTTTAGAGCCTCACACACACAGAGAGATCCCTGGCCCGCTCTCCTCCTCCTCCTCTGAGCCGGCCCAGCTGGAGGAAGGCAGCGCTCAGGGTTCAGGCGGTGCAGACAGAGCTAAAGTAAACAGCCGTGGTCATTCAGCAGGCAGGCAGCAGCCTCCGGACAGATGAGCGCGGCTCGGCGGGACCACACACGCCACAGCCCCGCGGACCACACAGGCACCGCACGCAGCTCCCGCCGGACCCTCCGGGGCTCCCCCGGGCCATCAGCGCTGTCCCCCCGGGCGGTGCTCCTGGAAAAATGCCACCGCTGCTTCCACGGCTCCTCAAGGCAGCTGCTGAGCTTCTCCTGTCTGCGCTCAGACCCTGCCTGGAGCTGTCACCTCCATGGGTCCCTAGCCAGGTCCCAAAATCCAGTCCACAGCCCTTCTCCACTCCCAGTTTTTGAGCAAAAAGGCCCTTTTGGGAGCAGTGCTCTGTGCCGAGGCTGAAAAGCTTCTTGACCTTTCCTGAAGCTTCACCTTGGCTAGGGAGCCCTTCCCCTGGGCTGGGCAGTGTGTGGGGCTAATTCAGCTGGAAATTACAGGTAAACAGCACGCTCGGGAACATCACAGCACCCTTCCTCTTGAGGAGATCCAGGAGGAAAGGAGAGCATCCCGGACCCCAGGATGAAAGGAGAGCATCTCTGACCCCAGGATAAAGGGAGAAGCATCCCTGAACCCCGGGATGAAGGGAGAGCATCCCTGACCCCTAGGATGAAGGGACAAATATCCCTGAATATCTCAGGATAAAGGGAGAAGCATCCCTGAACCCTGGGATGAAGGGAGAAATATCCCCAAATGCCCAGGAGGAAGGGAGAGCATCCCTGACCCCTAGGATGGAGGCAGAAATATCCCCAGACCCCCAGGATGAAGGAAGAAGCATCCCTGAACCCCACTGGGCTGCTGGGCCTCCTCCTCCTCCAGTCCCTGCAGTTTTTGCCATCATCCCCAAACCCCTTCCCTCCATCCCCGTCTGTTTTCACACCAGGAGCATCCCCCCAGTTCTTGTCCTTCCCCGGGATTTGTGGCTCAGAAGCTGCTCCACGTTTTGTGCTGGTGCTGCTGGAGCCATGGAAGTGTCAAACACTGGGAATCCCCAAGAGCTCTTGATCCCTACCCTGACCCAGCGTCCCTCCTGGACGTGCCACGGGGTCAGGCAGCTTCTCCAGCACTGCTGCTCCCGACTGGCTGAGCAGAGGAGGGAGCAGGGATTTCCTGGAAGGGGCTGAGGTAGGAGGGAGCTGGAGGTCACAGGAAGGGGCTGCCATCCCTCCCAGGTCACTGCTCACAGCTCCCAGCACCTTCAGCTGCACCTTTCAGCTGGGACATGGCCCCTTCTCCAGCCCTGCCCAGGGCGGTGAGGATCCCAGCTCTCCTCTTCTGCCACCTCCTCCCAAACTCCCCCTCAAAGCCCTGAGCTCGTTCTCCTTCTCCTCATCCCAAACACGGCCCTGCCTTCCCACCCTCCCCTCAGGAAAGCTCCTCAGGGTTCCCCCACCATTCCAGCAGAGCTCCAAGGGGAATTTCCCCGCTCCTCCATCCCCTCCTGCAGCAGCCCCGGAGCTGCAGCCAGGCCAGAGATTATAAACCAGATCAGTGTTGGCTGGAGTGAACCCTGAGAAATCACATTTGCCTGTCAGGATCATGTTAAAGCATAACACAGACTCTCATTTTCCCACTCCTTTGGCTCCGAGGGCGTTTCGGTCCCTGCTGAGAAACACGAAGGTCGTGGCCCCCAGGTTTCCAGATCTGCCCTTACAAACCACGGGGAGATCTGACAACAGCCTTATTATTTATGTACCCAGCCAGGGGCTGCCTAATGAAACCCAGAGACTTTTATTGACACATGCTGGGGCTCTGGGCAGGAGAGAAGCAATCTGGAGGCTCCTGCCCATAAACACAGTGGCCATTCATGGAGGGTCAGTGCTCAGGGTGGACTTTCCACGCCAGCTTTGACAGCCCCTAATTCGCACACTTAAGCTCGGGAGCTGCTGATGGGGCTCAGCCGGGTGCGGGGCAGCCCCTGCCAGCAGGGCTGAGTTTTTTGCTGGGTGTTTGGGGAGGATGAGTGACAGGGAGAGACCCAATTCCCTGCTGGAAATGAGGGGGGGAAAGTGGGTTTGGAAATGTGGTCGTAGGGGCCTGTGGAGGGGAAAGCGGTCTTGAGAAATCTGAAGATTTTTCACGATGATTCAGCAGAGGAAAAAGAGATGCAGTCCATGATTTTTCTACCCAGAGAGATATTACGGTTTCTCAGCCCAGAGCTCACCATTCTTACACAGTGGAGGTTTCTCAGTGGTGTTTTGAGCGTTATTTTGGTATTTTAGCCCTCCAGATTGCTTTGCTGCTGCTGGAACAGCCTCCTGCTTCGGGGTGCCCTGCAGATCCCCGTTGCGAGGTCTCATCCCTCGTGACCTGACCCCTGACTCTGCCGGGAGCTGCCTGGGTCTATCCCGGGTTCAGGAGGAAAGAGAAGCTTTTCTTGGCAAGGAAATGCCTCCTAAGCAGCCTCCTCACAAACCAGGGATGTGCAGGAAAGTTGTGCATCGGAGCCTGGCGTTTAAAGGGCTGAAAAATGATCGCAGCTTCCTTTGGTGGCTGCGGCGGGAGCCCGAGGAGGTGACCTTTGAGGAGATTCTGTTTTTACTGCGGCCCCGGGCTGGGAGCCTTGCGTGAGCTGGGCTGAGCTCTGTTCCCTGCCTTGGCTCTGACCCCTCCGGGGCTGCTCCGAGCTCGGAAAACAATGGAGAGGATACCTTGCAAGTGCTGGGGGAAAAATAAATCACTCCCAGCCCTCCCCCGAGGGTCCCGGCAGATGAGAATCCCACATGGCTGCACATCCTGTGCCCGGCGTCAGGTGCGAGGCCAGGGCTGGATTTTGGGTGATGCCACCTTCGGTTTTCAGGGATAAAGCTGCCAAAAAACCTCACAAAAACCCCCAAAACCCAGGGTTTGTTCCAAAGGTATTGATGACAGGAGTCCTCCCTGCTCTGGCTGGAAGCCACCGTGGATTTAGGAGTTTGTTGATCACCCTAATTCCATTAAATGCCTGGAAAATCCTCTTTTAGGGTCATCACAAGCACCCACCCCGCTGTCTCACAGCATTTCCAGCTCCATCCAGGAGCCTGGCACCAAAAATCTCCCACCTCCTCCCCATTTCTAAGAGTTTGTGGCTTTTTGGGGTCTCCAACATCTGGATCCAGGGGGTTGTGTCCTTTTGGGGGGGTCTTCAATCCCCTTTCCCAGGAATTTAGTGTCCCTTTAGGGATTCTCAATCCCCTTTTCCAGGTTTTTCTGTCCCCCAATCCCTTTTCCCAGGAATTTCATATCTCTTGTGGGAACCTGAAGGTCCCCAATCTCTTTTCCCAGGTTTTTTGAGACCTTTGGGTTGTCCTCAATCCCCCTTTTCCAGGAATTTTGTGTCCCTCATCCCTTTTCCCAGGAATTTCATCTCCCTTGGGAGCTTCTACATCCCTTTTTATGTCCCCCAATTCTTGTCATCAGGAATTTTTTCTCCTTTGGGGTGTCCCCAACCCCTTTTCCCATCTTTTTTTTGTGTCTCTTCCAGTCTTAAAATGAGCAGTTCAGTTTTTTACCACACAACACCCAGGTCCCCTTTCCTCCTCCCTCGCCTGGGCTTTCTTCCCTCCAAAAACATCCTAATTCCCAAAGGTATAAAACCCAAAAAATTCATGAAATCCGGCTGAAAGGCACGTGTGAGGAATGCCATCCCTAATTATCCCCGTGCCAAATGGCTCCTCCTGAATTTCACGGGGGCTGGAGCAGAGGATGAGCTGCTGGGATCTGTTTGTAATTCATGAGGAAATCTCCAGACCTGCTTTTCCTGCTGGACACTAAATCGAGCCCGTGCTGGAACAATGCTGAGAAGGTTCCCACTGCAAAAAGCACTTTCTAATAAACGGGAGGTGGAAATTTAGATCCGCTGCTGGCTTCTTTTGGTGGTGGCTGGAGGCATCCCTTGTTTCTATTCCAGCTTGGTGACAATTATAGACCCGCACTTAAGGCTGAAAAACAGCCAAAGGTGTTGCAGCTTCTTTTCCTTTTCCCAATTTCCTTGTTTTAGGTGTCCAGCACTGTCCCCTGTGTGTCCCAGGGCCTGTGTGTGGTTGGGACTGGGGACAGGCAGTCTGCCTCAGCTTCCTGGCCTGCAGTGGGTCGCCTTGCAATGGAAATTTGGGTTGGTTTCCTGAATTTCGCAGGAAAAATATATTAAAAAAATAAATTATTTCCTTTTTGTCTTTCTTTGGAGCTCCAGAGTCCTGTTCCAGCCCGGCCACCTGCAGCAGCACACGTACACATCCATTCCCCTGGCTCGTGTTTGATGCTGGCCCAAAAAGAGAAGCCCAAACCCTCCGTGCCCATCCCTGTTCCCCTGAGCCAAATCCTCGGGATTCCCAGAGCCCGGGGTGGGATGCAATGGATCCCGTGGGATTCAAAGTGGATTTTGCCTGCTGCCACCCCAGGACGAGGTGGGGTGACCTTCACTCCTTGCCTTCTCCAGCTGCTGCCAGCTCCGTGCTCCGAGGCAGAGGGAGGATTTAGGATATTCCAAGTGGAACTGGGATGGCACCTGCCAAGCAGCATTCCCCCCTGGCAAAATCCCAAACTGACTCTGGAATAAGGATGTGGCTCCTCCAGGGAGCTTTCAGCCCCCTGTGGATGGTGATGGCCGAAAAGAAGGAATATTTTTATTTTTGCTGCCTTCTCCCCATGGATAGAGAATAATAATTGGAGTTTGAGGAGAGGTTTGTTCCCTGGACCTCCAAAAGTTCCCACTCTTGCCTCAAACGATGCTCTCAAATTCTACTGAAATTTTAGGGAGCTACTTATAAACACTTAATAACATTTTTTTCTTACATTTTTGGAAAACTTTTCACCAAAACCTGGAAACTCCGTGGCCCAATTGATGTCAGATGGCAGAGCCAGGGGAGCCAGCTCCTCCCTCCCATCCCCTCATCCCTGCCGTGCAAACCAAAACAAGAGGAAAAGTTTTTAGCCCCAAGTCTTTGCTAATGAGCTGCTGTATCCATAACAGGGAATTAGCTCGGTGTCTTCCAGCAGAGCCTGCACACCCAGCGAGGGCTGGGATAGGTTTCCCTGCAATTACAGCACGAGATTGAGTTTGCAGTTGATTTGGGAATGGATAACCTCGGGTTTATTCATTTCCTTTCTGCTGGAAATCGAGAGCTGAGGGCGGAATGTGGGGTGGGATCCCTCTCCAGAGCCAGGTATTCCAAACACATCTGATGCACCTCCGGGGCCCACAGCGATTTTTGGGGAAGGTGGAAGCTGGGATTCTTTATTTTGGGCTGCAAACACGGAATTAACTCTTTCCCTGCTTTGTTGTACATCACGAATCTTCTACTTGTGTTGCTGGAAGATTTGTTCAAGTGGAAAATGTCCCTGCCCACACCAGGGGCTCTTCAAGATCCCTTCCAACCCAAACCATTCCAAATTTTCTTTTTTTTTTAATCATTCTAAAACCTTTGTTGTGTTTGGTGAGCAGGGAGTAAAATTAAATTAAAATTAAAGCTTTCATTGCAAAACAGCTCAAGCAACAGTGACAAAAAAAATATAATTATTGCACTTCAACTTTTACACAGTGATTGTTAAAAGTGATAACAATGATCTGTACGACAATAACTGGTATGGCCTCGATGTACCGGGGCTGGCTGGGCGATAAGAGTGTGATAAGAGCGATTTGTGTTTATTTTGGTGCTCTGGGAGGGTTCCAGAGGTGCTGCCGCTCGCCCAAAATGAAGTTTAAATCGCTGCCAGCCTCTGAGCGCGGGGCTCCGATGGAAATCCCGGGAGCCTCGGGGCTGCCCGTGCTGGAGAGTGAGAAATCCTTTGGAAAACAGGGGAATTCGGACAGGGCTCGCCTTGGCTCGGCCCGGCTCCTCGCATTCCAGGAGGATTTATGCGTCCCACCAGGAGAAAAACCTCCCTCGCATTTATTAACGGGGAGAGCGGCGCCTCCTTCCCCTCCACCGTAATTCCTGCAGGGCTGAGCCCAGCCGACATCCCTGCCCGAAATTCCCCTTTTAATGGGCTTCTCCTTCGCTCGGGTGGACGTGGTTTTGGTGTTTCTTCGAATTTATTCGCTCCCGGCATCCCAGATTCGGATTTGGTATTTCTTCTCCTAAAGTTATCTCTGCTTATCGCGGGGATTCGCACCTCTACGTCTTTAAAAACAATAAATCTTAATGGTAATAATATTAATATTAATAATAGTATTGATATTAATAATATCGATAATATCAATAATAATATTAATAATAATAGCAACAACAACAATAATAGTAATAGTAGTAATAGTAATAGTAATAGTAATAGTAATAGTAATAGTAATAGTAATAGTAATAGTAATAGTAATAGTAATAGTAATAGTAATAATAATAATAATGGGCTGAGTGCTAAAATCCGAGAGAAAGGAAGAATGAGTTTTTTGTTATTTAAAAAGCAGCGATTTGAGGGATGATGTCACAGCAGCAGATCCCCCTGCCCCGGGGATGGGAATATTTGTTCTTTAAATAACTGGACCTTGACCAAACTCGAGGGAAACGAAAGAGAACCCTCGATTTCCACGTGTTTGGAACAGCGTCCTGATGAAGATTTCTTCTTAATTAATTGGAAAAGCTAAATGAACTGTCAGGGTCCTGCATCTGCTTGAAATCCTGCTCAGGCTTTTATTAATTTCCACTCTCTGCTTTTGGATTCATCTGTCTAACTCAGCCTTGATTGCAAGCCTAGGAACAATTTGTCTTTTCGATCCCCCCCTGACAGGACATTTGCTTCCTGCCAGGATTACAAGGAATTTAAGAGTGACTTTCACACCCAGGTTGTGTTTTACCATTTACAGAGTCCAGCTTTGACCTTTATTTATGGAGTTTTTAACTGGAGAAATGTCATTTTTGAGTTTTGTCTCTGGATACCTGCTGTGTGCAGAGCTCCGTGTTAGTGCTGTGTTGATGCTGCAGCTATTCCTCGGAAAAAACAGGAATTTTAAAATTGTGGCAGCATGATTAAGGAAGCTCATATGGATAAAAGTAAAAGATATGTTTTTTAAAAAGAAGATAAATTCTTAAGGTGAATACAAAATTAAGAGATCAAGAAATATCTTGATAACTCTTCCACCCTACTTTCCTCCTTGGAATATGTTTTCCAGACTGAGCAAAACATTTTATTTGAAGGAAATTAGAAATACATTTAGGGCTGCTGGGTTGTTTCGGTTTTGGTTTGCAGGGAGACATGATCTGAAAGAGAAATGATCTGAAGGAGAAATGATCTGAAGGAGAAATGGTCTGAAGGAAAAATGCTGCTTTTTGAGAGGAAAAAGGGTGAGCTGCAGCTCAGGGCTGGAAAAGAAGCACTGGGCAGCCAAAGGGAGTTTGTCCTGATTTATAGGCAGCAACATTTAGGGCACAGAGGGGAAAATTCCCAGATCCTCAGGCAGAGGATAAGCAAGGAATGAGACCTGGATTTTCCTTCTCAACAGTGCCAGTGGGCAGTCAAACTGTCATTATTAGCCTGAGTTTGAATTTATGCTTTCTTATTTATTCCACGGAAGTGCTCTAATAAATTAATAAATTGACCTGTACCTGCATTTAGATGTGTCCTTCCATAGGTTTTTATTTTTCCATGGATTTTTATGTTGTCCACTGTGCACAGAAGACTATGGTTAATTAAATATTCTATATTTAGCAGCACCAAGGGGAATTGGGAGGGTGCAAAGAGAGTTTAGCTCCTGTATTTCACTTTATAAAGGTTCTCCTTTCACTTCTGGGGGGGACTCTGCCACCTCCATCTCCTAAATCCCATTTTAAAGGTTCAAATCTTTCTCTCCTCTGTGACAAGGATCAACTTTCTTTTAAAATCAAGCAGGAGGAGCCGTGCCTGGGATCCAAAGCCCAGCTCCAGGAGCATCCCTCATCCTGAAGGCTTCAGCTCCAGATGTGTCCCTGTCCCCACAGCTGTGGGCAGCGATAAGGGACGGAGCCGGGCGGATTCCAGGTCAGGATTTTACCCCCTTATCTCCCTCTGCTGCAGCTCTGCTTTTGCTGAGGTTTTGCACACTGGGGTTGTTCCTGCAGCACTATTAATTAATAATTACAGCCACTTATTATCTGATTTAATCACGGGGTTATATAAATAAAAATCTGTATATTAAGCTTTGTAATCCTTTCAGTAAAATTAAAACAAAATTGTTCATTATTTTTTTCCCCTCTCTCCAGAGCAATTAAAGGCGTAGAGATTTTTTTTTGGACAGTCTGGAAGTTCAGCTTGGAGTTTATTAAATCAGCCCCAAGCTTATCTAAACCTCCCTGGAATTGCATGATAAGAAACTCTTATCACCCGGAGTTTACAGCCCGGCCAGAGGAGCCTCTTATTTTCTTCTCCATTTCCTGCTGCTTCTGCTGCCCTCAGCTGAAAGCAGCAACACCCCCGAATTCTGATCCTTTTTTTGGGAGGACAACTTCAACCATCCCCAAAAAACTCCCCAAAACAACAACTGACCCCCAAAACCCAAACAAACAAAACCAAACCAAAACAAAAAACCCACACAAAAAACAACCAAAACAAAACAAAAAAAAAAGGGTTAATTGAAGTCCTTCAGACTTAAAAAAATATCTTTTTTTTGGGGTCGTCTGCTGGTAAAGAGGTTGATGCTTCCATTTGATCTCAACAGGTTTTTCCCATCTGGTGAGACAAGGGTTCAACTCAAAAAACCCCGGACACTTTGAATATGAAATGTTTGGCAAAATCCAGACATTGGAACATCTGTTTCAACCTGATTCGAGTCCTGCTTTCCCCCGAAGCCGCCGCCCCCGGCGCATCTGGGATTTCTCCCTTATCTCCCCAATTCCAACACCCTCCCGCCTGTGGTTTCACTCTTCGCTGGGAAATCGAGTTTTATTTTCCAAACTCAGGGAAACCACCACGAACAAGATGCCAGACAGGGGCTTTGCCCCTTCTTTACCAAGGGGTGTGAGAGAAGTTAATTTATTACAAAATATGTGGCACTGAAAGCAAAATATGAGGTTTTTGGGTGGGTTTTTTTTTTTTTTTTCTTTTTTTACCCCGTGTCTGTCACTGCAGGCTCCGTGCTCTTATCAACTTATCTCCGGCTTTTATCCTAGAGAGAAAAACCCCCTCTTTTCTCCTAGAAATACAAAATCTCCTTCTCCAGAAGGGAGCAGTGGTGCGCGCCTGCTGCATCCCGGCTCCATCCCGAGCCCCCCGGGAATTCCGTGCCCCTGGGATGGGGAAGAGGAGGATGAGGGTGGTTTGGGGTGTTTTAGGGTGATTTGGGGTGGTTTAGGGTGGAGAGCCAGCACGGGAGGACCGGGAGCCGCAAATGCCCGCAGGACACTGATAAATGACCCGATCGCTGCTCCTGCGGTTTGAAGGGGAAGGGAAAGGGCAGAGGGAGAGATAAGGAAGGGGGATGAGGAGGAGAAGAGGCCAACAGCAGGTCCAAACCCGCTGTGATTTTGCAATCAGGCAGCTTTGCTGAGTGCTATTTTCTTTTTTGATTTTTTTTTTTTTTTTTTTTTTTTTTGTTCATGCTGGATTTGTTCTCAGTGCTGAGCAGGGGAAAGTTTTCAAAATCCCTCTGAAATTCTTATTGCACAGCACTGGAGCTGGGAAGGAGAGAAAACTCTTTACAAGGATGGGTTGCTACAGCCCTACATCAGGAAAAGGGGCTCCTAAAGCAAACCCAGACCATTTTGCTCCTGATTCACCCCAAATTTAAAATGGAAATGGGGAGCAATCCAGGTTACTCTCTCTGTATCAGCTTTCCTCAGCCCCACGACACGAGAACACGGCTAACAAAGATCTTTTGAGGGCAGCAGACGGAGCTGGAACCTTGGAGCCAAGTCCAGCCCCAAGCTCAGCGAGGTCCAGGGGAGGTTTACCTCGGTCTGGGACTCATAACGGGGCCTTTCATGTGCGACCCTGGCTGGACACACACAGACACACCGGGCTCATCCCCCAAAAAACTCCCCGGATATCTGAGATAACAAAACTACCTCACCTCACTGGTCCCCTGGGGACGCTCCAAAAGCTGAGGGAAGGACATTTATTGACATTTATTGACATTTATTGACATTTATTGACATTTATTGACATTTATTGACATTTATTGACATTTATTGACTTTTATTGACCCAAGGCAAACCACTGGGTGGCCACTGCAGATCCCCACATGTGAGAACAGCGGCGGCGTTTGTTGCCTCTGGCTTGTGAGAGATTTTTGAGGGTGAAATGGGTTTAAAAGGACATGAATCCCTTAAAAACGAGCTCAGAATACCCCAGGCATGATCTGAAGGAAGTTAGAGGTGTGTAGCTGGTATCTGGATCTGATTAATGCACAGCCAGGAGGAGACAGCCGTGAGGAAATGGGGTAAATTCAGCTGGAACAAGCAGAGGCAGCAATGCTCACCAGCTTTCCTGGGACATGATGTGTTTTTCAGGGATGCTGTTGGAGACCCAGTGCCCTCTGTTCCGGCTTTTAATGCATATTCCTTCACACAGGAAAAGAAATCCCTGCATTCCCAGTGTTTTAGTGTTAACCAGAAGGAAAGGAGTGGCACAGGTTTGTCTTCGTATCTGGAATGGAAACCTGGGGATGGAAACATTTTTCCTCAAATGCCCTGGAGATGCCCAGAGCTGCCAGGGAAAGGGGGACTGAACTCAATTCTCAAAGTTTCTTCATCTCCACTGCAGGAACACCCAGGGCACCTTGTCTGGGGGATCTCTGCATCTTGTACCCTGCTGGTCCATCCTGTCCTCACTCACATCCAAAAGAGGATGTCTGAGGGTTGCAGGTCCCTTTTCACCATCAGATGGGAGGAAAAAAAAACTATTCCCAGCTGTGATTTCCTTGTGGGATGGGGGATAAACACCCAGTGCAGCCCAAGGTCAGCACATTTGGGATGGAGCCTGTGTCCATCAGTGGATGTCACATCAATGCTGAGGTGAGAGACAAATATAACACCAGGCACCTGCAGCAATCAGATCCATGGAAATGAGGAGAAAAACAAGATGAAGTACACAGATAATATTTTTTTCATGTTTCTTATCAGGGTTTTCTTTTAATTTTTGGAAGTTGGGATGCTTCCTCTTACCCATTCAGCTGAAATTCACTGTTTTGCCTGGAAAGCAAAGCCAGTGGAGAATGGGAGAGCAGCTAATTTTGTTATAAAAATAATCTTTTATCTGTGCACGACAGCAATATTTATTCAGGAAGGGTACACAGACAGCAGGAGGTCAGCACTCCCACTGCTTGGCTCAAAGGCTCCACCACACTCTTTATTTTGTTTTATTTCTCCTTTTTTTTTTTTTTTTTTTTTTTTTTTTTTTTTTTTTTTTTTTTTTGACAATTAGTTCCCATTGATATTTATTTTTTTCCCTGAAAAGCCTTGAGCTGATTTCACCCGTCCTCATTTCAAACCAATAAACTCATGGTGGCTCCCTGAGTTGGGGCTTTTAGGTCACAATTTATGCTTGTACTTGATGGTCCCACATAACTTCCCCCTGCCTTTCCACAACAAAAAAGACTTTATTCCTTCAATCCAGGCTCCTGGAATTTGTGGTGGCTGTAGCTGTACACATTTCCCTTGAACTAAAACCTGAGAACTTGGTGAGATGTTGCAACACTCTTTATTTTTTTAATACACACCAATATTTTTTACGCTTCTCCTTTTCCCCATTCCAGTCCTGGGAGGTGTTGGTGCCTCCTCCAGCGTCTCTCCAAACACTCTGCAAAAACACATCAGTTAAGAGCAACCTTTTTGTCAGCACAGAGATGCCAAAACCTAAATAGAATTTGTCATCTCATTAAGAAGGAAGGGAATTTGGTGTTGCTTCACTCCCCTGCCGTAGCTCCAGGATGCTCCTCTTGGTGGGTGACGGAGACGAGCAGGGAGGAGATGACATTTAGGGCACAGGAGAAAAAATTGGATTGAAAACCTGAAAAAATCCCTCTGTTTCAGGTGAACAGCTCTAAACTTGAAGGCTGTGTTTCAACCTCATTAAAATACTGCCTGGGCTCTGGAGGAACAGGGATCTGTCAGTGGAGGAACTAAAGGAGGATGTTATTCCAATGTTCGCTGTCTCTTTCTATCCATTTTCATCCCACGTCGTGATATAAGGCTTTAAAAAGCCTTTAAGCACCTGTAATAACATTCACCTTTTCATCAAAATCTCCTTGGAGCATGAGAAATGATGTTTATTTAAATTTTGCAACGGGCTAACGATAAAGTCCTCTCTCTATTTTCCTGCTTCTGTGATTTGCACATGAAAAGTTTTAGCCGGGCTGGGTTTTGTTTGGGCTCCTCTCTCACTTTATTAGGGGGAACACAGCCTCCCCTCAGACTGGAGCGATGTGGTCCAAAAAACTCTGTTATATACAACAAAATAACCTAATTTTTGTTTTATTTTGTTCCAGCTAACCCGGGCAATGCAGGATAACTCCCACCTCCCTGCAAAGATAACCCTGCGAGGTTATTTTGACTCTTTCTGCAGCGGTTCTGATGCAGCAAATCCTGCTTGTAGAAAGCAAATAAATCCCTGGAAGGCTCACCAACCAGGAAAGCAAAATTACAACTATTTAAACCTCTTGTTCAGGAGGGTTTTTTTATTTTTGCCTTGCTGCACTGCAAAGAACGCCTCGCTTTGCTGATGGAGCACGTCCTGAGCGCTGCTCGGCGGTGTCAGCAGAGAAAGGGGGAGTGAGAAGAAGGAGAAAAAGATCTGGGTTTGACAGACCTAATCTCAGCCCTGCTGAAAGACGGGGCTGGCTGAGCGCGCCCCATCCGTCACCATCTTCTCGCCTTTCAAACCTCCACGGGGGTGTTCCCTCCTGGATTCCCTCCTGGATTCCCTCCTGGATGGAGGGACAGGCTCTGCTCAGCCTCCAGCCCTTCCTGGCTCTACCCCACCACCCCAGGCAGGAACCAAGACTCCCCCAAGCTGTAGAAAATTGGGGTAAAATCCCATTTTTGCCTCCTTTCTGAGCAGAATGGCTCCGACCCCTCAGAGCAGCTCCAGGCAAGGCGTTTCCCTCCTGATTTTTTGTGAGTGCCAGGGGCTGAGCAGCCCTTGGGTTTCCCTCAGCTGAGCCTGGCAGGGTGGTGGAGCAGGGGAGACGCTGGGGATGGCTGGAGACAGACGGCGACAGCGGGAGGAAGCGCTCGGTTGACATTAGCGCGATGGGAACAACAACAATTCCGGCTGCTGTCATGTTTTGTTTTGTCTTCGAGGCACCACGGTGCTGGAGAGCTTCGCACAGGGGGCCGAGGAGCCTGGAGATGCTTTGCAGATGTTGAAAGGGGGACCCCTCACACCCAGAGGAGGAGCCTGGCAGGGAGCGGGGAGGTCCCGGTTGGAATGCAAGGCAGGGATGGAGGTGGGATCAGGGCAGATCCAGAGGTCAGGACTGAAACCTGGGGACAGAGGAGGGCAAGGGTGGGGATGGGCTGCCAGGTGAGGACAGAAAGGAACATCCAATACCACAGAGAAGAGCCAGAGTGGGAGCTCCACACAGAAGGGAGATGCTGCCAAAGGGGCAGGCTAGAGAAACATCCTTGGCAGGGATGTCCTGGAGGTGAAGCAGCTGGAAGGGCAGGGATATTCCCTGAGCAGGGATGGGAGCCTTGGCACAACTTCTGAACACGTCTTGCCAGAGAGCCGTGTGCCTGAGCTCAGATGTTGGCTTCAAACTGAAAAAGAGCAGGTTTAGATGGGATTTTAGGGAGAAATTCCTCCCTGTGAGGGTGGGCAGGCCCTGGCACAGGATTTCCAGAGAAGCTGTGGCTGCTCCTGGATCCCTGGAAGTGTCCAAGGCCAGGCTGGACAGGGCTTGGAGCAACCTGGGACAGTGGAAAATGTCCCCCATGCCAGGGGTAGCACTGGATGAGCTTTAAGGTCCTTTCCAACCCAAACCATTCCATGTACAAATAGACACAGGAGCATTTTCAGGAATTCTTTGTGGAAATAGATACATTTACCTCCCCAAAATTAAATCTGGGATCACTGAGTGTTCAGGCAGAGGGGAAACAAACCCGTTTTTAGGTTTGCCTCCTTCCATGCACACATTTCGGTTTCTTTGAGTTTTCTCCAGGCTTAACCTCCCTCTTTCATCACCATTTTGCCTGTTCCCCACAAAGCACCCAACTGGGAGCCATCAGAGCTGCAAGGACGGAAAACTGTGGAGGAAACGCCGCTGAAACAAATTCTTCTGCAGTTTCGGACTCGTTTTGTGGCTGAACAAAAGGTTGTCAGCACGCTGGGAGTATTGATATTTCCAGTGGGAAAATCTGGATTTAGAAGAGAAAATTGCCTGTGACATTATTATTATTATTACTATTATTATTGCCAGTATTAATATTATTAGTACGATCATTATAATTATGGCTTTACCATATCATTACTGGTTTTCATTATGATTATAATTATCATACCAATTTAGATTATTTTTATTACGATAATTATTAGTGTTATGCTTTGGTTGCTTTGCTCTCAATGGCAGAGAAACTTTCTCCTTTAGGATTTCTCCTGCAATCCCTGGAAATCCCCAAGGATGGGAACCAGGAGGAGCTGCTGGGGCCATTCCTCTCTTTCCCGAGCGTGTCACCAAACCCTTCCCAGGAAACCACGGCTGTAACAGAGCCCTCCAGCAAAACTTCACCAGGCTTTCCTCCCCAGCAGGGTAAAATTAGCCGAGCTCTCCTGAGATGACAGCTAAGAACTCCAGCTTCCCTCAGATGACCTCAATGGAGTCATTTGTTGCTCAAATGACAGACAAACGCAGTAATTAGGTCTATTTAGTAAAGGGGAGGTGAAAGGTCAAACTACTGGGCAAACTGTCTCCAGCGCTTGGCTTGGGGACCACGCCGGGGCTTTGCGGGAGGCGATGTTTGTACAACAACCTGACACGGGCAGCAACAGGTCCCTGCCTGGCCCCGGGGGCTGCCCAGCCTGAAATCCCCTGTTTCTGCTCAAAAACCCCTGAATTCCCTCATTTGTGCTCGAAGGGATTGGAGGCAGAGGGAGGAAGAGCTGGTGAAAAGATGGGCGGTTGTGTTACGGGTTTGGGGTGGGTGCTCGGGAGGGGGATCCGCAGAGAGGGCAGGGAGGTGTGGGCTGAGGGAAGTGGGAAATCACCAACATTCCCCTCCTCACTCCCCCTTTCTCCTTGGCAGTTCTCCCTTCTGTCCTCTTTGCTTTGTTTCCTAAACTTGTTTGTGTTTTGTGTCACCAGCCCAGCACAGACCAGCCACATCTGGATCTCTCTCTGCTGATTTTTGGTTTGGGTGCCACAGGATGGAGGTTGAACATCATTCCTGCACGGAAGCATTGCTTGCCATGCATCCCACACCTCCAGAACACCCCTGAAACAAAATGTTTGGCAGAAGAGGCTGTTTTTGGCAGTGGAGTTCCTGCTGGCTGCCCATCCTCAGAGCCCAGAGCAAACCCAGCACCCTTTTACCCAGGGAGAATTTGTAGGATGTCCCTCAGCTGTTTCATAAAGGAGGGAAAATCTTTAGGATTTATAAGCAGTGGAAACTGCAAATGAAGAGCTCCAATTTGCAAAGAGAGGTGGTAGAAGGTGACCAGGATTTTGGTTTTGAACGCAACGAGCTTGGAGTGCTCCTCTCCAAAAGAAGTGCCACATTTCTGGATTTTTCTCTGAGTTTCCTCCAGATTTCCCTGCCATGATTTTCTTCTGTGCTTGTGTGGGTAGAAGTCAGATTATCCCTTTTTCTGATCCAGAGACGGGGCAACTGAGAGGCTTTTTAAAAATTTTTATTCCATTTTCAGTCCCATGAGAAAGATGAGATAGTTCAGATGTTACAATTCACAGCATCACAATCAGAAACCAAACTATTTCTTAATTACAGTACATTATAAGCGTTTCTTGGTCTACCAGCTTTTCCCACACAATGCTGTTAATGCCTTAAAGTTAATAATCTAAAATTACTCCTCTTGGATCCTACTACAATGCACCTTTCATAGTTCTATTTCTCCAAAATATCTGGTCTATTTGCATGGCCACAATTTGAAACTTGTTTCCAGTTCCATTTCTCTCTCAACAATGTCTGTCCTATCCTGTGGCATTCTATTCCATGGCATTCCATGGCATTCCATGGCATTCCGGGGCATTCCAGGGCATTCCATGGCATTCCATGGTATTCCTTGGCATTCCATGGCATTCCAGGGCATTCCATGGCATTCCATGGCATTCCATGGCATTCCAGGGCATTCCAGGGCATTCCAGGGCATTCCAGGGCATTCCATGCTATCCCACGGCCTTTCTAAATCAGCATTTCTAATCTCAGAGTTTGCACACACATGCACAAGGCTGTGTGAGCCTTCTGCCAGGCTTTGAGGACCCTCCCCAAATCCTTTCCCAGGGCAGAGAAGAAGCTGCCCTCTCTCCGTGGAGGTGCTCAGGAGTCCCGGAGGTGGCCAGGACCTCTCCCGTGCTCCGTCCCTGTGGTGGTCACTGCTCTGGGGCACTTTTGGGTGTCTGGGCATTTCCATCCCCACACCCCGTCTACCTGAGCCCCTGCCTGTCTCCTGCAGACCCCTCTGTGCATCCGCCTTCCCTCGGGAGGCCTCTTCACCCCTGTCTGGGGGCCCCGGGGAGAGGTGCTGGTGATGCTGCTGAGAGAGGGGCTCACCCAGAGCCTGACGTGAGAGTGAAAAGAAAATTAGAAAACAAACAGAGGCGAGGTGGAAACGCGCCCGCCCTTGAAGTGCAAAGACCTCCCCGTGCCCACCCCCCCGAAGAGGGGCTTATCTTCAAAAAAAGGGCCCTTGCGATGATACAAGAAAGAGCAGACTTCTCACACCTTGTCTTCACTTCCCGCAGATCCTATCTGCCCGCAAGTGCCTGTGATCTCGGGCAGACCTCTCTGCCTCGCCCCTCGCCTTTCAAGTCTCCCGCAGCTGTTTGGCTAAGCCGGAGCCCTCCCCACTCCATCCTTTTCTCCCGGGCTGATGGAGAGGCGGGCGGCGTTTCTGACGGGCTCGGGGAGCGGGAAATGTCATGCCAGAGACTTTCTTTTGTGTATTTTCTCGTGGATGGATTAGTTTGTTTGAAGAGCATCTCCCATTTAACACCTCATTGAGCACACAGACACGTAGGGACAGGAGTTTTTTTAACGGGCTGTGTGTAAGGAGTTTAAAGTGCACGCTGAGTACTTTAATTATTTGCTCCGTTTTCAGGGATGCTGATCACACAGGAGTTAGAGTGAGTCATGAAACTTATACTTTTTATAATGATATAATCCATATTTTTCCGCTGTTTCTCAGCCCAAAAGCAGACGGATCATGACACTCTGGATGAACACACAGGGTGTGAGTGAAGAATTCCAAACTGGAACGAGGATTTGTTCTGCTGGTCTGTTCACCTCAGGGTCTGGTTGGGGTCCCATGGCTCCTGTGCTGGCGGCAGCGGCAGGGATGTCCCTCAGCCAAGAGCGAGGAGCAGCCCCTGTCCGGATTGAGTCATTCCTGCAGGGCGATTGTTGCTTTTCCATCCACAGCAGTGACCTCCCACCCCCCAAAATGCCGAGGTTCTCTCAGGAGACCTCCCTTCATCTGTTCCGTGTCTTCCTCTGACACAAAGCACCCAGCAGGTCCCCTGTGATGGGATTACATGGGTGAAATCCGCTTTATCGGGAGATCTCGGAGTGTTTATCGGTCCTTTGTGACGCTCCCGGGAGAGAAGTGCCCGATTCAGGTTGATAACATTTCAGATTGATAACATTTCAGATTGATAACATTTCAGATTGATAACATTCCTCCCTCCTGGAGCAGCCTTTCCCCGGCTGCACAAGGACTGCCCATGGGATAAAGTCCAAATCCCTTCCCATGGAGCAGGTTTCTTTCACAAAGCAGGCAAAACTGTTTCTTCCTTGGGGAAAAATTAGCTCCAACAGCCCTCTCAAACCCTTCCAGCCCAATCAACTCTTATTCTGTGCTTTGTAGGTCACTGCAATTTCCTATGAACTTCAGGGGAGATTTTCCTGGGAAAAGCTCTTTTTTTTTTTTTTTTTCCTGTAAATATTCCAGCTGTTGATTTTCCCCTAGGAAAGTCAAATTATACTTGAGCATTGTATCAGCAGCAGGATTAAAAAGCTGATCTGTCACACAAGAAAAAACCTGAACTGAACAGCTTCCTGCATTTCCTGGGCTGGGAACCTTAGGAAATAAGACCCAGACTATTTTTCTTCTCGCACAAAACATCCAGGATGAAATCAAACCGCTACCCCTGGGGTTTTGGAGGACGTTTGGGATTTGGTGACCTTGATGTACACAATCTACAAGGGAGGGGAAGCCATTGGCCAAAATTTGAGCGTTTCAGGGAGCAGAGTCAATTGTAACCACGTTCCAGGGAGCTTGCCAGGGAGGCCAACAGCCTGATCTCATCCACCTTGATGTAAATCCAGCCCAGCTCCAGGAAAGCCAATAGCATTACCCTGAGATCACAAATGAGACATTTCTAATTAAGACAAAGTGAAGGGAACACGTGGAGAGAGAGGGTGTAGCAATGTCCCAGGCTTTGGATCTCAGAGGAAGTGGAACTGGATGAAGTATGAAGGATTTTGGAGGTGTTCTTCCACTGATTTGCTGTGTGTGAGCCCTTTGGGGTCTGCTGCTCCTCCTTGCTGAACCTTGGAGATGTCTTAAGATGCCCTCCCACAACCTGATTAAACCCAGGCAAGGGTTTTTCTGAAGTGTTTTGCCTGAATCGAAAGAGATCAGCTCAAGCAAGAAAGAAGCAGTGCCATGAACTCATTTTCCAAAATTTTAGTTGAACATGGTTTAAAAAAAACAAAACAAAACCAAAACAAAGCTGTGAGAAGCCTGGACAGGCTCCTTCCTTGGATGCACAGAAAAACCTCACTGTGAGCTCCCCAAGGATGCTGCCTCTGGTTTGAAATCTCATGCGAGAGAGAGAATAAATGCAGACCCCTTCCCCCTCCTCCCCTGACATTTCAGTTGTGATTAAGGCACCATTCATCGCCCCTCGTCTCCCAAAGCCTTTACTATTTATGGGCCTGCTGTTTTTCCAGGGGTTGACACTAGCGTGCATTCAGCTCCCTTCTTCTCTCCCCGTCCCATCCTGTCCCCCCTCTCCCCTCCCTGCAGGCATTTCTCCATTTCAGTAGAGAAACCACGAGTGACTGGAGTGTCTGTGACCTCCGGGCTGTCAAACTCCCACTGACTAAATAAAAGCAGCCCGAGAGGGAGAGAGAGCTGCCATAAATCACCCCCGGTGACAGAGACCACCTGGGATTCGCTCACTGCGCAGAGGTGCCCGGCCCATTCCAGCTGCTGAGCCTGCACTTTCCCGCATTTTTTATGGACACCCTTGGAGAGATACGTGGTGTTTACACAAGGAATGGAAATTTCAGTTTCTCTGCACGGGACTGATTTGCTCAGCTCGAGGTGGGCGAGCTCTGTGGTTGGGGAAGGGGTGAGGCCCGTGGCACCCCGGGGGTGTGGGGAGAGCCTGCTCCCAGGTAGGATTGGGGGTGATTCCAGCCTTTGGGCTGTTCATCCACAGGGAAGCTTTCTCCACGCTGAGGGAAGGTGAAGGTGCTCATGTCAAAGGAAAGCGGGGTCAGATCCAGGTCTAGACAGGCTTGGTTGTGGCCAAGGGTGGAATTTGCAGCTTCTGGATCTGTTTGAGGGCCCCCAGGACATCACTCGCTCTGTCAGGGTGCCCAGACCCTTCAAAATCACCCCAAACCTCCACGGGGCCTTCAGCCACCCTGAACATCAGCAGGGATAAACTGAAGGGGATCACGGAACCATGGAAAGGTTTGGGTTGGAAGGGACCTTAAAGCTCACCCAGTTCTGTCCCTGCCATGGGCAGGGACAATTTCCACTGTCCCAGGGTGCTCCAAACCCTGTCCAACCTGGCCTTGGACACTTCCAGGGATCCAGGGGCAGCCACAGCGGCTCTGGACACCCCAGAGGACTCCCCACCTTCACAGGGAAATATTTCTCCCCAAAATCCCATTTAAACCTAATCCCATCTTTCAGTTTCAATCCATTCCCTCCTTGATGTGAAGATCAGCTGAGGATCTGCCCCTGCTGAGTGAGGAGCCCTTTCTAAGGTCAGATATCTCAATTTCCAGCAACTCCACTTCATCCATGTGGCTGTGACAAAGTGAATTTGGGATTTGCCCCTGCCCTACACATCTGGCAATGTTGCTTTAAATTACATCCAGCCAGGGTTGCAAGGCTCATCTGTTGAAGCCTCAGCATTTGTTATTAAGTAGCATCACCATTTTTAAACAAAAAGATGTATATTTCAAGCCATGTTTATCAAAAAAAAAGACTTTCACTAACAAGAAAGGAATTTTGTTGATGGTCTTCCCCGAACAAAGAAAATGGGGGCTGGGAGGTGAACAACCAGAAAGGCCAGGAACATTAATCCCGTGAAATAAAGTTTTAAGTGGAGAAATTAGGCTTAGATAAAAATGATCCAGAAAGGAGGAACATTTCCCAGCCGTTTCTCTAATAATAATAATACTAAAAAAAGAAATATAAATGGTATTTGGAAACAGCAACTAACAGGTGTGTGAACTTTCTTATGATTGCCGTTTTTCCTGACAGTAAAGTTTCAAAGTAACTTTATTTCAATTTTTTTTTATTTCATGTGAAGAGTTCTTCCCACCAGCATCTTGAATGAACAAGAGGCTAAGACAGATTTTAGGACAGGAACACATTTTTCCATCTTGGAGGCTGTTGCAGCCAAAATTCAGCTTGGGAAACCCTGAAGCCAGCTGATAAAGTGAAACCGTAGGATTTGGTGCAAAAAATGATTTTTTTCAGACTGAGTCCAAACTCAAGCAACTCAGAGGAAAAGCAGCTTGGAAATAATTCAGGTGAGATCAGCCAGCAATGGTATTCTGTTTTGAACAGATAAACAAAGCCAGAAATCAGAGTTGCAGTGAACGAACCCATTCATGGTGAACCTGCTCATGGGGGAAGCTCCCTTCCAACCCAGTCCTGCTGACCCTTCCCACCTCATGCTGTGCCTGACTTGGTTTTCCCAAAAAACTGAGGATGATGTCCAAGGAGTATCATGAATGACTCAGTTCGCAGAGGAATGGCACTCCCAGGCTGTCCCTCCACTCTTCCAGCCCAGCCTTGCCCCTGCCCCTGTGGAGTTCCCAAGCCCCCTGCACTTCTGGATCTCAAAGGAGGAGAAGATGGAGAAGAGAAGCTGGAGAGGAGCCTGAAGAGGGCTGGGAGCTGTCCAGTTGGAAGTTGGGCAGCTGGAAGCTGGTCTGAAGCTCCTTGATATTTAAAAGGATCTAATTTTTGTGCCTCTTTTCCCTCCTTTCCCCCTTTAACAGAACTGAGGTCTTGCCATGGGACACCAAAACGCTGGAGACCTGAGAGAGCCCCCAGCTTGAGGAAGATCTCCTTTGGTTTTTTGTATTTATTGGAGGTGTTCAAATATCTGGATATCCTACTAGGACATCCTCTGGACTAACAGAGACCATGCCAGCACTTGGAGAGCCCCAGGGACACCGTAGTGCTCAGCACCAGCTCACTGCTGGTGGCTCGCACAATTTTGGGACCATCCCCTGACGTCCATCCCTTTTCCCTGTGCCAGTGAGTTTTGCTTTTCCCTGGAGCCCCTTCAGCCGTGGGATGCCAGAGAATGTGCCAGGAGGAGAAAACTCCTTGCTGATGAAAGTGCAGGAACAGCCCTGGCTGGTGATTGTGTGTGTGCTCCCTGCCAGGCTGAGAGGGGCTGGGGGTTCCTCAGAACAGCCTCTCTGTGTCCCCTTCACACACAAAAAAACCCTGAACCCTTTCCACCAACTCCACAAATTTAATTTAGGAGAATTGCACGTTCTCAGATAAGGGTTTGGTTCGCTCGGGTTTACAGAGTTACATTTAATTGGAGAGCTCTGCAAAATCTGAGAGGTCTTCACAAAGACTTGGGCAGCCGGGGACATTAATTGCATTATTTTCTTTATAGATAAATCTTATTTGGTGGAGCCACCGTAATCAGATAAAGAATAGATAAGATCAAACCTTGCTTTTAAATTCCAGATCTCCTGGCTTGAGAAAATATGGAGCTCAGATTACGGTGAAACTTTTAATGGGCTTCAGAGATTTCTGCCCAAGCGGGATGGGAAAAAAATGTAGATCCTTGGAGATCCTGGAAGGAGCAGAAATCCCGGGTTTGTGCAGTAGTCAGCAGGTTCAGATAAGGAACAGAGGACTTTCAGGTCTGATTGCTGATGTTTTCCACATAAAATCTGTGTTCTCCTCCAGGAACAGGACCCGAGTCTCTTCAGCAATCACGAACGCCAGCCCTGACACGCGGCCTAATTCTCCTTGTGGGCTTTGATCCATAACATTCTCTGAGCAGGAGAAGCCTGGGGAAGGGAGAGGGGAAGGGACCAGGGAAGGCTGAATAAGGGAGCCAAGAGGCTGCTCTGGAAAATCACGGCTGAAGCAACAGGAGGGGAATTAATCCTGAGAGGCCGCGTGTAACAGTTCCATCCATCAGCACGACACCGGTACCGTTATTAGAGGAGATGGAAAATTAAATTGCAAAATTATCTGTTCTGTTTCATTGACCTTTTTTTTTTTTTTTTTTTTTTTTTTTCTGTCTTTCTTTCATCCCCCTTCTCATTCCAGGCATCCCTTGCAGCAATACCACAGGCAGCTGGCAGAGGGTTATTAAAAGCACCTGGCCATGAAAGGAAATGAGATCCCAGGGCACGTTGGGTGCCGTGGCAGAGCTCCTGCTCCAAACGTGGCAGCAGAGGGGGACCCAGCTGGGCGGGGAGAGGAGCAGGGGCCCTGTGTGGGATGCCCTGATGTGCCAAAGCTCCTGGGCATCATCTCCCTCGGGATCGTGGCTGACTGCCAGGCTCCAGGCCCTGCCCATCTCTAAACATGGGAGAGGTGTTGGAGAGGAGAAACCTTGTTATTATTAAACCCGTGTTATTATTCTCCTCTGCTTCTCCCTGGTGTTCCCGACCTCCATTTTTTGTTTTGGGGGGTTTTGTTGTCCCTCTCCTCACATTTCATCCTAAATTCCCCACTCCTTCATCTTCCACAGCCTCTCCTCTGCAGCTTCCAAACCCAATTCGAGACCAGTGGGAATGAAATAATTTAAAACAATGACTCAAAAAAAAAAAAAAGGATCCCCATAGGAATGTAATTTTAAACATGCCACCCCCATCCCAGCAGCCTTTTCCTTGGCATTCCAAACAACCTGTGTCAAGGGCAGGTTGGACAGGGCTTGGAGCAACCTGGGACAGTGGGAGGTGTCCCTGCCATGGCAGGGGATGGAATGAGATGGGCTTTAGGGTCCCTTCCAACCCAAACCATTCCAGGATTCCATAATCCTAAAATCATGGGAATCCAGGAGAAGAGGGATTAGCAGGGAGCTGTTCCTGAAGTTCAACAGCCCAAGCCGTGTTTTCTTCCAACTGATGTGCAAAAAGTAAATACGAAGAATAAAGCATAAAACTGATTAAAAACCCTCAAAAATGGAATTTCTTTGTAAACCATAAGGCAGAATTTATCAAGAAGTGTCAGGAGTGGATCAAGCCCTAATGAGTGGAAGAGTTCTGGTTGGTTTTGAGTGCTAATTGACCATTATCTCATAAAGAAAATAGGGAAAAAGATGACCTGAGTATCTCTGTGTTGTGCTGGTGGAAAGATCAATCCATGAAAGGAGAAATGTAAATAAAATGTCCATCTCGGTAGGAGCTGAGCCCTGGGCTGCCACCAAAGATAATTTCTTTCTGCTGCATGTATCCATTTATGTTTATTAATTTTTTTAGTCACACAGTAGAATTTGTGGACATTTATGGGGCAGTACCCTGGTGAAAGTGCATTATGTGTAGACTGCATTATGCACAGCACTGAGGTTTGTACAAACCTTGTCTCCCTTGTTTTTCCTCTGCCTGATTCCTGTATTTTCCTGGCTGTTGCGTTGATGGGTAATTTGTAGGGGTCAAGGCACAAACTGCAATTCCAGCAGTGTATTTTATGCTGCTACTGTTTCCCTGACAGGGGAGATGTCTGTAAAATAACAGTAAATAGAAATATCCGGTGCTCGAGAAGCTCTTTAATCAGAGATTCTCAAAGTATTTTGCAAAGGGAAAAGGAATTGCAGTGGTTACTCAAACTGAGAAAACTTTTCAGCAGCTTCAGTCAGGGGTTTCTGCCAGTCCTGATGGAGATTGTGTGGCTTTTGTGGGTGTCAAACTCACAGCTCCTGGGGGGACCTGAGCATCCACCTCCATGAAATATTTTAATAACCTACCTTGGCTTTAGTATCAAAAAATCTCATGGAGGTGGATGCTCAGATCCCCCAGGAGCTCCTGTGACCAGAAACCTCCCTCAAAGGCCAGGAGATCCCTCTCCATGACATGATTCAGAGATGGAGAGGCTGAAACTGGGATTTTAATTATTTTTTTACATTTTTGTGGCCTGTTTTTCCATCAAACTTGGAGGACACAGCTTCTTTGCATTGGTCCTCTCACAGTGATAGAGAAATTCCTGAATCCAAAGAAAGCAAAGTGACCTAGCAGAGCTTGTTGCTCCCTCTCAGGAACTGGGAGAGAAGATCCTGGTGGAGTTTGGGTTTCCTGACTTGGATCTTTGCAAGTTTGGCAGAGCCCTCTGGGGCTGCCTCTGGCAGAAAATGTCCTGCTGAGCAAAAGATGAAGGATGGGTGGAAAAAATGGTGGATGGATGGAAGAAAAATGAAATTAATTAAAATGGATGAAAAATGAAATGAATGAAAAAAAAAGATGAATGGATGGATGGATGTAAGGATGGATGGATGGATGGATGGATGGATGGAGGAAGGGATGGATGGATGGATGGATAGATGATGGATGGATGGATGGATGGATGGATGGATGGATGGATGGAGGGATGGAGGAAGGGATGGATGGATGGATGGATGGATGGAGGGATGGATGGATGGATGGAGGGATGGATGGATGATGGATGGATGGATGGATGGAGGAAGGGATGGATGGATGGATGGAGGGATGGATGGATGGAGGAAGGGATGGATGGATGGATGGATGGATGGATGGATGGATGGATGGATGGAGGAAGGGATGGATGGATGGATGGATGGATGGATGGATGGATGGAGGAAGGGATGGATGGATGATGGATGGATGGATGGATGTAAGGATGGATGGATGATGGATGGATGGATGGATGGATGGATGGATGGATGGATGGATGGAGGAAGGGATGGATGGATGGATGATGGATGGATGGATGTAAGGATGGATGGATGGTTGTGTAGATGGACCTCACTCACAGCTCTGCTTGCTAAGCTGGAAGAAAAAAATCAAAACTCCAGCAACAAAACTCTACCAAAAGAAAATAATTCCAATTTTTCTCCAGAGCTGCACATAACCCTGAACCAGCAGTGATGATCTGGTGTTAAAAACCAAGATCAGAACAGGAGGCACAATGAGAGGGTGGGGTCAGTAGCTGCCTCTGGGGTGACTTATCTGTGTCTGCCTGGCCCCCTCAAGTGCCTCCATCACCATAAAGAAGTCAGAAATGCCCCTCTGCCCTCACCCCAACCTCTGGCAATAAATCCAGGGAAATGCAACGTAGAGCACAGCCAGGGCCTGTGCCAGAAGTGTCTCTGGAGCAGCACAGCCGGGCCAGCAGTACCAGGAGAACATAAATTTCAGCCTGTTCTGCCTTATACCAGAAAGGCTGAGGGAGGGAAATGTAACACAAACCTCTCCCAGGCCATTCCCGTGCCAAACAGCAGCCTCTCTATCATTTGGTGGTTTATTATAAACAGGCTCCCACTGCAGTTTTGAAGCAGAATTTTTTATGAATAAACGTGGAGCTTTTTTTTTTTTTTTTTTTTTTTTTTTTCCCCTCCTTCCCCCTGCAAAGCCGCTGCTTGAAACCTTCACGTGTCACTGTGAGCGCCCCTGCAAACCGTGGATGTTTGACTTTTGGAGGGTTATTTTGGGGTTACTCCTGGAAAACCCTACTCTGAGATTGTCATCATTTGCCTTTCCCAGAGCTGCCCGTGCAGGGAATTTTCCTTTCAGGAATGATCAGCAGCAGTTTTTGTGCTCAGCCCCAGATTCCCTGTTTACTACTTATGCAAAGGGGCTTTTTTTTTTTTAAATTTTCTCTCAGTGTAAACACAGTTGCTCACTTTATATCCTCTGTATATTGTTTCTTAATATGAATGAAGTGAGGCAGCCTCGCAGCCGTCATCCAGATCAGGGCCTAAAATAAACTTACAGCAACTTGGGGAGTGTTTGGCTTTGCAAACTGTGAAAACGGCTTCAACCTCTGCAACAAGAACAGGGGCATATTTTTAGCACTTAGCATTTGGTATTTCATGAAAAATTAGGGCAAGGATATCGCAAATTTGATCTGTTTACCTTGCTTTTGTTGGGTTTTAGGTTCTTTTTAAACAACTCTCACTGGACAAATGTTTTATCTGCTACTGCATAATCCAAGACAAACAAACCTGCTGGGAGTGCATTAAAAGAAGTAGGTCCTTGCATTCAAATGAGGTAAAGAGAAAGAAATATTTGACCTTTTTGCCAAAAATATTATGGCTTACATTTGTTTTATATTTTCCTTTTATTAAATCACTCTTCTAAACCACTCTAAAGTCTCAGTTCCTTCGGTGACAATTCGTTTATGGTGTTCCTGAAGTGGATTTAGATTGGAGTGATAAAATTACAGGCCAGAATTACAACCATCATGGAAAATACTGGTTCATGTTTGGCTTTGCATACCACAGCTGAAAGATTACCAGGCATTGCCAATAAGCAGGAGGAAGTGAAGATAATAATATATGCATTTATAGACACGAGCTGGGTTCCAGCACAGGCCACAGTAGATTTGTGGAAGGTGAACTGGAATATTTAACTGTGTCTCATTAATGGGGAAAAATCTGGCAGGTTGTGAAGAGGTAACTACAGTTCACACGTTGGATTTGCAGGATCTTTCCAGGAAAAATGAAGGTCTTGCAAACCCTGAAATTAAACACTTTCTGAATTGCAGTTCAGCTGATGACATCATGGAGTAATTCCCTCTTTTCTCTGCGTTTTCACAAAAACCCCTGAGGTGGCTGTGGTGTTTTCAGGGGAATGATTAAAAAATGTTTTGCTTTACGTGATCAAGTGGAAGTGCAGAGCCAAGAAGGGAAAACCCCAAACCAGAATATTAATCCTCCACAGGTACCCATGAGAACACAGCCCTAAAATCCTAAACTTTCCAATATCACAGAATCGTTTAGACAGGAAAAGACCTCCAAGATCATCAACTTTTGGCCAATCACCACCCTGTCAACCAGACCAGAGCTCTGAGTGCCAGGTTCAGTCAATCCTTGAACATCTCCAGGGATGGAGACTCCACCACCTCCCTGGGCAGCCCCTTCCAACGCTTCACAATTTACCCTCGAATATATTGGATGCTCATAGGTCATTTTCTGGGTCTCAAACTTCCTGAATTTTGTTTATTCAAAGCACATCCACAATGAAATTGAGCCCAGCTGAGGTCTTCGTTTTCCAAGAGCTTCCAAAGTTGTTGTAATACAGGAATTATTACACTGAACTCAGTGATCTTATGGGTCTTTTCCAACCTAAATGATTGGACAATTTCTAGGAATTAGCGGAGCCCTTGGGCAACAGGAAAGGCAAACAAGTAACTCAGGCCATGAGAAAGCTCAGAGGAAGAAATTCACATTTAATGGTCCCAGGTAAGTGGGCTTTGATGGATGCAGATGGCTCAGAATCAGTGCAGCGTCCAATTAGCCCTGAGAAGGGGTTTAATCTGATTATCCGTGTGAAATCATTGCTGCTGCCATCAGCACTGGCTAAAAAGAATTCTTGGAGAACTTTGAGGAGGGTTTTTCTAAAAAAAAAAAAAAAAAAAAAGATCAGCCCACGTTGTTGAGAAACTGCAAACATTAGTGGTCTGAAAGAGTGTCATTATTTCTGCTGTAAAAATGTACGGGGTAGTTTGGCATCTCTGGCTGACATCTGCTCCTCATTGTCTTGTGCCAATGCAAACTCATCAAGTCAGAGAAGATGAAATATTCCCCTCTGCTCCCAAACCCACCTCTCCTCTGGCTGGCTCTGCAGCTGTCAGCAGCTCGGCCACCTTGGTTTCATTACGGGGCCATTCCCCCCGTGCAGCCACTTCTGCTGCTGACAGTTCTGCTCAGAGCCCTGCTGAGCCTCCTCGAGATGCAGCTTCCCCACGGCTCTCCACGTGTCCTTCCCTCCCAGCAGAGCCGTGTGGGACAAACCCCCCGAGAAAATCCCCTGGCTTTGTGTAAACTCACGCTGGGGAAGGCAGAAGTTGAGAGTTTGGACCTCCTCCCCTCACTGGGGAAAACTCAGAAATGTCAGACATAAAGTATGCCCAGGAAGATGGACAGCGTAGAAATGTAGCCATGGAAGAAAGTCAGAGAATCCAAGGTCTAAAGGAGTAGGGAAAAATAACAAATATTGGAAATTAAAATGCATTCAAGGCTCTGAGATTTGACACAGCCCATTGTCTTAGTTTTGCTTGAGAGAGTGTCTTGTTGCCAACTGAATTAACAGCCTTGCAGCGATCAAAAGGGGAAAAGGTTGGAGGGGAAGGAAGGCCCTCAGGAGATGCTGGAGGGTTCTGTAGAAATCCTAAAGCAGCAGGAGTTGCCAGAAGAAGAGTTTGGAGGAAGCAGACGAGCTCAGGATGTCAATTTGTGCTGAAGAGCCGGGGCTGTGTTTTCCAATCCAAAATAAACTCTCCCTAAAACAACCCGAAGACCCAGTGGATCCAGGCTTCTGGATACAGCATTTGAAAATGCTGGCTTGAGCGATGCCTGGATGGATTGTAAATCCCTGGGACTGCACACACACAGCCGTGCTCACCCTCACGGGGAGGCCCATAAAACCCAGCTTTATGGGAGCTGAGCCTGAGCTCAGGAGATGAAGGGAGCTGGGAGTCCCTCCTGGCCCATCTGTGCAGCTCAGCCACTGCTGCTGCTGCACCAGTGAAATGCAGCTGCAGAGCAGCTGTGCTGAGCCCAGCCTGGGGTGTCTGCAGGGAACTCGGGAGACCTGCTGGGCTGGGAGCTGCATCAGCCAGCCTGGAACCCCGTTAATCCAGGAGCTCTTCACCGCCCCAAGCCCTGCAGAGGCATCCAAGTCCAGCATCCGAGCCAAACTGTTCTCCTGAGGAGCTCAGGGCTCTCAGCTGCCGGTGGCTCCTTCTCCCCATCACAGAGGTGACCCAAACTCATCAGCGCTGCATTCCTGGCCTCTGTTTTTATCAGCTCAGCCCTGAGTGCCCTTATTCCCCTTGGCCTGGCCACAGCTGCTGGGAATGGACTCTGGGATGGTGCCCAGCCCACAGGCACTGCTGGTTCCTCCTCTGGGCTGGGCTCCTGGCTCTGCTTCCAGTCCAAGTCATGCATGAGTAACACCTTTGATTACTTCAACTCCTCACTTTGGTTATCTCTGCTGTTGGCACCTGGATTTAAACATGGCTCAGTCTGCTGAGCTTGGCTCTTGTCTTGGTCGAGATCCTCCCGTGGGCTCTGTTCCCAGAGCACTGCTGGGCATGCCTGGCACATGGAAATCTGTGCCCAAAATGTGAGCCTGGCCCTGAACGTGGGCTCATGCCACAGCTGAGGGCTCAGCAGGGCTTGTAGAGCTTCATTCAGGAGCTCTTTGGGATCACTGCCCCACTGAATATTCGTTTTGGAGGGAAGGAAGCTTTGCTCGAGGCGCCTCTACCAGGATCAATCCGACTTTTTCTGCATGTGTGCACACAGCAGCCTGGGTTAGGAATGTGCAGCCATGGAGCTCCAAGATATATTTTAAGACCTGAGCTTTGGGGAGCCAAACTATTGAGCTCCTCTCTTGGCAAAGAGCTCTTTAATTTCAGATTTTTCACGGCTGCGAGCATTTATCCTGGTTTGGACTTTTCAATGTTCTTATTTCCACGGAGTCAGTACCATTTCTGGATTGCAGCTGAGAAGTGCAGTCTTCCCCCAAGATCTGCAAGCAAACCAGCAAAGTGCCTCTTACTCCAAACTGGAATATATCCCAAACCTTTCACCACTCAGCGCAGGGTATTGACAGCTCCAAGTGTTTTCTCTAAACTGTTGATGTTGTTGGGATGGTTGTGATATTTTCTCCTCAGTCTCCAACTCTCGTGCCTCATTTCTTTGTTTATACAAAAACCTCACAGTGTCCTTTAGGAAAGCGTGGGCTGGAAAAAATGTCTCGTGCCTAGAGGAGTTTGTTGGGGGAAGGAAAAGCAAATGGAAGGCTGGGCAGTGGTGGATCCATAGGGTGTGATTTATCCCACTCCAGTTTTTGGGGTGTTGATGGAATATCAGGAAGGACAGGCTCAGAGTCAGTGCTGGCTGAGTGAGGGCACAGCTCTCCTGCCCCTGGCAGTGCACATGGAGATCTCCAGCACCTGGAAGTGGGCTGCAGTGTAGGGCTGATGGCTGGAAATCCTGGAAGGCTTTGAGGTGACCATAAATGTGTCCAGATCCAGGCTCCTGCCTGCCTGGGAAGGCTGATTCCACTGAAGGCTGATTCAGTGTTTGTTACCTCATGGAGTCTGTACAGGACAATTGGGCAGAGGTCCCAAAGGAAGCTCTCTCAGCTCTCAGCAGTCCCAAACCCCCTCTGGAATGGTTTTCCAGGTCTGGGCTTGCAAGTGGCTCCTGATGTTGGGCAGACAGACCGAGTGCCCGGCTCCCTGAAGGGCTGATACAGTGGAGGTGCAATGCTCAGGCTGATGCTCCCCTGAACCCATCCACAGAGGTGGGAAAGGGGGAGTTGTGCCTTGTAGATCTTCCCTGAAAAACTTTGGATGTCCCACCAGCTCTAAACCCCTTTTCCAGGCTTTTATGTGGCAGAATTTGCCATAACCCTGTAAGAGCTCTGACATTTTCTGAGACTTTTGTGTGTCAAAGCCAGCTCTGGTCTGGGTATCTCCTTTCTCCTGTCAGCCGGGTGATCTCCGGAGGGGTTAAGTTCCCTGTGGGAGATGCTGATTTCATTACAACCCCGGGCTATAAACACTGCCTGCTGCGGCACTGACAAATTGCTGGGTGTTATTGGCAGATGGAAAAGCCTGCATGGGCCAGGAGATCAATTCAGCCCCTCGCTCCCTGCCAGCGAGTGAGTTATCTCCAGCTCAAGTGATTTTTATTTCGCTCCTTAATCTCATTTTTAACTGCCATCCCTGATGACACACGTCTGAAACTTTGGCTTGCAGCACAACTTTGCTGAGGTGGAGCTGGAAGGAGCTCCAAAATCCATAAGCTGTTTTAAACATGGACTTAAAATCCTTCTTTGATTTCTCCCTGTTTGGACTTATTTGGGCTAAGTGGGTGAATGAGAAGGGGAGATGTTACCTTGGGACTTAAAGGGGTTGGGGAAGAGGGAAATGTGCCCTGTGCCTAAATGAGGAACCAGAATCTTGGTGGGAGCTGATTTCTTCTCCCAACTCTGTTGTTTTCCCAAGTGCAACTGAGTGGGTCACCCTCACCTGTTGAAGATCTGCCCATGAGAAATTGCAGGGATGATAGAGAGGATGATTTTAGCTAAAAACTGTTAAAATTCTTGTTCAGCTTGGTACTGAAATACTATGTTGTAGCTTGGGGTGATTGTATGGGGAGGAAGAATTCTGTGGAGCCTGGGCTTTCCTTAGCTTCAAGCTAGGATGCGTTTAATTATAGAAGCTTATATCTAATTCCACATGGATATTGAAAGTGCTAATTCCATCTTCAAACACGTCTAAGTAACGCTTGGATCTCAGAGGGAGCTATGAACACAGATCTAGTCTGGATCAAATGTGATTTCACATCACCTGCACTCCTGGGCTTGTCTTTGCTCAGGTGAGCAATTTTTTTATAAAATCAGAGGAGTGGTTCTGTGTCAGTTCAGGGAGGTTTGGTCTGGAAATGCTGCTGTTGGACACTGATAAATTGGAAGGATGATTAAGATGATTAAGAAAATCCAATTCCAACTCCCCTGCCATGAGCAAGGACACTTTCCCCTGTCCCAGGTTGCTCCAAACCCCATCCAGCCTGGCCTTGGACACTCCCAAGGGTGCACCCATGAGTGCATCCTACCCAGGACTGTTGTGTGCAGCCCCGTGTGGGATCTGCCCTGAACTCTCTTGGGAATGGTGCAGGAGAGGATCCTGCCTTGCACCAGGAAGAGGGGCTGGGGGCAGCATTGTAATTTCCAGGGAAATCCCAGCCAGCCTTTCTCTGAATTCATGTCCAGATAGGGCTGGGAGATAACTCCCTCCACCATCCAACAGCTAGGATTTCCTCAGAGCATGAGAAACAGCCTCTGAATCCCTCTGACCTTGCTCTAAATTTGTTTCCTTTTAAGCTGCTATTTAAAGGGAGGGGGTGCAAGAGCAAGAAGGAAAGTTTGATTTCTTTAATGTTCATGGAAGCAGGCGATTGATAACACTTGCAAGGGCCAGGCAGGGAGCCAGAGGGATCCTGCTCGAGGCAGCTCTGCCAGCAAAGCTCAGCCTTGCTGGCTGGGGATGCAAAGCTCTGCTTGTTTACAGCTCCAGGCCACCCCTCGAGGTGCTCTTGCCAATCCCTCCAGGCTGGAGGGGGTGTCGTGCCCTGAGCTGGATGATCTGAACAAACACTCACCAGGGACCATGGCAGGAGCAGCACCTCCGGGTCCTTCCCAAAGGCTGCAGGCAGATGGGAGGCACAGGGATTAACTCCTTCCACCTTGGCTGCTGCTGTCCTGATGGCTCTGCCTTCAGGCAAAGGGCTGTGGGTTTGGCTTTTTCTTTTTAAGAAAAGAGGAGAAATGCACGGGGAAAAAGAATTTTAAAAAAAATCATCATTGCATTTTTATTTGTGAGTAGAGAATAGTTCTTATCACAGCTCTGGGAAGCTATTGTTCTGATTTTTATAAATATGCTTGTATTCCCCTTGACTTTTTTCCTCTCCCTTCCCACTTGCTATCTCCTCTGCTGCGTGCCCTTGGCTGCTTCCCAGACACTTGTTGATGCAAAAGGAGATAAGCTCTTACAAGTTATAAACCTCAGAGGTGCTGCACATCTCACACTCCCCTAAATCAAATCCTGGCCTGGGTGATCCCACACCTTCAGAGCAAATCCCCATGATTCCCACTGGGATATAAATGATCCCAGCCACCTTCTCTCCTGGCTGGGGAGCTGTGGATGGACCTGGAGCTGGGAATCTCGTGTTCCCTGCCAGTGAACAAAGGCTGGGAAACCTTCCTGACATCTGCCCTTGGCCAGGCGCCCTTTCCAACAGCCTTTATTGTGCTGGGCAAGGCCTGGAGGTTAGAGGGGAGCAGGGACCAAGAGCCCTCAGGAATAACAAGATTTTCAACAGTGATAGGAAACCTGGAGGGAGCATGTAGATTCCCAGGAGTTGGGCAAGTGAAAACCCTTTGTGGTGTTTTGAAGCCACTGTTTGCAATGCTATGGACCAGTGAAAAGGCAGGGGAGAGAAACTTCAAGGGTGTTTGAAAACAGGAGGGAGAAATCCCTGGCCATGCTGTTTTCAAGCTTTGGCCCCGAGGATTCAATTTTATTCTTCCGGTGACTCACAGCATGACATTGGCTCTGCTCTCCTTCCTTGGAAAGGAAGCAAGGAAGGCTAGCAATCCATCTTCGGCAGATTTTAACAGCACATATCGTGTTCCCTTTTGCAAAGTGCAAGAGTTGCTGGGGCTGGAGGGTGCTGAGCACAAGCCAGGCGGATTCAGGGGGTGTAAATCTCTGATGGGAGCAGGTTTCTAAGAATCCCTGGATCCTTGCGGGTCCGGGATTCCCTCTGCAGCTCAACAGCGCTCTGCAGGGCTTGATCCAGCTACTCCTCATCATCCCCGTGAGCCCAGGGAAGAAGGGAAGCACCTTCAGGGCAGATTTTGGGGGGATTTGCAGGATTTTCCCAGAAAAGCTCACGCTCCTCTTGCAGCGTGTGGAGAGTCCCAGGACACGGGGGAAGGAGGCAGAGCGGGCAGGGATGGAGTGGCAGGGCTGGGCAGGGGGGGTTTGATCCTTTCCCATGCGAGGAGAGGGGATGAGCAGGAGAGAGGAGGAGGAGGAGGAGGAGGAGGAGGAGGAGGAGGGCCCCGGTGTCACCCCGCCGTGCCTGCTCTGTGTTAAGGAGCGCTCCCGTCGCTGCTCGCCTCTCCCGCAGGGCTCTGCCTTGCCTTAAAAGAAGCACAAATCTAAATCCCTGCGTAACTTCAAAGTAACTCGGGGCAGATTAGGCTCTCCCGGCAGCAGATGAGCGGGAGGGAGGAGGGATTTGGAGGTTCAGATGCCGCTGGGGACCCTTCAAGCTCGCTCTCTCTGGGGAGGAGGGGGGGCCTGACCCCTCTGCTTTGGAGATGCTCCTAGCAGAGCAGGACCTTGTTATTCCCTGTTTTTGTTTCCCAAGCTGCTGGCTCTTATTTCCTTTCTAGCTGCTCCCTGCTCCTCTTCATTAGCAGCTCTCAACAGCGCAAAGGAATCGTACTCAGAAGTATGAGTTCATCTCCTAAAACTTTGTGCTGGTGCCAGAGGGTCAGTCACTTTGCAAAAAGAAACTTCCCTTGGAGAAACTCTATCCCTTTGGAGAAAAGGCCAACAAGCCAGAAAAACAAACTCTCAAAAACGCTGCCTTCAAAAACACTCCTCAATTTGAGTCTTTTTCTGGTGTCATCCAGTGGGATGGGTGCTGGGAACAGCAGAGCCTCCCGTGCTCTGGCAGCTCTGCCAGTGACCTACAAGCCTGCTTCTGGTGGGTTTGTGAACCTGGCCAGCCCTGCAGAGGATGGGCAGAGGTTTCTGGGAGAGGTAAATCAAAGTTTTGCGCAGTTCCTGTCCCGTTAGAGAAGCACAGGTGCTGTGTAAGTTATTGATCTCTATCCACGTCCCAGCCCCCCTTGGCTTTGGGCTGGGGCTGGCTGGGGAGGCTGGTGGCTACCACAGGATTGTTACTTCTAGAAGGGGATGTGTGGAATTCTGGAATTCTAATTTCCAGGACCAGGGTAGTCCAAGGTGTGTCAGATCCACCTGACATTGAGCACACCCACGTCTCACAGCAGTTCCAGGTGGAGCTTTCAAGATTTCCCTTTGATGTTCAGAGCCAGAGCCTCCCTGGGAGGAGCTGTGCTGTCAGCTCGCTCCTCTTGCAGTCACTGACCCCTCTGAGGAGCAGCACAGCCTGGCTAACACCGAGTTTAAAATGTTATCCAGTGCCTCTGTGCCTCAAACCTCCCAGATCCCAAATCCCAGTTTCTTCTAGAAATCCCTTTACTTCTAAATCCCTTTATTTCCTCACAAAGCCCTCTTTCTGCTGCAAAAGGGGTTTTTTTCCCACCGAGCAGCAGCGAAGGCAGCTGAAATGTGTTATTCCTGTAGTGAAATAATGTTTCCCTAATCTCAACATCTTTTTTAAAGCATGTCCACATGTAGTGCACTTCCAGAGCAATTCAAGTTCCAGGCACAGCTGCAGAGAGCACTGAGAAAGGTTTAATTCCGTGATCTTGGAGGTCTTTTCCACCCTTAATGATTCTGTAACTGCTGGCATGCTCCAGCCCTGCTCCTCTCTGTGCTGGACACTAAGAAACTAAAACAACTCGCCTGTCCCGGTGCTTGAGTGGTTTTTATTTATGGTTTTTGGTTATTTCCTTCTTGTTCTCTTGAACGTAAGCCAAGGTGGGTGGAGGGAGGAACAAAATAAAAAAGGTGTAATTGGAATGGCAGCCCTTTCCCTGGGGTTGATCATTCTGGCTGCATCAGAAAATCCCTGGCAGGGAAGTGCAGGAGACCCAGAGCAGCTGCAGGTCAGGGGGGCTCGGGCAGGGAGATGTCCCTTGGATTTCCAACTGCTGGGTGAGGGTTTGGGCAGAAGTGGAGATGCACTTTCTGCTTTTAAGGCCGGTGACTCTCAGCCAAGTCTCCTCTGAGTTTCCCCCTCAATCCTTTCTCTCCTCCAAACACCTGGGTCTGAGTCACACCAACAGAAATGCTCCGGGCTGGGCTTCTTATGTGGGCAACAAGGAGGGGACTCCTGGTTTTGGGCTAGGGACCAGAGCCTGTCAGTAGCCAAAAACCCAAAATTTTGGAAATCCAGGGCTGAGGAGTTCAGTCAACCATTGTCTGCCTCCCTGCTGATGCTCTTTCCTTGTTTTCCATGATTCCTCTGGTGGGTAATAGGGATAATCCACTGTGGAATCAGGAATGGTCCCTGATTTTCACCCCTAACAAAACCTGGCCATTGCCATGGCAGAGGGCTGGGACACGAGGTCACATTTCTGTGATGCTGTAATTATTTAATGGTCACTCTACTAATGACAGATTCAATTAAGCACCAAAGTATTTGTCTGATATATCCCCAGCAAGAAATAACTCCTTTTGATTCCTCAGCTGCTTCTGAACTGGAGAATCACCCTGATGCCACTGCCAGCTGCCCTGGGCTCTGGATAAAGGAGGATAAATCCCAACATATCCAACCTCAAGCTGTGAAAATGAGTCCTTCACTGTGCTCAGTACATCAAATAATCCAGTGCTTTCCTTCCAGATAACTACTCTAGATCAGCCTTATCTACTCACTTGTGAATTGTAGCCTGTAAAGCAGCCATAAAAAACAACAGGGACCACGGATTTGATCCAACATGTCCATTTATTTTCCCCCACAGGCAGAGATGAAGATGCAGCGATCTGGGGAGTGCGCAGCACACGCTGCTGTTTTGAGCCCAAGTAGACTTTTAGTGTCAGCCCTTATCCCCTGCTCAGTGTGGGCTCTGAGGCTGATGCTGTACATCACAATCACACTTGGATCTGTAGGGTACCACCTCATTTGTCAGCTGCCACAAAGCATTTTTGCTGTCAGCCAGCACAAGGTCCGCATTCAAGCCATGATCAAACCTTGGACGGAGCGTGAGCAACAGCTCCAGTGAATATTCCTGTCAGAACATGGATTAGAATCTTCTCTAAAGCACCTCCTGCCAAGGGGCTGATGTCATCTGTCTTCTCGGAGCAGGGGAATGGTGCGAATTCAATTTTTGTGATGAACAAATCCCTTTCTGTGCGAGCACTCAGGCTTGAGACCAAGAATTCAACTGATTCCTTTTTTCCCTTCTCCCCTTCCCCCATCCCCACCCTGATGAGGTCGGTGCTGGCCTTTGCTGGGGCTGCAGACACAGGAGGAGATGTTGGGTTATGTCATGACATGGACAAAACTCAATGGAACAGCAAGGACTGGGCTCAAAATGGGGAATTTTGAATGCTGAAAGGTAAGAACAGCTGAAAGATATTGTGGATCCCACCCATCATCCAGTCGTGGGCATAAGCACCTGGTTTGGATTGGTACCAAGAACTGAGGGCAAAGAATCCTGCTCAGGTTAGGCTGCACCTCAGGCTTTGCTCTAAAATGACCCAGCAGAAGTGTAGGGGCTGTTTTCCTTGAGAACCTGTACCAGTGCTACGGATGCTGAAAACCTGATCAGAGAGAGACAGCAGACAGCAACAGCAGAGTCTGAGTTTGTGTGAAATGAAGTCCCACAGCTTTCTCACCCTGGGCGGGGAAAGTGTGAGGAGGAATCAAAAACAATCCTTGGAAGGTGAACAAACCGCTAGCAGGTGGTGTTTTTGTAACTTTTTATTTACTTGGATAAAACGGTCAAGGAGTGTTGTTCTGAGTGTCCAGTAGTGTTTCTTTCTTACAAATAAAAGAATGGAGAAACAATAAAGATTGTCTCTCTTTGCCTTCTGAGGATGGGGAGTCCATTTTGTGGTTTTCTGCTGTCCCTAATCAAACGACACCAGTGCCTCCAGCCCTGCTCCAGTCCTGTGTCTCAGGACCTGCACTGACACCTGAAACCACAGGGAAAAACCTCCAGTCCCAACCAAAATTCATTGCTTGGCCTCACGCTCTCAGAACTATGGGCCAAGTCAAAGACAGGATTGAAGATTTAATTTAAATCACACCCAGCTCTTCGTACCGTGGAGTGGAAGGTGGAATGTGCAGGTTGGGCATGACCTCCCTGAGGTCCCACTGCCAGGCACCAAAGCAGATTTCTCTGTGTCCTCACGTCTTCACACCCACCTGAGGGATTTTCCCAGGAGCTTGTGCGTGGCTTTCCCGTAAAACTCATCAGATTCATGGGTTTCCTGTAAAACTCATCAGATTCATGGGTTTTATTCCTCTTTGGGAATCACATGTTGGATTAATACACGTTGCTTTTATATGTTTGTCACCTTTTATCCTCTGAGTACTTTTCTCTCTTGAATTTTTGGGTGAGAATGAGGCAGAATTTCCAGCTGACAAACTCCTCCTGATCTTTCTTGGGAACGCAGCTTGTGTTGTCCCATCCAAGTTGGTTTAAACCCTGTGGCTGCAGCAGAGCTGGAATGTGAGCTCGTGTCAGGATCTCCCCAGCTCCTTGGAAGGGATTTGCAGCTCATTTGTGTTTCTGCACAGAGCTCTCCTGATTTATGTCCATCCTGGACATGCTGACATGAACTACAGCATCAGCAGATGCCCAGAGTTGATTTTTCCAAGGAAATCCTGGCTCACAGCAGCACAGCCTTGCTCAGGTGACAGGCACAGCCTCCCCCAGGCTTAGGGCTCTAAACCCCAGCTCAGAGTGGGGTTTGATGACAACCCTTGAGTATGGATTTAAAATCTCTTCTTGAGGGCTGCTGCCAAATATTAAAAATCAATTTTCAGTGTTAGGTCCTTTCCCCTCACTGAAAATGTTCAACAGGACTGGGATTGCTGCTAAACTCTCAGTGAGAGCTGCTGAGACACAACCAAAAGAACCTTTTATAAAATAATCCCCCCGTCTTCGTTCTGTCACTGCTACCAAGCTGAATAAAGCCAGGAATTTAGGCCTTGATTCAGCAAAGCACTTAAATGAGTGCTCACGTTTTAGTGAGCACGCTTGCCATGGGCAGAGTCTGTTCCAGTGTGGCCTTTCCAAAGGATTATTAGGTATTTCTTTGGGATATACCTTTCAAAAGAAACTCCTCCTCCTCCCATAGTGTTTAGCCATCAATCTGTGCCTTCTGCAACAGAGTGAGGTCCAGAAATGGATTGTAAGGAAAGATAAGTGGATTTTGGAAAAGCCTTTACTGAAAATGGATTATTTTTTGAATAGGAAACAGAGTATTTTGCTCTATAGGCTGAAATTTGAGAGGTGGTTTGACTACAATAATCAAGATATTGCAGGGAATTGAAAGCATCTTCGCCAAACTTTCAGCTTGGGTAATGTTAATCTAGAAATGGATGAATTAAATAAGAATAGAGGAATAGAAATAGAATTAAGGGAGAAGAGGCAGTGCCTAAATGAAGTATTTTATATCCTGACTGCCCGACCCATGACTCTCCAAACTCTCGTCACAGGTGGTGGCTGCCCCAGCAGTGTGAGGTCTGAGGAAGCAGCTCACGAGAAACTGCAGGGTAACTGGGGATGAAGCAATGTTATTTGTCATAATAATTACTAATCCCTTAAGAAAGCAGAACAATGTTTGGGTTGGATGTACGGAAAGATTAAAATTTCAGCCCGCACTTGAGCTTAATTCTTTTGATTCCAAGTTGTTGGTGCTGAGGAGCCCAGAGGACACCCAAAACTTGTCCTTTAGCAGACCCTTCCCCAGCTGAACACCCACCCAACCCTCGGAGGGAATGCCCTCATCGGAAACAGATAATCCTTCCCCAAACAAATCCTTCCTTTCCTTCTTTCCCTCTGTTCCCCGGCCTGGCTCTGTGGTATCCTGCCCTATTGTGTTACATTATCATATCAAGTCGTGGCATGGCACAGAGCAGCTTAATGTGCTGAAGGAATGCAGCTCTGTCTGCGGTAATCCCTGTCAGCTTTGCTTCCCGGAGCCTCTTCCATGGATTTTGGGAGAGGTGCCATCCGTCAAAGCTTCTCATTTCCATATTTACCTGGTGTCGTGTTGCCTAAACCCGCCAAAACCCCGTGTGTGCCATATCAAAGAGCAGCCCTGATGCCCAGGAGTGTTTTTGTTGGAGCATCAATGCCTGCCCGCAGCCAGAGGAACGGCTTATCCCCAATTTTCCCTTTCCAGAGATCTGAAATGTGTCAAAGAGCTGCAGGGCCTAAATCCTCCTCGTCCTGTCTCCGTTTTCTCTGACAATGGAAACGGGATCCGTCATGTGAACCTGGATGGTTTGCAAAGCTTTACCCACATCAGCGGAGGGATTTCAATCCCTATAAAGACTTGGGAAAGAAGCACCCATGAGGATTTTTTCCTTCAGATCAGTTTCTCCCATAAACCTTTCTCTTCTATTTTAATTGCACAGGAATTCCAGTGACATCTTTACTTCTCAGTAAAGTGCAAGGGGAGGAATTCCTTATTGAACTTCCCTGCCTGAGTTGCACAAAAATTCATCCTGCCAAGAAAGTGAGTGCATTTTGCATGCATTTCCATCTGTTTATGTGGCTTTTATTCCTCTTGCTGGACCTCTTATCACATTTCATCCTCAAAAGTGGTTGGACTTCTCCTTATTTCTCCCCTTGGTGGTAGGGATGGTAACAGGAGAAGAGTACATTCTATTCTGGGTTATTTTTAGGTCTAAAATCAGAACATTTGAAGTCGTAACCCAAGTGGATTAAACAGTTCAGAGTAAAGCAGGCCTCATTTCTGGGTTGTTTGTGCAGATAGCTACAAGCATTGTGTTCATGCAGATGATGACAAAAGGGGCTTGTTCTGCCCACTTTCAAACATCCCAAAGCTTTGCCAAAATCCCCATTTCGAAGAAAACCGGGCTGTCAGATTTACAGCTTCTAGAGGGAGAATGCTGGGGCTGAAGGAGGTAAATTAAGGTCAGCCCAGAGAAGGAAGAAGGCCTCGAGCTGCTGAGCTGTGTGTGAACATCCAACCCCAGATTCCTGCCTGGATAACGGGCCTGCCCTAGGAACAGACTCCTCTGAATTAATCCTACAGGAGGCTCCGAATTATTCCCAAGCAATGCCTCATCCCAGAGTGGATCTGTGGGTGAAAAGGTTCAATCTGTGCTGTCGGAAGAGCTTTCAGGTGCAGGAAGACTCTCATCCATTTTTGGTTTTAAACTCACTTTTTCAGCTTCAGTGTGGAACCATTGATTCACCCACATAAATTCCTCGAGGTTCTGTTTCAGGATGGGTTCTGCAGAGCCATTCTGGCCCTTCCAGTGGGGATTTGACAAATTCTCCCTCTTTGGCTCTGTTTATCCACAGGATAAGTGGGTCCAGTGCCACTGAGCCAGAAGGGTGATGGGGACTGGAGGAGAGTTGGGTGTGGAAAGGAGCGAGCTCAGATCCCACCTGCTGCACAGCCAGAAGAGATTTCCACATTCTGGAGCCAGGCTCAGGGAAAGCCACCTGCAGAAAACCAGGATCTGCTGCTCCTGGGCCCCAGTTCAACGGGGAAACTCCAGCAGAATTTCTCTGGTAGCTTTACGGACATTTCTTGGCAACCCCTTGACATCAAACACATGGATTTATTTATTTTTTTTTATTCCCCCGGAATAATTCCCCCCGGGAATAACGTCAGCCCGAGCCTTTCAAGCCTTCAGGACAATTTAAGTCGCAGTTGCCCACAGAGAAACAAACACTCAGCGCTCTCCTCCCTGCAGCAGCTTTCCCTGGACAGGGAGCGGGGTGATCCCGATCCCCCGCACGTGGGAACGTGTGCAGGGGGACAGAGGTGTGCAGGACTTGGGTGCTGAGGTCCAACAGCTGAAGTCATGCCTGTGGTATCACAAATATGAGAGCCCAAAAACCGTTTCAAGGGTTTCCAAGCCAAACACTCGAGCACATTTTCGTAGCCCTTTGAAATCCATCTGGCCAAAAGCTCCTGACAGTGTGATCTATGAGGCTGTGGAATAGTTTCCCCAGGGAAGTGTTGGAAGGGCTATCATTTGAGTCATTTAGTGCTGAGGGGAATATACCACGGGGAACAATCCCTCATTAGCTGCACTAATGGAGCTTTCTGCTTCAAACTCTGGTGTTCCTACGAAAAAAAAATCCCTTGACTTCTCCTTGTTCTTCCATATGCTCAAATTGGCAGGGATGTGGGGCCATTGGCTACATTTTGGAGCTTTTGTTTATAAGGCACATAAATTTATCAGAGGAGGGGGGTTTCGTGTGTCAGGCGAAGTGTGGAGTGTCAAGAGCAATCAGAAGGAAAGAGTCCTGGGGATAAATGAAAGGCACATCCGTTATTTGCTAAAAAGCAGGGAGACGTGTGGGTCCTTCCTGAGGAGCTCTGAGCAAGTTTCAGGGATGAAGATGAAGAATCTGAGTGGGACTGAGCCTTGAGTTCCCCAGCCACCCACGGATAGCAGCTGTCTGTGTTTGGCTGGTGGATTTCTGGGACATCTCATCCTCCATTCAGATTTTTCCTGGGATAACAAAATTTCCAACAACACAATTCCAGCTCATCCTTTTCATCATGTGTTGTTTCAGATCAGTTATTTTTATGCCCTGGATGTGGAGGGATTCCAGGTCTGGTCGTGTGGGGACATCAGCACGGTGACTTTGAGGACCAGGCACCTGCTCTTTGGATGACAACTGCTTCTTTCCCTTATGATCTTCCTGAGTAACCTTGGGAATGCCACTTGGATTTTTGATATCTGAGGTGTGATTTAGCACCTCTGATGGGTGAATCACAGTCCCGGCAGGCTGGGTCCTCTCCAGCTTTGCCTTGTTTGTGGAGAACATGGAGACACCATCCCAAACTTTGTTACTAAGAGCTAGGATGGGAGTTATGGCCTTTCTCCTATGGAATGCGTAAGTTTTCCAAGGTCTGGTCACTCCAGAGAGCACCAGCTCACTCACTGCTCCCCTGACTTCACCTGTCATGAGTGCCTCAGTGGCAGTGTGACCTTTCAGAGGACAGGAGGTGACACTGACATCACTCCAGCATTTTTGGTGATTTTTTTTTTTTTTTTTTTTTTTTTTTTCCCCAAGTCTTGAATATTTTCCAGCCATGACGATTTTCCCTTCTGTGCTTCTTTTTTTAACAGCACATTTTCCAAGTGGACAATCCCAAAGGTGGCCGGCTTCACGGGCGGGAAAAAGAAAAGAGTCATAGGGGATATTTTAAATGTGACGTGAATTTTATGCCAAAAAGTGTCTTTTCCATATTTATAAGCCCCTGTCATCCCCTCTCCCTCCGCCTCCTCCTGCTTAAAAGGAAACTCCATTACAAAGGCAGGAAAGAACATCAAACAACCCTCGCTTGGCAGCTATGTCTATATGTGAAATTACTGTCAGAGTACAAAGGAAGACCCGAGATTTAGAAGGTAACATGTGACAAGAGAACGCCGTCCTTCTCAATGTCTTTACCTTTTGTTGGTGAGCACTGCGAAGGGGTTGGTGCTGGTGTTTTTTTGTTTTGGGGAGGACCGTGCCAATTATAGAAAGACACAAATCACTGCGGAAGCCTGGCGGGCTGGGGGCTGGCTGGGAGCCCCTGATCCCAGCAGTGACTCCAGCCAGGGCTGTGCAGGCACGTGCTCACCCTCAGCTCCATCCTCCGGGGCCACCCCAGGAGCTGCCGTGGTGTTTGATCCCACAGAGCTTTGATGGAGCCACTTTGGAGCTGCTGGGGGCTCTGGATGCCCTCGGCTCCCCTCGGTATAAGGCAAAATGTGTTTGGGTGAAGTGACCACATGTGCTTTCCGTGCAGCCTTTAAGCAAATGGCTTCTAGCAAATGTGTTTTATTTCACTAGGGGAGCAAATTCCTGCTCTGGAATGGGAGTTATTCCTGCTCTGTGACTGGAAATTAATTAATGGGTCAATGTAGCCGCGGTCTTGACGTAGATCTTTGTCTCATCTTTCTCTTCATCTTGGAGAGTGTCTTTATTAGCTCTATTCTTATCCATGCTCTTGCAATCCTGCTTTTTCTGCCAAAACAATGCTCCTTTTCCACGCTTCCCAAAGGCTGCAGGAGAGCAGGGCAGAGAAAGCAGTGGAGCAGCACAAGCTGCAGGTCCCCACCCCTGGGACAGGAGACATCGGACCTGCTGCCCTCACCAGCCTTGGCTGCTTGGGCTCTGCCCACAAATTCAGGTATTCAGTTGAGGATTGAATATTCTGGTATTTATAATAATAATTTTAAAAACCAACCAGGGTTTTTATTAAAAACCACAGGGTTTATGATTAAAAAACCACCAAATCATGGAGTTGGCTGCCTTGCTTGGTTGTCACCCTGTGGATTGGAGCATCTGCCCTGTTCTTCCTCTACCCCACAGTCTCACGTGAAAGTTAAGCTGAGAACAATTCCCAGCCCTAATCCTAAACTTGTTATCCACGTCAGTATTTATAAAATGTTTGTATCTTTAATCTGCTTCTTGCCCTGTGTGGTACCACGGTCTGTCCCTTCCTGGTCCCCTGTGCCAGGACTTCTGCAGGAGAAGCTGGTTCAGACTTGATGTGGCTTGTTAAGGTGTGAATCTCTTTGTTCTTTGAAGGAACATTTCTCTTCTAAAAGCATTACTTAATTCAAGAGACACTTTTAATCCCTTTTAGTTTTGAGGGCTATTGAACTTACCCGCTGTAATTCAAATGTGAATTTGACTTTCCAAAGAATAGGAGCTTTCTTTTTCGGCTGTTGTTGAAGCGTGGGTGCTACGAGGTCTTTCCTGCATTATTTCAGGGATGGAGGCATTGTTTGCTTGGAATTTTTTTAAATACAGGGTCGATCACGAGCTGCAAGTGACATTTGTTGACCTCAGACCAGATTTTCAGAAACACCACACCGACTGTGTCTTGTGTCTTTGGGAAGAACCATTGCTCTTCCTCCACCTCTGAGAATAATAAAATCGAGCCTTTTTCATTTTCCCTCATAGGAAAAAAAAACCCTTCAGAAATCTGTGTGGGGAGGCAAACCTGGTTTACAGCCTCTTTTCGGTCTCATCTGAAGTTTTTTTGAATGAGGTGCAAAAAGTGGCTGAGAGCAGGGGGAAGGGAGGAAAACTCAGTTCCGTGCACACACACACACACAAAAGATGGAGACACTGGTTAGCAACATAAACAAAAGGTGGGTGGTAACCCCCGAGGTTTTTTTTCTTTTTTTTTTTTTTTTTTTTTTTTTTGACAGCCAGTGGTGGCAGTGATGAATTTGTGAAGTTATCTAATTTTCCACTGTTTTAATTAGAGGCCTGGGCTATGAGACCTAACAGCTGGGTTCTTTGTACTGCTTTCTGTTGCCTGACAGAGAAAAATTTCTACTGTATCTTCAGCCAAGCTTTCAGTCTGACCTGAGCAAATGAAACTTCTGGGACTCATAAACTGTGGTTTCTGGGCAGATTGCTTTTTGAACTGCTCCTCAGCCCTCCTAACATGCAAAGAGCACAAAGGCTCGCAGAGTGAACTCCCTTTGTACTCCAGAGCTAATGGGGATGCTCATTAAAGAGGTGGGAGGGGAGCAGGACGGGAGGGAGGGACTCTCCCTGGCATATTAGAGGACTTATCAAGTGTAAAGTTTCTCCTGGTCGGCCACAGCGGAGCTGGGGGCAGTTGGGAAGTTGTAAAGCTCAAGCCCTTGGAAGACAATGGCTTTGGTTGCAAAGCACGGCCAGTTGAGCAACTTAATTTATGACTCGGTTCCTGCCAAGTGATTTTTAAAGCTTTACATTAGACTGGATGTGCAGCACAGTTCATCACCCCCCTGCTTCTCGAGTCATGCACTATAACCACTTTCTTTCACTGTAATCCAGAAGGAAAAAAAAAAAAAAGTCAGAGGAATTTTTAGACCTGAATTCAGCTCAGTCTGAAGTCTTTGCTCAAATCCCATTGGAGTCAAAGGAATTAAGCAAGGCTTTGACTTAAAGCATATACTTAATTGCTTTGCTGAATCAGAGCCCACATTCTGATTTTCTTCCTCAGGAGCTCCTCAGAGTCAGAAATGTGTTTCCATCCTCCATTGCTCCCTCTTTCCCCACCTGCTCAGCTGTGGGGGCTGTTTTGCTTTTTTTTTTTTTTTATTTCCTTGGGGCTGTTTTGCTGCAGGAGTCAAAGGGACTCGGTGATGACAAGGCCACTCAAGCCAATGCAATTTCAATAAACCAGAAAGTCATTTGATTTCCAAGGAACTCACTGAAAATAGGTTTTTTCTGTGAAGGCAGCTGAGTAATGACCCATCACTCAAGCAGTTATGAAAGGAGAGCCCTTTACAACTCGGGGGTGAAAAATGGTGCCTTTAATTGCCACGACTGCAGGCCTGGCTTGGACAAAAATTTCAGGCACGTCCAAGTGCTGCAGCAGATGGATCGTGCAGCACAGGGAAGGGTTTTGGGTTTTCCATCCTCCTCACCAGGGGTGGGACCATTGGCTCCTGCAGCCCCACCAACTCCAGGGGCAAGGGAAGGGACTGAGGGGGAGCTCTTGCTCAGATCCATGGACAGAGAGCAGCAAGACAAGCACTTAAATAAATTTGGGAGCTGGGAGAGCTTTTCCTCCTTGGATGGAGTAGTGTCCGGACCTCATTTATCCATTCTCCTTCACCCTTGAGGCAGGTAACCAAAAGTGACAGTGAACTTGGGCAGAGAGTGTGGATGGGCATGGCTTTGGCCAGAAAAAACAGTTCAAAATTCCTACCAAACCCAGCTACTTCTAATAAAACCCTTTGTTCCATTCTGATAGGAAGGGGATCTTCATGGCTACATGGCCACACTGCTGTGTGATGCCTTCCCAGTGGTTTGCTCCAGAAGTTTGGATCTGGTTATATTGGATGAATCCATCACTACAGAAGGGGATTCAGGGCCTGCACTGTGTGAGGAGTGAGAAGGGAGACCATGGTCCTCCTCTGTTGGGGAGAATCTTCATCTCCCTGGTGGGCACTGACAATTCCTTGCACACACACTGGCTGCTGCTTTCCCCTATTTGTAAAAAGAGAGGGTGGGAGAAATCCTCTTGTACATTCCCTGTCTGTCCTTGGGTGGACTCTCCCATGAAAAAGTGGAAATTTCATCTCCCTCCAGTTCAGAAAGGTCACAACTCCCTCTTTATGAACCCCCGTGACTCTGGATTTGTCCCTCATGTGTTGGGTGTGGTCTGGGCACAGAGTGGAGGCTTTGGGGAGAAAGCAGGAACTGTGCCTGTCCTGAAGCTAATTAACGGGACAGTGCTGAGTGCATTTTAATGAAGGCCACTCTGTCGTGTGGAAACATCTGCACTTTTCTCTGGGATGAAGTGACGGCTGACATTAAGCAGTTTGCAAGCCCCAGGTGCCGAAAGTCCAACTAAGATGGGATTTAAGCCAAATTCAGGTTGCATTCCAGGCTGTGATGAAAGGGAATTTTGAAACGTTTGACTTCCCTGCAGAGCAGGAATTCCATTTCCCAATCAGTTCTAAATAATCATTTAAAGATGGACTCTAAATTGGGATTGTTTTAATGTGTCATCTTGGTTTTAATTGCTTCGAGTTCTGAGTAAATGTTATCAGACCATCAGAGCATGAGGATGAAGCAAGAGCCGGGTGGTGATTCAGATGGAATCGCCTGCTGCCAAAGAGGAAGTGCTGGGATTGGGATGAGTCTCCTGCTCCAGCAAAAGACAAGACACTGAACTCTCTGTTTACAGTGGGCCACCGAAAGAATGGGATAATTGCAATTATCCCAGCGAGGCCGCGTTTTAATGACCGCTTCATCTTAAAAACACATATGTAAATCTCCGAGGAGGTGGAGAGGTGCCAATTTGTGCTGGCCAGGCTGGGGACCTTTTATCTCCTTGCAAGAGCTGCCAGCTCAGCCGTGGCAGCAGAGTCCAGCAGCAGGGCAGGCTGTGCTTGCTCAGCCCGGGAGTCACAGCACAGCCTGCACGGACCACACCGAGACCAGCTCAGAGACCCATGGGGCAGCAAAGGGATGGGTATTTCTGTTTTTCCTTCTAATGATCTCTGGTGATGGCCCTGGAAATGGAAATTTTTGTACAACAAGCAGGGTTCAGCTGTAGGAGTTTGCTCTGGGGAGATGCTGAGCCTTGGGTGCTTCTCATGGTGAATTCTTCTTTTCCGACCCCATTTTTTACCTGCTTCCCCATTGCAGTGGTTTTCCTCTCCAGGGTACGTGTGATCCATCTTCCCTGGGGTGAAGTGATTCCATATTTATCCTGTCCAAGATACTCAACTCTGTGCTCTAAAGAATCTCTGTGTTTGGAGAGGAAGACTTCACTTATGTTTTGTTATAATTCCCCCCTCTCAAAAGCTCCTGATGCTGAATTTCTGAAGAGGCCCAGGGAATCAGGAGCCAGCACCCTCTGGGTTGGAATTTTTGGACCCTTTAAGGACATTTGAGTGGAATATTCTTTGTCTGACATGTGGTCAGAGGTATCCAAAGTATCAACAACACGTTGAGAAATCAAGATTCTTGAAGGGATAACTCCTTCCCATGCAAATTCTGGCCAAATTCTGAGCTGTGAGTAAGCGAACAGGAGCTGTGCTCTTAATGCTGAATTTATTGGTCTTTGTGTTTCAAGGTCTCCAGTAATTACCATCATGTGACTGGGGTTCATGGACTTGGGAATGTTACACGTCCCACTATCTGCTGTGGGAGTGCTCGGATACACAACCTAAAAACGCGCGGAAACCACAGATTTATGAGATCAGCCTCTTTAAGTGTGCCCCTGTCCAAGAAATAGGAGCTTCTAAATCACTCCAGCTCTCCCTTCTCCCCGACATGTTGGACTGGCTTTGCTGAAGCAGGCATTGCTCCGTGGTATTAATTGCTGGGTTTAATGAAATGTATTTGGAGAGGGTTGGAGATTTGCCATGTCGGCTTTCTAACTCCTCCTCTCTTCTCCATGTGAGGAGGGGAGGAAGGGAACAGCCACCTCTGGATGCCTGCCAGGCCAAGGGGATGGATCAACACGTTGGAGAGCATGGAAGCTCTCCCTGAAATATCCTAAAAACACTTAAAATCTCAGCCTGAGCTCTGGTTCACTCGTTTCACCCATGGTTTCATCCTCCTCCCACGTTAAAGTTTCCCCTTTGGTTCCTTAGGTCCCAAAAGTGACCACGGGGTGGTCGGATGGGTCCCAAGGAGCAGATCTTCATGGAAATTGTGCCCAGGTGCTCCAAATGTAACACTGTGAGGAAAATTTCTGGGAAAAATAAAGCGCATCCACCTATTGGTCATGAAGAGCCTTCCTAATCAATCCTGGAGTGCTGAGAATCCACAAAAGGCTTTGTTGAGGTGAAATTCCATTTTTTTCCATTCCCCAAACCAATAAACCTGTGCATTAAAAATCTGAATGACAGTTCATCCTCTGTTTTTTGTTTTTTTTTTCAAAACAAGATTTCCAAATGGGCAGTTTGACCATGAGGATGAAATAAAAAATACAAAAAAAAAAGTTACCATGGAGCATCCTGGTACTTCTACCCAAAGTACAAATTGTCTGCTATGAAATTTATGGGAATTACTGACTGACCCCTACCTGTGGGTGCAAAGGGGTCTGTTCTGCTGGCAGTTTTTTGGTTTAGGGTGTTCATATTTAACAGAGGGTTTAAATGCTGGAGGCTATTTGTGTTCTTTAGGGTGATTAAGCTCCTGCCTGAGCAGGACACGTGGTTGAAGTTAAATCTGACTCTAAATCTGACTCTCAGTGCTTTGTTATGTGGAGGTTTGGGGTGATGCTGGTTGATGATGTGTTCAGCTACTCTCTGTCCTCCCCTGACTGGTATTATTAATCTGAGATCCTTCCCCAGCCCTCAGTGATTCATTCCTTTGCTGTTTCTTCCTTGAGCTGGATCTGTGGAAAATAAAACCCCAAACTCCTGCTCATCGGATTTTTCCTCTGTTTAACTCCTCCTTCAGGGAAGCATTTGAGTTTCTCCATAACCCTGGGATGAATTGCAGCAATAGACAGCAAAACCAGGAATTATTTGGCAACCTCCTGTCAAAATACTGTGGATACAACAGTGTGGATTAATCTCCATCACTGCAATCCTGCCTTTTCCCTCCTCCTGCCACGTTATTTCCATCCCATTCCTTCCTGTGTCCCTAGGAGTTTTGTAGGGCTCATTTTTCTGCTGATTCAGTTAATTGGGGAGTCAATCAATCAATCAATTAATTAGCAAGTTAGGTGAGTTGTTCCTAGGCATGAAGGAAAAGGAGCTGCATCCTCACACCCCCTGTCATTACTGGGGTTCAGGTGTTGAACTAAGAAGTTACAGAGGGTTTGCAGTGAATCTTGTTGTTCCTGGATGGTTCCTTTTTTAAAAATATCCAATGGGTTGGGGTTTTCCAGCTCTGGTGACCCAACTGGGCAGGGCCAGGGGTGACCCTGGGGTTTGGCAGGGGTGGGAGGGAGCAGGGTGGCTCCTGATAATCAATTTTAATGCTGGAGCAAATTCATCCAACTTTTCCTGCTAGAGAAGCTTGTAGAATACTGAACTTTGCACTAAATTGATGTATTTGCTGATAACTGAGTGTTTCAAAAGCTGAGTGAATCCTGGCTAACTGCCCATTTGTCTTTTTATTGTGTTGTCATTTTTTTTTTTAATTTAGACTTTTAATTTTACAGAACTCCTTTCCAAAATTGCCAAACCTCTGTAAAGTTCAACATTCTGTTCCATTCAATTTACAATTCCAAAATCCCTATTTCACCTGCCACTGGGAGTTTGCTTACATTTTTATTGGAGCTTTTCAGTTCTGCATAATTTTATCCCTCCTGAAGCTCTGTGCCTGAGTGCATCACACTGAGTTAAACACAGGAATATTTCTGCCGTGCACCTTCAGCAGAGAAACTTCCATCACTCCTGAGAAGAAACCCAGGACTAATTCCCTCCCTGGCCTCAGCCAAGACACACTTTCTGCCTATAGGACACCTGTCAAAGAGGAACAGACTTTTTTAATAAAATAAACAAAAATCATTTGGTGAGAAAACTCAGGGAAGAGAAAGAAGCGGCCAAGTCCCGGATATCCTGGGCTGCAGTTTTCATGCTTCCTTCAGCTGTCTTGAAGAAAAATGTCATCTCTTTCTGGCCAATTCCAGTTTTATTTTCAGCCTAAGGAATAGCTGGAGAGCATAGATGAAATTTTCTTTCTTGTCTAATGTAATCAAAGGCTTAGTGAACAAGGTAAATGATGGCACGAGCTATAATTAAATGTTCCAGGGCTTGAGGTGTCCAACAGGTCTGAATGTCAAGAGTGGGGTGAAAAATGAGCTGGAACGTGGGCGACAGACCTGCATGGAGATGTTCCTTCTCTCCAGGAGGGACCAGGAGGAAAAGGTCACATTCCAGGAGTGGTGATGCTGGGACTGGGCTTGCAGGGGCTCAGTGAAGCTCAGGAAGAATTTTGGGCTCTGCTGGGGCAGTGCAGGAGGATGAGCTGGGCTCAGCTTTGTGGGGAGGGAGGTGCTGAGCCAGAGCTGGGGATCAGCCCAGGACCTGGCTGAGGGAATTCCTTCGTGTCCCAGGCAGAGCTTTGGCCTCATTCCTGTGTGCCTGCTGGGGCACTATAAATGAGCTTTATAAAAAGACCCTGTGGGGCTGGAAATCTCTGATCACCTCTGATACTGAGCATGGCCACTCAAAATCTCATTTGCAGCCTGTTCCGAGGTCCCTCACCCCTCGTCTCAAACTCCAACACCAAATGAGGCAGAAGATGGAGCAGCCAGGATTAATCTGGCGTTTGTTGGGCACACTCTGCCCCTGTTTAGTTTTTTTCTTTCTGCCTTGACCTCAGCGTGCCTCTTCCCCTGCCTGCTGCTCTCTGAATAACACTTTCCCCTAAAACAGCATCTTAAAAATAAAATTCCCAGATTCCCTGTTCCTAATTCAGAAGCTCAGCTCAAATCAGGCACAGAAATTGAAACAAAGACCAGAGCAGCTTAGACAAAACTGAATTGCTGCTTATTTTAATTCGCCGCAATTTCCCTGCGAGCGGCTCTGGAAGTTTTATTTGTGAAATTTTCAAGTGTGAAATTACCTTAATGCTGGGAGGCAGAGGCCAGAGCTGGAGACTGTTTACCCACAAGTTAAGAAAATGTTTTTGCAGTTGGCTGATGTTCAGTCCCATGAATAATATTTTGCAGAGGAGTTTGCTCCCTGATTAGCACAAAACGCTCTGTGCCTGCCCCAGGAGCGGCTTCCTGGTTGCTCTGCAGGTTTTTGAAATCCCTCCTGTTCCTTGGAATATCTGGGCTTGTCTTGGAATTCAAGCAGTGCAGAGGAGAGGTTGTTTTACCTTGATTTGGAGCAGGATGTGATCTCTGAATCAACTCTCTCATTTCTAAGAAAAAAAATATTAAAAAATATTCAATTATTTGTGGTTGGGTGGAGCCACTGCTGCACTCTGGCTCTTCTTGAGCTTGAAACCCAATAATGCTCAGCCTTTCCCCCCCTCTCAGAAAGATTTCTGCTGCTTGAGCCTAATCCTGCTTTTATCTTGGGGGAAATCAGCAATCCATCCCTCAGTTCAGTGGCTTCTCCAGTGATTTGTCAGGATTCAGATTTGGGTGGGAATTTCCCATCCTGTTCTTCTCGCCATTGGAGAAAGGCTTTAAGCAGCAATTTTAGGATTTTTTGCTGTTCTTCAGCTCTTCAGAGATGGCTCCTGTACATCCAAGAGAATTCAGGCCACCAGTGGAGCTCAGTCAGGGTAAATGCAGGTTTAGGACCACGCTCATCAAAGATTTCATGGAATCACAGGGTCATGGAATTGTTTGGGTTGGAAGGGACCTTAAAGCCCATCCCATCCACCCCCTGCCGTGGTTCATATCCACACAAAATCCCAGTCAAGCTGGAGCAATGCATTGATCAACCTTCTATTTCTTGTTTTTATTTTATCCACTGCTCTTGAAGGATAGAACATTTCACTCTCTCACGAGCAGGGAGCCTGCTCAGAAGGTATCTCAATTTTATATCCTTCTTGGGTAAAAATATTTACTTCTTCTGCTCAGAGGTAACAACTTCCTGCACTATTTTACACTTTCCCTGCCTTTCTCTATGTTCTTCCCATCACCCAGTTTACCTTTTAGCTGAGAAATTCATTCTGTTGCCATTGTTAATCCCTGGCTCTGAATGGAGCTGGTGATAACGCAGCTGAGGGACCTGCACGTGGAATTTTTGTGATATTATCATTGAGAGAACTTAAAGAGCGTAAAAAGATCTCATGCTGAGAGACATTTCAAGCTTTCTGAGCACCATCAGTATTATTTGCAGTGACAGAGGCATTTAATTTGTAGTTTAAGAGGATGGAGGTATTTTTTGGAGTGTGGTCAGATAAAAACAGTGAGAAATCAGGAGATCAAATATTTTCCTGCAGCAGCTCGAGTCCAAAGCAAATCAAACAGTTATCAACAAAATTCCCTATAGTTCTTTGACTTCCTTTACCTTTACATAGGGAAAGCCATCTCTGGAAAAATGGAATCAGTGAGAAACTTGGAAAAGAAAGGCATCTGAAGGACTTGGGGATGTGTTTAATTCTTGAACTTCTCACTAAAAAAAAAAAAAAAAAAGACATTTCCAAGCATTTTGACCAGATTTCTTTCAATTTTACTCTGATCAACCCCAAAAAGAGGATTATTGATATGTGTATTGATATATTTATGATTTTTTTCTGTTTTTCCAGCAGCACACAAAGCATGCCCTGGGAAAATCCTCACAGGAACTTTGGTTCCTTGCAGGAGCTTTGGTTGCAGGGTGTCCTCAGCTGTGCCCTGTGCTTCCTGCAGCTCTGAACAATGAGCCCAGCTCGGAGCCCTCACGGGGCTGCCAATGCCCTGCACAAACACAAAATCAGCTGCACTTTCTCAGCCCCAATTGTTTGGAGCTGCCTGAAAACTTCCTATGGAGCAGAAGGACTCCAATGCCCACAGGGATTTCCCTCCCCCCGACCTGCTTTGGGTCTACAAAACAACTCCATCAGTACAATTTGGGGAAAATCCCCACAATGGGGGCACGTTGTTATTTCCTGCTCTCACACCGATGAATTTGCACCTCGTGCTGGCTCTGGGAATCAAATATTTTTGTGTTTATTAAGATGGTTAATTGGGCTGAGCAGTGAGAGGTTTGGGGTGAGAGAGAGGCCTGAAATGGGCACTAAAGAGAGAAGCAGGAGGGAGGAGATGGGAGTGAAAGCAAAGGGGTGAGAGGCAGCAGGGAGGCAGCAGCAGCACCGGGAATGTGCTGCCTGAGCCTGTCCATGCCACCTTTGGGCTGGCATCACCCTCTGGGTGTGCCCGTCTTCCCTGGCACTGGAAGGATCCTTTCACTCCCACAGAAAGCCTGAGTGAGCATTTTCCCTTTGCTCCATCCCTATTCCAGCATCTCTCCCTGGCAGGGCTTTCCTGCTCTTCCCGTTTTCCATTGACTGGGGAAAAGGAGGATGTGACAATGGAGCACCACCAACCCATTCCCTGGGGAACACCCTCCTCCTTCCCCAGGAAAGGCAGCTGCTAATTGGGGCTCCTCTAAATTAATTAGGGGCTGAGTTTCTTCACGAGGACAAATAGGATTGCAGGGAAACACGAAACTCTGCAGAGACGTTTGTGGCTGAGCTGAGAGAGGATGCTCAAGGTGTGCTCCACTCGTGTCTAAATCGGAATTAACTTGGAAGATCGGATTTCTGCGTGGTCACTAAAGCTGCAGATAAATGGCTGAAAGAGAGTTTGCCTCACCAATTATCAGATTTGCATTAATTACTGCAATTCTGTGATTAATCAGACAGAAGTGGCTCTGTCCTGCACAAACCCTCCTCCTTTGAGGCTGCTCCTTCTCTGAAGCATTCTCAGCCTGTCCCTGTGCTGGATCCAGCACTGATTTCATTTCTGTTTCCCCTCCTGTTGTGAAGGAGCTGCACAGTTCCTTATTTCTGCTTTTTCCTGGCTCGTTTGTGCTCTTTGCAAAGCTTGTAATTAAGATGGCATTTGATCAAGTGGCTGGGTGTCTCCTCAAGCAGAAGCAGGTGGAGGTGCTGATGTGCTTTGAACAGCCTGGGCAGGGCAGTTTTCTCAAGGCTGGACCTCTTTGACAAAATCTTCTGGTTTGGTCCATGTTTATAACAAATAAATACATCAAAAAGAAACAAGAAGAGATAAAAAAATACCCTCCAGTCCTCTGTGGAGTTGAAAGCAGAAGGCTGGAGCTGTCTATGAAAAACTGGAAGAAAACCTCCTCTGGAAATCCCAGGCAGAGGCACAGAGCGGTGCCACCTGCCCAACCCAGCCCCTCCAGGAGCAGCCAGCCCGCAGCTCCTGTGCCCGTGCCAGCTCCCAGCTGCACTGAGCCCCCGGGAGCTGCTGGGCAGGCCCCGGGGTCACTCCAGGACCTGTCTGCAAGGTCAGCCTGGCCTGATCCTGCCTGGAGCCCCTGGGAGCTGCTGGAATCCCCCAGGGTTCCCATCTTCCCAGGTTTTCCCAAAATGGGAGCAAAGTCTTGGTCAAGTGAAGTTTTTGCACTGGGCAGGTTGAGTAACTTCTGTTCCTGCATTCCCACCCCTCCTCTTCATCCTTAGCACAGGGATCCACCTGCTGTGATTCCCTGTGGATCCAACCTGGATCCAACCCTTCTCCCTGAACCCTCCTTGCCGGGATCTTTTCTGAACAAACCTGGGATTATCAAGCTCTGGATTAGCAGGCAATTTCCTGACTTTCTCAACATCATAAATGAGGTCAAAAAGGTCTTTTTGAATGGAACCCATTAATCTCCTTGTTGTTAGCAAGGAAATGTTGAAAAGTGCAGGTGTTAACAGTCGCTGTGTTATTTTTGGGAGAATGTGAACTGAAACACTCACAGGAAGCGTAGTATTCCCCTGCCAGCATCCTGGAGTATTATTTTAGGCAGCAGAACTGAGGGTTGTGTGCAGGATTATGCTTTCATCACACCTTTAGGGCTCGGGCACTTTGTGTGCAAGAATTTTGCCTGGAGCGTTCCTTCGCTCTGTCTCCTCTGTTTTGGAAAAATGAAAATAATCCCCGGGGTGGCCGTCAAGCAGCAGCGTCGTGGAGCAGCTCCTGGGTAAAAGCAGGACAGAATTCAGTCCCTGGATCACAGAAGGGGTCACAGAAGGGATTTTCTTCAGGGATCATTTCAGCTTTCTTTAAAACACAGCGAGGTGTGGGCATCTGTTCTCTTTGAAAGGCTTCTTCAGGAAAAGCCTTTTTGCAAATACACGCCTGGAAATGAGCCCAGGTAGGAGCTTTGGGGGTTGGGTCCAATATCCAGCCTGGTTGCTGACTTTAGGAGCAGATCCTGGAAAGGGGTGAAAAAATGAATGGGAAAGGATCAGGCACGTGTGGAGGTGAAGTGATGGGATGAGGATCCCAGAGAAAATGGGAATTAGGGAGAGTTTTAGCCAGCAGCTTTCTGCTGCCTCCTGCTCTGCATTCTTCTCCTAATTGAATTCCCAAGCCTTGTAGCTAAAGTAAGATCCATACCCTTATAACAACAACACAAGCTTGTGTTTCAGGCACACATCTAAATATGTTCACCACTTGAAAGGTTTCCAAAACATGGCAGCTTCTCTGTGTGCAGTGGACAGAGCTGCAACGTGTTCTGCTGGCAAAGAAAATGAGAAAATCAGAAAAAAGTGCTCAAATTATCATGGAGGGCAACCAGCAATAAATGAAATAACGCGACTGAAGCCAAATTTTTGCAAGTATTGCTGGTTTGGTGTAATGTGGACGTGGAATTGCTTGTCCTTGCAAAGAATGACCTTATGTGGATGGCCAGACAGAGTTAACAAAGCCACAGCACAGGGAAAATGTCAGCACTGGTGGCTCAGTGAATGTGCTGGCTGCAGAAACTCTCCCCAGTGACAGGGGCTGGTTATAAAAAGCAGCATCTCCACAGAGATTCAAAGGGAAACCATCCAGGATCCCTGCAGAAATTAATGACCCTCCAAGACGAAGGGCTTGATGTTCTTTTCAGACAGAAAAATGCTGAGTGGAGGAGCAGAGTCACCCCCAAAGCTTTGTATTTGTTTGTTTGGGTTTCTTCTTTTAAAAGAGTGGCTGCTGGACTCTCCAGCCAATGGAGCTGACAAGGAAAAGCCACCTGCATCCTGAGGTTTTCCCATCAGCTGACTGAAATCCAGAATAATCAAACAGGAATCTCATGGAATATGGAAGAAATTCCCTTCCCATCCCCACCAACCTGTCCTGCACTACTGCTCTGGCAGACCAAGCATTTTTCCTCGGAATATCTGGAATTTGAGATGGGTTACTCATAGCCAGGCACTTTTCCAAGCAGCTCTTTATCGGCTATGAGGGGTTTTTTTGGGGGTTTGTGGAGCTGTAACAAAGGAGGCAGAGCTTTTAAACTCTGCAGAAACATTCTTGGCTGAGCAGAGGGGGGATGCTCAAGGTCTGCTCCAGTTGTGACTTTAAATTGGGAGATGAGATCTCTGGGTGGTCACTAAAGCTGCAGATAATTGTTAAAAGAGAGTTTGTCTCACTAATTACAAGTTCCTATGATTCTGTGATTAATCAGGTGTGTAATAGAACTCCCTTGCTTTTAGTGCTGATGTAGAAATCCCAGAAAATGAAGGATTGTTGGTAACGTGTTAATCAAACAGGAGAAAAGACCCAGGGAACTCCCCAAAATAGAATAAAGGCAACCTTGTGTACAACACCAGCCAAATCAAAGGTTTTCCCCTGATAGCAGGTTCGAAATGACTCCAGATTTTTAACCCTACAATTCCTTAGTGGTTTAAATGCCATTTCTGATATTTAGGCTGGGCAGGATGATAGGAAAGGATCCCAGCCCACCAGCACTGTCCTGCTCCTGATAGGGAACCACTGATAGCTGCCCACAATCCGAGGCAAAGGGAGGATAATTTCCCAGGAACAAAGCCATAAATACCCTCTTTCACCTTAAATGGGATTAATAAAGATACTCCCTTCTCCTAAATGCACTAATTCGAAATAACGCACTCACTCCCCAGCAGATTTTTTTTTCACCTGACATCTGTTCCAACATCTGCTGAGCAGGACAAGAATGAATCATATTACACTGATTATATTTGCTTAATTCTACCATGTAGCCTTTGATCCACATGAGGTGGACATGCTGAGCCAGATACCACGAAACCCAAACTTCAGTCCGGGAGTTCTCGCACCAAACAATTACAAGGCCCAGATTTTGATTTTTGGCTGCACGGACACAAGGAGGAGAAAAGACATTTCTTGTTCACAGCCTTCCAAATTCACTCTCTGGGAGTCGAGAGGAAGACTTTGCCTCTTGCCACTCAAGTTTTTCCCCGTGAAGGAGTCTGCAGCTGGCTGGGGGTTTCCTCTGGATGTGGAAAGGTGTTCCCTGCTCCCAGGTTTTGCTGATTTTCCCAAGGGAAGCACATTTGGCATCCACACCCTGCTCCCCCAGGGTTATTCCCTCATCATCAGAGGTTCCAAAATCCTCATTAAGGCTTTTTTAGGGGGGGAAATCATCTTTTCCTCGTGACATCATTCCGAAAGGGGTGCTGCAATGAGAGGAGGATCACAGGCAATTTGATTTTTCCTGTGTCTGAACGAGCTCTAAAATCTCTCCTCCACTTTGTAGGACTTCCAGCAGGTGCCCTTTCCAAGGGGCTGTTTGGAATAATCCCCCGACTCCGAAGATCTGTTTTGATTAAAAAATAAAAGGAAGAGGAAAGAAGAATTAGAAGTCACCTCATCCAAACGATTTTATTCCATGGTTTTAATTAAGCAGCTGGGGAGAGACCAAAACTGAGCTCCAGCACATTTGGAAGCACCTCAGGCAGCCTTACAAATTACTGAGTGCAAACTAAAGGCTGCAGAAATCCCATGGATTACATGGAGGCCCAAGTAAAGCTTCATGGGACAAGTCAGAAGAGGAAAAGCTGGTTTTATTTACATTTGGTGAAGTGCTCATTGGGGTGGAACACACAGAGCAGCGAATCAGAATCTGTTTGTAGTTTTTTTTAGATGTGTGGATGCTGATTTTTTACCCTAAGATGGCATCAAAACTCTCAGAGTCCAGCCCAGGGAACTTCAGAACTGGAAAAGAAAGCTGGGAGCACCAAAGTGAGCTCCTCTATCCAGGATATCTTGGCTGTTTCCTCCTGGGATATGTTGGGGCAGACTGGAGATCCTTCCCTGAGGTTGCTTTTACCTTAATTAAGACACAATTTCTTGCCCTATGGGTAGATCAAGGCACAGAGGTGAAGATGCAAATCATGGGTCAGGACATCCTTTTTGAGCAGATGTGTCCACAGGCAGGACCTCAAAGTGTTACCCTGGTTTTGAAGACTTTTTTAAGCCTTCTGTTATGTTCTTCATATTGGAGTCAGAAGTTTCACCTTATCACATTTTCTACTATAAACACTGGCCATGTTTTGCTAACTGTCTTTTATTGTTTACATATTTCTAGGTAGGAGGAAAAATGTGATTGACAGTTAGCTCGACCAACGTGGATTGAGAGGTGGAATTCCATCCTCCAATCCACGGGCACCATGAGAAATGTATAAAACTGAGTTTTGTAAATAAACTCGCCCTTTTTTCCTGCTTCGCTCACCAGCGTGTCCTCGTGTAGTTCTTCCCGTGTCCACTGTGACACTCAAAGCATCCCTGATCTCTCCAGGTTCCCTCCTTTCCACACAGTTTTCCTTTTATTCCCTTTTTGTTGCCCAGATTTTGAGGGATGCTTCCACTTTGGGTGGGGCTGGAGAGGCCAACGCAGAGGAGCTGAGGCAGAGCTGGGTTTTACCTCCCTACATCCACAAAAAAACCAGGATAGCACCATCCACGTGCTCCTCCTGGCCCTGACTCCCGGCGATGGAACCCGGGAGAAGCTTTCCATGGGCTTGGGAAGGCCCCTCCGGCCGTGCTGTTGTCAGGGAGATGCTCAGGCCCTGCCTTGACCCCACTGCAAATTCCACACCGGCCAAATTTCACACTGGCCGTGCTAATGGGATGGAAAATTCCCCAGGGGATCCTTAATGTGTCTGTCCCTGCCGTGTCCCTGCCAGGGATGCTGCTCTCCAAAGGGTGGGATCATCCAAGCCCTTCCCATGGATCTCATCCTGCTCCAGCAGCAGGGGAGGAACCAGCCCTGGATGCACTTTGCAATTTGCTTTTTGCCTAAAAAAAAAACAAAAACCCCAAACCCTGACAGCTCTGTGTTTTGCAAGTTGGAACATTACAAAAAAAAAAGCAAAACCCAAACATAAAAGCTCCGAAATCAAAGGTTTCCTGTTATAAATAATCTTGTATCCCTCAGGCATTGGAGGGGAAAATATAGCCAAGATTAGATTAAAAGATTTTGGGGGCTTTCTGTGGTTATTTTTTAATTTAGAAAAAAAAAAAAAAACCCCTAAAAATAACTTTGGTTGGTGGGAGGTTGAGGTAAACGTTTCTTTGCTGTTTTGGAATTTGTTTGTTAGGACGGGGTGTCAGTTTGTCTTTCTGGCACAGGGTCCCAGATCCACGTGTCTGCACCTCCAGGGATCCCAAATTTCCTGCTAAAAATGGGGCTGCACTTTCCAGAGTGAAAATTTCACACTGGCAAACAACAGCCAAGAGCTGCAGGATTTGATCCCTTGAAAAACCAATTGCAAACCACGAGGAACTTTAAACCAGTGGAAAGAGAGCTGAGAGCCAGAAGGGCTCAAGGGCTTTTAGATATAAATATGTTGATTTTTATTCAAAATTTGTCATTCTTTTCCCAGGGCAGCAAAGAGGACAGTGGATTTTTAGATTTCTTTGTGGTCTCAGAACCCAAAACGTCCTTAGGCCAGTTTTTTTAATCGCAATTATGAAGTGTAAAAAAATATTATCTTTGTTTTAGAACCACAGGCTGAACATTTAATTTGAAATTTCCAGCTTCTAAGAAATAATGAGTAATTGTTCCTTACTACCTTAATCTGCTACTCATAATTAAATGTTTATCAAACCTTCTTCTCTTTTTCCAAGTTTTAATTCAGGATTTAATCCAAATATAAAAAAGAGCTGAAAGACATTGAAAGTTGCTGTAATTTTCTTTTATTATTTCTTTTATTATTTTCCTTTAATCCACTAGAGAAGATATTATTTCTGGGAACATAATTGTGACCAGGAAAATCATCACCTTGTTAATGTATTTTCTTTAATAAAAATGAATTTAAATGTCTGTTTAATTAAACACAATTAAATTTAAATGTTTCAACAGCATCTCTTTCTTGTCCCATCATAAACACCCTATGGATGAAGGCAGGTGCAACCCGAGTTGGGAAAATGTAATTTTATCCTGGGAAGGGTGGGAGAATGGTTCTGATCCTTCTGCTGCTGGTACAAGGGGAGGAATTTGGACAATTAACGAGAAGCTGGGATGGTGTGGGAAGATAAACCCTTTAATTTGGTTTATTAAAGGGATTGATTAAACCTATCCATGACATAAATAAAAAGAGCTTTGCCTTTTCCATCTTGACCACCTGGAGATCCTTGATTCACTCAAATCCCCTCCTGCCTGTGGCAGACATGAAGCCAAATATTCCTGACAGACTCAGGAGGAGGAAAAGAGGAGGAAGAACTGGACTCAGGTCAATATTTTCCAAACTTTCAGGGTTTTTCATGGTGATTAAATTCTGGCATCCATTGCTTCTGTGTAAGTTTGTGATTTGAAGGCACAAGAAATGGAGATTTTTGCCATCCTAGAGTGACTGGCAGGGATTTTCCTTCCCTTGGCTTAATGGAAATTAATCCAGTGGTGCAGACATCAGCAGGAACAAGTGCCCGTAGGTTTTTTCTGGACAACCTCCAAAATGTTTTGTAGGATTCTGTTTCTGTTTCTTCTCCAGGTTTTATAGCATTGGAGATAATAGAAAGTTAAATAAACTCAACTCGCTCCTTTGCTCTGCACTTCTTTGTGGCTCCCATTTCCATGAAAATCAAGGCAAAAAACACACACGTAGGGTCGGGGTCTCATTTCATATCAAATTTGCTCACAGCTAATTGAATTGCTGGGAACGTCTGAGAATTCTGCAAAAGGAGTTTCTGGACAGAGTTACCTGAACATGCCTTGAGTGGAATTTCAAGTGGGTGTAAAACCCAGCACATGTGTTCAGAGGATTATTTACCCTTTCCTGTTTGTTTTTCTTTTTTTAAGTTCCCAAACACACACAGGGGAGGCAGCTTGAAGCAATTTTTGCAAGCTCCTCACTGGTGAAAATTTAAAAATAATAAGGGCATGTGCCAGTCGGTTGGACTGAATTTCCTTGTGATACTCAATCCAAAGAAAGAAATTCTTGGTAAAACGACCTGGTGCAAACTTGTTTAGATCTTGCACATTTAACCCACAGCCAGACAGGTTAGGCTGTGATTCTTTATGGCACAGCTGCAAGAGTAAGATATTAATGGAAGTATTAATAGTTGGAATAATAATAATAATAATTCTCAGCAAATCGTGTGATACTGGAGCACTGGAACACACAATGTGAAAATGCAGTTGTGTTCCTGTAAGAAATCCATAGGCACACATATGGTTTCATAATATATCCTAGATTGCAAAGAACAAATGGAATTTAGGAATGATTTGGTTTACAGTTCCCTTAAGTAACATTATCTTGTTAAAGACATTAACCTCAGGCCTTTACTGTTATATATTTGCTTTTATTGTTTTCATCCTGGGGAGCAACCTGTAGGAGAGACACTCAACAGGAAAAGAAGGTTCAAAGGGCATCAAAACATTGATTTTCAAGATGGCTGAACAGCTGTCTTGGGAGCCCTGTGCAATTATGAAAAACAGACATCTCTCTTCAGCCTCCCTTATTATTAAAGATCTTCCCACCCTTCCCAGCACTAATAACTGGGGGAAGATTTACCTTGGCATCGTTGATTTTCCCCCGCAGCCTGTGCTACTCCCACTAAAGAGAGTTTAACAGGATGAAAAAAATTCTCTGGTGAGCTGCATCCAGCGGAATGACAGAAAGAGTGAAAATGGCTCAAACAGCCTCTCCCAAAAAGATTTCCCCCCCAAGTGCAGTGATCCACGTGGGATTTGCTCTTTCTGTTCACCCTCAGGGCTTTTATCCCATGTGTTTTGCTTTTTGCTGTGGGTCTCTGGGTTAAATATGCTCGAATCTGACAAGAAACTTCAGGAACAACATTTCCATTTAAGCCGCCTGACGAGTCCATTTTCCAAACCCTCTGCATGTGCTCTCCAGGACTGCTCCTATTCCTTGGAACAGGTGTTCCTCCTTGGTTTCCCTTTTCCCTGCTGAAGGCCAAAGGAGATTTTTAAACGCCTTTGGCAACCCCTCCTTCTGCTGTCCAGGGACAAATTATCCTCCACCATGAGCTGTGTTGTTTCCAGAGCTTTTTCCACAGCTTCTCACCTGCTTTAAATGAGCCGAGGACGGGGGGAATCTCCCAGTCCCAATTGCATCACCCCCTCAGGCTCGGCTTTGCAGATGCTCTGAGCAGAGAGGTTTAAAACCTTTTAAATCAGGCTCGGCTCAGTGTCCAGAGTGTAAATCCCTGCCTGGATTTGCAGGGCTCCTCTCCTGCCTCCCCCGAGTGCCCTGAGCAAGGTGCAGCCCCACACCCAGGGGTGGGGGCGGTTTGTGTCTCACAGGAGGATGAAGGAGATGTCCACAGAACCCTCCTCCCACTGGAAAAAATATCCAGGGGAACGGAGGTGGTGCCAAAATAGTCAAAACCACGAGGATGGGACAACGTGGGGAAAACCCAGCTGCTCCCAAGGGGAGAGCAAACCCCAGACAATGCAAAATGCACACGTTCTTTGAGCTCCACTGCTCGGACAGCACTCCAAATTCCAGGATTGCTTTCCCAAATAAAATTGCTTCCTCTGGAAAGTCCTCATTGCACAGATTTGGAAACCTTGAGGCAAGAGCTTGAAAGTCACTGCGTCTGGGGCAGCTTTTTTTGTGTAGTCCCAGCTCCAAAGGTCAATTTGGGGTATGTGATGCTTCTTTTTTTCCATTTGCAGTCGTCCTCTCTCCGTTGAGGCAAAGGCTCCATCCAGTGAGGTCCCTCCAGGAGGTCACAGCACGCAGTTCACAGGAGCAAGCAAAGCTCTTCAAATCTCCACCAGCTCTCGTTTCAGGCTCCTTGCAAACTCGAGCACCAACCTCGTTAATCAGTTACAGATGAAGGGTTATTTCTTTCCCATGACCACAAGAGATAGAAACTGATTGAAAAAAAAAAAAAAAGAAAGAAAAAGGAAAGTCCACATGGCTGAAACTGTGGGTTCTGGAAGAGACAGAAGCAGCTGAGATGTCCTGTCAAGGGGTTTTGCTGTTTCTGCCTCTGCTGGATGAGTGTTTGGGGCTCTTTGGTGTTCCCTGAGGATGTAATTAGGATGGAGCACCGTGGGTCTCTGCTCCTGGAGTTTCCTGGAGGCCAGCAGCTGTCCAAAGGTTTTTTCTTTTTGTCTTCTCAATAGGCTGAGAGTTGGGAGTTTGCAGCTTTTCCTTACTGTCACAACAATTTGCTGCAGAGAGAAAATGAACAAATCCTGTGGCACACGGTGAGGGGAAAAAAATCAGTATTTTTTTCTGCATTAATTCTGAATGAAGATGTATTTCCTAAGGCAGAGTGGAATAATTGTGTAGTCAGATGCCAGCACTGAGTTTTAAAGATCCATCCACAGTATTTAACCACATGCTGCCTTTAAAAACATGGAATTGTGGTTCTGTCAGTGCTGTTTCCACCTTTCAATGGAATCTGAAGATCCAGGAGTGCTGTATTTGGATGTATGAAGTCACCAAACCCCCTCTTCCCCCCATTTATCCGGCGTGCTCTGACGATTTTTTTTCCAGCGTGCTTAGAATGAAACCGTAGGCTTGTGTTGCTGGATGCTGACGGGTGGAAAATTGGTTGTTTAAATTCCAGGAAATGTCTGATTTTTCAACTCCAACGGGTTTGTAATTAAGGAAGAATCCAGCTGTCAGCCAGGGGAGGAATTATGAAATGTCAAAATCACTGGGGGCGATGGAGAACAATTAACATTCTCAGCCGCCGGGTCGTGGCTGTGCTCTCCGGGCGCGGGCTCTGTACCTTGCACACCCTTGTGGCCCGTTCCACTGAGGGCTCCCGTGGGGTTTGGACACGACCAGAGAACATTTTATTACCTCAGCTCTTCTGGGGTCAGGAAAAAGTCACGGAGTGCTGGAGTTTCTTCTCCTTGAAGCCCACAGTCAAAGGTCCAGAGCCAAGTGAGTCAGGTGATGAGCTCCAGCCCAGCTCCCTTGGCCTCGGTGGCTTCAGCGGGATGTGCAACCACTGAGGACCCGACACAGGGGCCTTGGTGGGGTGGGATTGTGGAAAAGCACTTCAGGATCTCACATCAGCCCAGGCAAAGCTGAGCGTTGTGGTCCAAGGGCTCGGGAACCAGAGCCAAGCCGGGCTCTTGCTGCTGTTGTGCTGGGAGGAGGAGCTGGAGGAGGAAGGTGAAGGCAAAGAGGGAGAGCCATGGGGTTGTGGTGGGGTTGGCAGGAACAAAAGAGCTGTCACTGCTCAGCTGGAGCCAGCCCAGCCTTGTGGTTGTGCACAGCTTCTGGTGGGACCACCTGGGCTGGGGCAGATCCTCTGCTCTGAGCTCTTGCATTTGGGTTACAGCTCCTGGTTCTGTGCTCAGCCCATGGAAAGAGAACCTGGTTCTGTGCTCAGCCCATAGAAACAGAACCTGGTTCTGTGCTCAGCCCATGGAAACCAAGGAAAGACACAGGACGTGGAGCTCAATCCAAAGACAGCCAACCCAGCCAGCAGGACTCTGTAAGAAGCAGTTTGAGGAGCAGTTATCTTATTCTGGACTGTGACTGCTCTTGTTTTATTAATCTGTACATCCAGCACAGATTTCTAACAGCCCAGCAATCAACACGAGTGTATTGACACCTTTGGAACTGTGCTTAGTTTAAATCTGTCTTTGCTTTTGTCCAGTTTTGTGTTATATACAATTCTTTGGCTCTCCTGTGTCGTGCCCACACGCCTGGAGGGGGAAACCAGCCTTGTGAGATACAAGTCACACTCATCTCCTGTCAGCTTTAAAAGGTACTGGCTGGAGGACAAAGCAGCTTGGAAGAGGTTTTGATATTATCTGGAAAGTGAAAAAAAAAAAATCCAGGATGTGTTATAGTTGGAAACAATCGGCAGAGATAATTCTGGACTCGGGGAGGTGGAGAAGAAGCAGCCAAGAGGTGACCTGGAGGGAGTGAGTGTGGGAACACAGAGAGCACAGAGTGTTAGAAACCATGGCTGCTTCCTGGGCCAGCGAGGAGCCCTTGGACAGGCTGGGACAGGGGAGAAACCACGTGAATTCTGCTCTGCTGCTCTCCTTGCCCAGGCTGGATGTGACTTACAGGGAAGCTCAAGCCAACGAGCTGGATCCCAGCACCCTTGTGCATGTCCAAGTTTCATCTGCCTGATTTTCCTGGTGTTTATGTGGGAACGCCTTGGCCGGGGTGAGCACTTCTGGAGATGTTACAAAATCAAGGAAAGAGGGATCAGATGTGGTCTAAACCAACCCACAGGAGGTCAATCCCACAACCCCGGGTTGGGAACTTAAAGTTGAAGCCCCAGTCCTGTTCCCCCCTGCTGGTCCTGAGGTGTTGGACCCCAGGGCACCCACCCGTTCCTGTTGTCCCTCAAGGATGCCCCACAGGAGCCCTGAACCTCCAAGGGCTCTGCTGGACTCCCCTCACTGCTCTGTGCAGTTCATCCAAGTGGAAACAGGATGGGATTGCTGTGCGTGAAGAGCCCCAAACCAAGAGGAAAATTTTGGATGCTCAGATTTGACCCTTCCGAAAAACGCAGGGTGAGCTGAGAACTTGGGCTCTAAACCTGGCCCTGAGCCTTGGCTCAGATCTGCTGATACCAGTCCTATCTCTCTTTTGGGGATGACATAAATATTTAGGAGTGCTCAGCCGGGTGTTTTTGTAAGGAATATGGATAGTTTGGGATAAGAAGATGAGTCACGATTCTGAGATAGTGCCTGGCTGTTACTGGAACACTGTAAAGCAGCTATACCGAGTCTATATTAAGGAACAAGATGAATAATTATTTAAGGATGAAAAGCCACATTTCTTCATAAAGAGAAAATGTTAAGAGCTCTGTGACTCTCTCCTTTCCAACAGGAAGAGTTTCACAGGAAAGGAGTGATAAAACCACCAACAAAAAACTCCAAGAAACAGAAAGTGTGTCTCGCATGCAGCTCCAGGAAACAAAATGCCCTTTGTTTGCTTCTTAGGCAGAGATGTTTTGGTAGAGAAGAGATAAAGGTGTGTATTGAGAAAAGACTTTTGTGGCCAAGGCTTGTGAGTTGAATTGGGATTGTTCAGCCTGGAGAGGAGAAGGTTTTGGGATGATCTGACTGCAGCCTTCGAATGGCTGGAGAGAGATTGTTTGTAAGGAATTGGAGTGACAGGACACAGGGAATGGCTTCTCACAGCCAGAGGGCAGGGTTAGGTTGGATATTGGGAAGGAATCCCTCCCTGTGAGGGTGCTGAGGTCTTGGCACAGGTGCCCAGAGGAGCTGTGGCTGCTCCTGGATCCCTGGAAGTGTCCAAGGCAAGGCTGGATGGGGTTTGGAGCAACCTGGGATAGTGGAAGGTGTCCCTGCTCATGGCAGGGGAGTTGGAATGAGATGAGCTTTAAAATCCCTACCAACCCAAACCCTTCCATGATTTTGATGCATTTTCTAACCTTCATTGCTCTAATTTTTGAACCCATCGAACTTGTGACTATCAATTAATTTCGCAGGGTACAGAAAATGCATATGGAACAAAACCTTGGGCATTTCTCATGGGCAGTGAATGCAGAGGGTGGATGAGCTGGGCACCAAGTGAGCACAGATATTCGCTGCTCTGAAGAACAGCCTGACTTCAAACCCCATTGATAATTCATCATCTGTGCCAACCTGTTCATTAGGACAGGAGCAAACCCAACCCGTTAAAATAAAGTCTGAAAATAAAACAACCTCCTCCTCCCGCTTCCAACAGAGCAATCCTCAGCCCAAGCTGGATTCCCGAGCCTGGAACGGGCCTGGGAGCAGGGAGATGACATTACACACATCCTGTCAGCACACACTCCCAGAGCAAGACAGACCTTTCTCGTAACAGGTGGAAAAATGTCTCTGGAAGCGAAGCTTTCGGAAGAATTACAGCCGCGGAAGACGACGACGACTTTCTTTGCACTTTGTCAGCTGCGTTTCCGACGAGCCCTGAGCTGTTGGCTCATCCTCTGCGATGGGATGTGGGATAAACAGGCAGCTTGCACTTTGATGGAGCCTTCCTCATCCCCAGCCAGGGAAATACAGGATATAAAATATGGGAGAGCAGGTTCTGGAGTAGGTGTGAGTTGGAGAGGCTCCACAGCATCGGTGGGGCTGCGCTGATTTATCCAAGCTGAGAAATCCTTGCTGGAATCGAGGAGATTTCTCTGCCCTGCTCTTGGAGGGGTGGGAAAAGGAAAAAAAAGAAGTCATAATGAGGATGGATTTGTCATGGTTTTGAACAATGGCCTTGGAAGTTCCTCTTCTGGTGGCTCATGGGGAATGTCACCCCTCAGGGGAGCGGAATCCGTGTGGAATCCTTCCCACTCAGGATATTCTGTGATTCCAAACCCATGGGTGGCTCACAGGTGCTCCCTGGCACAATTCTGGGTGGCTTTGACCAACCTTTGTGGAAAAAAAAAGCTAATTAAAAGGCTATGAGACTGATTTATCTCCCTTAGGTCAGTAATTAGCAGGGGTAGGATGTAGGCTATATTGTGGGAAGATATCCATGATTAATCCTTGGAATTCGCCACCACAAGACACTGCTGAAGCCAGGGGAGTTGCTGATTTCAAACCCAGCCTGCAGGATTATGTGAACAAGGTTGAGTTTGATTTGATTAGTTTGGGAAAAGCTCAAAGCCACAGCAGCTTGGATGAAATCAAAGCTTGCATGTTTTGGTGCAGGGCTGAAACCTGAGCCAAGGGCCGTAGGGAAGACAGGGAAAGTCCTGACAGGTTATCCCAGAACTTCCCAAACTGGGGGTCCTCCTTGCAAGTGCCACACCAGACAGCAGGAAAAACAGCTCCAACCCAACTGAGGGATTACCCAGCAACAGGCAGACCCAAACCCCTCAGCTCAGGAGGCAGAGAGCTCTTCCCTGCTCCATAACTTCCCAAGGAAAACCCAGGGATATTTGCCGAAGCTTTTGCTCAGCCCAGCCTCCCCCCATCAGCAGATTTGTGCCGTGCACTTCGACTTGAACTTGACCACGAGTGGCCGGGAGGCTGTGATGGATGGACACGGAGTCCTCGCGTGTCGCTTCCCTCGGAGAGGTGTTTGCCGTGTCCGAGGCTCCTCTGTTTACAGAGCCCTCGTTCCATCTGGAAGGATGAGAAATGTCGCTGGCTTTTATTGTAAACAGCCTGCTCTTCCCTTAAACACTGCGAGGAAAGGTTACAGGATTAGTCACGGGCCTCTCCCCCCTCCCCACCTCGCTCTGCTCGCGCTCCCAAAACGCAGCGCGGCCAAATCTGCCGCGGTGCTGAGGCTGGAGCTGGTGTGGATGTGGGAAAGGGGCAAAACCCGGGGGCTCCAGCCCTGTGTGGGACACCCTGCTCTGGGTGAGGGGTGTTGGCTGCCTGGGGGTCTCTGGAGCTGCCCGGTGCTGGCTTCAGCTTTCAGACACAAGCTTGGATGAGTGTCCAGGTTTTATCTCCGGTTTGCTGCCAACGAGTCTCATTTTGATTCCTTTTCCTTTTCTTTTTCCTTCTTTTCTTGTTTTTTTTTTTCCTTTATTGTTTTTTTCCTTGACTGAAAGCTCCATCACAGAAAGCCAATCTTTTATAATGACAGAAGCAGAGCCAGGGATCTGTGTCAAAGGGCTGAGAAAGCACAACGAGGGCTGGCCTGAGCTTGGTGCTTGTGTAAGGTGGGTTTGGGGAAAAGATGGAAAAGATGGGATGGGTTTGGGATTAGAAAGCCAAGCTGGAAGGAAAACTGGGTGGCTTTGCAGTGACCCTAAAGTGGGCAGAGCTCCCCACGACTTTTTGCAAGAGGTTGGCACGTGGATGGAAGGAGTTTTCCGCACTAGGGGCCATAAAACACCAGCTTGGGTGTGGTGGTGGGTGCCCCATTCCTGGCAAAATTCAAGCTCAGGTTGAAAGGGGAGCAACCTGATATAGCTGAAGATGTCCCTGCAGGAAGGTTGGACTAAAAGACCTTTAAAGGTCCCTTCCAACCCAAACTAATCTGATTTTTTGGCCATCACCACCAGGGCAGCCAGGCTCAGGGCTCAGATTTCCCTCGGGCTGGGGATAAATGAGCTCTGTGCAAAGTCCTCCAGCTCCAAAGGGGCATGAACGTCTTGACAGGGCCTCTAACATAAGGCATGTGTGTGTGAGCCGTGGCATGAATCATCAGGGCCTGGAAGGGAGCTTTATTTAGGATGCAGAGTCAGAGAAAATTCCACCCCTGCCCCGGGAGTAGGGGAAAGCAGGTGTTTTTTTCCATAAACTGTCCTTAGCCCTAAAGTTAACGGCCATAAATTAAACCAGGGAAGGGAACAGCAGATGTTGCTCTGGGAATCCACGTGCATGGAGGTGAAACTGGAGGTTTTCTTTCTTTTTTAAATAAAAATCCAAAGAAATGTCGGTACCTTTTTCCTTTCTGGCTGACAGCTCACACGGTTTTGAGAACTGCGCCTTTCCACCCTCCTGCCTGGAGTAAACTGCAAGGGATTTGTTGCAGTCTGGGTTGGAAGAACCACCCCCATTATTCTTGGTGAGATCAAATTCTCCCTTTTTTCCCCTAAAATCACTCAGTTTCTCTCCCGTGGATCCCTGGGGAGGGCACACTCGAAGCCAGAATGGCCCAGGCACATCCCACTCTTGCTGCTCCCAGGGATGGAGAGGAAAGATGTCCCTTGTGGAAGAATTCCCGTGCTCATGGCACGAGGTCGGGATGATCTTTAAGGTCCCCTTCAACCCAACCCATCCTGTGGTTCTGTGACCCTCAGCTCCTCCTTGGACCTTATTTCCAGGCACTTTTCCAAGCAGATCTGCCTCTTGCCCGTTCGCTTCAACTCGCAGATCCTCCAAAGCAGGCAGGAGGGAAAAGAAAATAAAAGGAAAGGAAAAAAAAAAAAAAAAAAAAAAAAAAAAAGAAAAAAACCCCAAAGCCCTGGGGCTAAATTGAAGCCATTAGTAGCCTCGAACTGATGACAAGGCAATAAATTACTAATTAACCTTCGGGGCGAGTTCAACACCTTGGGGATAAGTGTGAAAACACGGAGTAATAAGCCCTGACACAGGCAGGCAGCGGCGGCTCCCGCCGGGCCGGGCCAGGCAGCGCTGCCTTGGCTTTTGGGGCAATTCTGCACGGATTTGGGTGGCCAGGGAGTGGCACATTGGGGACAGCAGGGCTGGCACCTCGGACCTCGCCTGGCCTCAGTCCTGAAAGAAAAAAAATTATTTCTGCCTTGTTTTTGCAAAGCTGCTTCTTCCTCGGGTGTCTGGTTTAGTGCAGCCACACTTAAAAAAATAAATATATACACGTGTGATAATCACATAATGGAAAAGATTTTTTATGTGTATAAACGCGGATATAAGGATATATCTCACTGTGATTGCAGGAGCAGGAGAGAATCGCAATTATCCCGACCTGAGCCCGGGCTCTGCAGGTTTTCCGTGGTGGTTTGAATTTTATCCCCCAGCAAGGAGGGGGAAATGCAATCCTGACCACCCACGGAGTGCACGGAGCCCTTGGAAATGTGAACACAGTGGGGACAGGGATCTGTGATTGCAGGGGGCTGTGGCAGGAAGAAATCCTCATCTCTGTCCTGGGCGATGATGAAGAGGCAACACACCCTCGAGGCAGTGAAGGGCAAAGCTCTCCCCACATCAGAAAAAACCCAAAGCGTCCAAACTTTCAGCTTCCTCGCCTTAAAGAGCAGCCCAAAGCCACCTCAATTTGCACAACCCATGCTCCGAGACCCCCCAACTTCTCTTTTTAATCCTTTTTCATTCCCCTCCTCCCGGGGTGAGCGTTTGCAAGGTTCATTCTTTGGCATCTCGCTGCTGATGGAGCAGGGGGCTGTGCCAACAGTGCTGCATCAAGGTCTTTTCAGCTGTAATGGTGTCTGACAGATCCGAGAGCAGATATGGCCCAGCTAATCATATTTTAATAGCCCTGCCTTGTAGGGAAGGGCTGGCTCGGAGTGTACCCAGTAATATTTTAATTTCTGAGCTCTGATGAGCATAATTTTGAGCAGGTATTCAGTTTCTCTGTGTTCCAAATCGTGCTCCCAGATGTTCGATGCCAACGGGCTCTAAAGAGCAACTGCACAAATATAATATTTAATACCCCATGTCAGTTTGGGTGTTCCACTCAATTTCCTGGAGAGATCTTTAAATTCATCTTATTTAGCTTGAGTACCCAATCAGTTCCATACTCCAGCTCTGCAATTCCGCATAACTCAGTTCTCTAATTTCTGGGATGCAAATGTAGAGCAGATGTAAAAGGGGAGTGGAGGCAAGGGGGGATGTTCCTGCACTTTCTGCAGTGCTGGTTATCAGGGCTGGAGGGATCAGGGGAGAAAAAGATTTGCAACAAAAGATGCTTTGGACCCTAAATGAGTGTTTGGAGAGGAGGAGGGACAACCTGATGTCCCTGAGAAATCAGCCTGCTGGGGTGGCCAGCTCATGATGGGAATAAATGCTCCTGTCCCATCAAGAACCTGAGCTAGCAGGCAGGTGGAAAGGGGAGCACTGAGATTTCAGGGTGCTGATGATGAGGGTGAGTTCATGGCTTTGTGGGCAGTGGGACGGGCAGGGATGATGGAGAGGAAACACATCCTCAAGGCAGTGAAGGGCAAAGCTCTTCTCACATCAGAAAAAAACCCAAAGAGTCCAAGCTTTCAGCTTCCTTGCCTTAAAGAGCAGCCCAGAGCCACCTCAGTTTGCACAACCCATGCTCCAAGACCCCCCCAACTTCTCTTTAGAGGCTGTGATCCTCGGGGGTATCTCTGAGGCAGCAGGAACTCACTTTTTGCTGCTTCTCCTGGTGCAGCACAGGTTGTTCCTCTGGCAGCCTGTGACCACCAGCTGTTTCTTCACCTCTGAGTAACCTGTGAGTGGCCTCTTTGTTCAGCTGAAACACCTCCAGGCCCTGTCCATGCAGCTCCTGGCATTATCCTGGGGTTATCTGTGCAGTGGGAATCAGCAGCAGCAGCAGAAATGCCCTTTCCATGCTCTGATTCCCATCTCCTGCTCCCTGCTGTCCCCATGCCAACAGCCCAGCTCTGCTTGGGAGAATTCCTGCCTCAAATTCATCCCAGTTCCCTGCCAAGCCAGTCCACATGGCTCAAAACTAGGATTGGGAGAATCCCAGAGGAACGGGAACAGACAGGCCACTGGCCTGGCAGAAGGCAGAGGGGGCACAACCCCTGTAGCAGCCCCAAAATCGCTCTCAGGGCTGGAAATTCAGCAGCTACCACTCGCAGCGTTATCCATCACCACGGGCTCTTTGAACACAGCAGAGTTATTTGACCTTTTTCTTTTCCTGCTTTACAAAGAAATACAATAAAAACGCAATCCTGGCTGCTGCTCCTCAAGCACAACTGACCAAGCACCATATATAGTATCAACGAGGGACAGCCACGGACTTCCTCCCATGTTTTCCAGCAATTCCCCTTCCTCCAGCTCTCTCCAAGCTGCATTAATCACGGGTTTCTACAGAGTAAACGGGATTAATCTGCCCTCTCGCCTTTTCCCCGGAGCTCTGCGGCAAACCTTGGCTGCCTGTGGGGTCCCGTGCATCTCCCAGCCTCGGTGGGGATGGGATGCAGAGGAAACAGGAGCTGTTTCCACCAGCTCCATTCTCACAGCGTTTCCTGCTCCTCTGAGCAGAGCAGTCCCAGGCAGCCAGAGCCCCCTGGAACACTCAGGTAACAAATCCTCACTTTCTCCAGGCTTCCTTGCCAAAAGTAAAAATGTTTTTTGCTGCGTGACCCATCCCACTCCTTCAGTTTAAAGATCTCAGCAGCCTCAAAAGCTGCATCCTGATCTTTGGGTGTTTGTTCTGGAAAAGCTCAGAAGGTGCTTCAGAATCTGAATTAGTGAATGTTTATTTCTACCTGTTGGGATATTTAATTGCCAGGGAGTTTCTCCTTTTTCTCCTTCCCAAATGCATTTACCACAGGACTCCTTGGAGATGTGCTCAGTGTTAAGCAGACAAGTGTAATGCCATGCATGTATTCATAAAACATTTAAAAAACCCAAAATTCTGTGTTTTATCTGAGCTAATCACAGAGAGCTTTCTCTCACATGGACAAGGTAGATCCTCCATGTCATGTCCTTACAAAGAAAAACACTTTAAAATTATTTTTTAAAACATCTTTCTTTTTATTTTAACAGGAAAACTGCTCATGTTCTACCACATAAAATAGATTTCCCTTCATCTGTGATTGCAAAGCCTGGGAGATCTTTAATTAAATGGCTTGGCCTCTGTGTATTTCTTTCAGAGAAAACCATCAAAACAGCATTTGTGTCTCGTTACAGCTACAGCAGCAGCATTATCACCTTTGCCTTCTTGTATTGCTTATTTTCATTCTCTGAGTGAAGATCCCTCACTCAGCTCTGTAGACCAGGATGGGACTCCCTCCCTCCTGCAGGCACACTGGGAATTACAGGATTTCTGGGAATTACAGGATTTCTGGGGGGATTAACCCCACCAAAACTGTCCACGCCCTCTGAGTGTGCCACTGCCAGAGACATCCAGCTCCTGAGCAGGGATCTCTTCCCAAAGACAGAATTCACCTTGGAGAAACACCAAAAATGACAGAGAGGGGTAAGGAAAAGGCACCTCCCGCCCGTGGGACAATTTGTGGGTAATGTGCTAAGGGCAGATTGAGTAATTCTGCTTACACTGGAGTCAGGATATTCCCCTGGATATTCCCCTGGATATTCCCTGGATATTCCCCTGTGTTTTCCTGCTGAAGATGCAGCTGAGGTCCTGTCGCATCCCTGGGGTCAGGGAAGGTGTGGCTGCCAGCTGGGAAAGGAGCAGGGATGGATCACAGAGATCCCAGATGGTCTCTGGGCTTCAGGCGGAGTTTTCAGAGCTTCAGGACCCTCCACAGCCACGCTGGTCCCTGCAGGACCCATCCATGGTGGCCTCTAAAGCCATTTATTTTTCCTGCTTGGAGTGAAAACCCTGCTGAAACTGTCACTGCGATTTAGGAGGTGCCAGGTGGTCCTGGTAGTGATTCTTTTTTTAATTTTAATTTTTTTTCTAATTTTTCTTCTCTGACCCCTCCCACTCCATCTCTGGCATGTCACTTCAGCTGTCACCATGGATTTCCTCAGGACTGGAATATTCTGTTGAAGCCTGAGCTCTGTGTGTCCAACCTTCCCCAGGTACTTCCTCAGACAAAGAAGAAGACAACAAAATTATCCTCTTCTTTTACCCAGGACCCATTTTATGCACTGAAAATAAATATATAATTTTAAAAGAGCTGCTCGGAGAGACACATTCACCTAAATACTGATGAAATCACTTTCAATATTTTGAAACTGGCAATCTCATCTATTTTAATTGTAGACTGCAGCGATGATCTGCTGAAAGCAATTACTTTGTAGCTCTTCCCACACACACGGGGAAGTCCTGGCAGTTGTGCTTCACAATGACTTAAGCATTTAAGTCATCATGGGTGTTTTTATTAAAAAATCCTTTTTTTTTTTCAGTGTTTTGCAACAAGGCAAGAGGTTCATTGTTCTGGGCATGGCCTCATTGAATATGTGAGGGGTGATTTAGGCAGGTGAGGGTGGGTGTGTCTGTTCCTGAAGCAGAAACACGCGAGAACAACGTTCCCACCCCACTTTTTTGAATGACCTCTTGTTTTTCCTGGGAAAACGGCCCGGCCCTGCTTCGTCAGGACTTTTTAAAACTTGCCACGGCCAGCAAAGATACTTCTGTTTAAAATCAGAGAAATGCTCCAAGTGAAAGGTATCTGTTTCCCTGGGCTGGAGTGGCCAACAAGCAGGGCTCGCTCCGATGCGGTGGAGACGCTCAGATCCAGTTCAGGCCACTGATACCCCTCGCTCTCCCCTCAAAATTAACCCCCATGAATGGGCCCTTTTGTCGTGAGCACAGAAACGGGCAGGGATCACAATAATCTCTTTCTAGGCAGGCCTGTGCAGCGTGGGGTGAGGCAGGGGCTCGGCCCGGCGCTGCACAAGAAGGAAAACAGCAATTTCTCCGCGGTTTCTGTGGCGTGTTGGAAGCTGAGGGTGATCTCCTCTCACGCAGCTCCCAGAACCTCGGGCTGGTCACTCCCCTTGACTCCCTTCCAGCCCTTCAGTGGGATTTGGGATCATGAATCCCATCCTTCATGTCCCCTGGTAGCCCTCAGGTGATGGGAGGTGGTCTCCTCCAGGCTGGAGAGCTTTTCACGCGTCCTTCTCCGGGCAAAGCCTTTGCTCGGGGTGAGGAGTTACACTTCTTTCCTGTTATTCTAGAACTAAGTGCTTTGCACATTTGGGAAATATTATTAAGTAATAGTCTGAGTGACAGGCTGTGGTCGGAGTTAATTTCTTCCAGTTCTCCAAGTGTCTAATTACGCTTTCTGCAGTGCTAAGTGGACGGATTGTGTCGAGTGTGCAAAGACCTCTTGTTTAAGTTTGAAACAAAACACATACAAAGAGAAAACCCTCGGTTCATCAGTGAAAGTCGGGGCTAGGGACATAATCCAAAAATCTCCTGACAGCTGTTGTGGTTCTGCACATCTTCCCCCCGAGTACCCCTGGAAGAGCAAAACCGGGCAGATGGCACCTGGTAAATCAAACCATCCCTTTTACACAGCTCCAGTAAGTCCCAGCTTAAAGCTGAGCCTGGCTTTAACTTAGACCCAAGTGAAGACCTTGTTAGGCAAACCCAGGCAGCCCCATTTTTAAGGAATTGTTCTCCTCTTCCTTGCAATCCCTGCGGAGGGGATGCTGAAAGCAGTGATTGGTCAGTTCTCAAGACTGGGTTGTGCTTGGAGCACTGTTAATTAGTGGCTGAGCACCTGTTAATTAATGGCTGATGGAAGAACAGCAGAGATTTCTCCAGGCAGCAGCTGACAGAAGGAGAGGACACAGGCTTAAGCTGCACCAAGGGAAACATGGGTTGGATATTAGGAAAGAGTTTTTCACTGAAAGAGTGATAAAGTGCTGGAATTATCTGCACAGGGAGGTGGTGGAGTCACCATCCCTGGATGTGTTTAAATAAAGCCTGGATGTGACACTGGTGCCATGGTTTAGTTGAGATGTTAGGGCTGGGTTGGACTCGATGATCTTGGAGCTCTCTTCCAACCCTGTCATTCTGTGAATTCTGTGAATTCTGTGAATTCTGTGAATTCACACAGAGACAGCTTTCAGAAGAAGGACAAACTCTGCTTGGAGGAAATTTCCACCTCTGCTGTGGCCACTTCAGAAAAACCACACAGATGATTTTTCTGGTTGGGATTTAAAATTCCTCGGGGTGGGGTGGCAGGGGAGAAAAGAGGGGCAGAGCCACAAGCCAGGGACACATCCCCCCTTCAGGGCCAAGGACGAGCTCTGGGAAGGCACCACCAGCTTGGTCGTGCTCATCAAAGGCCACATCAACCTTAATTTGGGCTGATCACAAGTTTTTTTTACTTTGGCCACGCTCAAAATAAGGATTTCATGGTTATCAGATCCTTTTTGGCCGTTGTGTTCCCTGATTTCTCAGAGGAATGGGCACATCCCCTTTGGAGGGTGGCTTTCAGGACCAGACGTGGAATCCTTCGAGCTCAGGTTGTGATTTATTTTTCTTTCCTGGGGTTTGTGACCGAATCAGACAGGAGGGAGGAAGTGAAGGTTTGTTCTTTCTAAAGATTTATTTCATTACATCTGCAACAAGTCAAGAGGAGAACGGGGTAGGAAAGCTTTTGGTTTTGGGTCTGGAACAAAGCTCAGGGCTTGAGATAAACAAATGGGGGGAAGGAATTATCAAAGAGAGAGCTGGCCACAGACTTTGTTATGAGCTTTGTTTAACAGGCTGAGAAACTCTGGGAACTTAAACCAAACTGAAAGTGCACAGGGGTAAGAGGAGAAGAAAAGGACTGAGGTACCTCAAGGAAGAAAATGGGGATACTTGATGGAAAACATCCTAAACTTTGGGTCAGAGCACCCAGCAGCTTCCCAGGCATGTGGTTGCCCTGTCAGTGATTTGATAGCCATGGGCACGCTCTGCTGGCTCCTCCAGGAGTGGAGTGGTGACGTTTTCTGAGTTTTTACATCCCTGAGACAAAGCACAGGCAGTGCTGTGGGCAGGGATTGTCACCCTGTGGGCTTCCCCTCCCAGGTGTGATGTGTGGCTGTACCCACAGCCAGGAACTGCATCCACACACGAGATTTTCTCAGAGCTGGCTGCAAAAATGTCCAGTAATTTTGATTTCCTATTTACAATCACAGGTAATTAAAAAAAAAAATGCAGGAAAACAATGTCACCCCATCAAAGTTTCCACTTTGGTAAGTAGGTGTTAGTAACTCTTACCTGGTGTTTGGGAGCTGAATTATTCTGTGTAGGTCAGTGGAGGTGGTGAAAAATAGCGAAAGTTCTGAGAGATGCCACATTTGTTAAAAGAAAAAAAAAAAATCTCTGTAAGGAAGAAAAAAAGGGGGAAAAATGTTTAAAGTTCCATTTCCACGGTGTTAAATTAACAACAGCAAAAGCCAGCCAAAGGAATAAAATGCATGTTAAGGAAATTTGAAAGAGTTACTCTGAAATGAATGCCAGCTTCCTTTGCTGAGCTCCTGAGTCACCAAAATCCCACAGGGCGCCTCCTGAAAACTTGGGCTCTCCAGAGGTGCCCAGGATCAGTGTTCCACTCAGGAATTGGGTGCCCCGTGCTCTGGGGAGGAGAGATAACCCCAGGTCTGACAACACTCCCCGTTACCTGTGCTGAGTGCTCCTTATCTCCCTGATACTCTATCAGCCTGGCCAGGGCAAGGCTCCCCGACGGTCAAGAGGCTCAATTAGCAGTAATTAGCGCCGTGAGGCGTCTCCTGGTCCCTCCAGTGGAGCTGTGGGGTTGGCCTGGGAGCCGGGATGGTTTTTGTGCTGTTGGTTCCCTTTCCCTGCTGGGTTTGACCGGGCTGGGTTTAGGGGCAAAGCCCAAAAATGGGAAGAGGGTGGGGATGGTTCCACCTGGGCAGGGAGAGGGCGTGGGGGGCTCCCACCTCCACGGGGGACACAGACAGGACCTGTGGGCTCCCTAAAACTGCTCTTGCAAGGGATGGATGGCTCAGGAGCACCGAGTGCCTTGGTGGGGCTGCAGCTCCTCTCTGGGAGGGGATTTCTCATTTTGATGGGAAATCCGGAGAACTGGGAGATGTGAGTTCAGAGATCAGGGATTTTCTACAGCAACAAACCCCTTGAGACGCCCCAGTCATCAGGAGGAGAGGGAAACCTCGGCCAGGAGGTTCAGGACATTCCCTGCACACACAGAGGTGGCTCCTCCCTCACTCTCCCCAGGTTTTTCGCTGTGGATTTGGTTTTCCCTGCACTCTCTGAGCACTCACCCTGGGGCTGAGGGCTGTCCTGTCCCCAGCCCACAGCCTGGCCGGGGATGTCCCCACTCCTCCCGCAGGCACACGGTTAAACCCCAAATCTCCAAACGAAGGGCTGGCCGTGACAGTCCTCAGTGCTGCTGGCCAGAAACCTGCAAAGCACAAGAGAAATGGTTTTGGTGGCAGAACTACAAATGCTCCATAAAGCACAGCTTGTTTCGGGGCTGTTTAATGTGGTTCTGTGCTGACTTTTGGTCCCCTAATTCACAGCAGAAGCGGAGCAGAGCGCGGCAGAGATTGAGCATGAATCCCCTGCCCTGGGTTAATGGGAACAATTACAGAGGTTTCTTCTTTTTCTGCTGCCAAGCTGTGATGTGAAATCATTCTCTGGGTTCCTGTTTCCACGGGAACAATTAGTTTCATGCCGTTTCGGTCTCAGACATCAATGGAGTGTTTAACTAAATGAGGGCCAACACTTCATAAACGTATTGTCTCACGCAATAATCAAGTAGCTACCAAGTGCCACAGCTAAACGTGCTTGAAACGCAATGAAACTGAATAAACCAACCCCACAGGAGGCTCTGGAGCGTGCGAGTATTTATTGATCTGATGCAGCACATCACCCCTGAGCCAAAAATACCCCAAATTCCAGCTGTGGGTGTTTAGGTGTGAGCGGCTCTCGAGCCAAGCCGCCTTCTCTCAAAGGGTCTGGCCACCTCGAGCCATCTCCAGGAGGGGCTCTGGGGACCTGCTGGGTGATGCTGATGGGTTTCAGCCGGCCCGAGGGTCAGGGCAGGGCTCTGGTGGTGCCTGAGCTCCCGGGGCCGTGCCTGGTCCCCAGCCTTCCTCCAAGGACTCCACATATTTTCTCCTTCAAACAAAATATACAAAGGAGTCCACACGGCACGGAGCGGAATCCAGGGCTCTGCCCGCTCCCTCCCGGCACATCTGGGAGCCTTTCCCTCGCAGAGCTGAGCAGCTGCACGGGAGAGAGGCAGGGAGGGAGGCTCCGGTGCTCTGCCACAGAGCAAAGCCAGGGAATGGAATGGGAATGGGAGGAAAATGGGAATGGAATTCAGCGATGCTGCCTGGGTGGCTCCAGTGGGACAGGACAGCAGGGAGGGGCAGCTGGGCTGGGTGCTGGGCAAGAGTGACTTCCTGGGCTTCACTTCTGAAAATGAGCCACTGCGAAGGCTCAGGAGGAGTTGGAGCAGCTCATTTTAATGAGTTGTTAAGGAAGAATTCACCGTGCAACCTCGATATTGGACGCTGAATTCTTACTTCACTGGGCAGCGGATCACATCCTTTGTTATCCCAGCCCTCAGAGAGAAGGAAATGATGTTTTCCCCTGCTAAACTGAAGAAGGATTTATACACAAAAAGAAATAGTAACCTGATTTCAGTTTGGCAACTTGGGAAAATCGGAATTTTGCTTGGAGCATTCCCTTTTGCCCCTTTTCACTCTCTTGTCTGAAATGTGTCCTGGGATGGTGTCACACACAGCCAGCTCTGTTCCTGATGGACACTCAGGCCACACTCAGTGACCTTTGCACAGCGATTTCTTGGATGAAACCCCTCAGTTGGCCCTTCCAGCCAAATGCAACAGAGATTTCACAGAGAAACTTCACATGAAATCATTTTTTGACCTGATCCCAAAGAACATTTCCACACAGGAGGGAATGGTTCCTCCACGTGTACAGAGGGGACCCTCTGTGTCCACTGCTGTCCTTTCTGTCATCCTTTGCTGACAAGCTGGCAGGTGCTGAATCACCTCAACACAACCCAAAATATTCCGTGATGGATGAAGGAAACACACGGAGCTGTTTCTCCATCCACTCACTTCCATCCCCTTCTCCATTGTGCCCCATCTGATTTTCCTGCTTATTGATCCTCCCCTCTGGCTACACCACGAACCAAAAGCAGCCTCGTTGTCCCAGGAAGGAAGCAGGGATGAAATGATGCCTAATGATGCCTTCCCCGATCCACTTGCATCCCTTAAAGCAACCAAAGAAAAGGGTGTGAAGCCACCCTCACCCAGGACACTTGGAAACTGGAGCTGTGTCCATACCTGATGCAGATTTCCACAAATCTGGAAAGGGGAGCAGGCTCGAGTCTCCACTCCATGGCCAGTGTAAACATTTCCATGAAATCTCCGTGCAGAGCCAGCCTTGAATCTCTCCCTGCTGTTCCCCACTCCCCTTTTACCAGCCAACCTCCTGACCTTGCAGAAATCTGCCCCTGGAGGGTCAGAGCGTGGGCCTGGAGCAGATTCCTGGGATTAGGGCTGGGTGGCCCAGTGGCTGGACAGTGCAACATTCCTGCTCAGGGGCTCTGGCTGAGATAAGGCAGCCCCACACCGTGATTTACTCCAAGGAGCAGCAGTTGAGTCCTGCCTGTTCCCTGGCAGATGAGGCAGGGGAAATTCTGCAGGATAAACCCCTTCCAGTCTGTCAGTAATGGCTTTCTTTGGGGAAAAAAACTCTAATTTTGTACAACTAAAAGCACCAGGCTGGGCTGGACCACAAGCCAAGGCTCACCCCCTCCAAACCCCAACTCATGGGGATGCACCAGGACGTGCTGGGATTGTTTATTCCTGATTTGCTTAACCCTGGCCAAAATCCTGTTTGGTTTGTAATCCTGTTTGGTTCTTCTGGTTGGATTTCAGTAGCAAAGTGAGGCATAGGGCAGCAGCGTTTCCAGGTGAGAAAACCCATGTGAGATGCTTGAATTTCAGGGCTTGGCAGGATCAGAGTTAAAGAAAAGGATCAATCTCCTCCACCTGGCTGGAAAAGACAGAAAGAATTCCCAACCCAGAGGCACAGCAGTATGGAAAGGTGACACAAATTTACATTTTTTTCTCCAGGGGGGATTTCATTGATGAGTTTGGTGGAAGGACCAGCACACGCTGCCTTTTCCTTCATCTGATCTCTCACATCCCCACCACGCTGCACTCACTGGGAAGGGCCAGCTCCATCCATGGGCAATCCCTCTGGTCATTATCCACGAGGGAAACCTGCAGGAAGGCTCCTCCAGCCCCTGCACATCCCTTTGGAGCCCAAATACAGCCCCAAGGCTCACAGCTGAGGAAAGCTGAAGATATCCATGCATGAAACCTCCAGATCTTCCCACACCTGCAGTGCTGGTCCCGGCCACTTTACCAGCTGGGACTGGCTCTTCCTTGGATCCCATCTGGATGGCTCCAGATTTTTGCCTGGAAAGCATTTCCAGCATTTTGGGGATGTTACCAAGAGTTGCCAGCATTGGGAATTGTTGCAAAACACCCTGGAGACAGGAGGAGTCTGAGTTGGGACTCCCCATCCGAGGTCACCCTGAGAATGTGGCACCAAACACAGGACTGAAGTCTTTGACTGCATGGAAAAATGTCATGGAGCACAACAGATGGCTTTGGAATTTGAGCACTTATTTTTTTTCTTTTTTTTTTCTTTTTTTTCCTTTTTTTTTTTTTTTAATGTTTTATTAGACAACTTCTTCCCCTCAGAGGAACACCAGGCTCTTCTCCCAGTTTGGGAATCAAAGCAGAAGAGGTGATTCTGACACTCTGCTCCCCAGCCTGGGAGGATTCCTTTCATCACTTCCATGATCTCAATCCCATATCAGGGAGGTCGCTGGAATGACTCAGGTGACAAACAGAAAACACACAGTTTATGCAGCAGCCCGAAATGAAGGAATCTCCCCTTGGAAAAACCACAGGGCCATTGTACTCCCCATCGGAGCAAACTCTCCTGCAGGGCTGCCATGAATTAAAGGCTTTTCTGCAGTGGTGCAGTTGCTGTTTGCTGCTCAGGAAAGCTGTCTGGGTGTCTGCAGCACCTTAAATCCCTGAGTTCACCTTCCAGCATGGCCAGGACTCACAAAAGAGTGAGGGGAAGGAGATGGCCGGAGCTGAGTGACTCAGCTCCATGCTGATCTCTCCAGTTCCATGGGACACTGCTCCTCAGTCACACCATGGAGGGAATTTCTGCCCAAGCAGCTCCTGCTCTGACAGCAGAGCCTCCCAGCCTGGCTGCACGGGCACGAGGGCACCGACAGCCCCTCTGCTGCCTGGGCTGTCCATAGTCCTGGTGGATGGACCCTGTCCTTGGAATTTTCAAGGCTCAGCTGAGCAAAGCCATGACTGACCATGACTAGAGCTGCTTCCTTGAGCAGGAATTTGGGCTGGAGCCCTCTGAGGTCCCTCTGGACCATGCAGAGATCTCCTGAGTAGGTTACAGGAGGGGGTATCAAGGCAGCAGAGCCTTCCCTTGACTGCATCCCCATTTCCAGTCCATCAGCCTGGTTTTTCTTGGATGTGCTCTCCTCTTTTGGCTGGAAGAGGCCACCTGGCAGCAGCCATGGGACATTTCCAGTGGGCTCTGAAAAGCTGGAGCTGTCTGAGCACCAGCAATGGCTCGAACTGCTCTGCCAGCACTTCTGCAGTGCCCCCAGCAGCAGCCAGGGCTCGCTGGGAGGCAGAAGAGCTCCAACCCTGAGCTGCAAGCGAGGAAGTGAAATGCCAAGAACAATAAGCACAACAATGCCATGAGTTTCCTCCGCTGCAGCGCTGAAGGAGAGTGACAGGGAATATTTTGATGGGCCTGAACAGTTCCGAGCGTTGGTTTCACTTAAGAAATTCCAACTGGTTGTGTTTTTGTTTTTTTCCAATGGCTGGAATTGCTCTCAGGGGCACGAATCACTGGAGTGGATCCTGGGCTCCTGTCTTGCTGCTCCATGGGCTCCAGACCAGTGAAGCAGCTGGGAAAAGGGAGCTGAATCCCAGGGAAGTGGCTCTGATGCCTCAGGTTTTGTCTTCCCTGTATTTCAGACTCTGTGCCACCCAGGGGTGCAGCTCTGAGCTCACAGTCAGGGTCACTCAGCTCTGCACACAGCAGGGACACAAAACAAATCCTTCTCCTGCTGCACACCAAGGACAACTTTCAGCCCCAAAGCACAAACAAGGGTGGCTGGAGGGAGGAACAAGAAGGATGGGACCTCACAGCCTGGAGCTGGAATTGGACAATTAAACCTCAATATGCAAATGGACCGAAAACTTATACAAGTGTGAGACCTCGTGAGCGTTTGTCCATTTTGTGACCATTTTGTGACCATTTTGTCTCCACCTTGGGTGCAGCCCTGGCCAGGCTCTTGTCCTGCCCAAGGTGTGCCCTAAAGGCTTTTAAATAAATCTCTGCTTTATTCTCTGGCTCTGTCCAGTCTCTGCTCCAGCTCAGCCCTCCCAAGGCATCAGCTCCATCCTGCCTCCCTTTCCCAGAGCACACACATCCCCCGTGTCCTGGGGAAGCTGTGTGCACCTGCTGGAGGAGCTGTGTGGGGCCAGGCCTTCTCCAGCAGTTATAAATCCTGGGGCTATCAACAGCCTTCAGTAAACATTTGGACAATCCTTCCTACCTCTCTCTCGTCCAAATATTTGCATCACACGGGGCTGCTGCCCGTTTCCTGACACGCTGCACAGCTAAGAATATCCTTGGATCCCAGGTCGGCTCCAGCCCGCCGTGATGGATGGACTTCTTGGGTGAAATAAATGGCTCAGGGAGAAAGAAAGGGGGGGAAAAAAATCTATCTCTTGATAATGAATGCAGGTCAGGATGGAGTGAAAGAGCTTTCAGTGGGGAATGGTGTTTTTAGGAGCTTTTAGGATCTGATCTGGAGCACCCAAGGGTTGATGAGGAACAGCTCTGAGCTCTTTCGGGGGAGTTGGACCTCTTCATCTCCTGGAGGAATTGTTGAAGATGCTCCTGAAAGCTCTTCCTTCCTTTTGGATATAAAATAGGAACCTGCTGCATGGAGCCAGGTTTGGTGGTTCTTCCTCTTGCAGGTGAATCACAGCAGGAATCACCACTTTGTAACCTGTGTGCAAAACATTTCCTGCTGCAGAGCTGCCAAATTGAAATAAATCCTTTTTTTTCCTTTTTTTTCTCTTAATGCCAAGAGAGGAAAACAACCTGAACTCTCCTTCAGCAGTTAAAAGGGTTTAGCAGTTAATTTGGTTTAGCAATTAAGAGTTCTAAACACAAAATCTGTGTTTTGTGATTTAAGACCGCTGTGCTAAATAAGGACTTTAGGAAGATTAAGCCTCACAACACAATAATTTTAGTCTTTTGCTAAAGAATGGACGTGGCTGGGACCTCATGGCTGAGCACACACCACAACAAGCCAGTGGATTTTCTGATAGAGCAGTAAAGAAAATAATCAACCCTCAGCTTAAGTGCAGGGTAAACAGCGACCTGGGCTAGTGGAAGGTGTTGGAACCCGCGGCAGGGAGCTGGAACAAGATGAGATTTAAGATCCCTTCCAACCCAAACCATTCCACGAGTTCATGATGGAACTGCTCAGGGCTGAAAGCGGCTTTTCCTCCGCAGCTTCAGCTCGGACTTCTTGTTTTCATCTTCTCCCCTGTCCACAAAACCACCAAATGAGAGAGCACAGCTCCTGCTGTGATACAGCTGGGCCATAAATGTGGTTTTTAATCCTGATATGGGACAAATCACATGGAGGGATTGCTCACCCCCAGGTAATTCCCCTCTGCCACCCTCCCCAGCACCTCCAGCATCCCCTCTCATCCCACCCATCAATTCTGCAAAGCCCAAAACTCCGAGCCTTCATTTTGGACAGGGTAAATGACATCTGCAAAGCCGCCTGTGTCCCCTCCTGGGGGAGAGGAGCGGGGACAGGGCTGGGACAGAGCGGGGACAGGGCAGGGACAGAGCTGGGACAGGGCCGGGACAGAGCCGGGACAGAGCGGGGACAGGGCAGGGACAGAGCTGGGACAGGGCCGGGACAGAGCAGGGACAGGGCCGGGACAGAGCAGGGACAGGGCCGGGACAGGGCCAGGACAGAGCAGGGACAGGGCAGGGACAGATCCGGGACAGGGCCGGGACAGAGCAGGGACAGGGCCGGGACAGAGCCGGGACAGAGCCGGGACACAGCCGGGACAGAGCCGGGACAGGGCCAGGACACAGCCGGGACAGAGCCGGGACAGGGCCGGGACACAGCCGGGACAGAGCCGGGACAAGGCCGGGACAGGGCCGGGACAGAGCAGGGACAGCGCCGGGACAGAGCCGGGACAGAGCCGGGACAGAGCCGGGACAGAGCGGGACAGAGCCGGGACAGGGCCGGGACACAGCCGGGACAGAGCCGGGACAGGGCCGGGACACAGCCGGGACAGAGCTGGGACAGGGCCGGGAAAGGGCCGGGACAGGGCCAGGACAGAGCCGGGACAGCGCCGGGACAGCGCCGGTGTCACCGGCGAGGGCGAGCGGCGCTCCCGGGGGCTGCGGGCGGGCGGGGATGTGGCGGGAGCATGGAGCACCTGTCGGGAGGCTATTAGGGATTAGCCGAGTGCTGACAGACAAATTGGCAAGATTAATAAGAGCAATCAAGGCTGTGTGGGCTCGAGCTGTGAGCTGACATTAATGTGACATCACTTTCATCTGCTCCCGCCTTGCCCGCGCCGCGTCTCGGGGGCTCCGGCGGAGCAGCGCCCGCAGGATGCGGGGGGTCGCAGCCCGGGGGTGTCCCCGGGGTGTGGCGGGGCAGGGGACAGCGCTGTGTCCCCCTCGGGACACCCCCGGACAGCCCCGGCAGCTCTGCGGGGGCCTGCCTGGCTCTCACAACGAGGGCGAATTTTGGTGACTTCAAACCCTCCCGCTCTGCTGGGTTTGGGGTGGATTTTGTTTTGTTTTGGGTTTTTTTTTTTTTGTTTCTGTCCCTCCTAGAGAATCGTGTAATGTCACCGAGAAAACGCAATGCTGGCCGTCTAAAAAAGAGGAAAGGAAAGGAAAGGAAAGGAAAGGAAAGGAAAGGAAAGGAAAGGAAAGGAAAGGAAAGGAAAGGAAAGGAAAGGAAAGAGGAAAGGAAAGGAAAGGAAAGGAAAGGAAAGGAAAGGAAAGGAAAGGAAAGGAAAGGAAAGGAAAGGAAAAGGAAAGGAAAGGAAAGGAAAGGAAAGGAAAGGAAAGGAAAAGGAAAGGAAAGGAAAGGAAAGGAAAGGAAAGGAAAGGAAAGGAAAGGAAAGGAAAGGAAAGGAAAGGAAAGGAAAGGAAAGGAAAGGAAAGGAAAGGAAAGGGGAAAAAGCATCAGGGAATAAAGGTTAATTCCAGGTGCGAGGAGAGAACAAAGAAACTCCTCTGCTCTCGCTCCAAGCCTCACACTTGGAGTTTCAGCTGTCTCGGGGACATGGTTTGACACCCTCAAGATATTTTAAAGGCAGAAAAAGCTGTTTTCAGAGCTCTCCTCTGCCTCCAAACCCAGGGGGAATTCTCCCCTGCATCTCTAGTGCAGCACAGGGAAAACTTCTGGGATATTTTAGAGATTTTTCATTTTCTCTTTTTCCCCTTGGATTTTCTTTCGACCCCCTTCCCTGCTAAAACCTCCCTCTCCCCGAATTCTGTTCGCGTCCCTTTTCACGGCGAAATTGGACGGATTTTCTTTGTTCTTCGGTCAATGAGGGATCCCACCGGCAGTAAAACATCTGAACGCCCAAAGCCTCCAGGTCTGCCGGGTCTGGCGCTCGGGCTCCTCGGCCGAGAGCTTTTGCCCACAAAAGGAAAGTGTTGGAAAGGAGGGAGATGCCAAAGGCTGAGCGCACGTTCGCTCCTGGTGGGGAAAAAAATCCTCTCGCTGGGACCTAAAGTGGATCCCTCCTAGCTGGGAATTTATCGAGTGCTGGAGGGGAAAAATCTGTAAAAATCTGATTTTTAAACAATCAGCTGTTGAAACTTTCAGATGCAGATGGAGATAGAAGCAGCTGGGGGGGTCAAGAATAATTTTGGTGAGAGTTTTTATGAAGAAAACAAGAAAGACACTGACCCCAAAACCAGACTCTGAAAACAAAGTAACAGGATGATGACTGCTGTTCCAACCCCCTCCAAAATTAATTTTAAAATTCCTTATGTTTTAATTTGTATGTAAATTAATGAATTTATTTTTTCTTAGATGCAGTTATAAGTAGTGGAGTTATTTTATATTTACAAACGTATCTATCCCATCCTAAACTGGCGAATTAACGGGATTTTGGAGTGAATTTCGCTTCTCCAATCTCCACCCGGCAAGGACAAACCCCTGGGCACACCGTCCCCAGCAGCCGAGGGTTTGGGGACAGAATTCCGTTTGTCACTGGGGCCCCTTCGGCGGGGTCGAGGTGGATTCAGGGAGGGCGAGATGAATCCCCCTTTTCCCTGCCCTCCTCCAGGGCTTTTTCTTTTGGCTTTATCGCTAAATTTTGGAGATTTTTTTTCCCTTCTCCACCGGGAAACCACACGGGAAGGGGCAGCGCCAGAGATCCCTAATTCCTTTACGGCTAAACCAAATAATTTCACATGGTTTTTAATCAGATTTGCTGCCCCCAGAAGCGATTAGGATGAGAAGAACGCGTCTTCCACCAATCCGGCAGCAACACCGCGGGCACCCAGCGGTCTGTTTGTAATCCCAGCCTTTTTCATTAACATAAACACGGCTCCAGCCCAAATACAGCGGCCACCTACGGAGCCAGCGCGGGCCCGGGGGGGTTAAGCCGGGCTTAACGCGTGGAAAACCCACGGGGAAATCGTTGCCCAACCTCAGCTCCCGCCCGTGTCCCCGGCCCGGGGAAGGGGCAGGGGAAGCGGGGAGGGCTGGAGCGATCTCCCCTCTCCCAGTGCCCGTGTTCTGCCTCCGCTCTGCGCTCCGAGAGCGGCCGGGCCCCTCCGGGCTCCGCTTTCCCTCCCTCTCAGCCCCGTTTTCCAGGGGAAAAAAAAGATTAAATTGTCTACGGCGTGTTCTTGGTTTTGCAGGAAAATAATTCCGCTTTCCCTAAGGGCTGTGTTGCTTTCTTTGGGGATTTTGGGTTTGGGTTTTCTCTCTCATTCTGCTCCTTTTCTGTCTTTTTCGCTTTTTTTTTTTTTTTCTCTTTTTTTTCTTTTTTCTTTTTTCTTTTTCTTTTTTTTTTTTTTTTTTCATTTTGTCTTTTCTCTTATTCTTTTAATCGTTCTCTTTCAATCTTTGGGTTTTTTTTTTTTTTATTTTTCCTTCCTTTCTCTCTTTCTTTTCTTTTCTTTTCTTTTCTTTTCTTTTCTTTTCTTTTCTTTTCTTTTCTTTTCTTTTCTTTTCTTTTCTTTTCTTTTCTTTTCTTTTCTTTTCTTTTCTTTTCTTTTCTTTTCTTTTCTTTTCTTTTCTTTTCTTTTCTTTTCTTTTCTTTTCTTTTCTTTTCTTTTTCTTTTTCTCCCTTTCCTTACAGCTTTTCCTCTTTCCCTCTATTTTTTCTCCTCATTTCTCCTTTATTCTTTGTTTCCTTTTTTGTTTCTCCATTTCCTTGTTTCCCCGTTTTCTTTCATCCTTTCTCTATTTCTCACTCTCTTGCTCCTTGTCTCAATTTCTTTTTCTCTCTCATTTATTTTAGTTTCTCTTTCATATTATTTTTCGTTCTAGTTCTCGTTCTTTATATAATTTTGCTTCTTTCTTTCTTTCTTTCTTTCTTTCTTTCTTTCTTTCTTTCTTTCTTTCTTTCTTTCTTTCTTTCTTTCTTTCTTTCTTTCTTTCTTTCTTTCTTTCTTTCTTTCTTTCTTTCTTTCTTTCTTTCTTTCTTTCTTTCTTTCTTTCTTTCTTTCTTTCTTTCTTTCTTTCTCTCTTTCTTTCTCTCTTTCTCTCTTTCTTTCTTTCTTTCTTTCTTTCTTTCTTTCTTTCTTTCTTTCTTTCTCTCTTTCTTTCTCTCTTTCTTTCTCTCTTTCTCTCTCTCTTTCTTTCTCTCTTTCTTTCTCTCTTTCTCTCTCTCTTTCTCTCTTTCTCTCTTTCTCTCTTTCTTTCTCTCTTTCTTTCTCTCTTTCTCTCTCTTCTTTCTTTCTTTCTTTCTTTCTTTCTTTCTTTCTTTCTTTCTTTCTTTCTTTCTTTCTTTCTTTCTTTCTTTCTTTCTTTCTTTCTTTCTTTCTCTTTCTTTCTTTCTTTCTTTCTTTCTTTCTTTCTTTCTTTCTTTCTTTCTTTCTTTCTTTCTTTCTTTCTTTCTTTCTTTCTTTCTTTCTTTCTTTCTTTCTTTCTTTCTTTCTTTCTTTCTTTCCTTCTTTCCTTCTTTCCTTCTTTCCTTCTTTCCTTCTTTCCTTCTTTCCTTCTTTCCTTCTTTCTTCTTTCCTTCTTTCTTCTTTCCTTTTTTTTTCTTTCCTTCTTTTCTCTTTCTCTCTTTCCTTCTTCTTCTTTCCTTCTTTCTGCCCATTCCGTCTGTTCTGTTTCTCTCTTTTTTGTTCTCTCTCCTCTCCAGCACAATCTCTCCATACCCATTCATTTATTTATTGCAGAATTTGGAAACCTTTCTGTTTTCCTTTCCTGGGGCTGCGGGGCAAACCAGAACCAGGGCTCTGCTCCAGCTCCGCTCCCAACCCTCTTCCCGACGGGCAGAAAATTCCCTTTTCCTGCTGTGCCAGGCGGATTTCCCAGCCCGGCTGTGTCCCGGGCTCAGCCGGGAGGGCTCTGCCAGCGGAGCCGCTCCCACCCGGGGGGTTTTGGGTTTTTGGGGGTTTTGGGGCTCAGCCGCACCCCTGGGTGTCCCCACGCCGGGGGAGAGGGGACACGGGGGACACCCGCGGTTCAGGGTGGGGGAAAACCCCTCCAGCCCACGGCGCTTTGAGCGAAGGGGCCAAATTCGATCGTTCCCAAAGGAGAAACGAAAAATCCTGCAAGGAAAATCCTCACACTGCAAGCTCAGCCCTGGGGCAGCACCTCCGGGCGCAGGTATCCCGCAAAATCTGCGGGAGGAAGGGATCTGAAGGAATTCCTCCATTCCCCGATTTTATAGAGAGTTAATGCAAAATTAGCTGGAAAAATTATTTTACAAATTTATTTTACAAACTTGAATTTGAGGGAGGTTAAGGGAGAGGAGCTGAGGGTGCTGCGCAAAACGCGCTGGGAGTTTTGCAGCTCTAAAAATTGATCTCTTGCAATTTTCCGAGCGGTTCTGAGAACGGGAAAAGCAAAACCATTCCTGGGTTCATTATTCGATTTTTTCGTGAGTTCTGGGCCAGCTTTGGTGTTCAATTTTGGTGCGGTTTTTCTTTATTTTAGGTGGGGGTGTTTTGTTGTTGTTTTCAGCAAATCGCTGTTTTTTGGGGGTTTGGGATGTTTTTACAGAATTCTTCCCAATTCCTCTCTGCTTCCCCCCAAGCACATCTACCCCAAAAGCCCCGAAATATTCCCAGATGGAAGGTGAACACGTGGATGCACCCATTCCCTGCCCGTTCCCAGGATGATTCTCCGCAGAATAAAAATAAATCCCTTTGCTGCAGAAATCGTTTCATTTCGGGGCACAACGCCCCGTGCTGGGGAAAGTTTTCCCACCTTGGCTCGGGCATTTCACGCACCCACGGCTCATCTTTCCCGGGAATACCAGCCGTGCTTTTTATTCCCTGCAGAACATTTTTAAAAGCCCCTCCGGCTTTTAATATTTAAGTGGCTGTGCAAAAGGGATCGATTTAGGAGGAGCTGCTCTCTTACCAAGAGGTGGGAAAGACGATAAACCAATTTTTGGTGTATTTTTGCTCTGGCAGCTGCAAAGTAGAGGGGTCCACGAACCTGCGCCACCCAGAACCCGCGGATGCACAACGTCATTATTTGGGAATTCTAGCGGTGGAAAACAGTTTTTGTCGGGAAAGCTTCCAAGGAAAACCATCCCCAGGTCTTTGCAAAGAAAGGATCGGCGAGAGCACAGCTGCGGTTGTTTAGAGCGGGAATTTCTGGTGTTTAGGAGCCTGTTCCGAACTCCTGCTCTGGGCTGGGAAAAGGGGAACACGGAGTTTCCGTGCGGGATTTATGTAGAAATAAGATTTATAAAAAGATTTATAAAAAGGAGCCTTCCAGGCCGTTGTGCAGCCCAGCCCAGCTCCTGTGCGGTTTTCCTTTCTCCACAGGAACACCCCGAGCTCCCCCACAGTAAAATCTGCTTTTTGCGAGTGCTCTGCCCCAGGGCACCGCGGGCAGCGACGGGGGGGCTCTGCAGCACCCGGGACCTTCTCGCACGGGGGTTTTGCTCCCCCGGCCGGGTCCCGGCCAGGGCTGCACCTCCTGCCCTCAGCATCGCTCTCCTCCCCTGCCGCATCCCTCCCTCCCCGCAGGGTCCTGCCTGGGTGGCTCTGTCCCCTGAGCAGGTGACAAGGTGGGGTGACAAGGGGGACCCCGACACCTGCCCAGGGCAGTGCCCAGGTGCTGGCACCTCTGTCCCGCCGGGCCGGGCGGTGCTCGCTGCTCCCGGCTCAGACCGGGTTGTACAAAATCCCTTCTCTCTCCGAGGAACCCCCCGGGGCTGGCGTGGGTGCCCCCAGCCTCCCCTCGGGGTTTTCCGCACCCCCAGGGTGCTGTCCCCTGGAAAAGAGAGGCCGTGCTTGTTTTCCGCGTGTCCCCGCGGATATTTGGGAGCAATCCACGCCGCCACCTCGCCCATCACTTATCCCCATAATGGACGGGATATATGGACCCGCTCTTCCTTCATGTGGGATATTCCGTTTTAATTTCTCCCGCCTCTCCGTGCAGAGGGGTTTTGTGGCACACCCCGAAATGGGGCTGGTGACCCTCGCCTGCCCCACGCTAAAATTCCCCCTTCCTCCAGCACCGGCGCATCGATGGGATTTCGGCAGGGGTTTGGTTTAAATTTGGGGGGAGGAAAAACAAAACAAACAGAAATAAACAACATAAACGAGGTTCCCTAAGGCTGGAAATGAGGCTGAACCCCCTCGTCCTCCTCGTTTGCTGCAGACTCCCGGCCCGACTTGGCCCAGCCGGACTTTTGGCATCGGGAGTCGCCTGGGGCTGCTGGCGGTTCCTGATGCCAAAAAGCGCAGCAGCGAATCGAAAGGTTTCTCCAGCACAACTTATTCTCTATCCTGACGGGATCTGGTGCTGGAAAAGCTGGAAGTGCCTATGAATTTTACTTGGATGCCACTGCCGTGCCAAGCTGCTGGGAGAGGGGATATCCCATCCCAAATATTCTGTTTGCTTTGGGAGCATCCCGGGCCCCCAGGGAAGAAACCTCGCCCAGGAAAGCCCGAATGTCTCAAGAACGGATTTACACCTGGATTTACACCTGGATTTACACCTGGATTTACAATTCGAGCTGCCTTTAAGGGCGAATGTGTGGGACGTGCGAGCATCACTCGCCGGGTGCCAGCCGTGCTCCAGCTCAATCCCGCTGGTTTTTTGGTACCCAAATTCTTCGGGCCTGAATCGCAGCCAGCCCAAAAGCATCGCTGCGGGAAATCATTCCAGCTCTCCGACCCCGCGCGGGGGTATAAACACCCACAGATATTCGGAACATCTCTGCGGGAAGCGATCGTGTCTGAGTGGTAGCGCTCAGAGCTTATCATCTCTGGAAGCGATTTGTATTTGCAGGGACCGGGTCCTGCCAGAAAACTCCACAGGAAAAAAAAATAAAAAATAAAATCGCGAGCTGAAGAAGGCTGTAAATTCCTGTGCTGCAATATTTCATCGAAGGACGTCATGGAAAATCTGGGCTTGAAGGGCGGGGGGGAGACTCGGGACGGGCAGAGGGGGGAAAAAGGAGACAAAAGGGGGAGATTAAGATTTTTTTTTTTTTTCCTATCTGACCAAAGCCTGAACTTCTGCCTGAGGCTGGCGGTGACAGCCAGCCCGCACCTCCCCGCAGCCGCCTCAGACACTCGGGCAGCTCTGCCGCGCTCTCAGTTTCGGCTTCTGCTCTCCCAAAATCTTCTCCGGGTCCCTTTCGGCCTTAGAGACCGGGCTTTGCCTCCAGGCATGCGAGAGGCCAAGGCTGGACTGGGAAAGGTCCCACGCGTGGGGCAAAGGATGGACCCGCAAAAAATGCTTGGGGCGTGCGTGCGTGTCCCCAAAAACTGCTCTCCCTCGGTGCCTCCACCTTCCCCAGCCCTGCTCTCTCCATCCTCGAGCCCCTCGCCTTTAAATAAACATTTAGGGATCAATTCGCCGCGGATTTGGGGCCAGCGGCCACGGGGATGGCGACGACTGAAATAAAATAAAATAAAATAAAATAAAATAAAATAAAATAAAATAAAATAAAATAAAATAAAATAAAATAAAATAAAATAAAATAAAATAAAATAAAATAAAATAAAATAAAATAAAATAAAATAAAATAAAATAAATAATAAAACCCGAGGCAGGCGAGGGGAAAAGGCCGGTGCTGGGGAGCGGGGAGGGGGTCCCGCGGGTGGTGTTAATGCAAAGCAGGACAGCGGGGAGGGGGACACGGGGCCGTCACTCCGCTCGCCCTGGGTGGTCCGGGCGGGCAGGAACACCCCGGCCCCTCTCGGAGCAGCACCCAGCCCGCCTCTAACAATGCCACCTATATTCATTTCCATCCTCGGGTTACACCCGGCCCGCTCGCAGAGTTGACTTCACTTAAGCAATTAGCTAGTAAAAATACCTTCGGCGCAGGAAAAGGAAGAAAGCTCGGGTTTGTCTATTTTTACACAAAACACGGCCCGAGTTTGGGGCAGGGGGAGGGAGCGCGTTTGGGAAGGAGCCGGGTGGGAAGAGCAGCGGGGCCGGGGGTGTTGGCGGGGCGGGTAAAGCGGGCTGGGGACGGGATGAGAGAGGCTAATTGCGCCAGATGATAATTTAATTTTTGCCATTTCTTCTTTTTCTCGCTGCTTTTCCTCTCACCCTGTCGGGGGCTGGGGGAGGACTCGATTCACCCACCCAAACCATGAACAGACAACACCATAACCGAGTTTTTCCCCGCACCGTCCTCGTCCTCCTCCTCCAGGAGGCTTTTCCTCCCCAAAATTCTCCTTTCCCCACCTCGTGGGCTCGGGTTAAAACCCTCCAACATTTCTGCTATTCCCACCACGAGGCCTATAGGACCCGGAGCGATATATTTCCATTTTTAACTTTTGCTAGGCGTAACAAATGCATCGGAAACCAAATCATCCCACTCCTAAAAGATACTGCGAGAGGGGGAAAGGGCACTCGTGGAGCGACTGATTTTCTTTGAAGGGAAATAGTTTGATTTCCACGGAGAGTTTTGGGTTTTTTTTAACTCGGAGATATTTTATTTCCTCGTGGAAACGCTGCCAGTGGCGAACGCTTTAAACGTGATTTTTCCACGGGCGCCTTGTGCTGTGTTTAGAGCTCCATCCCCGGAGGTTTTGGGGGCAGATCGGGGAGATTCGGTCGCAGAGTGATATAAAGCAAAGAACCCCACGCTTTTCGCCAGCCAGGGGGGAACATTCGATGCGCAGCAAAGCTCGGGGTCAGAGATGCGCTCCCACGGCAAAAATAAAAAGAAATGCAGCGAGAAAAAGAGGGAATATTCTGCACCAGCCTCGTCGGGGATGTAAGCCCCGGGGAAGGTGATGGCTTCCCAAAAAAAAGCGATTTTTGGGGTGGTTTCCGCCCTTCCCGAGCAGCCACCGTGCTTCGCGTTCTGCCCCGCGCCTCCCCGGGCAGCCGGAGCTGCTCGTTCTCCTCCTCCTCCGGGGAAAAGCTCCAGAAAGAACCGTCCCAACCTCCTCCCGCCCCTCCCTGGCTGCCTGCCCCGGCCTGGGCTTTGCCCGGGGCTCTCCCGTGCCTGTCCCGGGCCCGTTTGCACCGGGAACGGGAGGGCCGGGGCTGTCTGCTGGATGACTTTTATTTTTTTCCTTTTTTTCTTTTTTTTTCGAAAAGGGGGGAAAAGAGGGGAGGGGGGAGGATAGAAAGGAAAGAAAGAAAAAAAAGAAAGCCCTGATGTGAAATCCCTCTTGGTCGCACCGCAGATGTGACAGGCGCCCCGGAGGCTGCTCGCAACTGCTCGCCAATAACGCGGAGGGAGTTTGGAAACCCGATCGGTGCCTATCTTTCCTTTAAAAGGTATTAAATTATCATTAAAAACTTGAAAAGCGAAGCTGAAGGACGGGGGGTTTGGGGAGGGGGGTGTCCCGTCTCTCTCTCTTCGCACAGGGATGCACCCACAGCCCTGCGGCGAGGCCTGCGGGGGACGGGGAGGATTTTTTTCCCCCCTTTTCCTTTCTCTTTTCTTTCCCCCGATGTCGGGAGGGAGCAGGCGGCAGCGGCAGACCTGACAGCCCAGGCTCCTTCCCCCGTGCCCTCCCTCAATGCCACCCCCCCGCACCGCGCAGTTTCCACGCGCGGGCCAAGAGAAGGCGACAACGATTTCAAGGGACTTACCTGGGGTGACAGCTCTGCCGGCGGCACGGCGCTCACAGGGGCGGCTTTTGGGGGAGAGGGGAGGGAGCAGAGGGGGTCCGGACCCCTCTGGTTTCTGTTCTCCTTCCCGCACCCGCCGCGTGTGCCCGCGGCACCGCAGGAGCGTCAAACTCCGGGCACGGAGCCGGGAAACTCCAGCACAGATTTACACACACCCCCCTCAAAAAACCCCAAACAACCCAACCCAAGCCAACCCACCCTCATCCCTAAAGCAGCTTCGGGGCAGGCCAGGGGTCCCAAGCCCGTTCGCGGCCCCGGAGCGGCGGCGGAGGCAGAAAAGGGCATTTCGCGAGGCAGCGGGAGTTTTCGCCGATTTCTTTTTATTAAAGCACCCCCGAGCCCGTGTTTACATTGCGCAGTATAAACATCCTGCCCGGGCCCGCCGAGCTTAAAAAGAGCGCACGAAGAGGGGGTTTGGAGCGGGCGAAGCTGCGCGCAGCGCGGAGCCTCGGCCGGGCAGCGCCTCCGCCACCCGCGGAACCTCCGCGCTGCCCCGGCGCCTTCCCCGGCCCGCGTGGGGCCCTGCCCGCGCTGCCCGGGGCTCCGAAGGGCGGCAGGGAGGGAGCGGAGGAGCCCCACGGAGCGTCGCGGTCACGCGTGGCACAAACCACACACACACACAGAGGGACACACAGGGACACGGCGCGGTGCCCTCCGCGGCGGGCAGGGGCGCGGCGTGCAGCCCCCCCGGGTGGGGCAGGGCGGCGTGGAAAGGGCTCTTTAAAAGCTGCCCACCAGCGGGGAGCGGCAGCCGAGGGGGCCGGCGCGGGGCGGCGGAGGGGCCGCCCGGGAGGGCGGGGGGCAGCGGCGCGGGGCGGGGATCTCCGCTCCGCGCTTACGTCTGTCAAGGAGCGGCAGACGCCGCGGCGAGAGATAAAGTAGAAGGCGAGCGGCGGGGCCGGGGGCAGACTCGACAGCCACCGCGATGGGAAGCAGCTCCCCGCAGCAGCGGCAGCGCCGGCACAGCTAAAGCCTCCGGAGGGGACGGCGGCGGCCCCGGGAGCCCGGCCCGGCCAGGGGCAGCGCGGCAGGAGCAGGCGGCGGCCCCGGCTTCTCTCTCGCAGCGGCCGAGCTCAGCTCGCTTCCACCCGCCCCCCCATCCCGCCTCCCTGCGGCCCCCCCGACCCTCCGCCTCTCGCTCGCCTTCTGCAGCCGCGCTCGGATTTTAGGGATAGAGTGGGAGGAGGAGGCAGAGGCGGGGGTGGGGGGTGTCGTCGCTTCCATTTGTTTATCCACGGAGGGCTGAAGTCTCCCGGTGCGAGGCGAGCCCGCCGGGGGGCCGGGAGGACGCCGGAGGGAGGGCGGTGGGTGAGTGGCGGCGAGCCCCCGGCGGCGCGGCCTTTTGGGGGGGCGCTGGGGGGGCGGTGGAGGAGGGCCGGGGCTGGGGCTGGCCGCCGCGGACCTGGCCGTAGATGACTGCAGAAGCGCAGCAGGCTCTGTCCTCTCAGCCCCCTCCTCCTCCGGTGCAGAGCAGCTACGGCCCCATGTCCTCCGTGGCTGAGAAGCAGCCGCAGAGCTCGGCCATGGACGCCGCCTCCGCGGGGACCGGCGGCGCGGCCGGCGGCGCCCCGGGCAGCGGCGGCGCCCCGGGCAGCGCCGGCCCCAAGGCGAAGAAGACGAACGCGGGGATCCGGCGGCCGGAGAAGCCGCCTTATTCCTACATCGCCCTCATCGTCATGGCTATCCAGAGCTCTCCCTCCAAACGCCTGACCCTCAGCGAGATCTACCAGTTCTTGCAGAGCCGCTTCCCTTTCTTCCGAGGCTCCTACCAGGGCTGGAAAAACTCGGTGCGCCACAACCTCTCGCTCAACGAGTGCTTCATCAAGCTGCCCAAGGGCTTGGGACGCCCGGGCAAGGGCCACTACTGGACCATCGACCCGGCCAGCGAGTTCATGTTCGAGGAGGGCTCGTTCCGCCGCCGGCCCCGCGGGTTCCGGAGGAAATGCCAGGCGCTGAAGCCCATGTACAGCATGATGAACGGGCTCAGCTTCAACCACCTCCCCGACAGCTACGGCTTCCAGGGCTCGGCCGGCGGGCTCTCCTGCCCCCCCAACAGCCTCTCCCTCGAAGGGGGCTTGGGGATGATGAACGGGCATTTGTCCAGCAACGTGGAGGGGATGGGCCTGGCGGGACACTCCGTGCCCCACCTGCCCGCCAACGGTGGGCACACCTACATGGGCGGCTGCACCGGCTCCTCGGCCGGGGAATACCCGCACCACGACAGCTCCGTGCCCGCGTCCCCGTTGCTCCCCGCCGGCGGCGTGATGGAGCCGCACTCGGTTTACTCCAGCTCGGCCTCGGCGTGGGCGCCCAGCGCCTCGGCGGCCCTCAACAGCGGCGCGTCCTACATCAAGCAGCAGCCCCTCTCGCCCTGCAACCCCACGGCCAACCCGCTCTCCTCCAGCCTCTCCACGCACTCCCTGGACCAGCCCTACCTGCACCAGAACAGCCACAACGCCGCCGACCTCCAAGGTAAGGCGCGGCCACGCGTGGGGCGCGACCGCGGCCACGGGGCTCGGCCGGGGCTGCGGGGCCCGCGGGGATCCCGGCGGTGCCGCTGCCAGCCGGGATCCCGCTTCGCGGCCGGTTTTAATGCCATTCCCGAGGGGAAGAGGCCGTGCCCTCGCTCCTCGCCTCCTTTCCCGGGGGCGCCCGTCGGGGCTGTCCCCGCTGCGGGGTCGGGCACGGCCGGGCCGGGGCTCCGCTCCCCCCGGGCCGGGGCTCCGCTCCGCGGGCAGGGGATCCGCTCTTCCCGGCCGCTGCTTCACCTCCAGGGCCGCCCCGGGCCTGAGGCCGGTGGGGTCAGGCAGCAGAGCTGGGAAGAAGAGATCGGGAATGCAACCTTGGGCTGTCCCACCTCCATCGAGATTTGGAGGATTCCCCAGAGTGAAATTCCCCCCCGGGTGGTTCGCCACCCGCGCCATCCCACCCCGGCCCGCCCCGGCCCCTTCCCCGCCATCAGCTGTGTTTGTCACACGTCTCAGGGCCGCGTTTTCCAGGCCCATCTCCTCCCTCCATCCGTCGCGCACGCCGAAGCCGCGGCCCGGACTCCCCAAATCCTCCCGCGCCCCAAAAGCCCCGCTCAGTCTCGTCCCTGGAGCCGTCGGGGCCGCATTTTCCCCGAGTCTTGGCATGGAGATGGTGTTTGGCCGGGAAGAGGCCTCGGCAGGGACGAGGCCAGCGCTGGGTTTCGCTTTGCTGCCCAAATTCCCCCCCGGGCGCGGTGGGTGCGGGACTCTCCCGGCGCGGGGGAGCCCCGGAGCCACGGGCGGGTGATGGGGCAGATTTGGGGGTCCCTGCCCATCACCCCGGGCCTTCGGGTGAGCGGCATGTGCCTGACAGGAACGGCTGTGAAGCGGAGAGCAAACGGGTCAAAACCACAAAGCGAAGCGGGGGAAAAGCATCAGCGGGGCCGGGCCGGAGCGGCAGAACCGGGCAGAACCCCGCCGGGCCGGGGCAGTGCCCACCGCGGGCACCCTGCGGCCCCGGGGCGGGTCCCGGAGCTCAGCGCATCCCGGGCCTCCGGCAAACGGAGCCGGGAATCCGCCCCGAGGATCCGCCCGAGGATCCACCGGGCTCGAGCGCGGCCTTCCCCCAAACGCGCTGATTGTCACCCAAAACAGCGGCGGGAGCGCTGCCGGGCAGGGCACCCCATCCGCAGGGCAGCCCCGATTCCCGGGGCTTTTCCCTGCCCAGATGGAGAAAGGAGCGGCAGGAACAGCCCCGCTCCCGGCGGCTCCTGCCCCCGGCCTCCTCCCGGTCCCCGGCGCCAACGGGAGCTGCCCCGCTCCGCGCCCCGCGGATTTTCCGCACGGCCCGAGGCGATGGGCAAAAGCAGCCGGGGAAAAAAGAAAATAAATCTAGGTGTTGATTTAAAAACAAAACCAAAAAAACCCAAAACCCAAACCCTAAACCCAAGGCAAATCCCTTCTCCTGGCGGTGCCCCTGGGCCGGGCAGGGCAGCGCCGTCCCGGGGGTTTCTGTGCCGCACCTGCGGAGCCCCCGCGGTGCCCGTGTGTGCCAAAATACCCCCAAATCCGCGCTCGGGCCGGGCCGGGCGGGCGGGTTGGGTTGTTTGGGTTTGTTGGTTTTTTTTCCAACCCCATCCAGCGTTTTTCTCCCTCCCCTCGTGGATATCCTGGCGCTGCTGACCATCTCTCCCCCCGTCCCGCAGGCATCCCGCGGTATCACTCGCAGTCTCCGAGCATGTGCGACAGAAAGGAATTCGTCTTCTCTTTCAACGCCATGGCCTCCTCCTCCATGCATTCGGCGGGCAGCGGCTCCTATTACCACCAACAAGTGACATACCAGGACATCAAGCCGTGCGTTATGTGAGCCGGGCCGGGAGAACCGCGCTCCCGGGGCCGGAGCCGGGCGCTGAGCATCCCCCGGGATGGAGCGGGGGTGTCCCAGCCCGGCTTTGGGCGGCAGGAGCGGACCCGAGCTCCGGGGAGCGGCGGGAGCGGCCCCGGGGATGAGCTGAGCATGGGCCGGGCAGCGTCTGTGCCTTCGTGTGCTCGGGGAGGGCTGGAGAGGAAAGCAAAAGCAGCCCCCCCGTCCGTCCCGAAAGCCCCGGCTGCGAGTTTGGGGTGAGGCTTTGCCAAATGAGGTTTTGATGCTTCTTAAAAAAAAAAAACCAAAAACCGAAAAACCAAAAACAGAATGAAATTGCGAACTCCGTTTGGGAGCTGGCTCGGCTGGGAGGAGCAGAGCCGGCTCGGGCTGAGGGGGCTGGAAAAGACCCCGAACTCAAATCTCAAATCCCCTCGGTGCCGTCTCACTTCGAGCCCGGAAAAATAGTTTTTAATTTTTTTCTTTCCTTTTTTTTTTTTTTTTTTTTTTTTTTTGCCGGCCAACACCCAGCGAGCAAAAAAAAAATCTCTCAGAGGGATTTTTTGGAACATTAATTTTGGCCTTTTTTTTTTTTTTTGCCTGCATAAAGACTGCAGGATCAGACCCTATGCAGAGAGAACGAGGCACTTTGGAAAGAGACAGCCATGCTCATCCTGTTATTTATTCTACATTTTGTTTTGTTGTTGTTGTTGCTAATAATCGAGACACGAATAGTCTCAGTTGATCAGTATTAAATCGGGGAATCTCTGTTGGCAATATTTGCCATATAGATTTGGGGTTTTTTAGTTAACCTTTGTAAATTTGCAAGCGACCGTGGTCTCTGTGTAAAGACAATCCTCCATATGTTTTTATAGAAATATATATATAATGAAGGATTATTCCCCTCCCTCCCCTCTCTCTATATTTTTTTTTCGCCCTGACGTTGTACAGTTCAGTGACACCTATTTTAATTCTTTCTGCACTGTATAAAATTGTAATTATGTGGGTTTGTTGTTTTGGTTTTTTTCGCCTTTTTTTTTTTTTTTTTTTTTTTGTGTGTGTGTACGTTTTGTCCCAAAAGAAAAAAAAAATCCCGAAATAAAACCTGTATGTTATTTGTACGTGGGCTTCACGATTGTATGAGCAGCAAATAAACGAGCATGCGGCATAATTAACTTTAATTAATGAGGAGTCCGTGGCCTCCGCGAGCGCGGAGCCCCGGCCCGGCCCTGCAAACCCTCGGGCAATAATTCCCCGTCCCGGCGCAGACTCAAAATCGACATTTTAGGGGTTTTTTTCCACCTTCGCGGAGTCCTGGTTGCCAATTTCCCTGCTGGGAAATATTTCAGTTGAGGATATTGAAACGCAGGAGGAGGAAAAGCGGCGGCGCTTTTTATTTTTAGCTTTTTATTATTAGGATTATTCCATTTTTTTTTTTTTTGTCGCTGTTTGACAGCTCTTTGCCTCTCCCTGGAATTCCAGGCGTGAGGCTGCCGGGATGGAGCCCGCGGCTCCTTTTTTCCTCCTCCTCCTCCTCCATCCCGGGAATTTTCCGGCTCCTTTTTTCCTCCTTTTCCATCCCAGGAATTTTCTGAGCCGCGCATCCCCGCGGCACCTCCGCCGGGAGGGAACTTCCCGCGGGCTTTTCCCCGCGTGAAAAAGAAATTTAAAAATGCATAAAATGGAAGGAAATTTACCCAAATTATCCCAAATTATTAGGAATTAATAAACGGGAATAAAAAAAATTAAGCAGATCAACTGGGCAGTGATAAATCTGCATTTAAATATCGATATTTTCCTGCGAAATTTGGCGGAATTGGGGCGAATTTGGGATCCTCCAGTATCCAGGAATTTTTGCTCTAATTCGTAGGTCAATCTATCTCTATCAATATTCAATATCAACGCCTATAAAAAAGAGAAGCAAGCGAATTAATCTGATTACGTGGTTGCGGATTTTTGCCTTTATGGAGGGAAGTTTAATCACTGCACACTAATTAGCCCAGCTCCATGAAATCAGCTTAATTATAAGCCAAGTTCGCTGTAACAACAAGGTAGAAATCGGTAATATTATTATAATTAAGGCAAGGCTTTATTAGAATTGGGGGAGGCCTTTTCAAATTGGGGTTTTTTATTGTTGTTTTGCGGGTTATTTTTGAGGACGCTTGTGGGGGTTTGGGGTGGGTTTTTAAATTTTTTTTTAATGTTTTAGGGTTTTTTAGATCTCTTTTAAACCAGCAGCAATCTACCTGCAGCATTTTTTATTTTCCCGTTTTTATGCTTTTCCGGGCTGGTTTTTCCCACATCCTTGCCCATCCCTGCTGGAGGTGAGCGTGGTGTCTCCATCCTTTTAGATACAAGCTGAAAATAGAGGTGGTTTTATATTTTTTTTTTTGCTCCTGAATACCTGTTCTAGGTGTGGCTGAGATAATGGTCCAGGGTTCGGAGTTCAGCTCCTTGAAATCCCGCTGTCACTCCCGAGGTTTGCTTCCATCCCTTGGGATTGGTTTGGGATCCTCGCTGGTGCTGCTGGAGGCCGGGGAGGGCGGGCAGCGCCTCGCTGGGGTTCTGTGTGTGCTCCCCAACAAAGCCCGGTGTGATTCCCTCTCCTCCCTCCCGTCGCTTTCCAAACCTGGAAAAACAGAGCAGCTGCATTCCGTGGACGCCACATATTCCTCAAGCCAGTGAGCGCAGTCTAAACAGGAGCTCTGCAGCAGCCGGGAGAGGCTGAACCCCCCCAGCTCCTGCCCCCAGCTCTCCATCTGCAAAAGCTCCACGGGATTTTTCCCGGGATTTTTAGTCCCGGGGGATGGCAAACTCCGAGCTGCCGTCCCAGGTTTGTGCTTTTCCGGGAGCACTCGGGCTCTGAGAGGTGAGGAGGGATGAACCTGCCCAGAAATGCTGCCCTGGGAGAGGGGCGAGGCAGGGTTTGCTCAGAAATGTGGGATTTGCTGAGGGAAAGGCTCAGGTGTGGCTGCTCCCTGCTCCTCATCCCTCACAGCCCAATCCTCAGGGAATGCAGCTCATTCTCTTTTGGGGTTTTGGCGTTTCTGCTCCAGGTAACAGCTCCTCATCGCTGATGCCCTGTGCAGGCCCAGGAATTTTCTACAGGGATGAAATCGCCTGGGAATTTTCTACAGGGATGAAATCGCCCGGGAATTTTCTACAAGGATGAAATTTCAGAGCATGATGAGAAACAGGGCCTGGTGTCTGCAGGCAGGTTGTCCCCTCTGGATCAGGGACATTGGTGTCCCCAGGCCTTGTGCAGGGATTCTGGTGGCAAAGCGCTCCCCTCTGCTCCTCCCAGGATGTTTCCTCCATCCTTACAGGGCCACACGGAGCTGTGTCTGTCACCTGCTCGTGTCCCCAGGGAGGGGGACACACAGCCCCACGCTGGGGGAAGAGCTGGAGGGAGCACGGGATAGAGCAGATCCCAAGGATCTGATCCCAAGGAAGCCCTGGAACAGGGGATGTGGGGCTGGGTGTCCTATGGGGGGCACACGTTTTTGGGAGGGTCCATCGGGATGATCTGCAGACTTTTTGGGAGGCAGCATCGGGGTGGGGATGGTGGGGAGGGGTGTCCCCGGGATCCTGGGGGGTTTGGAGGGATGCTGGGGGTTCTGGAGGGTCCCAGGGACGTTGGATGATCCTGGAGAATTGGAGCATCCTGTGGGAGAATTGGAGGGATCCTGGGTGGGTTTGAGGGATCCTTGAGGACTTGGAAGAACCACTGGGATTTGGATGATCCCACGGCTGTTGGATGATCCTGGTGGGATTTGGATGATCCCAGGGATGACAGAAGATCCCGGTGGGGTTTGTATGATCCTGTGGGTTTGGGATGATCCCAGTGGGATTGGATGATCCTGATGGGATTGGGATGATCCCAGAGGTGTTGAATGATCCAGGTGGGATTGGGATGATCCCAGTGGGTTCAGACGATCCCAGTGGGCTTGGATGATCCCGGTGGGATTGGGATGACCCTGGTGGGATCCGGACCATCCCTGTGGGATTGGGACCATCCCAGTAAGATCTGGATGGTCCTGGTGTGTTCGGATGACCCCGGTGGGATCCGGACTGTCCCGGTGGGATTGGGATGACCCTGGTGGATTAGGATGATCCCAGTGGGATCCGGACGGTCCCGGTGGGATCCGGACCATCCCGGTGGGATTGGGATGACCCCGGTGGGATCTGGACCGTCCCGGTGGGATTGGGATGATCCCGGTGGGATCCGGACCGTCCCGGTGGGATCGGGATGATCCCGGTGAGATCCGGACCGTCCTGGTGGGATCGGGATGATCCCGGTGGAATCTGGACGGTCCCGGTGGGATCCGGACGGTCCCGGTGGGATCGGGGTGATCCCGGTGGGATGGGGATGATCCCGGTGGGATCGGGGTGATCCCGGTGGGATCCGGACGGTCCCGGTGGGATCCGGATGATCCCGGTGGGATCCGGACGGTCCCAGTGAGATCGGGATGACCCCGGTGGGATCGGGATGATCCCGGTGGGATCCGGACCGTCCCGGTGGGATGGGGATGATCCCGGTGGGATCGGGATGACCCCGGTGGGATGGGGATGATCCCGGTGGGATCGGGATGACCCCGGTGGGATCCGGACGGTCCCGGTGGGATGGGGATGATCCCGGTGGGATCGGGATGATCCCGGTGGGATCCGGACCGTCCCGGTGTCGGCCCGGGGGGGCGGTGCCGTTCCCTTGGCGGCAGCGCCACCTGGCGGCGGCGAGCAGGGACCGCCGGCCCGCGGCTTTCCCAAAATTTGGCTTCAAACCCGCCTGGCTGGGGCCGGTCCGGAGCCTTTCCCCACCAGGTGGGTGCTAAAAAGCTTGGGTTTTTTTCTTTAATAATTAATTTTAAAATATCTTTTAAAATGTATTTATTTTGGTTTTATTTTTCCCTTCTGGTATCCGGAGCTGTGAGGGGGAGCATCCCTTCATCCCATCCTCACACCAGGTGAAACTCCTTCATGGAGCACTTCTGGATCAAACCTTTTCCAGGTGGGACAGATGGGAATACCTGGCCTGGAAAAGCGCGGAGCAATCCATGGATACAGGCACCTGACACAGGATGCTCTCGGATGGGGTTGATTATCCAGATTTGCAGAAATCCTTGGAGATTTGACCGTCAGGAACAACATCTGGAACCTTAAATGGGTATTTGGAATACCAGGGGATGAGTTTGGTCTCAGGTTCTTGCAGGCTGAGATCCATAAGGATCAGTGGGTGCCTGATTTCTCCCTCAAAACCAAAAATAATCGGGATCTGTGGACCTCAGGGGATCCAAACTCTTGTCACTTTAGGAAGGGGACTTCGATTTCTGAAATGCTTTTGGGAGGCCACACCTGAACATCTCTTCCCTTTCCAAGCATAACTCCCGCCTGATGCTCTGCAGGAAAAGGCAGCGCTGGGATGCTCCTGGGGCTTTATCCCTGCCAAGGAATCTTTGCCACAAGGAGCCACCCTCAGGGAGAAAACAGGAGGATGAAAGGAGCCCCCCGAGGGGCAGGAGGTGCCCCCAGCAGCAGCTCTGGAGCTGGGAGCTGATGTTATTCCTAGAAATTCTCAGATTGGCTCCACTAGTGAGGAAAGGCACGGGGCTCTCTTGTTTCCTTAACAACTTTCCCTGTCAGAATCCAGTAAGGAATTAAAACCAGAATATTAATATCAGTGGTTGGACTGGATGATCCCAGGGGATCTTTTCCAATCTGAATGATCCTGTGGGTTTGTTATTAATAAAAGACAATAGAAGGAATGAATCTTAATGAGCTTCTGGCTCAATATCCAAATTCCCCTCATCACAGGGTGCCCAGAGAAGCTGTGGCTGCCCCTGGATCCCTGGAAGTGTCCAAGGCCAGGCTGGACAGGGCTTGGAGCAGCCTGGGACAGTGGAAGGTGTCCCTTGGCAGGGGTGGGATGAAATGAGCTTTGAGGACCCTTCCAACCCAAACCATTCCATGGCTGTGATCTCTGGTTGCTCTGATTCCTCCAACTTCTCATTAATATTCCAACTCAAGTCATTAAGTGAGATAAATTTTCACAGGGGAGCTGCAAATCCTTTGGAAAATTTCCCTGAGGGACTCACTGTGCCATCAGTATGGATTTCCTTTCCTCAGAGATCCTCCAGGACACCTCAGAGATCCCCAGGATCTCTGGAACGAGCACCAGAGGGCAAATGGCAATCCTAGAGGTCAAAGCACCTCAGTTTAACCGTGGAGAGGGATGTGAGGACACTGGCAGTGCCACTTGGCTTCAGCAGTGAGAACACGAGCCTGAGCACAGACCTTCCTTTATTTGAAGCAGCAAGACTCCAAACCCCTGGAATGGCACAGAAAGTGCAGCTCTGTGGCTCAGCTCAGCTTCAGGCTAATTGCTGCAAAAATAAGCAAACACACCTGGGAAAGCAGGATGACACGGCCTGGAAAGTTTTGCGGGGACTTTGGGGTACCAGGAGTTCATTTGGAGCAGAATTTGCTGCAGCAGTTGTGTGGGGGTGAAGAAAAGTCCCTGCAGAGCAGCAGCTCCAGCTCCAGAGGGATGGAAACGCCACGCTCCAGAGCCTGAGCAGTGCAGGTGCCTGGAAACACTCGGAAAACACCAGATCCCTCTGGAAAAACACAAGTATGACTCTTGTCTGAACAATTATTCACTCTGAAACCTGAAGGGGTGGCAGCCATGGGTATGTTAATGCTTAGAAATGTGGCAGCTTTCACCACATGAGTGTTTCCCTTCTTCCCCTGCCCTTTTTTTGATCCCGCCTAACTGCCCCGTGTGTTTGCTTTATTCTTTAAGGAAAGGTAAACCTGGCTTGCCTCAAAGTGTGGGATGGGTGGATGGTAACACATTTGTGTGACTCAGAGACCTCTGGAGGTGGCACAATTGGGGGGAAAATTTTGTTTTGTGTCTTGTCTCCCAGAGCAGGAGCTGTGGTTTGTCCCTGGCACGTGCTGGGAAGTTCTGGAGCAGGAGGAGCAGTGGGATTAAAGGCTCCAGGTATCCCCTGGGAGACAAAATGCCTGTTGGGAATATCAATTCTATCCCACAGGAGAGCCCAACAGGGGTTTGGTTGAAGTTTTCTGAGAGCTTTTGTTGCTTTGGCCTGTCCTGCTGTTGTTTTCCGAAGGGGTGGGAATCACCAGTTGCCTGCAGTCCATCAGGAGCTATTTCTGCCTCTCCATCTGTAAAATGTGGATGCTCCTGGGGCAAAATTCAAAGAAAAAAATCTCTTTTGTGCCTTGTCTCCGAGAGCAGGAGCTGTGACTTGTCCCTGGCATGTTCTGGGTGCCTTGATGGAAAGTTCTGGAGCAGGATTAAAGGATCCCAGAGGATCCTTTAAGGAGCCACACCAATGCTCCAGGTATCAAAATGCCCGTTGGGAACATCAGTTCTGTCAGAAAAGCCCAATAGTAGTTTGGTTGAGGTTTTTTGAGAGCTTCTCCAGAGTTTTTGGCCTGTCCTGCTGTTGTTTTCCGAAGGGGTGGGAATCTCCAGTTGCCTGCAGTCTATCAGGAGCCATCTCTGCCTTCCCATCTGTAAAATGTGGATGTTCCTGGGGCTGCGGCAGAGATGGAGCAGAGATAGATCCATATCCTGAACTCATTTCTCCCAGGCACTTCAGTGGGATGCCCAGCCCAGAACAATGGCAGGATACACGACCCTAAACATTTCTGCAGGGCTTTGAAAGATGAAAAGCAGGGACTTTGCTACCTATGTCAGAGGAGGGGCAGGGAAACGTTCCATGATGTTTATAGCAGCCATCACGGACATTACACATGGAAACATGGGAAACGCTGCCCTTTTCTGGGAGGGAGATAATCTTTAAGAGATGGCAACCAGGAAATCAAAGCATTTGGTACACAACAGCCTCCCGAGCAGGGGGGTTTGCCTGAGGAACGTGGCCACGGCCACAGATGTTTCCTCCAGAGGCAGAAGTGCTGCGAGGGGCTGTTCCTTGGGAGGAACCGGAACGAGAGAAATCCCTGCACACGCTTTTCCTCCCCCTCCTCAGCCCTGTGGAGAGAAAACACAGCCCCAGCGCTGGATTTTTCAATGGAAACATTTCCCTAAAAGCCATTTGTTTCTCCCTTTGGAGCAGTAGAAGATGATGAAATAAAAAAAGCATACACAAAAAAAAAAAAAAAAGAAAAAAGAAAAAAAAAAAAGAAAAAAAAAAAAAAGAAGGCATGACTTGGAGGCAGTGTTTAACCATCCCTTTCCTGATTTTTTTTATTGGGATAATGGGATAAAACCTCTGTCCTTCCAAGCTGCTTGTTGGGAGGGGATCAGGGAGACGCTGGAGGGCTGGATGCGGACCTGGACGTGAGATCCAAGAAAAAGCCTTGATGGTGAGAGATTTTTTTTCTCCCCTTTTTCCTTCCCTGCAAACAAACAGTCTCTGACATTTGCAACTCACAGCCTGCCCAGCAACCCAGCTTGTTTACTGTTGTCTTTGGTGGCTTGAAGCTGTGTGGCCTTGTCCCTGTTCCAGGAACTGCATGGACATGGCTGGCTGAAGGAGAACCCTCACGCCTGTGCAGCTTTGGGGGTGGCACGGAGCCACCTGGGCCTCACTGTCACACACCACGCGGGTTCCAGCGCTGCCTCAGTGCCACACACCACGCTGGGACTGACGGCCTCCAACAAAAACCCCCTCCAGAGTCACCCTGTGCTCCACCGTGGGGCTGCTGGAGGCTCTGTTCACCCCGTGCTGGTTTTACTCTGTGTTTCTGCCACAAATGAGGGTAGGGAGAAAGGGAGAATGGTCCTGGGAAGGTCACGTCGCTCATGGAACACCTCAGTGGTCACTGCTGATCCCAAACCCTCCCAGCTCCAGGGTTTAACTCCAGACCAGCATCTTCCCCCACTGAACCCTCCAGAGGAGGGGAGAGCAGCCACGACAGCTCAACAACAGCAGCCCAAATGTTTGGGCCATGAAAGGAGCCGGAAAGAATGTCCCCGACCACATGACAGGCGAGGACATCGGGCTGTGCAGAGAACAGAGAGCCCTGGGTTTGAATAATTCAGAACAAAGTTGGCTCAGGAAAGCATTTCCCATTGTACTGCTGAACGTTTCTTCTCATCACACAGCTCTGCTGCTGCTGCACCCCAGGCTGTGCTGGGCATCACTTCATTCCCCATTAAAAGCAGAGTAGAGATCTATCAGCAGCATTTCAGACTTTTCTGCAGCACCCAGGCACTGCTTTGCCACTGTTGATGGTTTCTGATGAGTCCAGAGCAGTAAAACCGGGCTGGGATCCACCAGGGATGAGGCACATTTTGTGTCTTTGGGCACAGGTCACAGCTGCAGCAGGTACAGAGTGAGGAATTATGACTTGAGTAAGTCTTCTGCTCTTTAAAGGCTGGTAATTCAGTTGGAGAATACTTCAGGGTATGGATTTTATGGTTTGATTGTTGGTATCTTGCACAGCCTTGGTCTGGGCCAGAGTAAAACACAAGCAGGGTTCGATTCCTCGAGATTCCTTATGAGATCAGAAGCCAAGGATTCAATAAAATCTCTTGCCTTTCAGAGTTTTGTGGACTCCCAGAAATCCCTGCTGACTTTGCTCTAAGTGATGCCTTCCTGAGCATGCAGAGAGCCTGGAACAATAGCTCTGACAGAGGCAGACTGCCCCATTCACTTTTTCTGCACCATCTGCTGCTTCCTTTAGGGTCAGCCCACAAGAGAAAATCCACATCACACAGCTAGAGACTCCAGAAGGCCGTGCAGGGCTGTGCCTTGGCCACTCTTGTGTTTAATTAATTTAATTTAATTCAACAGCAGTTTGGCAGCTGGCACTGAAAGGTCTTTTAGCTGGAGAGGAGCAGCACCAGGAGCCCCATCCCTGCCCCTGCTTTCCTGACTCTCCAAGGCAGAACTGCACTGATTTCAGAGAGGGATTGACTGAGATGGCAGCACCTTGACATTTATTAATGACCTTGATCAAAAATACCAGGATCACTGCAGAATTTCCCAGTCCATTCAAAATGCTAATAAGCTTCAGCTTACAGTAATTATTTTCCTTCCTAACTACAGTTTGTAGAATCATAAAAGTTGAAAAAGAGCTCCAGGATCATCAAATCCAATCTGTGCCCCATCCCCACCTTGTCACCAGCCCAGAGCACTGAGTGCCACGTCCAGCCCTTCCCTGGACACCTCCACCACTCCCTGGGCACCCTTTCCATGAAGAAATTCCTCCTGATTCCCAAGCTGCTGCACACCCCTAGTCAGCATCTCCTCATGGTTTGGAGTTTAACTCTCAGTTGGGAAAGCAACAGGATACTGAGGAAATACAGCAAAATGCAGCCTTGAAACACACGACAGAAAAAAGTGATAGGCTGGAAAGAGCCAACATTTTGGACACTGCTCACCTGTGGGCTTCACTCAGCACCACAACTGCAAACAGAAAAAGATGTTTGTCCAAATAAAACCGGCCCCTGGCTGCAGGCTGGGCTGAGAGGAAAGCAAAGTTACCACACTTACAGAACACATAAACAGATCTGCACTGAAACTTCAGATGGGAAGAAAGGAGAGAAGGCAGAGGATGTGATTCCCACAAATGTGACCAGAAAAGGGTGGTTCCACCTGAAATGCAACAGGGGAAGTTTGAGATGCTGGAAGTTTTCGTTGGCAGAGCAACTGGTTTTTAACTGCTAAGGTCACCTGGACATCTTCAGCAGAGCAAGAAATATCCCAGAGTCAAAAGGAACAGCAAATGATCCCATTACTCAATTTGCCATCATTTGGAAGGGGCAGGCAGGGATGGATAATTATTTTTTTGCTTTTCTTTCCTCTGCTGTGGAAGCTGATGATGCAGGGAGTGTGTTTGGGTAGTAACATAACCCTGACTCTCAGCCTTGAATGCACAAGCCCTGAAATGAGACCCAGAGGGTTGTGCAGCGCTTGTCTGAATTTGCACTGAGTGATGCTGGAAATCATTTGGAGCTGTACAAGAACGGAATGGAGCTACTGATTTTTTCCAGATCCTTTGTTGACCTTACACGAAGTTCACGGAATGACAGAATGGTTTGGGTTGGAAGGGATCTGAAAGATCATCTTGTTCCAAGCCCTGTGCTGTGAACAAGGACACCTTCCACTGTCCCAGGCTGCTGCAAGCCCCAGTGCCCAGCCTGGCCTTGGACACTTCCAGGGCAGCCACAGCTTCTCTGGGCACCCTGTGGGCCTCCACACCCTCCCAGGGGAGGATTTCTCCCTCATATCCCATCTAACCCTGCTCTCTGTCACTTTGAAGCCATTCCCCCTTGTCCTGTCACTCCAGGACAGGAGTGTCAGGAATGTCCCTCTCCTTCAGGAGGAGTCGTCACTTCCATCTGGAAGCCACAATGAGCTCAGCCCTGAGCCTGAACAATCCCAGCTCTCTCTGCCTTTCCTCCCAGCAGAGCTGCTCCATCCTCTGCCCATCCTGGAGCCTCCTCTGGGCTCTCTCCAGCAGCTCCAGGGCCCTCCTGTGCTGGTCCCCAGGGCTGGAGGCAGCTCCAAAGCTTTCCTTGAGCCCTTCCCTACAGAGCCACATGACAACGATGAGAACTTTTTATTTAATACTGAAATAAATACCTGACCCTCGAGGCACAATAATCTCCTTAAAATATACTTAACAGTATTCCCTGGCTAAAAAAAAAAAATAAAGTTTCCAACTCTTACTTTAAAAAAAAAATAAATCCATTTAGATGCTTACTTTGACTACATGCCCAGCATCACTGGCAAAAGTGCTTCTGTTTAGAAAGGATGGCTGGGCCAAAAGTCAACTTGTTTTTCAGGAATAGGAAACCTAAGGGGGAAAAAATGGTAATAAGAGCCATAGCAGATAAATCATTATTGGCCATTCCACTGGAAGGGAATGTTCATGCCCAGGACAGGGCCTGGGAGCAGTTTCACCTGGAGAAATTGTGTGGAGCTGTCTCACCCCTCTCACTGATGATGTGGAAGAGCATCAGGGACGGTGACAAAGGCACAGAGGCTTTGGGACCATCTCCAGCAAATTCCAAAGAATTCCATGCCAGACTAAGCACCAACAAGTTCTGACCATGGTGTGCCTGCTTTTCATTTCCACTATCATAATAATAACATTATTATTAATAATGTTATTTCAGAGGCAAAGGATTATAAGAGACAATCAGGAACAGCAGCTATTATACAATTATCCGATCCATCAGAAAGGCAGTTTTGGGGAAAAGCAGAGAAAACTGGGATTTGCTTTCCTTTGAAATAAGAAATATAAGGTTGACCAAGGGCTGATTTAGCAAGAAGCTGAGAAAAGGGTTCCCATCTTTCCCACCTGATGTTACCAGCTCTCACTAAAACTAGAATTAAGCCAGTGTTTCCACAGCCACTCCTCAAGGCACAAAAAGAACAATCTCTCTCCCATTCTAATAAAAAATAAATTCAAAACTTTCAATAGGCAAAGCCCATTTTTCAGTAAACAGAATTGTAACCCTTAGGACAGATTTGCTGCTGCTGGCTTTTAACCTCACAGGTCCAACCTTAACTGAGGGACTGGAACTGCCTTGCTGCAGGTGCCAAGGGGCAGGGTGTTAAGCCAGGCTTAACAAAAACACCAAAGAGCACCAAAACTGAGTGTGGGTACTTTGTGGGCAATTCTTTTTAGAGAAATGGCTCCTCTGTCACCTCTGGGGACAAACCTTTGCATGTCCAAGTGCAGGAGTGAGGACAGGTTGTGGAAAAATTTGGTTTTGTTAAACCTGAGGGTTACTAAAAACCTTAAAACTTCAGGTTGGCTTCTCACAAAACGATGAAAACACCATTTTTAATTTGTTTATTTTTCTCCTTCATACTCATCTGTGACTATTGATTTCTCCTTGCCCTTTGTTCCTCTGGCCCTTGGCCAGCTCTGCTGTCAGAGCATTGCCCCCCAGGCTCAGGCCCTGCAAGGAGGACACAGCTCTGTGTGCAGCTCCGTGGTCCCTGTAATCCAGGAAAGCCCTGTGCTGTGCTCCCTGCCAGCTCAACCGAACAGGAACCACCTGCAGTTCCCTCAGAGCACTTTTCAGCTCGCTCACCCGCAGGCTGCCAGGCAAGTTCCCCACATACACTGTGGTAACTGTGTCAGATCCCTCCAATCTGGGATTTCCAGGATCACTTTCCACATGGAGCTGTCCCATTGAGCCTGGAGCAGGCTGTGGTTGGGTGTTTGCAGCCATCACCTTCTTTGAAATCGCTGCTCTGTTGGTGTTTGCCAGGGCTGGATGCTCATCCTGGAGGGTGACATCCTTGCCAGCCTGCTTCTCCCTGCATCGAAGAGTCTTCAGGATGGGGATTTTTCCCAGCATCTCAGAGCTGACCTAAAAAGGAGGAGGATGGATGTAATTATTATAAAAGGATTTCTTGCCTTCCAGAAAAAGATGACGAGCAGCAGAGCTCGTTTGTGCCATAAAAAGAGAGGGACCTTATTATCCTGCTGCCACGCTGAGTGCCAGAGCATTCCAAATGTTCCTAATTGCTAGCCTGATTGGCAAGTCTCTCCCTAAATACACTCTGCAGGACAAAAATAAACATTGGTGACTCTTGAAGCGAGCAGCACAACGTGGACCCAGCAGACAAATCCCAACCAAAGTCAGGACTGTTCCATTTGACCTTTATTTATCCGAGTGCTTTCAGATCCGCATTCTCCTGGTTTTCCCTCTGTGTTTGCTTTGTCTGAGGGCCTGTGCTCCTGCCCTGGCAGAATCCATCCCAATCCCTGCTCTGGCAGAATCCATCCCAATCCCTGCCCTGGCAGAATCCATCCCAATCCCTGCCCTGGCAGAATCCATCCCAATCCCTGCTCTGGCAGAATCCATCCCAATCCCTCAGACACTTCCATTCCGCAGAGCTCCTGGCGCTCTTCTGCCCCAGCACAGGACATCCCGTGGGCTGGGTCACACAATGGTGGAAGCTGCAGCGGGAGCGTGCCTTGGAGCAGGGCTCCTGTGGATGTGTGCCCAGCTGGAGGCACATCCCCTGCCTGGGGCACGTCCCCTGCCTCGGGCACGTCCCCTGCTTGGGGCACATCCCCTGCCTGGGGCACATCCCCTGCCTGGGGCACATCCCCTGCCTGGGGCACATCCCCTGCCTGGGGCACGTCCCCTCTGTGCCACCCCGGCTCCCACACCACCCACAGCTCCTCAGATCCCACACGGATGTGCTGGGCTGGAGCAGGGAACGGAAGCGCTCGGACACTGCACACTGTGAGCCCGTTATTCCTCCCATCCATCCATCCGTGCCCTGCTCCCAAAGAGCTTTTCTGGAAGGGCTCTTGCTCTCAACAGCTGAACCCCATCCATGTGAGGCATGAGATGCCCCAGGCTGCACTCAGACACTGGCAGGAAATGCAGTGGTTCCCCAGCTAATGTGGTCGAGCTCTTGGCTTGCACGTTGCGCTTGGAAGGAGGAGGAATTCCTGCTTGGCTGCTGGACAAATCCAACATCCATCAACACCAGATCCAATGCTGAAATTTAGGGAGCAAAACAGAGCCTGGGGAAGCAATGCCTGAGCTAGGAGAGACCCAGGCTAGTAGCCCAGAATGTGAGTGGGCCACTCCAGCAGGGCAGTGCGCTCTGGAGGCTGGGCTGGAGCAGCAGCAGTCTATCCCTGCAGATCTCCCAGCCCAGACCTCACTCATCCCTCTGAATTCCTGCTCCTACAGTTACAGGCACAGCCAGCCTGGATCTGCACAACATCAAGCTCAGCCCTCTGGGGACTCGAGGAAAAGCCAAGCCAGGGTGGGGGCAGTGTCAGGATGAGGTGACAGGAAAGTCACTCAACAGAACTCTCTTCATGCTTCCAGGGCTCATCTTCTGAAGAGCAAACAAGCAGGTTTTATTTCAGGAGGGAACTAAATAAAAATATGATTTCCATAAGGCCTGTGCTAGTTCTGCTAACACAACAGCAAACAGCAAAGAATTGCTCTGAGGACTTCTCCAGGAGCCTCCACATTCAGAAAGGTGCAGACAATTTTCAGATTTTACAGAGTTACTACTCTGTGCATTCTGGAGCTCATTTGTTTTTCTCAGCCAAGAATTCCAGGTGTTGTGTTTGACAGCAAACTCCCCTTCCCTGAGTGATACAACATCAAACCAAGGGCTGAAGGATCTCACTTTGTTTGTCCTGGCCAACAATTAAGAACATTTGTTGTCCTCTATCAAATTTTGATGTGAAATGTAAGCTCTATGCTAATTAAACCAAACAGGAAAAACATTTTTCTGTTCTCATGCAACCAATCACTCCTGGGCCCAAAGCACAACCTCCACCTCTTCCCAAGAACTGTTCCTTTCACCCTGAAATTAAACTCCGTTGCCAAGGCATGGGTTGGGTGTCTGGTGAGAAAGGGAAATGCTACCAAGGGCAAACCCTCAGGGCTTTGGAGATTAGGGCAATCAGAGATGGGCACTGAGAGGATAAACTCTGGAATTCCCAGGCTTTCAAGGACAATCCAAGGACAGATTTAGATAATCCAGGGAACAGCACAATCTCTAAGAGACTTCCACAAGGCATCTCTTCTCAGTAGATTTTGGCATCGGACTGCAGCTCTTGGAGCTACACTTTCAGGCTCCTGGCAACTCAGGAAGATGCAGTGACAAGAGCATTTATGTTTTAGGAGGAATTTCTGCCCAGAAAGGGGGATTAGACATCGGAATTACTACCCATGGAGGTGGTGGAGCCCCCATTCCAGGCAGTGTTTAAGGTCCAGGATGTGGCACTCAGTTGTCTGGTCTGGGATCAGTCACAGGTTGGACTCGATGATTTTGGAGGTTTTTTTCCAACCTCAGCGATTCTGGGATTTTTGTAAGGGCTATGAACTATGAATTTTCTTTAAAGTTCTGGTCAAACACCACCATGAAGTGATTCTGTCATTCCCTTAAAATCCAGCCCTGTGCAGACACAACAGCAACAAACCTTCAAAGCAAAGGCAGCAGATTTAGGACTTGTAATTTTTTGTATTAGCAAAGATTTGTAAAAAACATTGGACAAGTTCTGACACTGCCAGCTGACACCCTCCTGTCACAAGAGGACAGAGGATTTACCTTAAGGGCTTTTTGCTCTGGGGTCTAGGAGAACATTTCAGCTGGGTCAAACCTTCTAAATCTTTCCCTATTTTCTCCCTCTTATGCTATGGAACGGTAGAAACTCGATTTGGGGTTTCAATTCAACAAACAAATCCATTGGGTTTTTGGGGTTTTGAGAGTGAGAACTGAAAGGGCAAAGGGGGCAGTGGGTGGCAGGGCAGAGGAAAAAGCTTGTTCTGCTCTGTTGCAAAAGAGCAAACAAAAGAACCCAGTGGTAGTACAATGTGTTGCTAATTACAATCATGAAAAAAAATCCTTTTGTCCTGTGAGCTGTGGAGGATTGCAAGGATTTATTTCCATGTGGAGAGAGGCCAGAGATATTCCTCCTCTCTTTCAAAGAAGCTGCACACTCCTGGGTGCTGTGCTGGCTGGTCAGTCCTCCCCAGCCTTGTTTAACCCTGTCCCTGTCCCTACTGCTTTAGGCTAAGCCAGAATTTAGGGGACACTCCAGCTCAAGTCTGGTTAATCCAGCTATGTGAACATGGGCAAACCCAGCACTGGAAGCTTCCCCCATCCTCTAAAATCAAGGCCAAAGCATTTACTGATGTTTTTAAACTTTGGATTGAGTGTTGGGATTTAGCTTTGGTAGTGAAACCAGAGCTGAAGAAGTTTCCTGTTATCCCTCGACCACCAATTCCCAGACCAATTCCAACTTCAGCCCTCTGGGGTTGGCCAACAGAAGTGCTCGTGGGTCTGTGCCATAAACTCTGAAGTGATTTGGGTTAAAAATAACTCCACCAAAGATAATTCATCATTTAATAACCCTGCCTGCTCCCTGCCATGGCTGGGGGAGCCCTGGGGAAAGAGGACAGCAGGCTGGATGAATTCTTCTGGCACACAATTACTGGGAAAGGAGCTGAGGAGGGAAACGTGGCCCCTTTCTGACAGAAACAAGAAGAAAAAAGTCCTGGATGCTGAGTGCCAGCACAAATCTCCCAGCACAGCATCCTCTGCTGTGACACCTGGATTGATCCCGAGATGTGGTGGCAGATGGACTCCTGCAGCCTCCCTGCTCAACACCAGGGCTGTCCTCACCCTCTGCCCCCACACAACCCGAGCACAAACACTTCCAGGGTTTTGCTGGGGAGAATGCAGGATGTGTTTGATGTGTTTGTCCTGTCAGAGTGAGTAATGCTGACCCCTGAGCCAGCCCAGGCCAAGGCAAACAGCACTGAGATTTCCCTGGAAGCACTGCAGCCCTGGAGTGAGGCACACAGGGAAGGGCAGGTTGGGTTGGATTGGGTTGGACTGGTTGGGATTGGGTTGGACTGGTTGGATGCTGTCCTCATCCTGCTATTTCACTCTGCTTCCCACAGCTCCTCACCACTGACACAGGAACACGTGGATCTTGTGAGACCCCACCTGGATTCCCGTGCTCAGCTCCAGTGTCCTCAGCAGCAGAAAAACATGGAATGTTGGATTGAGTCCAGAGGAGGCCACAAAGTTGGTACAAGGACTGGGACACCTCCCCTGAGCAAATTGGAGCTGTTCAGCCTGAAGACATCCCAGCACCTTCCAGGATCAGAACAGGCTACAAGGAAGGGACTGTTCATCAGTGACAGGACAAGGGAATGGCCTCAAGATGGAAGGGGGAAAAATTACTTTATATATAGAGAAGGAATTGTTCCCTGTGAAGGTGACGAGGCCCTGCACAGGTGCCCAGAGCAGTTGTGGCTGCCCCTGGATCCCTGGAAGTGTCCAAGGCCAGGCTGGATGGGGCTTGGAGTAACCTGAGATAGTGGAAGGTGTGCAGGGATAAGGAATAAGATTCCCTTTCAAATCCCTTCCAAGCCAAACCATTCCATGATTTTAAGATGCAGACTGATGCTGCTGCCCTGGCACCACCAAACACCTCCAGAGCTGCAGATCCATCAGCCCTTCCAAACAGGTGGGCAGGAGCTGTTTTGTTTCATCTCTGCCCATCCTCAGATTGTTCAAGACCTCCAGGACAGACCCCACTTCTGGTGCTGTCTCCTCATTTCCAGGAGCTCCGAGCAAACAGGGACTTGTGGCACAGACAAGGCCGGCTCAGCAAGGCCAGCACAGCTGAACATTTTATCATCCATTCGCACAAAATGTCCAAATATGTGCACACAATCCAAGGGCACATTTCTGGGAGCTGGCAGCCCGTGGAGCCTGCTGGTGTCCCTCAGGAGACACTTATGCAAGCCACACTTGGAATGCACCCGTGGCAGCTGCAGTCCGGGGACGCTGCAGCGGTGCTGAGATGTGTGACCACGTGTGCAAGCACTCCCTGCTCCCACTGTCCCAAAAAACTCACCAAAACAAAGCCCTGGCTATGCTGACTGCGATTCCCTTCTGCTAAAGGATTTGCCAGCTTGGATGAGTGCATTTTTTGAGCTTTCCTTTCCAAATATTCTATCCAAGATCCAAATCAAAGCTGTTTGTTGTCGGAGGGTTTCCATCTCTGCCACTGGGACTCCCCCCCAGTCCATTTCATTTCAGGAAAATTCTTTTCCTAATTCTCTTCCTATTCCTATAAAATTCTCAGCAAAAGAATTATTTCAAAACCAGAAGGAAATGCTTGGTAAAATACAGTGATTTTTCCACCTACTACTCTCATTTCCCTCTTCATGAACTCAAATATTTTAATTTGTCTGTACAGTTTCAATTTAAAATAAGCACAGCACAAATAACTTGATAATTGGGACAAATATAATAGCCAGTGTCCCAGATAAAGATCACAGTTACCCACAGAAAATACTAAATGAGAAAGCAAGTAGCTTCATGAATTTAGAGTTCCCAGAAACAATGGGTTGGATTTTCAAGACACATGAAGCCAAATAATTCTCCACTGGCATCCAAATAAAGTTTTCCAGAGTGCTCAGCTCTCAGCAGCTCTCGCTGCCCTCCAATAACTCAAATTGATGTCCCAAAACTCTGACCTCAGAGACACAAAACTTCCACAAACACCCCCCAGCACTGTGGATTTAGAAGTGTTTCTAGAGTGCTTGACAAAGTTTCTTTGGTATTGATGATATTGTGGCTCTCCCACTTCTTTAAGGGTCTTGAAACAGCACAGAACACACAAGAGCACTCCAGGAAATGCAGCATGGAAATGGAGCCATGGATTTGTTTGCTCCTTCCCTCTGGAGCTGCAAACCCACAGTGTGCATCACTGGCAGCACATCCTTGCAGCAACCCTTAGCTGTAATCCCATATTTGCAAACACCTGGATTTCAAACTCCTAAACATTGTCCTGGCCTGATCCAGCCCTGTTCCCCAAGGATCAAGGATTTTTTTGCAGTGTATTTTCCACCTCACTTGTCTTCACAATGAAGTTAAGCTACTTGCTGTTGACATGTTTAGAATGTTGGAGGATTTATTTACTCTCTGCCTCTTGGTTCATTTAGTTTTGCTCTGAGGAACAGGAATGCACCAGCAAAGCCAGGAGGAGAAAAGGATGGAGGGAAAATGATGGAGAAATAGCCAGGAAAATCCAAAGGACAAACACTTAAATAGCCCCTATCAAATTCACCAGACCTCCCACCTCCAAACCCTGTGGGCAAGAGCTGAACGTGCAGGTATCACCACAGGCACCAACAAAATAAATGTCACTCATTTCCCTGGGGAATAATGGTAATTTCTTCTTCATACAGACACCACACTTTGTTCTGGTCCCAAAAAGACAGAAAAGTGATGATTATCCCTGCTCTGCCTGGTCTTCTCCAATATTCCTATTTAATCCACACAGTTTGAGGTGTTAAATCAACACTCAGATATTCAAATAAACACTCAAATATTCAATCTGTGCTCCATTCTCAGTGAGAGCTGCAGAAAATTTAGCTTCTGCTAAAGGCACAGAAAAAGAAATAAAAAAGTGTCAGCAAGGCCACTTACTGAGAAGTCTGACACCAAGGCAGACAAACTGATCAAAAGTATGTTGGCAAGATGGATGGAGCACAAGGGGTAGGCCTTCAACACAATTAAATCCAATAATATCCTAAAAAAATTACAATTCAGAAATAATTCAATGGAAAAAATTCACTAGGACAGACTAGGCCAGACAGAGCTGTTATTTATTTATTTATAACCTCAAATCCTCAACCACAGGCAGGGTAAAATGTTCTCCCACCATAGGAATAAAAATAGTCCTGGCTAGAATCTGTTTGTTGTAGATACATTACCTAAAGAAATTTCACTCTTTTTGCTGGTTGGCAAATTTTCCCAAACAGCTCTTGATTTCCCTGGGAGTATTCCCTTAAAATTCCTCTGTTTCTGCAAGATGAGGGTGCACAAATCCTCATTTCAGCATTGCTGCTGCACTCCCTCATGCAGGATTGTGTCTGCTCCCTAACTGGGTGAGTTTAGAAATGAAAATCCAATGACAAAGAAAATGTTTTCCCAGCAGGAACCTCCAGTAAAACAATTCACTCAAGGCTCTTCTGAAACTATTTGGGAAGCTGAGGAAGTTTCTGACACTAGGCAGAAAAGAGGTGGAGGGAAATCTCTCTCCTCCTCACCATTACCCCTTGAACCCACTGCACACAGATGCTGCTGTTCTGTTCCACCTCACAAACACATCTGCTCTTTTACCAAGTATTTCTAATAATAAAATATGTTTATATGTAAAAATGGGGGGTTTGTCAGCAGGTTATTAGGACCAGCAAGCCACCAGCAGCAAAGGTTTATGATTTAATTTGAATTAAGACTGAACTTGCCTTGTGCCACATTATTCCCTGAGGTTTTGGCCGTTTGCAGTTTGTCTGGATAGTCCTTGTTGGGGTGAGGATGTAATCCACAGTTAAATCATGATCATCCACCAGCTCCTCTGCTATGTCAAGCACCTACAAGGCAGAGATTTGGTTAAGCAGCTAAAAACAAATTCCCCAAAACTGTGCCCCATTCCTGATGTCTTGTCACATGAAAATCCATCAAAAACAATGGGAATAAAGATGCCAAACCAGCATCATTCCATGTCTCCTCTCCAGAAGGAGCAGGAAGTGCCCCAGAGCTCCCTCCCTGCTGCAGAGGGGACATTTGAGGATCTGAGCTCACCTGGCAGTCGTGCACGATGGTGACCACAGGTGTGTCCTCCTGCACTGCCCCCATGGACACCATCATTGCATATTCCATGTCTGCATAACCTTCCCCTTTGCCAATCCTCCAGCCTAAAGCACAGAGAAGTGGGAAAAAAACAAAACAACCCAACAGCAGGGTGGAAAGTTGTTGTTAAAATTGTGTAATTAACCGAGCAGCCTGCAAGTTGTAACTCTGCAGAAAACCAGCATCTCACACAGAGTGCAACTTTCCTTGAAATCAGCACTGAAAGGAAATAAAACATCAGTTTCAATGACTCCTAAAAGATCCCAGAAGGTTCTCATTCAGAATAAACAAATTTAATGCAGTTAACACAGCAGTTTATTTAGCAGTTGTATTTAGAACCTTCTATTCATGTCCAACACAGGTTAATGTGGGTAAAGAGGAGTCTGGGTCACATATAAAAACTGTGTTATTTTAGGCAAGGGATAAAGTCAGTGGAAAGTTTTTCAGCACCAGCAGGTTTCCAAAATACTAGAAAATGCAGAATCTGATCCCCAAATAGGTCCTGAATCAGCAGCTCTAACACATGTCCCTTCACACAGCCTGTGTGAGGAGAGCAGATCTCTGACCAGGGAGCCTGCTTGGATTCCCTTAAAACACCAAGAACTGCTTGCCTCAGAGTTTTCCTGAGGGCCAGAACATCTCTGAGCCCACTGCTGTGTGCCTGGAGGCACTGCTGCTTCCTGCTGGGACTGGAACAGGGATTTGTCACACACAGAGGCAGAACCCAAGGCCACAAACCCTTCTGTGTCTCCATAAAATCTGTCCCTGCCGTGCTGTGGCTGTCCTGGCACTGGACTGGGGGTTGGGACCTTTCTGCTGGAAGTTTTTCCTTACCTTTTTCAGAGACAGCCACTGATCCCACAACAACCAGGTCCACTTGTGCTTTCCCATCCAGCCCCACAGGGACGCTGTAGTCTCTGACACCCTGCAGGAAAATAAACCCCAAAACCTTGAGGTTTGCAGAGTGCACAATCTTCCAAGCATTGAGGCAGAAATTCAGGATATTTTGATAAATCCAAGTAACTCCCCACGTTTCCAAGTGTCTCTCCCATGTTTAGCCGAGCTGTACATGTCTGGGAAGTTATCCCCCAGGGAATCCTAGAATAGATTCCCTGCTACAGTGACAAGAATTTTGGCACACTGCAAGGAGAGCTGAGGGAGGTGGGCACTTTTAGAAGCAAGGTTATTTATTTAGGATCAAAACCTGATATTTTGAAACACTTTTTTGGAAATCTGCTCCTAAAAACGAGGGCAAGTGACACTTCTTATTTACATTCCCCTACTCTGCTAAAAACTTGAGGAATACCAGAGCACTACAAATGCCTCAATTAATTCTGAAATACAAACCACAAAGTTAATTTAGACACAGCTACAGCACAAAGAAATCTGAAGTTACTCAAAGTGATACAATTATTTTTTTCTTCCCCTTTCTCCTTGTTCAACCCCACCCACTCCTCTTCAATCTGTTCTCATCTTCATGAAAATTCTGTCCAGATTGCGGAAATTAAAAATTATGTTTACTTGGGTTTTTAAATATCAGAGGTTTAGAACTATTAAAAATACATCTTGTGATTCAATCACTCCCAATATATGTGTACAGCACACTGTAAATGCTCCTCACACCAACTCAACTTGGTGCTAATTATAAATTAACGATATTAAGATCACAATAAAGAGCCAAACGTTTCCTGTGCAGAGCCAAACCCCAAGAATTCAGTAATTTGTGGCACTAATGCCCATCAGGCACTCCCCAGCAGTGTGGTAAGGACTGTTTGCACTGTGCTTTGTAAATACAAACTGCCAGCAGCGTTTTTTCATTAGTGGGCTGGGGGTAAGAGCCCAGATCAGAGCAGGCCAAGAGAAAGGTCTCTTTTAAAAGTGCTCTTCAGCCCTGAACAGCTTAATTAGTTAATGACTCCAAGAGAACTTCCAACAAAGAAAGTCACTACTAATTACCAGCCATTTACAACCTCATCGTTTATGGGGTTGCTGCAGAACTTTACTGCTTTTAGCAGGAGATAAAGGAGGAATAAATCCATGCAGTAACCTATTCGTGCTGCACCAGTTGGGTTTTCCTGGCAGATAAAGATGGATATAAAACCTGCCAGGGCTCTCTGGCCAAAGCTTTCAGCTGTGCAGCGAGATTGTAACACGAGAGGGCAGCAAGAGACCGCTGCAAACCCAAACATCACCACGTGTCCGGGCCTCACTGCCTGCAAATGTCACAATTCACGGTTCTCTGGATGTTGTAGTCTTAAAAAAACCTCGTCTTTCCTGTCTGGTAACACCTAAGAGCACTAAAATATTCCCCAGCGGCTTCAGCAGCTCAAAACTGCAGAATGCAGGAGCACGAAGAAAGATCTAACTCACCTCAAGCTGCTCACGATTTTCCAAAAATAACTCAGAAATACCAACCCCATCCTGCTAAGACTAAATTATCTCCCGATTTCAATATTATCAACGGCAGTTGTGTACACAAACCCGGGAAGAACATCCGAACAGGAAGGTATTTCTGATCCATCCTAAATCCAGAGTGTCCCACGGGTTAATCCAGCCCTCCCTGCCCCCTCGTTCCCACCTGAGACGTGGCACATCTCCTCAGGATCTCCTTGGTGGCACCTGCAGGGGGAACGATCCTATTGAACAGCCCAGTCCTCAGACGTGGTGTGGGAACCAGCAAAGTCTTCCTGGCCTGGGGAAACACAGGAAAAAGTTTGTTTTGCACTGAGGAAATGTTTTTATTGTCACGCATTAAAAACTACATGGGCAAGTATTAATTTGTTGTGTTGTCGTTAGTGCTGTTGATTGTGTAGTGCTTGTAAGATTAACTTCCTCCAACACAGGGAAATTCCATAAAAAGGAGAAATAATAATAACAAATAATAATAAGAAATAAGAAGTAAGAAATAAGAGGAAATAAGAAGGAAGAAATAAGAGGAAATAAGAAGGAAGAAATAAGAAGAAATAAGAAGGAAGAAATAAGAAGAAATAAGAAGTAAGAAATAAGAAGAAATAAGAAGGAAGAAATAAGAGGAAATAAGAGGAAATAAATAAGAGGAAATAAGAGGAAATAAATAAGAGGAAAATTGAAGAAATAAGAGGAAAATTGAAGAAATAAGAGGAAAATTGAAGAAATAAGAAGTAAGACATACATTCGAAGATATTTGAGGACACTCCTTTAAACACATCCCCTCCTTTAAAGTTATGTCTCTAAATAGCTTTATAAAAGATAAGAGTTTCAAATTGACAAAAGTGAGGGTTAGGTTGGATATTAGAGAGAAATTCCTCCCTGTGAGGGTGTGGAGGCCCTTGCACAGAGAAGCTGTGGCTGCCCCTGAATCCCTGGAAGTGTCCAAGGCCAGGCTGGACAGGGCTTGGAGCAGCCTGGAATAGAGGAATGTGTCCCTGCCCATGGCAGGAGGCTGGAACTGAAATTACCTTTCAAATCCCTTCCAACCTAAACCATTCCACGCCACCTGTTGATTCAAGGTCCACAAATAAAACATCTAAAACCCCTTGAAGCTGCAGTGCCAGGCTCTGGTGTCCCCTCCCAGCCCCTCCTCGGTACCTGCAGGGCCGCCAGCCGCGCTCCTTCCAGAGGCTTGTCGGGATCCACCTTCACCTCCCGCGCCCTGCCGAACACATCCAGCTCCCCGAGAGAGCTGCAGGCCTGGAGAGAGCCCTGAGGGAGGGAAGGAGCCAACAGGAGGATGTATTCACTTACTTCCAGCGTCAGGAAGCGCGCGTTCCTCTGGGGAGCATCGGGGTTTATTTTTACTCTGCGGGCAGCCTGGAACTCCTGCAAGCCCAGAAGCCTCGTGGCAGCATGGGAGGCGCCCTGTTTGCGTAAAATATCGGTGGATAAAATACCAGGAACTGGGCAATTTGGAACCTTTCACCCTCTAGATTTTTAATTGAGGGGCTGCTAGTTTTCTCTTAATCCCTGGAAATGTCCAAGGCCAGGCCGGACAGGGCTTGAAGCAACCTGGGATAGTGGAAGGTGTCCCTGCTGACTGAGCTGTAAATTCCCTTCCAATTCAAACCATTCTGTGTCTGCATAATTAACAAGGTGGTCTTGTTTTCTTTCCTTTGAGGGCTGCGAGGGGCTGGCCCAGGAAGCTGGGGGGAACTGGGGGGAACTGGGGGGAACTGGGAGCCCCTCCCGGGCAGGCCCGAGGCGGGGGAGGGAGGGAGCCTCAGGCTCCCGGCGCCGGCAGCCGCCGTACCTTGAAGTTGGGGATGCGGCCGCGCACGGGCCGCGGGAACTCGGCCAGGCCCGAGGCCTCCAGGTGCTCCCACACCTTCTCGCGGATGTCCCACTTGGAGGAGCGCCCTGAGGGGAGCGCGGGCAGCGCCCGGCCCGGCCCCGCCATCGCCGCCCTCACCCGCCCGCCGTGACGTCACCGCCATCGCCGCCCTCACCCGCCCGCCGTGACGTCACCGCCATGCCCTCCCGCTCCCTCCGCCGCGCCGTGACGTCACGCCGCCCCGCCCCTCAGCCGTGACGTCACAACCGCGCCCTCCTCACACGCCCGCCCCTCCGTCACCGCCGCCAGACCACGCCCACATGGTAACGCGGAGGGGCGGAGCCTCCGCGGCGGCCACGCCCCCTCCGGCCCTCGCGCGGAGGCTACGGCGGCTCTGAGGGCTCAAAACGCCTCGAAGGCAAAGTTGGGGGGGAGCGGGGTGAGGGAAGATCGCTCAGGAGCCGATTTATTTCTGGAATTGAACATAAAAAAGGCTGTGCTGGCGCATTAATGTGAGATTTCCTCTCGCATTATGCAAATATCACGGGCTTTCCATCACGTCCTATAGCTGGGGCTAAAAACCCACCCCACTTTTTGTAAAGTAATCTTTCACATTGATTACTTTTCCATTTAAAATTGACTGGTGGTGAATAAATTAATATCCAGCCTCTACGTGGCTCCCCCAGTCCGCCGGCTTCCTGGAGGTTCACTTCTTACTTGCCCTTTAATTAGACAATAAACGATTTGTTTTGCGTGATTTATTATTTATAGAATTAGTGCATTTGATTAAAACTATGCCGCGCTGAGGGAGGGCGCTGAGCATCCCGACATTCCTGGGCACAGAGGGATGGAGGGGTCGTGGGAACAACGAAAGCACCGAAGTTTATTTCAAAGCGTGGCAGGAAGGGGGAAATGCCCTCAGAGTTTGTGCTTGGCTCGAATATTGCAGATCCTCATCCCCCGTCAGAGCTGCCCAAAAAAGCGGAACAAATCTGGGTACTCAGATGGAGCTGGGCAGATGCAAACTCCTGTTTATTTTTATTTCTCCACAAAGGCCAAGGCTCTTCCCAGTTCGGGAGTGTTTCCCCCTGAGCAATTCCCAAATTCGGATTAATATCGGCGCACCGCGATAAATGCTGCGGTGAGGCTTCATCTTCTCACTTGTAAGCGTCCAGAAAGAAAAGAAATAAAGGCTTTGAAGCGCTGGGGTTTGGGAAGAGCCTTTCCCGAGCTCGGAATGCTGCTGGAGCCAGTGGGAATCCTTCCAGGCACAGCAGACCACCCATGCGGAGCTGGGCCGAGGTGTTTGGAGCTCATTCCTGCTCTCCCAGCTCCCGGAAAACTCCCGGAAAACTCCCGGTGGCTCTGCTGGCCCTGCAGGATTTGGGGATCGGGCCTGGGGTCAGCAATCGCTGGGGCTGGGAGTGCCAACACTGCCTGGCCACTGTCACCCAATGTCCCCACCCCAGCTGGGACCCGTCCCCACCCCAAGGGAGGGGGAGCAGTGCTGCTAATTAATCCATTAATCATTAATCCATTAATGATCAAGCAGGGCTGGGATCCTTCTAGACCACCTACATCTCCCTCCAAGCAAAGCTGTTCCTTCCGAGGATTTGCTTCCAGGAAAGAGGGCCCGAGCTGTTGTGTACAAATCAGGGGAGTTTACCTTAAAAAAATGAGGAGTTTGCTGATATGTGGCATTTTTTCCTGCTGGTTCAATTCCCTGGTTTGTGTGCACAGGGCTGAAATTTGCCCCAAATTCCTTTCAAAGGCTCTTTTCTGTCACTGCAGCTGGAGCAGCTCATACAGATGCTACAGGAAAAATTCTTTTCTTTGGGAAGCAGACAAGGCTACCACATCTTTATAAATAAAATCAATCTTTGGATGTGCCTGAATAGCTTCTAAAATCCATTTTTACCAAGCTGAATCAAATAATTCAGTGAAAGAGGTTAAAAAAGGATCTGGGATTTTGAAACAAACAAAACTCAGCGCTCCCTTGAAACACCCACAGCTTGTGAATACACCTAAAAAAGGGAGGGACAGATGAATCAGATTAATCCAAACCCTGGGAAAAATGCAGAAAGAAACTCCTTGTGCTGCAGGAATCATTCCTTGGAACTGCAGGCTGAACATGCCAGGACAGCCACGAAAATCAGCCTGAATGCACCCAAAAAGGAGCTTTAAACCATTCATAATGCTCTGCTTGGGCTTCAGTGGTGAAAATTTTTAAAAGGCTGCAAAGTTTAAAGGGAAGCATTTTAAATGGCGTTTCATTAATGAAAAGAGTGTGGATTTCCATGTGTGAATAGAGAGTGTGTGAGTGAATTTATGTTTATGAAATAACCCGGTGTAGGAGGCACCTTAAGGCAGCTGGGGCTGGCCCTGCTGTCCTGTTTGAGTCCCGCAATGTCGGAAAAATTGGGATGGACCGGCCCCTGCAGCCAGAGGTTCCTGCCTGCTCCAGGTGCAAAACCGGGAGAGATTCATGTGCATCAATGGGTCTTGGATGGACTGATGCCAGAAAGAACTTCCTTCTTTCCTTCTTTCCTTCTTTCCTTCTTTCCTTCTTTCCTTCTTTCCTTCTTTCCTTCTTTCCTTCTTTCCTTCCTTCCTTCCTTCCTTCCTTCCTTCCTTCCTTCCTTCCTTCCTTCCTTCCTTCCTTCCTTCCTTCCTTCCTTCCTTCCTTCCTTCCTTCCTTCCTTCCTTCCTTCCTTCCTTCCTTCCTTCCTTCCTTTTCCCCCCTCACTCTTTTCCTCCTTAATTTCTTCCTTTCTCTTTTTTCCTGTTTATTCCCTTCTTCCCTACATTTCCTCTCCCTTTGCCCACTTTTCTCCACTCATCCTCTCTCTCCGTTGTTCCTACCTCCATCCTCTCTCCCCCGCTTCTCCCTCTCTCCTCTTTTCCTGCTCAGTCTCTCATTGTCCCCGTCTCTGTCCCTCTGTCCCTCTGTCCCCTGGGCTGTCCCCGCCGTGTCCCCGGGAGCGCTGCAGTCCCCGCTGTGTCCCCTGGGGGGCGACACACGCCGCGCGGAGCGCCCGCGGGCAGGTGAGACCGGAGCGGCCCCGGGAACGGCCCGGGAACGGAAGGGAATGATACCGGGAATGACACCGGGAACGGCACCGGGAACGGACGGGAATGATACCGGGAATAGCCCGGGAACGGCACCGGGAACGGAAGGGAATGATACCGGGAATAGCCCGGGAACGGACGGGAAGGATAGCGGGAATGGACGAGAATGATACCTGGAAAGGCACCGGGAACGGCACCGGGAACGGCACCGGCAACAGCCCGGGAACGGACCGTAAAAATGCCGGGAACGGCACCGGGAAGGCCCCGGGAATGATACCGGGAATAGCCCGGGAACGGCACCGGGAATGACACTGGGAACGATACCGGGAATGACACCGGGAACAGCACCGGGAATGGCTCGGGAATGACACCGGGAACGTCCTGGGAATAGCCCCGGAACGGCCCAAGAACGGCCTGGGAACAGCACCGGGATCGGCCCGGGAAGGACACCGGGAACGGCCCCGGGAACGGCCCCGGGAACGGCCCCCGGGGCTCCCCGAGCGCTGCGAAAGCTCGGCTGCCGCTGCCGGTAAAGGCTGCGAGAGGAAAACCGGCGGCTCCCCGGAGAACCGGGCGAAGGGAGCCCCGCAGGGGAACCCCGCATTTCCAAGCGCCTCCCGCTCCTCATCGAAGGGGCTCCTCTCCCCTCACGTATTTTTCATAATGCCGATTTTATTTTTTTTTCTTCAAGCCATTCGAATTTTGGGCTTTTCCGAGCCCGCTGGTTCAGTCTCTGCTCGGTGCCCAGCTGCAGCAAGCAAAGAACTTTGGCTGCTTCTGGGAGTTCTGTAAAAATTCAACCCGGACAAGTTTTCAGCCGAGGAGCGGTAAGATTCCATCGAGGATATTTCTCCAGGCTTCCAGGAAAGGACAGCACTGGGACACCGCAGGGGTGGCTTTGCTCAAGCTCTGCATTTAAAAATTCCTGCATTTTATAAACTTATATCATTAAAGAAATCCCGTGTGCTTGTGTACGCAAAGACACAACCCAAGTTGTTACGAGAAATGTGATTTATTTGAAAATCGAACATAAAAGTGTGAAGTCGTTCTTTAATTATTCCAGAAAAAAAAAATAAAAGTTTTCTCTTATGGTCATACATTTACATGAAAAGTATCAGCTTATCTCACTGAATTCACTCTTTGTTTTTCCAATCAAAATATCCCCAGATATTTTCTCGGTGGATGAAACCCTCCCCGAACATTCAAAATTATTTCCGTCAAAATCAAATAACAATTTTGAAGCGCCCGGAGAAACTTCCCAATCAAATTTTCCATCGCAGATCATTTTTAACCATCCCTCCTTGTAGAGGAGCTGCCTCATAATTTAATTTTTTTCCCTCCCCTCAGTTATCGCATAAAATCGTTTCCTTTCTTATTAAGAAAATCTCCGGTAATTAACAGCCCCGCCGGGTTCCCACGGCCGGAGCCGGCTGCGGTCTCGTCCTCACCGCCCCGGCTGCGAGCGGGAAAGGGACCCGCCAAAATCCCAGCCCGACTTTGGGGGGAGAAAAAAAAAAATAAATCTTTGTTTAAAGCCTTACCAAACCACACAAATTGCAAGGAGGGCAAGGCAGAATTACAGTGTAAGAAACCCAAAAATCAGCGCTCAGCAATCAGAGCGGCAGCAGCCAGGCGGGAAGAGCCCGGCCGAAGCGACAGCAAATTCATCTCGACCTTATCTCGGTCTCCTCGGGCTCGAATCGATTTTACAGCGCTATTTTTGATTATAGATATATTCTGATTTATTTTTCCCTTTTCCCTGCGGAGCGGGGAAATCGCTGGTTTCCCACCTCGGTTCTTTAGCCCGTCAGATCCACTCTTCTCCCGAGTGGAACAGAACAATTCGCGGCAGTTTCCCCAAACACTCGAGTTTACACTTGGTCACCAAGCGTCCCTAATTGTCCCACTCTGATTGCCTCTAATGAACTCATTAGGGAGAAGGCAGAGGGGCGGATTTCACAGGCACAAGAAAACCCACCTCAATGCCCGGAACGAAAAAAAAAATAGACCTTTAAATGCCCTCTCTGTTTTTTGTTAGTTTTGATGGGGTTTTTTTTCCTATGATAATAAAATATCCCCAAAGTTCCCCAAAAGCGGCAGAGAAACCTCTGAACCCGCAGCGACCGCGCCAGCGGGGCCGAGACGCGATGTCACCGCCACAGGGCGAGCACCCAGCGGCCTCTCCCGGGGAATTTCACTGAAATATATAAAAAATCGGGAACGCAGGACCTGCCGGGCACAGCGGGCACCGCGACACCGGCGTGACCGAAATACCAACCGCGTATCAACCTGCCTGCGCAAAACGCTCTAAAAACTCCTCTGCTTTTAAATCAGCCGCGGGGCGGGCAGCGGGCAGATCCCCCCAGATCCTCCCGGCCGGCTCGGGGCTGCTTTTTTGGGGCCAAATCGTTGGAAGCGGTGCGGCGGGGCCGGGGGCGCGGGGCTCGGCCCGGCCCGGCGCGGGAGCGCGCGGGGGCCGCCCGCCAGCGCCGCCGCGTCCCGCGCTCCCATTGGCTGCGGCCGCGGCGCCGCGCGTTGCCATTGGCCGGCGGGCGCGGCGGGGGGCGGGGCCAGCGGGGAGTAAAAGCGCGGCGGCGGCGCGGGGCGAGTTTCGAAGCTGCGCAGCGCGGCCGGGAGGGAGCTCGGCGGCTCCCGCACCCCTCCGGGGGCTCCGGAACGCTTCGGGCCGTTGTTGTGACAAGGACTGGCTATTCCGCAAGGCTGCTTTTTTCGTCTTTTTCTTTTTAATTTTTCTTTTTTTTTTTTTTTCTTTGTTTTTTTTTTGGTTTTCTTTTTTTTTTTAATTCCCTTTTCCTGCGAGAACAGGCCCACCCCTCCCCAGCCCAGCTCCCCGCAGCAGTGCCCGCCGCGGGCCGTGTGTAGCAGAATCACAGTCATACAGAGGGAGGGAGAGGCCGCCAGAGACCACCCTGCCCCCGGCGACCCGGAGGATGCCGCTGCGGTGCCGCTGCTAGAGGACACGCTGGGATTTAGCTCGGCTCCGAGACTCTCTCTCTCTCTCTCTCTCTCCCGCTCTCTCCCTCTCTCCCTTCTCCGCGGAGGGGTCCCGGACGGGGAGGTGAGGCCCTTCCACCGTCCTCCTCTTCCTCCTCGCCTCCGCGGTCGCGGGAAGCCCCTCTCCATGATGCAGGCTCGCTACTCCGTCTCGGACCCCAACGCTTTGGGAGTGGTGCCGTATTTAAGCGAGCAGAACTACTACCGAGCTGCCGGGACCTACGGCGGCATGGGCAACCCCATGAGCGTCTACTCGGGCCACGCCGAGCAGTACGCGGCGGGCATGGGGCGCTCCTACGGCCCCTACCACCCGCACCAACCCGCCGCCCCCAAGGACCTGGTGAAGCCACCTTACAGCTACATCGCCCTCATCACCATGGCCATCCAGAACGCCCCCGACAAGAAGATCACGCTCAATGGGATTTACCAGTTCATCATGGACCGCTTCCCTTTCTACCGAGAGAATAAGCAGGGCTGGCAGAACAGCATCCGCCACAACCTCTCGCTCAACGAGTGCTTCGTCAAGGTGCCCCGCGACGATAAAAAGCCGGGCAAGGGCAGCTACTGGACCCTGGACCCCGACTCCTACAACATGTTCGAGAACGGCAGCTTCCTGCGCCGCCGGAGACGCTTCAAGAAGAAGGATGTCTCCAAGGAGAAGGAGGAGGCCCGGGAACGGCTGCTGAAGGAGCAGCCCAAGCCCCCCGGGCTGCCCGGCGCCGACCTCCCCAAGGAAGCCTCCTCCTCCTCTTCCTCCTCCTCCGCCTCGGCGCCGGCCTCCGAGAAGAAGGTGGTGATCAAGAGCGAGACGGCGTCTCCCGAGCTGCCCGTGATCACCAAGGTGGAGACGCTGAGCCCGGCCAGCGGCGGGGCCCTGCGGGACAGCCCCCGCAGCGCCGCCTCGCCGCCCGCCGCCGCCTCTCCGGACGCGTCCCTGCCCGAGCATCACCCTGCCGGTAACGGGCTGCCGGGCTTCAGCGTGGAGAGCATCATGACCCTGCGGACTTCCCCCGCGGGCGACCTGAGCCCGGTGAGTGCCGCCTCGGGCAGGACGGGCGGCGGGCTGGCCCTGGGCTACCCCGCGGGGCAGCCGGCGGGCTACAGCGCGGCGTGCAGCCAGGCGCTGGACACTAGTGGGAGCTACCACTGCAGCATGCGGGCCATGAGCCTCTACAGCGGCGACAGGCCGGCACACATGTGCGCCCCGCTGGAGGACGGGCTGGCCGAGCACCCCACGGGCGCCCCGTCGCCGCTGGGCGCGCTGAGCCTGCCCGCGGGGCAGGACGGAGCGCTGGGCACCGGGCATCCCCACGGAGGAGGAGGAGGAGGAGGCGGAGGGGCGGCGGGGGCGCAGCCCGCGGCTTCTTGGTACCTCAACCACGGCGCGGAGCTGAGCCACCTGCCCGGGCACACGTTCGGCTCTCAGCAGCAGACTTTTCCCAACGTGCGGGAAATGTTCACGTCGCACCGGCTGGGGATGGAGAGCGCGGCGCTGAGCGAGCACCAGGTGAGCAGCAACTCCGCCTGTCAGATCCCCTACAGGTCCGCGCCCTCCCTATACCGCCACGCCGCCCCCTACTCCTACGACTGCACTAAGTACTGAGTAGCCGCCACCCCCCGCTTAGGCCCATTTAAAAAAAATATTATTAATAATAATTCTTAAAGATGGGGAGAAATAAACCCACACCGATAAAAATAAATCTGACAGCTTCCCCGTGGACTTTGCGGCCACAGAGTTTGAAGATCCCAAAAGCCCCGTTTTGGGGCCTCCTTAAATTCCGGACAAGTATATTTTACTTGAAAAGAAGGGGGATCTCATTTAAAAAAAAAAAAAAGAAGAAAAAAAAAAAAAAAAGGAAAGAAAAGAAAAAGGTGAAAAAAATTATATATATATATATGTCTATTCAAAAGTGGCAAATTTTATATGCTAAAGTATAGGGGGGTCTCAGAAAAATAAGTTATGGACCAATATCGCAACGACCATTTATACGTTTTAAAAGGAAAAAAAAAGTTTATAAGTATATATATAAATATATGTCCTGGGTATTTTTTGAGTTTTCTGATGTGCTGTAAAAAATATGTGGATTTCTAATCAGGCTGATTTTCAGAGCCATTAATATAATATTTAAAGTTGAGTTCACTGGATTGTTTTTGTCTCGCCCAACGGTTCCTAACTTCCAAATTAATGACAAGTGATTTCTTCTTCTTCTTCTGTGTACAATTATGCAATAGATTTTCTTTCGTTTTAGAGCTGTTCTTTTCGCAAGACGAGGAAATAATTTATTTTTTGCTGGTGGATTTTTTTTTAAGGAAAAAAAATAGACAAAGTATCTGATACTTTTTTATTATTATTTACGACGTGTGATGTTTTGTATAATAGATTTCACCTTTACCATTCCTAAGGACTTTTTGCTTTAACCTGCTTCAAAGTTCGTTTGTCTTATGTGGTCCTAATTGTTGTACTTACCTTAAAATAAATCCGTGCTGGTTTTTTCTGCTCCAAGTCTGGCGCTTCTCTGTGTATAAACTGGGGGGTTTTTAACAGGTTTTTTCACCTTTCCTTCACGCGAAAAAAACGTGGCGGTGGTTGTTTTTCAAAACAAAGTGGTTTTCCTGAAGGTTTCTGAGGATTCTTTCTCGCAGAGAAAGTTGAATTCACGTGAAGAGCTGGAATTGTACAACAGGGGGAGGGGGGGAAGGAAAAAAGGGCTGAGCCCCCCTTCAATCCCGAATCCGTGAAATTTTGGGAGTTTTTTCCCGGCCTCTGATGGGGAAAAAACAGGAGGGAGAGGGGAATTTCTGTTCCTCTGGCCCCGTCCTTGCGAGCGCGGCCTTTGCGCGGGGCCTCCGCGCCCGGAGCCGCCTCTTTCCAGGGCAGAAAACACCCCCCACACCCCCCCAAAATAAATCCATTTTATTTATTTATTTGGTTTTCTTGAAAGGAATCCCGAGCGCCTGGGAGTGAGCGCGACCATTTAAACCCGGCCTCGCCTGCGGAGCCTTAGGAAGGTGGAAAGTTCACTCTGGAATCGTTTCAGTTCTGAAATCCTCTCTTGTTTGAGGAATTGATTGGTTTTAACTTTCTCTTCGTCTCTTTAAGCTCCCGTTCGCAAGGCCAGGCGCTGCCAGATATTCTGGCTTTTCCCAAATCATCCTTTAACCTGTTCATGCAGCTTTAATCCGGGGTAAAACGCCGGATTTAGCAATCCTGAAAGCCTGGGAATGCCGGCAGCGCCTACAGCAGAGTTTGGGAGCTCTTCGGAACTTTTCAAACCCAGCTCTCTGGAGCCAGGCTCCTTTCCCAGCTGTAAATTCACATCCAGCCAGCATTTCCCGGGGATAAATCCCCACTGTGCCCCCATCCCACCTCCCGCAGCCCCCAGTGCCCGTCAAATCCCTTTTTTTTTTGGTTCGGGAGGGGTTATACCCACGGCAGGCTGTTGAAATCGATGATGTAAATTGGTTTTGACCGCTTAAATTTCGCCTGCGCTTCAAAGCTGGCAAAAAGCACCGAAACTCTCGATTTAAATGAGAAAAAAATGTCTGAGCCTCACTCGGTCTGTATTTTAAGGAACATTCTTGTAAAAAAAACCTCCCTGCCGTTTTTCCTAGCTCTCAGAGGGTGCTTCTTTATTTAATTTTATATTTTCTTCTTCTTCTTTTTTATGAAATAAAAGTGAAGGTGCTCTCTTAATAAGAGAAAATACAGAGTTTGAAGGATAAAAAAATATATAGGGAAATAAAAGGAGTAAAACGGTGAAAAGAAAATAAATAGGAGGAAAAGGGGGAAAAATTGGGAAAGAATTCTTCCCCGGTCCGGACCCTCTTCCCGTGGGATTTTTTTCCAGGAAGATGACTGAAGTCAGGTGCTCATTTGCTGTGGGTTTTCCCACACGCCTCCAGAAATCCCGGGATCGCCGCTGCTCCCCCGCCTCCCCCCGGGGCGCTGCGGACCCTTCTCCTCCCGGTACCGGGACTGGGGACACCCCCGGGGCCCTGCGGACCCTTCTCCTCCCGGTACCGGGACTGGGGACACCCCCGGGGCTCTGCAGCCTCCCCCGCGCTGCTGCTGGACAGTTCCTGGGATCCCCTTTTCCCCAAAAAACTCATTTTTGGTGTTTCTTTCCCCACCTCGCCCTGGCAGGACGATCCCGCACGGGCTCTGCACCGCTCCCGGTCCCTCTGGAGAGCTCCTGCGGGGCTGCGAGCATCGTCCCCTGCCTGTGTCCCTGTCCCTCGTCCCCAGACACCCCCAGCACCCCACGGGAGCCCTTTGGGGTGGGCTGGTGTCACAGGGGTGGGCTGGTGTCACTGGAGCGCCCTTTGGGGTGGGCTGGTGTCGCAGCAGAGCCTTTGGGGTGGGCTGGTGTCACAGGAGCGCCCTTTGGGGTGGGCTGGTGTCACACGAGAGATCTTTGGGGTGGGCTGGTGTCACAGAAGAGGCGAGAGCCCGGAGCGGGGCGCGGGGATCATCGGTGACTTTGTTTAAAGGCTGCTATCGGGAGCTCGATAACGCCATCGGAGGCTGTCGTGACAGGTGACTCCAGCCTGGCCAGAGCAGAGGGGAAGGAGGGCAGAAGTGAAGGAAGGAGGAAGGCGCAGGGTGAATTTGGAAGGCAGCCGTGCCCAGATTTGGCTCTGCAGCCCCTCGGAGGAGCAGCAGAACCCCCCAGCCCCTCTCCCCGCAGGTCGGGGCCAGGCCTGGCCCCGGGGACTGGCTGATGCTGCTGCGTGGCCGGTGGCCCCGGCTGGGGCTCAGGGTGGCACCGGGAAGAGGATGAGGATGGTGGATGGGTTTCATAGTTTGTTTTTCTTGTATTGCCATTCACCACCGGCTTTGCAAACCTGTCCAAAAGCCCAGATAGTTTCGGTTTTGGGGAGAAGAGGCAGCGGTTTTCCATCTCGTCCCCCTATCCCAGTCGAGGGAGCGTTTCCCTGGTGCTCCAGGCCCCGGGTGAAGCACATTCCCTGTCAGGAATCCCCCCAGGCCTCCGCCCAGCCCAGCCCGAGCTGGCCCGTCCCTCCCGATCAATCCCACTCTCCCTGGAGCTTTTGGGAAGGCTCCGGCCAGAGGCTTTTGGGGAAGGCCACGAGCTCTTCTGGCATTTTCGAAGGGACTTTGCAGAAAATCCATGCCTGGCACTGGCAGGCCGGGAGAGAAGGAAACACATCCCTCATCCCGGGACACTGCCGGGCGACCTCGCGTCTGTGCAGCGCCGTGCTCGGCCAGGGGCGAGGGGTGGGCAGCTCCTGCCGGGAGGAAAATTCCCGAGGGAGCCCAGGCCGGGATGCAGCAGGAATGGGGAGCTCTGATTCACATTCCCGAGAGAGCCCAGGCCGGGATGCAGCAGGAATGGGGAGCTCTGATTCACATTCCCGAGGGAGCCCAGGCCGGGATGCAGCAGGGATGGGACGCTCTGATTTTTGGCCTGTTCCCCACATCCCGGGGTGCTGCAGGAATGGGGAGCGCTGTTCACACCCCCGTTTCCCCCAGGCAGGACTACGGCGGGAGTGGGGATCACTGATTTACACCCCCTCTTCCCTTGTTTTCCACAATGCAGCAGGAATGGGGAGCTCTGATTTACACCTTCTTCCCCGTTTCCCGGGATGGATCAGGAATGAGGAGTTCTGATTCACACCCCTTCTTCCCTCCAAGATTGAGATGCAGCAGGAATGGGGAGCGCTGATTTACCTCCTCCTCTCTCCATCCTGAGTTGCAGCAGGAAAGGGGAGCTCTAATTTACACCCATTCTTACCCCAAGATTGGGATGCAGCAGGAGTGGGAATCGCTGATTTACACCCCGCTCCCCATCCCGGGACGCAGCAGGAGTGGGAATCACTGATTTACACCCTGCTGCTCTATCCAGGGATGCAGCAGGAGTGGGAATCCCTGATTTACACTCTGCTCCCCATCCCGGGATGCAGCAGGAGTGGGAATCCCTGATTTACACCCCGCTCCCTATTCCGGGATGCAGCAGGAGTGGGAATCGCTGATTTACACCCTGCTCCTCCATCCCGGGATGCAGCAGGAGCGGGAATCGCTGATTTACACTCTGCTCCCCATCCCGGGATGCAGCAGGAGTGGGAATCGCTGATTTACACCCCGCTCCCCCCACCCTCGGGTGCACTGATTGGGGGGCTCTGATTTCCACCCTCCTTCCCCCGTTTCCCGGGACGCAGCAGGAATGGGGGGAGCTCATTTGTGCCCTGCTCCCGCCGGGGGCTCCGGGCGGGACCTCTCCTCGCTGCTGCTTTAAAAGGGGCTCGTCAGCTGGAGAGGAGGGGAAACCCATCCGGGAGCGCCTCCATCGCCGGCTCCGCGTTGTTTGTTTTCTTTTTGCTGTTTAGGGAACGAGCGACGGTAACAACAACATCCACGAGAAGCCCCCTCCGTGCCTTCCCCGGCCCCCCGGAGCCGTCGGAGCCCCTCGGAGGCCGATCCCTTGCGGATATCGCGGCTGAGGAGCTCCAGCGATGCCGCCGGCAGGAAAGGGATAACGGGGCTGACACGCAGCGCATGAGCTGGGCAGAAGGAAAGGAGGGAAAAGCCGCATCCCCGCCCCCGAGGATTTCCCACCGCCAAGAGGGGGAAACAAGGGAGGAAGCGAGAATTTTTCTGGGGGAGGGATCTCGGGGAGAGAGCGGGAGCCCGTGTGACTGTCCCCTGCTGCACACGCGAGTATTTATTGTTTTACTAATCCGTGCCTGGAGTGTCTCAAGGAGCGGGGGACTCCCCGAGGTGGCGAGAGGAGGAGGGTGAGGGGGGAAGACCCCCGGGCGCTGCTCTGAGGATGCGCCGGGCGGGTCCGAGCAGCCGCGCTCCGCTCCAGCCCTCCGCGGCGAGGATGCTCCAGGGCCGGGGACGCTGCCCGGGCGTGCTGCTCCTCAGTGTCCAGAGGCGAGGACCCCCCAAAACTCCCTCCTTTCACCTCTCTTTTTTATTTATTTTAGGGTTTATTGCGCTTTTGGCACTGCGGGCGGGTACTGCGGCTCCTGGGGCCGGCGGGGATGCGCAGGGCGCGGGAGGGATGCGGAATTCCGGGCGAGGGCGGTGTTCGAAGGGTGAATTCCCCTCCCTCCCACGCGTGTGCCCGGACAGTGACAGGGGAGACCCCCACACCGCCTCCCTGCGCGCTCCGGCCGCGTCCCCCAGGCTCTCCTGGCGGTTTGCAGCTTCCAGGACCCACCCGGAGCTCCGCAGCATCGCGCTGGGTTTTACCCCGGGGATGAAAATCCTTCTTCCGACAGGGGAGCGACGCCGGCCGAGAAAACCGCACGGGTGAAGGGGAACCTGCAGGGAAATCCGGGGATGGGGAGGTGCAGGCATCGCCAGGGCCGGGTGGTGCTGGGGACACCCCGGGGCTCGGCTTTTACCTCTTCCCTTGCCAGGTAACAACCCCAGCAGACCCGTGGGAGCTGCGCTGTTGGGATATTTCTCTTTGAAGGAGAAAGGATCCCCCTCAGGCCTCTTCTTCCCTCCCTCGGAGAAAAGACGCTCCACAGGACAGGGGGGCCCGCAGGTCTAAACCCGCGGGGGGACTGGGGACACAGGCGACACCTCCAACGGCATCGGAATCCCTCGGGGCCTCGGATTAAAACTGTTACGTCAGTAAATTAAAAAAAAAATTAAAAAATATATAATAAATCCGACAACAGAAAACACAGCCCCAAACCTGGACGTTTATACAGAAAAAGAGCATCACAAATTCCTAATGTAAGCACCGGCCAGCTGTGTGCACTTGTAAAGTTGTTATAATCCCCCTCCTTGTTATAAACAGGAAAGTACATAATATAAAGCAACAGGCCCGCATTCACAAATACTGACCCTCCTCCCCCGGCCTGCCAAATTCCCCGTTTGCTGCAGTCTCCCCCGGCTCAGGGCTGCCCGCTCGGGCTGGGAGCGGGGCTGGACCTGGGGTCGCCCTTCGGCCGCCCCCGGGGCTCCCCTTGCGGTGCAAACCCGGGTCCTGCACCGGGAGGTGCAAAGGACCCCTCCACACCTGAGCCCCCCTTCCCTTTTCCTTCCTGGCGATCCTCGCAGCTCCGCCTCTTCCCCTCATCCATCCTTTTCTCTTCATTTTTAAATATTTTCAATTTAATTTTAGTGTTGTTTAATGCCCCAGTTGTGCTGCGGGGATCCCTGCGCGCTGCTCCCCGGCTCCAGCAGTGTACATCCTGCTCTGCTGTGTGTGCTTACAGCGTCAAAGGGTGGACGTGATATTTCAAACATCAGATCAGTGCGTTTATATATTGGGTGCCCGGAAATTTTTCCAAATAAACACAGCTTGATTCGACTTGGGTGGGCAGACTTATCAACAGACTAATTCTATAAACAAATGAAGGAATAACCCGGAGACCATTGGCTGGTACCAGCGAGACACGTGGAGAGAGCTCGGAGTTTTGTAGCAATGAAATTTTAATTAATGTGGGTGGGCTGAGAACACAAACGACTGTTTATCAGAGACAATTTATTTTCCAGCGCTAAGTCAACATATAATAGCAAACTTACAACAATTATTTAACTTTTTTTTTTTTCCCCCTCCTATTTTTTTTTTTTTTTTTAAGAGCTATGAAGCAGGGACAGAGGCAGAGCGAGCTCCTTCAGGCAGGGCTGGGAGCTGAGCTCGCACAAACAGCTCCCCGGTGCACTCGTCCCACGGTGCTGCCCTGCCAGCTCGGCTCAGAGGGGGAAGGCGCGGAGCTGCGATGAGCCACATCTACGGCAGCCACCTCTCGGCGCTGGGCAGCCCGTCCATGGTTTACCTGCCCGCTGCCCTCGGCTTCGCCCCCGGTGGGGCCGTGTCCCGGCAGGACCCCCCGCAGAAACCCCCCTACAGCTACATCGCCCTCATCGCCATGGCCATCAAAGAAGCTCCGGAGCAGAAGGTGACGCTCAGCGGCATCTACCAGTTCATCATGGACCGCTTCCCCTTCTACCACGACAACAAGCAGGGCTGGCAGAACAGCATCCGCCACAACCTCTCGCTCAACGACTGCTTCGTCAAGGTGCCCCGCGAGAAGGGGCGGCCCGGCAAGGGCAGCTACTGGACCCTGGACCCGCGGTGCCTGGACATGTTCGAGAACGGCAACTACCGCCGCAGGAAGAGGAAGCCCAAAGCCGCGGCCCCGCCGGACTCCGAGCCCTCCGCGCAGCCGGGGCCGCCCGCCCGCCCCGTCGAGCCCAAGCGGCCCAAGGGCAGCGCGGCCGCCGCGCCGGGGGACGCGGGGGCGCCGCGGCCGGGCGGGGGGACAGCGGCTTCCCCCGAGGGGCTTCCCCCGCCGCCCCCCGCCGCCGCCCCGCCTCACAAGAGCGGCCCCCGCGGCCGCAGCTTCAGCATCGAGAGCATCCTGGCGCAGGGGCTGCGGCCGCCGCCCGCCGGGGCGGCCCCCAAGGCGGCCCGGGAGAGCCCCGCCGGCTGCCTCGGCGGCTCCCTGGTGGCCAGCGGCGGCTTCGGGCCGGCCCTCAATGCCTCGCTCATGCTCGACTCCCAGGTGCACGGGAGGCTTTACCACATCGGCATCCCCTTCCTCTCCTGCTTCCCCCTGCACTTCTCCGAGGCCGTGTTTAATTTCCAGTAGCTGCCCCACCATTAACGCGCCCCCTCGGCCCCGAGCGCTGCTCCGGGGGGCGCGATGGGAGGGAGAGATCGGACTCAGACCTCTCCACGCGGGTAAAGACCTAAAAAAAACCCCCAAAAAACCCCAAAGCGATGTTTTCAAGGTGACTCAGGATTTCAGGGCATTTTCAAGGCGCGTCTTGCTGCGGACTCTCTTTAGCGGCTTTGGAAGGTAACGCGGTTTTGTTTCCCCGTGGGCGGCGCAGGCAGAGGCAGCACCGGGGGATGCCCACGCTGCCCCCCAGCCCCGTGGGCTTTGCTCTGCACCTCTTTGCATCCCTCAGGTTCCTCAGGCCAGGTTTCTCTCGAGTCCTTCAGGTCGCTGTTTCCTTCTTTTGTTTTTCCTTTTGAAAACCAAGCCCCATCCCGGGGGGAGGAGGCCGAGTTTTGTTTTATTTTGCCATCAATACCCACAGGAATTCATAATGCCCATAGCTTTGCCATGAATACCCACAGGCACGTAATAATTCCTGATATTCCCCACTGGCCCAGTCCTCTCAGTGGGTAACTGGAGCTGAGTTCATCCTGAATATTCCTGCTTGCTTGGATCCAGCACGGTGTGGAACTGGTGCTTTGGAGTATCCTCACAGAGTTTCTGCTCATGGATGTGGCCAAAAAGAGGGGGATGGATGAGCAAACACAGAGATTTCTCCACTTTCCGTGTCTTACTGGGATCGGTTGCTTCTGACCTAAAAAAAACCTGAGGCAGGGTTGTGGAGGCCAGGACAAATACCAGGAAAAAAAAAAAAAAAAAGAGACATCGGCTGTGTTTCTAAAGTTTTCTTTTTTTTAAAGAAGGAAGAATCCCGACACATTGCGAGAAATCAGGAATATTTTGTATTTTTGTTTGCCATAAATAGAGGCTTTTTTGTATATTAGTGGATGAATGCCCTTTTGGAGAAAAAATATTATATTCTCAATTTTCATTATGAAATCAAACCTATATCCAATAAAGGTATTTTTGTTCAGGAGTGTGGCTGGTGTGATGTGAAACACCCCTTGGCGTGTGCTGGAGGATGGAGGAGTGGGGCCTGCTGCTGGATGCAGCAAAAATCCTGGTGCTGCATCCACAAAAAGATGGGAGAGGCTGCAAACAGGCTCCTGGGAAATGACCTGTTCCTTCAAACTTTTCCTTGAAACCTTTCCCAAAATGATTATTCCTCCTTCTCTTCCCCTTCTTTCACCCCACCCTGTCTCAAAAGCAAAGCTTGCTCTTAAATGAGCACCTGGATATTGGAAATGTGGGGTTTGCAGGTGAGCTTTAATTCGCTTTTTGCAGAGCAAGGTTGGCATCAATTCCTTGATGTTTGGACCAGGGTTGCTGATTCCAGCCACAGGCAAAGAGTTCTCATGAGGGGAAGGACAGAAAATCTCCAAAAGGTGAGAATTGTTATTTAGCTTCCCCAAAAAAATGGATGCTCCTGGGCAGATCCCTGGATAGGCTGAGCTGGAGTTTCTCAATACGAAAAAAGAGAATAAAAAGAGAAATCATATTTTTTTCTAAACAGATTTGCAGAATAGACTTTATTTTAATAAAATATCTTATTTGCTTCCTATTTCTGACAGCTGCTGTGTGAATATCTATTGAGTCCATTATTTAAAGTCCTGGCACTGGGTTAGAAAATGAAGAAACACTCGTAAAAGGTTATGAAGGTGTCACTGCTCAGTGCCAGAAGGTTCCACTCCAGGCTGGGCACCGACATCACCGCCCTGTTTGGGCTCTGGGAGCTGACATCAGCCACAGGAAGCTGCAGGGGGAGGAAAAGGAGCCCGCAGAGAGCTCGATGCTCTCTCCGCCCCCTGTGTGGTGATTTGGGCTCAGGGTGAGGGGGGAGGTTGGTGATGCCTCCCAGGATTTGTTGGGCTCCATCGAGCCCTTCCCACAGGGAGGGGTCCTGCATCCCCGGCGTCCCCACAGCCCGGCCCATGGGAAGGTTTTACCCCCCAAAATTGGATATTTGTGCTCTCAGTCACCGCTTTTAACCCGTGTCTTCTGCTCCTCTGTTTCCCTTTCTCCTAACTTGGCCTCCCAGCTGTGACCCCCAGCTTTGTCACCTCTCAGCTCCTATCCAGCCCCCAAAATACCTTTTTAGACCTGCAAATGAGGCTTTTATTCCTTTCCTCCTCACTCATGTGGAACCTCTCCCTGTCCCAGCCCTTTCTGCACAAGAGCAGTTTTTAAATGGTGAAAAAAAAGTGAGTCTCAGTTTAATACACGATGTATATTTTTATCACAGACACTTTTTTTTTTTTTGGAAACCCAGCTTTTTCTACGCAATGGGAATTTGTTTCTTTGCGAAGCTTTGCTTTGACATTTGATCTTATTTCTGTTTTGGTGGAGTGGAGTGGGACCAAGTACAGCTGCAGCCTTTAAAAGCCGCATTGAGTTTGATTTTGGTTTTGCTTGAGGGAGTGAAATTAGTAAACTTAACATGCTCTGCACAAAAGTGACACTAACTCCAATGAGCTCAGAACCCGGTGAGCAGTTCTGAGGGGCAATTTGGAATTAATTGGGATCAGGCCAGTGCTGTAGCAGGGGATGAATACCAAGGAAAAGTCTTATTGCCAGCGGGCTGGATGAGTAACCACACACGGCTTTTGCACGTCATCTGTTTATAGAGAGGGGAGAAGTCATGGTACAATAAAAACATACAATAAAAACATACAGCAAAATCATAAAATGAGAGCACACAGTAAAAACAACAGCAGAGCAATGAGTGTGCAGTCAATTCCCCAATTCCTGCCCTTTGGATGGGGCTGAGCACCCTTTAATCCTCTCCACATCCACCAAAATGTGAATTTTGGTGCCGTGCAGCCAAGGTGCCACGGAAACATCAAGGACCTGACAAGCTGCAAGGAGTCGGTGCCAATGGTTTCACACCTGCCCCACAAGCCAAAAAAAGCAGCTGCCAAGCAGAGAACTGCCACCCAGCATTTCACTCATCCCTGGAATCTCCCTCCTCCCGGCTTTCCCAGCCTCCCAAGGCTGGCTATAAACACCAGTCTGGAATACTGGGGAGAAGTGGAGAAAACAGCAGAATAAACAGCACACTGCCTGTGTGGGCGATGGAGATGCCTTCCCCTTCCTCTGCAGAGGAGTGACCTCTCCCAACCCAGCAAGGTTTCCCGTCTCCGAGCTCTGCAGCCAATTTTAACTCCTTGGAGCAGGGCAGATCACAGAGTGGGAGAGGCTCACGGAGGAGTTGTTTGGTTCCCAGAGCAGCTTTGCTCCAAACAGGAGTTTCCTATGAGGGGAACTGAAAATCGGGCATATTAAAATAATTCTCGAGTTTAATTTCTCATAAATGGGGCTTCCAGTCTTTACACAGGCTCAGTGTGTGTTCTCCCAAAGTTGGTCCCATAGCAGGTATAAAATATAATCAAGGATTTCTGCATGGGATTTCTGCATGAGCAGAAGCCACTTTCAGGATTTGTCACTCAAGGTGTGGCCGTCCATGCCTGATTCCAGGGTGACATAAATCTGAGGGGCTTTGTAGCCTCTGCTCCTTCCTCCACCCCATTTTAAAAGTTAATTCTCTTTCCATTCTTTACCACAGAAAACACATAAAGGAGGCAGCATCCCTTTCCACACCAAAACCTGCTGACTGCTCCTAAGCCTGGTGTGAGGAGCAGCCAATTCCCAAAGCAAAAAAGGGAAGAAGGATCTGCTTCCTCACTTGATTCATAGCCCCACACACCCAGAGAAGAGATCTCCCGGGAGACAGCATTCAGGATATTAAACAGATCACAGATTTGATTTGAAGTGAAAGACCAAGAAGACAAGATCACAGAATGAGAGAAGTTACAGATGGAAAAGGTCTATGAGGTTATGCAATCCATCAGTCTGGACGTTGCATAATTGCTCCCCACAGTATATTTTTAGTGCTTTATCCAGACAAATCATTAAGTGCTTTAAAATGGGCCAGATTCCTCAAACGCAGTGCGTGCTAAGTCACAGCTGATTCCACTGAGCCTCGCAGCTCCAGTGTCTAACAAGACACCAAAAGGAAGTTTTGTGTGGTCAGAGAGAACAGAACGGGCCCTTCCAGAAATAACCCAGGCCTCATTCGCTATCCCTCACAGGAATCTCCCCTAAATTGACTGAATTAGGACCTCTAAAATCTCATTTTCGGATTATAGCGAATAATACATTATTACTTATTCAGATGTTCTCTTAGGCCAAAGTCAAACATTGCCCGTGTTCATGCGAATGCGATTTGTTTTAAGCCAGCTTCAAAGCCGGCTCAGCAAAGCGTAAAGAATGTTTATTTAAAATATAGTTGCTAAATTTAGCATGAGCTCGGTTAGCCTAAATCTTAGCGACATTTTTAGAGAGCACATTGCGAATCAGGAATGCATGGAGAAATAAATAAACTTTCCCACATTTTTGGGAATGGAGGGAGAATTCGCGAGCGCCTTCTCGCACGGGCGATTTCCGCGGGTCGGAAAGGAGGACACGAATTTCCCCCCGAACAGACAGCTGGAAATGCACAATGTTGATAATTTTCACTGCAGTTTTGTTTCAAATAATGCTCCCTCGAGGAGGAAACAAAAGCTGTCAGCTTTATTTTTTTTTTTTAATAGAAATTACGCAGAGCACCGACGTGTTTCAATATTTACCCAAGCTCTTTGCGAAGCGCCGAGAAGCAAACGGAGCTGGGCTTGGCCACGAGCCACATCCAGAGGAAATCTCAGGTTTGGATTAGGTCTTGTGACCTTTCCTAGTAATTCTGATACTGGATTTTATGCCCACCTCTTGCACATTGCTTCAAACATCCGCCAGCTGGATCCTGGGCTGGGTGAAATGCCAGCCAAACTCTGGATATCCTCTGGTTGGAGATTTACACACAAAATTTTTATGGTTTTCCTTTTCACCTTCCTAAGCTTCCACAGCTTAAAGAGGCACATCTGGGTCACCTTTGCCTCAAGTGACATTGTCTGAGAGACCTGAGCCAACCCGTGGTGGGAAGATGAGCAGACATGTGATAAACAGTTAAATTCTCTTTTTTCAGGTGACTTTCCCTCCATCCTTCCCATCCTTTGGTTGGTGTGAGTGCAGCATTTCTGCTCCTAGAGTGGGAGCATTCCAGCTGTGCCCCTCAGGGGGCTGCAGGACACAAGGGACGTGGCCTTTGGTGGGATTGGGACCAGCTCCTCTCCAGGCACACAGGTGGAATAAGGGGAAAAGGAACAAAGCACAAGGTTGATTTCTTTCCCTTCCACAGACAGAGCTCCACCACTTCCAGTGGCTTTAGCAGCTTCCAGCACCTACATCCCGTGACTCAGGTGCCAAATCCCACCTGCAGACCCATCCTTCCCTTCTCATCTCCCAGAGCTCTCCAGGTGAGGCTTTGCAAATCCACTGGCCCAACCCAGTAATTCCTGAGTCCACGGTGGGCTGGACACTTTAATTCTTCCCTACCTACCTCCAATTGCTTACTGAGTTTCTGTTTTCCTTCGAAGAGCCATATGTAATAATAGTTGTTAAAATAATTGTATTTCTGTTTTTACATCTGTAAAGATTAAGTTAAACAGTATGAAGCCCATTAAACTATTTCATGTCATGCTGCCATAAATTTCCTCCATTCCCATTGCTACTATTATTCCAGAGTAAACTCTGAGATCAAGCTGCTGCCACAGAGAGTTATTTATAGGAGCTCATTCATCAATAAAAACTTCAAAAGAAATCTGTTACTCTTCTATTGGGAAGCCAAAGAAAACTAACATAAAGACAACCCTGTTAAGAAACAAAGCTAAGGAGACCACAAGACATTTAGTTAAGGAAAATCCTGATTTCTAACAAATGCCATGCAAGGAGGGGAAGAGAAAAAAATAAAAAGAAGGAAAAGACTGTTGGCAGCATGAATCCTTTTAAGTTGTTTCCCTCTCATTGGATGGTTAAAATAAACTGTTAAACAGTTGTATTTGGCCTGGCTCAGCCCCCTCATTAGGCTCCATGTGATGGATTTGGGATCTCACAGTGTGTAAGGAGCTCTTCATCCCTTGCAAACGCTGGAGCTGTCCTGCCCTGTCCCAGCTGCTGCTGCCCCGTCCATCAGCACAGCACAAACCCAGCAAGGAGGGATGACCAGCAAGCACCCAGCTCCCTAAAGGTAAACAGATAAACCGGGAAAAGCTGTGTTTGCTCATCTCTGCCTTCTCTCATTCCTTGGTGTGCCTTTCTCTGTGCGCCTGAGCTGTGCAGGGCTGGATTTGGGCATGGTAATCCTGCAGAAATTAAATGTAGGAGAGCTCCAGTGCTGCCATTCCCTGTTCCACCTGAAAATCAATCTGAGAACAGCTCAGGGGAGGGGATTCTGCTCCTCTGCTCTGCCCTTGTGAGACCCCAGCTGGAATCCTGTTCTGGTGGCCCCAACAGAGGAATATGGAGCTGTTGGAAAAAGTCCAGATGAGCCCACAAAGTTGGTAAGGGGAGTAAGGCACCTCCTCTGTGAAGACAGGCTGAGAAAGTTGGGACCACGCAGCTTGGAGAAGAGAAAATTATGTGGACATCTCACAGCACCTTCCAGTATCTGAAAAGGCTCTGAGGAAGATGGAGTGGGATTTTTCATCATGAACTGGAGAGACAGGACAAGGTGGAATGGCTTCACAGTGGAAAAGAATGACCTTGGATTGGATACTGGAAGAAATTCTTCTTTGGGAGGCCCTGGCACCCAGAGAAGCTGTGGCTGCTCCTGGATCCCTGGCAGTGCCCAAGGCCAGGCTGGACAGGGCTTGGAGCAACCTGGGACAGTGGGAGGTGTCCCTGCCCATGGCAGGGACAGAACAAGATGATTTTTAGGTCCCTTCCAACCCAATTCATTCCCTGATCCTGTGATCTTTGGTCCCTGTCTCATCAACAGCTCCACAGGAGCGAGACCCTCCTGCAGGAGCAGGCACTCAGCATCATCCTGGGAACAAGAGCCTCAATCTGTGTTTTTGAGTTCAACAGAGACACCTCCTCATTTCCATCACAGGGACCTGAGTCCTGGGGACAGCAGGGACCCGCAGCTCCTGGCATGCACCGAGTGACATTTCTCAATCACATCCCCAAACACCAAAGCTCTGAGGTGAGGGTTCTGTGTTCCAGGGATCCCTTTCCACCCTTACTCATGCAAAGCTGGGCAGGGCACTTTGCACAGGCTCATCTCCATCAACGCCCATCACACAACAGCTCAATCCCTGCTCTGAGCTGGCCATCAAAATTATCTCCAGAATCTGCCAAATCTGACACAAAACACCTTCAAACTCCCAGCTGTCTGAGGCTCAAGCTTTGGTGAAATCACTCTTTGGTTATACGGGGAGGAGCTGGATAAAATCTGTGGTTTAGGGGATTAGGGGAGCTGGAATTTCACAGGCAGCAAATGCAACCTTTGCCCTCAGCTGTCCTCTCTACACTCACCCCAAAGGCTGCTTTTATTACAGCCTGTTCTTGGCAGTGCAGGTTTCCTTGTGCTGAAGATTCACAGCAAGAACTCCCAAATCCCAGTGATGTGACTTAAAAACACCCCCAGTACTTCTTCCCCAAAATGAGGTGAAAAACAAAAAAAAAATCTGTCTAAACTCCTGAAATTGGGGGCTGAACAAATCGCTTTGCCCACGATATCTGCAAGAATTAGCCTCAATTTTGCCCAACTTTGCTTTGCTCCAAATTGAGGCTCATGCAGCCAGTTTGAAACTGATGTAATTATGGTTGTTCAAAAAGAGTGGCAGAGCCAAATCAGTCACAATGACTCAGCCAGGCCAAGAGAAAAGTTTTTATCCATTGCCACAGCTCATATTTGGAACCGGTCTAAACACTAAACACAAAGATTATTAATAAACATGCAATGTACAAAATGGATTTATTCCCATTTAACTGCGCTTGCTGTTAAATAGAATTGGTTTGTTATGAAAAGGGCAAAGAGAAGCCCTCAGTTGTTGTGTCTGCTTTCAGATTAGACGCTACATAATTTCTGAGTAACAATAACAACAATTGCGACCCACTTCTCATGGAGTATTTTTCACTGATTTCTCCTAAAGTGCTTTGCAGGGAAGGTCAGTAGAAAGACCCATTGTAAACATGGGGAAATCTCCTGATTATTTGTTTTGGATGGTTAGAGAGGAAATTGCATATGCTTTCATGGAAAAAAAAAATCCTCTATTATTATCCTCTGTCCTAAAAAGGTGGTGGTGGGGGAAAGCCTGGTGACTCTGATCTAAATTATCCTAAAGCAAATTTCTGGCAAACCAAATGAAGCCAGACAACTCTGGATTTAATGAGAGTAAAGAGTAGCAGACTAAGTTAAAGCTTGAAACAGGGCACTCAGCTGCTGCTCTGCACTGCTTTGCTGCCTGTCTTGAAGCCTTTGATTGCCCAGTTTTATTTTCTTAGCTAATTTCAGAGATATTTTACTCTGCTTGAGCATCAACAGGTCAGCTGTTGGCAAAAGCAAGTGGCAAAAAGCTGTAGGCGTAGTTTAGAGACAATTAGGAAAATAATTGTGTTGAGAGTGTGAAATGCAATCACGTAGCCAAACTTGCCTTGATAAGGCTTGAGGCTGAGCAGAGCCAGCCCAAGAGCAGACTGAGATGTGATTCAGCCCTTTGAAGTCTCCTGATCTAATTCCTCTTGTACCCACACTTGATTTCCGTTGCTGGGGAAAACAAAAATCCTATCCCAAATCCAAAAACCCCAGGTGCTCTCCTGTCTCTCCAGAGGACTCTTGGCTGTGGAAGCTCCAGATTTTGGTGTCTCTGGAGCCGGAGGGGGTGTCTGGAGGGGGTTCTGTCTCTCAGGGCTCAGCCAAGCCCTGCTGAGTGTTTAATTTGCAGCCCTCAGGCTTTGCCTGGGCAGGCACCTACCAAGCTTTGCTGTTTGGCCTCCCAGCCTTGCTCTCTCTGCCTCGCTCTTGTCAAGCCTTTCATCAAGACAGGGCTCGTCACACTCCACCCTGGTGGCTCAGCTCAGAGACCTTTTGGCCTTTCCTGGGGTTTCTGAAGGTGGGGCAGGTTGTGAGGAAAGCTGGATGAAGGGAGGGTTCCCTTCCCACCCCTGCTCCTCAGCTGGTGGAGGGCGTTCTCTCGGGGCTCCCAGGAGCTCAGAAGTGCTGGACAAGTGGTCACTGCTTGTAGATTGTTGCTTGTCCATCCAAATAATTTGAGGAATCAGTGACTCCATGGCCTCTTCAAGTCATCTGTTCAGATTTCTCTGTTAGCATCTCCAAATGAGGCACGCTTCCCTCTGCTTTTACCCCTGGTTGCTTTAAAAGGGATCTTCTTTCCTTCCATTAAAAAAAAGAAACCAATAAGGGGAAAAAATATCTTTCAAGTGTCGAAGGAATGAAGTTTCTCCTTGAGAACGTTAAAACTACAGAGGAAACGTGAAGGATCAACTTTGACACACATGACAAATATTGAAAGGGAGCTGAAGCTGAAAGGCAACTCCTCGAAGACTTTGGGTCATTAAGAAAGTGCATGAATGAGTTGGAATTCTTGAAAGAAAACCCATCCCAGCCTTACTCCCTTGGCTCAGCGCCAGGGGCTGTGTGTTTCCCTCCCAAACTCCATTGCAGCTCTGATTGTCTGAGGGAAAATCCATCTCCTCTGATTTCCTAAGGCTGGGCAGGATCAGTGATCCCGTGAGCCGAGGGTTCCTGCCTGCTCCTTTTGGGGCTTGGAGCAGCACTGGGAGCCCATAAATCCTGGCTGCCTTTGCCCCAGCCAGGGTAAGACCAGCAGCTCCGCTGTGGCCCAAAGGGCGACCACCAGAGAGCTGGGCTGGGCTGTGCAGACCTTTCCCAGGCTCAGGGTCTCCCTGGATTGCTTTGTGTCCACTGGAAAGTGCTGGGATGCAAATCCAAGGTCGTGGCTGCCCAGGGTCCCTTGTGGATTCTGCAGTCCTGTGGCACAGAGATGTGAATGTGGAGTTGTTCACAGTGAGGGCTGTGTCTCCAGGGGATTCCTTCTGTTCTTAAGGAATGCTGTGGGATTGGAGGTGAATCACGCACCTTCTGTCCAGGGCAGCTAATGAGGGAGCCTTTGGCTTCTGGGAGCAGAACATCTCTCCTGGGTGGCCTGAGCAGAGCCTGGCCTCTCTGCACAGCTCTCCCTGGCTTAGGCAGGCGTGGGAGCTGAGCCCTGAGTGGTGTCCAGTCCAGAGGATGACCTTCGGGCCACGGGAGCTCCACATGTGAAATATCCAAGCCCACACTCCTTCCTGTGCCTCCACACAGCTCCCACACCACGTCCAGAGTCCCTGCCTCACACAGCACCACCCCACCAGCACTGAGGGGACCCAGCGGAGGGGCCACACTCAGCTCTGCAGGGGAAGGAGGTTCTGTAGGAAGTGGGTTTGGGTTTGGGGTGGTTTGGGGTGGGAGAGGAGGGAGGGAGGCAGAGGGATGTGGAGCTGAGCTTTCCCATGGTGGCTGCGGCAGAGTCATCTCCCAGGACCGGGCTCTGTCCTTTCTGCCATCCACATTTTACAACCAATTCCAAACTAGTTTTACAACCAATTCCCAACTAGTTTTACAACCTATTCCCAACTAGTTTTACAACCGATTCCCAGCTAGCTCCCCAGGAATGGGATGGGAACTGTCCCAGGCTGGCGAGATAACGCCGCCAGCGAGCCGCAATCTGCGAGCTCCCAATTTCACAGCTGTGGTGAGACAGCCTTTAAAAATCCCCGAGACAGAACTGGCCCTGTGCAGAGCAGAAATTGTAAGTTTTGGCCCTGAATCTAACCTTTGGAGAGCTGCCCAGCTTCTGACAGTCTGTGATGATGTCTCTGTGGAGGAAATCCTACGCTGAAGAAAAGCATGTTGCTTTCTCCCAAAGTTATATTCTCCCTTTCATTCGGCCACCATAAAGGACACTTTGTCATCTTGGCAGATCCTAAATATTCCCCCCTAATTTTATGGGAGGCAGATATAGGGACAAAAATTAAGAATTATTCAGGAGTGTTATTTATGGCTAAGGATATAAGGGATTTGAATGGAAATAACAATTAAACTCAAGAAAAAATTCACACTACAGGTCACTGCAATCCCAACTTTTCCCCTCATGAACTCAAGACGAGGAGGTTTTCTTCCCCTTTGTGATTTAGGCTTTGCTAAACTTCTCTGAAAATAGTTCATATATCACAGAGAGGAATTTCCATGGGGAACATAAATACATCCGTGGAAAGAAGGGAAAATTTCTCCTTGTCTCTGGGAATGGATGAGAAAGAAAGACAGTTGACGCCAGATATTAATGATGAGTGGAGGAAACCATCCAAAGGAAAAAAAAAAACCTATTGAGAATACTAAAACTACCCCAAAGTCACAGACCTATAAAAATCTACTACGGAACAATGACTTTTCCACTAATACAGGCTTAGATTCAAGAAAATATTTAAGCATGGGCTTAAGCTGGTCCCAGTTTGGAACAGCTCCTGAGTTAAATGGGTGAATTTCAGCTTTGTGGATGTGTTTTTCAGCTCTGGGGATCCTGGCTGGCATTAAACCTGCCCACAGTTAAATCCAAGCTTAAGGACTCTTGGGAGGGGAGGTTTTTTCTTCTAGTGGGACCGTGTAACACAATTTTCCATTTTTTTGGTCCTGCTGAAGCTTGTATTAAATTCACAGCTCAGGGGACAGCGTTGAGGGCATTCTGAGCTTACAGATTTTGATCAGAAGGAAGTTGGATCAACCTAAAGGAAATACAAACCACAGTATTCAAATATTTGTGGTTGATACACTGAGTAACAAACGTGGATCCATTGTGTGTGTGGATACATGGACACATCCACACCAGGCTGCTCCCATCCAGCCACGGAGGGACATTAAGAGCTGACCTTTTCCAGAAAACACCTCTGCAAAGCAGAGTTTTCATGGACAGGAACAGCTGGAGTGTCCCAGTGAGGCAGGGTGTCAGAGTCCAGGACATCCCTCTGGCCACCCTGCAGGGTTTGGAGACCGGACAGGGGGTCTGGGATCTGTCCAGGGGGCTCAGCCAGCCTCACACAGAGCCCAGGAGGGCACTGCCTCTGACCCCTGCCATGGGAGTGAATGCCCACATTGTGTGAAGAATCACAAGCTGAGAGAATTCAAAATAAGTAGTATTTAGTTTATCATAGAATGTAAATGTAGAATCTGGGATTTTTAGTATATGGGGTTGAAGAGACAAGATGGAGGAATTGGGGAGTGGCCCCTGTGCTCCTTGTTCTTGTTCTCGTCCCCCATCTTTTGCTGAGTTGGATTTTAGAGATTGGTTTAGAGTAGAAATGACATGTTAGCATAGGTAGTAGGCATTGGTACAATTTTGTAAATAAAACGTTCGTTTTGGACGGTGGTTGGGTCAGGGCTACCGTACATAAAGTCTGGGACCCTCTGATCTGCCCCAGTCCCCCGCATGTCCTGCTCTGCTGGGGATGCCCTGCAGAGCTGGGAAAGAACTGAGGGATAATGAAGAATAAACAACCTTGGAAACACGGACTGGTGGACTCAGCTTGTCATCTCTAGCTCTGGTGTGAAACACTTAGGGCAAAGAGAAGATGAAAAACCTGATTACCTCGGGGAACAACAACCCCGAGGAGAATCTCAGGGAGAATCAACCTTGAGAGCAGGGAAGCCTTCCCGCCTTCCTGGGGTGGGTGGGAAGCAGAGGCACAGTCACACAGCCCTGCACGGGCACGCCCGGGTGGCCCCGAGCCCCGGCCCGTGGGCAGCGCCACGTACGCCCTGCCCTTCCCCACCAGGGCATCCCCTGCCATGGCAGTGCCTTTGCCGTGGCAATTTAATCCTTTGCAGCCCTCCTGCCAAGGGCATTTGGTGTTTGTCACCCCTGAAAGCCACGAGCTGAGCACGTTCCACACGCGGCCTTGTGTGTCCCTGTCCTCCTGACAGCGGTCAGGAAGCGCTGGTGGCATCCACACCAACTTTAGATCCATCCAACTTTAGATTTTAGCACTTCACCTCCTCAGCCCTGCACAAGACCCTTCTGGGGCTTCGTGCCAGCCACAGGGACGTGGCTTTTGCGTGCAGGGACGCGGCCCAAGAGCCGCAAAGCAAAACAGGCCGGCCTTCCCCGAGCGCTGGGATTTGCCATAGCTGGGTGAGCAGTTTAATTGCGTTGTTAACACATCTCCACACTGACATCAGGAGCATTAAAGGCTGTGTAAATAGGCTGGGACAGAGAGCCCTGCCAAGGTGCTGCAGGCAGGTGGGAACGCCTCTCCCCAGCCCCTCTGGGAGCCCCATGATTTGCTGCTGCCTTTGCATCCCTCAGGTTCAAGAGGGAGCTGAGCTGGTGGAAGGCAGGAGGGAAAATCCCAGCTCATTTCTGAGCTGAAGACAGGATTTGTATGGTCCACACTAGCCTCACGGGGCCTTATTCTTCCTCAGAGCATCCTGGGAGCTGCACTGATGTATCCTAAAATAGTTTGGAGACCTCATTCCCACCTGTGGTTTCATCCCAGGGGGTGATGGGCTCCCCAAACATCACCAGTCCTGCTGCTGCTGTATCCACTGGGGTTCCCATCACTGCTGGGGTTTCTCCTCATTCTCTGGGCTTCTTCCTCCTCACTCACGGTAGAAGCAAAGTGTTGCTTTTATCTTCCTTTTCTGCCAGAGTCGGAGTAAATGCTCGAGAAGGTATTTTGTGTTCGAACTCAGATGTTTATTAATTCTTATCTCTATTACAGTCTCACAGGCCATGAGTTCTTCTGCATTTCTGGCTAACAAACTAAAAAAATGGAGCCATATTTATCTCTCTACAAGGGCTTTTAAGCATAAACTGTCCAAGTAAGAAATGACACCTAAATTATTTTTACTTTTAACCCAATACCCAACCACTTGTGGCCCACAATGAGGACTTTTCTCCCCAATTACAAAATACCACCCAGACCCATGAAAAAGAAGGTGAAAAAGAAGGACTGGCTCTGCCTTAAATCCTCCATCTTGCTTTATATATATATTACTATATTTTAAACCCTTAAACTCTGAGTTTTCCACCCTGTGATATCACACACTTCTATCCAAACTCCACACCCACAATCCCAGTGCTGTCACTCAATTTTGGGAGCCTTCTCCACATCCTCGGGTCAATGCAGTGTTTGTTTGGGGGTCAGTGCCTGTCAGCACAGAAAGCCTGGAATTCTCAGTGCCCAGACTTCCAACAGCAAAGAGCTTTTGGTTTTCTTTGGAAAGGGCTTCTCTGTCCACGAGCACAGCGTTGTCCCGAGGCAGCACCTTCGCTCTGAGCCAGCGCCAAGATTTTGGGTGAAGCTCCGTGGCTGTCACTGCTCAAAGCCGTGCCTCATGTCCCGAGGGAGGAGAGGATTAACAGGGCACTTCAAAGCGTTGTGTAATTGCACTTTCACTCAACTCGCAAAGGCTTTGTGTGCTTGGTTTCCAAGAGAAATGTCAAGGCGAGCCTCCAGGGACAGGCGAGAGGATCCCTCTTATGGTGACAGCGGGTAGAACAGAGTCCCCGCACGGGGCTGGTTGGATCTGGGCTCTCCTGGTGCCTGTGGGAGTGAGGGCAAATAAATCAGCTCGGGATCCAGCCCCTCTGGCCTTCTGAAGCTGCAGCAGGGAGCTCTCAGAGCTGCTCCTCTCTCTGGCTGAGGGGGTGAGAGCCACGTCTCCTGTCCCTGCCTCCCCTCCAGCCACCCCTCAGGGGATGCTGGCCTGGGCTCAGAGCCTTCTCCTGCCTCCCTGACCTCACTTTCAGAGGTGGTGCCTCTCTTCTATCACACACTAAATTACCTTAGGGAATAAATCCCTTTATTCTGTTCCTTGTGCTGCTTCTGAGTGCTCAAAGCTCGGGGTGGAGCAGTCTGGAGGTCCCAGCAGCAGCTGGAGGCTCAGTGCCCACCTCTCCTCCATTCCGAAATGGAAAAGGCTATTAAAGATCATAAATACCTTGAAAAACAGCACGACAGAGAAGAAATCAGGGTCCCTCGGCTGCTCTCTCATGGACTTTAGTAGATTTACTACCTGGAGTAGCTGTGCCCTCGCTCTCTGTGGTCAGAGCCACTGGAACAATCAGCTCAGAGGTCCCTGATCCTCTGGTGCTGTAGGATTCACATCGTGCAGGCTCTGACTTGGAAACCAAATCATCCACCTTTGGCAGAAAGTTTTATGTTTTTCTTCAAAAGATTGTGCAGAAAATGGCAGTAGATGATTTCACACAGGCACAGTCAACCACTTCAGGTGATCTTTAACTCAATCCTGTCTTAAACTTTTCCTGTTTTCCCCCCTCTTTTTCTCTAGCTCTGACTAGAAATCATCCTCTACCTTCCTCAGTTTCTGACAGTTCATCCACTGACCCAGTCCTGGCTCTGGGGATGTCCTCTTTTCTTTGATTTAATCAATCTTCTTTCTGGCAAGTGGGTTTTGAAGAGAGAATGAGCCATTCACTTAGAAAAATGAAACTGGTGCATCACAGAAGATAAATATTGGGAACAGGTTTATCTGGTTTGAAAATATGCTCTGATTTTCTTCTCCCCCTGTTCCTGGTGAAGAGTGAGCTGTTGTCTCTGATGCTGCTCTGGGCTCTTCTCATCTTGGTTGGGATTTAGAAGTGAAGAAATTGAAAAGGAAAAAAAAAAAACCCAAAAGAAAAACAAGGGAATGTTTTGAATGTTGGATGCCTTTGGTGGGATGCCAGTCAGAGGTGCTGGGTGAAGGAAGGTGATTAAGGGTTTGCCTGGCTCATCCCCAGACATTTTGTCCCTCCTAAATCAGCTTTGCCTCTCCTGAGTGTCAGGTGAACTCAGGGCTTGTCTGTCTTCAGAAACGCCACAAAAACTTCTCATCTGACAAAAGTGTCCTTTGCCAGCTGGAATAAAATTCACAGGATCCAGTCACAGTCAGCTCTTGCCATTTTGACTCATTAAGACAGGGAAATTGGAGGGATTTCGTTATATTAAAGGCTTGTTATATTAAAGCTTTTCTGCCTGCAGAACTCTGGGAATCCCAAACCAGGGGTCAGCTTGTGGCATTTAAAACTGGGATTGCAAGTTAAGTTTAGACATCTGGGTGGGACTTGCTGCCACAAGGATTTGAAAAGTTGAGTACAAGAACACATTTTTTTATGGTTTCCACCTTTTATTTTCTCCTTCATTTCCCTTTCTTCTCTCCTCCCTGTTTTCTCAACCCTGGTGCTAATAAATTAAATTATCACTTGCTCTAGACCCTTTCATCCTTCAGAGAGCTGCGCTGGAAGCTGAAATTCTGCCCCAGCTGGGGGGTTGTGATCTTTTTTAAGGCAAAGGGAGAGGGGAATAATTTGATTCTCCTTCTTTAGAAACCCCTTGTTTGAAGAAGTCACAGGGCTGCATGGTGTGTTCCCAATTTCTCCCATTTACGTGGGAACAGCAGCACACCCAGAATTCCCCTCAGAGTCAGGAAAAGATTTCTTCACATTTCCAATTCTGACCAAATGGGGAAAAAAAAAATCAAAGCCCTTCCCCCTTGTTTGTCTGGCTGACTCGAACTCACAGCATTTGGGAAGGACAGACAAACATCTCCCTGCAGGTGCTGTCACACCACAGCCACTCTCGGGACTGGCTGCTTTCCTTCCCCACTTGCCAGGCTCCCAAAATGTGCTGGAGCTGATTCCCAGGGGGCTTGGGGCAGGAAAACTCATCAGAGCCCAGCCCAGCCCTGCGCAGAGGGGGCTCATCACCACCTTTTCTCACTGAACAGTTGCTCAGGTCAATAAACAAACACACAAATGTGCTCGGTTGCTGGAGTTTTTGGGAACAGAGCTCCCACAAAAAGCAGAATTCACCGGCTGTGCAGCTTTGTCAAGGAGAGGGGATACTCTGCTCCCATCTGATAAGGTGAGAGGCTGTCCAAAAACAACACTGCCAGCCCCATGATCTCATCCACCCAACCAGGAACAGCGCAAAGAAGTGAAAAATGAATGTGAAAAGGGAGAGATATCCAGGAGACAGGGGGAACAAACCCTCGGGAACACCGGAGTCACCGAGAGCAAGAATGAACCAGGAAAAACAAAGCTGGGCTTTGTGTGAGCTCTGTCCTGCCTCCACTCCTGGCCATGGGAAGCAGGGTGATGGCAGGAGGGTCAGCATGGAACCTTTTCTGAGCTGAAATTTTCACTTTGTGAGAACCTGTTTACACTTTCAGAGCAAATTGTGCCGCACAGAGGTGACGCTCACGTGGCAGCATCACCTGCAGGACAGAGCAGGGCTGGGAATTGCCAGGTCCCAGAGCACGAGGATGGGTGGGGAATGCTCTGGGTAATGAGGAGAGCCAGCAACTCATGGAAAGGTGTTTTTTTTTAACCCAAAATTTAACAAAAAAACCCCAGCAAACAAGCAAACAAAAAATCCAACAACAACCAAACAAACAAAACCAAAGAAAACGCCCCAAAACCAAACCAAACAACAAAAAACCCCAAACAAACAAACAAAACAAAACAACAAACAAACAAACAAAAACCCAAAGAAAGAGCATTTTCACATTTTGAAACCTCAAACCTGCTTCTTGTCACAGCAGTGACAAAGTCCCAGGTTTACTGCTGGAGTGGAAAGTGAAGGGAAAGGAGATTGAAAGATCCAACCACAGCCACAGTTGGTGGGAGAGTTCAGAAAGCTGAAAACTTTTGTTAATCGAGTGACAAAATCATTCCTGCCCTTGTGATTTTTGTCTCGAAGGGGAGTTGTGAGAAAACCCAGCAAATGTTACAGAAACAAAATTCCTGAGACCCTTAAATACCTTATTAACCCACATTTGGTACCTGTAAAATCTCCATTCAGCATCAGCTTTGTGCCATTCCTCCTTGGTTCAGGAAATACTGACAATAACTGAGCATATGCAAATAGAGAATAAATAAGAATTTTTATCCATTATATATTTTAGATGTTTACATTGATCTCAGAGGCTTTGTGGGCTGTAACTTGTGGTGCCAACCAACAAGAAGGAAACATTCAGCCAGCAGCAGTGGGTTGTATCTGCATCTTCAGCAGAGAGGTTTGTGAGATTTGCTAAAAAGATTGTTGTGCTACAGAAGGGAACAGAGAGCTGACACGCTTTAAGGCCTTTTGAACACAAGACAGAAAACAGCAGGAGAAGAAGGGTGGAAAGTTTACACAGAAATTACTTCTGAGAATCTGATGCTGGCAAAATGAGAAACACATTTCCTTGGTGGAGGGAGGGTTTGGATTTGCAGTGTGAGTGCACCAATTCTAACGAGGGAAGAAGAAAAGGATGCGTTTCCTGAAAAGAGAATAAAGGGAAAACGAGGAGTCTCATTGTGCCTGGAGTGAGAATTGCCTAAAAGCCACCAGGAAGGTGAAGACCGAGGTGGGAATTCCTGGAGGAGCTGGGGATGGGGAGGAAAGGCCAGCTGAGTCCGATCAGCCGAGGCTCTCCTGCTCCTCCTGTCAGGGGCTGCTGCTTGATGTGTCTTATCTCCTGCATCAGCCCCACCGTGCTCTTAATGAGCTGATAAATGAGACACTGAGAGCTGCGGCTCGGGGAGAATATTGTCCCTTCAGAGACCCCATTTTTCAAAGGGAACAAATGGCCCCTGGAGCTGCTGGTGACGGGGATAAAGGATGAGCTGTCTGAAGGCAGGGTTTTTTTCGGGTTTTTTCGTGTTTTAAATGAGCTCTGATGGCAGCGGCAGGTACTGCTGAGGCTCTGCAGCCGTGGGGATGGGGCTGACCCCGTGTCCCGGCTGATTTTCGGGAAGAATTGTCTCGGGATGAGCATCTGGGGATGTGTCCCACTGCTGCTGCTTGCTTGGAAAATCCTGTTGTGGAGTGATCACGGAATGGTTCAGTTGGGAGGACCTTAAAGCTCATTTCATCCCTCCCTAACCATGGGCAAGACAACTTCCATTATCCCAGGATGCTCCAAATCCCATCCAGCCTGGCCTTGGACACTGCCAGGGATCCAGGAACAGCCACAGCTTCTCTGGCACCCTGTGCCTCCCCATCCTCACAGGGAACAATTCCTTCGGGACATCTGATTTAAATTTCCCTCTTTCATTTTGAATTTCTTTGGTGTTCTTGCACAAAGAAGTCAGAGAGCCCCTTGTTGATCCTGAACCCCTCGATTCTGAGCTCATGGGTGCAGGAAATTCTCCCAACACTCTCCTAAAATATTCGAGCTGTCTGTGTGGCTAATTACACTGTGGGGAATATTTCCTTGCAAATACTGTGAAGTTTCCTCCACGTGATAGAGCAAATAGGGCCAAACCCCATTTTGTTAGATGGGATGTCGGGAAGAAATTCTTCCCTGTATTTCTTCCCTGAAATTATTCAACTGTGGCTGCCCCTGGATCCCTGGAAGTGTCCAAGGCCAGGTTGGACTGGGCTTGGAACAACCTGGGACAGTGGAAAGTGTCCCTGCCATGGCAGGGGTGGCACTGGATGAGCTTTAAGTTCCCTCTAACCCAAACCATTCCACGATTCTGAGACAGTGCAGCCCCTACTGGAGAGGCAGAGCTTCATGGACACACTTCATTTCCTTCCAATCCACAGAATTATTATAGCACTGCCTTTGAACAGCGTTAGGAAGATGATGCAATGGACACAACAAAAGCTGCAGCTCTCCTGAAGGGATTTCCATGTAATAATATTCAGGCTGACACAATCAGCAGAATCTCTGAACAGTTCGAGTTTCAGCCAACAAGAGCAATTAAGAAATCTTACCAAGAAATGTAACTTAACTCCTTATTAGCGCTTGGATCCCTATCAGGAACACTGGAAAAAAAAAGACAAACTACAAGAAAAAACATCCAACAGCATTTTTCAAATTAGCAGCCTTGAGGGCAATATAATCCAAGTTCGGCCAGAGCGAGTCGAGTAGGAATAGTTAATTTAGTTCTAGGAAATTTAAGAATCCCTCATCTCCTCATCAGCAGCAACTTGCTTGTTAGAGGAAGACAAATGAAAAGGTTAATCAGCAAAGATTCACACTGGGGGATTGCTTGGAATGAATCCCTCCTCCAGCAGCGAGGTCGTGTGCGAGTGCAGAAATGTCACTGAGAGCCCGCCTGGCACACGGGCCTGTCACATCTGGACAGGGTGGCTCTGGCACCGTGACCGGCGCTCCCCGTGCTGGCCGGGCTCTGAAAAATGTTTTGAAAAATGTTTTTATTGCTCTCTGTTTCAGCCAGCCCTCGGCTGGGCTGATGAATGTGCCCTGTGTTGGAGCTGACATCGGTCCTGGAGCGGGTTTTGGCTGGGATGTTGTGCACTCCTGGGGAGGGGAGGCAGTGCCCTCGGAGCTACGTGGCCAGGTAAACAAATCACAGGACTTTTAAAATCTTTTTCTAAAAAAAAAAAATCTAATTTTTCTTTTCTCTTTTTACCCCCGCCCCGTTTTTTAACAGGAGAACCAGCTCTGGCTGGTTCTGTGGACCAGAGATTTAAAAATAGCTGGGTTCCTTCCTGTCTGAGGTAGAGAGAAAGATATAAGCCTGATTTATTGGCTGTCCAGTAGACTTTATATTCAATTTCCTCTTGTCACATTCCTATCAAGTAACTGCAGGAGTGTAGCAGAGACAGGGTGAGCCTTTACAGAATAAATACATTCATTTACATGATGAATACCCATATTCACGTGGATAAAAGTCCCTCTTCAAACACTCCAACAAAAAAAAAAATACCAGCCAAACATTGTTAGCAGCACGTCGGTGGAGGAAAGCAATCTCACATATTTTAATTCATATTTAAATTCACATATTTAATTCACTTTGGTAGGATGGGTGTGTGGGATGCACTGAAATGATTGTGCTGCCACACCCAATGGAATGAGGGATGAATATTCCTGATTTCTGGAATACAAGCACACCTTTCCTTTCCTCCTTTCTTCCTTGTTGTGGCTGATGCTGCTCAGTAGAATCGTTAAGGTTGGGAAAGACCTCTAAAATCCTCAAATCCACCCCTCAGCTCAGCACCACCAGTAAATTGTGTCCTCAAGGGCCACATCCACAGGTTTTTTTGACATTTCCAGGGATGGTGGCTCCAGCACTTCTCTGGACTCGGCACAGCTGAGCATCCCACGGGTCCTGGGGGAGGAAAACCTCCCGTGGGTTTGGCTTGGGAGCAAACACAGCATGGCCTGAGCCAGGCCTGCTAGAAAACAAGGCTGAGGAAGGGAAAAGAGAAAGAAATGAAGTTTTAAAAAGTTCAGTGAGTGAGATTTAAAGCTTCTCTGCAAGCTCACGTCCCAGTCTGGGCCAAGGTTTGCACAACTTCTGCTGGTTGAATGCAGAAGTGGATTTTCCTTGGGGGACGTTTCCACAGAGATGAAATCTTTGTTTGATGTTCAGAAGGTCCAAGCTTGGACCAACACCACCAAAAGCTCCATTTTACATTTCCAGGGGCTCCAGTAGCTGCCTAAAGCTCCCATAAACCTCACATTGCACATGCAAACAGCTCTTATTTTTCACTTTCATCATGTGTTAAAAATTTTTTCTTCTTTTCAGAGAAAACTTGGCCTTTTGAAAGGTTTATGAACTCACACATATTTATGGAACTGGGACAGGGAACTGACACCAAATGTTCTCAGGATGATGGATGCAATCCTGTCTCCAGGGGAAAAAAATTAGGAATTCAACCAAGGAAAAACACTCTGGAAAACTTCACATCAAACAAGGAAATGAAGGAGTGAGAAGAAATGAAACACATTTGAGATTATGAGAAGGGGTTAGTTAATGTCTGAGTTTAGTCTGATGCCCTGGTGATGGCCATCAGTGCAATCAGTGTGGGGACTGATTCCACTCGGGAATTGCTCAGGAATAATTCCAGCACCAGGATAAAGGCCAGCTCAAGGATCACTGCAATGGTCAGTCTCGGGCATTGAAATGCATCCAGCTTGATTTGCTCCAGCAAATTCAAAAATCCTTTCCCTGCCTCATATGAAACATAAACAAAGCCTTCACTTCGATTGCATATTCTCGTGCACAAGAATGTTATTTTAATTTCCCCCAAGAGCTAAAAAAAGAACCTTTTTTCCCCTATTTTTATTTGATATACATAATGTAGGCTGGCAGTATTAGTGTAAGTGTTTTCTATTCATGGCTTTCTGAAACTTTCTGTTAGAAGTCTTTGAAATCAAACACCCTTCTTTTTATCATATATTACTTCCTCCCTGGGAACTATTCCCTCTCTGTGCAGCGATCCCATTAGGCTTTTAACTTTCAGATGTAGAAAAAAAAAATAAAAACCCTACCCCAAAACCTGTGATAAAAATGTATTGATGTTTGAACACCATCCAGCACAGGCAACTTCAAAAAAAACAACACACAAATTTTGTGAATGGAAAATGGGAATTTGATTTGCTGGGAGGGGAAAAACATTTCCATAGGCAGTTATGATGTCTAATGGGCCAGCCATTGATTTTGGGCTTACTTGGTACCAGTGATGTTTGCAACAGCATTTAAAACAAAATTTCCAAAGGAGTGGGCCATGATTTTATGGAAAACCACAAGTGACACAAGTGACTCGTAGGCTTGGCCATGTCTGCAGAATTGTTTATTCACAGAGCCCGGGATGGTTGTGGTTGTCCTTGTGAACTCTGAGGTGGTACCAAGCAGCAAAAGCTGGATTTGATTCCTTAAAATTATTGGACACTTTTAAGAGCTTGAAATTCTGAGCTGAAATGGATTTTTTTTTTGGTGTTCAAAATGCTTCTGTGGATCAAATTTTATGACAATTTTGTTTTCAGCCCCACTCAGGTCTGTCCTTTCACTATTGAGTATTTCAGTGGACTTGGAATATCCCCTTTGAGTAGTTTTTCACATTTATGAGGTAGACTTATTAAATAATAGAAATGTTGTAAAATTAAAGCCACAGACCTGTTCCATCTGAAACCAGCCACCCCTCCCCCAGACTCGTGTGCATCCTGAAGGGCCTGGGCAAGTGTTGGGGATGTGAAAGAAATCTCTGGGGCAACAGAGATGAAAAGGAGGAAAAGCAGAGGACCTGAGGTGTCCAGACTGAATGGTCTCAGCATGGTAATTATTGGAGCACACAGGGATTTGAGGGATTTACACCTCTGGAATGAGAGGAGCAGAGGACACACCTCATCCTGGGCTGGCTCTTCATTTCCAGGCTGTGTGAATGCCAAATTTTTGTGGCGATGACCCCAAGGTGTGCGAGGCATCTCCGCCTTCTCATTGCACCCATAACTCACCTGATTTATTCCCAAAATGCCTTTTCTCCTGCTGGAATTCAGCATTTCCCACAGGAACCTCTCCAGGACAGCAGATCACACCCACTCCTCATCCTCAAATGTCTGTGTGACCACTCCATGCTCCCCAATCCTGGGCTGCTCTTTCATTTCCTTGACTGGAAACTCATCCAAACCCTGCCTGGACGAGCACAGGGAACCCCCTTAATTTAACACATCCCTTTCATGCACACCTGCCCCCAAAACTCACGCAAACGCGGTGATGATTTAGAGAAAAAACCAAGTTCAGGAACCTCCAAAGTGATTTCATTAAAATCAAACAAACTGCTGGTGCTTGACATAATTAAGGGTGTTTGGTTTGGCTCTGCAGCAATGAAACCAGCCTCGCACAGAAAAGTGGTTGCAGCTTTTGTCCCAACAAATGTGAAGCATCATTTATCCTCCACCAGCTCGGTACCAAGCCTCTTCTGTTCCAATCTTTCAAACATTTCTTCTTTTCCCCTTTTTCCTGGCCCTGTAGAGCCAAAAGAAATGTTTGACAGGTATTAATTTTGAAAACAAATGGTAGATTTTCGGCTCAGCTGCTGACGAGAAGGCAGGGAAAGAGCAAATTGCAGCTTGTTTTAATTGCAAACTGGGAATTTTATAAACAAAATCCACGCACATATCATTTATAATCATGATCCAGGCCAGAGCAATAATTATGATAAATCCTTTGTCAGCCCTACTAAGAAGTCTTTTATGAAGTAGTAGGGAATTAATTCACATTCTAGACAATGGCTCAATAAAATGCTTTCCAGCTTCTCTGACATATGGAATTCCACATGGGCTGCAATCAGATGTTCCCCAAATCACACTTTTCCCTTGCTTAACTCCCTGACAGTTTAAGATAAACAAGCACTGAATTCATTAAGCTGCAATTTTTAAGCCTTCTAATTAACTGAAGCAGCTGAAGTTCAACTCTTCAAACACATGCTAAAGGCTTAATTTTGGAGACATAAACCACTGGGAGACCTGCAGTTCATTAACATTTGAGGTGTTCAACGAGAACCTTCCCTCGTGTCGTTCTTCAGGGTCCTGCAAAATGTAGAATTACAATATTTTAACACGAGGCAATTAACAAAATACCTCATTTTTGTAATGAAAGGCATTTTTGCTTTGATTTGGAAACAGAATTTTTGACTCTGAGCTCCCTGGTTGTTTTGTCCAGTCTTATCAGAGTATTTTCATTGCTCCATTAAATGTCCAGTGGCTCCCTAAACAGCACTTAACTAAACTGTACTAAAGGTTTTTAAGATTATTCTTTAAAAACCAGGCATGTTTCTGCTCCGTGAGGTTCCTACCACACTCAGGGCAATCCATTCAATATTTTGGATGCAGCCTTGACTCAGTGGAAGGGAGTTTTAACCCATTAAAGTATTTTAATCTTTGCCATGGCTTGGGAAATGTGCTTATGGAAGCAGTTAAGTTTTAATCCTTCAGTCTGAAATCCTACAAACCTTGCTTTAAACTGAGAGGGAGAATGTTTAGGTTGAATATTGGGAAGGAATTCCTCCCTGTGAGGGTGGGGAGGTCCTGGATCCCTGGGAGTGTCCAAGGCCAGGTTGGACACGGCTTGGAGCAGCCTGGGATGGTGGAAGGTGTTGGGGTTGGAACTGGAGGATCTTTAAGGTCCTTTCCCACCCAAACCATTCCATGATTCTGTGCTTTATTACACAAGAATTGGGAAGGTCTGGAGACTGAGAATGCAAAATCACCGCGGTGTGATCCCTGCTTGCAGCCAGGAGAGGCCAGAAATGCCCGGAACACTGCGGAAATTTGGGTGCTTTTAAATTTAACCCCTTGGAACTTGATTAGGTCACCTCGTAATTCTCAGATTAAGGTGAACACAGCAAAAGCATCACTTTAAACAGGGGCAGACACAAATCCCTGTGACTCGAGGCCCTCATGGCCGTGGCACCATGGCAAAGACACGGATCAGAGCTGGTGGAGGGCAGAAAACCCTTTCAGCTCTTCTTATCCCACCCCTCATGGATGGATCCCATCCCAAACAACCCTGACACGACCTCTGCCACCCCAGGAGACGCCCAGTGCCGTGCTGGGGCTGGGATGGCCCTGGATGCTGAGCTGTGCCCTCGTTTGGGATGAGATCATGAACCCGCCCCGGGCACCAGGTGCCCCGTCCTGCTGGGGGTTCACGTGTGAAATGTGCAGAGAGGAGGAAGTGACAGGGAGCAAAGCGCCACCAGCACCACTTTCATGTGGGTTTTGTTCCCAGGAAACCACTTCCTCTGTTTGTATGGGCTGCGAGGGGTGGGACAGCGCGGGGGCTCCGGCTCTCAGCTCGTCCAGCCTCAGAAAAGCCATGGCACACAACTAAAATCAAAGGAGGTTTTTATTTTATTATTATCCTGTGTTTATCTGGATTCTGCTGTCACGGAGTTTTTGGTGTATGGGAATTTTCCTCCTCATCTTTTTCCTTTTTTTCCCTACCCAAACTGATTACAGTGAAATAAATTTTTGTTTTTCCTCCTCACCTTTTTCCTTTCTTTCCCTCCTTATTTTTCCCTACCCAAACTGATTACAATGAAATAAATTTTTGATTTTCCTCCCCATCTTTTTCCTTTTTTCCCCCTCCTTATTTTTTCCCTACCCAAACTGATTACAATGAAATAATTTTTTTTACTTTCCTCCTCAAATTTTTCCTTTCTTTCCTTCCTTATTTTTTCCCTACCCAGACTAATTACAATTAAATAAATTTTTGACTTTCCTCCTCGTCTTTTTCCTTTTTTTCCCTCCTTATTTTTTCCCTACCCAAACTGATTACAATGAAATAATTTTTTTTACTTTCCTCCTCAAATTTTTCCTTTCTTTCCCTCCTTATTTTTTCCCTACCCAGACTAATTACAATTAAATAAATTTTTGACTTTCCTCCTCGTCTTTTTCCTTTTTTTCCCTCCTTATTTTTTCCCTACCCAAACTGATTACAATGAAATAAATTTTTGACTTTCCTCCTCGTTTTTTTCCTTTTCCTCCCCCTCCTTATTTTTTCCCTACCCAAAGTAATCATAGTGAAATAAATTTTTGAGTGCTGCTTTTCAACTAGAGAAAAAAAACCAATCCTCTAAACTCTTGTAAATGGGGAACAACACATGGAGGAGCAGAGCAATGCACAGTTTGACTGACATTTCATAAATGACATTTCTTAGTGCTCCCTCATCTCATCCCCCTCTTATCTACTGAGGGTGAGAGCCCAGTAGGTCTCTGGTAAATTCTGGCACATCCTCCTGTACTCAGGTAAAAATACACCTATGTTAATATACATTAATATTTAGTAATGGTTGGAAGTTTATTTTAAATATAAAAATGTATCTAGTGTGAGAAGATGAAGAGAGATGTGTGCAGTCCCAGCACTGTTTGATTTCCACAAGGCTGTGGAAATGCTCATCTCTTTCCTGAGCTTGTTTTCCCCTGCCCAGCCTTTCCCATGCCTCCGAGGGCACAAAATCTGAATTATTACAATTTCAGCTTCTGCAGTAAAGTTGAACTCTTGATACAAAACTCCTGACACAAAACTCTCTTTAACAAACACAAACCACCATGGTGTTCCTGAGGAAAATACTGACTGTCACCACCACACTGATGACACAAAGACCACAGAAGCCAAAGGAAAAAAAAAAGAACCCTGTTATTTTCTTTATTTTCTATATGTAGGCAATGACACAGCAAAGAGTCTAAGCATGGCTTAGCTGTAAGGCTGGGAGAGGTTTTATTGAAATGGAAAAAAAATCAATTTATTGTTAAACTTTTGCATCTGCTTTGCTGCGTCAGCACTTCTGTGCCATAATTGTACAATGGAGTGGGGAAGTGAAGGTATTCATTAATTAGTATTTAATGAGTTTTCCATGATGGAGAAGCTTTTGAGGAAAAAGCTCTCTCATCCCAGAATATCAGCCATGGAAAATGTATGGGAAACAAGGGCTGAAGTGGATCCTCTGAATATGAGGAGGCTCCTATAAATCTCACCTCATTAAAAAGAAAGAAGTGAAAACAGTTTGAATAAAGTGGTGCATCATTTATTGTCACAGAAATCCTTCACTGCAGAGGAAGGTTCCTGTTGTTTCTGAAAGAAAATATAAAGTTTTTTATGGTTGATCCTTCCAGCAGCCGTGGTTTGGCTCTCACCACCCCTACAAATAATGCACTTTTAAACCACTAAAATCCCTTGTTTCTTGCCCCATACAGAAGGTGGTGAAGGCTGCAGGATGCCCCCATCTCCAGCACATCAGTGATGAGGGCAGCTTCAAGGGTCAGCCTGGGGATTGCTGGATCTCCTGGTCTTGAGGGGTGAAAATTGGAGTGGGTTCATGGGGAATAGAGCAGGTGGGCAGCTGTTCCCTCAGCCAGAAACTGGAGAAGTTTGTGGGAAGAAAAGGAAAAAGCAGGAAATCATTTTATGGGTCTATACCCAGTGAATTTGCTAAAAAAAAATAAAAGGGAGAAAAAAATTGTGAAGGTGGCTGGGCTAAAGCCTCCTTTTTGCTGATATCACCCCTACATTACATCAAGAAGGTGAAGAGGCGAAATAATCCTTAAACAGAGCAGGAAGCTCCTAAATGAGAAGCACAGGGAAAGGTGTCCCTGAAGCCTCTGGCAGGATGTGGCTCTGTCCCTGGCCTGGGAACTTCTGCCTTTCCCTGCTGACCCAGCACCAGCCCCCGGGGTGGTGGTGTGTCCTCAGCACAAAAAAACTGCTGGAGTGGGAAAAGGAACTGCAATTCTGTCACCTGCCAGCTTGCAAAAAGCAAAACCCAAGCCAGGCTGCATCCCGGGCCCCAAAGGCTTAGCAGGGTTAGTCACCAGCAGCCAGAGCATCCCAAAATCAACATCTCCGTGTTTTTTGTTCCTCAGTTGTGCCCCTCGAGCTGGAATGACCTTCCTGGAGCGCCTCAGGACTCGGTTTGGAGTTAAAAGCAAGGCCTTGAGTCAATGAACAGCTGCTGGAAAAATCCACGCTAGGGGAGACACGGGCACGTTGTGAAATCAGCCCTGGGGCTCTCCCAACACCCCAACCTTCCCCTCAGCCAGGCTGAACAACCTGCAGGAGGCTTTGGAACCCACCCCTCCGAGGTGGTGAAGGTGAAGCACAGGAGGGATTTAGAGGATTCTGCTTTCTTTAAAAAAACTGAATTTCGCACAACTCTTCGCTTTGCTCTGCTCCCTCATGGACCAGAAGTATCCTGGGTGAGCTCTGGTGGTTTTGCTAAGAGCAGCAGGCTTGGGATAATTACACAAATGGGTTGTGACCTCCAGATCTGTCTGATCTCCTTTAAATCCAAATTGTTTGGATCGGGACCAGCACAGCAGTGCAGGCTGGGGGTTGTCCCTTCTCTCTCTGCACTTGTGGTTCTGCAGGTGCTTGGATAAGGAGATGCTTGGGAGGAGTTTTTGTTGTCTGAAATCACACATTGAGAAGAATAAAGGGAAATCCAAAAACATTCCAGAGATTTAATTATCTGTATTTATCTATAAATATAAATTATGTACAACAATAATGATAATATAAATTATATATGTATAAAATCTATATATCTATAGATATATTTATCTATAAATCTTGAATTATCTATATCTATCTTTATTAATAATTATTCTTTTTAGAGGAAGAAAATACTTCAAAACTTTAAAACAGCATTAGGCAGGAAATTGTTAGTAAAATTCTTATTATCATGTTTGTTTTGCGTGCTCATGTTCTTTCACCTCGGGCTATCTCTGCTTAGCCATGGAAATGCAGGTGGTGGGCATAATTTTGGTGTTCAGGATTAAAATGGATGTTTATTATACAACTGCAGTCCTGACCCAAACCCACTGAAGCTGACAGAGCCACAGACGCCACCAAATCCATCTGAAATTATTTTCTGAGGAGAAGTCCCCAACACAACCTCCAGGTGCAATCCAAGCTCTGGCTGCTGGAGCTGCATCTGCTTCAAATTACAGATGGGCATTTTCCTTTTCTTTGTGTGTGAGTTCAAACAAACATCGTAAGGGCTTTGGCACTGGAGCAAAATCATGAGAAAGGACTAAAAACGTGTGAGGAAGGAGAAAATAAGTAATTAGGCCGAAAAGCAAAATCAATCATTCCCTTCCTACTGAACTTCTCTGTGGCTAAATCTCTGTCTTCTGAAAGGAAAGTGAAGCCACCACTCCAAAACTCGAGGACAATTGATAAGGGACAGCAGCTTCAAACTGTAAAACATTTTGGGGACACAATGATGTCTTAGGCTCCCTCAGAGACCCCACAAGGCCCTGAGTGTCCCAGAACGTTTTACCCCCGTTAAGAACCCATATCCCTTACTGGAGCACTCTAGTGAAACCGCCAGTAAAATGTAATGAGTTCAGCATTTTCATATCATTCTCGTTTTTCCGAGCTGATATTTGAGATAAAAGACAAAGCCTGCCTTGGTTTCAGTTCAGAGGACGTTCTGTGCTATGGCTTCACTTTGCTGAAATCCTGATCAAAGCAGAGCTGTGAAATCTTACTATCCCATTGCTAACTGCACTGTTGACTTTATGCATACTTCCAAAATCCCTGCTTCCCCTTAGACCTTTTGACCACCTTATTAAAAGGAAAAAAAAAAAAAAAGGCCAGATATTTGCATTTGGTACTGTTCAGTACTTTCTTGCTAGCAACAGCCTTGCTAGCGAGGTGAAACACAATTTTTCTGTTCTGTAATTAAAAGAATAAACCTTTTCCATGGTTCCTCCAAGGCTGCTGTGCTCTGAAACACGGGTGGAACACATTTTGCCTACTGGGAGGGATACAGCTCATTAACCTTGGAGACACCCCCCTCATCAAAGAAAGGATCAGAACGACTCACGAGCTTTCCCTCTCAGATTCCCTGATTATATTAATCCCAGAAGATCTGAACTTCATTTTTTTTTCCCCATCTGGGACGAGAATCCAGGAGGGAGAAGTTCAGGGTGCCCAAATATTTCCATAAGTGTCTCAAATAACTTTGTGCACTTCAGCTCGGCAGCTGCGTAACCAAGAGCAGCAGCCTGGGGGTCCCCATCGGCCTCAACCCCTGGGACCATCCTGGGGGGACTGGAGGGTACTGGGACACCTCACCCATCACCGGGTGTGTGGAGTTACCTCCTGTCACACTTTTCCCAACAGTTTTCCCCCTCTGGGATTTCGATTTTGAAGAAAGAGTAAAGGAGATGTTGATGCAGTGACAGAGTCAGAGTTGTGGCTGTCTGTGACAGTTTTCCAGGAGTGTCCCAGCAGGGAAGGCACCAGCTGGACCAGAGGGGTTTGAGGTGACACTGGGACAATCCTGCTGTTCCTGGGATGGTTCCTTGCAGTGTCCTTGGGGATTGCAGACCTCCATCAAACCATAATTTTCATTTCAGCAAATTAAACACCCTCGTGGGCAGAGGGGGATGACACTTCAGGAGCTGGGTGTCAGTCCCAGGGAGAGCCCATGGATGGTGGATGGGCTCTCACACCACGGCTGGGGTGCCTGCATGAGAGCTTGGGGCGCAGGGACATCCCCAAGAGCAGGACATTGGTGTGCACACGTGTGCAGGGCTGCCTGGGGAGCTGACGCCGTGTTCAGCTTTTTTCTGTGGCCTCTGCACATCAGCCTTGAAGTCAACCTTCTTTCCTGGAGGAAAAAATAGTAGTTCTGACATTCCAAGAAATCCCAAAGGGAAAAATACTGAAAATTAAATGGGTTGGTCTGCGTCCAAGTCACTTACTCAGGGGAGATAAATGATTTCGTATGCTAATGACCATTCCCTCAAATCTCTGACATTTTCTTACAATGTACTTAAGTACAGTTTGTTTTGCTTTCTGTCTCCACAACAATTACAAAGATTTATATTTTATTGCTCCGGTTGTGTTTGCCAGGACCACACTTCCTCTCCTTTTTAAAGGCGCAGGGATATTGTCTGGGACAGGACAGAACGGCGCTTTCCGAACAGCTAAAACGAAAATAAACAAGGCTGAACTTATCTGGTGGAAGAGGGCAGACACTTTCACTAGGCACAGCAAAGCCAATAAAGGCTTCTGGCTCTTTTCTCCTCGACAGATCAGTACACACAGGCTCAGCAGCAGTTCATAAGCAAGACAACTCTGTCACCTTTGGTGATAACTCCAAATTAATTCCTCCTCCCGACGTGATTATGAAAGGCTCAAACCTTTCCTGGTGCTTCTGGTGCTGAGGGCTAATTCCTCCTGCCTACTGTTTGGCAAAGGGGCTGCCTGGGGAGGAGGGGTGCCAGTGTTGGGAGAACAAAGTGCCACTGTGCCCAGGGCACGGAGCACAGAGCGGGGTTGTTTGTGGTGACACCTTTCCGTGCCTCCTCCACCCATCTCCCAGCACTGCGAGTGACTCACGGCCCCACTGAGGAGAACTCACAGGACGAGGAGGGATTTTTCTCCTGGCCCTGCCAGCCGGGATGCTGGTGCTAAATGAGCAGTGCCGGGCTGAGGCGGCAGGGGAGGGAGCTGAGGCCACACTGGGGTGGAAACCAGACTTTGCCCACACTGGGGAGCCTTTCCTGTCACCCTGTGTGTGCCACGCTGAGCTGCTCAGCCCCGTGAGAGGTGTTGAGCCCCACGATGCTGCTGCCTGCCACAAATCCATCCCTTGCCCTCATTATTTCATGCCCAGTGTTGCTTTAAGGGCACCATCCCCTTCCAGACCTGCTGGCGTGGCACAGCCTGGTCAAGGATGTCCTGACTCACTGACCAGGAGTGGCTGCCCAAGCCCTGGGAAGTGACCACGGGAGCTTTGCTGGACGTCTCCAGGCCAGCCCTCATGAGGGGTGGTCGTGTGTGGGAATTGGCTCCAGCCAAAAACGGGCTGCAAAGGGTGACCTCACGCAGCTCCTGTTTGTGCAGACACGGGGAGAACCCACTGGTTGTGGCTTTCTTGGGAGTCATTTGCAGTCTGTGAGTAATGTGGACCACAAGACGAGAAAAAACGAAAAGGGGAGTCTTAAAAAAGAAAGGAGAAAAGACAGTGGAGTCAGTGTTTTCTGCTCTGTGCTCTGGGCATCTTGAGCAACTGCATTCCCAAAAGTCTCTGTTCAAATGAGCTGTACCAGTTTGGAAACGGAGAGCCTGGTGAAAGATGATGGTGAAAAATCCCTCTCTTTCAGGATCATCACCATTTGCACCGATTCCAGCAGAAATATGCAAAGTGGCGGTGATTGCAGTGTGATAAACATTTGTGCCCTCATTTAAACAGTTTAAAGAGCTGCACCAGCACTGGCATCAGTTGGAAAATTTACATAGCCAAATGCAGCTCTTCCTAACTTCCTGGCTACCTCCTTTCTAAAATTAATTAGGCTAAGGAATGTGCATTTTATATCCCCTACTATATTTCCTTTATTATCATGTTCTCTATGGGTTGTAGTGATGGACTCAGAAATTCAAGTTTTGATTCCTGTCCCCATCCTTAAACTTCCTGTCTGACCTTGGGAAAGTCTCCTTGTGCCTCTGTCTATCACTCAGTACTTTGGGAAAAGGAAACAAGAACATGAGATCTTCTTTTGTGGGATACAAAACACAGCCTATTGCCAAAATCTGAGTGAGAAAAAATGCCAGTCACTTCCACAGCTGATGAAAGAGAGCCATGAAACACATTCAAAACTTTAATAATCCCCAATGGTTCTGAAGATATTTCGGGTTTCTCACCGCTAGTCAGCCTTCCTCTGCCATTTGTTGCTGGTGTCTTCCAGCAATTCCTTGTGCAGTGCTCATCGCAGCAGTCTTCATCTGGTGCCAGCTGAAATATGCAGCCATAATAAAGACATTTTATTTCAAAGCTTCCCTCTCTGCTCATGGCCAGAACGTCTGAGTATCTTCCACCGTGCTTCTGCTGACAGCAATAATAACAGTAATAAAAAGGGCAAACAGCAGAACAGTTCTCAGCTTTGTGCTTGGTCCACACGCTGCTCGTTCAAGCTGATTTGGGGAGGAGAGAGGGGTTTGCTGATTGGATTCTGCAATTTAAGGTGTGCTGTGGGCAGAGCCCACCTGCCCATGGGATAGACACCTCCAGCCCCTCTGGCAGGACCTGCAGTGGTGCCCATCCCTGTGGTGGGGCTGTGCCTTCCTCTCCCCATCCTCCCCCTGGGTGGGAGCGTGGCCAGGCCACCAGCGTGGGCAGCATCTCCACCGAGCAGAACAATAAAGTCTGGGCTCCTATTCCCAGAGGGAAAACATAAATTGTGAGATCTTGCCTAAAAATATGGATTATGAAAGTGCATCCATTTCTATTGTCTCGGCGAAACGTCGTGCTAACTGAGCTTAATCAGACGCACATTATTTGTCTCTGTGGATGGAATTCTCTGGCCTGTGTTCCCCAGGTCACAGCAGATGATCTAATGGTCCCTTTTGGCCCTAAAATTCCCTGAAACAATGAAACATGGGTTTCATTAATGGAGCTAGACTTTTGGAAGAATGAAATATGAGCTACACATATCCTAATAATGCATCTTTCAGATTCCTACGGAGTTTGTCCATTTTTTAGCCAGACTGCAGCTTGTGGAGGGAGGCAGGGCCCTGATCTCTCTTCCTTGGGAGCAAAGCTTTAACCCAGCTTTGGGTTAGAACATCCTTCCCTGTTCTCCCTTGGGAGCAAAGTCCTAACCCAGCTTTGTCTATTGAAAGGAGATGTCTGCATGCTCTTGCAGGATGTTTGACCATCCAAACCAAGTCTCTGGAGAACCCTAATCTCCTTTTCTCTCCTTTCAGCCATGGGTTACCTTCCAACCCAGGCAATATGATATGAATCACCCCAGGACGATTCTGGGGTCAGATGATCCCTGGAAATACAATCCCTGTGGATCTACCTGCACGTGATGAAGAGCTGCTGCTGTCCCTTGTATGCTTTGTGTCAAATCCCAGGCTGTTCCTGTTCCTGGGGCTTCAGTTCCTCCATTCTCTGTGATGACCTGCTCTGACATCAAGACAAGGACAGGAGAAGGCTTTGGGGTAACCTAATTATGGGACATTCTCTTAGGAGTCGGACCTGATGATCCTTGTGGGTTCCTTTAAACTCAGAATATTCTGTAATTGCAGCCTTCCTGTACCTGAGGAGAGCCTACAAAAGAGGTGGAGAGGGACGTTCCACAGGGGGCTGGAGTGACAGGACAGGGGGAATGGCTTCACACTGGCAGAGAGTAGGCTCAGCTTGGATATTAGGATGAAATCCTTCCCTGGGAGGGTGGGGAGGCCCTGGGGTGCCCAGAGAAGCTGTGGCTGCCCCTGGATCCCTGGCAGTGCCCAAGGCCAGGCTGGACAGGGCTTGGGGCAAGCTGGGGTAGTGGAAGCTGTCCCTGCCCATAGCAGAGGGTGAGAACCAGATAATTCATAAGATCCCTTCCAGCCCAGGCAATATGATATGAATCACCCCAGGACGATTCTGGGGTCAGGTGATCCCTGGAAATACAATCCCTGTGGATCTACCTGCAGGTGATGAAGAGCTACTGCTTGTCCCAGCATCCAGAATCCTACAGAACCACGCCCTGCGTTCTTCTCCTGAGGCAGGGCAGGCCTGGAGGAGGCAGTTACACTGGCACACATGGGGTTAAGCACGAAGATGTTCAGCAGCGAGTGCCACCAGCCAGAGGTGGCACCAGGGGACACTGCAGCTGTCACCTCAGAGCAGCCACATCCGCAGGAGCCAGGCTTCTCCATCCAGCTCCAACCCTCCCTGACCTCCTTGCTGAACGCCTGTGGAGAGGGTCCCAGACACAGGAGTTGCCTGATTTGTGTGAAAGACCGAAAAACGAAACGAAAAAGCTGCAGAAGGATGGAATTGCGACAGCCAGCCCCCCTGCCCGGCCCGGGCAGGCTGTGAGTGCAGACAATACCTTCCGGATTTCCAAGAGGGAAGTGATATATCCTTCCCAGGGCAGGCCCAGGACAGCTGTCATGCTTTGTGGCTGCCCTGGGTATGCAATGATGTCATTTCAGAGAAGGAATCAAAGATTGGCTTCAGTTTGAGGAGGTTTAGTTGTTTTGGTGTTTTTTAAACTTTGCCTTCATTTCCTTTTTTTTTTTTTCCCTTAAAATTTCACCCAGAGATGTTTCCAAACCCAAGAGCCTTCCCTCCCTTCCCCTCTCACTCTTTCCCTGCTGTCCCGTGCTGGCGCCGGGCGCTGGATCCTTACTGGGAAATGGGAAGGTCACACGGTTTGCTGTCAGCCACAGAGACCTCTTTGGCCATGGCATGAATCACTCTGGAGAGAGGCTCATTTTCTGCACCACCTCCCGAAATGTCAGAGAAAAATAAACCCCACTGTGTGACTGCAATGAGGCGTATTCCAGGCCTGTTTATTTTGTAGGCAAAAAGCCACTACCAGCAAGGAGAGCTAGCTGTAGGTTCCAAAAAAATCTCCTTTACCAAGGATATTGGCTGTGGAGGGGAACTGCCAGATTCTCCAGGCTGGAATGGCTGTTTTCCAAGGAGCAGGCTCTTCTGGCACATCCTGAGCAATCCAGAGTCAGATGGACACCCACGTGAGCAATACAGAGACCCAGAGCCAGTGAGGGGAATGTCACCACGGCAAGGGGGGAAATCAGACATCACAAGCCCTGAATCTCTGTCCCACTCCCAAAATTCATCAATCTCCTGAAGGAGAGATCACGCCGGTCTTGGCCTGGTGCCCAAATCCATCCTGGCTTATCAGCCAGCCATCCGGTCCATCAACACCGGGAGTTTCCATCTCCGAGGATGGGCTGGAGGGAGCCAAAATCTGTCACCTCTTTCCTCTGCCTCATTGGATCCTGCCTTTCACAGGATGCTGGGATCAAGGCCCGTGTGTTCACGGACAGATAAATCCCCTCAGACCACCAAATAATGGGAATTCTAACACAAGGGCCTATCCATGGGCACGATGTTTTCACGCCCCCAGTAAAACTTTATGAGGCAGGAAACGCGATAGTTAAGGAAAAGTTTTACAAAAAGCACCAAGCAGCTTTTTAAAAGGGCTCTTGGGTGCAAGTCTGTCATCATCACTGGGGTTTGCTGAGCCTCAGCATCGGGGTTTTAATACTGGGAAGAGATTTTGGGGACAGCAGGGCTGCTGTGAAAGGAAGGATTTCCCGTCTCACCTGTGGGCACGGAGGGCTTGGATGAACACATTTCTGTAATTCAGGGCCCAGCTTGTTAAGGTTTAGCCACCAAAACCCACCTGCAGCTTTCAAACTGGAATATCCCAAAACATGAACTCCCTTGAGAAGCTGTAATGAAGTTTTGTAGGAGCTCACGAGGCTGAGAAGGTTTGTTTAGGCGGATTCAGCTTCACCAGCTGATGAAGAATTTGGCCCCAAATGACACGATGTAATCACACCAAGTTTGAACAAAGCATCTAGACCAGAGTCCTATTTCTGGCAGCGGAAATATATAAGAAAAATACACTTAAAACATATATAAATAAGGTGAAAATGTGCAAGGCTACCTCTAAACTCTCTCACAGCCTCCAGAATGATTCCTTGCAGTAGGTGATTATGTGTATTTGTGAACTTTAACCTGCCTTTGGCCTGATCTTGGCAGAGCTGGGGTTCTTTGCTCTCCACACTGTCCCTCCAGCTATGGGAGCAGGGATCTCCTCTGGGGTCTCTCCCCTCTCCATGAGATCATTCACACATTTGCACTTCTGTTCCCAGATCACTTCAGCACGGGCCTACCTTAATCAGCAAAGTGTCGATTCCCACACTTGGGAATGACAATTGCAGTGGTAATTTTAAAGGTATTTTTCATCCGCGAGGAGCCAAGACCTTGTTAAAGCGAGCGACATCAAGGGAATATTTGTTTTAAAAATTTTAGCAGGAGGGGGTGGCTATTTGTACGCTTTATGTTTCCCTTTAACTTCAGCTCCGTTTTTCACCCTTGCAGGCAGAGTTTTCTGTGTAAGCAGTTGCTGTGTGACTCCTTTTCCTCTTCCCCGTAAATGCTGGGCACCTTATAGACCAAGAAGCCACAATTGGGAATGCATTCAGAGACCATTAGTACAGGAAGTCGGGTCAAATCCAAAGAAACCATGAAGCAGTAAGTTGGAAAACACGGGATGAATGGCCTTTTCATACCGCCGCTTTCAGGTGGAGTTTGTTTTTGGATTAAAGGAGTTTATTCAGGTATTCACAAATATCCCAGCTCTCTGAACTGGCTGGAATGTGGAAACCTCCAAGTCATAATCAATTGCCGTAAAAGGGATTGGCGTGTTCCAGCTAGGGAATGGAGGGATGAAAGGGTCATAATTAGGTGACACGCCTTCAAAACGGGATGAAAGGCCCAAAACATCCTCAAAGACGCGAGCAAATACGAAAATCTCGAATCACCTCTTTCTTTATTGGCAGTCGCCACGTTCCAAAAATGTTGCTTTCAGATGTTTTGCGTGCGCCGAAATCCCACATCATTTTTTTTCCCCCCACTTTGCCGGCTTGGCTGGGGAGTTAAGGAATAAAAGGCCCCGACATGAGTGAAATGTGACAGAGCCTTGTTCTCCTCCCTCACAGGGGCTGCAGGAACTGGGGTCGCTGTGTCCTGGGGAAAATAAAAATGCTCCCAGGGGAAGTTTGGATGGTCGAGGTGTGATGCCGTGGAAAATGCTGTCTTTGGCAAGGCTGTGCTCAGAGATGCATCCATGGTTTTTCCTTCTGGGCACACGAAAGAGGGGAGCTGCTGACCTGAGTTCAGTGAAATCAGGATTAGAAATCAAAGCAGAAGGAATCTGGAGCAGTGATCACCACAGGCATCAAGTACGGATGGAAAACATCCTCAGGAGAGGAGAAAATGCAGAATTGTTTTTTCCTGCCAGCAGAAGTGTTGGGGTTATGTCCTTTCTTCCCACCTGAGCTTCCAGGAATGGCACCTTTTAATGACCTGCGGGTGATGACCTTGATCTGGCTCAACAAAGACCTCAATATTTCCAGCACAAACCACCTTTGGCTGTTTCCAGGGCTAGCCCAGTCGTGTTTCCCAAGCACTCTGGAGATGCAGTTTGCAACAGAGGTGTTAACAGTTTTCTCTGCAAAGCAGCCGAAAACGTGGATTTAGAGCCCCCTTTCAGGGCTGGGAACTAAAGATTAAGTCTGGTCTTTCTGTTCTCATTAAGCTCAGCTTATTTCAAGCCTCATCTGCTCTGTGCTGCTGTCAGTTGAGGACTATTGTTCCCCAGCTGGGTGTTAAAAGAAATGGAAGTTTGTTGGGAGCTGGCAAGGTCTCTGGAAATAAGTGAAACCTTCTCCCCTTCTCATCCCCAGCACATAAACACCCCTTATAAACAGCAAATATACCAGAGGAAAATCCACATTTTATACATCCTGAAGCACTTGAACCTCTGAGGGCTCTGCATTTAGAGAAGCAGTCAGTGTGGCTTCAGACATCCTCCAAAATAAAACCTCCTCCCATTCCTGTTACATAGTGGCAAATATTTGGCACTTACTAGGAGTGCCTAAATCACCTTTTTTTTTTTCTCCCCCACCTGGCACACACCTCCTTCAAACCTCAGAGTGTCCTTTCCCCCTCCCACAGGTGCACAGACACGGAGGGACCGGAGGATTCGAGCCCAGCCTTGGAATCTGCTTTGAATCTGGACTGCTGCTGGCAGGAAAGCAATATTTGAAAGGATATTATTGCTGAATTTATTACAGCGGGGTAGGATGTGTGCGTTTTTATGCAGGGTTTTAGCTCTGACCAGGATGCAGACCCAAATTCCATTTTGGTTCTCGTATCAACAATTGTTGGGTGCAGCCAGCCAACATTTTTTGATGGAGCAATTTTCTACCCACACTGGAATGCTGTCTAAATTATATATGAAATGCAGGAATTTGGGATAAATTTACAACTCCCCAAAAGGTGAGATATCGGATTTTGGCTTTCCCACTTCTTTTTAATAACGGCAAAGTCATTTTAATTTAGTGCCACAGAGACATTTCATTTTGATTTTCTTCCTTTGACTCATTTGGGTCAAGCAGTCCATTATATTTAATAGCATATTATTTTTACATTATGTTACATGTTCCCGGGGCCAACACTGGCACGCGGGGTGGAAACTTGTCCCTTCCACTTCTCTGCATCCTTTGGTGGTTTCCATTAGCTCCACACAGCTCTGCTGCTTCCTCTGCTCGGGCTTTTGAAAAGATTTCTCTTGGAGATGCTCTGCTGTGCTTTTCCAAGGCTCAGCTGTGGGTGGTTGTGTCCAGCTTGGCAGAAGTTGAGTGCTGGGTGTTTAAATCTCCACAAAGATGCTCCATGTTCTCCCTCCTGGATTCACAGCTGGAGCTGAGCTGACCATGAGCTTTGGAAAGATTTGTTTTCCCCTCACACTGGCTCAAATCCTCTCCTGGTGTAAGGCCCTGCTTCCAGCTCCTGCAGGGTTTAAGGTTTTATCTGGCAGCTCCTTCCAGCTTTGCCAGCAGACTTCAGTGCTGCAGCACCCAGCATGAGTGCCCCCAAAACGCCCAGATATCCAGAAAAAAGCTGGAAGAGGAACAAATCTCAAATCTCTTTGCTGGTGATGAAATCTTTCCATACTCTGCCCTGACCTCCTCGCAGCCTTTTCCTCCTTTTTTATTTTTTTTTCCTCTTGGAAAGCATCTCCCTTTCTGCCTGAGCTCCCGGTGCCTCGCCAGCTCTCACAGCCCCAGATTTTAACCTCTAGGAGAATGGCTGTGCTGAAAATTCTTATTTTGAAATGAAATTTGAAATTTTCTATATGAAAAAGCTTTATCCTGGGGCTGCCCCTCTCTGCATTTCACGCCTTGCTAAATTTGGGGAGTGCCACGCTCAGCCTTTCTAGCCCTGCTGTCACCTCCTCCTCCTCGGGTCACTCGGCCAATCCTGCTCTGCCCAGGGAGGTTCGTGTTGGCATTTCCTCCTGCACAGGAAACTCTTCATATTCCTGAAGCTCCTTGCCTCTCCCAGGAGCTCCAGTTTTGGGAGCTGTTGCTGCATTCTGGGGGATTTTCGTTCTATAAATGATCAGGTTGTACAAAGGACTTATTCAAGATAAAAAAGCTGCGCTTAAATGGCAGCTTAGGTTGGATTAGGGAATACGTGATGGAAAACAAAGACCTGCATTTTGTCTGAAAAGGAAATAAAAATAAATTCATGCCCCTGCTGACTGCATTGAGATCACTTAAATGCTGCTGGGTTTTGCACACTGATGGTGGCTGTGTGAGTCCTTAAAAGCAAAAGTTGAGCCCCTGCTCTTTTTGAGAAGGATTGGCAAAAAAAAGACAATTTACTTCCTCCAAGAAAGAGACAAACAGAAAACAAAACAAAAAAGGGCAGATAATTTTCCATCTGCTCGTGGTGCCCACAGAGGAGTTTGCAAGTGTTAAGAAAAACCTGGTGGCTCAGAACTCTGGAGATTTTGGAAACTGCACTGAAACTGTTCTGGAGACAGCTCTGTGTAAGGATAATATGTTCTGCTCTGAATTCTGCAGTATTCCTCATGCTTCCCATGGGCTCTGGAAAATCCACAGGGCTGTCACACGACCACCTCATTTCTCTGCAGCAAAAATCACTTTGAGAACAGAAATCCAATTTGTTAGGTTCTTGTTCCTCGAGAGTTTCTCGAGCTTTGTGGAATTAGTAAAAGCCCCTTTCTGACAGCTCTTCCAACATCATTTGGGGAGAGCAGGTTTTGCTGGGCAAGGAACATTGCTGTTATTAAATGAATTTATGTCGTAAATGTGGAAAGCACTGTTTGAAGGGGATATTTCAAGTCCACTGAAATACTTCTGGTAAAAGAGCAGATCTGAGTGGAAGTCCCTTCTAATAGGGAATCCTCCTACCCCAGGTTGCTCCAAACCCCATCCACCCTGGCCTTGGACACTTCCAGGGATCCAGGAGCAGCCACAGCTTCTCTGGGCACCCCAGAGAAGCCTCCCCACCCTCACAGATCTTGGGGTGCAAAATTTGCAGATTTATGGGCATCTCAGACACCTTAAAAACCTTTGGTTGTGCAGGTGGAGGGTGGAAAGAGGAAGCAGCTGGGCTAAGGCAGCTCTACCCCTCTACCCAACACCAGCAAACGCTGCAGGGGCTCCCTGCCTGGAGGGAGCCGTGTCCTGCCTCGCTCCAGGCGTGGAATGTGCAGCCCAGTTGGAGCCCAGGGATGTATAAACACAGCAGGGGACATCTGTAATGGGAAAATGGGGAGTTAGGCACCTACAGGGCCATTGTGCATTCAATGCACTGTGCTGGCTGAATAATTGCACGCATTGATATGGGGAACCAGCTCGGCAGGCAGGGGTTTGCTTTTAATGCAGACCAAGGGCTTCCTGTTTTGGAAATCTTGCCTCTTCGGTGCACAAATGCATAGTTTTGTATGTGCATAATTTGTGGCTGTAATTTTAGAGCCTCATTAAATAACTTGGCTGTGGAAATCAAATTGGCTTTCATCAAAATCCAGCGAGAGCTGGACCAGTTCTGTCCATCACAGCAGCCCTTCTGGTCTTCGTTACGTGGCTGAAAAGCACAAATGCAAATGGGGCTGTGGGGCTGTGGCAGGGGAGGGAGGGAAAGGGAGCTTGGAAGAGGGAATGGTGCTGGCAGGAGGTTTCCAAGAGCGAGCTGGTCCTCTGAGGAGAAACGAGAGCTGCTCTGTTTTGCTGCCCGGGCAAGAAAGCAAAGCAAAGTTCTGAGTGCAGGGTTGGAGTGGGGCTGCCCAGGATCCTGTGACACGTTCTGGGGCCCTGCACTGCTCAGGGACCTTCTGCCATCTCTGCCCAGCAAATCGAGGTCCCTGAGCTCTGAAACCCTGCAGGTACCATCAACCCAGCACTTCCAGCTCTGGCTGCCCCCAGTAACTGCAGAGGAGTTTTCTGGCAGGAGGTCCCGGGCTTGATGCCATTTCTGGGGTTGCTCCCTTCATGTTGGAGAACACTGGAAAATAACTCATCAGCTCATGAGTTCAGATTTATTATCAGTGTTACGTGGTGGGAATGAGAATGAGAAACGAGTGCAGGTGAAGATGGGGAGGGGTAGAACCTCTTTGATGTTCTACAACATTATCCGAAGTCAAGCAGAGATCTCTTAGAATTTTATTTTAATCTTTTTACAGAAGTATTATCCCATTGCTCCTTTTCAGTGGGATTGACACTGAAATGAAGGTGACTACAACACAAGAAGAGAAATCTGCTCTCTGCTGCTTGGTTTGTGTCCTGTGCTCTTGCAGCTGATCAAAAACTCGGGCATTTTCTGGGACTTCATCTTTATTCTGCACAGCAGCAGCACAGCCTCCTTCCCTCTCCCACCCTCCCTTCTGCAACGATATTTATTTGCAGGAAAGTGGATTGGGATGAAGGAAAACCAAGGAAAACCAAGATGCCCTTTCAAAAGGTGCAATGTCCAAAGGAAAAGTTTCGAGAAGGGAGACAAACAAAGAGATAAGACAGATGCTGTTTCCCCTGGGACGGGGGGGCGGCTCTTTGGCAGCTGATGAAGAAGAGGGGGGATTCCCCCTTCCTCTGATCGCTTCCATTTGGGGTTTCAGGTGTCTCCTGCAGAAAGCCAAAGGTCAGGCAGGGGACAGCGCTCGGCAGAGGGGCCGCGGGGCTGCCGGCGTGTCAGGATTCAAAGAGCTCTGGCAGAGATAAGAGCGCAGCCGAGGTGTGACAGCCGTGTCACCGCTGCTCACACCCACTTCAAAGGAGCGGGAGGCAGGCAGGGAGGCTGAGAGCTCGGTGATGAGCTCTCCTGTCCCCCCTGCACGTGTGGAAATGAGCGGGAGGGAGACTCGGGATGGTGTAAAGGGATGCTCTTCCTCCAGCAGGGACTGGTCCACTGGGAAAACTCCTCAACAGGACTTGCCAAGGCTGCTCCAGCAGCACCAGCCCCGCTGGAAGGGTGAAATGCAGCCAGGGAGGCTGTCCAGAGATACCCAGGGTGGGAAGGAGCTCACAGGGTGCCTCGTCCTGCTGATACCCATCGAGCTGAACAGAAAAACTCCGTGATGAAACATTGCAGCTGATGCCATTAGAGAGCTGCAGGACACGAGAACTTGTTCACCGTGGTGAAGTCACCAGCTTTCAAACCAGAGGAGCAATAGAACACACCCAAACTCTTCATTTCTTCCTGTTTTGGTTTTTCTTTCCCCTCAATATTTTTTTTTTGTTTTGTGTGTGCCAAGTGCATCCCTCAGCATCTCCATGCTAGCCCCTGGACTTTTCCAAACAGCAAAGGAAGCAGAAATGGCTCCAAGCTTTTATCTGTGCTTTCAAAAGAATGCAAATCAGGAAATTCAACCTCAAAAGTTCGGGCTGGAAAGAGCATCCTCCCCACTGCAAAACATTTCACCTTTAATATATTCGAACCAGCCTATGAGACCATTCCTCCTGCCAAGACAACTTTTCCTCATTAACTGTTGTGTTCCAGGAACCTCTTGGCTGATTCTGAACTTTTCAGCACTGAAGCAGAACACAAATGTCCAGCTCACACAGATGAGAAATTAAATCACATTTCAATACCTTGGCAGATGCTAAATGCTGATAAAGGAGGCAAATCCCCTGGAGGAAACAGCACTGCACCAGGGATTTGTGAAAGCAGCCTGCAAAGAGAAAATCCTCCTGAGGATTGAGGTTACACCTGTCCCTGCCATCCTGGGGTTCCATGGAATTGTGGTGACAATATTAACTATATTGTGGTGACAAAATTAACTATACTAATGCTGACCACTATGGATTTTAACTCCCGCTGATGCTCGTGGCTGTAAAGTGGGGATGTCATTGACAGTCCAAGAGATGTCCCACTGTGAAAACTAAATCTCCTTGTGGTTGCTGATCATGGTCTCAGATCCAGCTGATGAGAGGGAGTGAGGTTGTACCTGGATTTCTCATCAGCTCCCGTTCACTTGGGCTAAGAAATGGACAGGAAACTCTTCTGTGCTACTAATAATGATTTATTCCCGTTGACACTCAGATATTGGATGATGTGAACTCTATTGTAGCATGAGGGGTGAGTCATGGGAGGAAAGGGACAGCAAAAACAGTCCTTAAAACCTCATTTCTGTCTCTGAGCACCTCCACGAGTTGCCTATATATCCATGCAGGTTTTTAGTAGATGTCTTCATGCTGGTGGAGAAATACAGCCTTGACCAGCCAGTCCTAAAAATTTTGAGCAAAGCATCCCCGCAGCTCAATTTTCCTCCACGTAAAAATGGGGCAAGAAACAGAAATCCCTGAGGGGCAGGTGCCATGGAGATGCCTCTGCTGAAGGGCTGGGTTTGTGGCTGAAGTGTCCATGGTGTGGAGGAGGGAAGCTTTAAACCGGGGCAGGGCAGGAAGCTGTGGGAAGGCTGAGTTTAATCTGCTCCGTGTGTGAGTCAGAGCCCTGGATCTCCACATCTTCCCAGGGTTTTGTGCTGCTGCCACGTTGGCTACGAGCAGCCAGCTCTCTGCTTTGCCCAGCTCCGTTTGTGTCCAGGCCAGTCTGGGGCTTTTTCATGTGCACTGATGGGATAAAAGGGGTTGGGGTTGCTGCATCCCTTCCCAGAGAGGTCCAGGAGCTGCCTGGATCTCCATTTCCACCTAGACAGCTCTTGTCAAGGAAAAGACAGAGAGAGAGTTTATTTAGAGTGGAGTTACACATAAACAAAGTAAAGAAATCAAAATGCCAGCAGCCAGCGAGAAGCCTTTGCCGTCGTCTCCTTTCTTAATCTAATTTTGCAGCTGCAGAAATGTGGTGGAAATGGGAACCTGGCAAGAGGCACAGGCTGAGTCCCTGGGATAGGGAGCTGGGAATGTCTGCCACAGTTGGGGCTCTGTAAATCTCAGCGTGTCTCTGCTAATTACTGTTTAATTATGTAAGCAGGATGCCCTGCCTGACACAGCACACAGCACTAACCCTAACCTGGGTATCTGCCCTTGTTTCTGTAGTTAAATACAGATCAGGCAGATCTGTCTGACCAAACAGGGAACACTCCTGTGGGAAAGAAACCTGGGCTTGAACCTGCCCCAGTGCTGGCTTGGAGCTGGGTCTTACACCCTCTTTGTTAATTTGATGTTTTTCACCAATTTTTTGCCACATTCAGGCCTGGGAGTGATTTATTTCTGAGGGGTGTTGCTGAGTTTGTGCCCCTCATTTCTTCTGCAGATTTTTCCTGCCTAAATAAGCTTCTTTAGGGGATATTAGATGGACATATGTCCATGTAAGAAGCAAAAAAGCCTCTTTTCAGCCTTGATTATGGCCCTGATCCCAATTCAATGTTGTCAGGGACTGGACATGGCACTCAGTTGACAAATTGGTCATCAAAGCTTGGGCTTGATGATTTTGGAGTTCTTTTCCAGCCTGAAAGGCTTTGATTCTGTGGTCACAAACTGAGGATCTCAGTTTGACCCTGCTGCATTTTAAGGGCAAAGAGGCATCGTGGCAGCCCTGGGTGCTGAGTCCTCAGTGCCACCTGGTTTCCCCTAAATGTCCTTGTCCTGGGCTGCATTGCTGGCTCAGGTGTCACAGAATTATAAAATTATTAGGACTGGAAAAGATCTCCAAGATGATTAAGTCCAGGTTTCACCAAGCAGCCTGGGAGCTCAGCTCTTCCTGGGAGTTTTATGGCTCTGTTAAAAGTTTCCCTTTGACCCTGAATCCAGCCCTGCAAATCCTCCTTCCCATGAGGCTCAACCATCTCACCTTAGTTTTCTCCTCAGATGGATGTTAAAAGTGATTTACTCTGAAATACATCTGCCTGCAGCTGTATGGAAATTATTTTAAGAACAGGAAATCTTCCTGAAAGTACTGGTGCCTGACTGGTCAGCTTTTGGATTTTTTTTGCAGCATATTTAATATTTCATATTGCTCATATTCCCTTATTAATGGGAATATCCTGATGGATGTGGTGTAGAAGGGACATAGCCCAAATTATTGAGATGACATGCATGAATTAATCTATTTAACTATGATTAGTGACAAGAGAGGGAGAATTGCTAAAGGAATCTGTCAGTTCAGTGTCCTGTGCATCCTCTCCTTCCCTCCTCTCACTCCTCACATCCTCACCCAGAGCCTGTGCCAGCAGAGGCTGCAGCCATCAGTTCGATCCTATGGGCAACTTCTTGAAAATGTTGCTACTTTTTGTAAATTAACAAAGCAAACAGTGAGAATCAGAGGGTTTGGCAGGGGACAGAGAAACCACATCTCTCCCTCCTCTTAGCTACATGTCATAACAAACCCCTGGGCCAGGGAATTAAGAAATTTTCTAAAAATGTCCCTGTGATAGTTGCCAGGGTATCTGTCTGTCTGAGCATACACATGAGCATATCAAGAGTTGTTTAATGCTTTATTTTAAAATAAATGGGTTCCTTTCTTTATAATCTGACGCATCATCAATGGATGCTAAGGGAAACAAGATCTGCTTTTCCTTGGGAGGTGAGAAACTGCTGTAAATGTGCACAGAGATAAAAAAGAAGGGTTTTTGTCCCTCTGGGATGTTTTAAGGGACACCTGGGTGGGTTTAGCAGGCTGCAGAGGGTCATGCAAAGGGTTAAAATGTTCCCAGCCACGCTCTGAGCCACATTCACCTGTGGGGCACTGCAAGCAGGGCTGGCTGTGCTGCCAAGGAAAGGGTTTAACCCAACCCAGGGCAAATCAAGATGAGGAGAGAAGCTTGTGAAATGAACTATTTCACTTTTCCAAGCCCTGCAATTATTTACTTTTATTTTTCTTCAGAGTTTCTACAGATGCACCCATGTTTCCATCAGTGGGATTAGTCCCCTCACTGCAGCAGGTTTCTCCACCACTCCTAACCCCACAGAAAATCCCATTACGGGTCCCACACAATACCTTTAAATAATCGATTTTAAATTCTTGGACAGTGTGAGAAAAACCAGAGGATCAATGACAAAAAAAAGCACATTATACCCTGTAATTCACAGCACCTCAACAAAATCTCCCTGAATATCCTTCTCCAAAGCCAGCTCCGAGTGTCGTAACACGGCTGCCTCTCCAACAGCCAGCTCATATCATCTCTCAGGAATTTATTACGAGTGCTCCATGCCCTGTAACTTTTTTATGTCAGGTTGTTAATCGCAGCCAGCAGGATGTGTCGAACGCACGTTTGGGTAGGAAGGATTAATCCCACCCTGGCATTTGCCACTCAAAGCTTTGAGGCTGGGGGGAAAAGCAACATCCTTATCCGATGCCATCGGTGCTGCTGGCATCCAGAGGATGCAGGAAATAGGACAACAGTTTATAAAGAGGTGTTTTGCAGTCGGGAAGAGTCGTGAAGTTGTTTTTGGGAGCAGGCAGGCACAGCCCCCATGCTGGATCTCGCAGTGCCCAGCACACATTTCCCTCTGATCCATCCTCCCGTCTGTCTGCTCGCTTTAATTGCCCCGCCGTGGGTCTCAGACTGTTCCTCACTGTATTATTTTAATGATCCTTTGACTGAGTCAGACTGGAAGAATCCCATAAACTTCAGTGACACTGGGGGTGATGTGGATGGGCACAAACCAGGCTGCAACCCTTCCTGGGACCCCCAGGGGAAGACAAACTCTTTCAAGGTTTGACCTAAAAAATTTGGCAGTGGCTTGAGCTGAGCTCTACAAAGAATCACCACAGATGTGTCTCTGTGGTCCAGCTGACAGAAGGTTTCCAACAGCTTTTTCTAGCTTGACCATGTCCATTTTTGCTTGAAAAGCATAAAGCATCTCTGGCAGCCGTGGTGCCAGGCAGCTCTGGGGGTGGCAGTGGCAGGGAAGGGAAGGACAGAGAGTTCCAACACCTTTTCCATCAGTTTGCCTGTCCAGACAGGGGACATGAGTGTCACAGAAATTCACTGAGCCAGCCCGGGAATCGAGGGAGGGAAGGAAGGAAAAGCTGTTTCACCTTCTGCTGTCCTCAGGCCAAAGATGCTGAAGGGAGCAGTGTGGGGCACTCTGGCACAGGCAGGACAGGGCACAGCTGGAGCTCAGGGACAGGTTTTGTTGGGATGCTCCTGGCCAGCTCTGGGGTTACAGAGCTCTCTGAGCATTAATGCACGAGCTGGGTGACTCTGATGCCTGGAGTTTTATCTTCCCTGTATTTCAGGTTTTGTGCTGCCCAGGGGTGCAGCTCTGAGCTCACAGTCAGGGTCACTCAGCTCTGCACACAGCAGGGACACAAAACAAATCCTTCTCCTGCTGCACACCAAGGACAACTTTCAGCCCAAAAGCACAAACAAGGGTGGCTGGAGGGAGGAACAAGAAGGATGGGACCTCACAGCCTGGAGCTGGAATTGGACAATTAAACCCCAATATGCAAATGAACCAAACCTTATCAAAATGTGAGAATTGTGGCCAGGGGGGTCATTTTGTGACCATTCACTTTGTGATCCTGGGTGCAGCCATGGTCCTGCCCTGCCCAAGGTGGATCCTGGAGGCCTTTTAATAAATATCTCCTTTATTCCCTAGCTCTGTCCAGTCTCTGCTCCAGGTCACCCTTCCCAAGGCTGCAGGGATGCATTCCTTGCATCGTGTCAGCAGCACCAGCTTTGGTGCCCAACGCGGCTCCACCTCACAATTTCTCTGTCACTTGGAACAAACAGCTCTGTCACCTCTGGCTCTAATTGTTTGTTCCTCCAAACAACTGGAGACGCCTGTGGGGTGTCTGGGGTGAGTGCTGGGTCCTGTGCAGGTGATGGGGCAGGAGGGGCCTTGCCTGGTGCTGGTGGTGCAGGAGGGGTGGGCAGGAGGGGTGGCAGCCCCTGCCAGAGCAGGGCTCTGCCTGGGTGTCACAGGGAAAAGAGGGGACACTGCAGCTGTGCCCTGTGGCCCCAGCCTGTGCAAGGCTCAGCCTGGCTCATTGTTTTGGGCAGGACCACCAGATGAGCTGAGATGTGGAGGGTGACACCAGCTTTGGGATTTCTGCTGGGGTTTCAGTGCTGGGTTCGAGCAGACAAATCTTGTGGCAGATAACTGTGGGCACACAGACTCCTGCTGGGCTGACACGGAATCACTGAGGCTGCAAAAGAGCTCTGAGATCATCAGCTCCAGCCTTTGAATGGTCACCACCTTGTCAGCTGGACCAGGGCACATCCAGTGGTTTCTTCAACACTTGCAGGGACGGTGACTCCACCACATCCCTGGGAGCTGCTCCTGTGCTTGACATTTCACTGGATTAGGCAGAGTTTGGGGAGGGGTTTTGTGGCACCCCAATATCTGCAGAGACACTGATCAAGGACTGAAACCACCCTGGTGGGGTTTAGTGCTCGTTGCAGTCAAACATGAGGGAGGGAGAAGAGGGTCCAGCCATGCTGCACACCCTGGGGGAAGTTTGCCAGCTCCTGTAGGGCCTGGTTTATTCTGACACACCTGAAATCTGAATCATGGTTATTATTTATACCTTGGTATTAGCAGCAATTCTGCTTTTTTATCCCCCTTTCCTGAAACTCCTCCTAAGGAACAGAAAGAGAAAGATATAAGTAACACATTTTCAAATGTTCTTTCCTAGTGAATTACTTGGCCTGACATTGGAAATGAATTATTTTCCATTGTACCAGTGACCCCTGTTGTGTGTTCTATTAACACCACATGTTAAACTTTTATATTTTTAGTAAACCATGACCTTGTACATTCTCTGTCATTTCCCACTGGCATAAGTACAGCACATGTGGTATGAAAGTTAACGGTTTGCATTTGTACACAGAGCTTTTCTATCTCAGGCTTGTATGGAAACACACAGGTCATGGTAATCAGGGCATCCCAGGATTTCACCAGCTACAAACAGTCACAACAAAGTGGATGTGTTTTCCAAAAAACATATTTTTGGCATCCCGCTTTCTTCTGTGTTGTGCAAATCCAGATGAAAACGGGATCTTGAAAGGCTGTGTTAAATTTTTTGATCGTGCTAATCCAAACAACTGTCTCCAACACATGCACGAGCAGGAGGAAGTCTATAAAATGTCAGGTTTGGTCTAAATATCTGCAGAACAAATGTGGCTCAGGAACATGACCAAGTGTGCAGGACTCTTTAGATAAAAGATGATGTCACAGAGGTTCGGTATTTTATTTCATCAAATGGTAACATTGCCCTAGACATCTAAAAAATTATGGATGATTTATGGATAGAGCCCAGGCTATGGAAGAGAGAATAATTCCTTCCAGTTGCCCAAATATTTCTTTTTATTTTTTTCCCTCTTTTTCTTTTTAACTTTTTTTGTAGCCTGAGCTTTTTAGATGTGAGCTTTAGGTGCACTGGAGTGTGCTCTCAGCTCGTGCCTGCTCACACAGAGAAATGTGCCCACACGTGGAAACACTGTCCTGTGGGGTTGTTTGGATTTTTCCCTGAAATTCAAAATGTGGGCATTTCCAGCACTCATCCCTGGCTTTTCCTGGGCTGATCCATGGGGTTCCTGAAACATCGTGTCTGATAATAGGAACTCAGATCTTGGCACAGCTGCCCAGGGCAGTGGTGGAAGGATTGAAAAGCCACGTGGATGTGGCACTTCGGGACATGGGTTAGTGGTGGCCTTGGAGTGCTGGGTTAAGAGTTGGACTTGGTGATCTAAGAGGGCTTTTACAGCCTTAAGGATTTTATGTTAAAAAAAGGGGCAGTGTTTGAAGTCAGGCTGAGGTTTCCTCAGCTTTGCTGGACTCAAGGTCAAGAGGAAGAGCATCATCCAGCAAGGAGAACTTTGCAGTTTCTGTGATCACACAGCAGCAGTGATTGAGATGGGGAAAAAAGAGTAAAAATGTGGAATTTCATGGACTCTCAGGATGGTTTGGGTGGGAAGGGATCCGAAAGATCATCCAGTTCCACCCCCTGCCACGGCAGGACACCTCCCATCACCCCAGGTTGCTCCAAACCCTGTCCAGCCTGGCCTTGGACATTCCAGGGATCCGGGGGCAGCCACAGCTGCTCTGGGCACCCTGTGCCTCACCCCCCTGCCCATTCACCTGTCACACTTCAGCATTTGCCCCCCTTTCCCTGCTGAACCTTGGTGATTTCTCCACACGGAGATCTCAGATCCCACACCAGGAGCTCCAATTGATCCTGGCAGTGCAATCCTGCTCAGAGCTGTGCCCTTCCAGGATTCCACCTGCTCCTTGCCTCCCTCTCTTCTCCACCCCTCTCCTGCAGGCTGGCACCCCCTGCCAGCTCTGGGGATGCTCTGGGTCACTGCTGGGGACAGGGACAGTTGTCCCCTGCCTCCCGGGGCTCCAAGATGCTGTCTCAGACTTCCAGGCTGGCAGCTTCCAACATGACATAATCCTGTTTGTGATGTAACTCCACGTCTGCCAGGACAAACTTCCAGTGTTTGGCTGGGGACCAGCCAGGCTCAGATTCTATTTATGACAAATAACTATTGTCTCAACAATCCCATAAAGATTTCCTTTTGTCTCCTCCTGGTGCCGTGGCCGTTGTGGCACCAAAAAAAAGCACATTCCCTGGTAGTAAGAGCTTAAAACAAATTGTTTTCACTCATCCTCTGTGACAAAGCTTTTTTTTTCTTTGATTTGTCCTTTAGGATTTTATTCAGAGTGGGGTTTAATGTTCTCCCAGCACTCAAGTTAGAAAACAAGAATGGAGAGGAACAGGGAGGTGGGGAACAAATACATGGGGAAAAATCACGATTGCTCGAAGGGTTGTCCTGGTTTTGGGGTGATTCCTCTCCAAATCTTTTGCTGGGTTCATATTTATGCTTCAGATTTGCAAAGCAAATAACTCCAGAGTTCTCTGTATTCCTGATTCCCTTGCAGCCTTAGAAAGTCCTGGAGCAGGAGAACTTGATGCACCCATGGCAATAACCAATAAAGTAGATTTTTTCAGGGATCTCAGTAATAAATATATGGAAGTTAATAAATGAAGGGATTTCAGCATCTCTTCTGTGAAATGACAAACAAATCAACCCAGCTCCATTATCTGCCAGCTTTGAAAGTGTGACTTGTCAGAGATGGGGAGAAATCTGCTGTCAGCAGAGATAATGAGGAGGATGGAAGGGAGAATTCAGGCAGGAAGTGAATTCAGGCAGGAAGGGATGGGAGAATGAAGAAGAAAAAGTAAAACAAACCAAACTAAGAAGATTACAGGGGAAAAGCTCTTGCAAACAAAGCCAAGGAGGAAATAGAAGACAGAACTGTGGTTATGTATGAAATGTAGGGGACCTGCCCCTCCAAGGGGCATATTTGTGTTTGTGGGAGGAATGATAAAATTTATAATGTCCAAATTAAATTCCAAATTCAGTGTTTGAAATTACTAAAAAAAAAAAAAAAAAGAAAAAAAGAAAAGGAAAGGAAAAAATGGAACCATTGGTGGCAAAACAAAAGACATGGGCTGAAATGATAGGAAAGCACAGTTTATGAAAGGGACCTGCTCTGTGGGACTACAGAAATCCCTGTCAGCTGAGGTGTTCCCTATGGCAGGTGCAGCAGGGCTTGATATTCAGATTTAAAACTGCTCTGTGCTTGAGAATCTCTGGGAAAAGCAGAGGCTGTGAAGATCCCATTGCTGGATCCTTTCTGAAATTAATGTTGGGAGCAAATCCACCCCTTCCCTACACAAATCCCAAACTGCCTCCATCGGCCGTTTCACCGTGGGGACTGGGGCTCTGCCAGGGCGGGATCTAGAGCTTCTAAATCAAAGGGACTCCCTTGTGTGGGGCTTTTCCCAGCCTGGGCGTGGCAGATCCCTCCCCAGAGCACCCCTGGAGCACTGGTGGGCTCCCTCCAAGGGCAGCTCCCTGCCTCGAGTGACACAAACCACAGCAGGGCTTGATGGATACCAGAGCAGCCAGTCAGGCAGACACTGGCTGGCTTTTCCACTGGAGCTCTGCCCCTGCTATTATTTATATTCCATTTCACTTGCTCACATGTAACCTAAAACCAGCCCAAAGCCAGCAGCCCCATCCAACCACGGGCCAATTAGGCTGGGGTAGCCCTCTCTCCCTTTCTTTCTGCCCTTCTCCCTCTCTCTCCCATGGTTTCTGCAGGCAGGAATAAGGCTGGCTATTGTTAGCCATTCCCAGAGGTGGCCCAGCCAAGCCTGGGTGCCAGTTCAGTGCCTGAATGTGGGCCCTGTTTATTTTTTCAGAGTGGCAATTTTCGAGGGGTTTGGAAGAGCTGTTAAAATTAGCGTCAAGAATTTCAGCCACAGAAAAAGGTTCCTTTCACCTTGTTCTTCAAAAAGCCTGTTGTTTCCCAGGGCAGCCACCCCTTCCAACCCGCCTGAAAGCCTCAATTTCCATCTGGGAATAAAAATCACCGTCCTCAGACCCCAGAGTGAGGCTTGGACAGGTTTTGGTGGGCTCGGGCTCATTTCCATGGGTGTGAGCGGCACCTGCCAGGAGGGAGAGCATCAAAATCCATCCCTTGGAAAGGCTGAGCAAACCCAGCCGAGCTGGAGAGGAACTGCAGGGAATGCTGCTGCTCCAAGAGGATGCCAGGAGGACACAAATCTCCACCCCAGCATCAGAAGGAATAAACATCCCCTTCAGGACTGATGGCTCTTGACGTCCCAGGGCCTGGGCAGCGTCAGGAGGGAGGAAGGTGATGCTTTCTGACAGCTCAGCGTGACATCTGGCCAGATCCCCTTCCCAGGAGTGGAAAGAAACAGGGATTCCCTAAATATTTGGCAGCAGTAAAATGAGATTCTTCACAACTGCTCCAAGTCCCAGAGCCCCCCTGTCCTCCAGGATCTGTACCAGGCTCTGGCTGAGTCCATGCTGTGGGCAGAGGGTTTTGAGTTGGGCTCTTGGCTGTGTTTTGGAAAACAAGTGGCAGATAAGGAGTCTGGAGAGGCGAGGATCAGTCCTGTTCCTCCAAAGCTGCTCATTTAAATTCAGGCCAAAGTCTCTTGAGTCAGCAGAACTCAGTGGGAGCTCTCACAAAAATAGGGTTTCTTTTGAAAATCCGCGTGCTTCCTGTTTGTGCAAGCGCCGTGAGAGCTGCCTTTCCCATGGCACGTCTGGGCTGGAACCAGGAAATGGATGGGGATTTGGAGAAAAGGAGCGATTGCTAAAAAAGAGAGAGAAAAAAAGAGTGGAAGATAATCATATTTCTTCTTCCCTCTCAGGATGAAAGAAAGCTTTGTGTAGTTTGGTGTTCTGTTAGTCAACTGTCCTGAACCAGGTTTGGACTGGATGATCCGTGCTGGATTTAGAGATCCATGAGGGTCCCTTCCAACTCAGGATATTCCATATCCAAGGGTCTCAATCCAGCACAGCCTGGAGCAAGGCAGTGCTGGAAATTGTGTCCTGTTAAAGCATCATCTTGAGATGTGTGACTGTCCATGGGTTTGGAACTCAGGGAGGGAAAATCCTGCTCTGAGAGGGGATTCAAACTGAGACCATGGAGAGAAAAGGGTTTGGGTTCTCACAGGGACAGCGTCACCTGCAGCTCCTGCTCCACCCCAAACCGTGCTCAGACCAACCCTCTGTGCCTTTCCCCCCGTGCTGGAATTCTGCAAACTTACATTTTGGGATTTTGGTATGTGTGGGGTATAAGATGGAGACTTTAAGGTGGGCGTCAGTTCTTTTCTTCACCTTCTTCTTCCTTCTTCTTCACAGGTTTGGGTGGTTTTCTGTAATTGGTTAATGGAGATGATTTTGCCCTCAAAAAACAGCTCAGTGTTGAAAACCTCCCCTCAGCCAAAATCATCCCATAAAGACTTTTGGTTCAAAAATGCAAACATTTATTAATAAACGGGCTCCCAAAGCAGCATCTCCTTTTTCACATTGCCTAAACTGATGGGAGAAAATGATAAAACTGGATTACAGAGCCAAATATCACAATTAATATTTCACAATTAATAATTAATAATCATCATAATAATAGTAATTAATAATCACAATAGTTTTACAATTAATGAAAAACAGGAACTGGATGTCTGCAAATCACTTTGCAGACTTCAAGCGGTTAGTTATTGGGTTTAAACTAAAAATAACTTAGGTGGCATTTCATAATTGGATGGATTGTCCTTGAAAAGACCTTGTAGAGACAGAGAGGTGCTGCATTTCACCTTTGTTTTCCAGCTTGCTAGTTAGAGCTCATGGTTCCTGGGTCTGTAAATAAATAATTCAAACAAGAACTGTGACTCCCATGTGTTACAAGAGGAGTAACATGAAGAATAGAAGAAGTGACATCCCCACTCGGGGGGAGGGCTCATTTATCTCCCCAAAGGTCTGGCAGGGTGCAGGGCTCCCCCTGGGAACGCTCCAGGCTGGCCAGGACGCTGATGCTGATGGATGCCCGCCACGGCTGGGCTATTTCAGGGCCTGGGGAGGCACGGCTGCACCCGCAGACAAATGGTGTGCTGCTGATGGGAGCTGGCTCAGAGCCACTGCTGCTGCTCCTGAGCCTGCCAGGACACCCTCTGCTCGTGTCCTCCTGTCCTCAGCCCCTCCTGGGCTGAGCTGGGTGTGTTCCATCCCCTCCTGGGACGCCCCAGTCCAAGCAGAAGCCGTCCGTGTGTCCGTCCCTGCTGGGATATCCCGACCTGGGACACCTGCCTGGGGCTGCTGGATGCACACAGGGATTGTTGGCTTTTCTGGAGCAGCAGCTGCTGGCCAGATGTTGTGTCCCACAGCGCTCCCAGAGCTCTGGGGACAGTTTAATCTTCTGCCACAGGCGTTTCCAGGACTTGTCCCTGTCCTCTGTGTCAGTTCTGTGCTTCTTTCCCTTTCTCATCTCCCGCTATCCTGGCCTGACCTGGCCTCGGTGATCCACCCACATGGCAGCAGCTTCCTCTGGCTCACACAGCTCTGACAGCAAAATTCAGTCTCAGTGAGCTGCAGCCACTGCATTTGTGTGTGCACGAGGGTTCTTGGGGCTTTTCCCTTGTTTGTATCCAAAACCCACCGTGGAGAAAATATTTTTGTGCTCTGTAATCTCCCTGGCACTGACATTTTCCCTTCTGCTTCCAGCAAAATACCCCATTCCCATCTTGGTTTCAAGCCCGTGGAAAAGCTTCCATCTAAGGACTCTCTGGGATTAGGAATCTCTAAAATGGGAATGAACTTTCCAAGCCTGTCTGCTTCATAAGGATCCAACCCTGCTCCCAGTGGAGTCCCAGGGGAGCTGGATTAGAGGGACAGAACCACAGAGTCCTGTGCAGGCGGTCGTTTCACAGGAGGGCCTTCAGGAAAGGCCAGCAGAGTCCAAAGAAACAAAGCTCACCCTAGAGAAATAATCAGATGTGATGAACATAAAGTTATTTTCTTCTTCCTTACCCACCGGTTGTGGTGTTATGGGGGCACCACACTTTGAGAAAAGTGCAGAGATCTGAATCCAAGATAAACCACGGGAACAGATTTGAACTGACCTTCAGGAGAGGTCTGAGCTTTGGGTGGTCTCCTCCAGGAGAGGAATTTTAACCTGCCCAGTGAACCTGGAGCCTTTTGGCTCCCAAATCCTCATTTTTCTCACCTACCTTGTGAGGAAATCTGAAGTAGAGCCCAGGTGCCCTCAAACCTGTGGATTCCAGGTTTAAGGGAAGCAGAGGACGGGGATGTGGAGCTGCAGGGAGCTCTGAGGGAGAAGAAGTGCCAGGGTCTGCTTGGTAGGGGGAGATGTTTTTGCCCTCTAAAAACAGCTCAGTGTTGAAAACCTCCCCTCAGCCAAAATCATTCCATAAAGCCTTTTGATTTAAAAATGCAAACATTTATTAATAAATGGGCTCCCAAGGCAGCATCTCCTTTGCCACATTGCCTAAACCAATGGGAGAAAATGATAAAACCGGATTACAGAGCCAAATATCACACAATTAATGAAAAAGAGGAACTGGATGTGTGCAAATCATTTTGATCTACTTCAGATGAGATCCTGCACCTTTGCTTCTTCAGGTTATTTTCGAACCCTTTCCTGCTCATCTCTCCTTTTCCTCAAGGCATCGTTCAGGACCCATCAGAGATACTGGTTTTTGTTTTTGTTTTTGTTTTTTTTTCCCTTGAATGGAATCCCAAATAGGAGGTGCCTTGGGTTTTATTGTAAAAGGATCAAAAAATAAATTATTATAAACAAGCATCACAAGACCCCAGCAGCTGTTTGGTGAGTCAAAATGTCAGATTTTAAGGATTTCAAAAGAAAAACCGAATCCCCAAAGTCACTTCAGCAACGAGGAGTGTGGAGCTGTCACCAACGCACCGAGGAACCTTTCTGTGTGCTGCCATCAGGTGTTTGGTTCTCTGTGTCAGAAAGCAGCTCCAAGGTTTTTTCCTTGGGAATAACGAAGGCAACATTCCCCTTTTAACCAAACCTGAGCATCATTTAACCCTTCAGGGATCCCCCCACTGCCACAGCTCCAAAAAGGATTTTTATCTGCAAGTCCATGGAAGCCTTTTGAGGGTGAAGCCCCCTCAGGAATATTTTACAGAGCATAAATAAACCAGTGAGTTCTTCCTTCCTGCAGTGTCAGGAAAGCCTAAAGGAGGGGAACTTCACAGTGCTTATGTGGTATTTTATTTTTATCATATGATATTATAGATTATTATAATATATATTTTAATATGTATTTATAATATTATATGATGGTTCTGAAAGTGGGAAGAACTGAAAACACCGCTGAATAATTGTTATTTCTTAGGTGTTGACAGAACTGATCATCTTTCACCATTTTCTCTGCTCCTAAATACTGTGGGAGCAATCCTTGAACTTTTTCCTCAAATGGTGGAATTCCCACTGGAGGGGCTGGGAGGCTTGAAAGGCCCAAGCCTCTGTTTTTACAAGGCAACAAATGGCAGGAGTTAAGAAAGAAAAAAGCTGAAAAAGAGGGGCAAAAGGGGAAAAAAAAAAGAGGAAACCTTTTTCAGTCTCTACTCTTTCAGAAGGCAGTTATATGGGATTTGCTTTCTTCCTGTTCCCCTTTTCAAAGCTGGGGTTCAGCTCAGAGGGAGGAATTTGGGACTCGAGTGTGGGTGTTGGTGCCCACAGCCTGACCCAGCCCGGTGTGACCCCCAGCCCATTGGCATTCCCGGGAATGGGGCTGGAAAATTCACGGAATTGCTGGGAATTCACCCCAAATACCCACTCAGGAGCAGAGCAGGGCTGGAGGAGGGCTCAGTGGTTTGGGGGTTTGCTGGGAGAGGGGAGGGGTTCTCAGGGAACCCCAACATCCCGAGGGAAACCTCAGCTCACGCTGGGCGCTGGAATATTCACTCTTAAAAGGAACTTAGGGAGGCAAAGCTTCATTTCCTGAGATTTAAGGAACTTTATTAAAATTTCCCCTCTTTCCTTTTCTGCATTAAGAGTTGGCAGAGCAGGAGAAGCAGCCTGAGTGTGAAAGAGCTTTTCAGAGGGGAATCCAAGGAATCATTGCCCCAATAAAAGGGAAAGCCAAGGGGAGGGAATCTTTAAACTCTTGCAGGCTCACCATTATCTGAGATGTACAAATAAAATCATTTTCTCTTTATTTGTTGCACAGTAATAAAATTATTATTATTATTATTATTATTATCATCATCATCATTATTATTATCATTATTATTATTATTATTATTATTATTATTATTATTATAAACATAACTGTTCTTGTTTGGTTTTTATTTGTGCTTTATGTCCTGCTCCTGTCACTGCATAATCATGAAATTATTCCACCCAGTATCTGCTTTTAAGGATATCAGATTAATACTAATTAAAAAAAAAAAAAGGTAATTTGAAAGCTTTCAGTTTCCTTTTTACTTAATATTAATTAAGTTAATATTAACTTATTAATTAATACTGAGTTAATTATTATTGTTCTGAAAGCTGTGAGGACAGACTGCTACAGGTATCACTGCTACTCCTAAGAGGAATGGGATGGATTTGGGTAAAATCAAGCAGTACCCAGGGGATTTTTCCATTTCCTCCTTCCCACAGCAGTGAGTGGCCCTTTATCCTCACCCACTTTGGTATTTTCCTCGCTCTGATCCCACAGTAAACTCCAGGACCATCCATCCACCTGCAAACAGGGACCTTTAGTGCCAGGTGCTGATGCTGTCACAGGTACTTTGGCATCAGGCTCTGATTAAAAAAAAGAGATTTTTTTGCGAGTTTGTGGTTCCACTGCCTGAGTTTAGGTGTGTGTGATGTGTTTAACACTGCTGGGAGCCCTGCTGGCTGTATCACCCCTCTCCTTGCTCTTCCATCCTCCCCCTGAGCTGGAGGAAGGCAATCAGCATTTGTGTGTCATTAGGCATTCCCTGCACAGGAAAGTAATAAGGTTTTTTGAGCATTGCAAAATGCTTTTCTCTAAGGCTGGGACATAAAGCTTTGATTATCCCTCGGTGCATTTCACTCCATCAAATGTGAAAACCTGAGATTTCCTAGGGTTTAACTAGGCAGGCAGACTCAGAGCACTTAACCAAACATTTTGTGCATTTTGTGCATTTTGTGCATATTGTGCATTTTGTGCAGGCTGATGGGGGAGGCCAGGCTGGGAGCAGGTCCTGGGATTTTCTTTCCATTCCTGCCACTGGCTTCCTGCACCTTTGGGGTGAGCTCTCAGTCTTTTTTTCATGTCACCTTGCTGAATCATAAAATGGGTCTTACAAACGCCAGGAGAAGTGACATTGGTGGAGTTTTCCCAGCAAACACAGAGAGATTTTTACAGAGATATAAAAGCCACAATTTGCTCGGTGCTTTATCGCTGTTTGTGCCTGTCCCCCTCTCTTCCCTGGGCCTGCTGATACAAATGTTCCCCATCTCCACAGGGATCAGATAGATCCCACACAACTGGGAGGATTTCCTGGGATCCTCAGTGGTGCCCAAGCTGCTCCCACTGTCATTACAGGGTCACCAGCAGCAGCGAGAAAATTCCGTGGAAATTCCATGAAAATCCCAGCAGCCGCCTAGACTTCTGTATCTTCCCGTTTTTTCCAGGGCTGCGTTTTTTGCCCCTTCCCGTTTTCCCAGGGCTGTGTTTTTTGTCCCTTCCCGTTTTTCCAGGGCTGTGGTTTTGTCCCTTCCCGTTTTTCCAGGGCTGTGTTTTTTGTCTCTTCCCATTTTCCAGGGCTGTGTTTTTTGCCCCTTCCTGTTTTTCCAGGGCTGTGTTTTTTGTCCCTTCCCGTTTTGCCAGGGCTGTGTTTTTTGCCCCTTCCCATTTTCCAGGGCTGTGTTTTTTGTCTCTTCCCATTTTTCCAAGGCTGTATTTTTTGTCCCTTCCCCTTTTTTCCAGGGCTGTGTTTTTTGCCCCTTCCCGTTTTTCCAGGCCTGTGTTTTTGTCCCTTCCCATTTTTCCAGGGCTGTGTTTTTCATCCCTTCCCGTTTTTCCAGAGCTGTGTTTTTCACCCCTTCCCATTTTTCCAGGGCTGTGTTTTTCATCCCTTCCCATTTTTCCAGGACTGTGTTTTTCATCCCTTCCCATTTTTCCAGGGCTGTGGTTTTTGTCTCTTCCTGTTTTTCCAGGGCTGTATTTTTTTGTCCCTTCCCGTTTTTCCAAGGCTGTGTTTTTTGTCTCTTCCCATTTTTCCAGGGCTGTGTTTTTTATCTCTTCCCGTTTTTCCAAACTGTGTTTTTCATCCCTTCCCAATTTTCCAGGGCTGCGTTTTTATCCCTTCCCGTTTTTCCAGGGCTGTATTTTTATCCCTTCCCGTTTTCCCAGGGCTGTGTTTTCTGTCCCTTCCCGTTTTTCCAGGGCTGTATTTTTTTGTCCCTTCCCGTTTTTCCAAGGCTGTGTTTTTTGTCTCTTCCCGTTTTTCCAGGGCTGTGTTTTTTATCTCTTCCCGTTTTTCCAAACTGTGTTTTTTATCCCTTCCCGTTTTTCCAGGGCTGTGTTTTTTGTCCCTTCCCGTTTTTTCCAGGGCTGTGGTTTTTTCCCTTCCCATTTTTCCAGGGCTGTGTTTTTTGTCCCTTCCCATTTTTTCCAGGGCTGTGTTTTTTATCCCTTCCCATTTTTCCAGGGCTGCGTTTTTGTCCCTTCCCGTTTTTCCAGGGCTGTATTTTTATCCCTTCCTGTTTTTCCAGGGCTGTGTTTTCTGTCCCTTCCCATTTTTTCCAGGACTGTATTTTTTGTCCCTTCCCGTTTTTCCAGGGCTGTATTTTTATCCCTTCCCGTTTTTCCAGGGCTGTGTTTTCTGTCCCTTCCCATTTTTTCCAGGACTATATTTTTTGTCCCTTCCCGTTTTTCCAGGGCTGTGTTTTCTGCCCCTTCCCATTTTTTCCAGGACTGTATTTTTTGTCCCTTCCCGTTTTTCCAGGACTGTATTTTTTGCCCCTTCCCGTTTTTCCAGGGCTGAGGCTCTCCCCCTGCCTGGCCTCCAGGCTGGGGGAATGCATAAAGTGTTTTTTTCCTGCCTCCCACCTCCAGCAGAACGATAACCCAGGAGCCCCTCGGAGTGCGGCGGGCTTGGCAGCCGTTCCCTGCTTGTGCATTCAGAAACATCCACCGAGCTGTGAACTCACCAGCCTGAATGAAAATCCAACTGCTCCCAAGCCTGAGGGTCACAGGAGACCTGCTGGAACGCATGGAAATACTGGACTCAAATTGCAGCTTTTGCAAGAGTGTCTGGGACGGCAGCAGGAATGAAAACTGGATTTTAAACCCCTGAAGCTCTGCGATGACTCTTGCAGTGTTTGCACCCTGTCAGCTCTACTGTCTCTCTGCTTTTGGCTGTGGAAAAGAGTCTTGATTTTAGCAAAAATTGATTTTTAAAATGTATTATGCAAGATTTTTTTTTAATGGCTGTTTGGATTCTGATTTTTTTATTGTCATTATTCTTGGAAGGTCGCTGAGTGAAGGGAAGAGTCCTTGTTTGGGGGTTAAGGAAAGTGGTGGAAATCCATTCCAGCTGAAAGCTGGCAAGAGTTCTCAGCCTGCAAGCAAATTGGTCATTTTTCCCTGCAGATTAAGAAAAAAAAAATCCATTTGGCTCTGTTTATCATAGAGAATGCAGAGAAAAAGGACAGGGAGAAAGAGACAGAAGAAGCAAAATGTTTGCATGATTTACGGGAATTTTGCAACTTCCAACCAGCCTGTGGGGTGACCTGTTGTCATGAAATGGGGAAAAAAAAACAACAAATAAATCAGGGAATGATTCCCAGGTTTATCCCAAAAGAAACTTTCCACGATTTTGGGTGGCAGTGAGAAATCCCCCAGGCAGGAGCAGCTCCCAGCCCAGGGAGTGCCATTAAAAGCAATATTGGGATGCATCCCCAGGGGACTTTCACTCGCTCTGTAATCTGGGGTAGAGATGTCTGTGGCAGTCGGTGGAGCTGCCTCGATTCTGGTCTGTCCCATGACACAGTTCCTTAAAATGACTGCACATAATTCACAGGCTTTGCTCTCCCGTGGGAGCCCGTGGTGCCAGAGGAGCTGGAGCTGCCTTGGCTCCTAGGAATAAGCACAAGGTTTTTATTTGCTTTTTCTTTACGCTACTGTTGAGTAGAAGGAGAGGATTTCTCCCAATCTGCATGGAGGCAAGGAAGAAATGAGGATTTCAGGAGGTTCCCTGGAGCTGGGCGGGCAGGGAGGCCATGGACAGGAAGGTGGATGTTGTCTGCACTCAGCCTGCCTCGGCTTCCCAGCTATTTCTGGGGCTGATGGAATGAGTCTGGATCCACAGACACTCCTTGGAAATGGGGCTTCGTCCTTCCAGCTGGCAGAACTGCTGATGGGAACCGAGCTGGACCTCAGGAGAGGCAGGGCTGCTGCCAGAAATTCCTACAGAGGATTGCAAAAATCCCTTTTCCCTTTTTTCCCTTTTCCTTTTTCCCTTTTTTTCCCTTTCCCTTAGTTCCTTTCTTTTTTCCCCTTCCCTTCCCTTCCTTCCCTTCCCTTCCCTTCCCTTCCCTTCCCTTCCTTCCTTCCCTTCCCTTCCCTTCCCCTTCCCTTCCCTTCCCTTCCCTTCCCTTCCTTCCCTTCCCTTCCCTTCCTTCCCTTCCCTTCCCTTCCTTCCCTTCCCTTCCCTTCCCTTCCTTCCCTTCCCTTCCCTTCCCTTCCCTTCCCTTCCCTTCCTTCCTCCTTCCCTTCCCTTCCCTTCCCTCCCTTCCCTTCCCTTCCCTTCCCTTCCCTCCTTCCCTTCCCTTCCCTTCCCTTCCCTTCCCTTCCCTTCCCTTCCCCTTCCCTTCCCAAACCTTCCCTTCCCAAACCTTCCCTTCCCAAACCTTCCCTTCCCAAACCTTCCCTTCCAAACCTTCCCTTCCCTTCCCTTCCCAAACTCTTCCCTTCCTTCCTTCCCTTCCTCCCTTCCCTTCCTTCCCTTCCCTTCCCTTCCCTTCCCTTCCCTTCCTTCCCTTCCCTTCCCTTCCCTTCCCTTCCCTTCCCTTCCCTTCCCAAACCTTCCCAAACCTTCCCTTCCCTTCCCCTTCCCTTCCCTTCCCTTCCCTTCCCTTCCCTTCCCTTCCCTTCCCCCTTCCCTTCCCTTCCCTTCCCTTCCCTTCCCTTCCCTTCCTTTCCCTTCCCTTCCCTCCCTTCCCTTCCCTTCCCTTCCCTTCCCTTCCCTTCCCTTCCCTTCCCTTCCTCCTTCCCTTCCCTTCCACTTCCCTTCCCTTCCCTTCCCCTTCCCTTCCCTTCCTCCTTCCCCTTCCCTTCCCTTCCTTCCACTTCCCTTCCCCTTCCCTTCCCTTCCCTTCCCTTACCTTCCCAAACCTTCCCAAACCTTCCCAAACCTTCCCAAACCTTCCCAAACCTTCCCAAACCTTCCCAAACCTTCCCAAACCTTCCCAAACCTTCCCTTCCCAAACCTTCCCTTCCCTTCCCTTCCCAAACCTTCCCTTCCCAAACCTTCCCTTCCCTTCCCAAACCTTCCCTTCCTTCCCAAACCTTCCCTTCCCCTTCCCTTCCCTTCCCTTCCCTTCCCTTCCTTCCCTCCCTTCCCTTCCCTTCCCTTCCCTTCCCTTCCCTCTCCTTCCCTTCCCTTCCCTTCCTTCCCTTCCCCTTCCCTTCCCTTCCCTTCCCTTCCCTTCCCCTTCCCTTCCCTTCCCTTCCCTTCCCTTCCCTTCCCTTCCCTTCCCTTCCCTTCCCTTCCTTCCTTCCTTCCCTTCCCTTCCCTTCCCTTCCCTCCCTTCCCTTCCCTTCCCTTCCCTTCCCTTCCCTTCCCTTCCTTCCCTTCCCTTCCTTCCCTTCCCTTCCCTTCCCTTCCCTTCCCTTCCCTTCCCTTCCCTTCCCTTCCCTTCCCAAACCTTCCCTTCCCAAACCTTCCTTCCCTTCCCTTCCCTTCCCTTCCCTTCCCTTCCCTTCCCTTCCCTTCCCTCCCAAACCTTCCCTTCCCAAACCTTCCCTTCCCTTCCCTTCCCTTCCCTTCCTTCCCTTCCCTTCCCTTCCCTTCCCTTCCCTTCCCTTCCCTTCCCTTCCCTTCCCTTCCCAAACCTTCCCTTCCCAAACCTTCCTTCCCAACCTTCCCTTCCCAAACCTTCCCTTCCCTTCCTTCCCAAACCTTCCCTTCCCTTCCTTCCCTTCCCTTCCTTCCTTCCCTTCCCTTCCCTTCCCTTCCCTTCCCTTCCTTCCCTTCCCTTCCCTTCCCTTCCCTTCTTCCCTTCCCTTCCCTTCCCTTCCTTCCCTTCCCAAACCTTCCCTTCCCTTCCCTTCCCTTCCCTTCCCTTCCCTTCCCTTCCCTTCCCTTCCCTTCCCTTCCCTTCCCTTCCCTTCCCTTCCTTCCCTTCCCTTCCCTTCCCTTCCCTTCCCCTTCCCTTCCCTTCCCTTCCCTTCCCCTTTCCCTTCCCTTCCCTTCCTTCCCTTCCCTTCCCTTCCCTTCCCTTCCCTTCCCTTCCCTTCCCTTCCCTTCCTTCCCTTCCCTTCCCTTCCCTTCCCAAACCTTCCCAAACCTTCCAAACCTTCCCAAACCTTCCCAAACCTTCCCAAACCTTCCCAAACCTTCCCAAACCTTCCCTTCCCAAACCTTCCCTTCCCTTCCCTTCCCAAACCTTCCCTTCCCAAACCTTCCCTTCCCTTCCCAAACTTCCCTTCCCTTCCCAAACCTTCCCTTCCCTTCCCTTCCCTTCCCTTCCCTTCCCTTCCCTTCCCTTCCCTTCCCTTCCCTTCCCTTCCCTTCCCTTCCCTTCCCTTCCCTTCCCTTCCCTTCCCTTCCCTTCCCTTCCCTTCCCTTCCCTTCCCTTCCCTTCCCTTCCCTTCCTTCCCTTCCCTTCCCTTCCCTTCCCTTCCCTTCCCTTCCCTTCCCTTCCCTTCCCTTCCCTTCCCTTCCCTTCCCTTCCCTTCCCTTCCCTTCCCTTCCCTTCCCGCACCTTCCCGCACCTTCCCGCACCTTCCCGCACCTTCCCGCACCTTCCCGCACCTTCCCGCACCTTCCCGCACCTTCCCTTCCCCTCTTTCCCCCGGATCATTGGAGCTTCAGTCTCTAACACATTTTTACACATCACTAACAGCTGAATTTCTGAATTCCCATTCCTCCCACTCTTCCCAGTTTGTCCCAGAGCAGCCACGGATGGAGCAGCACTGGGAAAATCCACCCCAAGTTTGCCAGGACCGTTCCTTTGACGTTGGAGATAAATCTGCTCCAGCCTCACTTTTGTTTTCCACCATCACTCCTTAAAAAGGATTCTCTTGGCAGCGAATCCTGTGGGAGCTGCACATTCCCAGCAGCCATGGGATTTCCACGGACGAGGAATTTTGCAGTCACCGTCGAGAGTGTTTGCATCAGGAATGTTTTTTTTCCCCTCAGCGATTGCACTTCATCAGAACACGGGCCCTGGGGACTCAGTGTCCAGTCAAAACAGCTCAGATTTCACTTTGCAGTGGGTGGACACCCAAAACAGCGTTTCCAGCGAGCTGGCAAAGTTGCTTTTCCATGGTAAAAGAGTCATTTCCTTGCCTGGTAGGAGGAGTTGGAAAGATTCTCCCATGATTTGGGGTCAGGGAGACGGAGATCCCAGAGCTGATGGAGGGAAATGGAACCAAAAGAGAAACTGGAGGGGTTTCTCTTCAGGCACGAGCTTTCATGGGAAATTCTCTCCAATGTCTGTGTGGAGAAGCTTGGCTGGTCCCACGTGGAGCCCTGGGGCTCTCTGACCTCGACACTCCTTCAGCTTTCATGGGTTCCTTGGGATTTTGGTGCCTGCCTGAGTCATTTGGCTTCAATTTATTTAATTGCCAATTGATTTGAGGACTTGGAGCCTGGGATTTCTGGGAATTTTGTGCAGCATCGCAGCAAGATCGGCTCCCAGCTCAGTGACATCCCTGTTTTATTTGTAATTCCTATGCTAGAAAGCACACCCTTTATTTTTACCCTCTTCCAGGCTTTCCATGGCATTTTGGAAACTATAAAAAGGCACTTTTAGGAGAGTGAAATAGCAACACACCTTTAAAGTCCATTGACATATTTTGGACCGTGAGAGCTTTCACAGAAGGACAGAATGGAAAAATAACAGATATTTTACTTTTTTCTTTTTTTAAAAAAAGAGAAACTCTCCTTCCTAAATAGGGACAGTTGGCATCTGTACCTCCCTCTTTGCTACAAAAGCCTGTCCCAGTCTTTGCTGTCGGACCCATTTCATAGTAAAAATAGCCCATGGAAAATTTTTGTCCCAGAGGTTCTTGCCAGCTGAGTGCTCAGCCCGCTGCTTTCAAGTGACTAATTTAGAGCAGGATTTGACTGGAGAGAGAGCTCAGTGATGGTGTCATTGCCTTCCTTGTCACATCCAGGTAAAACTTGTGGGAAGAGCTGTGACAAGTTCAGCCTGAGCCTAAAATGGTGAGGAAAAGAGCCAAGGAAATTGTGAGCCATCACAAAATCATGGAAAGGGTTGGGATGGAAGCGACCTTAAAGCTCAGCTCATTCCCTGCCACGGGCAGGGACACCTTCCACTATCCCAGGTTGCTCCAACCTGGCCTTGGACACTTTCCAGAGATGTTTAATCATATTCAGGGACATGAAAATGAAGTTAAAAATTCAGCGTGTTCATGCCTGGTAGTGCCTGAAAGCTGAACTTTGCAGGGCTCAGCCTGTGCAACCCCAAAATCCTGAGGCACAGAGGTCTCTGAACGCTGGAGCTGCTGACCCTCAGAGGTGCTGCGTGGTTAATTGGCACGATTTAATTAGCAGGTCCTGCCCCGTGTGGTCCCTGCCTTATACCTGCAGCTCTTTGCTGTGACGAGAACCCCAACTTTTATCTGATTTTATTTCCCAGCTCAACGCCTCCCTTTGATGTTCGCAGAACAAAACGCGACGCCCTAACTTCAGGTGAAGAGGGAAAACATCCCGAAAACTGACCTTTCCTTTAAAATCTCAGTTTGCCTCGTCTCTTTGAGGATTTGGGCAATAATTCAGCTGCACCGCGGCTCTGACAACAACATCCTTGCGAGGGAGTGGTGAGAAACGCGCCGAGAGGACGCCCCTGCGGTTAATGTAAATAGGTGTAGCCCCCGCACGCCTGCAGCTGAAATTTGGAGAGGGCAGAAAGGACCGTGTGTTTTCCCCGCTCTGTTTCTCCCCCGCGGTCCTGGAGCACACACACCTCTGCTCCTGTTCCCGCTGGCGTGAGGAGCTGGGATCCAGCCCGGTTCCGATCCTGGAATTCTCCGGTTGTGCTGCGCTCCCGCGGGGCGCGCAGCCCGTGCTGGAGCATCATCGGCAGAGGGGTGGAAAAAAGAGACGGGAATCAGGGAATGCACTGGAAAAGGGACGGAAATCAGCTGGAATGGCCCCGGAAAAAGGGGACGGAATTACCCAGAATGGCCCTGGAAAAATGGACAGGAATCAGGGAATGGCCCTGGAAAAAGAGGACAGGAATCAGCTGGAATGGCCCCGGAAAAAGAGGACAGGAATTAGCTGGAATGGTCCTGGAAAAACGGATAGGAATCAGGGAAAGGCCCTGGAAAAAAAGTTATGGGAATCAGGGAATGACTCTGGAAAAAGGGACAGGAATCAGCTGGAGTGGCCCTTGAAAGGGGGACGGGAATTAGCTGGAATGACTCCAGAAAAAGGGCCAGGAATTAGCTGGAATGGTTCTGGAAAAAGGGACAGGAATTGGCTGGAATGGTTCTGGAAAAAGGGACAGGAATTGGCTGGAATGGCCCCGGAAAAAGGGATGGGAATCAACCGGAGCGGTCTCGGAAAAAGGGACAGAAATCAGCTTGAGTGGCCCTGGAAAAAGGGACAGGAATCAGCTGAAATGGCCTTGGTAAAAGGACTCAGCCGGAGCGGCCCCAGGGCAGCAGCCCAGCAGCGATCCCCGCCGGCGTGGCCACGACAATTTGCTGAAGAGTTAAACATTGTCCTTTTAAAAGCAACATCACCCTGCCTGAGGGTGCGTGTCAGGGTTACACCGCTAATTAACTGCCGCTAATTAGGGAGCACCTCGCGGCGCTGTCTGCCGCTGCTTCGAGGAGCCCTCACCTCATCCGAGCATCCCTGCTGGGGTGAGCGGCCCGGGCTTCCTCCTCCTCCTCCTCCTCCTCCTCCTCCTGGAGCCGCGGTGCTTCCCAGGACAGCTCCTGGGATAACACCCAGATATTGACTCAGCTGCTCACACTTCTTTACCCGACAAATTCATCTGCTTTTGGTTTGTTGTTTTTTTTTTTTTTCCGCTCGTCAAGGGGAGAGGGAGCTGCTTAGATTGGGACAGAGAGAAGCGCTGAGGGATGCTGTCTTTAATGAAGGCTGTGGCCAGGCCCTGTCACCTATCTGAATGTTTCAAAATGCACTTTATTTGCTCATTTCACCTCTCTTTTCACTTCTCTTTCCAGCACCATTTTCAGGGAGTGGGACATTTCTTTTTCTGCCCACTAAAGTCTGAACTATTAATAACTGGAGAGCTCAGCATCAATCCCAGCTTTGCCAAAACACACAAGGAGGTGTGATGTGTGATTTATAAATGATCTAAGAGCCCTCAAGTCCCAGTGTACACAGACTTCCAAAGGTATCTCAGGCTGTGAATAGCCATGAAAGGGAATTATGAGAGCCAGGTTGATTTTCTCAGTGGGATTTTTTTTTTTTTTTTTTTTTTTTTGCCAGTGTTTTCTGCTGTGTGAGCAGCAGTTGTTTCCTTTCTGATCAACAGAGGACAGTATTCTTATATTCAGAGGCCACAACACTTCCTCATCACACAGCAGCAGGCTCCAGCACAAATGTAACACCGTGGACTGAAAAGTTAAGGAGAAATTAAGGCATTTATCTTACACTTCTCCCTGGGTAAAATCCACTCTGTGACAATTTGGATGATGGAAGCTGGAGAAACGGGCGCCAAGCCTTGTAAAACCTGATTTATTCAACAAACTGTGGCAAGATTTGGAATTACGATGAAATCTCATCATTTCTCCAGTTAATAAAACACTCATCAGAAAGGGACTGTTAGAATCCAGCCAAAAACCTGGCAGTGGACACAAATTTAATGGCACAACACAGCCCAGTGCTTTGGATAAAGAACAAATTCAAAGCAGTGTCCCAGATATTTAAAATTCCCTGTTAAGGAAAAGCCATCTCCACCCTGGGGACTTCATTTCACTAAATAACATGGCGTGGAGAAAACTTACTGAACTGAATTCCTGGCAATTTTTGGTGATTTCCCAGCAGAAAGGCCCTTTGCAGAGGATCCCTGTGCCCGTGGTATTTATAATTGCAGGAGGAGATTCCTGCCAGGGGCAGATTTTCTGTCCCCACGTGTGGGGCGGTGCAGGGATGCTCTGGGGTCACGGCTGTGTCACAGGTGGCAGAGGGACAGAGGAGCACAGGGTTAGGGTGGGATGAATCTCTGGGCAGAAAATCTGCAGACACTCTTCCAGGCTGAAGGCTCAAATAACAAAAAAATGAGGAGTTAGGCTGAACCCAGGATGGGTGGGAGTAAATTCCTTTCCTCTAAGGCCCCGCAGGATTCCCTGTATCAAGTTTCGAAACTCCTGGATTGGAGCAGGAAGGGAGGAGCTCGCAAACCCCACTCTCTCCCTATTTATTTGCAGAGTCTTTTTGCCCCCACAAATTTCAGCTCTCCCAATTTCTCCAGCTCACCAAGCTCCTGCTGGGCTGGCTCAGCTGATAAGCACCAGGAAAAATACCAGCCCTGTCACCAACAGTGGGAAACTCCATTGACTTGGGGTGGATTTGCACTTTTAAGCTAATTTCAGCTGAAATCAGCATTCTTATCTTTTCAGGTGCAAATATATTGGTTTATTTGATAAGACCATATCCACGAGGTGTTGGAGCTCCTGGAACTGTTCCTGCAGAGCGAAACGGAGCTTCTGCTTCTCTTCTGATGGTGATAGCAAAAACGTTTAGATAAGCTCGAGGATTTTGGGATGAATACCTGACCCAGTGGGGTGGCTCAGCCATCACAGCTTGGCGAGTGGGGAAGGATCCCATCCCCAGCCCGGCTCTGTGGGAGCTCCTGGCAGAAAGAGATTTGGGCAGCAGTTTCCAAGAAGGAATTAGATTTAGCTTATAAATTAGTTCCTAAGCTTGGGGCCAGGGTGATTAAGAGTGGAATCCACCCAAGGGAGGCCTGTCTGTGCCCAGACCCCTCGTGCAGCTCTGGGAGTTGCTCGCTCACATTTTAACCGTGAGTTTGACACGGAATACGCGGCCTGACCCAGAGAAATCTTCAGCTTAATGGTTTTACCCACATTTCCTCTCTGCTGAAGAGGAACGAAAAAAACCCTCAAAAAATAAAAAAAACCCCAAAAAACAAAAACCAACTCAAAAAAATCCTCAGCCGTGTCCCTCCAGCAACGTTCCTAATGCGTTCCTCAGGCTCTGCAGGCATTTATCTCGGAATTCCCCAGGAAAGCCTTCCTGTGCATCGTCTTCCAGGGTTCACTTGTTCCTTGAAGAGTTCAGAGCGGGAGCATCCCCGGAGTATTCCAGCATCCCGGTTTTGGATGAACACCCTCCTCCGAAGGGCTGCTGATGAATGGCTCCTCGGAGCAGCGGCAATTTCATGCTTGGTTGGGCACAACCACTCGGCATTTTCACCCGCGGATAATCGAGCTATTACGGGACAATGAGGAACAGATTGCATCTGCATCCCCCGGCAAAGGGCCGCGCATCTCCGGCACCTCCCACGCCGGGGGTGCGGGGAGGGGATATTTGGAAGGGGGGAGAGGAGGACAGGTAATCCCAGGTGTTTGGGGTTTGTCTGCCCCTTTATCTGCTGCCGCTGAGGGAAATCGCATCCCCGGCTTCTGCAAGGGGCTGCGCTGGAATGAGCCGGGATTTCAGCCCTGGTGTTTTCCGTTTATTTTATCTCACCTCTCACATTCCAGGACCGGTTCCTCCTCTCACCCTGCTCCTTTATGATTTACAATGGCTGCAGGCTTCTGCAGCTGATAAAAGGCTCTGCAATAGCTGAGCCCCCGAGCTTTGTCTTTCCCAAGTGCTCCCTTCTCTCCCTGCCCAGGGGATGAGGATCCGACTCCACTGTGAGCAGGGAAACTGAGGCACACTCCTGGCAGCTTCAAATCAGCCCAGGCAGCTGCACACGGGCAGGGTGCACAGCATTTATGGTTTCCCATGGAGAACCTAAAACCTCCACATGAGCAGGGGAGTGGAACCTCCACAGGAGGGCAAGGACCACAGGCACAGTCTAAATAAATCTCCGAAACTTTAAGCAGTTATGGCTTAAAGTTCTCCACCATTTTTATTTTATAAAAGCAGGATAAGGGAGAAAAATCTACACTTTTATATGGCTTCAGCTGGGTTCAGCTCAAGATGAGATCAATGGAAATTGGTGGATGTTTAGGACCCCACCTCGAATGGAAAATGGATGGAAAATAATTTTGCTTCCATATCAGGATTTGGCCTCCTTTGCTGTCCTTGGTGAAGCCTGCAATGACCATAACATGAATTTCATGTGAGAAACACGAAGTTTTTGAGACTATAATTTTTTTAAAGATCTATTTCAGGCAGCAAATATGCAAATTCATTTGTTAGAAGGAAGGTTTGGATATCAGATTACTTCCCAAAAAAACCCCCATAAGTCTCTGTACATACTGTACTAAAAATTCTTCTAGAGTTCCACAGTACACAAATATATTACATCTTCCTAGCTCCATCTTTTTTATGGCTTTGCTGCTCCTTTGCCCTTTATTTAAGCTTCTGACACTGAAATGATTTTGTGCTCTTTGGCTTTTCCAGCCAACCATACCGGGTCCTGATGTTATCCATGGTAAATAAAATAATGGCCATAATTAAAAACAAACAGGGTGAAGATGGAAGTGCCAAGCCTGATGTGCCACCGAATCACTTAAGAGAGGTAAAATATTGCTGCACCTTATGGAACATTTAATCAGCCAAAGAATTTCATGCAGTTGTCTCCCTTTAACCTTCCCACTCCCTTCTTCTCCCTCCTCCCCAAGAAAGCCTTGAAGTGAAATATTTATGATTTTAATAAATTAGAGAACATGGCTAATTAGCTCCATCATCAACACCCCCAGGGCTGTTAAAGTGAGGGAGAACGCTGGAGTTTAATATTGCTCTGCCCAGAGAAACAGCAAAGCACAAAGTTCACAGGGTGATCCACACTCAGAGTGCTTTGGGATGTTCCCAGAGAAACTCCTCCCCAAACAGGGAATTTCAGGCACCATTCAGGGCTGGGAATGGGTGGATGAAATGGGAACTTGGCTGTTGTAAATGGATAAATATTTAACACCTAGATGAGCTTCCCAGGGAGCAATCCTTGCTCTAAAAGAGTGGTTTAATCATCACACCCAGGAAGGACCATCCTGTCCTTCCTCCAGTGATCTGCTCCACTTCTGGTTGTGCAGCAATGACTTTATTAATTCAAATTAATTCAAATAAATTCAAAACACCCATAGCTTTAGGAACCAAATATTAACAGACTCAAGGAAATTATTGATATTTTCTAATCCCTGTGCTGGAACTCACAAATTTTCTCACTGGTTTTGTGCAGAGGTGGAATTTTTTGTCTACTTTGCACCCTTCCAGCAGACAAAACAGATCAAATGGCAAATTCCTGGCACTCATCGTCGCCGGGCTGAGGTGACGGACATTGTTAATTGAGGGTGTCAAAATAATTTACTGCAAGTAATTAAATAAAATGGCAGGTTCCAAATCCTGCTGAATTTGGATCCCAAGTCCCTAATCGGGGCTATAATTTAAAAGTACCTGACAGAAGCTTTAATTAGAGAACAAAAATGCGAGTGGCCAGTAAGGCTGGGTGATGGATGGTGGAAAGTGGGGGGAGATACCTGCTGATGTGTGTCCTGTGAGATCCCAAACATCTGCCTGGTCCACGCAGGAGGAGCCCAGCCCCTGCCCGGGGCAGTGGGAGCCCATTCCCAGGGCTTCCACCAAGAAAATAATTCCAATTATTTCCAATGCCCTTGGCCCTTGGTTGTCTCTTGGCCCACCAGTTGTTTGGGAAAGGGATTCACCAGCTGGTGGCAGAGCATGAGGGCGTTTGCTGGTGGCTCCCAGCTGGCAGAACGATGAATTCTGTCACAGCACAGCTGCTGTGGGTGTTTGTGGGGACTTCTCAGGAGGTGACAAACCTGGCCCTAGCGGTGGCCTGGCTTTGCATTTGAAAACAAACCAGCAGGGCAGCCCCTTTTGGCCGTGCTTCCCAGGCATTTCTCTCTCCCTGAATGGTTCTCCTGGGCTGTGCAGCCTGGAAAACAGTTGTGGTGTTTGGGGTGGGACCTCCCAGCATGCACAGACACAACATATGGATTATTCCTCACGCCAGCCTTGGCACCGGGGGGTCACCACCCATGTTGCTTCTTAATTCCCAGATCCAGCCCCAGAGCCTCCCCTCGGGGAAAAAGGAGGGCAGGGAGGAAGGGAAGGTCATGGTTTGAGGTTTTTTTGTGGGTTATCTAATGTAGCACTGAATTATGTCCTTAGTGGGGGCTGTCAAGACTGGTTATGTCAACGTGGAGGTGCCATTGCTGGCCACCACTATGGGGGATGTATTTTTGGGAAGATGAATTTCTTACATTCTTACAATTCAGAAAGGAGAGGAAACCCTGCTCTTTTTTGTACCTTTGGATCACCATTTACCTAAAGCCAATGTTACCCAAGATGTTTGAATTTCGGTGTGGAATCCCGATGTGGATATCAGAGAAGGGAGCCCACGGCCCAAAGTGGGATCCTTTAGGCAGGACCAATGATCTTTGCAGTCTTTTGACTGAACTTTTTCCATCCCTTGAGTGATGTTTTTTAAGACCTTCACATCCCACAACAGTGTGAACGCATCACCAGGGACAGAGCTCCCACATGGATCAGCCCTTATTAATTCAGTTTATAGGGTATGAACTGTGTTCCTGCTCTCACATTCCATGGGGATCTCTTTTAAGGGATTGTCAAAGGATGATCCCTGATGAAGGAAAACCTGCAGGAGATGAAAAAAGGAGATAGACTGGGATCTCAGCTCCTCCTCAGAGCTATCAGCTGGGAAAGGAGGGAAACAGAGCTCCTGGCAGCCGTGGCCAGAGCGTTTTTACATACGTCAGTGGAACCAAAATATTGTTTCAGCAGTTATATTGTCACTATTAAAACAGAGAGGAGGAATGGTGCCAATCTCCTGTTACCAGCACTGTAAGGACCTGAGGGATAACTGGGGCCACTCGCAGAGGGGACCTGTGCCAGGACTGGGAGTGCAGCGAGGCTCTGGTTGCTGGGGAGGTTCTCAGAGGCTCCTTCCCTCCAAAACCTCCGCGGTTGCTCTCGAGAGAAAACATTTCAGCAGAGAGGGGAGATCCAGTGGAACCAGGATGATTCACTGGGGATGAATCTGGGAATTTATTTCCTTTAATGTGCCCTGTGTACCGAGGGAGCGCATTGGTCCTGATTTATTTTATAAAAGGAGGGTGAGGGGGAAAAATCTGCACTTTTCTGTGGCTTCAGCTGAGTTCAGCTCAAGATGAGATCAATGGAAATTGGTGGATCCTTAGGACCCCCCAGAAATTATCCAGGACAAGAGGAGGAAGTGTTCCAGCCCTCAGGAATAAAGTGGTGAGTATGGAGCTCAGCAAGTGCAGCCTGATAACAGAAAATAAGTTTAAAAGATGAGGTAAAAACATTCTTGCTGAGGCTTATTTCAACTTGATGATGTTTAATGAATTGGCAAAGCTCTGCTTAAAGGGAAAAAAAAAAAAGCAAAGTCTACATATCTGGATCTTAATGATTAATAATTCAGCATGGTTAGGATGCCAGAGTAAACATAATAAACACTTTTCTTTTAACCAATTGACTTAAGTTTTCCGTGGCCAATAAAGCCTGAAGAATTTTCTTTGGATCCAGTTACACCAGCATTGCCTGGGAGGGAGGACAGTCCACCCTATACCCACAGAGCTGACAAAATAAATGGCCTAGAAAGCCCCAAAATGTGTTTTTCACATCAGTGAAGAGATTTTTAATGATGATGTAACAATGTCAAGCATCATAAACAGTGCTGGGAGGAACATACCTGACCTGCTCCGAGCTGTGTGGAAATGGAGGCAGGAGCTGTGGGTTGTGGGATCACTTGGAATTTTATTGCCTCTCTAACTCAGAATGGCAGAACTGGAGAGGAAAAACACAAATGAAGGACAAATCAATTCAGACACCATTCTCAAAATAAGACCTCAACTGGTTTCAAATTTTTAACATCCTCTGACATTTTGGAGGCTTTTGTTAATTCTCCAAAGCCTTAAAAGCACTGTTCCTCTCACTGCCCTGTTCCAATTTCCATTCAGATGCCACTTCTATTATTTAAGGGTCCCACTAAAAATGCCAAAAATATTAATCAAGCCATGACTTGTGCCAAATAGCTCGGGTGATTTCTGTTATATTTGGAGACTGAGAATTAACCAACCATTCAGCTGAATGAAAAAGGAATGTTTCATGTTTAGATACGATGTTTAATTCTGAAAAAGGCCAATTTTGCTGATTTTGTTGGGGTCATGTGTTAGGTTCAAGGTGGAGCAAAGTGAGAATAGATGTGTGCAGCTGGTGCCTTGCCCTCATTCTGCAAATAATGAGGATTATTCCAAATTTCCTCCCCTCCCATACCCTTCTCCCGGCAGAACCGGCCATGTGGGCTCTCCCAAATCCAGGTCAGGTATGAAAGGAGATTATTTAAAAATGAATATTATTTAAAAATTTAAAAATGAATGAGCTTGGAGAGCTCTGGTGACTTTGCTGGACTTTGGTTAGGAAATGGACAGCAGCTTCCACGTGGTGGGTGGAGAAGAGCAAAAGGTCACAGTCACATCTGGGAGAGACACAGCTGGATCCAGGACAGGAGAGCCCTCTATTTATACAGCTGGCCGTGGCCAAACCTGTCGTCGCTGTCACCTGGGCTGGATCTGTGTCCCCTGCACCTGGGGCTCTGTGAGGGTCCTGCTGTGCCCAGCTCACACAGCAATGCCACCGTGCCCCTGCTGGTGCCCAGCTCCCTAAAGGGGTGTCCAGCTCCCTCAGAAAGCTGGAAAGGGGATCAAAATCCCCAAAGCATTAAAGAAAAAGCCAGGATTTGCTCGAGTCAAAAAGCACCAGCAGATTTTTTGTTTGGATGTGCTCACAGTCCAACTCGTTTAACAGAACTCCAATGACACACACTGCTTTAATGTCCAATATTTCTTTTTCCTTCCTCACACAGCACAGGCAGAACGTTCTCCACTTGCATCATGTCTGATAGCAAAAATCCTGAATTTGACTGCCTGGACACTGCAATTTCTTCCCCCTCAGCATCCAAAGCAGATCACACCTCCTGCTAACAACAAGTGTTGAAAAGCCCAGCCTTTGCAGGTTTGCTGTCAGCAGGCACAATATCTGTTCTGATAACAACAGCTGGGCACTGACCCACATCTGGCACACGCAAGGTTTTGGTGTGTGCTTCCCTTTGCTCCTGTTCCTTCTTCCACACACTAATTTTTAGTGGATGGCAGAAGCCTGGGGGAATTACAGGAGATTTGGCAGCTCGATTTAAATTCTGAGAGCTGATGGAAATGTGCACACCTATAGGAGCTCTGAAATCCTGCACCAGTGACTGGATTTCCTGGAGAAAATAACCCCAAAGGGAACTGTTTCCTTTTTGCCCCCATGCCATGGGTCAGGCTCACCTCTCCTGCTGTAACAACACCAGGGAAGTGCAGATGTGAGCTGTGGGAGCTCATCTGCATCTGGCCTGGGAGTCTCCTGGAAAATTGGGTGTCCCTGGCTGTCCTTTTCTTCTGCTGAACAGGACTGGGTAGGGAGATTTTTGGCAAGTCACCAATATTTCATATTTTATGCCACTCTCGGAAGGAATTTTTTAAAGGAAGGGGAAGAAAAAACAGGTTAAAACCAACCCTTGACTGAGGTCTCCATTAAGCCACCACTTGGAAACCACCCTCTTGTCTTTGCTGTGCTGCCCAAAGAGATCCAAGGGCTCTCAAGTCTCCCCAAGCCAGGCCTGAGCTCGAAGCCTGGTGCGTGTCAGGTCCTTTATTCACCCCATTTATCCCAGCCCAGGATGACTTGGGTGGTTCCACACAATGACTCTTTGTAGGCTGTGGCAGCCCGTTCCCCCGTGGGGATGCTGAGCAATGCTGGACTCCTGAGGGTGAGTTCACTCCTGGGCTGGAGCCGTGGGTGTCTTTCCCCTGGGATAATCTTGGATGAGCAGACAGCTCCTTCAAACAGACTTCCTCATTGTGCTCCTCAACTGCACTCGTGGCAAGGGGGATGCTGGTGACTTGGAACATTTTTTTCCAAGAAAAACATCGATTCCAGCTCATCGTCTTGGAATTAACTCGTATCAGGATGCACGGAGCAAAGCAAGGACGGGGATGAACAGAGAATCATTGACGCAGGGGTGATTCCTGCGGAAACAAACCGAACATTCAAACCCTCCGGAACACTTTGAAATAAAATCTGCGACAATCTGGGCCAGGGCTGGCAGCGAAAAGGTATTCCAGACCTTCCACAATGGTTTTTCCATGATCTTACAAGGAGTTCATTGTCCAATGAGCACTATTATGCATTCAGACAAGGAGAACTCTTCCAAGCCTGCATTGTTCTTTTGTTCCAGGCGCTTTGTGTCAGTGAAGTCATGGCGAGGCGCTGAGGCTTCAGCCTCGCAGCAAACGCTGGCTGTGATGGGATATTTCCACTTGGCTCCCCTCCCAGTGGCTCCTGCTGGAGCATTGTTCTCCGAGACCTTCATCCATAAAAAGTGACAATGGCACAACACCTACTTCCCCTCAGCCCTCTGCTTTTGGCATCTGCGCCTCAAAACGGCGACACGGCGCTCCCAAAATGCTCCCAAATCCTGCAGAATTGTTGTTGTCCTTTCTACCACGTGGAACTTTCTCATTCCTGCAATTCTGAGAGTAATTGATGCTCCTTGCTTCATCCTGGAATGCTTCAAACCGCTCGGAGTGGTGGGACCTTATGTTCTACCAGCCCAGCTTCCATGAAGCACCCCAGCTTATCTCCAAAGGAGCTATTTAGCCGTGCTCCAGTGGCACTTTATTCATCTTTTAAACGCTTCTAACAGCAAACTGCTTCATTTGGCACCAGAGCAAAGCCCTTGGGCTGCGTGAGCTGCCAAGGAGCTCCTCGGGCCGTGCCAGCTCCGGCCAGCTGAGCGCTGCACCAGCAATGGGCTCAGTGTTCCTGCCCTTCCAACCCCCTGAGGTTCTCCTCGAGTTTCAGGCTGAGACTGCACAAGGAACTCGACATAAAACTCAGACTGTAAATTTGACTTTTCCTTGGTCTCCAATCAGAACCATAAATCAAGCCCAGATTTGCTTTGAACTTGGTCGCGCTTGCCCCGGAAAGTTCAGGAACTTTAACGATCCTCTGGGACGGAGTCAAGCCCGTTTTAGAGCGTTTGCAAAGCAAACATCAAACTGGATGGATTTGATGTGGTTTCGCTGCGTGCCTTTGGCACAGCTCTGGCAAAGCCTGACAAGGCTCCAGTTCAAGTTAAAACAGAGATAAACCGGGCACTCGGCTGATGTCATCGGACAACAAGCACGCAAACAAACAAGCTGATGGCATCTCTGAGATTTATTTGGTTTCACTTTGCTAGGACTTTATCAGCACAACTTCTCCTTCCCTCTGTGATGATGTAAATCAGGAGCCGAGCCATACTTTAGCCGTGATGGTTATCAGGCTCAGATAAAGCTTTTCAGATCTTTTCTCTGTGGACTTGAAATGTCTGGCCAAGCGCAGATTTGGATCCAAGTTAATGGGCTCTCTGTGAAAATGCTGGAGAGCCCCAAAGGCAGCTGTATTCCTCTGCCACGCTGGGACAGAGGAGGTTTTGAAACAGAGCTTTGCTGTTTAAACAGGAGCTGCTGTCACTTCTCAGGTGATTTTCGTTGCCTTCAGCCAGGGAAAATTCAAAGTAATCAGAGCACAAAGCTGTCCCACGGCGAGGTGAACGTGCAGCTCCCAGCTTTACCCTCCAAAACGTGGCTGGAGTTTCTTCTAAACATTCTCAGTGTAGCTGACCATTAGTGCTGAGACAAAACAAGAGATAGAATATATTTTTTTGTGGTTTATAAACATGCACCATGTCCAAAAATCTTACAGCATGTTTCGGATGGGCTTGCCAAGTGTTCCTAGCACTTATCTGAAAATGTGCCTTTTGACTTCACAAAAGTTCTAAAATTATCCAAGCACATACGTACATTTACACATTTCCAAGTCAGGTGGGACCTTAGAATAATCCTGCCTAACCTCCTTTTATTGGGAGGTGACTTTTAAAGCTGTTTTTCTTTCTTTAAGCTGAAGTCTCCCAGAATTCTGCATGGAAGGGCTGCACTGAAATCACCAGCTTGGTATCCAAGTGTGGATATTGTTAGTGAGCAGGGTCACGCTTCTTGTTCTGCTTTGCCTGAGGCACTCACGCCTGCAAGTGTTAATAAATTGTCATGGAATAACGAGCCCAAGTTTGTGGAAACCTTTCTGAAACGTGAAGCTCATGCCGTGACACCCCAAATCACAGTTTAAAGCATATCCCAATGTCAGAGGGCACATTTTGGAGTAGCTACCGTGGTTTTATTCACAAGTTCTGTGGGGGAAACCACCAGAATCCACAGATTTAAACCCAGGGTTTGTTTGCCTGTCCATCACTCCCATACCCCAGCATAATTTGATTTATATCAGTAGCAATAATGATGTCTCTGGTGGTTTTAGCAGAAATTTCCCATATTCCATAGGTAAACATTGTACTTTTGGTGATTTGTTTAATTGATTTGTTAATTATGCAGTTTTCATGTGTTCATTTTGAGCTTTGTGCAGATGTCAGGTTTGTTTTGTGAGTCTTTTCACACTTTTCTGTGGTTTTTAGGCTACCAACCTTTGGTGGTGTCAGCCCACAAATGACTGGTGGGGACTGGTTAAAATCTTCTGGTTTTAATGGAACTATGAAGGTCTCAAAACTTATGAAAATGGTGAAGAAGAGCCACATATGAGAGTCAGAAATCTACTGAGAATTTCTGATAAGCACAGCTACGTCTGGAGAGGAAATACACGTAACAAATTCCTTATATTAACATTTAGTTAAGGGATACCGAGAATTTTCCTTAAAATGCAGCAGTTCCATTTAACTTCACTCTCTGAAGAGAATTGTTTTTCACTCAAAGAAGTTATAGAGGAAACAATCTGTTCTCAAATTCAGCAGGAGGAGACTGAGGCCTGAATCTGCAGCTGTGTAACTCTGCTTGCACAAACACTTCCACTGCTTTCAACAAAGATCCTCACACAGGAGAATTACTCACACGGATAATTGCTCCTGAGATCAGGCAATCTGGGTCAGTCAGTGAAATAAGGGCACTAAATCATTTTCTAATCTATATTGTTCTTTTTTGACTGCCAAAGTGCTAGCTGTATTTATTTTTTATAATCCTGATAAGGAAACATTCCTAAAACATTAGCAAAAAAAAAAAACAAAACAACCCAGCTTGAGCGAGAGGACAAAGTGAAACAAACATCTCTCAGCCTTCCTCCGCCGTCGCTGATCTTTAAATAGCAAACTTGAGCCCCTGTCAAAGCACACTTTGGGTGGTTGTACAGCAAGTAGCTCCATGAGATGGGGTTGGAAAATCCTCCAAGGGCCTTAATCAGCAGGCTCTGGCTCTTTGAGCTCTTCCCTGCTCCTGCCTTTGGAAGGGGCCGTGCCTGAGAACGTTTAATCCGCGGCGACCCCGAGCGCTGTCCCTCGGGGAGCTCCCTCCCCTCGTTATCGTGTGTTGGCCGTGTCAGAGGTGAGAGGGGAAAATGTGCAACCCAAACCAACCCCCAGCCCCTCTCTGGGTCAGAACTTATCTACGATCACAGCCCGGGCAGGATCCAGATGTAGCAAACCCTTTCTTATTAGCGTGGAGTTCATGGATGGGGAGCACAGTCGGACACCGCCTGCTAAATTTGGCCAGAATTCGCTTGAAACTTTGGAAGATGTTTTCCATTCCTGGGTATTGACTTTGTAACGGGACCTGCCCAAGCTTTAACAGGCGTGAGAAATTTAAATATACAAGCCCCTCCGACCTGGGGAAGGAAAACAGAATATTTTAAACAGTTGGACGAGGGGAGAGAGTGGCAGAACTGGAAAGGAGCTTGGTTGGACCTCTGGAAGGAGTCACCGTGAGGAGAGGAGGGATAACAACGCCCTCCTGTTCCAGAGCAAACGTTTCTGGGAGCAGGGGAATGTGACCCACACAGATATGGAATAGCCCAGGTGGGCCAGAGGAAGTTTAAATGCATTCTGAAAAGGTCACGCCACCACACTTCATTTTTATGTTGCCACAGAGAAACCTCCTCCTCCACTTAAAACCCTCTCTTATTTATTATACACCTCCTCCCTGGAAAAAGTTCCCAACAATGAGCGTACTGGATGATTTCCAAGGTGCATTGCTGCTGTCTGATCTCTCCTTTTAATTCTCCAGATACCAGGTTGCTTCATTCTCACTCACCACAGGGCAAAGATCTCTCAAACACTCTGGAGAAATACTGGGATCACATCTTCCAGAGGAGTTTTGTGAGTAATTTGCTGTGGCAATGTGCTGATGGAGAGTGAGGGGGCTGCTCCTTTCCCTTCCCTGGTTTATCCACATGGGGCAGTAGCAGAGGAAAGCTCCAGAGTCCTGCAGGAGAAATGTTCCTGCCTTTAAGTTGTGGTGAGACCATTGATCATGTTGCTGATAAAGCAGCTTAGGCTGTGACAAGCAATTGGCCGCTGCAGTGTTTGCAGGGAGACATCCAGGCTTTGGAACACAACCCTTGGGCTTAAAATAGCAAAACTCCCTTTGAGAAGGAGCCCTTAACAATGTGTGTTCCTTAAATAGACCCACGACCAAGAAAATAAACCCCATTTTACACGTGTTCAAAATAAGGGGAAAATAAACTCAGCAGTTGTTTTGTAAATTAGTGACAAAGTCACAGCTTGAGGCTGAATCACCTGGTTCTGAATGGGCTGATTTTCCTGGTTGCTCTTTTTTGTGTTGGAAAGATAGGGATAAACCTGGAATGATTTTAAATAAATTCATGGCTGGCTGGCTTTTTTTTGGTGGTACACAGAACACGGAAAATAAAGACAGGCATGAACATGGTCCCCCACCTTGCTAAGGTAAGGAGGGAAGGAATAACACAAACACATTTGAGATTTGCTGTGATCACCCTTCACCAACATCAGCACTGCATTCCTAAAGGAAAAATGAGGATTCAAGGTGTCTGGCAAGATGAAAAAGAGTCAATATCATACGAAAATTGTGGAATTGACTGTGAATACCTATTTTGTTACCTCTGGAAATCTCCATTTTGCCACTCATCATAAAGGTGAAGCTCAGCACGATTTATTCAAGCCTCTCTGCTAAATGCTGATAGCTTGATGATATTTTCCAAGATCCAGTGGCTTCTCCTTGAGAAGGAGTCAAGTCAGGCTCATGAGTAAAACATTAACCATGTATCCATCCCCAAATTTGACCATGACTAGCTAACAAGCCGAGCAAGGCAATATTTTATTGGAAAATATATTGGTCACCAAAAAGTGCAGTTTTGGAGAGATCCTGATTGCTGGAAAATATTATTTCTGGTCAAATGGAATACTTTGGAAGCACCAAATGACAAACACAAGGTGACAAATGGAAGCATTTGTCATTCCAACTTGTTGTATTCTCACATTTTGGGGTCAGGAAAAGCAAAGTCTCTAAAACACAGATGGAAGAAGGCGATCTCCAGTATCACACACAAAATATGACCACAGCAGGCAGATATTTTACAGACAACTCAAGAATCTCCTCCAAGTGCCCTATTTGGGAGCAGGAATCAATACTTTGCCTCTGGATGTCTGTTAGCAGGGGTAACTTGGGTCCCATGAGCATCACTGTGTGTTATCCCTCAATATATTATTTCTCTTTACTAATTCAAAACAAGATTTTTTTCTGTTGAAAAAGAAAAATAACGTGTGTTGTGAGAGGAGCCTTTTTCTCCCCCAAGTCTGGGGCTGAGAATCTCATAAATGAACATCTGAAGTTCAGCTACTGTCAGGAATCCATAATTTAGATTCTGATTTTGAAAAAAAACCAAAAAAAACCACCCAAAAAACCCACCAAAAAACAAACAAACAAACAAAAAAACCAACAAAAAAACCCCCAAAACAACAACAAAGAAAAAAACCAAAAAAAAACAAACAAAAAATTTAAATGTAAGTCGTAGGGAAGTGCTTTAATTTTGCCAGCTGGGAGCATCTCAGAGTCAGTAGAAAACAGGACTGAGCAGGTGCCCAAGGTCTGGGCACATGCTGAAATGCTTTGCTGCTTTCTGACCCTAAATGAGCAGCCTGACAAGCAGCTCTGTTCAGGGTGGTCTTAAATCTCTTACTGGGAGCTGGTTTAAATCAGAGAGAGGGATGAGGCTGGGCAACATAAACGTTCTCTGGGGCCCATTTCGGTTTTTATGAGGAAGGTATTCCAGCCAGAAGGAAAGGGCCAAGATCAAGCCAGCCATCTTCCAGGTGAGACTGGGGCCTTTAAACCCCTCTGCGAGGGCCCTTAATAACTTTGCCATGTGTAAACACCCCCGGTGCTTTTCTTGTGAGCCCAGAGTGACAAGCAGAGAGGGTGGAGAGGCTGCCCGACACTTTTTGACGTCGGTTCTGATAATCCGTGACGCTCCAGAGAGTGGCTATCACATGTCACTGCAGAGCCTCAAGAAGTAGCACCAGGGGCTTTCAGAGCTGCCTCACCCCTCTGAGTTTACCCAGGGTTTTTTTATTTTATTTTTTTTTCAGGCCCGTAATGACCGAGGCACAATTTAACCCTTTAACCTCTCCCCACATGGGTCGCATTTCAGCCCAACGGAGGACACACACCAAGTGGCTCGTGTTTATTTTCCAATTGTCATTTTTGGTTTACCTTGAAGAACCTGATCTTTAAGCTGGTAACAAATAGCTACTGAAACCAGCTGAGGATTATGTTTTTTTTCTTTTTTCCCCCCAGCTATAAACCAGTCAGCCCCGAGAAAGACCCCATGAGACCGTGGAACATTTGCTGCCCACGTCAGCTGAGAGGCTTCCCAAAACAGCCAAAGACAAAGTACGTCAGATGGTTTTTATATCCCTGCTTTGCTCCGGCCATGCTGGGTCATCAAGGGATATAAAATGTATCAGACTCAGCTAATTCAATTTTCAAGCAGAAAGAACATTTTATTAATGGCGCTCTATCTGTGCTGCTACAGCCTGAGCCAATGGACATCAAAGTCATTGATTGTCCTCAGCAAACCTCTGTGTATTTAAATTCTTTAATGAAGGTTAAGGGTTTATTTTAGAGCCCTGAATTCCCAAACAGGTAAATTGTTGTTAAGTTCTTGATTTAAATATATTAATTTATACCCACGAGCACAATTTCTTGAGTGTATCCAGATAAGGAGAGATTCCAGAGATAACACCCTCCAAGTTCTGCCCAGGGACAAGATGTATATCACACTCTGAAAAGTCTGATTTTTCTTCTCAAAAGTCTCATTTTACCTGTTTGATAGCAGAGTTATGCAGAATTTATGGTGATACAAAGCTCTTACACAGAAAAAACCAAAAAGAAATCCCCAAGGAATCTGTATCCATGGCTCCAGAGTACTATCCCAGCATCACAAGTGTTGGAAATCGATTCTGGATTGAGCCTCTAGGCAAGTCTGATTTAATCTAGAGAGGGAGTTCATGTGGATGGGGAGAGAGAACTTTGCAAGCAAACCCAAACCTGAGCAGTGCCATATCCCAACGTGCAATTTGTGAGGCAGGATCAACGCAGACATAATTCACCACACGGAATCTCACACCAGCTGAGAACCCCAAATTTCCATGAAAAACATCCTCTGCCATCTGATCTAACTGGACCCGAAGCAGACCTTTGGAGGCTGCCCATTTTGTGTTGCTCCCCAAGTTTGGGGCTTCTTCCTCTTGCCCTAACACAAAATTAAAGCTTTACAAAAATGCCCACGGCTGATTCACTGCTGTAAGTGCTTCCAGATTTCTTCCCCGTTTCCTACCATGCATTTTGGATGCCAGTTTGTGTAGCTGGGTACCAACAGACCAGGCAGATGTGCAATGTTATCCTCAATATATTATTTCCCTTTACTAATTCAAAACAAGATATTTTTCTGCTGAAGATGAAAAATAACGCGTGCTGTGAGAGGAGCTTTTTTCTGCCCAAAACCTGTGGCTTAATAATCTCACAAATGAACATCTGAAGTTCAGGAATCCATATTTAGATTCTGATTTTGAAAAAAAAAAAGAAAAAAAAAGAAAAAAAAAAGAAAAAAAGAGAAAAGTTTAAATGTAAGTTGTAGCATGCATTTTGGATGCAGGCAGATGTGCAATGGGACCATCCTGGTGTGCTCCCTGTTCCCTCCTGCTCCAACCATCCCTTCCCACATGGCAAACACCCGGAATCCCAAGAGTTTGAGCAACCTGGTCTAGTGGAAGCTGTCCCTGGCCATGGCAGAGAGTTGGAACTGGCTGGACTTTAAATTCCCCTCCAACCCAAACCATTCCATGATTCTGTGATAATGCAAGAGCTTTCAGGGCTGGCAAAGGCCTGATTATTCAGAGGAAAATTGCCATTCCTGGTCACAGGAGACCTTTTCCCCTCTTCCAGATGCTTTGGCTTGGGTGGGTAGGTGAAGCCCAAAGCTTTCCAGGAGTGCAGGAGGTTTTAGCCACACAATTTGCTTTAAAGTCCAGGGGAGCCAGGCAGCCAAGCCCTGGCCGGCAGCTCCGGTTTGTGGCCTTTCCTAACTCCGGCATTTATTGGTTTGGTGAGCGCTGTGAAACTCTCTTTGGGTGGCCTTGAACTTCCCCCTTCACAAAAAAACCAATTATAGGCTCCAGGCTGGTAAACACGGAGCTTGCAGAGCTGCTCTGGGCTCTGCCTTCCCCTTGGCCAAACCTGGCAGCCCCTCAGCAGCCGAGCCCCGATAGCATCGGACGCGGGATGAGGTCACAGCTCCCGAAATCCCCCTGATCCTTACCCAAACACGCCTCAAACCCTTCCAGCTCTCTGGATCCTATATAAAATATCATGCTTAATAAGGCTATTGTATCACAGCAGGGCCTGGGTTTAAGCCCCCTAAATCCCAGCTATTTCCTTAGGCACCTATTATTTGGTTTTCTCTAATGCGGGATTCTGGGTGTTGTTTGTACAGCACTTTTATGGTGCTGCACCTCGAAGGAAATTCTTTCTTCTCAGGGCCAGAATCCTTTTTGCCCCTGAATTTCCATCCTTTTTTGGTTTTTTTTGTGCACAGCCCCCAGTCCTTTTGCTTTCACTGAGCTGCAGTGCATGGGAGGAGCTGCAGACACACGGTGACCTCACCTCTCTGGGACACTGCAGTTTGCTTGTTGTTATTTGGAAAAAACTTCACCCAGTCCACCTCGATGGCCCTGGCTTTTCCTTCTCCTCAAAAAGCCTTGAGAAATTTGTCATTCAAACCATTGCTGTTTGTTTCACTGCCCAGATTTTACTCTGGAGCAGGACACTCCTGAGGCTCCAGGTTTAATATCCATCACTGGAAAATCAAAGCTCCTAAGGGTGTTCTCATAACTCCTCCAGAAATGCTGGGAGGGCCCACATCAGGATAATTGACATGAAAATAAAACAATGACAACTATTTAATGGCAGGAGCAATATTTTGACCACTTATTTTTGTTTTTTTGCCATTTATCCAAGACAGGGGAAAAAACCCCGATCAGAACACTGTGAAAACAAACAGCAAAACTCATCCCTGCAGCCTCAGCCAACCTCTCCTGTGAGCTGGGAAAAATCCCCCCTTCCCCACATCTCCCTCTGCAGCCTTCCCTCTCTAATTTTCTGCATGGAAAAAAATTATTTAGGTACTGTTGGGTCAACAGAGGACTTATAAAGTCGATGAGAATGACAAATGTGACACTCTACCCCCGCTGAACTCCTCTGCAGGCAGCTGAGGCCGATCCATCAGCAGATGCAGCAGCATTTGTTGCTGAAACATCTGCTCTGTATCAATATGCAAATCACACCAGGAGATTCTGATCTCGAAGCCTCATGGTTTTGTTGTTGTTGTTTCAGGGAACTGGAACCAGCCACTGCTCAGAGTCACTTTTTGTTCAGTTTTTGACTCCTGCTGCAATACTCCTGGAATATTCAAATATTAACTCGTGAGGGTTATTCCAAGGAGTATTTTAGCTCCTTTTTTTTTTTTTTTTTTTTTTTTTTTTTTTTTTTTTTTTTTTTGTGGAATCCAAGTATTTTCTTACCAGAAGGATTTAAGCCTGGTGAGTTCTGAATCAGACCTTAATTGTACCCCTTGTCAATCACTTTTAATCCAAGTGGCAGTTGGGGCAAGGAGACCTCACATGTTTTGGCAAGTCAATGGTAAAATGACTTGGAAAACAGCAAGGCAAGCTGATATTGTGATTAAATAGCCAGCAAGGGACTCAGTTCCCATTCTTTGAGGGAACTTTCTCCAAAATGTGCCAGATCTCCTTTCCAGAAGATGATAAATACATTTCTGATGCAATAAATATCAAGGCTTCCATTTTAAACTAGGCTGGAATCCTCATCCCTGCTCACTACTGCAGAGCCCTCAGCTCTTCTGGGAACCAGATCATTTATTTTACTGCTTAAATATGGATTTGGAGGCTCCTCTTTGACATATTCCTGACATGGTGGTTGAAATGATAGAGTGAAGACATCCCAAGAAAAAAGAAAGCAACCTGAATGTATTAAGCAATTTTTCAATTATATTATCAGTGAGGACCTAAATGTGGGTGGAGGAGTATTGTGCAACACACGAGTTTTTAAAAGCTTCTTTTTTTAATTTTTAAAATTTTTTTATTTTGAGGTGTTTTACCTTGTATTTAAATATTTCCATCCAGTTGTTTCAGAGTGAGAGAATTTCTGAGCCACAGTTTGAGAGCCACAAAATGTAATTCGCAAGAAATTATTGCTGTAAGAAAAAAACCAAAAAAAAACAACCAGTAATCAACCAACGTGGTGGTGAGCTGGTTTTCCTTATCTAGAGAGAACAAAATACGAAAAGGAAATTTTAAAAAATGCTTTTCTAATGGAAAAGGCTCCTTGTGGGGAGATTCTTGCATCCACACCGGGCTCTGCAAAATCACTTGGAGTCGAGGAGGGGGAAGGGAGGAGGGAAGATGGGCACGAGCACTTGGAGGCATCGGTGACCTAGAAAAGATTTTTAAAATTCCTTCTCTTCGCACCATCAGATAAAAGCGGGGACAAAGAGCGAGTGACTCATCTGCTCTTGTTCCCTTCTAATAGTTTCCTAATGAAGTAATTATCGTGTACTCGTTTGGAAACACACAAAACAGGAGGCGAGACATGAGAATCGAGGGGAGGGGGAGAAGCCTAATTAGCTGATCCTGCCTCCCTGTGGATCTATTCCCACTCACACCTTGCAAGGATTAGGCCAAAAATTTCCCCAAATCCGATTTTTTACACATTTAATGCCCAGAAGCATATACATGTAATTACTCACTAATTAGTAGGATCAATTTTGTGGCTGAACACACACTGAAATGTATTTATCTGCTGTGTAAAGGGACATGTAAAATCTATAAGAGGGGGTAATTCCTTAATATCAATTATTAGTCCAAATAATCGAGCTAAAATAGATTTAATGGATGTAATAGAGCTAAACTCAGCCCAGCTCCCAGGCACACAAATCTGAAATACAAGCAGCAAATTTCTTGTCTTTTAACCAAGCCCATCACAGCTGCAGCAAAATCCACCAGGAGCACATTCCTGTGAGACCAACAGCAAAAAGGTCTCAGGGTGTCAGGACAAGAAAAAAATCTTCAGAAAGACGTGAATTAATGTAGTAATGAGGAACCTTTTGGAAATCATGGCCAAAATTTGGAGCAGAAGGAGAAACTCCTGCACGGATTTGCTGGATCAAATACATTGCACTTGATTGTTGTTTAGAGAGTTTTCAGAGCTGGGTTTTGATTTGGTTTAGGATAATTTTCCTTTAGGGAAGGACGGTTCTAGGTAGTTTTGGGGGGGAAAGGCTGGAATTATTGCTGGTGATGGAATGTGCCCAGAGCAGATAAACCCTGTGGGCCAAAGCTTCTTCCTCACAGCCACTCCTGGAACTGGCCCGTGGCAATTCTGGTGTTTTGGGTTTCCAAATATCAGGAATCTGTTTCCCCATCGGCAAAAGGGGTGAATTTCTCTTTTGGACAAAGCTTCAGAATGCAGGGATAAAAAAACATGCTTGGCGGCCACTAAACCAGAGTTACATCCTTTGCCACCTGTTTTGGCTTTTATTTTGCAGAGGTGGAAATAAAAATCAGTGAAGGGAGAGATTCAGTTTTTCTCTAAAAACAGAAATGTTATTTCCATCCATCCATCCACCCATCCATCCATCCATCCATCCATCCATCCATCCATCCATCCATCCATCCATCCATCCATCCACGAACCAGTAAAAATAATATGCAACAATATAAATATTTATTCAGCCAGAAAAATCGCTGTCTTAACAACTGAGATCCTGAAATCTTTTTTATCTTTCTGAGCCAAATGAGGCAAAAAACCTAATTAAAGATGAAAAGTAAATCAACAGTTCTCCAAAGCTGCAGCACAAGTCCGTCTTAGTTAAGAGAAGAGTTTTATCGTGACAGCTACCCTGCCAGCTTTTTATTAAGGTTTAAACTGCCTCCAAACAATTTTCTTCTGAGGAAAAAAACCTCTCCCTTGATGTGTGCACTGAGAAGAAAGCCCTCATTCTCAATTTCCCATCATCCGTGTGCACAGGCAAATTCTCCCCGGCTAACCGAGTGTGAATCCAACAGTTCTGAGCTGCAAAGGAGAGGTGATCCCAAATATTTTTATGGAAGAGGAGAAGGCAGCTCTGGTGGAGGTGGCTGGTGGATCACAGCAGGTTTTGGAGCTCCCGTTCTCCCTCTTTCTCCTCCCTTTTCCATCCTCCCCTGAGTTATCCTCAGGGAAGGGCCCAGCACTGCCAGAGCCGGGGTCTGGCGGGGCCAGGAGATGAATGTTGTGTTTCCAGAGTTAACAGGAGTTGGTTCCTCAGGGTTCACGGCGGTGTCACCGCGTGCGCCCGGCTCCTACACGTTTTGAAACTTGATCTTACACCTTGCCTTTTATGAAGATGAAATCCTTGGCAGGTGATTATTTTGCTTTCTCACATCATATCAGATGCTTTGAGCACCAGCCTGCCTGCTAAGAGCCAGCTGTTGGGGAGTGAAAAAAGGAAAGAGCGAGCTCGGGAAGCCCAGACGTTCAGAGACCCCGCAGCGGGAGGCCGCGGCCGTCCCCAGAATTTTCCTTGGGTTTCATTGCAAAACAGGGAGTGCAGGTGTCTTGAAACACTGCTCCCTGGATCAAAGTTAAACCAGGAAAATGTGCAATGAAGCAGGAAGGAAAAATTCCTTTTCCTGGGAGATTCAGGGAAGAATAGAAGCCTGTAACTGTGCAGCAGTGATCCCGTGTTTGTGCTGGACTGATCTCCGCTGTTACACAAATGTGGGGTGGGGCTTTCTTGCTCCTTCGGGGGATAAACCTGGAAGTGACAACTCCCTCCAGTCCTTCCAACCCTGTTCTGAGCCCAGCTGAGATTATTTAGCTGATTCCAGCTCAGCGCTGTGCATGAAGTGAGTTTGTCTCCCTGGAGAGAGGAGCCTGGCTCAGCACAAGGGAACGGTGGACTGCAGCGCTGGGAGGCTCAGAACTGGGAGCATCCCTGCTTTGGGAACGCTGCCTTGCTCTGTTTGTCTTTTCCAGAGGCTTTGCTCTGCTCCAAATGAGTCAGGAGATGGGCAGGCCCTTCTTCCAGAGGGAAATGAAGAGCAGGAGGTGCCTTGCAGCCACTCTGCTGCCTGACCGTCCTCACCCTCAGCTGCCACCTGCACCAGAGATCTCCAATAATTGTCCTTTGTCCTGTCACTTTGCTGTCCAGGATGGCTCAGGATACAGCTGACAAAGTGCTGACCCCGATCGTGATGGCTGTTTGAAAATATCTTCAGTTTTGTAAGAAATTTGTAAGGATACAGCTGAAAACGTGCTGACCCTGATCACGGTGGCTGCTTGAAAATATCTTCAATTTTGTAAGAAATTTGTAAGGATACAGCTGACAACATGCTGACCCTGATCACGGTGGCTGCTTGAAAATATCTTCATTTTTGTAAGAAATTTGTAAGGATACAGCTGAAAACGTGCTGACCCTGATCACGGTGGCTGCTTGAAAATATCTTCAATTTTGTAAGAAACCTTTCCTCTGTGTGAGCCAAGGAGGATGGTCCTGGACATTCCCACCCAGAAGGGGAGGGGAGTGATGAGGAACCCCTCAGTGAAACAGATGTGAGAATTCCCTGCTGGGAGCAGGGGGACTGGATGGGACATGTCACGCACTGTGCAACTCCTTGGCAGTGGCTGCACAGGGTTTCCTTCTCTGTCTGATATAAAAATAAAGTTTTTCATTTGCCAAGACTATCAGAGCAACTGTTTGCTCTTCGCTAGGACCAAAGGAAACAGTGTTTGTTCCACTGTCAACAAAAGGAACGTATTTATGTCCCAGACCTGCTTTTCCACGTGCACACACCCCCTCAGAACGCTGATTTTAAATCACTCTGAAACGAATTCAGTGTCTCTGTGCTGGATGTTCATTTCCTTAGAAAAGCAACAACGGGACGATTTTTCCCCTGGTGCATCTCCAGAATTTGGCCCAGCTCAGGCTGTTGAGCTGTTTTTCCTTCCTTTCCTCCCTCTAAATGTAATTGCCTGCTTTCAGCTACTGTGAGCCTGACCCAAATCCCACTGTGGTCCATGGGAAACCTCATCTGGGCCAGGGTGGGCTGGGTCACAACCCAGCCCTGTGGTAAAAGGGAGCTGGAGGAGGAATAATTTTGGGGCAGCTGGGCTGGGTCTGGTACCAGGTCTCTCCATTTCTTGTCTTTATTAGAATTATTTAGGGTTTATTTATTATTGTCTCATTAAGCACAGAACAAGAGGCTGCTGCTGTCTGACCACAGCAAACCTCACAGGCACGTTGTTCTCTCTAGAAAAACACATTTGGACACTCTGGTAATGAGGAAAAGGAGCAGAAATCCCTGATGGGATGGGGCTCTGCTCATATATGCACTCTGTCCTCTGTGGATACAAAGAAAGCATTTGGATTATAAAATAAGAAAAATGCTTCTAGTTTGTTAGTCCCTCATTTAACCCAAATAAAAATCTGGGAGTATTGGAAGCTGGATGTGTTTGAGCATCAAATATGTAAAATATAACATTTGGCATCACAGTCTTTCATTAAACAAGAAAATGCAAATAAATTATTTTTTTGTTTTGGCTAAATCAAATTGATTTTATTCTTTGGGGCTAGGATTAAAACATCACTGACACATCAAGGAACTCCTGGTCTGTTTGTCCTGGGTTTGGGCAAGCTTGGAATTGATTGTTGGAAGAGTTTTCTTGGACAGTAATTTCCCCAGTAATAATTAATTAATTTTATATGGAGATTTAGAAGATTACCTAAATGTGAGATAAATCCCGCCACTGCCTAAACAATATCCCCACCTTTTCATCCTGAAATTTCACCCCAAAATGCAAATTTTCTCTTCTCTCGCTGTGTTCTCTCATTGCTTGCAGGACCTGCAATGCCCTGACAACATCCCAATCCCAAATTTACCCCCACTGCACACAGCACAGGAAAACCGAAACCCTGGATTTTCCAAGGGCAGCTACACCCTTTTGGGAATTGTTTGGAGCTGTTGTCCCAGTTAGGAATGAACATCAGAGAAGAAAATTTATTTTTGAGGGTTTTGGGGTCCTGGAGCAGGGCCACTGCTGCCAGATGTGTCACAGCACCTGGCAGGGTCTGCTGGACACATCCACCCCTGGGGTTTTGCCTGTTTTGCTTTAGGCAGGGACAGAAATTGTTTATGCAGCTCTAAAAATTGCTTTGAAAGGTGCTGTGAAATGTTGATTATCAACCCTGAAATCCTGTGCTTTAAAAACTGGGAATGATTAATTCCTGCCTCTACATAGTCCTGTGTGTGTGCATGAGACTGTAGTAAAAAACCCTCAATTAAGGCTTTTAATATGGAAATTTTAATATGGAAATGACGGGTTTTATATGGAAATTATGGTTCTTGTGCAGACACTTGCAAGAAGTTCTTGATTTCTCACTGGTTCTGACATCCAGTGACTGGACTGAGGAGAGCCAGAATGAGATGAAAATGAGAATTTCTTTCTCCCATGCTGCAATTGAGACCAGCAGCACTTGTCATAACAGGCAAAAAAACCCCAAAAACCCAAAACTCCCCAAAATTTGTAGTTGAAATCCAGTCAGCAAACACCAGGAAAATGAATTATTTCATTTCCAAGACACCCTCAATATTTTCTCTTGCTAGGAGAAAAAAGGATTTCTTCCAAAAGCGAGCCCAGAAGAGCAGCACATTTGTAGGTGGCAGGCTCATTATTTTGGCAGCAGAGGGATAAATCAGGGGGCCCCCCTTGTTATTTTATTTTTGCAGTGTACTTTAAAAATACTCACACGCCCACTTAGTGCTTCCTCCTCGATAACACCAGCGGCAGGGGGGAGCCGGTGTCACCTTCCATAAACAGGTACTGTTGACACCCAGCTTGTAAAATAGAATTATTTCAAACAGGGTGAGAGCCAGCTCAGGGAAAAAGGTGCAGATAAAGCTGCCTTATCAGCCAATATTAGCCAAAAAACACGCCTGCCTATTTGAAGTCCTGCATTTGTCTGATCCACACACACTCTGCTGAGCCTTTTCCAAAACTAACAGCGTCTCTAATTGGCTGTACGGAGCAGACAATGATGTTCAGGAAGATGAAAATGATATTGGCCCAACGAGATGAGCTTTGTGTGTAGAGGTTGTGAGTTTTCTGCTCCAGCTCGGGTTGGAGTCACAAGAGTTGACCGCAGCCAGCGCTTAAATGAGATTTAATGAAGCTGTTTGGCTCAGGGCAAGGTAACCAGACACACACAGAGCGTGGAGGAGAGAGTGCTGCTAATGCTCACTAGAGCCTTTCCAAAAAAACCAGATTGTTTTTTTCCTTAAGAACAGCATGGAGATGATATAATTCCTGAATTTTTATGAGGTTTTTCCCAGGGGTCTGGAGATGGTTTCGTGTGTAACGAACACGAACTCGGGGAGAGGAAAAATGCAGAATGCTGGAAAAGCCACCAAACCAGAGAGCCATTATGAGAAAAAAACTGTGGGGAGAGCTAATGCTTGGAAAAAGAGAGGGGAGAAGTGGTGGCATCCCAGATTTCCAATCCTCAGTGAATATATTTTATTCATGGAGCCAGCAGTTGAGGGTTGGTGCTGCAGCATTTCACTGCACCGGAGCCGTGCCCTGGATGCCACTCCACCTTCAAAAAATTCCCTTTAAAATGTATCCTGCTCTGCTTGCTGATTTCCCAGCCACTGCAGGACTGTGTGGATCTGAATCTGACCTTCTTCAATTTTCCCCACCTCTCATCCATTCCCTCCATTGCTAAATCCCCCTGGAAATTCTTCTGCGTTCATCGGTGAGAGAACAAAGGTTCAGCCTGCCAAGGCAAGGCTTGGCAGACAGCAAAATATCTCATGTATTTACTAGGTGAAACATCTGGATTATTATCCCAGCGTTCAGCAGAGTTATCCGCTGGTGGATCAGTGTTAGTTGTGCGCAGGAATTAGGATTTAACAGGATAAATGTCTCGTAAAGGGGGATGAGAGCAGCACGACAACAGCGGGACCTGGAATCGAGGAGAGCTCTGCTCAAAAGCAGCAAACAACCAGGGCTGTTTGTATCTGCGAGGGTTCCATCTTGCATGGATTTGCATCCCTGAAATTTCACCCTCTAAAATTAGTCTTAACCACCAAAAATTGGCCTGGCTCGGGCTCCAAGCGTGGTTGAACCACCGGCTCCCATCCCTGCAGTGAGAAATTTGCCAAGGCTGTCTCGAAATTTGGACAGTGTTCATTAAAAAGTCAACCCAGTTTAGCTTGAAAGGTTCCATCTTACCAATAAATAGAAATTTCAAAAAGTGCTTGGTCCCAGGCCTCCCAAACTGGGTTATCCAGCTAAAAGTCTGCCTTTTCTCTTATTTTCTATCATTCTCTTCTTTCCCCCCCCCACCTCATTTTTATTTTAATCAGCAATTTTCATCAGTGAAATTCATTGCTTTGGGCTTGGCTTTTTCAAACCACACACATTTCGAAGAGTCACTTGCCAAGAAACATCTGTAAAAGTATTTCTGGATGTTTGGAATTTCCTAGCAGTAGTAGGGAAGTTTGGTTTGTTTGAGTCTTTCACTCAGCAGGAGGAAAATTGAGCTCAACATGTTTATGAGTATAAAAGCCATCTGTTTGATAGGGACCCTGAAGAAGACTGAAGGTCTGACTCTGAGATGATGAAGTGAAGAAGAAAGGTTTCTGTTTCCTGTTGCTGAGAATTAATTATGCTGTTAATAGTGTGTTAGAAGAAGTAGGAGCGCTTTACGTTATTACTTAAGCCCCAAAAAAATAAATATGACTTTAATGAAAAGCTTTCCTGAAGAAAAATCCACCAGAACTTTTTAAAGAGCTGGTCACGTACCCAAAAACGTTTATGTGCTGGGATGCTTCTCCCTAAATGTGGTCTGGCGAGGGTTTTTCCTCCTCCTTTTCAATTTCTTTGCAGAAAAAATATTGGTATTTTGGAGGAAAGTGACTCCCTTGTGTGCCAGACCACCACCTACAGCTTGGATTTAAGTTGTCACATAAGGACTCTTGATGTCACCTTGTTTTTTGCTGCATTTTTTTAAACTGGTGATGCTTTGTGGCTTCCCTGGGATGCCCAGAGGAAGGAGGGCTGGGAAATCGGATTCACCCTCTTGGTGGGAGTGCAAATTAGCAAGGAGAAATGGGAGATCCCTCACCAGAGCTGAAAAAATAATTCAGCAAAAATACCCCACATCCAAATCATGGGTGAGAGCTGTTCAGAGCTGTTTTTGGAGGAAGTAAAATCCCTCTGCTCTTTGTGACAGGAACCAAGGGAGATGAGGTTGTGATTTTACCCCTGGAACTGGAGTTTTTTTTTCAGTGAGGGGTGAATAGACTCAGCACACCCTCCCTAAAACATTGTTTAGGTAATTCAGGTCAAAACATATTTACCACAAAATTATTTTCTGATGCTTTACAGTAAAACAACTTATCTGCCACAAATCAGTGACTAAAGGTTACTCTAAATGAACTTATTATGAAAAAACATGAAATCAAGTGGTTAAACTACATTGTATAGCTTTAAACTCATCAGAAATTATTTATTAACAAGAGTTTCTGCACGTGTTAAGGAGCAGATGCTCAAAACCAACTGGTTCTAAATAGTGAGAAAGAGTTAAAGAAAAGAATTATATATATAATGCATAATACATAATACATAATATAGAATATAGAATATAGAATATTGAAAATAGAATATAGAATATAGAATATAGAATATAGAATATAGAATATAGAATATAGAATATAGAATACAGAATATAGAATATAGAATTTTTTATATTATGCAACAATTTTGCTGCAACTGGTGATTTTGGGGTTTGATGGGGGATTTATGCTTTTTTATTTTCTGTGTTCTTGGGCTTGTGGTTCTTGGCAGTGTTGGGTTAAGGGTTGGACTCAGTGATCTTCAAGGCCTTTTCCAACCCAAATGATCCTGTGGATCCGTGTCCGTGGATTTGAAACCCACCAGGAAAGCCCAGGCTGAGGCAGCCACCAGCCAGGAATGGAAAATCCCCCTGTTCACAGGATATCTGCAAACAGAGCTCCTGCACGGCGGATGGGCAGGAAGCCATCCCAACGCCCCTGCACAGCGCAGAAATTTCCTGCCCTTTCCCCCTCTCCCTTCTTATTCCCAGCCTGGGCTCCCTCCAGTTGCAGAACCCCTCTTTTAAAATTCAAATTCTCGTGGCACAAAGCTGAATAAATACCGGGGGTGGAGAAGGTGGGCAGCGCCGCCGAGCTCCGGCGCACACCCAAGCCCCGGCACACACCGGCTTTGTCCCCGCTGGCACGGGGACCCAGCTGGGGCATTTTGGAGGGCTGCCAGCAGGGCAAGATGCCACCGGTGTTTTCTTTAGAGCCTTGTAAAGCCCAGGTGAGCCCTGACACCGCCCGTGTGGACACTCAGGGCTTTATGTGGGAACTGTTGGGAGCGTGCGGAGCGCGGAGCCTCCTGTCACGGCCAGAAGGATTTGGGTGTACAAAGAAAAATACAGCTGAGCTAACAGAGCTTTTAAAAGAAGCTGACTTGGGTGCCTGATAGCCCCTGAGTAGGGCTTGCTTGTCAATATTTCCAGCCGAAATCTCCCAAACGTGGGCCTTAAACCTGAACATCCGAGGAGAGCCAAAATAACACATTATGAGCGTTAATGCAGTTGAAAGCAAAACCGCATGTTTTCCAAAGGGTTTAAAAGCTCATTTGAAGTAGGGCAAAGGGTCAGAAAAGAAGGAGTCCCATTTATGGAGCTCTGGCAAGTGTTTCCAAATGAAGAAGCCCCACTTAGGGCCTGCACACTTCATTAGATCACTGCTGCCCTTGTCACCGGCGGGAGGAGAGGAGATGCTCGCCCTTGCTCAGACCTGCAAACTCCAGAAGTTTTCCAACATCCCCCTGAAAAACGGGAAAGAAACAGCTCTTTGTTAGGAGGGAGTGGAAAGAGCATAAACCCCAAATGGTGGCTTTTTAAAATTATTATTATTTTTAAAGGGTTTTTTAATGCTTAGGCAATAGGAAAAAAACCCCAAACTGGGCATGTTTTACGGTGCTGAGTTATTGCTGGGTGTTCTGGGGCAGGGGGGGCTCAGCACCTCCCAGGGCAGGACGTGAGGGGCTGACGAGCCAGGATGGGGCTCAATGGAGGGAGGTGTGGGGTCACTCCTGCTGCCTCCAGCTCTTTGTCCCCATCCCAGACTCTCTGCCTGTGCTTTTGCTTTGGTGTTTGCCTCTTTGCACTCTTTTCTTTCAGCTCTGTTTCCCGGGAAGCGATGTCTTTTGTAATCACTCAGAAACCTGTCCCTGGCTCTGCTCTGGCTGCCCAAATCACCCTTCTGACTCCTGTTACCCACAGCCCCTGATCCTTTTCCTGCTGTCCCAATGCAGAGGAGCAGGGAATGAGGGACAGCAAGGATGTTCCATGTCCTAAACCCTGTTCAAAGTTTGAAACCACCAGAGAGGACCAGGATGCCTGGAGCCAAATTCCTTGGCTCTGGAGACTCTCCACGAACCTGTAAAGATGTGATGGAGAGAAGCTGTCAGGCTACCTGCCTCACAGGACCACTGCAGGTCCTTGCCAGCACACCTGGCTTGTAAAAATCCGGCAGGAACCACCAGGATTCTGCCCCTCAGGGACTGGTTTCCAGTAAGGGCAGCCCTTGGTGTGAATTTCTTGGTCCCATTTTAAAGAGCTGCGAAATTTCCTTGGTGCCAGGTCCTGCTCAGAGTGAATCCTGCCCATCTCGCTGTCCCAGACTTGCAAAAACCACGGAGCACTAAATGTAAAATACTCACAGCAGGTTTGTCTGCTTTTTCTCCGGGGGCATTTTGAGGGGGGGGAAAAAGGTGTTTCTGTTAAAAAGAAACACATCCCTGGTCCACAGGCTGGAGCTGAGAGCAAAGGGAACATTTTTGCCTGAGGTTCCAGTTAAATCACTGGCAGGACATCACTGCTTTTGGAGCACTTGAACTCGGATCCAACACAAATCCATAAAAAGCTGTTAAGTTGCCATGAAGGGGAGCCCTGGTGGTAATGAGTTTACTCCAGGCCTTTAGGGCGAGCTGAAGACTCCTGCAGGGCCAGGACTCTGCTGCTCCAGGAGGGCAGACAGGTATTTCTGCCATGCCCTGTCCCTCCTGGACCTCCCCTGGCTGCGTCCCTGCCAGAAGCCCTGGAGCAGATCAGGAATAGATCAAGAGCGAGCTGAGGTGTTGATCTGAGTCTCCATCACGACTTCCAGCTCTGTCAGAGCCTGGAGAGGGCCCTTGGCTGGGGCAGCAGCTCGGGGTGGTGTTTTTATGGGATTAAAAGGTGAGAGAACTGGAGGGATGGAGCGTGTGGTGGATCAGAGCTCCCCGGGGAGCGTCTGCTGGGCACCAAGCACAGCTTTGGGTGTGTCCCTCACACTGAACAGGATTTCCTTTCCCTCCAACACAGGCACGGGGAGGAAGAGAAGAGAGATGAGCCTAAATAACCTTCAGCTGAACAGTTTCAAGAAAGCCAGAAGTTTTCAGGCACATGGGGAAAACACACAGCGATCAACAGCTGCAGAACATCCCAAAAAAATTCCCAAAAACCATCCCAAAGGCCATCCCAAATCCCCAAATACCTATGAGGAAAAGGGAGAGACAGGATCCAAATGCATGAGGAGCCCTTTCCTTTGGGGCTGTGGAGGTCACAGAGGCTGCTGGGGTGCAAATGCTGGGAGATTTTGGCCCAGGGAGGGAGGTGACACTCCCTGGACACGGTGGAGAACCTCAGACTCCCAATCCAGCTCCAGGCACCCCACAGACACTGGAGTGGCTGGGGCCATTTGACACCCCTCATCCTGCAAATCAATCCCAGCACAGGGATGGGTTTAAATCCCAGTGTGGGATCGATTTCATCCCAATATGGCATTGATTGAAATTTTTGCTCTGCTGCAGAAACAGCTCTGGATTTGGGGATGTTTGGGGGGATTTGTGGCTTCAGGAAGGATAAGGAGCAGGACAAGGCACAGGCTGGGTCCTGCAGGGCAGTGCAGGGGGAGGGCTGAGGTGTTCCAGCTTTATTTATGCAGGAAGGGGAGAGCTGGCAGATTTTGCAGATTTGGGGATGGATAGGAGGGACAATGAAAGCTGGAGAACTCCAGGGATGTGCTGCCCTTGCTGTTCTTGCAGCAGCAAAATCTTTTCCGTGTCCATATTTCCCCTTTCCTTTGGAAATCAGGATGGTGCCTTTGCATCTGAGAGCCTAAATTAAATATTGACTAAGAGGTTTCATGTGAGCTTGAGTGTTTTTAAAGAATCTAAATGAATCCCACAGGGAGAGCTGAGGGCTCCAAAATAGACTCCAAGAGAATAAAGGATGTGTGAGTTAGAGGCACTGGAGAAGTCTCAAATGGCAGATGAGTCAGCAGAACCCAGAGACCCAGAAGATGCAGAAATAATATCAGGGATATTAAAAAACTGGAAGTAGAGATAATTTTCCTGTACTAAAATAAGGGAAGAAAGTTTATCTAATACTCCCCAAATTACTCTTCTCCAAATATTTGTTGGTTGATTTGCTTTTCCCTTCCAAAGCCTCAACAGCCTGATTTTATTTTCCTGGCTGTATGGGGAACCAGGAACAGCAGCAATCTGGATTGCAACACGAAATCCTATGGCTGGCTGGAAAACCTATACCTGGTGTTGAAGGGACACAAGCATCAATTTTTATTAGAGCTTTATTTGCTACTTTTAAGCGATGAAAAAAGTCTGCTACAAAGTGAAAACACATGTCCCATAAAAATTATTGATGTGCACAGATAATGCTGAATTTCCCTTGGGTACCCAGGGGATGGAAAGAGTCAGAAAGTCATTAGTAGGGAAGGACAAAACAATTATAAAACATGTTGCTTTAGACAAATTGTAGCTGAGACTTTTCAGTTCAATTTTGCCAGTCTGAATTTCAATTTATCCTTCTATAACTCACTAATGATGGACTGCAGGTTTAAAGGAGGGAAATGGGAATAGTAAAATCATGTGTATATATATATATATATTTATTTATTTATATTGTCCATTTGTGTGCATAGATAAGGAAAGTGCAATATGTGAAATTCAGTAAATATTTAAAGCTCTTTCAAGTACTGAGAACAGAGAACTGATGCAAGTGTGAATTAATTGTATTTCCACATCTTTATCTTCATTTTCTTTTCCCTCTACAGTATTAAAAATGGGAAAACAACATTTGAAATGTTGTGGTTGCAAAATTAGAGAGCAGCAGACTTTTCTTCTGATTTAGAGTGACCATGTTTTAGTACAAAGTCTTATAAAAAATAGAGAAAAGTAGTTTTTGGTCATCTCTGCACCTCGCCACAGAGAAGATCAGCAATGCCAAGGACTTGGTGTGGTTTTGATTAACTTTTCCTGCTCATTCTTCTTGTTAAAGTTCATTTTGAGGTTTGACTGCTCCTCCTTTTGCCTCTGTTTTGGTGCTCCCTCGGTGTTGGGGTGGTTTGGGAAGCCTTTCCTTGGGATCATTGCTGATGGAGTGGTGGGGCCTTGCTGGGCTGGAGGGGAGAGGAGGGAATGGTTTCATCCAGAGCCACAAACTCTCATCCCATGGAGCTGGCACAGCATCCCAAAATCCCAGGGAAAGCAGACGTGCAGCAGCAGCCAGTGCCAAAGGCACAAACATAACCCAAACATCTCAATATCAGCTCTAAGTCCAGTGCAAAATGATTTTAAAAAGTTTTCTTCTCCCTTCTTCTGACAAGCTCTCATGATAATCCCCAGGAGCAGCAGAAATGAAGGGAGAAATGGAAGGAAAGAAACGTTTTTGGATGAAAAAAACTTTCAAGGAGCAGAAGCAAATTTATATAAGATTTCCACTTCCTTTTAGGTTAAATCCTCTTTTAAACCAAGACTAGCCTGGCAGTACTGGGTCCAAATTCAAGTCATTACAGGCTTGCCTAATTAAAAAAAAAAATCTCCAGCGCTGGTGTCAAGTGACCATTCACAAGTCTAAGGGCCGAGCCTATCCCTTCATCAGGAAACAAAGAGAAATCCTGAATATGGATGAAGACAGTCAGGAGCTTTCCCCAGCTCCCACTCCTCTCCTCGGGAATCCAAAAAGCATCGTTTGAAATCCCTCTGGAGCCTTTGGGAGACACAAGCAGCCACTGTCCCCAGCCCTGTCCATGAATCACCTCGAGATTTCCCCTTCCTCTTCCCAAAAAGGGGATTTACTTCTTTTTTAATGTCAATAAATAATCCTGCCTGAGATTAGACTGTTGGGGACAGAATAGGGAAAAAAGGCAAAAAGCTGGAATGCCCCAAGCTGGATGCCTCCAGAGTGGGCTCCCAGTGCAGGTCACGCTGTTTTGGGTTTGGTTTTATCCCAAATTCTTCAAGCTCTGCCTCATGGAGAGTGATGATCCCACAGGCTGGAGCATCCAAACACCTCTGCATTAAAAGCAGCCTGATCTCCTCCCAACCCAAATATTGAATTAGGTCTGGGATATTCTTTTTCCACTTTCTTTTTCTTCTCACATTTGTGCTGCTCCAGCCTCGGCTGTGTCACTGCTTTCTTTGTCCCCAGGTCCTGCAGAAGTGTTGGGTGTCTCAGGCTGTTTGTGCTCAGAGTTTTGGGCTGCTTTACCAGGGACATTAATTCAATTTATCACCAACAAGGAAACTTCTGGCCATGAGTGTCTGGGTGTCTTTTGGACACATCCTCCCAATAACAATTTTTTCCCTTGGTGTGTTTTGGCTGTGTGTCCATGGGAATAATTTTTTTTTCCTGTTTATTTTGTCTTCATTTGGTGGTAGATCCCATTCCCCAGCATGGCAGATTGGTGACCCTGCAGGGGTTTTCCTTAGGGTGTTGAACATCCAGTTTCAGTCCAATCCTGCCCTATTCAGTGCCACCCATTTTATTCCCAAAAATGAAATGAAATGTGTTTGAACTTTTCAGAAATGGAAGATCAGCTCAAAATTTGACTTTTAAAAGAAAAAAAAAAGAGGAAAAAAAAAAGGGGGAGAGGAAAGAGAATGTTTTCTGATCACCAGAATTTACCTTGTTTATTCAGTAACTGGATTGTTACGGATAACCAATCTGGAGCAATCTTCTTTCACCTCTATTTTTTTTTTTCTAATGATGTATGAAGAGAAACAGACCCCTTGAATTATGACAGCTTTGTGATGGGACAAGCTTTCCATGCTACTGTATTTTAATATCTTTCCCAACCATGACATCTTCTCCTCATTAAAGGTAGGTCAGGGAGTGAATCTAATAACACACTCATGGAAACCTAAGGAGCTGAAAGCTGCCCTTGGCTTTTCAGGAAACAGAGGTCTTTCAGAAATACCAGAGAAATGAGATTCTATTTTTCCAAGGCATCAATTTTTTTCTTTTTAATTTCTTTTTTTTTAAGCGACCCAAAATGTGCCTAATCATATTATGGGCAATCAGGGTGTTATTCAGCTCCTATATCAAACAGACATGTCATTAGCACAGCAGGCTAATTGCTGGAGCTCTCCTTGACCTGGCGCTCCACCATTAAGGCTCTGGGTGGCCAAACGATTTCCATCATCCTGCCCGTGCTCCTCCAGAGCCAGGGAGCTGTGATTGCTGTAGGTAATTTTCCTTTCAGAGCAGATTGCCTGATCTGACATTTTAAGTACAGTATCTTGTAACTGCCAGGCAGGGGAACCTTTCAAAGGCGCCGCCGGCAGCGCGGCCCTGGCTCTGCCGGGCTCAGACACCCTTCTGCGGCCGGGGGAGGCTCCTCCTGGGGAGAGCACAGCAGCACACCATGAGAATCCAGTTGCCACCGAGATGGGGTCGTGCTGTGCAGAAATCCGAGCTCCTTAACCTCTGATCTTTACCCCCCTTCCAACTCTGTAACCTCGCACGGTTCACAGCGAAGGCGGGAGAAACGCCCAGATTTCTCTCGGAGTCCCCATCAAGAACAGGACAAACTTCTCAAACTTCTTCTTTTTCTTTTTTTTTTTTTGGTCTCTTGGACTTTTTGAAAATACACTCTGTGCTGTTCTGCAGGTTTCTGACTGGCCACCACCAAAGAAAAAATTCTTCCAGCTCCTCAGCCATGATGATGATGATGTGGTGATCGAAAATATCTGCCCTGCTTAAATCAGAAATGAATTTAGCTCCTGGTTGGATGAACAGCTCACCAAAGCAGCTGGGGGCACTTAAAGGAAAGGTTTGGGATGACATCCTGTGAAATTGCTGCATTCTGAAATCCCAGGGAGCAGAAATCAATAATAAACTTGAATTAATCAGGGTTGATTTTTCACCAGAACTCCAGCATGAAACCCCAAATCCATGAAAAGTCAATGGAGGAGGTTGTGATCAGTGCAACATCTCTTGGTGTAAATTTATTTAAACTGACACTGGATCCAGAATTTCTATTTTCCCTGTGTGTAAGAGAGGGAGAAAATTTAAGGGTTTTTTTTAAAAAAAAAAAGGGAAAGGAAAGAGAATGGGCTTAGCTGGGAGCTGGATGGGAGCCTGGAGTGTGCGTGCACACCTGGAGCAGCTGCAGCAGAGAACATCCATGGTGCAGGTGGAGGCAGCAAGGCTCAGAATCCCCACGTTCAGTGCTGCACAGAGAATTCCAGGCTGCCATCTCCTTCAGTGCTGCACAGAGAATTCCAGGCTGCCATCTCCTTCAGTGCTGCACAGAGAATTCCGGGCTGCCGTCTCCTTCAGTGCTGCACAGAGAATTCCGGGCTGCCGTCTCCCCAGTCCTGCCCCTCCAGTCAAAATTCCCCTTTCAGATTTTAGCTCAGCTGGTTCCAATGAGCCGTGGCACTGTCAGATGTTTGGTCTCTCGCCCCGCGAGGGGCTCGGCTTGCTCGGAGTGAGAACGGTTTATCCTCGGGTCTAACGGGATAATCTGAGAGCTCAAGCAATAAAGTCTGGCAGCTCTGGATCCAGAGGTACCAGAGGTCTCCAGCTCTCAACTGGAGCTCTTTTTCTTCAGAGGGATATAAACCCAAGCACGTGTCCGCTGTGCCTTGGCAAGGGAACGCTCTCTCTTCTCCAGGCGACTTGTGAGTCTGCTGCTCTTGCCACTAACTCAGACAGTCATTTCTCTGTGGGAAGAATGGATTTAATTATATCACAGTTCCCAGTTTTATTAATGCTCGAACAATATGAGCATTAAAGTGAAATTATATGCCAAGTACTGCAGAGGCCACTGAAACGTTTCCTGTTATTGTGTTGTAATGGAGATTGCAGGAACGCGGAGCTGTTCCAAGGGGCTGCAGCAGAAAACGGCTCTGAGCCTCTCCAAGATCCACAGAGCTCTCAGGACTGTCCTGACAATAGAATTTCTAGGAATTAATGGCTGAGGTGGCAAAGAACTCCCCTAGGAGGGCTGGGCATGGCTCAGGCACTTCCTTGCTTCCCAATGGGATGCAGATCTCCTGTGGCAGGGCTGGGGCTGCTCTGGGGAATGGGATCACAACCTTCCCGAGCCACACAGAAACACCGAGCTCATGGGCCAAAATTAGGGACAACTGCAAGGTGTAGAAAAGCCAATTTCTGGTAGGAGATGGGATTTGGGCCCATTTTCCCAAAGGCACCGTGCTCCTGACACATTTCCCAAGAGAAGGATGGCATCCAGCAGTGCCTGTGATTCCCAGCAATGAAGAGGGAACCTGTCATCTCTACATTCCTGTGAATTTTCATACCAGCTCACAGAATCTGAATAATTAAAGTTGGAAAAGATCTCCAAAACCATCAAGAACAGCAGTGGAAAAGTTCTCCGTTAGTGACAAGTCCAACCTTTGAGAAAATACCACCACGCCCAGTAAATTGTGTCATGCACTGCCACATCTTTTTCTTGTTTGAAAACTTCCAGGGATGGTGACTCCACCATCTCCCTGGAGAACAAAGAAATTTTTCCCAATATCCAACTTGAACTTCCCCTGGTGCATCTTGAGGCCGTTTCCCCTTGTCCTATATCCCAAGTTTCCTGGGAGAAGAGGCTGTCCCACACCTTGGCGTAATTTATTTTACTCCATCTGAAAGGAGCACGTGAAACTGGAGCTGGTTAAATTCTCCTGTCCTTCCAGCCTAGGTGTGGAATCCCTCTGGAATCCTCACCACCAAACCATCCCAAAGTAGGGGTTGTGCTAATGAGAGATGCAGCTGAACTTCCCTGATTTCGATGGCAAAAATCCACAAGGATGGGATTTCCTGGCCTGGGATTTAACCAGATTCACACTCTAAACCTCTAACAGAGAAATGCGCCTCTTCCATATTTTATCCCCATTCTTCTACTGGTCTTTAATGTTAAATTCATCTCTGCCTCCTATCTGACTCATTTTTTTTCCCCCTCCATCCACCTTTACTGCAGTAAAAATGAATAATTCCACCATTTCAGCTCAATATATTGCTCTGGAGTGAGTTCAGGCAGACATGCATGAAGATTGTTTCCTGCCATGGCCAGCAAGTGGTTTCTCTGTGCAAGTTCTCGTGATCCCTGTCCAAGGGATTTAAAATCAGTTAGGATAAATTACAGCCTTTAGAATATAGCACTGGAGTACGAGTGAAAATTACAGTGTTTTCATCTATTTACATGGAGACTCTTGATAAATAATGAGTCAGTGGTTGCTCTGGACCAGGAGTTGCCTGGATAACCCACAAATCTTTTGTTTTCCTTTTAGGATTTGTTGTCACTACCTTAGCTGAGAGTGGCTGGTGATGCTTTAAACAATAATTTCATAGAATTATAGAATGGTTTGGGTTGGAAGGACCTTAAATCTCATCTCATTCCACCCCTGCCAGGGCAGGGACACCTTCCACTATCCCAGACTGCTCCAAGCCCTGTCCAACCTGGCCTTGGACATTCCAGGGATGCAGGGGCAGCCACAGCTTCTCTGGACACCTGTGCCAGGGCCTCAGCACCCTCACAGGGAAGAATTCCTTCTGAATATTGCATTTAAATCTCCCTTCCTTCAGCTTTGCAGGCTGTATGTTTTTCAGGTTTTTTGTAACATGCTCTATTTGTAAGATGCTTTGAAACAGCTGGGGGAAAACCAGGATCCTGGGGCATCAGGAATTTACATTTCATCAGCCTGGGAGGTGGCAGATTCTTCATTCTTCATGCAATTGGGAAACTTGGTAGTAATGTTCACATTTGTTTTTTTGTAAGAAAACTCGTCACATAAAAGCTCATCTCTCTTTTGCCATTTCCCTTGTGATACTGAAGCACCACAGAAATGCTGTCTGTGGACATGGAGTGAAGAATTAAGAACTCAGGCACTAAAAATGGGGGAATTTATCCTGATGCTGGACTTCTGCAGGTTGTGAATACAACAATTAACTCTGCAAAATACATGTTTTTATATGAATTAGGCCATATGTTTGTCTCTTTAGCTGGCTATAAACCACATACAAATAAACTGATTTCTCAAAACCCCCTTTCCTTCCAGCTGGACACTCACAGGGATTTTGCAGTTGGTTCTGCACACCAGGACAGGAAGAATTGGAGGGAAAATCAGCTGTGGACAAAAGTGGCAGAGAATTTAGAGGGAGCCGTGCGCATGGGCAGAAGAAATTCCAGGAGAGGAGAAGGAGAAGAATTGTGAGACAGGCTGCACACAGTAGTCTCAGTGTTTGCACTGCTTAAACCCCTTTTATCTCACATTCATAAACACAGGCTCTCTATATGATATAAACCACATTGAGCTGTCATTGAAAGGCTGTGATTTATGGAACAGGGCTGTCCCTAAGAGGGTAACAACACTCGGTGCTTATTTTGGCAGGTGCACTAATTCAAACTGCTGAGCAGCTCAAAGAACAGCTCATGCTAATGACAAAAGGTTAATGATTTTAGTTTCTTTTCCTTTCTTTCTTTTTTTTTTTCTTTTTTCTATTGGAAATATTTGTTCAGTTTAGGCACCGCTTCGTATGTGACCCCAGCTCCAGCCAAGCAGATGTCGGCTCACTTTGCATTTGGCAAAAGCGGCACTCGAAGAAAATAATATTTTAGTTTCAAACATGACTAAATAGCCATCAGCATTGCTGGGCTAATAAAGAGACATCCACAGACCTTTGCCTTTCCTTCATGGTTGCATTTAACAGGTGAGAAATTATGATCTATTTCTCTAAAAAATCAGAATTGGCACGTCCAATAGAAAAATCAGCATTAATATATTTATTTTTCTGTTTATCCGTCAGTTCTGGGGGACTTTTTGCAGTTTCTCTGTGTTATTTTAATATTTTGTTACCTGAAGTTTCTTCTGGCTTAACAGATTTGTCTGTAACATCCTAAATGTCCACTCTGCTCCTTGCTAGCTCACTCCAAGCTATCCCAGTGTCTATTTGATAAGTGTTTGTGGTCACGTTTAGCAGATGAAAACTCACACAGGCAAACCTTGAACCTGCTTTCAGCACTCATCAAACCCCAGGATACAAAAAATTGGTAGGGACCCCTTCCACTCTCCCTGGTTGCTCCAAGCCCTGTCCAACCTGGCCTTGGACATTTCCAGGGATGGGGAAAAAGAAGAGGCCAAGCCTGTGGCCAGAGTGTCACTCACTGATGAAACCACACACCCAGGCAGGGTCCTTGGGGTCTTTCATGGGGTGTCATCATCTTGATTCCTCAAGTTTTATCTTTGCTGTATTTCAGACTCTGTGCTGCCCAGGGTGCAGCTCTGAGCTCACAGTCAGGGTCACTCAGCTCTGCACACAGCAGGGACACAAAACAAATCCTTCTCCTGCTGCACACCAAGGACAACTTTCAGCCCAAAAGCACAAACAAGGGTGGCTGAGGGAGGAACAAGAAGGATGGGACCTCACAGCCTGGAGCTGGAATTGGACAATTAAACCCCAATGTGCAAATGGACCAAAACTTATCAAAGTGTGAGACCTGGTGACCGTTTGTCCATTTTGTGACCATTTTGTGACAATTTGGGGTCCATTTTGTGACCATTTTGGGTCCACCTTGGGCGTAGTCCTGGCCAGGCTCTTGTCCTGCCCAAGGTGTATCCTAAAGGTCTTTCAATAAATCTCTGCTTTATTCTCTGGCTCTGTCCAGTCTCTGCTCCAGCTCAGCCTTCCCAAGGCACCAATTTTTCACCTTCTGCCTTATCTTGGTGATGATGAACATCAAACCCCTCCCTGTTCTGCACTGGGAGCAAACAGGTGTCACAGGAAATCCTGGGAGCTCTGCACCAGGCACAGCTCCGGGAAAATAATAAACCCCAGAGTTTCTAAACCTTTTTGAGAGCTTCAGAGGACAGATCCTCCGGGGTGCAGGGTTTTACTGTCACTGTGAGCACGGGAGTTCTCAGAGAAGTCCTGTGCTGAGCACAACAAGGCCACTCAGCTCATGTGCAACAGAATCAAAAGCAGCAGCAAAGTCCAACAATAACAACGAAGCAGCAAAACGCTGGCCAGCAGTGAAAAGTAGGTCATTGTGAATGCATCCAAGAGCTGTATCTCCACAAGGAACTGGGCAGCAGCCAGAGACACATTTGTCAAATTAATCATGGACCATCAGGTGCCCGTCCCCTCCCTGTCCTCTCCTCATTAACCTTTGTCTCTGAGGCAGGTTTGAGGCAAACCCCTAATAAGTGTGACTTTTCCTGGACAGTCCCACTCCATTATCATTATTATTATTATCCTCATCATTGTTTTCTGAGGCACAGCCCTGCTCACAGTGCAGGCCACGTTCCCGTGGCTCAGCCAAGCAATCCCTGATGCAGGGAGGGGAGCTGGTCCCACCACGGCCTCCTGGCTCCTGCTGCAGCCTGACACGTGCAGAACTGCTCAAGGTCCAGCTGTGGCCCCAGCTGGATCTGCTGAGGACCAGCACAGCATCAGGGTGGTTGCTCACACCACAAACCAAACCTGTCCCAGGCCTGGATTAAAGCTGCAGAACTCCACAAACAATTCCAATGGCAAGTGGCTGATAGCAGGAGAATTCTCCCCTGGAAAAACGGGGTTGGGTTATCCCGTTTTAATGCTTTCTGAGTAGAGGTGGATCTGAAGTGGTCACATTAGGAAAAGCAGAAGGGAACCAAAAGCCCCTGAGGTTGAAGGAGTAGCTGTTCAGAAAGCTCGAGTCCATCGGCTCTTTGCTAGGAGGGAAAGAAGGAAACCTGGAAAGCATTAGGGACAGAAAGACCACCAGACATGAAAAATGGTATTTTTAATGCTGAAGTTATCAGCAGAAGAGGTTCTCAGACTTTACCAGCAGAGTTTTAACAGTAACACCACAGCAGGACTTGACAGGTAAAATGTGTGCAAATTTAACTTATGTTTTTTCCCCGCCATTGGTCAATATTTCCCTGCCACCAAAGTCAAGAGTTATTTTGGCTTGGCACCAATTTTTTTCTGAAGGACTCCTCTCTGCAAAAGATGAGTAAATGATAAAATATGCGAGAGGACGACTAAAGCAGTGGATAAAAAAATAGATCATGGGCACGGGGTGAAGTATCTGGTAATGCCTGAGAGTGTGGCTGCCTAGGAGAGAAAAAGACAGGCTGAGCATTTCAGTCGAGAGCAAAGAGAAGGATGGAAACCTGGATGTTGGAAATGGGGCTTGGTCCAGGAATCAAAACCCATAAAACACATTAGTTCTGGGGTGAAAGTAGTAAAGAGTCTACTCCAGGTTAGCCAAATATCTGTGGCTTCAATAGAAGCCTTTAGGAAAATATGCAACCACTAAACCATTTTTACTCAGCCTTCTCCGAACACAAAATATTCCTTTAGCTGTTTGAGGCTGGTTTTTCCCTCCCAGCCCTCCTGACCTGCCTCACAGGGCTGAGTCAGGAGCAAAATTGGGAGTAATGAAAAATGACCATCTGCTTTTGTCACCCCCCTGACCCTGGTACCAGTTGTTCCTCACTGGCCACATTTCTTCCATCTTTTCCATGTGGATAAGAAAAGCTGTGACACTGAATTTACTCCCCATTAATAATTTTTTGTTGTTTAAAAAAGTTATTTTCGGGGAGCCTTTTTGCACTGAAAATCCTGGAGTGAAGTGTTTGTTGTGTCTGAAGGAAGACACATCACTAAGTCACTGTAACTAATAATGGGGATATTGAAGGAGAGCAGAATTTACTGGAGCACTGGGATTACTTTTGTTAAAGCAATAATGCCTCATTTGTTCTTATGACAGAGCTTTACAACAGTTACACAGGCAAGCCTTTAACATCCATCAACATTACTGTCTGGATTGTATTATCTAGGAAATCCCAGAGTCACTAGCCTACAGGTTGAATTAGCTGCAAATTCATTTCAGATTAGAATCCCTTTTGTAAATGCTGCAGTCACTCAGGCAATACCTCAGAGAAACCAGGGGGATGTTATTGAATTTTGTGTTAATAATTCTTTCCCAGCCCTTTTATTTTTTTGGGAACCGCTGCTTCTTGAAAGGCATTAAGGCATTAAGCTGACTTTAAAATAACAACAGCATATAGTTAAAAAAAAAAAAAAAGAAAAAAATCTCCCTTTATGTCCTTGCTGCAAGAATGAAAACCTTTCAAATACAGTTTATAGAGTATTTGTCCCTCATTCCAGGTGTTTAAAAAATATGGCAGCAGAGAAGTCCAAAGCAAATAATTCATAAATTCCTTCCCATTTTCTGGCCGTGCTTTGCCCAGGTACTTTACCTGCTTGGTACACCTTGGATAAAACTCATCTCAGAATGCCTAAAGAAACTCAGCTCCTCTTTCCTCTGCAGGAGGAAGCTCTCAGGAGGCTGAGATGGATTTGTCCCTTCTGACGTGGTTCTTTGTTCCATGAAATGTTTTTGGACAACCTGGGTTTTTTAGACATTGAATGAAACCAAAAATATTGCAGCTTTATTGCATTACTGCAGATTTTCTGATGCAAACGCAGGCCAAGATTGCTGACCAGAGCTGGATTTCACCTGGGTCTCTCCTGGATTTTTTTGCAAGTGGTATTCCAGCAAGGAATCCTGCAGGCAGGAAAGAGTGTCTTAGACTGGAGAATGTTTGAAGAAAATGAAGTTTGAACTCCGAGCCACAAATATTCACAACAGAGCCCTGATTTGGGGATTACATGGAGCCAACCACGGGGCAGAGCTGCCACCACACGACTGCTCAAATGTCACATACAACTCTAGGGGTTTGAGTTTGGAGTTGTTTCTCCCAGGAAATCCTCAGGACAAGGCATTTTTTGGTTAATAATGCTGAAAAAAGGGTTTATCTGAAAATTCACTTCTTGCCCATATTACTCTTATGAATCTTTTTCATCTTGTTATAGAAAGAATGGAGAAATCCAAATGAAGGAGCAGATCCCTGCCCTTGAGGTTCTTCCTAAACGATTCTTTCCATGCAAAGCAGTTAGAGCTTGGTTTCAATGCCTCATTAAAATCTGTGTTGATGATACCCAGGATATTTTCATTTTGATTCTTTAATTTTCTAATCTATATTATTTTTATATGTAAAGTATACTGCTGCCCTCAGGGAAGGAAAAGGGAAAATCTCCACTGTACTTTCTTGATAATTCATTTAAAGGTGATTTTATGTTCTGAATGAAGAAATAGATGCTATTTATTGTGCCAGAAACTATCAAAGCATCTGTTTAACCTGAGACCTGCTGCCTGTTCCTCCAGGGCTCCAGGACATCATAAAGAGCTGCTAGTGAATGTGGGTTTCATTGAGATAATTTTTTAAAATATTCAAGATGAGGTTGGATGAACTTTGGGACACCCTGGGATGGTGGAAGGTGTCCCTGCCCATGGCAGAGGGCGGAATGAGATGAGCTTTAATGTCCTTTCCAACCCAAACCATTCTGTGATTTTATCATCTTGCTACCTGAAGTGAATGAATTCTATTAATTCTATTGATCCTCAGAGCAGATTTTTGCCTGTGAGTGAGGACAAAGCTGCATCTTTCCCTCCCTGAAGATCGATTGCTCCCTGATTTGTGGAGTGCCTGTTTCAGGAGGAGCACCCTGATTTCTGGGGACCATAAAGCCCCAATTCCCACCCAGGGCAGGTCCCCGTGACCGCCACCCCCTCCCCAGACACACACACAGAAATAATGGCTATTTTAGCCTGTCACTCTCTGCAGCCAAACCCTCACCCCTGTTCGCCGGGGTCTTTACATAACCTGACCTCCAGAAGCCAATTACATCTGTTTTCTTTGTGCTCATGTGTTTCTGGTATTGACACCAACTTCTCTTTCAACAAAGGGTGGGTTCCCATGAACTCCGTCCTTTATTACCAGCTGGTTCTTATTAGAGATTACCCAATAAAAAAGGAGTAATACAGTCAGCAGTGTGTTCCTACATGTAGCACTTTTCCATGTGTTTCAATTTACCAATCGACCAATAAAGCCCTGCCCTCCAATGAACTGCATTCCATACCTCACATTTTTTTGCTTATTTTGATAAATGTAGCTTTTCATAGATAAAAAGGGCAAGAATCTGGCTAACACTGTCTACTGTTAGCCGGAACGTTGATGTTGGGTAGATGAATTGGGGAATGCTACTTGATCTTTTCTCTGACAGCTTATTATGCCTCGGTTCCTGGGCTTCTAAAATTTCTCCTGCAGAGCTCCCTGTCACTGTGCTTAGTTAAAACTTGTCAAAAAATTATCAAACCCAATTTCAGGCTTGTTTTACTTATTTCCTTCAGCACTGAGCAGGCAAGGGAGGTTTTGAAAGGCTACACTCTCAGTGCTGCTGCTGCAGAGGTTTCTGAAAGCTAAAATTCCTTATCCAGCATTATGTGTGGGATTAAAGGGCTCAAAGTGGAAAATGGCAGCCCATAAAATGGGTCATTTCTTGTGCACACTGTTGGGAAGGAAAGTACAGACAGCAAACAGCAACTGGATGGATTCCTCAAGGAGGGAATCCGGGAGCAGATTTGGAAAGTTGTTCTTTGCCGCTGATCTTCTCTCCCAGAAAACCTCACACATGAATTTAATGTGAAGAACGTCAAAAGTCACACAGGTAAAGAGCTCACGAGGTTAAAAATGAACACGTGCATTCCTTGATTTTCATTTTTTGCCAGGAGGAGCTGAAGCCTTGGCTGTGCCTCTGGTGTCAGGGGAGGAGGATGGGGATCCTCACAGGGGCCAGGCACAAACCCAGCACCACCAGGAATGAGCTGCCCTTCAAGGGCAGTGATGGGCGTTTGGTACAGCCATGCTGAGGAGTTAAACCCTCCAAGTTTTATTTAGAAATTTTCATTTCAACAGATGAATTTTGTCCTCAGCACGTTTTGATAAAAATGCACCCTACTTGTATGAAGGAGTGGTCCGTGAAGGACTAACCTGCTCTCCTGCCTGCAAAGCAATCCAGGTGGGATGAGTGATATTAAACCCTTTAATTCTCCTAAATAAACCTTCCCCTTGACACTGACTTCTGAACTTGGCTTCATCATCACTTTGCAGAAGGAGAATGGAAATACAGTAAATCTCTCCATCAAACCAAGCTGCAGAAGATGGAGCTTTATTGAAGGTAGTTCAAAGTAGGTTGAAAAACCCTTTATAAAAACAGGCACGAACTCTTTGAGCCCCCCTGAGGTATAAATGTGCTCACTGGAGGCCTCGGTGCCTCTGACTCCTTCCCTGCCTTTTCCCATCACAGGCAGGGGAAGTTCAGCTGGAGGAGGACACGATCCAGAAAGTCACTGAGAGTTCAGCACGTGAGGCGTGGAAACCTGACCTTGATGCCACACAGATATCAGCAAACCTGGGATTTTCCAGGCTGTCTCAAAGGCATCTTAATTCTGTCAGGCTTTGACAATCCAAGGCACTACAGCACCAACAATCTCCTTTTAGGTGACAATCAAACAACAGCTACAAACCCTCACCCAGCACTACGATCATAAAGACCCAAATATATCCTGATGCCTTGAACTTTTCCTTCTCCTTTGGATAATTTTAGGGGAAAAAATTCTGTTCCATCAGAGTAGAGGACAAAACTTTGACTTCCAAGGAGCCTCATGGAAAGGTGTGGATTGATCCTTGCTGTTATCTTGTATAAACCACTGAATAAACACTGAATAAACACTGAATAAACACTATTCTAGAGTAAGGGAGTTTGGGCTCTGCCTAAAGCACTTCCCTGAAGTGTCAACCTTGAAGATGAGATTCCTCTGCTGGCTCCTCTCCCACTGCCTTCTCCCATGCTCTTCCTGGGTGTTTTTCCCAAGGGAGCACAGCCTGGTTCCCAGCTGTGACAAGTGACAGAGGTCAAGGTCCTGGAAGGGTACAGCAGCTTTTGTAGGCACCGAGTTCCCTTTGCTGCTGTGGGTGAGATGGATCCATCCTCCCGGAGATTTTCAGATGGAGATGATGATTTTGCAACCAAATTCTTCATTTCTAGTTGCAATTTGGAGGAGAAACCAGGAGTGGGCTGCTCCCCCTCTTATACTCCTCCGACACAATCCTCAGTGGTGAACTCCATCCTGTGCCCCCAAATCCCAGTGCTGCTGCAGCTTCCCATGAACCACGTGCTTCCAGCTTCCCAGAGAGGATCCTGAATTCCCAAGCCACTGCCTCCTCCAAAAAACAAGAGGAGTTTTACTGAAGAGCAACAGTTACGTGGCAAACACATCCCATTTAATGAACACATTCCATTTAGTAATTGATTAAGTCTTACATGAAAAATAGAGAGTTCTGCAGAAGATTCATTTCCAGAAAGCGATTTTTTTTCTTTTTTTAAATAATTGGAATTAGATTCTGGGCTGGAGAGAGAGCTGATAACATTTTGACAATGATAAGTGAGGCTTTAGGAAATAAATACAGCCAGGATTATTGAAGTCTTTTCAGCAGCAGTGTCTCCAATTCAGTGGGATCATACGAAAAAATATTTGCCTTTTTCAAGTCACCTAATCATTCTAGAAATCTGGCAGCAATTCAAGTGATGTACACTTAAAACGTCAGGCTAAATTACAGATTTCAGCCTTCAGAATGTGCTGTTAAGTATAATTCATTTGTGTTTTTCGACTGAAAAAATTTTGAACCTTAAGCTGCTTTCTGTATTACTGGTGTGGGTTTTGCTGTTCATGCCAAGGAAGCACCGAAATAAATAAATGAAGAAAGAACAGGCAAAACAAGAGGACATGGAGTGACCAGCACATTTCCTGGAAATCAGAAAATATGAAAGAAGCAGAAGGAATTTATGAAGGAAGAAGGGCCAAGACGTGTTTTTCCCCACACTCCCTGGCCCTGACAAACCACATCACCCAGAAAGGCTCTCCCTGAGATCACTTCCATCACACACACCCTTGGCCCTGGCTGCTGTTTGTTGTCACTGTTATCCAACCTTGTTCTTCCCCACAAAGGGAACAGAATTACATGAATTGCTTCATTTCCAACTTTCATTTATTTGCCTTTTTCCCCCTCCATTGCAGCTCAGCTGTCTTCTCTTGGCTAGATTAAAGAGACCTTTAATAGATGTTATTTTCTACATTAAAATACTTAATGTGTTGTAATCAAGCCTCTCTTTGATCTTTTTAATAAGCTAAACAGATCAATTTCCTCAAGTCTGTTCCATCAGACACCTCCTATATTTTAAACAAAACTTTTGGAAAGGAAAACTGATTTTTGCAAAGGGGTCTGCTCCACTTTCAACATCCATTCCAGACTTTCAGGACATCCTCTCCAAAATAATACCCCAAAGAGCCATTTTGAGCCTTCACTGCCTCAACTGCTCCCAATCCCTTCAAGACGAAGAGAGTCCAGCTGGCAACGGAGTTTTGGATCATGAAATCATGTTTTCAAGGACAAGAGGATGTCATTTTTGATAGGATGAGAGGAAATGGCTTCAAGTTGAGCCAGAGGAGGTTTAGATTGGATATTAGGAAAAAATTCCTTATGGAAAGGGTCATCAAGCATCAGAACAGGCTGCCCAGGGAAGAGGTGAAGTCACCATCCCTGGAGGGGTTGAAAAGCCCTGTGGATGTGGCACTTGGGGATGTGACAAGGGGTGGGCTTGGCAGTGCTGGGGCAGAGGCTGGGCTTGCTGTCTTTGTGTCTTTTCCAACCTGCAGGACTCAGTGATGCTGAGCAGTTTTACACACCCTTGTTGTCCTGTTAGTGAGGTGGGATCCACTGGAGTGGTGTTCACACTCTGAGCTTGTGTCAACCCCGACACCCGTGGTGGCCGTGGCTTCCCCAGCTGGGTGTGCCCCCAAAGCCAACGCCCTCCACATCCCCACCCCAGGGGCCACCAGCACAAGGGACAACACCACGGGCAAACCTGGCCCTGTGGGAAACAGAAAAAGCAGAAAGCTCTCAGAGCTGGGCAGACGCAGGCCTAGAGACAGAAAGATACAGGAACAAGAACATGCATTACTAAAACTGACCTCAGCAAGCAGAAAAATATGTCAAACAAGATAATGGAAAAGCTTAATAATGAGGCTCTGTGCTTTGTTTATAGAAGAGTGTAAAAAGTTTCTGAAGAGCAAGAAATAAAAACCAAGCACCCATTGTTGGATATTAGGTATATGTGTAGTTTTAATGATTGGTTTATGCAGATGTCTGTAAGCTCTCAACAATTTGCCATTGGTTAGAAAACTTTTAAAAGGCCTTGTAACACAGAGAACTTTGGCTGCTGCTGGCAGGACGTGAGCTGTTGCCACTTTTCAATTGTCTCGCCCCGTGCTGAGGCTGATGTTGCAATAAAATCTCGAGGAATATCTCACGTCAGTCCCGTCCAATTATTTGGAAAAACTGGATCCAGCATGGCACCACAGGGACCACGTGAAGTCGGGACACTCTGTCGGAGTCCAGGACATCCCTCTGGCCACCCTGCAGGGTTTGGAGACCGGACAGGGGGTCTGGGATCTGTCCAAGGGGCTCAGGCAGCCTCACACAGAGCCCAGGAGGGCACTGCCTCTGATCCCTGCCATGGGTGTGAATGCCCACAGTGTGTGAAGAATCACAAGCTGAGAGAATTCAAAATAAGCAGTAGCTAGTATATCACAGAGTGTGAATGTAGAATTTAGGATTTTTAGTATATGGGTTTGAAGAGGCAAGATGGAGGAATTGGGGAGTGGTCCTGTCCTCCTTGTTCTTGTTCTCATCCCCCATTTTCTGCTGAGTTGGATCACAAGGATTGGTTTAGAGTAGAAATGACATGTTAACATAGGTAGTGAGTATTGGTAAAATTCTGTAAATAAAAAGTTCGTTGTGGGTGGTGGTTGGATCAGGGAATGGTACAAAAGGTCTGGGACCCTCTGATCTGCCCCAGTCCTGCTGCGTGTCCTGCTCTGCTGGGGACGCCCTGCAGAGCTGGGAAAGAACTGAGAGATGATGAAGAATAAACAACCTTGGAAACACGGACTGGTGGACTCAGCTTGTCTTCTCTGCCTCCGGCGTGAGACCTTTTGGGCAAGAGAAGCTCGAAAACCTTATTACCACAGGGAACAGCAACCCCGAGGAGAATCCCAGGGAACAGCAACTCTGAGAGCTGCAACCCTGTCACTCCTTTGCACTCTGTCACTCCTTTGCACTCTGTCACTCCTTTGCACTCTGTCACTCCTTTGCACTCTGTCACTCCTTTGGTCACCAGCAGGGCCCTGAGACAGCTGGGACAAAAGAGAGGACAAGCCCTGGCACCGCGGGGTTTGTGCAGGGTCACCCCAGCTGTGTCCCCGGGGTGCTGGCAGTGTCCCCCATCCCAGCCCCGGGGCCAGCTGGGGAAGAAGCTGGGGGGAAATGGTGGCTGGCAGAAAATAAATCACAGCCCCTCAGCGCTGTCACTCTTTGCCCCAACTGGTTTCCACAAACAAAACTTCACTGTCCACTGACAAGAACAAATAAACTGAGTCGGGAGAGACTGAAAGTCACGGGGGATCCGAAATATTTACCTTGATACCTTATAAGGGTAATAACCACTTTGCTGCTTTGCAGCCACTGACAGAATGAAAAAAAATCAAATCAAAAAAAACAAAAACAAAACAAAAACCTACCTAAAATGTTTGGGGCTTTTGACTAGTCCAACCTGTCCTGGCAAAAGCATCAAAGCAGGATTAGAACAAGGTTTTAATTATACACACTTTCCCTCACCCCCCTTCCTTCCCCCCTCCAAATCTCTTGCGTTTGATAGTCGAGATCAGTGGAGTGAGCCAGATATTGCAGCTCATATAAATGATTTCATTCAAGCTCCTCCACCAAAGACACAACGAGCATTTAAAAGCTGGAGGTGCCCCTTTTGCTCTGGGCTGTGTGTGCTCACCAAGCCCTGTTATGTTCCTTTCTTTCATACTCTTGCAAGCCACATTTTCAAAATTACCTGTAAGAGTCAGAAACTGCTGCGTGCCAACAGCTCCAGACAAATAAATAACCCACCCTGGGAGGAAATATCCATCATCTGCTGGACATCAGATAAATCCTGCTGGGTCCTGGGCTGCTTTTGGCCAGTGCTCCTCAACGATGAAGTAGTGGTCAATAAAAATATGGATCCATTCACTTATTGGGGAAGAATAAAACACAGGAAACGCTTTGGGAGGGAATAACTTCACCTCTCTGTGTTTTTTTTTCCTTGACTGCACAATTGCACCAAGGCTTTAAGTCGACAGCTGAAAGAGCTGGAGGTGAAGTTGCTGAAGCAGCGCCGGGAGAGATTTGTGTCACCTGGGGATTGGACACAGTGGGTTAATTGTAGCACTGACACACCGGGATTATTCACCCCTGGTGATCAAAGGAAACCCATCCCCAGTGGGTGAGGCTGGAAGGGATTTCAGGGCTGGATGGCTCTGACAGGTCAGGCTGAGCTCAGCGGAAGGTGTTGGGTGTTTCACCGTGCAAATATTCAAATGTGGAGCCTCAAGTTGAACTCCTGATCTTTACAGTTGAGGCTCTCCACGGAAAGAAGGTCAAAAGTTTTCATTTTCCGAGGCTTCAGATCAGATGACGGCCTCAAAAGCAGCTTTGCCAAGATGCCATTTTTTTAAAGACAGTCTCCTTCCACTTGTGAACCAAACCAGTTTGGTATCACATTCACAAGGAGGAGGAAAGGGAAAAACCCTGTGTGAATAGTTCAGTCAGTGTCAGGGTGACCGTCTGTTCTACAGCCACAAAATTATGTGCCTGACTTATGAAGTGTGAGAAATCTGACGGCTTGAGACACAAGAACAAAATCAGAATGAAATGTGATTTTTTGGTTTGCTGCTTGTCCCGCGTGCAGCCTCTCCCAGGATTTTAAACTGTGTGTGACTCATGGTAGTGCTGGTCCACCTTTACCCTGAGCATGAAATCGTGGATTACAGGGCTACTGTACATGGATTTATGACTAAAAGGCCCAGCTCTGCCTGTGGATCCTGTTTTCATTAGCAGTTGCAAAGAAGAAATTGCATGTGTGTAAACACATTTAAGAAAACCCACTGGTCTTCTCTCTTTGTTTTTATTTTCCTTTTTAATCAGAGATTAAAGGTTTGGTTGGCTTCCCACTCCCAAGTCTCCAGAGATGCAGGGTTTGTTCATCCCAGATTGGGAGAACTCCCTTCCGTGTTTCTCCAAGGCATCCAGCCCAAGGATCTTAATTAACACCACAGTAATGGGCTGGGCAATTACAATTTTTCCCACTTCATGATTTTTAAATGCTTCCCTTTTCAGCCTCCTGACATGAATTGCACATAATGTGCTTTGTTTTTCATCACTGAAAGATTACAGCTTTAACACAGAATTCACCTTATAAAGGATGATCCTGTTTTTCCTGGTCCAGCCCCTTCCAATCCCTCATGTGTCTGTCTTGGTGGCATTGATCACACCCCTAAATCCCAATTCTACACTTCTTTGTGGTGGCTTTCAACTTTCTTTCATTTGGGAATTCCTCAGATTTTCCAGAAGGCATGTAGGTCACTGCATTCATAATTAGAAATCTCTAATTACAAATACATTGTAGGTTCCTGTATTCATAATTAGGACTCCTTAATTACAAATACAGTTAGAGGTGAAATATTATCCCTGCCCATGGTAGGGAGTTGGAACTACACGGTGTCTTCCAACCAAAATAATAATAATAATAATAATAATAATAATAATAATAATAATAATAATAATAATAATATTTACAGTGGGTTTTGTTATTTGGGTTGCATGAAGGCCGAGTCCTGCCGTTCTTGCTCCTTGGTGATAACCAAGGAAGGGAACACCCATCTGCCTTTAGCATTTCCTTTTCCTCCTCTAATTTGTTTCTCCCCAGCCCTGGTGGGAAGGCTGTGACATTTTTTTCCGAGGAGGGTGGGAAGGCAAAGGGAACAAAATGTCCTGGGACACGCTGGGGAAGGAGAAGGTGGAGGCAGAGCAGCCTCGACTGCTTCAGTAAAGGATCAGGGTCACAGAAGATCCAGCAAGAACCACCAGGAGGAATTACACCATGGGCAACGCTGTATTTCATGTCTGACTCTGAGAAGAGACAGCTTTTGTTGCTGAAATTTCACAGGTTCCTTCAGGAAACTTTATTTATTAAAGTCATGGGATGTTTAATAATGACAGCTTATCTTGTACTGGATATAAATGAGCTGGTGGAGTAAGAGCTGCCTGCACAGAAACCCCACAGTGTGATGGTCAGGTTCCCACAGCCCCAGAACAGCTTTTGGGTCACGGAGGCAAATTTTGGGATGTCTCATTGAAGGCCACCAGGAGAGAAATCCAAGAGCCCCCATGTTTGATACTGGGGTGTTTGCAGCTCCTGCTGGACAGTCCCACGGGCTGCTTGGAAGCAAACGGGGCCACTTGGCCACGTGGAGACCTGGAAGAAATTTAAACTCCAAAGGGGTTAAATTTCAAACCAAGTCCACGTCTCCTTTGAAGTCTGCCTGACCCTTTCCCTCACATCCTTTTGGTTTCCCACTGATAGGGCCCCAGAGAGCCGGGGGCTTTAGGGCTGTGCCAGCTCCATGGCCCAGTGCTGGAGGCTGGGGCCAGCTGATTATTTGCATGGTCCAACTGGGAGCCATCCCTCAGCTTCCCTTGACAGGCATCCAAGCATCCTTCTGCCGACACAAGGAGCCAAACAGTCCAGAGGTGCAATTTGTCCATCAGTACGAGCTGTTATTAAGCCATCCATTGCACCCGTTCCCCTCCCTTGCTGTCACATCCCCGCTTCTTTTCATGCCTCTAATTTGTCATTCCCATTCCCAGGCTGAGAATGGTAAAGAGCAGGGACTCACTTTTTGGTTTGGCCCATGTGTTTTCACCCCAAGGCATCTTTGCCATCCCAGCTTCCTCTGGAAAATCCCTCATTTCCAGGTGGCAAATGAAGCTGGATCTGGCTGTGCTAGCTCAGGCTGCTCTGAGCAACCAGCCGTGGAAAAGCATCACCTAAAAGCAAAATATTTTCTGCAACAGACACAGCCAGAGACAGTCAAGAAGAAAAAGTCTGGCTGCCTTTGCTGTCCCAAAATTACTCCCATGACTGGTCTGGAAAATCGCCCAAATCCCAGCAGAAAGATGTTTCTGCTCCCAAGATTAAAGGGAAAAATCATTTCTTAAATTACTTTTTTTCTTTTGTCTACCTAAATATCCTTTACTCTTTTTAATTTATTTATTATACCCCACCTAGATACAAACCATTCCTCTCTTATTAGATTCCCTGATTTCCTTTTCCCAGGATATGGGACATTTTTACTTTACAACGTATTTTTCTGCTGTTATAGACTCTCATCCTACAAAGATTCATGGGAACTAGAATCAAGCTAAATATTTGAAGCAGGAATTGAGGCAGAAATCAATATTTTCCCAGTGAATTCCTTTTCCCTCGTATTTAGCCTAAAACAATCCTGGAGGTTAAAGAGACTCAAATATAAAAAGCTTTTTCTGCAATGCATCATCTCCATGTTTCCTCAACAAATTAACAAGCTGAGTGATATATCGTGAGGGATTCTTTGGTAATATAAATAAATTAATCAAATTTATAAATTAAATACAATTAAAAAGCTGAGTGATAAATTAATAAGCTGAGTAAATAAAATTAATAAAAATTATTTAAAATTTAAAAAATTAATTGAAATGAAATAAAATTAAAAAGCAGAGTGATATATTATAGGGCATTCTTTTGTAGAAATACATGGATGCTCCTTGATTTGCCTTCCATGATTTTAAGGAGCAGCAAACATACGAAATCCTAGGATGAGAGCAAACTATTTGCATAAATTACTAAAAAATTAAATAGCTTGGTCACATTCTGAATAAATTTCTGAGGCTGAAATCCCTGCTTGAGAAACGGCCCAGAATTCCAAGATCCTTCACCAAATGGCTGGAGCTTCACACATCTGGAATTTAAAACTTTTAACGTCTCTTCTCCATAAATTTCAGCCACCTCAAGGTTTTTCCGCCACAAGTACAACTCTCCTGACATGTTTTAGTGCTCGAGGTTAAAAATCACACTTTGCCTCAGCTCTGTCAGGGTCAGATTTGTGGAGGGTAATTGTGCTGGACAAGATATCTCCGAGATTGTTTCAAAATCTGTCACTTGGGGGGAAGAAATAAGGCTTTTCCACAGGGCCTTTGAAGAGGGAGCTTTTCAAGTGTGCAAAAAGGGCTGGCTCAGCTTGCAACAGGGGGGAAGGAAAAGTGGAGCTAAATGACCTAAACAGCATCTCAGCCCTCTGCAGCACAGCCAGATTAAGTGAGCAGATTGAAGTCCTTGCCAGGCTGAGACAGTCACCTCAAGAACAGAGTAAAAACCAGTGGGTGAGCCAGCTTTCCCAGAAATCCCCAGAGATTTGCTTCAGGAATGATTTTTCCGTCCCACTCAGTGGCACAGTTTCACAAAGCTCCTCAGCCCTTTCAGCATCCAAGCTTTCAAGGGTGGTATTTCCTATTTTGACTGGTGGAGAGCTCATCTGTGCACCTCTGAACATGTGCAAAATGTCCTTTGCCAAAGCCTCCCTTTCCCTCCCTCTCCTTGCACCGGGTTTCATGGACAGAAGGAATTCCCTTGGTCCATTTGCCACCTTTGTTTTTCTCAGAAGGAATGCCCTTGGTCCATTTGCCACCTTTGCTTTCCTCAGTGGTTTTCTCCTCCCGTGAGGCTGCAGGCACTTAAATCAAAGCAGGAAGGTGAGCCACTGGCATCTTGTCCCCCTGGCTCGAACACCTGAGCTCTTAGCAGCAAATAAAAATCCAGGTTTTGCCTCTGAAGAACGGGATTGCTCTCAATGGAACCGAGTTCCAAGGAAAACCTGAGGTAGGCTCTTTCTGGAGGGAAACATTCCAGAGTTATTGCCCCTGAGTCTGGTTAGGGTCAAATTAAGAGCTGCCATAAAACCCAGTGCTGGCAGGGAGATACCCAGTGCCTTGTGCTTCCAGCCTGTATCACAGGTGGGATGAGCTCAGAGATGCTTCTTGAAATAAATTTATTAGAAAGAAAAAAATCAAAATCTTGATTGTCTCCTGGCTGGGTGGAGTTTTTAAAGCTCTCCCTTCCCTTTGCTGTGCCCTGGGATGCTCGTGGCCTGCAGCTGCTTTTGCCTTGGCACCCCTGTGTCCCTCCCGTGCTCTTGTTTCCGAAGGTGAGCCACCCCAGGCAGATGCTCACTGTCAGGAGGGGTGACAGCTCCATGGCAGGAGCCCAAGAGCCCCGGGATGAGCAGCAGGAGCCCCTCTGTTTGTTTATTTGGCTCTGGCATGTCACTGAACACGGCTCAGGTCCTGCTCCTCCCAGGCTGGCTGGCAGGGTTTGGGTGTGATGGCCCAAGCCAGGAGGTTTCAGGGAAGCTCCCTGCATGTCTCCTCAGCTCAGAGAAATCTTCAGCTGCTTGTGCAGTCCTTGTGAAGCTGTGGTGTTAACCTCCACGTCCTGGCCACATCCCAATGTAAGTAATTACAAACTGCCTATCTTATTTCAGCCTCCCGTGTCAGCTCCACGGAGCGTTCTTTGGCTCTGATGATTTTTTCCTCCATTTTTCCTAAACTCTTGCACAGCACTGCTTGGTGGAATCACCCTTCTTCCACCTGGGGTGGTTGTCTGGTTTGGGATGCAAACTTTGCCCCAGAAAGAATTGAAGGACTGATAAGTTTCCCAAAATTCTCCCTGTCCATAATGCTCTTCAGACAGTGGAAATAGGAATTCTGCACGAGGTCTGTGCCTCCTGCCAGGGGAGGGATGGGAGCTGGACGCTGCCTGCCCTGTCCCATCTCTTTCCAGCTGATGGATGGCTCTGCAGCACGGCTGGCAAAAGCCACCAGTCAGGGTGTGTCCCCAAACCAGGGACCTGCCATCAGCTCCCAGACACCTCCCACGGGGTAAAACCTCTCCCCTCCCCAGTCTGTGATGCTCACAGAGCTCTGGCAGAAAGAGAGGAGCAGGACTCCTCAAAAGGGGTGTGTTTTACTTCCAGCTGCTGGAGGTAAAACAAAGTGGCAGTGGGGGTAAGCTGTCCTCTGAGTCACCCAAAAATCGGGATGAATACCCCTTTTTGAAACAAAGGAACTTTCCACAGCCCTTTCTGCCCTGCAAACTGAACTCTGCCTTCCCAGCCCCAGCCCAGCCTGCAATCTGCCTTATCACCCCCCTGATCACGCAGCGCTCTCAACTCCAGATTTCCCCCAGGACTTAACATCCCTGACCCTGGGCCAGACAGTGCAGGAAACACGTCATAAAAAAGTTTAGTGGGTCTAGGAACAAGCCCAGTAAACTCAGGGACATTTGTGCACCCTGAGAAAAACCACAGGCGCAGCCAAGACATTTACTCACCTTGGGATATTTATTATTCCTTTCTTCCAACCTGCTTCCTGGCTGCCATCTGTCTCCGAGGACAGGAGGAGCGCATTCCAGATTATCCCTGATGCCTGAAACGTGGGAAGGCAATGGTATAAATGGCAAACTGGGTGCTCTGGGGTCACGGGCTTGGCTGCACCTCTCTGCTGACCACCCGACCTCTCTGCCTCCCACTGACTCCTAGGTTTGGAGCATTTCCACAGGATTTATTTCAAAATGAAGGAATGCTACTTCAGGCACATATTTCATTAAAAAATCTAAGTATTTCGGTTATAGGGGAAGGGCTTGAGGAGGGTGATGTGGCAGGATCCAGAGTTCCTGGGGTTTGCAGCCCTTTTGTGACAATTTACATCCAAGTACGTCAAAATCCTTTAGAGGTTTCTGCCACTGCAGATCTTGTGTCTGCTTTATTCACTTCTCTTTTTTCACTGCTCTTTTTTTTTTCCTGATTGTTGTGAATCAGACCCTCTAACACGATGTTAGTGGGGTGTGAGATTTGCTTGCAGAAAAGGGTGAATTTCTATTTTGAGGTATTGTTTTTAAAAATCCACCCTGATCAGTCGCAGCCACACGGTTGAACACACCTACTGCAGGTGTGAAAATGTGTAAATAACAAATATAAAGAGTGAATAAAGAGTTTGCTGGCTAGGACAGGCAGCTGTAATGCTTTGGGGAATAAAAGATTTCCTCTGAACCCCCTTGCCTTATTTTGACCGTTTGACCTAGGACAGAGAGGCATTTGTGGGACATCCTACAGCCAGGACAGGCTGCATATTAACAAATTTGAAGCTTCAACACTGGAGGGACAAAACTTTTAGGCTTGAATTTTTTGCAATCATGAATTTTTGCCATGTAAGGCACCATTAAAGGCAATGAGTGCCCATGTTCTGCTGCAGAGGAAATGAGGAGTCTGAATCCTTCCTGTCCCCCATGCAGGCCCCCTCTCCACCCCCAACCCCGTTAGCTGCCGAGGCACCAAAGGCCATCCACGTGAAATCTTACACTGAACCTGTTTCCTTTTCCCACCGCCACGGCGTTTGCCACATCAATGCAGCTCCCACCCTAGGATCTGGAAATTCTGTATCCCTTTCCAGTGATGGCCCTTTGATTTTTCTTGGACCCGGCTGTGTTTTGAAGCCTTTCTAAGATAGCTGCCCAGGAGCAGGAAATTCTGTAGACCCCACTCTGCCTCAGGAAGAGGAGATGGAGCCAAACTCCTATTAGCTCTTCCTTTTCATTTGTGACTGTTTGGAAGAAAAAAAAAAAAATAAAAAAAATCATCAGACACAAAAGATCACCAAGCCCAGGCATTTTAATGGAACTTCTTTATTCCTTTTCCTTTTCTTCCAGCCTTTAGCACAAAATGTTTCCACGCATGGCCCATGCCCAGGTCGAGGGTATCTCTGTGCAGAGCCTGTGGGAAAGCAGAGCAGTTGCTGGTTCTAGAGGAGTTTTCAGCCTCAGCCCGTGAATCAAATACCTGAATCGAATTATTATGTGCAGCTGTGAAAATTGTGATCCTGAAACTTGATTACAATCGCCCCCCTCCCTCCCAAAGGTCAGTGGCAATATACAAAAGACTTTCCCTTCTCCAATGTAAATATTGCATGGAACAAAGATGACTTTCTCCCTCAGCCTCGTGTTTCTCAGGGGCTGGGGCTGGACAGTGCCAGCAGAGTTCAGAGCTCGCGGGAGGTCGGGACAGAGACGCGCTGTTCTCTTGGTGATTGGTCACTGCTTTTTGGAAACGTTTCTTTTCCCCTTGGCTGCTTGTCTCCTTCACCTCACAAACCATTTCAGGACGACTTGGTGTTAATCCCTAAAGGGCTGTGCGATGTTTTGTTTTCTACAAACAAACTTTTCATTTGACCGTGGCCCTCTCCACATCCATTTTCTGTGCACTGGAAGCCACACGAGGCTCTGCCTTCAGAGATTTTCACTTGTGTGTGGACAGGCACAGTTTTTCCCCTGATCGAGGTATGTTATAGTGACATATATAGAGAATAAAGAGATCTGCTCATTCTTTGACTGGTTAAGATTTTGTGCTCCAGCCAACAACCCAGTAAAGAGGATCCAATCTGAACCAGAAACACCCAGCTCATGGCACTCAAGGTTCCTCACAAAGAGATCCAACCTCACTCTGCACCTGAAGCCTTATTTCCTCATTTTCTGGAGTGGATGGATCTCCTTGCTGGAGTAGAAGTGATTCACACCAGTAAATCACCACAGACTCATCTTTTAAGCCATGCACGGGGCTGTAAACATCAGTGGATGCAAATGTTTCCCGTCTGCAGAACATCTGCAGCAGCTGTGCTGCAAAATGTCAGCCTGGGCTCCTGCTCAGGCTGCTCCTCTGGGGGTTTGGAGAGCCGGGTCCAGCCCTGTGCGAGGCACAGGAGCCCCAGGGAGTGTCTGTGATACAGGAGGGGCAGATGGAGAGCCTGGCAGGGGCAGAACACAGAGCTGGGTGCTGTCCCTGCCCTCCTTTGTCCCCGTCCTGCTCCCTGGGAGTGGCAAGACCTGGTGGGGCACAGCAGGAAGGGCGAGAGGGGCACGGTCAGCCCGGGATGGGCAGGATCCTCCTCTCCTCTGGGAGAGGAGGTAGCAGAGCAGCAGGATGGAGCAGGAGGAGCAGCAGCACCTCCCCTGCCCTCAGGGCTTGCTGGTTGTGGGATGAAAGCCCCAAAGCTGCCTGTGAACTCGGGCCTTGGGATTGGCAATTTGCTGGGCTCGCTGCCAAGCCACCAGGCCAGATGTTCCCGACGTCTTTGGAAACCACTGTCTCAGTCAGTAAACATCACATCAGCCCAAGCTCAAACCTGATTAAAGGAAACTTTGGATTTTCCACTTAATGAAGAAGGGGTGAAAGGTAGGAATGTGCAAGGGATTGCTCTTAGCCAAGAAGGAATCAAGCAAGTCAGTGTCTCTGTTTGAGTGACTACAACTACTGTGCAACTTCGGGCTTGGTGCAACTTCAGTGTAACGTGGTCACCAGAGAGCCTAAAAAACCTTGGGTTTCAGTCAGGGGATCCTCCCAGGGTTCACCTGATTCCTGAGGCTTATAAAAACACCCACATTTCTCAAGGCAAGAAACCTGGGCTGGAAATTACACCAGAAAAAGCTGCCTGTGGGAAATTCCTGCTCCTCGTTGCTTCCATGGCTGCTGATTCCTCGTGGTGTGACATTTACACAATGTCCAAGCACATCCAAAGAAAGGCAAGCAGGGATTTCAGAGTGGCACAAAGATGAACTGCTGCTCTCTTTTGGAAACCGAAATGAACCTGCAGGTTGCTGGGGTTTTCTGCCCTCTGCCTGTATCAGAACAAGACAGGCTGGGCATCTTTTTGTGCCAGCATTGCACTGAGATGATGCTGTTGAGGCAACAGGCTCCAAATCGTGGCTTTTCCATCTTTATTCCACAAAAAGTGGAAAGTCTTCTAGAGATGCTATGTTCCTGAAACACTCCCAGCAGCAGTAAACCAGAGTGCTTGCAAATGGCACAGCTTTGAGCTCATCTGAGCTGCTTTCTGCAATGATATTCCAAGTTTTAAGTTCCTAAAGGGAATTTTCTGGTGGTGCTTTGTAGTGTATTTACAAATATACCCCAGATTGGCAGTTTCTGTGAGAGACCATCAAGACAACTTCTCAGCTTTTTAGTGGGATGACAGCAAGTGGAAGGGAGGTGGATTGTTGATGCTAATACCACACGAACTGTCTGGATGGATTTTGGTGTATGATAAGATGGGTTGGATGTGGATTTTTGGCTACTGATCCCAGAGCACTTTGGCTTTGCACAGCCCAGGCTGTGCAGCAGCTCCTGTGGTGGTGAAGCTGATTTGATTTGAGAAGTTCCGGTACAAATCTTTATTTACAGAGCTCTAAGGAGACTCTGCTGCAAAGAAAACTCAGGAATAATCCAGGCAAAAAAAAAAAAAAAGCTCAGAAGTGTCTCTGTTAAACCCAGATCCTCTCACTGATGTTTCTGTGCAAGGGGTACCACTGAGGAAAGTGTGTGATGTCCCAGCTGGAGACAGGTACCAGATTTAGCTGGGAACAGCTCCACTGGAAAGTGCAAGGACTGGGAAGAGAGAGGCTGGGGATTACAGATGTTGAGGTTTATTTCTTTATAGAGGTCATTATTTAGATCTCTATAAAGAGATTCTGGATTCTAGATTACCAGATTATTTAGATTATTGATTTGTGCTAGGAATGGATGCCCAGTGTCGAACAGGGAGCAGGGGCAGCAGGGATGGTGCAGAAAGGGCTCGGGAGGAGCAGCCACACTCCTCTGGCCTCAGGAGAAATCCCCGTGCCCAGCTGCAGGTTGTGTGCAGAGGAACAGCCAAGATCACATCTAAACAGAGACTCGAAGCACAAAAAAATGAGAGGAATTTCCAACCATTTTCAAAGCTGGAGAAGTGGCCAAGTGGGTGTGAGCGTGTGTGCACAACCACTCTGACTGTGATACTTACTGTCATTGTTAATTTTTAAAACATTTCTTCCTTTGGAAAGAGGGTGTTCTCCAACAAAAGAAAGCCAGGAATGGGAGACATTGGGTAAATTGCTGAGTGCTAAAGTGAGGAGTGAGGAACTTCACCAAATCTCATGGAAGCTGTAGGGAATTCCAGGGTGAGGATCCCATGTTAGACAGCCCAGTGTGATACCCACCCCTATTAACTGCTTCAACAACAGAGCAAGGCTATAATTTATTTTACTGCATGAAATAAGGAAAAAAAACCAAAACAAACAAACAAACAAACAAACAAACAAAAAAACAAAACCAAAAAAAACCCCAACATTCTGAGCCCTAAACAAAGTTTAGAGCAGATGAAATCAGCTCAGCTACTTGGTGAGAGTTAAAAATGACCGTAGGAGCACTCAGAGACATTCAACAAACCATTAAATACTTTTGTTCCTGGCAGCCTGGACTGGCCAAGGCGATGGTGGAGGAGTAATTTATTGAACTACTTTGTCCTCCACATGCACATGTGTGATGTAAACAGAGAGATAATAAACAGCAGCTGGGGATCCCTTTTTTTTTTTTTTTTTTTTTTTTTTTCAGGCAAAAGGGAACTTGTTTGAAATTTTTCTTGCTCCCAACTGTAAAAATGTTTACTTTTTTTCAGGCTGGGACAATGGCCTGGGTATCACGGAGCAGTTAATCACCCTGAGTGACAGGGACGAGGAAAGGGCGGGAGCTCCAGCCCTTTGTGATGGTTTGAAGCGATCCCTGGAAATCAGACAACGTCAGCGCAGTTTACTGCACATTTTTATGTAAGTAGTCAACGCTGCTATTAACAGCTGGACTTCAAAGCTCAGATGGAGCAGGAGCCTCGAGGTCTGGGCAATGTTACTTTTTTTTCCCTCCTCCCCATCCTTGTAGTCATTAACGAGAGTTGGTTTACACGAACATCAAGTGCTGATAAGGATGTCTGAGTATTGACACCGAAATTGCTCGGTAAAGAGAGCAATTTATAGGAAAGCCAAGTGTAAGACATTAGTCATGCACTATTAGGGGACGGCCGGGCTTTGCAGGAGGAGCTTTTGAACTCGATTGGACTTGAACTTAATAAAAAGCAAATTCCAAAGGCGAGGTTTGATTTGTGTTGGCCAAACATATTAAACCGATGTTGCTCTGTAGGTAATAATAGCATTTCAATTAGCCTAATTCTGCCTTAATTGGAAATACAATTATTCTGAACAATCAGAGCTTAATTGCAGGCTTGTAACGAGTAAGAAAGGCTGAAGGTTGAAAAGGGGTTGTTCCCTAGCATTTTATCTGCTGATAAATGAAAAATTGCAAAAGATTGCTGCAATTGCTGCAAGATAATTGAAGTGTAATAGAAGTTATAATATCACCGATTGTAATAGAAGTAATCATATAAAAATAGCAATTGTATGATCATAAAAATATTTTCAAATTTTAATTGGCGTGTTAAGGCAGAGAGGCCAATCCCGGGAACTCTGATTGACGTTACCTGATTTCCGTGGTGTTGGCAATCCCATGGAAAATTTATTTTAAAATAACCTTCTACTGAGGAGGAAAAAAAAAAAAAAAGACAGCATAAAATTAAAGTCACATTTAATATTGAGATTTAAACCAAGTCTGAGTACTTTTCACAGAACACACTATTAACTTGTAGAACTCATTGCCACAGGATTTTATGGAGAGGAGAAGTAAAAATTAATTGAAAATGAAGAAACAACATCCATCAATGACTATTAAAGTCCAGATACAGACTCCAGAGCAGGAAACCTCATACCTGCTGATTGCCAGGAATTGAGAAAGTCCAGAAGGGGAAGATCATTTAATATATCCTGCCCATTGCAATTTTTTTGGGAAGGTGTCTGCTGGTCCCTGGTAGAGCTGAGGTGACAGCACAGACAGGAATTTATTCTGACGTGGAAAACCAGGTTACAATTTTCAGTCTCTTGATGAGCATTGGATTTGCTTCTTCCACCCTGTGAAAAACATGGATGGAATTTGTGTGTGAAATAAATACAAGGGCTGCAGCCTGGACCGGTTTCTTTGGTGACATTTATTCATGGAAACAGCAAAATCATCAGTGAGTGCTTTAAAAAGGAAAAAAAATCTTGGTGAGTCCATGTCTGGATGTGTGAACACAGATGAATTTTGGAAGGTGAGGGACCTCAGGCTGGGTACCACAGTGCTGGTGGGGGATGCCCACGTCCCCAAGGTGCACCCACAGTGCCAGGCTTGCATTTCCAGTGTGACAGCACCTGTTAATTGTCCAGTCAGGTATTACCCATTAAACATTTACTGCCTATTTCCTGTACACGTCTGGCGAGGCTCGCAGGAAATTTAGAACAAATTAAGCGGCAGCTGTAATCCCTCACGCCCCCCACAGCCCCCGAGATGATAAAATGTTGGAAATCCGTGTCACCAGCACCAGCAGCCACTCTGGAGGCAGCAAACCTGCCCCGTGTCCCCATCCTGGGCAGCCCAGGAGGTGAAATCCCTCAGCTGGTGCCTGTCCCCCTGCTCTGCCTGCCTCTCCACCCACACTGCTGGGATGTTTGATGGGGCTCTTTCATCCCCCCCACTGTTCCCACACAATTTCACATGTGGTCTGAGCGGGGCACTTCCTGCCGTTAAAAAAAGCAAACCCAAGCCCCCTGCAGGAACAGCCTGCGTGCAGAACACCCAAGTTGACAGAGTGTGAGAGAGAAGGACTAATCCATACCAGATGAGCAACAGCAATGGCCCTACTGAGCCAGGCCAAACACGGAGCAGAAGACAGAACAATCCTTTTCTTCCCCCCCCTCCACCTCCTCCCTGCTCCCTCTTCAAGTGGACACTTCAAAACACTCGGAAAATATTCCAAGGAGCACGGCCCTAACTTTAAACCGATATTGTTTGGGTTAAGTTGCCTACCATGCAATGTTCTTTCTTCGCTTTCAAAATAAACCCTAGGAAGCATTAATGCAAATACTGTATAAACACACATTCATTCCTACATTTTAAAATCTGCCCCGGCGCTCGGGCTGGGGTTGCTGTTTAATTTGATGCGAGAACCAGATGGATCTCGAAATTGCAGATCTTCACAACCTTCTTACATGTAAACAGGAGGAAATGTGATCCGTGTCTGAGACAGGGACCTCCAGAAAGCAGCCCCTGGAACCCGGGAGCCTGTCCTGCCTTTGGATTTCTTATCACAGCTTCCATTGCATTCCAGCTTCCAAATATCAGATCAAAGAAAGGAAGTGCTCCAGAGTCACATTTTTGGACAAAGCTCAATAAGAACCTTTGGATTTTAATTTTTTTTTTCTCTAGTTAATTAATTTGGACCTCCTAAATACTTTAATTTTGACATTAGAGCAGGCATATTATAAGTTAACCCATATTTTCAGTGAAAGCAGGGAAAAAGAACAATCTGATATTTGAGTCTTACTGTGATGTGATTTTTAAATAGTATTTAACAGGCTTGTAATAAATGCAGACACAAAATTTAAATACAAACACATACAATCAATATATTACATGATGGCATCCTAATATCAAATTATTCTCCCTGAAGGATGCTGCCCAATGTAATTTTTGTTCATTAACAACAAATATGGTTTTGTAAAAACATTCTGGTTTTTAGGAATTCACTTTTCACCTAAATCTTCAAACCTGCAGTTTTTCTTTGCAGCCCCAAAGTGATATATTTCGGGTATAAGGCTTTATGAAAAAAGAATCACGCCCACAAACACAGTGGAAAATGATCATTGGAAATTTTTGGTTAAAAGGCATTTTTTAATTGGAAGAAATCTCATCAAAATTCCATCACCTTCCCATAATAAGTTATAATTAAATGCTCAGCTGGGCATTTGAAAATGCAATTATTCACCTGCAGGCTGAGGTGTGGTTTCCAAACCATTCCTCCCCACAGGCACTGTGGATGGACTGGGTCCCTTTGGGCACCCAGATCTCCCCAGAGGAACATCTCAGGGTCTCATCTGGAGCCTGCTGTGGTTACAGAGGAGAATTTTGGTCCTCCCCAGGATATTTCCTTTTTTTTGAAGCCTCCATGTAAAGTCAGTTCAGGGTTGTCAATAACAACCCACAGTGGAGAGAGAGCTTTGGATGCACCATCTCCTCATTTGAGCATTGAAGGGAAAACTTGACCCACTTTGAAGAAAACCAGCCCCTAATTCCTCAAGTTCAGGAGTTTTTCCCCCTATTGGGTACAGCTCCAACCTCTGGATGAGGGATTTATTCCCTCTCCATCCCTGGCAGGTCCCTCCTCCTGCAGGACAGACTCGGGATCCTTTTGGTGATACCAAAACCGCTGCATTCCCACAGTGGCCAGAAGGAGCTAAACGCAGCCTGTGCTCACAGCCAAAGGGAGGGGGGAAATTAGCCAAAGGAAGAGCAGGAGCAGAGGGAAAGAGCATTAACAGTGTGTGAGGACACCTGGGAGATGAGGAACCCTGAGAGGATGGGGTACAAATCCAGCTCTCGGGTGCTGTTCATGGCAGAGAGATTTGATGCCTTGGGAAGGCTGAGCTAGAACAGACTGGACAGAGCCAGAGAATAAAGTAGATATTTATTGAAAGGGCTTTTAGGATAAACCTTGGGCAGGACAAGAGCCTGGCTGGGGCTACACACAAGGTGGACCCAAAATGGACACAAAATGGACACAAAATGGACACAAAATGGACAAACTGTCACCAGGTCTCACACTTTGATAAGTTTTGGTCCATTTGCACATTGGGGTTTAATTGTCCCATTCCAGCTCCAGGCTGTGAGGTCCCATCCTTCTTGTTCCTCCCTCCAGCCACCCTTGTTGGTGCTGTTGGGCTGAAAGTTGTCCTTGGTGTGCAGCAGGAGAAGGATTTGTTTTGTGTCCCTGCTGTGTGCAGAGCTGAGTGACCCTGAGTGTGAGCTCAGAGCTGCACCCCTGGGCACCACAGAGTGTAAAATACAGGAAAGACAAAACTTAAGGCATCAGATTAATTCCTATTCCTGCTGTTTCAGTACTGGTGACTCTCAGAACACCCCTCCATCATCACCCCCTTCCTCCACTTAGACCCTTTTCCTTCCCCTGGCCCCTCCTTTGCATGGGGGATGTCACACAGGGGCAGGAGTGCCCCACACACTCACAGCCCATCAAAGCCCTGCCTGTGGGGCAGCAGAGGTCACCCAGCTCTGTCCCCAACAGGTGGCCCCTGTGGGTGACTGCTCATCCAATTCTGGCTCATTGAGGGTTTGGAGGTGAGGGGAACAGCTGGGACAGGGAGGTTAAACTGAGGGATTGGAGAGGTTGGGACTGGCCCCTGTGTGAAGGAAAGCGACGAGTTCAGTTTCATAAGGAAACAGTGTGATTCCATTTCTTGCCCATCATGTCAGGGTGAGGAGAAGACTCTGAAAAACCCTGGGGATGATGCCCAGAAAATTCAGGACAGACATGAAGGCTGTTGGTGCAGGAGTCATCCCTGGATGCCAAAGCACCGCTTCAAGAAATGATGTATTAAAGAATAAAACCATGCAGACATTTACCTAAAAATACTTCCAATCATGAAAGTCCACTGTGGTTGCCCCAGGAAAAGTGTCTTGGTTGGAGTGGAAGAGGAGACAAACCTCCTTACAAAATTGATGCACATGGGAGAACTGCCAGAAAATCTCAGTGGTTTCTGATTCTAGGAATGATGCCCCACAAATAATCACGGACAAAATTTCCAGATAGGCATTATCACAAAATTTTTTCCACTTGTGATTAAAATGACTGGTTTCTGTATCTTCTCTTCCTCAACTCCTTCTTTTTCCCCCCAAATCTGGGCATGTTCTTGTTCCTGAAAGCCCTGGAGACACCAGTGTGGTCACTGGCGTGCTCCAGTATGTGACTCACCACAACATGAGCCATACCTGTGGCCAGATCTCTCCCTGCCCAAGTTTTGAGATTGTATGAGAGGACATAAACCACCCACACAAAAGGGAGCAGATCTGTGCCCTGAAACTTGGGCACTGAAAAACCAGTCCACTAAAAAATATGAAATATATATGTATACATACCTGGGGTCCCACTTCTCTTACCATTGTTTATTGTGCTATCCCACTTTTATGTAAAGAAGGAAAAAGTTCACTGGCAGTTGCTCTTTCCCCTGAACAAAACCCCTATTCTCCATTTTTAAAGCCTGCAGCTGAATAAACGAGAGAACCTGGCCTTTCTTTCCAGGCAAGGGCTGTCAATATTATATGATGCTGGAGAAACACGGGGAGAAGTGAGGCAAGGAATGAAACACCAAGATTTTCTGTTTCAAATACCAAATGTCTGAAGCCAGTGTTAGGCTGTGCCAACACACTGAGGAATGAGTGAAATGTGAAACATGATCTCCCTAAGACGCTGCAAGACACAGAGGCTGGATTCTCAGAGCGTTGCTATTAAAAGCCCATTTGAAACTCTGGGTTCTCCTCTGGGAGGACAACAGGGAAAAAAAAAAAAGAAATGGCTGCTAAAAATTATATTTAATTCCACGGTTAGGCTGCCTGGGCAGAATATGAGGAACAACAATATATTCTGGGGGTTTCTCCCTCGTGGGGCTTTCTGCAAGATTTTTTGTTGTTATTGGTTCTTGGGGCAGGAGTTGCCTTTCTCCCTTGGGTGCATGAATGGCTGAAATGTCATTAGTTGCCATAATTAATCTTTGCTTCTGTGCAGTTTGGAGAAGCAGAGGCTTTATTGAATAGCCTTCTATTTAAATGTAAGCCAGATGCCGCTCTCGTAGCCATCACAAACACAAACTATTAGTTTTAGTTCAGGTCACGGCCAGTTGAGTTATTTGAACTTCTCTAAATGGTTGTGCCTCCCAGCTCTCTCGCTGGGGCACCAAGTCTAAATAAGGCAGAAAATGCTCATTTTTAAACCCAACCTTAAAGCCAGCGCAGAGCCGCGTTATTAAAACCGAGTAAGGAGTTAAAATTTTCAATTCCATAGTAATAAGATATAACTTTCTTTTATTAAGTTCTCATGTTTTCTCCCAGCAGGGGTGTTTGCAGCGCATTTGTACCCACGGGCAGGTGGAGCCAGCGTTTGTGTTACAAATATTCCCTCTGAAGGCAGGAGAACATTTTTTGGGAGCTGATACTCCTCACCAGCAAAGCCCACTCAGCTGAGGACCTGGCAGGTACCTCGCTGTATTTACACTCACATTTCACACAGGCGTTTTTTATAATCTTTGTTTCTGAAATTCACACACCCAACTCTAATTAATAAAATCACTTTTGCTGGTCAAAGACCTGCTCCAACCGCTCTGGGTGGAGCTTGGGAAGACTCCAAGGCTTGGGAAGACTCCAAGGCTTGGGAAGACTTGGGAAGCCTCTGCCACTCCTCTGGGAGCTTCAGTGAGAAGCAAACTCTGTCTGCAAAGAGCAGCAGCTCCAGACAGATGGAGAGGAGTGGTGGGAGATGTTTGCAGGACGATTGCTGTGCACAGACGTGCTCTGTGATGCGTAGACCAAAAAAAAATTTAGGGTCCACCGTGCTGGAGCAGAGCTCAACCAGCCAGATTTAATAAAGGAGATGCCTCGTGTCCAGAACTCTATCCTCGAGCCTCCCTGCACGGATCTGGATGTTGTCATCTGAGGAATGACGTGGAGGAACCTCTCCCGGGCTGGATGTGCCAGCAGTGACACGGCGCTCACGGGGGATCCGGCCCTGCCCTTGGCGGGGCTCAAAGCATCCCCAGCATTCCCAATTTCCTGATGGATTCCATGGAATGCCGAAAAATTAACTTTTTAGAGGAGATCATTAAAAGTGCTAGCGAGGCACCGCTGCTTTGGTTGCTGCATCACTGTAATTGCAATTAATCAAGAGCATCTTGGAGCTGTTGTGCTCAGCTAACGGGTTCCAAATGGCTTCACACTGAAGTGAAAACAAAGAGACTTTTTCTTCCCCCCACCTCGTCCTCTTTTCGCACTTTATGCTACATATTAAAAAATCTGCTCTCAGGATGCCGGTATCAGATAATCTGGGTGTAATTAATGCCTGAGAACATTTGTTCTCTGCCTTGCTTTTACAAGAAGGAAGTGTGATATTCAGATTGCTCCTGTTAGAGAGAAAATATATAAAATTTTAAAGTCAATACTTGGTGGAGTAGCAGCTATATGGGTGTGAAATTCTAGGAAGGATGGTAAGAAAAAGAAGCCCAGGGGCTTTATCCCAAAAGCAGATCAAAATCCAAGTGTTCAAACAGCAACTTAATTACTGTAACCCATTATCGAGATGAAGTGATTTCATCCTTGCTGTCCCGTGAAACAAGACCCCCAGCTACTGCATGGTGAGGAACAGATGGAGGGGTGTCAGGAATGATAAAAAGTCCCAGAGTATAAAAGTACCCAATAGGTTTAGGGCAAGGAATGGCGCCGTGCATATCATAAAACCCTGCCAGGCTTCTCACGTTCCGATAAATCTTGATTTTGTAACGGGATAACTTCAGAGCCCCCTGCCTTGGGTTTCACAAGTGATTAGGTCACTGATGTATGGGGCAGGGGATGGCAGGAAGGAGGAAGGGACACCACTGGGAGGCCTTAGATGACCTCTGCTCGCTGCTCTTGGCTACAGGAGAAAAGCCCACGGTGCGGGATTGTCGTTATTTCATTGTTCATTTTGGGGTGGCCTCGTTCCAAGGTGAGTTCAGCTGGAAACAGATTTGCTCCAGCAAGGGGACCTGTGGAGGAGCTGGAGGGGTCAGGAGCCCATCGGGAGGGTCGAGCAGCAGCTCACATCTGCTGATTTTCCCCAAAATCCTGCAGTTCACCTCTGAGCATGGCAGGGTGAGGAAAAGACTCTGACAGACCCAGGGGGATCCCCAGAAAGCTCAGGAAAGACATGAAGGGTCCTCCAGCAGTGCGGCTGAACGCCAAAATGATTTTCCCATTGCTCCTCAGTGGGAATAACAGCATCTTCCCACTTCCCTGGTGAGGGGAGCACCATCCCAGTTCAGCATTCGCAGCACCATAAATTCATTTTTACACCCCACTTTCACCCCTGTTATTTTCCCATTGCATTGCAAGAGTGAAACGTTTTCTCCAACAACAAAAAATCCCCCTCTTGAGACGGTGATGTATAAACAAGAGAGGCCTCCTTTTAACAAGCAAGAAAAACATTAAGATTCATTTTGGGCAGAGCACCCACCTATTCATCTTTCTTCCTCTGCTTCTTTTAGCACTGAAAATACCCCCAGGCTCTTGAAATCCTCCAGGTATATTGGCACTGCTGAGGTCAGTAACTCGATCTGGGTGCTAAAAAGACACTAACAGTTCTGGAGGGTAAATGAAAGCTCGTTAATGATTTTAGCAGATGAACCAGAGGACGGGGGGGGGGAGGGTCAGCTGGTAAATCCCACACTACCCTACAAACGATAACCTTTGACTTCTCCTGACTCTCTGAACTGTGCTGCCAGCAAACCCCTGAGCCCTTGTGGGACCAATAAATCCTGGGGTGCTCCTATCAGAGATCCTTTACCCGGCTGTAAAACATGAGAATCCCAGCACAGCCCAGCAGCTAAAAGTCACTGCTGATGAAATCTCCGGGCTGGGATGTGGCACTGAACTCCTTTCCTTCAGAGGGGAAAAAACCCATCTCTGTGCTGGAATGGCAAAATAACCAAAACAACAACAATCCCCAGGCCAAGCTCTGCCCTCAGCTACGCACGGGCAGCTTGGGAAGCCAGCGAGGATGAGGAGGGTTCAGCTGAGGGCAGGGTTTGATCCAAAGCCCCTCAATCCGTTTGTCCCTGGGACACTCTGCAGAAGGAAACCTCCCCCAGCCAGGCCTGAACGTCCCTCAGACAATGAAACACTTCAAAAGGAGAAATAAAGGCTTCAAGCAAGATGGGTTTGAGTGGGGCGAATCAAAAGATATTGCTGTCTTTATTCTGTGGAGCAGTCCACAGGGAGCACGGGATGGTGCTGTTTGGAAATTTGTGTCAAAAATGCATTTCTCTTCCCAGAACGACCCTGGGATGTGATGCAACTGCTCTGACCAGAGGGTGCTTTCAGAGGCAGGATGGTGAAAATGCTTCCCCAGGCTCTGGGTGGTTTTTGGTGGGAGCAGGAAAGCTGCTTTGAGCCACAGAGCCACCCTTGGGTCCTGGTCACTCCTCTCCCAAACTGCCCGTGCCTTTGAGGGCTGAACTGCTTGGCCTTCCCTGGCTTCTCTTAAAACAAACCAAAAATCACTGCCCTTCCAAAACTGCCAGCTGCCGTTCTCTGGGGTTTGGTGGACAGCACACGAAAAAACTCAAGGGCATTTCCATGTTCATGCCTGTGGTCACTGTCCCGTCCAGGGCTGCTGCCCAGCTGTGCCCAGAGGAGCTGGGAATGTGGAATAAACCCTGCCTGGGCTCGATGGAGCTCCACAGCTGGAGTCAGCAGTGAGATTCCTTCAGCCTTGAGTCCTCTGCTCACATTTGGGGTTTTACAGCCATTTCACTGAATTGAAAACAGACACAAACACAAACCCAGAAATGCACTTGGGAGAGAGGTTTTGTGATGGGTCATGTAAGGAATATTTCATTAATTACTCCAGAATTCCTCTCCTTCCTCTTTTAAATACATTAATATAAGAGTGAAATAATTACTGCTGTGGAGAACAGTCCTATTCACTTTGCAGCTCTTTCATTTCACCTTTGCAGAAGAATGGTACCCTTACTCCACTCAAATTAATTTTTAAATGTTAAGAATTATGCTTGGCAAAGGCAAATAAGAAGTAAACAGTGGTAATTTCGGAGGTCTTGGCTGCTTTATATCATAATGTCCCTTTTACAGCTACTTCTGACCTCAGTTTCCCCAAATTAGCATTACCAGATCACCAGAGGCACTGCTTGTGGAACAGGGGAAATAAAAATTTTATTCAATATTACGCTGCTCAGTAATGATAGTAACGAAGAATTCTGGTTTATATCATATAAATATGCCAGATTCTTGTCCAAATAGTATTTTCCAATTGTTTTTCTTTCCATTTTCGTGATGATTATGAACATATGCACCAAAATGAAATGAAGACATTATAGAAGAAAGTGAGTAGTAAGATCAAGGGTCATGAGTATTTGCTCTTGCACTGAACCTGAAAGGAAATCTTCCATAAAGAAGTT